>NC_030835.1:41412500-42662500 GCF_001704415.2 Capra hircus | reverse complement strand
CTTGATTCATTGATGAAAGATAATGACACTCAGGGTGATTAACTACCAATTCAGAGCAAAATATGAAAGAAAAAGTTTCTGTGCAGCATTTCAGGGAACTTTAATCAAAGGTATGGCAGAAATGGTAGAGGAAGGTATCACAAGACTCAGAGACATGGGCATTCTAGGATGGACAGACTATGTAAGGCTAAGAATCCAGAGCTGACTCTGTCCTGTGAAAGGCCTGGAGGACACCTGTCCAAAACCACAAGGATTTCCTGAAGAGGGTCCAGCATTGCTGAGCTCAGCAAAGGTGTCTTCTGTCAGCCAGAGTTGATGGTAGAAAAAGGAATGATAGGATCCTGAAGTATGAGATATTTCATTATCACCATCAGAAGCAAGATGGGTACAATTATTACAATGAGTCACAAGGCTGAAGACAGTAATGGAGCTGCTATGCATAGAGCTTAAGAGCTGATTCATAAAACATGATATTCTCAGAGGTGAGACAAATAGCTACCCAACAAGGATGTGGCTTAACTTACAAAATGGAAAGGAATCAAGGATGGATGGTTGGAAGGCCAAGGCAGTTTTCCCAATACAAAGTCAAAATTCTTTGCCCAGTTTTTGGGCCTGAGCCAATTCTCAGACCTGGAACCCAGAGATTTAAGGAGAGGACTCTTCAACAATGCAGCAAATGTATTGAATTGTAATTGCCCCAGTGTATCCATCCAGATTTTGAAGAAAAACAGAGAACATAACATAACATAATGTAGCACAATGGAGAGAGAGATTTCAAGGATTTCAGTCATTTCACTTCTACAATTAGGGTGACTGGCAAGTCTGAAATTGATAAGGCAGGCCAGCAAACTGAAAATTCAGGAAAGAGTCAATGTTGCAATTTTGAGGGAAATTTCTTCTTCTTTAGAATATCTTTGTCTTTATTCTGAAGACCTGCAACTGACTGAGTGAGCCCACCCACATTATGGACTCATATTTGCTTTACTCAAAGTCTACTGATCTAAATGGTTGTTGTTTAGTCACTAAGCTATGTCCCAACTCCTTGCAACCCCATTGACTGTAACCTGCCAAGCTCCTCTGTCCATGGGATTTCCCAGGCAAGAATACTGGAATGGTTTGCCATTTCCTTCTCCAGAGGATCTTCCCTACCTAGGGATTGAACCCACGTCTCCTGCTCAGCAGGCAGATTCTTCACCACTGAGCCACTAGGGAAGTCTGATCTAAATGTTAATCGCATCTGAAAAATACCTTCATTCATGTTTGACCAAGATATGGGCACCATAGCCTAGTCAAGTTGACAAGTGAGATTACTCACCACACCGGACCTTCTCCCATGGGATCTACTGTCATTCACCCAGATAACTGAACACTGAGGGAAAAGGGAATTTCCAGCTCTTCCAAAGGTCTGGATTGACATGACTGTCTAGGGTCTTGGGCCTGGTATGTCTTACAGGCGGCTCATTGGGAAGTCATTTTCCTGGTTCCTAAAAGAAAAAATGGACTGGACATTCTTGGTAGGTGGCAGAACCATCAGATTAGTTCTTTGGCCTGTAGGCTGAAAGGTATTAAAGTAGGAAAGGCCAAGAAGAAGCTCTAACCATCCTCCCCCAGCCCAATGCAAGATAATAAGTAAAAAAACAATGCTGTATTCCATGGATTAGAGCTAAATTCAAAAACATAATGAATGCAAAAGTGATGGTTCTATGATAAGCCAGAAACTCACTAGTCTGGCCTCTGCAAAAAATCAGTGGATCATGGCCAATGACAGTGGACAATCAGAAACCTCACCAAGGAGCAGCGCCAAAGTGCTGTTGTTGTGTTAGATATGATATCTCTGCTTGATGAACCTCCAGAATGTGATAGTGGCCACTGACCTGCTGAGTGAGTTCTTGTTCAATCTATTCAGGAGAAGGATCAGAAAAGGTTCATACTCACATGGCAGAGACAACAGTGTACATTTATAGTCTTGCCCAGAGTTATACTAACTTTCTTGTTTTTTGTCAGAATGTAGTCCAGAGGGCCATCTGGACATTCTACAGAGTATCACCCCAGTATACTATATCAATGGCATAATGTTAAGTAGACCAGATGAGCAAAAATTGGCATTGGAGGATGAGATGAAACATTCACTCCAAAAAGTGGGAGAAAAATTGTAAGTGGATTTCAGTCCTCTCCCCCATTTCAGTGCCCTCCAAAGTAAAAGACAAATGATTACATCTCTACCTCCCACTATTAAGTAAGTGAAATGTCCGGTAGGCCCCTTGAACTTCTGGAGGCAGCATATTTCATAGTTGGAAAGATACTCTGACCCATTTACTGGGTAACAGGAAGTGTATGGGCTTCGGTGGCTCAGTGGTAAAGAATCTCTCTTGCCGTGCAGGAGACGCAGGAGATGTGAGTTTGATCCCTGGTCAGGAAGATCCCCTGGAGGAGAAAATGGCAACCCACTTGAGTATTCTTGCATGGGAAACCCCATGGACAGAGGGGACTGGTGGGTTCCATATGGTAGCAAATAGTTGGACATGACTGAGCTACTGAACATGTACACAAGGAGCTTGTCAAAAATAGATGGCAGCTGCACTCTTTAGGGGTGGCTCTGAAGAAGCCACTGAATTTATGAAGGAAAATTCTCCAAGGAGTAGGCATCCAGGCAGAATACCTGGTCACCCAATTGTGGAAAAAGAAGAGGACCGAGATTAGAATAGCCTGAGAGTCATGGGTAATTATGTGTGATCCCTGTGGTTGGTCAGGGCCTAGAGAGTTGGGAACAGGGACCTCTGGATTGAACTATAAGAGAACATCACATATTAATGCTCACTTAAGAGTGTGGACCATGGGAAAGGCTCCAAACAACAATTTAGGTAGAATCAATCAGTAAGTTCATGTCAGCCACTCCAAAAGCTGGTACGAAGGGGTGTGTGAAAAGAGTAGCTCCATGACAGAGATGGAGGTTATACACAGGCCCAACAGCAAGAGCTTCCACTCACTAGGTCTCATCTAGATACTGATACTGTCAAATACACACCCTGCCAGCAGTGGGGGCCAACACTGAGCACCACTCCTTGAGAAGACCAACTGTCCACTTGGTACAATTGAGTTGACTGGTAGGACATGCAGTATCCTGGGTTTGCCTTTCCCGTCCATGGGAACTTGGTCATTATTTCATCCATTTACAAAAGATTCTGTAAATATTATTCCAAGCCAAGGGAATTACTCTACAGAAAAGAAAGTATGGCCATGGGCACAAAGAATCCACTGGTCCTGTTACATACTGCATCACCCAGAAACTGACAGCCTGAGAGTGAATGCTTTCAAAGACATACTCAAAGACATACCTTGTAGAAGACACCCTGTGAAGATGGGTTGTCATCCTCCAGGATGCATATAGAACCTAAATCAATGACCATATGGTGGTGTGTCCTCTTGGGACTAAATAGAAGTGGCTGCACTTACCAATACTCTCAGTGACCACTTTGGGAGTTTGGGCTTCCCCTCTTCTTTCCTTTAGGGTCTGAGGGCAAGGGAGTCACCATCCTGGCAGGGATTATTGATCCTGGTCATCAGGAAGAGGTAAAGCTGGTGTTACACCAGAGAGCAGGGAAGAACACATTTAGCCTTCCGGTGATTGACAAGTGTCTCTTGGTGTTTCTACATCTAGTTTTAATGGCAAATGGCCATCAGCAGCAGTGGTCTGAGGAAAGCATAGTAACCAGTGTCTCAGTCCCTCAGGATCAAGGGTCTGGGTCATCATGACAGGCCCCAGCCAAGGATGCATTAAATCTAGAATGGGTTGAGGATAATAATTATCAGTTGTAACCTCAAGAGCAACCTACAACTGAAAGGCTGTTGCTGAATGAAAAGACGCTGGGATTCTTGGCCCCCGGAGGAGAAGAATTCAATCCGGGGCCACAGATGAGGCTTGATCGCTCAGAGCTTTTGTCTAATAAAGTTTTATTAATGTATAAAGGAGATAGAGAAAGCTTCTGACATAGGCATCAGAAGGGGGCAGAAAGAGTACCCCCTGCTAGTCTTCAGCGGGATGTTATATAGTCACCAGCAGTCTGTTAATGAAAGAAAGGAATGTCTTAAAACTCAAAATGGCACCAGGCCCCTCACCCATAAGATGCATTTGGGGATAATCTTGGCACCAGGTGATTCATCCCGGGCCATAAAACCATTGACTTGAATCTTGTAGAAGGGCAGATTACCATACAAATAATTTCATTTACATAGATTAGGGGAACAATATCTGAGTATAACATACTGGTTTGTCAAGTAGGTTCTGAGCCATTAGGCAGAACCGACTTGAAGACAGAGTTTGGGGTAAATGCATAGTACATTAACATAGCTTAAGACAAACATTTCCATAAGAAAAAGGCATTGGTTAACTCAAGGTTTGAGAATAGTTAACTTCAGGTGAAACCAGGTGTCATTATGGCAACTTAGTATTTTTAAAGAAACCTTCTTTTAAATTTGTATAGAGAAGAAAAAAATATTGCTAGTTTGTTTCCTCCTGCTGCTTAAGAGAGATAAAAATGTCTGACACTTGCAGCCTATTTCCTCCATTTAGAGACCCCTGGCCTTCCTGCCTGTTACCCTCTCACAACCTTCTCCTGTAAATTTCCATCAGTACAAAACCAACCAAAATTCTGGAGCAGCTGTTCCCTTTAAGGGACAAATTCATCATAAGAAACAAGTAGGTCTGAGCTGTGCAAGGAATAGACAGTCCTATGTGCTGTGGTGCCCTCTTTCAGTACGGTGAACCTATCCTCTGATGTCCACAAATATCAACTGCTGATGGTTCACAGTTGTGTCCATCACTGAGCATGACCCTTGGCTTCAGAGATCTGAAGGTTACACCCTATCCTAGAGAAATGACCCAGAACAATGGGGACACAGGGGCCTGGCCCTTTTTTCTCAGCTCAGGACAACTCTAGCAACCAAATGAGGTCATGCGGACCCCTACTTGGATCCTAGTCTGGCTGAGGCCCCCTGCCTTGGTGGGGAACGTTCTTTTACTTTTGGCATTTTTGCAACCAGAAGCAAAACTGAATCAAAGTAGAGCAAGCTTTATTAAATGGGCCAGTGGGAACTTAGCTCACAAATCAATTTCTTACTTGGGGAATAATTAAGGGTAAGATTTCAAGGGCAAAGGGAATGAAAGGGTGGTATATACATTGGTTTCCTCGGAATAGTTCCCAGTTCCTCTGGGAAATGAAGTTCCTCCTCTTTTCTGCCGTTTTATGGGTTTGAAGCAAGTTGAACCATTGTGGTGCAAACAGGCAGATATCTTACTCAACCTGATTGTTTGGTGGTAAGGTAATAGGGAACCAACATCATCAGCCTTCTGGTTTCAACGTGCTTTGGGTAGCAGTTAACTAACTTCTTCCACTTAGTAGAAGGGGTTTCAGTGTCTGCAAGACAGCTCTAAGGACATGGCTCAGGAGGAGCTAAAGGTCCTTGGCTTTGCTTAATGATTGTTATTTTTATTTTGCCTTGCTTGACAGTTTTCCTTTATTTTTGCATTTTCTAATTTTTCTGATTAAACTGATTCTTTGGAAGTCGGGGAAGGCTTTAGAGGCTAAAGTTTTTCTACAGACAAGAGGTAGATGGACAACATGGTTTGGGGAGAGGTCTATCCAGGGAGGCCCCTTAGGGTTTTACACTCTCAGCTCCAGAGCTTCCTAGAGGATCAGTCAAGGCCTCAGTTTAAACCCCTGCCCGGTCCTGCTTTCTTTTCTTCCCATACATGTGTCCCAGGAGAGGTCCAATAAGACTTTGCATGCAACTTCCTCTTGCAGAGTCCTATTCCAGGGAAGCTAACCTGCCACAAACAATCGCCTTCTTGGAAAGGAACCCTCACTGACACCACCCCCAACCAACCCCCACCTCCAGCTGCAGTCACAGGAGCCAGCAACCAAACACAGCACGCTGACCCTGCCACTCCAGGGCAAGGTCATTGCCTCCCATTGTGGAGAAAGACAGTCTACAATAAATGAAGCAAAAATTAAAGAGTTTTGATTTAAGTCACTATTGGGGGTATCCCAGATGCTCTAGTTCCTTTTTTCCTTAGATATATTTGTTTAGTTTTCTTTGAATTCTTGTAAAAGGGTTGAGGGATTTGTGGTTGATTAAAGAAAAAAGTATGATTAGGAGAAGCAGTAATGCACAAGCTTTATTGGGTGGAGCTCAGACAGACAGAGTTGTGTGGGAGGGAGAGCATTAGACCAGAGATGAGAAGGGGAAAGGGGCAGGGGATTTCGGGAAAGAGTCAGATGGACTCACATATCTAGGTTGCACTGGTCAGCAGCCAAACAGGGTCTCTAGCTCAGTGAGGTCTGAAGGGCTTCATCAGCTTCTTATGATCAACGGTTCTTTTGTGCCTATGGCCAGTGATGTGGGATGAGATTTCAAGGGGGATGCAAAGCAGGCTGCCTCTAAATAGCTAAAAATATTCTCCTTTGGCTATCTTAAAATAACCAGATGTGTAAAAATTTGAGCTTGGCATCGATGGACTTTGAGCTAACAGGTCTCAGCTTGCAGTGAAGAAATAAACAACTTAGGGGACAACACACAGGGCATCTTTGACTCACAGAACAAGTAAGGTCTAATCTATCCTTTTTAAAACATAGCCGTTTGGTGCTTCATCTGGCTTGAGTTGAAGCTCTGACAGTTGCAATCAACTATTAGGTCTAAGTACAAAAGCCTAGTCTAAGTATTCCTATATTTATGAAGCTCTGAGTGATGATAGATTCCCTTCCCTGGTTGCCGAGGGCCGTGAGCACACACTCCTTAGTGTACTGTTCTGTCATCATTTTTCTTTTATGGTTTAATGTTTTGTCTTGCCTGGCCTCTCTAGCTGGTGAGCTCTCTGAGGTCAAAGCCTGGCCAGATGGCCAATTTTTCTCAGGACCCTGGTGCCTGGAGTTGCCTGGCAGCAGCACTTTCCCCCTTTTCCCACACTTAGGAGTGACCCCTTCCACCTCCCTCCCTCAGATTAGCCAGCCTGGGCACAGGCTTCATTCACAACCGGAGAAGTGTGAGATCCTGAGCTGACCCCAAAGGCTGCCTCAATTGCCAGGGTCTTCCACAGTTCTCACTCCTTCATGTATTTTCTTATTGTCAGCTCCTGAGTGCTCATAGACGCCTGGGACTTTGGGCCACCTGCCTTGTTTAACTCTTTTACAGGAGATGCCTGGTACTGCAATCAATCATAAAAAATAAAGCCTGATTTGAGAATCAGGGGTTCTGATTCTGGTCCTGGCACTGCGTGATCTCGGACAAGTCTCTTGGGTCCTCAATATCTCGGTTTCCCCGTCTCAGCACTGCTAGTAATCATAACGCGTGATCCATACTTCCTACATGTCAGGCACAGGCACTGAGACTGCCTCGTGTGACACAATGATGTGATAAGAAGCCATGGGGACTCCTGGGCTTACAAGTCAGATGCAACTTGCCTGATCTCACATGCCAATAACTTCCTAAATCTGGGGTGAGGCGTTGGATGGCCTATGCCTGGAACCCACACTGCCTCCTGAGAGCGCTACTCTCCCATCTTCTCCAGCTGGACTCACCCAGACCCCTGTCTTCAAACTCTGCACACAGTGACCACCGCTCAACTCCCAAAGGCCTGATTGTCTAAGAACCCTTTTGGACTCATGATATTCTCACTGAGCATCAGACAAATTTGTGAGACTTTAAGCAAATCATTGTGTCTGAGCTTCCTCCCAGGTGACTCAAAACATTAAAGAGGTGATATTTAAAATGGGTTTGGCTACTTGCTTATTCTGTTGAGAAGTGTGTTATTTCAGGGAATGGATATGATAACCACTTTGTGATGCCTGTGGAGGCATATTTAAAAACACATGTAATAAAGAAGGTTGGAAAACAGTAATGAGTGAAATAAAATGGGTTTTGGAGGTGCTGTGGAGAACAGAGCTACAGAACATCCAGAATCACCCCATCATTTATTGTTATTTAGCTGTTTCTCTCAGCCCTACCCATTTCAGTCGGGTGGACCTGTGTTCAGGGAGTGACCTGGGCTCTGGGTTGGGGGAAGGTGCTGGACAGGCACTGAGCTTTCTCATTCTTCAGAGCACTGCCAGAGAGGCGTATTTTTGGAAGATGCATTGGGACAGCAACCTCCTGAGTCCATGAGAGGAGGTTTTTTTCTTTTGAAAACACTTCTTTAATGTCTCAGTGTTCTACTTTCCCGGGAACTGAGCAGCTGCTGCCTTTGAGAGGAGCTATAAATAGACCTTACTGGCTTGAATAAATAATGCAGCAGAATGAGCGTGGGGAGGGCCAGGTGCACTGGGCAGCCCGACGTGGCTGGGGGTGAACAAGGCCTGGGAGAGGAGAGGACATCCCAGGCCCAGCTCCCCAAAGCCAAGGGGACCCATGGGGGGAATGTCAAACAGGGGCCCAGGACTCTGATGCCTCCCTGCCTGAGTGACAAGCATCAGGCAGAGGGAGGGTGTTGTCGCTGCCCAGTGGCTGCCAGAGCTGCTGCTGAGGTCTCTCACCAGAGGGCTGGGTGTGCAGTGGGTTCTGTTGGCTCTCTGCCTCTGGGCTGTGCATGCACAGTGGCCACATTTAAAAGGTGCCTTCATGTATCCAATGGCTCATCTGGGGCTGTGATTCTGAGTGTTCTGAGCTGTAGGGATGAGTCCCTTCCTGGCAAAGGTAAGGATTATCTGATTATCTCCTGGTTCCAGGACCCTGATCTGGAATGTCAACACTTCTGCAGCGCCTCCTCCTTCCGGATCTCTGAGCTCCTGTCTCTGTTTCCATCAGTGCATGAATGTTCTGTCCTCATCGTTTTCTCATCCATGATTTCAGAAGCTAACATGTGGAGAGCTTGCTTCTGGCTTGAGGTATCCTCAGCCTGGGACACAGTGCAGCCTTATGCCCTGAGGTTGGGTTGAGTCCTGAGAGACCTCAGGGACCTCCAGGCCAGCCTCCCTCCTGCCTGCCTCTGCTGGAGAGGCAGGGATGGCCTTCCCAGGTGGGCAGAGGCCTGGTACAAGCTCCCTGTCCCCCAGGCATGCAGGGAAAGTATGATAGAATTCACGCTGCTTCCAGCACTGCTCAGGACATACGAACGTTTTTGTCTTCTGTTTCCATAGAACTCCTGTACTGGACTTTCTGTCATCTGTGAGGAAAAGCAAACAATAAGGTATTTAATATCCTTAGTCATCAGGGAGATGTAAAAACTAAATGAGATGCTTCTTCACACCCACTAGGATAGCTGGAATAAAAAACACAGACAATAACAAGTGTTAGCAAGGTTGTAGAGAAATTAGAACTCTCAAACATTGCTGCTAGAAATGTAAAATGATGCAGCCACTTTGGGAAATGGTCTGGAATTTCCTCAAAAAATTAAACAGAGTGTTAACATATGGCCCATATAGTCCACTCTTAGGTATGTACCCAAGAATTGAAAACATATGTTCACACAAAAACATGTACTTGAATGCTCATGACATAATGATTCGTAATTGCCTCAAAGTGGAAACAACCCAAAAGTCTATATGCTGATGAATAAACAGAGTGATATATTAGCCACAAAAAGGAAGAAAATTCTGACATATGCTGCAACAGGAAAAGAATCGCCAGTCCAGGTTCGATGCATGATACTGGATGCTTGGGGCTGGTGCACTGGGACGACCCAGAAGGATGGTACAGGGAGGGAGGAGGGAGGGGGGTTCAGGATGAGGAACACGTGTATACCTGTAGCAGATTCATGTTGATGTATGGCAAAACCAATACAATATTGTAAAGTAATTAACCTCCAATTAAATTAAATAAATTTATATTTAAAAAAAGAAAACATTCTGAATGAAATAAGCCAGTCACAGAAGAGCACATATTGTAATAATACCATTTATAGGAAATGTCCAGAATAGACTAGTAGCTGCCAGAGGCTGGAGAATGGGAGAAATGAGGAAAGACTGCAAGTGAGTATTGGGCTTCTTTTGGAGTAAGGAAAATGTTCTCGAATTATATATGGCTGCACAACTTTGTAAATAAACTAAAGCCCATTGACTGGTACACTTTAAAAATATTAATTTTATGGTATATGAATGTATCTCAGTGAAAAAATGTTTATGCTACTCGAATTCACAGAACCATTCACTAAGCATATTTTGAACATCTGTTATGTTCCTTGAATAGTGTGGCCAAAACCTAACACATAGTAGGCACTCTAAAATATTTGTTGACTGAGTGACTGTGCTTAACCCCAGGAATAAAGAGATAATTAAGATGTGATTTCCCAAGAAGCCGTAAAAAATTGTGTAGCATATTACATGTCATGCTATTTCACTTATATAAAATTATATGAAATGCAAATTGAACTATAGTGATACAAAGCAATGGAAACAATGGAAACTGTGACTGACAGACTATTTTTGGGGGGTCCAAAATCACTGCAGATGGTGACTACAGTCATGAAATGAAAAGACACGGGCTTCTTGAAAGAAAAGTTATGACCAACCTAGACATCATATTGAAAAGCAGAGACATTACTTTGCCAACCAAAGGTCAATGCTTTGGTTTTTCCAGTAGTCATGTATGTATGTCAGAGTTGGACTATAAAGAAAGCTGAGCGCTGAAGAATTGATGCTTTTAAACTGTGATGTTGGGGAAGACTCTTGAGAGTCCCTTGGACAGTGAGGAGATCAAACCAGTCCATCCTAAAGGAAATCAGTCCTGAATATTCATTGGAAGGACTGATGCTGAAGCTGAAACTCCAATACTTTGGCCACCTGATGCAAAGAACTGACTCATTGGAAAAGACCCTGATGCTGGAAATGATTGAAGGAGGGAAGAGAAGGGGCAACGGAGGATGAGATGGTTGGATGGCATTACCGACTCCATGGACAAGAGTTTGAGTAAGCTCCAGGAGTTGGTGATGGACAGGGAAGCCTGGCATACTGCAGTCCATGGGGTTGCAGAGTCGGACACAACTGAGCAACTGAACTGAACTCAACTGATACAAAGCAGATCCATAGTTGCCTGGGGATGAGGAAGAAGACTGAAGAGAAGTGTGAGGGATAGATTACAAAGACACACTAAGAAACTCTTAGTAATGTTTATTTACCTTGATTGTGATGACCTTGTGTGTGGAGAGAACACCTTTATTGCATCCTATAAGTTTTTTCATTTTCATTTGTTTTGAGATACTTTTTAAAATTCCCTTTTGATTTCCTCTTTGACTCAACAATTGTTCAGGAGTGTGTTGCTTAGTTTCCCTATCTGTGAACTTTCTCATTTTCTTGCTGTTATGAATTTCTAGTTTCATTCTGTTATGGTCAGAAAATATACTTTGAGAGACATAAAACTTCTTAAATTTGTCAAGGTTTGTTTTGTGGCCTAACACATGGTCTATCCTGGAAAATGTTTCATGTGTGCTTGAAAAGAATGTGTATTCTTCATCTGTTCTGTGGAAAGTTCTATATATGTCTGTTAGGTCCATTTGGTCTATAGCATTGTTCAAGTCAGTTGCTTCTTCACTGATTTTCTATCTGGGTGTTCTATCCATTATTATAAATGGGGCATTGAAATCTCTTATTTTTATTATGCTGCCTTTTATCAACTTCTGCCTTTGGATCTGTCTATATTTGCTTTATATGTTTAGCCTATGAGTGCCTTTCAGCCTATGAGGGTCTTTAAATCTAAAGTGAGGACTTCCCTAGCAATGCAGTGGACAAGAATCCAGCCAGTGCAAGGGACAGATTTGATCCCTGGTCTGGGAAGATTCCACATGCCACGGAGCAACTAAGCCTATGTGCCACAACTACTAAGCACACACTCTAGAGCCCACAAGCCACAACTACTGAGCCTGCATGTGGCAACTACTGAAGCCTGTGTGCCTAGAGCCTGTGCTCCACAACAGGAGAAGCCACTGCGATGAATAGTAGACTCCACTTGCTGCAACTAGAGAAAGCCCATACAAAGCAGTGAAGACCCAGCATGGCTAAAATGAAATTACAGTTTTAAAAAAATCTAAAACAAGTCTTCATTGGAAGGACTGATGCTGAAGCTGAAGGTCTAATACTTTGGCCACCTGGTGTGGCCATTGGAAAAGACCCTAATGCTAGGAAAGATTGAAGGCAGGAGGAGAAGGGGGTGACAGAGGATAAGATGTCTGGATAACACCACCAACTCAATGGACATGAGTTTGAGCAAACTCTGGGAGATAATGAAAGACAGGGAAGCCTGGCATACTCCAGTCGATGAAGTCACAGAGTTGGACATAACTTAGCAACTGAAAAACAATCAATAATAACAAAGTGAGTCTATCGTAAACAGCTTATTATTGGATTTTGGGTTTTTCTGCCTTTTTTTTTAATCCATTCGGCCACTCTGCCTTTTGTTTGGGGAGTTTAATTGATTTATGTATAAAGTAATTGCTGATAGATGAAGAAATTATTGTCACTTTGTTCATTGTTTTATCTCTCTTTTGAAGTTTTGTTCCTCTCTTTCTTGCCACATTCCTTTACTATTTGATAATATTTTTTGTAGTGGTTTGCTTTGATTCTTTTCTCTTTATCTTTTGAGTATCTGTTATAATTTTTTCCACTTGCGGTTAGCTTGAGTCTTGCATAAAATATGATATAACCGTTTATTTTTAATTGATAACAACTTAGCTTCAATTGCACACAAAAACCTCTCCACTTTCACTCCCTCTGCCCCAACTTTGTGTCCTTGTAGTCAGTTTGTTTCATTTTGTATTGTGTATCTATTAACAAATTTTTACTAAAAAGCCTCTTGATGAAAGTGAAAGTGGAGAGTGAAAAAGTTGGCTTAAAGCTCAACATTCAGAAAACGAATATCATGGCATCCGGTCCCATCACTTCATGAGAAATAGATGGGGAAACAGTGGAAACAGTGTCAGACTTTATTTTTGGGGGCTCCAAGATCACCGCAGACGGTGACTGCAGCCATGAAATTAAAAGACGCTTACTCCTTGGAAGAAAAGTTATGACCAACCTAGATAGCATATTCAAAAGCAGAGACATTACTTTGCTAACAAAGGTCCGTCTAGTCAAGGCTATGGTTTTTCCAGTAGTCATGTATGGATGTGAGAGTTGGACTGTGAAGAAGGCTGAGTGCCGAAGAATTGATGCTTTTGAACTGTGGTGTTGGAGGAGACTCTTGAGAGTCCCTTGGACTGCAAGGAGATCCAACCAGTCCATTCTGAAGGAGATCAGCCCTGGGATTTCTTTGGAAGGAATGATGCTAAAGCTGAAACTCCAATACTTTGGCCACCTGATGCGAAGAGTTGACTCATTGGCAAAGACTCTGATGCTGGGAGGCATTGGGGGCAGGAGGAGAAGGGGAGGATAGAGGATGAGATGGCTGGATGGCATCTCTGACTCGATGGACGTGAGTCTGAGTGAACTCCTTGAGATGGTGATTGACAGGGAGGCCTGGCGTGCTGCAATTCATGGGGTCGCAAAGAGTTGGACACGACTGAGCGACTGAACTGACTGATGCCACCATTATAATGTTACATTCATCTGTTTGTATATATCAATGAGATTTATGCTTTCATATGCTTTTGCATTGCCTTTTATCATGTTTTGATTTCAACTTGAAGAACTCCCTTAAACATTTCTTATAAGGCAGGACTAGGGGTGACAGAATTTCTCAGTTTTTGTCTGTCTGGAAAAGAGTTCAACTCTTCTTCATTTCTGAAGATTAATTTTGCCAGGTATAGTATTCTTGTTTGGCAGTTTTTTTCTTCCAGTAGTTTGAACATATCATCTTACTCTCTCCTGTCCTGCAAGATTGCTGTTGTGAAATCTGCTGATACTCTTAACAGGGTACCCTTATATGTGACAAGTCACTTCTCTTACTGCTTTCAAATTTCTCTCTTTATTCTTGACTTCTGACAGCTTAATTATACTAACAATGTGCCAAGGTGTAGTCTCCTTTACTTGTTTGGGACCTTTTTAGTATCATGGGGGCTTCTCTGATAGCTCATATGGTAAAGCATCTGCCTGCAATGAGGGAGACCTGGGTTTGATCCCCAGGTCGGGAAGATCTCCTGTAGAAGGAAATGGCAACCCACTCCAGTACTCTTGCCTGGAAAATTCCATGGATGGTGTAGCCTGGTAGGCTATACAGTCCATGGATCACAAAGAGTCGGACACGACTGAGCAACTTCACTGGTTCACTCAAGTTCCCAGGTGATGCTGATGCTGTGAATCCAGCGACTTCACTTTCACTTTAGCATCATGAACCTGAATGTTCATTTCCCTCCCAAGATGTGGGAAACTTAAGCTATTATTTCTTTAAATAAGCTTTCCCACTTTCTCTCTCTATTCTCCTTCTGGGATTCCCAAATGGATATATTGGTTCTTTTGATGAAGTCCAATAAACCCCATTGGCTGTTTTTACTCTTCCAAGTATTCTTTTTTCCTCTGACTGGACAATTCCCATAATTTCTCTTTAAATATGCTGATTGTTGCTTCTGCTTGACTGAGCCTACTGCTCTCTATTGCATTTTTCTATTTCATTCATTTCATTCTTTAGCTCCATAACTTCTGTTCAGTTTTTTTTTTATGATTATCATTTCTTTCTTCAACTTCTCATTTTGCTCATGTGTACTGTTTCCCTGACTTTTCTGAGTTGTCCAGGTTCTCTTGTAGCTTGCTGACCTTCTTTAAAACAATTCTTTTGAATTGTCAGGTGTGTTATAGATCTCCATTTCTCTGGGGTTGGTTGTTGGAAAATTGTTTTGTTCTTTTGGTGGTGTAAGTTTCTCAGATTTTTTATTGTTATTATTTTACTGTATTCTTGCATTGCTGTCTGTGCATTTGAAAGAGCAGTTATGTTTTCCAGACTTTATGGTCTAGCTTCAATGGGGAAAAGATCTTTCATCTATGAGTGGATTTGATGGCACCAGCTGGGTGGGGTACAGCAGTTCCAGCTAAAGTAGGTGCTGTTGTGGTTCTGGTTCCAGAGGAATGCAGCAGGAAAGATTTTGGGTAGCTCCAAAGCTGAGAACAGCATTGGGGAAGGCTGCAGGGGTCTTCAGTGTCCAAGGCTGGGAGTGTCTGCAGTGGTGGCAAGGTCCTCAGTGGTGAAGGCCACTGGGCTCCTTCTGCTCCTCTTTTCCTTTGCAAGGGTTGGTCGCAGCCAAGAAGATCCCCCTTGGTGCTGGGGTGTAGGGCACGGGCATGTGCAGAGTAGCAGCAGAGGTCCAGGGAGTGGGCGTGTACAAAGTCGCGGTGGCACCAGGGTCTGTACTCTTGCATGTGAACTTTCTTTTCAGTCTACCTACCCTGCAAAGAAAGGCTCATATAGGAGATTACTCACTTGACAGATGGAGAGATATCCATATCCTTTCCCCTTAACAACTCAAAGTCCTGATCAGCAATGTGCCTTGGAGGAGAGTTTCATCCTCATCACACAACATAGGCTCTGGATATATACATTTTTTGGTCATTTTTGTGAGTCACGAACAAAGTTTCTGAAATAAGATTCTGAAACAAATAGGCCATTATAAATACTAAGATTAATTTTATAAAGCACCCTGGATTTGTTACTATTCTGAAATCTGCTGATGGCACAAAGAATGAAGCCTTTTGTTCTGCTTTCAGTTAAGAAAATCTTGTTATCCATTTATAATATGCTTCACTGAATAGAGTATGACTCAGGGCCTCCCAAGCTCACACTTCCCACGTGCAGCTCAGCATGACATTCAAAGTATTTAACAATCAGCAGGCATGAAGGAGTAACCAAGCACATGGACACTGACCAGCATGCCACACTAGTATGTATCACTTGAATGTCACTTCCACTTAGTACTAACCTGTGGCCTCATTTTTAGACCGAAAAGGTAAAATGATTTATAGATATCAAAAGGCCTTAACCCAGAAACTCCTATAACTGCAGTTTTGCATGTGAATTAAAACCTAGCATCTCTAGAAACCTTTACCCAAGAGAAAGGATAAAGTAAGTGGGAAAGTCAAAGACAATTTTGTTACAAAAAATTATTTCACTACCAAGTAGCTTCCTAAAATAATGAGATAGATGATGGAAAATTTGTTGAAAGGAAGAGTAAAGAAGAGTTGATGGACATCTAGGTTGCTTCCATGTCCTGGCTATTATAAACAGTGCTGCAATGATCATTGGGGTACACGTGTCTCTTTCAATTCTGGTTTCCTCGGTGTGTATGCCCAGCAGTGGGATTACTGAGTCATAAGGCAGTTCTATTTCCAGTTTTTAAAGCAATCTCCACACTGTTCTCCATAGTGGCTGTATTAGTTTGCATTCCCACCAACAGTGTAAGAGTGTTCCCTTTTCTCCACACCTTCTCCAGCATTTATTGCTTGTAGACTTTTGGATCACAGCCATTCTGACTAGGTTCAATGCAGGATACAGGATGCTTGGGGCTGGCGCACTGGGATGACCCAGAGAGATGGTATGGGGAGAGAGGTGGGAGGGGAGTTCAGGATTGGGAACACGTGCACACCTGTGGCGGATTCATGTTGATGTATGGCAAAACCAATACAGTATTGTAAAGTAAAATAAAGTAAAAAAAAAAATAAAAAAGAAGAGTTGATGAAAATTGCTTTTTATCTTATTTTAAATTCATTTTGTTTTATTCAAATATATTTAAAGCATTCACAGGGAAAATAAGTGGTCTCTTTGGTTAGTTGCTTTTAAGAAGTTATAAGTAGAGCAGTTTGGTAAAATATAAGGCCCATAACCTAGTAAAGAAATCTTTCTCAATGCTAAAATAAGCATTATTTGATGGTAAGGGAAATAGGAAGACATGCAGAAGAGGTGATACAATAATTACAAAGTGGGGGAGGGGTGGATAAAGTATCCTACACACACCATCTGTGCGCTGTGTATAACAAATACTGGGATGAGCACTGAAAGCAACCCACAGATTTCCATGTGCATCACTACAGAACCAGCCTAGTTTCATAGTGACTTCAAAGTGGGGGATAAAATGTCTGATCACAGCTGACTTGATGCCTCCCTGCCCTTCCTCAACTCATCCCCATTCCAGGCAAGATGAGTACATGGAAGGTGAGGGGACCTGGCAGAAGTCACATGGCAGCTGGGATTGGCATTTTGGAGGAGGAAGGAGCTCTGATTCAGGGGTAAGAGAGAACAAAATTTTGGAACTGATGATAATTATCCAGAACATATTTTCTCCTTTTACGATGGACATTCCTCTTAAATTTTTGATACTGACCATTCATGCTTGCACAGTACAGGGTTAAATCAGCAGCTTTGGAGTGTTCAAACCCTGCACATTCCAAATCTTCTAGCTCTTGACTGGCTCCTGGGAGATGAGATCTAGACTCTTGGAATATGCTCCCTGATAAGGCTGGGGATCCTCCAGAAAGTCTATGCTAACAGCATGATGTATGGTGGGGTCCTTGAGCCATGCCATATCAGTTTGAGACCTGGGGTAGCTAGACACTGAGAACTAAGGTCAGTTCTGTGGGCACTCCATGCTTATGTGACAAAATCCCAATAAGAACACTTACCCCAAAGCTGGGGAGCTCCTCTAGATGACAGCACCCCTTAAGTGTTGTCACACATCATTGCTGAGAAAAGTAGTGCTATCTACAGAAATCCAGGGAGAGAGAACACCTGGAAACGTGAGCCTGGTTTCTCCTGGACCTTACCCCCTCAATCTTTTTCCCTTTGCTGTTTGTAATCTGCATCCCTTCATTGTAATAAACTGTGAGTATAACAGCTTTTCTCAGTTCTGTAAGTCCTTCTAGTGAGTCACTGGCAAGTTTTCTTTCTGAGGGCGGTCATTTTATTTAACTTGAGGACAGTCTTAGGGACCCCTGACTGCAACGTGGTTCTTGCAGAAACTCAGACCATCTTCCTCCAAATAGCCTCAGACTGTAAAATACATTGCTTTCCACCCCTGTCATCCAACTTACACTCCTTCTAGCTGGTCTCTGTGTCCTGAAAAATCCAAGATGAGCACCTTCCGGGCCCAGCAGATTTTGTACCTTGTCTCATGAGATCCTCGTCTCATTCCCAAGTATAATAGTGTGATGCCAGAGCACAATGTCCCCACTGTGTTCACCCAATGTGTTAGGCAGACAGCTTCTACTCTGATTTTCTGGTTTCACTGAAGTCTTACCTCCCCACAAAAAGGAACCCAGCCCTCATCATCAGTCAATGGTTAAAGCCCAGATCATGTTCTTACTGCTTGGCTCCCATCTTGGCTAGAGCTGAACCCTCTCCTCCATGGCCCCAGGGGCCCCCACACCAGACAGACTGCCTTGATCCAGGTTCTGGCCTAGTTCAGTGTCTCCAGGTCACTGCCATAGTTGAAAATTGCCCTGAGTCCCACCTTTGAGACATACTGAATCAGGAGAAGAACAGGAAAAAACCTCAGAATCACATTTTCCAGCTGACTGTCATCTGTACCTTGGCCTCCATCTGTAGAAGACAAAGCACTCTGCCCTTTGTTCCTGGAGGACTTGGAGTTCTGAGCAGTAGGTGAATGTTGTATCCAGTCTCTGTGTAGCTCACTTGTGCAGCCACCTCAGACTACCCCTTCCCTTCCAACTGAGGCTTGTCTCCCACACATTGTTCAGGTCTGGGTTTGTGTGTTGTAATTCCTCAGGAAAACCTTTCCTGTGCCTCATTCTAGGTCTGTTGCTCTTGGTCTATGCTTCCATAAAATTATGATCTTTTTCTTCAAAGTGTTTGTAATTATTGGATTAATGTCTGTCCCCCTGCAGACTGTGGGCTCCATGGATGCTACCTCCCTTTGTGCTCACTGTGTATCCAGGACCTAGTACCATGCCTGGATCATAGTAGGGCACTTGAGACTAAGAATGAGGTGTATGAACCATGTCACAATCACCTTGCGCTTAAAAAAAATTATGACAATGTTTTCTTCCATATATGTAAACTCAGTCTTCATGAACTTTTGCTCTTGTAATTTGGTCATCTGTTCACTAAGATGGTTGCCAAGGTAACCCTTGTACAACCAGAAAAAAAGTAGCCCTGCAGGAAAGCGATGTGCAAGCATGTGTACATCAGTCATGCTCCTTCTCCACGCTGTCCATGGAAGAGAACAGAGCTAATTCTGGAGAGCAGCACAGACAACCAGAGAGAATGAGCTTGGAAAAGTGGCTGGGAAAATTCTGACATGTGCTACAACAGGGATGGACCTGGAGTGAAATGAGCCAGACACAAAAGAACATATGCCATAACATTCTATTGATATGAGGTATCTGGAGAAGTCAGATTCATAGAGACAGAAAGGCATCAGTCTCATGGTGGTTGCTGGGGCTGGGAGGGGGATGGGGAGTTGTTGATGTGTAGTTACAGTCTGGGAAGATGAGAAAGTTCTGGAGATGGGTGGTGATGATGGTTACACAGCAATGTGAATGTACTTAGCACCGCTGAATTGTACACAAAAGAGTAAATTGTGTACAAATTTTCTAATTGGAAAATTTTATGTTATATGTACTTGCTGCTAAGTCGCTTCAGTCGTGTCTGACTCTGTGCAACCCCATAGACGGCAGCCCACCAGGCTCCCCCGTCCCTGGGATTCTCCAGGCAAGAACACTGGAGTGGGTTGCCATTGCCTTCTCCTATATGTACTTACCACCATAAAATAAAATGAAAAAAAAAAAGATGAAGAGATTTTTCTAGTTAATCAGAAAGCAATTGAAACATTCTAGTTTAAATACTGTAATCAAAGAAGTAGAAAGTCCATAAAGACACACAGTGGGAAAATATGGCCCATGAGCAACAGTTAGGGGCTCTGCCTGTGACAGGCTCGAGGACACCTTGGTCCAGTGCGGCAGTGGTTGAGGATTGAATGTGTTTATGTTTATTTAATCTTGTCCCATAAAGTGTGAGTGGAGAGTCCCTGCTTCCTTTGGAGCATCTCTGTCAGTGTTCTGCACAGAGACATATATCAGGACAACCAGTCGACACTGTGAGGAACACTTTTCCAGATGCTGGAGGAAGAGAGCAGCACGTGCACAACACCTGTTCTGCACCTCAGTTTCTTCGCTCTTCACTGATCCTCAGACACACGAAGCATGCCTGTGACCTATCTCAGGAGGTTAGGAGAGAGAAAGAACTGTCTGGAGGTTACACCTTCCAAGAGAGAGAGACAGACAAATCTACCTAGTGCTACCAAGGGCAGTCCCAGCCTGAAAGGGACAGCGCAAGTCTGCTTCACAGCTTTCCTTTACAAACACAGCTGAACCAAAGTGTGAGACAACTCCCTCAGCGCCCCTCCCACTCCATGACTCCCAGACTCTCCTTCTGTGGAGGAGATCCACTCTTTCCTTGGTTGGTGATGTGGGATCCATGTGATTCTGGAGATTTGCTGTAAGAGGAGCTCCAGTGCCAAGATGTTGGGCTGAACATCCCCAGGAAAAAATGGTTCACTTGGAGAAGCTGGAAGGGAATCTCAGAAAACTAACATGTTTAAGCAAAAGGCAAAATTCCCTATGTCACACCAAGCCCTCCTGTCTCTGCCTAAACTTGCGGCCAGGTGTCAGGCCATGCAAGTGGTCATGGTGCTGCTCTTTGATGAGAAGAGAAGGTGTGGAAGTTGGAAGAAGGGGGCCTGCTCTTTCTCACAGAACCTCCTTCAGGACACCACCTCTGGCAGCCAAATCCTAGTCCAGTGATCTCCATCCTTACAAGTGACATCATACCATCCCCTCTGACTTGAGCCAGACTGGTCATTGAGTTCCTTAAGTTACTGCAAGACCCCACAGGGTCACAACTTCTGGCAGAGGGGACTTGATACAAGCTCCAGAGCCTATGTTTCTCCAAAATTTCTCTCCAGAAACACTCATGTAGATGCTGTTTTTCCCAAGCAAGAAAAAGGAGCTGGAGCTTTTGACTGTGTGAATCACAAGAAAATGTGGAAAATTCTGAGAGAGATAGGAATACCAGACCACCTGACCTGCCTCTTGAGAAATCTGTATGCTGGTCAGGAAGCAACAGTTAGAACTGGACATGGAACAACAGACTGGGTCCAAATAGGAAAAGGTGTACATCAAGGCTGTATATTGTCACCCTGCTTATTTAACTTATATGCAGAGTACATCATGAGAAACACTGGAATGGAAGAAACACAAGCTGGAATCAAGATTGCCAGGAGAAATATCAATAACCTCAGATATGCAGATGACACCACCCTTATGGCAGGAAGTGAAGACGAACTAAAAAGTCTCTTGATAAAAGTGAAAGAGGAGAGTAAAAAAGTTGGCTTAAAGCTCAACATTCAGAAAACGAATATCATGGCATCCGGTCCCATCACTTCATGGGAAATAGATGGGGAAACAGTGGAAACAGTGTCAGACTTTATTTTGGGGTGGGGGCCTCCAAAATCACTGCAGATAGTGACTGCAGCCATGACATTAAAAGACGTTTACTCCTTGGAAGAAAAGTTATGACCAACCTAGATAGCATATTCAAAAGCAGAGACATTACTTTGCCGACTAAGGTCCGTCTAGTCAAGGCTATGGTTTTTCCTGTCGTCATGTATGGATGTGAGAGTTGGACTGTGAAGAGGGCTGAGCGCCAAAGAATTGATGCTTTTGAACTGTGGTGTTGGAGAAGACTCTTGAGAGTCCCTCAAGAGTCCAACCAGTCCATTCTGAAGATCAGCCCTGGAATTTCTTAGGAAGGAATGATGCTAAAGCTGAGACTTCAGTACTTTGGCCACCTCATGTGAAGAGTTGACTCACTGGCAAAAACTCTGATGCTGGGAGGGATTAGGGGCAGGAGGAGAAGGGGACGACAGAAGATGAGATGGCTGGATGGCATCATGGACTCGATGGACGTGAGTCTGAGTGAACTCTGGGAGTTGGTGATAGACAGGGAGGCCTGGAGTGCTGCGATTCATGGGGTTGCAAAGAGTCGGACACGACTGAGCAGCTGAACTGAACTGAGGTTAAAGCTAAGAGAAGATCATGAAGAAATAGACAACCCTTAGAATAGGAGAAAATAATAACAAATGAAACAGCTGAAAAAGGATTAATTTGCAAAATATACAAGCAGCTCATACAACTCAATACCAGAAAAACAAACAACCCAATCAAAAAGTGGCATAAAGACCTAAACAGACATTTCTCCCAAGACATACAGATGGCTAACAAACACATGAAAAGATGTTCAACATCACTCATTATTAGAGAAATGCAAATCAAAACTATAATGAGATATCACCTCACACTGGCCAGAATGACCATCATCAAAAAGTCTACAAACAATAAATGCTGGAGAGGATGTGGAGAAAAGGGAATCCTTTTGCACTGTTGGTGGGAATGTAAATTGATACAGCCACTATGGAAGACGGTATGGAGATTTCTTTAAAAACTAGGACTGAAACCACCATTCAGTTCAGTTCAGTCACTCAGTCGTGTCCGACTCTTTGTGACCCCATGAATCGCAGCACGCCAGGCCTCCCTGTCCATCACCATCTCCTGGAGTTCACTCAAACTCACGTCCATCGAGTCAGTGATGCCATCCAGCCATCTCATCCATATGACACAACAATCCCACTCCTAGGCATATACCCAGAGGAAACGAAAATTGAAAAAGGCACATGTATCCCATTGTTCATTGCAGCACTACTTACAATAGCTAGAACCTAGATATCCATCAATAGATGAATGGATAAAGAAGCTGTGGTACATATACACAATGGAATATTACTCAGCCATAAAAAGGAATGCCTTTGAGTCAATTCTAATGAGATGGATGAACCTAGAGCCTATTATACAGAGTGAAGTAAGAGAGAAAGAGAAAGATAAATATTTTATACTAATGCATATATACAGAATCTAGAAAGATGGTACTGAAGAATTTATTTGCAGGGCAGCACTGGAGAAACAGACATAGAGAACAGACTTACGAACATAGGGAGAGGAGAGGAGAAGGTGAAATGTATGGAGAGAGTAACATGGAAACTTACATCACCATATGTAAAATAGATAGCCACAGGAATTGGCTATATGTCTCAGGAAACTCAACAGGGGCTCTGTATCAACCTAGAGGGCTGAGATGGAGTGGGAGATGGGAAGAAGGTTCAAGAGGGAGGGGATATATGTATACTTATGGCTGATTCATGTTGAGGTTTGACAGAAAACAACAAAATTCTGTAAAGCAATTTTCCTTCAATTAAAAAATAAATAAATTTAAAAGAAAAAGATTACACAGAAAATGTATACAGAAAAGAGCTTAATGACCCAGATAACCACGATGGTGTGATCACTCACCTAGAGCCAGACATCCTGGAGTGTGAAGTAAAGTGGGTCTTAGGAAGCATCGCTATGAACAAGGCTAGTGGAGGTGATGGAATTCCAGCTGAAGTAATTCAAATCCTAAACGATGATGCTGTTAAAGTGCTGCTGTCAATATGCCAGCAAATTTGGAAAACTCCACAGTGGTCACAGGACTGGAAAATGTAAGGTTTCATTCCAGTCCCAAAGAAGGGCAATGCCAAAGAATGTTCAAACTACTGTGCAATTGCACTCATTTCACTAATTGTTAAGAAAATGTAAGTCAACACTGCAATGAGATACCACATTACACCCGTTAGGATAGCTACCATTAAAAAAAAAAAAAAAAAAAACAGAAAATGAGTGTTGACCAGTACATGGAGAAATTGGAACACATGTAACATTGTTGGTGGGAAAATAAAATGGTGCAGCCACTATGGAAAACAGCATGGCAGTTCCTCAAAAAATAAAAAATGTAATTACCACATGATCCACAATCCCATTCCTGAGTATATACCTGAAAAATTCAAAGCAGTATTCCAAAGAGAATACATCCATGTTCATAGCAGCATTATTCACAACAACTAAAATGTGGACATGTTAGTATTCATCAATAATTGAAGAGATATGCAAAATGTGGGGTATACATACAGTTAAATATTGTTCAAACTTAAAAAGAAAGTAACCTCTGACACATGCTATAGCGTGAAAGAACCTAGAGGATATTCAGTTCAGTAGCTCAGTCGTGTCCGACTCTTTGCATTGCAGTACACCAGGCCTCCCTGTCCATCACCAGCTCCCGGAGTTTACCCAAACTCATGTCCATTGAGTAGGTGATGCCATCCAGCCATCTAATCCTCTGTTGTCCCCTTCTCCTCCTGCCCCCAGTCCCTCCCAGCATCAGAGTCTTTTCCAATGAGTCAACTCTTTGCATGAGGTGGCCAAATTATTGGAGTTTCAGCTTCAACATCAGTCCCTCCAATGAACACCCAGGACTGATCTCCTTTAGGATGGACTCGTTGGATCTCCTTGTAGTTCTATTCCACTGTTTCTTCTTTATCACCTCGTAGAGCAGTTTGAAAATTGTGTATTTAGAGACAGTGCTTTTGTAGTCACTGGGTTATTGGTTTTGTAGTGGATTGTTATTTGAAGAAAATTATTTTACTGGCTATTTATTATCTTTATGTACAATATGAGAGTGAAAGTCTTCTATTCCAAATCCAGAGACTGAGGACTTATTTTTATTTTTAAAATTCAGTGTTGATCTTGCAGGCAGTGAGAACATTGGCCGTTCTGGAGCAGTTGGCAAGAGAGCTCGGGAAGCTGGAAATATCAATCAGCTCCTGTTGACTCTGGGAAGGGTTATTACTGCTCTTGTAGAAAGAACACCTCATATTCCTTGTCGAGAATCTAAACTGACTAAAAGTCCTCCAGGACTCTCTTGGGGGACATACAAGAACATGTATCATTGCAACAGTTTCTCCTGTATCTCTCAATCTGGAGATAAGGTCTTAACTATCACCCTTTTTTTTTTTGGCTGTGTGGCTTGTGGGATCTTAGTTTTCAACAAGGGATTGAACCTGGGACCTCAGCAGTGAAAATTTGGAGTCCTAAACACTAGACTGCCAGAGAATTCCCTAACTATCATGTATAATATTTTTAGAGTTAACTAATTGGCTTCATTCATTCTATATTACAGTAAAAATAATCTGGACATTGTATGTGGTGGACACACAGAGGAGAACATCACTGAAAAATTGTCTGTCTCCTTGCTGGGCAGTTTTCAATCTTAAAAAGCTGGTTACTTAGTTGTATTTTTCCAGTCTTCAAAGATAATTGCTGTGGTCATAAGCAAAGGATGGTTTAATTGAGGCCTTAGAAGTGGGTTAAGCAAATGCTACTGCTTTAGAGGCTGCTTAGAGATCCCTAAAGATGGGGCTGGATGTGAGGGTACAGGTATGAAAACCAAGAGAAACAACAAAGATGGTAAAGTCTGCTTTAATTTTACTGGATTATCTTTAAACGGAATCAGAAAAGCTTTGGTAAAGTCTCTTAACTTCTCTTTCATTTTAAAAACTATCTTTGTTGAAAAATGATTTGTATACTATAAAACTCATCCATTGAAAGTATATAATTAGGTGATTTGACTATATTCATTGAGCTATGCAACTGTCACCAAAAATCTAAACATTTTTATCCTAGAAAGAAACCCTGTAACCTATTAGCAGTCACTCCACATCAGTTTCCATTTCCAGCCCTAGGTCACTATTAATCTACTTTCTTTAATCTATACCTTTGCCTATTCTGAATATTTTATATAAATGGAATCACACAATAAGTGTTCTTTCGTGACTGGCTTCTTTCACTTGGCATAATGTGTTCAGTGTTCATCCACGTTGCAGCAGGTATCAGAACCCATTCTTTTTGTGAGTGAATGCTATGGATATAGGACAATTTGTTTATTCATCAGTTGATGAAATTCATTGAGTTTTTTTTTAAGAGTTTAAGACTAAAGCAAAAAATTATTAGATTAAATTATAGTAAAGTTAAAGACCCTGAAACTTGAAGAGTGAAAAATAAGGATGTTTTAAACAGTCCTCTATTGTATTTATTTGCTTAATTGGAGTATAGTTGCTTTAAGAACATTCCTCATTTTGAAAGGTTGGGTATAGCAGTATGAGTGGGTAAATGTTTATATTAGATATAGCCAGAAATTATTATGTTATTGTATAGTACATTTTGGGTAACAGAACTGCATTATTCTCAATTATTCTCATATCTTCAGTAAGTGGCCTCTTCTTTTCATCACAGGAAACTCTGAGTACATTGGAATATGCTCATAGAGCAAAGAACATATGCAATAAGCCTAAGGTTAACCGGAAACTCACCAAGAAAGCTCTGATTAAGGTAATTGTGAGTTTTTATGGAGTAATATAGATTAGTTTGACAAATGTGAAAATGAGGAACTAAAATAGATCATTGCTTTTAAAAATTTATTAAATTATCTTTGTGATAAGGCTTTTCACTTCATGGTTTGAACAGAACACCCTGTGTGTTAAAATGCTTTTTCTAATACTAATAAATGACCTTGCAAGCTCTATCCAGTCAGTAAAATTTAAGCATATGACGGTACTTCAGTGCAGTTTTAATTAGTATTTCCTTAATGAATAGTGATATTCAGCATCTTTTCAGATGCTTATTATCCATATGTATGTCTTTGTTTGTGAAATGTCTATTTAAATTCTTTGCCAGTTTTTAATTGGGTTGTCTTTTTATGAAGTTGTAAAAGATTGTTCATATTTTCTAGACAGGATCCTTTATGAAATAATTTTTAAATATTTCCCCCCAGTCTGGCTTGTCTTTTCCTTTTATCAGTAGTGGTTTTTTTTTTTTTTTTGGTTGTTGTTGTTTGTTTCTATTGAGACAACTATAGATTCACAAGCAGTTGAAAGAATATAGAGAGATCCTTTGTACATTTTATTAAACTATACAGTAAAATCACTGCAGGGACACCATTAACAGCAATTCATTGATCTTATTCCTCAATTTTCCTGGTACTTATGTGTGTGTGTTTAGTTAGTTCTATACAATTTTGTCATGTGCAGGTTCATAGAGCTACTACCACAGTCAAGATTTGAACAGTCCCATCTCAGCAAGGATTCCTCATTAGCCTTTTATAATCACTTCCCATTCTGACCTCCCGTCCACAATCTTTGCTATCCAATGATCTGTCCTCTATTTCTAAACCTTGTCATTTTAAGAGTGTTATTGAGTGGAATCATACAGTATGTAAACCTTGTGGATTGCTTTTATCACTCAGCATAATTCCCTGGAGGTTAACCTGAGTGGTGCATATCAATAGATCTTTACTTTTTAAGGCTGAGGAATATGCCATGGTATGTATATACCACCTGCCTGCAATGCAGGAGACCCCATTTCAATTCCTGGGTCAGGAAGATCCCCTGGAGAAGGAATAGGTTACCTACTCCAGTATTCTTGGGCTTCCCTGGTGGCTCAGACTAAAGAGTTCACCTGAAATGCGGGAGACCTGGGTTCGATGCCTGGGCTGGGAAGATCCCCTGGAGGAGGGCATGGCAACCTACTCCAGTATTCTTGAATGCAGAATCCCCAAGGAACAGAGGAGCCTGATGGGCTACAGTCCATGGGGTAGCAAAGAGTCAGATGCAACTGAGTGACTAAGCACAGCACAGCATGGCGCATGTATATATCACACATAGCTTGTTGTCAAATTCACCTGTGAAAGACATATGGGCTGATTTTGGGTTTTTCACAACTGAAAATAAAACTGCTTTGATCATATTTGTTTATAGTAATTCATGTATATGTAAATTTTCATTTTTCTGAGATAATTGCCAAAGAGTACAATCGTTGGGTTGTATGGTAATTAAAAGTAAGTTTTTTTTTTTTTTTAAGCAATTGCCAAGTTGTTTTCCAAAATGGCTGGGCTTTCTGTTCTGTTGCATTAATTTATGTCTGTCCCTCACTCATACCACAGTTTTAATTACTGTTGCTTATAATAACTCTTGGAATCAGACTGTTTAAAAGGAAGGTTATATGAGCAAACCTCTCTTTATAGAGGGTGTCAAAATTGTCAGGATCTGAGAAAAACTACAGTGATTTTTATATTCATTATTTTTAAAGGCCATGCTCTTTTATAAGTATTCATTTTATTTTAGACACTTGAATTTTTGAACCTTATTGCTATTATTCAATCTAAGAATATTTAACAGTAATTTATTATGATAAAATATTCAGTCATTGTTTAAAATTCCAGTTGTTTCAGTGTAGACTTTTAATATTTTGTTTTAGGATCCAAATAAGGTTTACCATAAATTAGTAGTTGGATTTTGAGGCTTATTAAGCCTCAGGCTTAATCTTATTTGTATATTTTTGACCAAAATACTTCATAAACGGTGGTATATTCTTCCCCTTGGAAGCACATAAAGTCTGGTTCTTTCCGTTTTTTTGGTAAGGGATTGATTATATTCAAATGACCGGATCCACTAGTTCTTTAAGGGTTGCAAAATAATAATTTTCACATTGTTCTTCCTTAGTTGACTGCTGGACTAACTCTATAAGGAGGAACATTCCCTCAGCTCCCCAGGGCTGTAGTTCTTATAGGAAAGACAGGACAAATGCTTTATTCATTTCCTTTGACAGTTTGGAGAATAATGGGTTGGTTTCCCAGCTTTCTTAACATCATTATAAACTCATGGATTTAGAATATTTGTGCTAACCATTGTAGTTAATAACCTCACTGACGTTCAAATTGTTCCTTCTCTGGCCATTGGGCACCTTTTCAGTGGGTTCTTGAGTCTTTTTTGTTGGTCTAGGCTTCCTTCGCTTCCTTCTTATTTTGTTTCACAAGATGTTCCAGGTTCATCTTGAATGTTTCTTGCCCTAATCCTGGAGTCAGACACTTCCCTAAGAAACTCTGGTTTGTTTTCGTGTGAGATGAGATTTGGAGACCAACCTGGCTACTGGGGGTTGTTTTTTTCTTCAGAAGCCTGTATTTTTATAATGAATGAAAGCTATTGACTTTATTCTAACCATATTAATACTGAATGAAAAGTAAGGTTGTGACTTTTTAATCACATATTTTTATGCTTTAAAAAAGATAAGAGGGCTAACTTTGTTTTATTTATTATAAATCTTCCCCAAACTGAATGAAAAAAAGGGAAGTGCTAAACTGACACAATGTTCTTCTTGCATAGGAATATACAGAAGAGATACAGCATCTGAAATGAGGTCATGCTGCAGCTCGTGAAAAAAATGGAGTGTATAATTCTGAAGAAAATTTTAGGTAAGCCCTTGGTTATGGAAACTAATTTCTAAGAATAGGGAGTGTAGTCAGTAGTATTGTACTAACTTTGTGTGGTGACAGTTGATAACTAGACTTATTGTGGTGATCATTTTGTAATTTATAAGAAGATCAAATCACTATGTTGTATACCCAAAACTAATGTAACCTTGTAAATCAATTATACTTCAATTAAAAATTGTTTACCAAAACTATATCATTCATTTAATAACAACATTGCATCCCTCTTGTACATTTAATATAGGAAAGCATTTCAAATATCTCATCTACTTTGAAGAGCTATTTCCAATAAAGAACTGATATAGTTATCAAAAGACTGTTAGAATGAACTCTCTTCTTATACCACCTCAACTTATCTTTCCCTTTAACCAATAGCTCTAGCAAACAGTTTGAGGAAATATATATTCTTAAAATTCTTTGTCATTTAAGTACAACATGAAATGGAAGATGGTTGGTAGTTAAGAAGGAACTAGAAAAATGCAAAGGACAGCACTCGCTTCTGACACTTGCTAATCTCAGGAAATCAGAGAGGCTCATTAAAGCAGACCAGAATTGTCCGGTGTGAAATGTCAGTAGTGTTAAAGCTGAGAAGCTGTGCTCTAGAGAAGAATCTTTTATCTCATGAAGACTTTTGTGATGGTGTGATAGTGGTATGTGTGTTGGGGTGTGTATTGGGGTCTGTGTGCTGGGGGCAGGAGATTTAATTGCTCTGTATTCATAATTTAGCTTTCCAGGGTTTAGCCCCTTATCTTTACCTTCCTCCTGTGACACCTGATGCTTTTACTCCACAAGCCCCTTCAGGATTCTGCCTGTCTTATTATTCTTCATATTCTTGATTATAGACACCTAGTTGTATCCCCTACCTCTGCTGTAGGTGGGTTATAGTCCTCTGTCACCTTTGTAGCTCCTCAATTTTATATACATACATGTTTCCCCCCCCCCCGTAATCGGTAGGGATTCTCAGTTTCAAAATGGAGAAAACAAGACAAACAGTCTGTTTATAAACCTAAGACCAAGAATACATTTGTTTTTTGCACTTTGTATCTATTGCTTATTGATACTTAGGCATCATTATCATGATAGTGATAAACAGTAGAGATGATATGTAACTGTCCCAATTGTGTTAGAGTAAATTTTCAAGGCATTAGGAAACAATATTCACTGTTAAAATGCTTTTAACTTTTATTTTAGAGCCATGAGTAGAAAACCAGCTGTTCAAGAGGAAGAAAGAGTAGAATTGGTTGAAAAAATTGCTGCTGTTTGTTGCGAGTGAAATGACACAAAGACAAAACACATGAGACACACAAGAGACAGACAATACACCACTCCGGCTGGAGGAAAACACTGCACAAAACTAATTGCGGTTTATTTTTATAAAGTCCCCTAGGCAGAATTCCAGACTGCATGAATAAACCTTTTCAGTACAGCGCAGGTGCATACATGTTATCATACAGCAAGGGGAGTGAAATCCCTGTCTACTGCAGAGTCTGTCCAGAGCCCTTTCTTTCTCCTTATCACAAGAAGGGAATGTTCCCTCGTTTGCAAGGGACCATTAAACTCAAGGCTGTGTCCAGACTCCTTGGCAGAACACCTCGTTTGCAAGCACGTTCAGCCTGAGCAGAGAGTCCCATTTGCAGGCACATCTCTGCTACCCTATTGTGGCTGCATTAACCCTTCATCTCCCCCTTTTTTATTTGCTTTTATAAATTGTAGCATGGTCTGGATCTTTTCTGCTTCACGCTTTAGTTGTTTTCCTTTCTGCCATCGCCGGAAGACTAGAAAAGCAACACAACATAAAAGTAATATAAACACAGTGTTCCCAAAGGTAGTCCCAATTAGTGAGGATACATGCCCTAATGGATTTAAGTTATTTATTCCCTCTTGAAGACTTTTTAGCAAATCAGACCCTGTAATGTCAGGTAAAGTCCTGCTAAAAGTAGACAAAATTTGTCGTTTTAGGTCCATAATCTCTGTAGTGAAATTTTGATGCCCAGTCAAGGATCGTTTTACTTTATCACATCCTTCACTCATGTTAAATGGTACAGGCGTTACACAAAACCTAGAAGAATTCCAATCACATTTCAACACACTTTGTGTAGATAAAACAGCCAATTGATCTCCAAGCCAGGAAACGGTGTGTTGAAGATCAAGCACGTCGGTAGCAAGTTGTGCATCCAAACCTCGCTGTTGTTGCCATAACAAATGAGAGTCTTTATGCCAGTCCCAAATAAAATCAGCTGTTTGAATTCCTTGGTGTAACGCAAGACCTGCCACCACCACTGTTGCAGTTACTGACACGACTGCTAGAATCGAAGCAATGACCACACCAAGCATACGTCGAGATCGGTGTAGCAAAGTCTGTACAGCGGTTACTAGATGAGAAACAGCAAAAGAATCTGACCATGGCTGAGTCAGATTTGTAGGTAACCGTACTTTTGTCTGAGCCTTAACAATTACTAACAAGAAATTGGAGTTACAGGCTCATCTTTCAAATTCTTCCCACCAAGACTGATTTACACAATGAGTTAGATTACAATAATCACATGACACAGACCCCACAGTATCATTCCAGGTCCAATTTCCATATAACAATGCAAAAGATATTTTACACATGCCATTGTGGAATAAGATTTATTAACGTGTAAATCAACATGGAATGGACCCGAAGAGTCACCACTGTCCAAAGTATACTTTCCTGACCAGATAGTGAGATTACCAGAAACTGCCCATAGTTTCCAAACATCTCCTTGAATGTGCGGATATCCTTGCAATTGTAACTGAGGAGGGACAAGTGCAAATTGCTGCCATTTAACTGTTTCATTACCATTGCCCATCAAAGCACTATTTGCACGATGCCACTTAAGAGATTTATTTGACCTTTTTTTTTTTTTTTAAATTGCCCATGATCTGGACTCCAGTCTGCAATGATAGCCCCAGAATAATTCATGACTTTAAAGGGTTGATGACCTCAGCAACGTTCCCACTCTAGAGATTCTAGAGAAGGAACAAAAAGTTAACAGGACATAGCAACATTTGTTTTCGATTATGAATGTCTATTGGTTCTGTCAAGGTGTTAAATCCCCTGGTGGAAACAAGCACAGTAAAAGTAGCAAAATGATAATTATTATATTTTACACCCCATGCATTATAGGAATGATGAGAATATTCCTTAGTGGACAGACAAAAGGGGTGTCCTCTTATACACAAAGGAATGCCTTCCACTGCAATGGTCAAATTACTAATATTATGTTGTTGTTTATGATGAGATAGTTGTTCTATTCCCCCGCAAGCTGGCGGGGGAAAGAAGGCAGTCTCATTAGTGCATACCTGCACTTCTGGTTCCCCCCAGGAAACTGCTCTTACTAATGGGGGATTAGGTGTATATGCCCAATATGTATGATTACTTGCCGATACACTGATTACCTGACATGTCACCACCACCATCATGGCAAGCAAAAGATTGGTAGGATTCAGAGGTTGCCCTGCCTTCATTAACGTCTTCTCTGCTTCCTGGGTCAACCTCTTCATTTGACCCCACCCACGTAGGAGGTGTTGCTTCCCTTGTATGGAAAGTAAAGCTTCTCTGCATAGTAAGCTCTTTGAATTTTTGAACAAAGGGATCAGCCATTGTTGATTTTGATCAATCTTGCTGGGGTCCAAAACCTGTAATTTGCGGGGGACTGCCCGTGAAGGGTTAAGTCTTGGGAGCTGCTCGGCGTTATGCAGAGCCTTAGGCACGTCCCTAAGCTCCCTGTCCCGCCCCCCTAAAGAATTTACTACCCTTAAGGCTCCGGGACGTCTCGGTCTTGCAACATTTCGTAGAAGATAGATTATCTATCTGTGATCTGCACACAATGGTAAGGGTCTTGTGATTGTATCTGGAGATTAATATACAATCTTGTGAATGTCAGAAGTCACGTACTTTATCCTATATATACTGCAGCACAATAAAGGAAGGCATCAGCCATTTTGGTCTGATCCTCTCAACCCCATCTTTCGTCTCTCTCTTATTTTTCTTAGCGGGGACGCTCCGTTCTCTCCCTGTGCAGGTGCGACTCTTGCTTGTGCTGGCCGCGGCAGTAATTATTAACAGAAATGAAAGCATACCCTCGTCCCAAATATATTAATGATGCTGGGATCCAACCTTTCTCTTTATCTTTATACCAAATAGGTGTATTCAAGATCTTCTTATCCTCTTCTTTCCCTTGAAAATGCAACTCTGCTGCTGATAGATTTCCCTTGCTCCAAACATTAAAAAAATTTAGGGTAAGTAAGGTTTTATTCAGAATGTCTTTAGGTTTCATAAATCTCTCTTGTTCCCCCTTTTTTATTTTTTCAAGATATTCACGCAAGGTATGATTAGCTCTTTCAATGATAGCTTGCCCTTGACTATTATAAGGAATACCAAAAGTATGAGTTATATGGTATTGAGATAAAAAGTGAGCTAATTTTGTGGATTGGTAGGCAGGTGCATTATCAGTTTTTAATTTAATTGGTAACCCCATAACTGCAAAACAAGATAACAAATGGGTAATAACAGCGTCAGCCTTTCTAGAATGTAATGCAGTGGCCCATTGAAAATGTGTGCAAGTATCTATAGCATGATGCACACATTTTTGTTGTCTGAAAGAAGAAACGTAAATTACATCCATTTGCTATATTTGATTTGCTTGTTGTCTTTTCATGTTGACACCTGGTGGGGTAAATGGCAAAGCAAAGGGTGTACATATGGAACAAGAACGAACAATATTTTGAGCTTGTTTTTGAGTAATAGCATGAGATTTTTGTAACCCTTTGGAGTTGGTATGCTGTAAAAGATGTTTTTGTTTTGCTGTTTTAATAGGATAAAGTAAGGCATCAATTGTAGCATTTTTGAATGATAAGGGTCCAGGAAGGGCAGAATGTGTATGAATGTGAGTAAAGAAAATTAACTCTGAACGCTGCAAGAGCAATTGTTGTACTTGGTAAAACAATTTATCAATAGTTGTTTTAAGGGTCAGTGGAAGGGAGACATGGGGAAGCTGTAGGCAAGAGAGAACAGCATATCGAGAATCTGAAACAATGTTAATAGGAAGTTGGGGAAAATCTTGTAAAACTAAATAGATAGCCCACAATTCAGTGGGCTGTACAGAAGAAAATGAATGGGGGAGAACCTTGGAACTTTCTGGGGTCTAATATCCAGCAGTATTTTTATTTGCATCTGTAAAAATAGTGAGTCCCTTAACTGGAACATCTGAAATTGGGGAATGAGACATCATAGCGTTAGTCAGGAGAAAATCAATCAATTTAGATGACGGATAATGATTAGAAAACGAACCAGGATATGAGGCAAGAGAAATTGGCCAGTTTTTATTAAATTGTAAACATCGAGATATTTGAGCAATTGTTAACTGAGTAACAGTTTGGTGTGGTTCACATCCTGACAATTGTAGAATACGATGGCGACCTTTCCTTATAAGGAAGGCTAATTTATCTATATATGTAGTCAATTTTTTGGAAAAACTGTTAGGTAAGAAAACTCATTTTATTAATCCTTTTTCTTGAGCAATTACACCAGATGGAGAATAAGGGGTATGAAATATTATAAACGAAATAGGTTGAGACGCATGTAAGTAAGTCAAAAAGCCATCATTTAGTCGTTGTTCAACAAATTGAAGTTCTTGTAAAGCCAATGGGGTTAAGGTCTGGGGGCTATCCAGAGCTGTATCTCTTTCTAAAGTAGAAAACAAATGTCATAATTGATAAGTAGGAATCCCAAGTACCGGGCATAGCCAATTAATATCTCCCAATAACTTTTGAAAATCATTTAAGGTTTTGAGATGGTCTCTTCTAATTTGCAACTTTTGGGGCCTTATTTTATGTTGTTCCAATATTGTCTTTAAATACAAAATAGGAAAGTCTTTTTGAATTTTTTTCAGGGCTATTTGCAAATTGTATAGTCTTAAAGCCTCCTGTACTTTTAAAAAGAATTTATCAAGTTCAGCAATATTAGGAGCTGTTAATAGGAGATCATCCATATAATGATATAGAATATAATTGGGGTATTCTTGACGCAGGGATTGTAAAGAGCGAGCTACGAATTTTTGGCATAAGGTAGGACTATTTATCATTCCCTGTGGTAAGACTGTCCATTGATAACACTTAACAGGCTGAGCATGATTAAGAACAGGAACTGTAAAAGCAAATTTATCTCTATCTTGCAGTGGTAGGGGAATGGTTAAAAAACAGTCTTTAAGATCTAGCACCATTAAGAACCAATTCTGAGGAATAAGAGCTGGAGAGGGGAGTCCCAATTGTAATGCTCCCATAGGTTTGATACATTTATTAACTTCTCATAAATCAGTTAACATTTTCCATTTTCCAGATTTGTTTTTTATAACAAAAACAGGAGAATTCCAGGGGGAGGTAGAGGGCTCTATATGACCAAGTTGGAGTTGTTCTTGTACTAATTGTTTTAACGCCTCGAGCTTCATTTGTGGTAATGGCCACTGTTCAACCCATTTTGGAGTATTAGTTAACCATTTTAATGGGAGTGTTAAGGAATTTGAGCAGTGGCTACTAATTTTCTGATGGAATGGTTACGGAAGCCCCCAAAGGAGAGAGAAGAGCTCTTTCCCATATATTAATAGGTATGTTTACAATATAAAAGGTAACAAACACTGATCTTCCATTATGGAATTGGCATTGCAAGGGATGGGTACTCTTCTAGACATCTGCAATGGAGCCCAGTCCCGTCAGCATTAGAGGGCTTTTTTCTTTTTTCCAATCTTGGGGCCATTGTTGAGAAGAAATGACTGAAACATCCGCCCCGTGTCTGCTAGTCCCTCAAAGTTGTTTCCTTGTATTATCAAGGAGAGAACAGGACGAGAATCTTTGATAAGCATTTCCCAAAATATATGTCACCCAGTACTTCCAAATCCTCCTGTTCGTTCATTAGGAAGAGCCAAAAAGGGGTGATATGGTAGGAGAAGTATTTGAGCAATATGCTCCCCAGCTAACAATGAAAGCGTGGTAGAAGTAGAGACCATGATTAAAATTTCCCCAACATAGTCAGAGTCTATTACCCCAGGAATTATGGTTAAACCTCTCAAAGCCACGTTGCTATGGCCTAATATCAAGCCAAACTTGCCTTTAGGTAGGGGTCTAAATACATTTGTTTTTAATTTGTAAATGCCTCCCCCTGGTGACAAAAGAACATTATCAGCTAGTGGCAAATTAGCAGCAGCACTCCCTGAAGTAGCAGACTATAAGTCCGAAATCATCATCTGAGGTCCTTTTAATGGGGCATCAACTCGTAACGGTTGCTGGGAGGGAACAGGGTTGGGGCAGGTGGGATGGCAGGAGGGCAAGGAGGAGAAGTCCCCAGTATTGTTCCTGGGCCCCAAGGACTTAGGCCCGCAGGATAGTTTTCCAGTATCGGGTTGCCCATTTTGTGTTTTAGATCTGCACTCATTAGCCCAATGAAGCCCCTTCCCGCATCGACGGCAAGGTCCAGGAGGAGTCTTATTCTTCCCAGAAAGAGATCTGTCTTTAGGAATTGCACCTTGATCAGCTTTTAATTTCTGACACTCTCTTTTCATATGACCAGGTTTTTCACAATGGAAGCAGTTACCTCCCTTTTGTGGTCTCATAGCTTTGGCCAAGGCTGTAGCAAAGACATTAGCCTGATGCTCAGGTCCTCCTACTCCTGAGCAGGCTCTGATATATTCAGCTATAGATGTACCCTGTCCCTTTAAAGGTCCCAGTATACGCCTGCATTCAGGATTTGCATTTTCAAATGCTAAAGTTTGTAATAATATCTCTGAAATCTCATTCCTCCCTATAGCCCATTCCACAGCTACCCTCAATCTTGCTAGAAAATCAGTATATGGCTCATTGGGGCCTTGCATTGTTTTAACAAAGGAGGGCTGGGTGTGGCCAGTAGGCACCACATGGTGCCATGCTCGTAAAAAGACCTGGTGGACTTGTTGTAAGTCCTGATCAGAGTACTGAGCCTGTTCTCTTAAAGCCCGATAATAGCCCTCTTCCATTAGCTTGTCCTCGAGAGGACCAGGGGGATTCTGTCCCTCATTAATCCAAGCCTGCTTTTCAGCTTCTTTTTCCCACCAGCTACGAAGTTGCAACCATTGAGAACCCTCCAAGACAGCTTGGACAATAGATTCCCAGTCTAATGGAATGATTAATTTGCCTTTTCCCAATGATTCCAGCATAGCCAAAACAAAGGGGGATTGAGGACCGTACTGCGCTACTGCAGCTTTAAGATCTTTAAAAAATGTATATTCCAAAGGAGTGTATTGAACATTAATCACATTGCCATCCTGCTGTCTGTGGATGGGAAATAATTGTGGAGGATCGATAAACCCACAAGGGGGAGCAGGCAAGTCATCATCATGAGGCATAGACAAAGGAAAGGAGAACCGACAATGTTCCCTGCCCACATCGGGCCGATTAACCGCAGTGGGGAAAAGAGAAGCACAAGGAGGAGCAGAAGGGGTAGATTTCTTCTCCTTATGGGGTTTCCACCACTCCTGGAATAGATGGGTCATTTCTTTAATCTCTTTGCCCTCCTCTGACTAAACCGAAGAAGCCTCCGAATCTGATTCTGAACTATCAGATGTTTCACCATTTACAGGAAGAGGCTCACCTGTATCCTTGCCTTCAGGCGATGCAGAAGCCCCACCAACGTCTGCCACATCCTCATAAATTATTTCTCCCTTCCCTGAAGCATTAGATTTAGTTTCACTATCAGTAGAAAGCAAGGTCAAAGCCTGTGTTATAGCAATACACAAAGTCCATAACTTCAAAGGGATCACATTACCCTTCTGATGTTGCTTTCTCAATTCCTTTTGAATTATTTTCCATTCCTTCAAGTTTAACTGTAACTTAGTTTGATATTGAAACCAATGACAATATTGCTCCAGCAAGCGAAAGAGCTCACTCAACCGACGAGTCGAGGCCTTAACGCCTATGGAGTGGAGAAGTCCTTTGACTAACTCCATGTATTGTATCCGTAATGATGAGGAATTCCCCATGATTTTCCCGAAAGTTCCACTGCTATGGATGTAAAATCCCCCCAGGGTTACTCACCCTTTCGGTTTCACTCGGGCCCCACGTTGGGTACCAGATGTTGCTAGCGAAATGACACAAAGACAAAACACATGAGACACACAAGAGACAGACAATACACCACTCTGGCCGGAGGAAAAAACTGTGCAAAAATAATTGCGGTTTATTTTTATAAAGCCCCCTAGGCAGAATTCCAGACTGCATGAATAAGCCTTTTCAGTACAGTGCAGGTGCATACATGTTATCGTACAGCAAGGGGAGTGAAATCCCTGTCTACTTCAGAGTCTGTCCAGAGCCCTTTCTTTCTCCTTATCACAAGAAGGGAATGTTCCCTCGTTTGCAAGGGACCATTAAACTCAAGGCTGTGTCCAGACTCCTTGGCAGAACACCTCGTTTGCAAGCACGTTCAGCCCGAGCAGAGAGTCCCATTTGCAGGCACATCTCTGCTACCCTATTGTGGCTGCATTAACCCTTCACTGTTGAAGAAGAGCTAAATAGGGTAAGCATTCAAAACTATATTGACTGTCATGTAAAAAGAAAATATTAAAAGGCAATTTCAGAATGTGAGGGACCTGATATTTTTTCTTTAAGATTTTTTTTCTTGCTGACCTCTAAACTAGAATTAAGTTGTATCACAGTTTTTTTTAATTATCCTTAATGATAATGCAGAAGTGAGTCCTTTTTGAAGAAGTTATTCTATTTGACACATACTAATGCAGCATTTTAAGAAGTTAACTAAATTGTATAATTTAATATGAAAGCTGTATAGTGAATGCTGAGACATTTTCATCAACATGTTTATCAGGTGACGAAAGGCAGATGTTGGGAGAAACCAGATATTGAATAATTAAGGTTGAAAGACCTGACCCTTCAGTGCCACCCTCACACTGGCAGTGTTGAAAGGAATCTGAAGAATTAACACCATTTCATTAGGCCTGTTACTTGTTTTTGTTTGGTTGGCTGTGCCCCACAATTTGCAGAATCTTAATTCCCTGACCAGGAATCAAACCTGTACCCATAGCACTGGACACGCAGAGTCCTAACTTCTAGACCACCAGTGCTAGTAGTAGTTATAGGAAGATACCAGTTACCATATGAAATGTTCTAACCTGCCTGATAACTTGTTACAACTTTTATATGGAAATAATTCGTTTGGTTCTTTTAGTATTATGAACTAGTCAGGTCTGTCAACAACAAGTTCAGCATTTTTAAATTCTAAAACAAAAATGTTTCATGTGTTATATGTAGGTTACAGAATTGTTTATGGACAGTAAAAATGAATTTAACCAGTTCAAATCTGACCCGCAAAATAACACTCAAAGGCATTTGCAGGAAACGAAATTACAGCTTGTTGAAGAAGAATATATCACCTCGGCTTTGGAAGGTACTGAGGAGAGACTTCATGATGCTGCCAACAGAGCTTGTCTTTTCTTTTCTTTTTTTTTCTTTTGTCCTTCCATATCACTTTTTAAAAATATAAATTTATTTATTTTAATTGGATGTTAATTACTTTACAATATTGTATTGGTTTATTTGTAGTCACGTTAAAGTTAAAGAATGGCTAGAATTATTGACAAAGGAGGCAGGAATATACAAAGGATTAAAGACAATCTCTTTAACAAGTGGTGCTGGGAAAACTGGTCAACCACTTGTAAACGAATGAAACCAGAACACTTTCTAACAACATACACAAAAATAAACTCAAAATGGATTACAGATCTAAACTTAAGACCAGAAACTATAAAACTCCTAGAGGAGAACATAGGCAAAACACTCTCCGACATAAATCACAGCAGGATCCTCTATGACCCACCTCCCAGAATATTGGAAATAAAAGCAAAAATAAACAAAGGGGACCTAATTAAAATTAAAAGCTTCTGCATAACAAAGGAAACTATAAGCAAGGTGAAAAGACAGCCTTCAGAATGGGAGAAAATAATAGCAAATGAAGCAACTGACAAAGAATTAATCTCAAAAATATACAAGCAACTCCTGCAGCTCAATTCCAGAAAAATAACGACCCAGTCAAAAAATGAGCCAAAGAACTAAACAGACATTTCTCCAAAGAAGACATACAGATGGCTAACAAACACATGAAAAGATGCTCAACATCACTCATTATCAGAGAAATGCAAATCAAAACCACAATGAGGTACCATTTCACGCCAGTCAGAATGGCTGCGATCCAAACGTCTACAAGCAATAAATGCTCTCTTGCACTGTTGGTGGGAATGCAAACTAATACAGCCACTATAGAGAACAGTGTGGAGATTCCTTAAAAAACTGGAAGTAGAACTGCCTTGTGACCCAGCAATCCCACTACTGGGCATACACACCGAGGAAACCAGAATTGAAAGAGACATGTGTACCCCAATGTTCATCGCAGCACTGTTTATAATAGCCAGGACGTGGAAGCAACCTAGATGTCCATCAGCAGATGAATGGATAAGAAAGCTGTGGTACATATACACAGTGGAGTATTACTCAGCCATTAAAAAGAATTCATTTGAATCAGTTCTGATGAGATGGATGAAACTGGAGCCGATTATACAGAGTGAAGTAAGCCAGAAAGAAGAACACCAATACAGTGTACTAACACATATATATGTAATTTAGAAAGATGGTAATGATATCCCTGTATACAAGACAGTAAAAGAGACACAATATGTATAGAACAGTCTTTTGGACTCTGTGGGAGAGGGAGAGGGTGGGATGATTTGGAAGAATGGCATTGAAACATGTATAATATCATATATGAAATGAATTGCCAGCCCAGGTTTGATGCAGGATACAGGATGCTTGGGGCTGGTGCACTGGGACGACCCAGAGGAATGGTATGGGGAGGGAGGTGGGAAGGGGGTTCAGGATGGAGAACATGTGTACACCCGTGGTGGATTCATATTGATGTATAGCAAAACCAAGACAATATTATAAAGTAATTAGACTCCAATTAAAAAACAAATTTATATTTTTAAATATTGTCAAATTTAGAATGATACCACTTTGTTTACAATCTTCATTTTTAAATTTGTATTTTATTTTTTAAAACAGTTTCAGAAATACACTGAAGTTGCAGGTTGCTATGAAGGACTATTCTTTTTCTGTATCAGTTGAAAATAAATTGTCAACATTTTGCCTGATTGTCCCTGAATACTTTAGTGTGTATTTCCTACAATGTAGCAGACACTTAATCATAATACAACCAGTAATATCATGAAATTGACACTGATACATTAGTGTCATCTAATCCTCAGATCCCGTTGTTTCGATGATTGTTCCAATAGCATCCCTTATGACATCCTTTCTGTCTTCCTTTCCTTGGTCACATGCCTCTTTTTGATTTATATTATCATTTGTGTACATATGTCTTATCTTTCAATTTAACTATAAATTCCTTCAGTTCAGCTCAGTTCAGTTCAGTTGCTCAGTCATGTCAGACTCTTTGCAACCCCATGGACCACAGCACGCCAGGCCTCCCTGTCTATCACCAGTTCCTGGAGTTTACCCAATCTTATGTCCATTGAGTCGGTGATGCCATCCAAATATCTCATCCTCTGTTGTCCCCTTCTCCTCCTTCCTTCAATCTTTCCCAGCATCAGGGTCTTTTCCAATGAGTCAGCTCTTCACATCAGGTGGCCAAAGTATTGGAGTTTCAGCTTCAACATCAGTCCTTCCAATGAACACTCAGGACTGATATCCTTTAGGATGGACTGATGGGATCTCTTTGCAGTCCAAGGGACTCTCGAGTCTTCTCCAATACCACAGTTCAAAAGCATCAGTTCTTTGGCGCTCAGCTTTCTTTATAGTCCAACTCTCACATCCATACGTGACTACTGGAAAAACCGTAGCCTTGACTAGATGGACCTTTTTGGCAAAGTAATGTCTCTGCTTTTTAATTATTTTAATAATTAAAATGACATATTTTAATATGTTGGTCACAACTTTCCTTCCAAGGAGCAAGTGTCTTTTAATTTCATGGCTACAGTCATCATCTTCAGTGATTTTGGAGCCCCCCAAAATAAAGTTAGCCAGTGTTTCCACTGTTTCCCCATAAATTCCTTACTAGTAGGATTTTCATATTCCATGCTTAGAACAATGGTTTATGTATAATATAATAATTACTAGTTAGTTAAAGAACAATCTGAGAGTTGTACTATTTTTTGCTCTTGGTGTAGTTTTATCAATGAAAGAGATGAAAATGGTGAATGTCATTATTTCAAATACTGTACTTTTTGGAAAGATCAGTGTAAACAGTAATGTTGCTTTCTTAAATGTAATTTCAGAAATATATATTCAATGATTCAGAACTGATAACTACCTGAATAGAAGGTAATCATTACTATCCCAGAAATAGTTCATTGGATTTTTGTGTGATTTTTTTCAAACAATATTTTAAATTTAGTAAGTGACGTTTTGTCGTAGGCAGCCTCAGTATGTTCATTTCCTTCTTGTTAATGCAGTTTCAGAGGCTTTTGCCTCAGAAGCTGTTGGAGCTGCTGGAGGAAGTTTTCGCTTTTCCCAGGTTGCCTTGACCTTTGAATGCCCAGTGGATTGACTGGATGTGTGAACTTTCTCGTCCCAGTTCATTGCTCCCAAGGTGAACCCAAGACTTGGACCCAGTTGTAGTTTATGTATTTTGTGCACAATGCAGAACACAGCTCTCCATGTTTCTCAGTTGTTAGAGCCTCTGTGTTTACCTGTGACTCACAGAAATGAGGTGGCAGCCACGTGACCACGTGTGTGTGGACCTCTGGGGCCCTTCCCGTGCCCCTCTCCCCTCCAGCCTTTACAGCTGGAGCAGAGCTGCGTTAAATAGGCTGAAGTTTTGTTTCTGCCTGAGATGAGGTGACTTTCCTGAACCAACCCTCCTCTCCGGCCCTTACACACAAGGCACAGCAGAAGGTGTGGCTCCAGCCACGTGAGGCCAGTATGCGTGCCAGTCCCCAGGGCACCGGGGTTCCAGCTGCACGTCTCAGTCATCGAGTATTATAAGGGGCAGCACCCCAACCCAGTGGAACTGCAGCGGACATTTCGTGTCTCCTCTGCGCTAGTGAAAGTGTGGGGAGAGCGAGTGGACAGGCTAGGCAAGGCCAGCTCAGTGACACGTCCTGGCCCTTTGCAGTGTGCCCCACCCCCTGCCTGTCCTGGAGCGTGCCCAGCCCATCGCAGCTGTACCACCACCACTTCCTCTTTATCTAAAAAATCCTGTACTCAGCCATAAAAAAGAACAGATAGTGCACAAATTATATACTTTTTTTTAATTAAACACACATTTATTCTATGATTGAAAAGTTCCTGTTGATATACACACACACATCCAACAGAAATGAGTGTTATCTCCATTAAAAAACATAAGCAGAAATGTTCATAGCAGCTTTGCTTGTATCTGACAAATGTACTTTTGAAAATACTACTGTGTTGCAGTTGAAATAAGCCAAGGCTTTCAGAAATTTATCTGTTATAAAATGTCAAGGCAAGTGTCTATTATATAATTATAAATTAATATTGTTAGTCTTTACCTGTTACAAAATAATTGAACATATAGCTTTTAAAGTGTCTTTTTCCAGTTATGTTTCTTTTTCCCAAGATTATGTGAAAATGTTATCTTAACGATGTCCAGCATCAGAGTGGAATGAGATGATCTCTGTTTCTTTCCCCTTCGATATATAATCAGTAAAACATCCATAACTCAACAAAGATGCCTCTGCTCAGCACATCAGGCCTCTGGAGAGTTCCTTGGATCTGTGCATCTGAAGGCGGGTGCTCAGGACACGTAGAGAAAGCGGAGCCTGAGACAGTGAAGGTGATCCTGAATCACCTGCCTGTGATCCTTGACTGGCTGTGGGCTCACCCGCATCCCCAGGGAGCCTGGCCGCACTGGTCAGGCAGCTTGTATAGGACTCCAGCCTCCTGACCACTGAAACGCCTGGGCCATGGGAGCTGGGCGTCAGGGACTCCAGCCACCTGCCTCCTCACCCCCCAGGATTGTGCCTGTGGACCCCACACCCTGGACTTGCAGGAGGCCCCGGAACGTGGTGGAAGCTTCCCACGTCCCAGTAACACCAGCAGCAGTACCCAGGTCACCTGCAACAGCTGGAGAGGCCATGAAGGTGGAGACGCACAAATGTATGCCACAGCGCCACCTACCAGAAATCGAAGAAAGCGCTCTAATTCAGTTCAGTTCAGTTCAGTCGCTCAGTCCTGTCCGACTCTCTGCGACCCATGAACTGCAGCACGCCAGGCCTCCCTGTTTATCACCAACTCCCGGAGTTCATTGAGACTCATGTCCATCGAGTCCGTGATTCCATCCAGCCATCTCATCTTCTGTCGTCCCCTTCTCCTCCTGCCCTCTATTCCTCCCACATCAGAGTCTTTTCCAACGAGTCAACTCTTCGCATGAGGTGGCCAAATTATTGGAGTTTCAGCTTTAGCATCAGTCCTTCCAAAGAACACCCAGGACAGAGCTCCTTCAGAATGGACTGGTTGGATCTCCTTGCAGTCCAAGGGACTCTCAAGAGTCATCTCCAACACCACAGTTCAAAAGCATTAATTCTTCTGTGCTCAGCCTTCTTCACAGTCCAACTCTCACATCCATACATGACCACAGGAAAAAAAACCATAGCCTTGACTAGAAGGACCTTTGGTGACAAAGTAATATCTCTGTGTTTTGATATGCTATCTAGGTTGGTCATAACTTTCCTTCCAAGGAGTAAGCATCTTTTAATTTCCTGGCTGCCGTCACCATCTGCAGTGATTTTGGAGACCCAAAAAATAAAGTCTGACACTGTTTCCACTGTTTCCCCATCTATTTCCCATGAAGTGATGGGACGAGATGCCATGATCTTTGTTTTCTGAATGTTGAGCTTTAAGCCAACTTTTTCATCCTTCACTTTCACTTTCATCAAGAGGCTTTTTAGTTCCTCTTCATTTTCTGCCATAGGATGGTGTCATCTGCATATCTGAGGTAATTGATATCTCTCCCGGCAATCTTGATTCCAGCTTGTGTTTCTTCCAGTCCAGCATTTCTCATGATGTACTCTGCATATAAGTTAAATAAGCAGAGTGACAATATACAGTCTTGACGTACTCCTTTTCCTATTTGGAACCAGTCTGTTGTTCTGTGTCCAGTTCTAACTGTTGCTTCCTGACCTGCATACAGGTTTCTCAAGAGCCAAGGGCACTGGGGACATAAATGCCCACCCAAGGGAAAAAAAAAAGAGGCAGGTCAGATGGTCTGGTATTCCCATCTCTTTCAGAATTTTCCACAGTTTATTGTGATCCACACAGTCAAAGACTTTGGCATAGTCAATAAAGCAGAAATAGGTGTTTTTCTGGAACTCTCTTGCTTTTTGCATGATCCAGCAGATGTTGGCAATTTGATCTCTGGTTCCTCTGCCTTTTCTCAATCCAGCTTGAACATCAGGAAGTTCACGGTTCACGTATTGCTGAAGCCTGGCTTGGAGAATTTTTAGCATTACTTTACTAGTGTGTAAGATGAGTGCAATTGTGCAGTAGTTTGAGCATTCTTTGGCATTGCCTTTCTTTGGGATTGGAATGAAAACTGAACTTTTCCAGTCCTGTGACCACTGCTGAGTTTTCCAAATTTGCTGGCATATTGAGTGCAGCAGTTTCACAGCATCATCTTTCAGAATTTGAAATAGCTCAACTGGAATGCCATCACCTCCACTAGCTTTGTTCGTAGTGATGCTTTCTAAGGCCCACTTGACTTCACATTCCAGGATGTCTAGCTCTAGGTGAGTGATCACACCATCGTGATTATCCAGGTCATGAAGATCTTTTTTGTACAGTTCTTCCGTGTATTCTTGCCACCTCTTCTTAATATCTTCTGCTTCTGTTAGGTCCATACCATTTCTGTCCTTTATTGTGCCCATTTTTGCATGAAATTTTCCCTTGGTATCTCTAATTTTCTTGACAAGATCTCTAGTCTTTTCCATTCTGTTGTTTTCTCTTTTTCTTTGCACTGATCGCTTATCTCTCCTTGATATTCTTTGGAACTCTGCATTCAGATGCCTATATCTTTCCTTTTCTCCTTTGATTTTCACTTCTCTTCTTTTCACAGCTATTTGTAAGACCTCCTCAAGCAGACATTTTACTTTTTTGTATTTCTTTTCCATGGGGATGGTCTTGATTCCTGTCTCCTGTCACAAACCTCAGTCCATAGATCATCAGGCACTCTATCTATCAGATCTAGTCCTTTAAATCTATTTCTCACTTCCACTGTATAATCATAAGGGATTTGATTTAGGTCATACCTGAATGGTCTAGTGGTTTTCCCTACTTTCTTCAATTTAAGTCTGAATTTGGCAATAAGGAGTTCATGATCTGAGCCACAGTCAATTCCTGGTCTTGTTTTTACTGACTGTACAGAGCTTCTCCATCTTTGGCTGCAAAGAATATAATCAACCTGACTTCGGTGTTGACCATCTGGTGATGTCCATGTGTAGAGTCTTCTCTTGTGTTGTTGAAAGAGGGTGCTTGCTATGACCAGTGCGTTCTCTCGGAAAAACTCTATTAGCCTTCGCCCTGCTTCATTCCATACTGCAACGCCAAATTTGCCTGTTACCCCAGGTGTTTCTTGACTTCCTACTTTTGTATTCCAGCTCCCTATAATGAAAAGGACATCTTTTTTGCGGTGTTAGTTCTAAAAGATCTTGTGGGTCTTCATAGAACCCTTCAACTTCAGCTTCTTCAGTGTTACTGGTTGGGGCATAGGCTTGGATTACCGTGATATTGAATGGTTTGCCTTGGAAACAAACAGAGATCATTCTGTCATTTTTGAGATTGCATCCAAGTACTGCATTTTGGACTCTTTTGTTGACTATGATGGCTACTCCTTTTCTTCTAAAGGATTCCTGCCCACAGTAGTAGATATAAATGATCATCTGAGTTAAATTCACCCATTCCAGTCCATTTTAGTTTGCTGATTCCTAGAATGTCTATGTTCACTCTTGCCATCTCTTGTTTGACCACTTCCAATTTGCCTTGATTCATGGACTTGACATTCCAGGTTCCTATGCAGTATTGCTCTTTACAGTTCGGACCTTGCTTCTATCACCAGTCACATCCACAACTACATATTGTTTTTGCTTTGGCTCCATCCCTTCATTCTTTCTGGAGTTATTTCTCCACTGATCTCCTGTAGCATATTGGGCAGCTACCAACCTGGGGAGTTCCTCTTTCAGTATCCTGTCATTTTTCCTTTTCATACTGTTCATGGGATTCTCAAGGCAAGAATACTGAAGTGGTTTGCCATTCCCTTCTCCAGTGGACCACATTCTGTCAGACCTCGCCACCATGACCCGCCCATCTTGGGTGGCCCCACAGGGCATGGCTTAGTTTCATTGAGTTAGACAAAGCTGTGGTTCTAGTGTGATTAGATTGACTAGTTTTTTGTGATGGTTTCAGTGTGTCTGCCCTCTGATGCCCTCTAACAATACCTACCATCTTATTTTGGTTTCTTTTACCTTGGACGTGGGGTATCTTTCCAGCAAAGCACAGCCAGTGCTCCTTACCTTGGATGAGGGATATCTCCTCACAGGCGCCCCTCCTGACCTTGAACGTGGAGTTGCTCCTCTCGGCCCTCCTGAGCCCACACAGCCACTGCTCTTTGGACGTGGGGTTGCTCCTCCCAGCTGCCGCCCCTGACCTCAGACGTGGGGCAGCTCCTCTCAGCCGCTCCTGTGCTGTCGCAGCCTGGCACTCTTGGCCACCACCCCTGACCTTGGGCGAGGGGTAGCTCCTCTCGGCTACACTTCTGTGCAGTCCATCATAGCTGGCGCACTTCTGCAGCAAGTCTAAATGGTGGCAGGTCTAAACCAAATGGTGGGCAGACCAAGCAAAATGGCCATCAAAAATCATAACACAGAACACAGTGTTAAAACACGCACATATAAACCTGGCAGTCCTCATCAGACACTCCATTAAATACAAGGATACAGTCTCTCAGAAAACCTCCCATAAAGACACAGAACTTCAGTCAAGCACTAACTGAGTAAAGGAAAATATCTAAGGTCTTCAAAGATTTTAAAGGGAGGAAAGGAAGCCAGGTTGAAAGAAGAAGGGGGAGGAGGCAGGAGAGGGGGGCAAAAGGGGTGTCCTGACAGATGTCTCCTGCCACCTGCAGATACCCAGGCATTATGGGACTTTACCCTGGGCCTCCAGAGAAGGGAGGACTGGAACTTGGCCCTACCAGAAATCAGACCAGACCAGAACCAGAATTCGAGTTCTCTGCCAAGAAGAGGTGATCAGTCTCCAATCCTCAGCTCAGGCTGAGGCCCTTCGATGAGATTCCTGCATCCAGGACCAGGGGACTAGAAAAACGGAGAAGGATTAGGAGAGAAAAGAGAGAGGGAAGGGGAGAGAGGTCAACAAAGTCTCTCTAATTACTGACCTTTACAAATGTTAGCTCCTAGCAGCTCAGCTGGTAAAGAATCTGCCTGTGATGCAGGAGACCCGGTTCACTTCCTGGGTCGGGAAGATCCCCTGGAGAAGGGACAGGCGCCCACTCCAGTAGTCTTGGGCTTCCCTGGTGGCTCAGCTGGTAAGGAATCCTCCCACAATGCGGCAGACCTGGGTTCAATCCCTGGGTCAGGAAGATCCCCTGGAGAAGGGACAGGCGCCCACTCCAGTAGTCTTGGGCTTCCCTGGTGGCTCAGCTGGTAAGGAATCCTCCCACAATGCGGCAGACCTGGGTTTGATCGCTGGGTTGGGAAGATTCCCAGGAGAAGAGGAAGGCTACCCACTCCAGTATCCTGGCCTGGAGAATTCCATGAACTGTATAGCCCATGGAGTCACAAAGAATCAGACATGACTGAGCAACTTTCCCTTCCCTTAAATGTTAGAATCAAGTGAAAAAAGCTTTACCTAAAGAAGAAATGTGTTGCCTACTTCACATGTGCCTGCAGAGGAACAACTCATCCAGCACCATGAAAAACCAAGATTCCTTCAAAAAGGAAACAACAGTCCTCCAGGAAAAAAAAAAAACTTAAGGAGTATTATTCAAGTGAAAGATAATTCAAAATGGCCATTGTGAAGAAGCACAGGAAAACTCAGAAAAGCATTACAATGAGATCAGGAATAATATTATTGTACAGAAGAAATTCTTTACCAAAGAGACTGAAGCTCAAAAAAACTAACAAACAAAAATTCTGGAGCTGAAGAACTCAATTAACAAGATGAAAAATTCATTAGAAAGTACTGGAAATAGAGCAGACTGTGTGGAAGAAATAGTGAGCTCGAAGATATAAATCTAGAAATGATTCAGAGAGAAGAGAATAGAGAATTAAGATCTTTAAAAAGTAAGGAAATCCTATAAGAATTCTCTGATTCTTTTATAAGGTTCAACAGACTGATGGGTACCCAGAAGGAGAAGAGAGGGAGAAGGGAGTTGAGTGATTATCTAAAGAAATAATAGCTGAGAACTTCCCAGACAGGGGAAGGAAGTGGATATGCAAGTCCATGAGGCTAAGAGAACTCCTAGTTACCTCAACACAAAAAGACCTTCTCCAATACACATTATGTTAAAACTGTCAGAAGTCAATGACAAAGAATTTTATAGGCAACAAGAAAAAAATGGAACCCTACAAAGGAACTCTTATTGGGCCATCATTAGATTTCTCAGCAGAAACCCTGCAGGCCAGGCAAGAGCAGAATGACATTCTTAAAATACTGAATGATAAAAAAAAAGTCAGCCAAAAATACTCTCTCCAGCAAAGTCCTTCAGGAGAATGAAGATTGCCCAGGGTAATGTGTACAATTGTAAATACCATATGAAAGATGGCATTTTAAGTAGGAATTTCAGTATACTGTATTGGTGCTTTTTCTTTCTGGCTTACTTCACTCTGTATAATAGGCTCCAGTTTCATCCACCTCATTAGAACTGATTCAGATGAATTCTTTTTAATGGACTAACGCATATATATGGAATTTAGAAAGATGGTAATGATAACCCTGTATGCGAGACAGCAAAAGAAACACAGATGTATAAAACAGGCTTTTGGACTCTGTGGGAGAGGGAGAAGGTGGGATGATTTGGGAGAATGGCATTGAAACATGTATAATATCATATATGAAACGAATCGCCAGTCCAGGTTTGATGCATGACACTGGATGCTTGGGGCTGGTGCACTGGGACGACCCAGAGGGATGGTCCAGGGAGGGAGTAGGGAGGGGGGTTCAGGATGGGGAACATGTGTATACCTGTGGCGGGTTCATGTTGATGTATGGCAAAACCAATACAATATTGTAAAGTAATTAACCTCCAACTAAAATAAATAAATTTATATTTTAAAAATGTAAGAATTTCAGGAGAGGGAGAAGAGAAGCCACGTGGATATTTCAGGGATAACTTCCTGCCTGGGGTGTGAGCAAGCCTGATGTGTTTAAGGACAAGCAGGAGGTCCTTTGGACCCAAAGGAAACGATGTGAGGGAAGGGGATATAGCTGGAGGTGGTCAGAGATGTGGTGAAGTGCCAGCTCCTCCAAGACACTGTAGCCCTGGGGGCCGTTGTCATGGAGCAGGACGCCAAGGCAGATGCCAGGGGGTATTAGCCGAGCCCTGGCTGGCACAGGTGCCAAGTGCCTGGCGTCCACATCAGGCTGAAGAGGTCACTGGGCCTCAGTCAGGCCTGCAAAATTCGAAAGGGCTCCATGTGTTCTGCTTTGTGGCTACAGCTGAGGCCGGAGGACCCCCATGTTCTCACACACCCACATTTTGGATCACCTGTGCAGAAGGCTCACCTGAGCGAATCACTTGAGCAGCGGGGAAAGAAGAGACCAACCCCTGCGCGCCAGGATCAGGAAGAGCACCTTTCAGCCGGCTGTGTGCCTCCAGCGCCCTCTACTGGCAGAGCTTAACATTGTGTTCACAGGGCAAAAGGCAAGATGCTGAAAGGCTTGTCCACTATGTGAAGAATGGGGTCAGTGGGGTAAACTGAGGGCTGAGAGTCAATAACTGGCATGGACAGTAGGGAGAGTTGAGACTTGGGAGTTTTGTTATTTTGCGGGTAAGTTCCATGTCACTTGTGACTCTGTAAGACTCAAGTCTTGCTCATATGAAGGTGCCTCTGGAAGGAAAAATTTATCTACACTTGGATCTGGCTTGGGGTCTCCCTGGAAATCTTTCAAACTCTATCGTGCGATATAGCTGTAAATATGCATTTCAGGTGTGAAACAGTATTGGAAATATATCTGAAAAGAGCCTTAAATTTGCCATAATGTTTAATAATGGTATTTTAAAATTTTTTATTTATTTTTTAACTGAAGGATGATAGCTTTACAGAATTTTGTGGTTTTCTGTCAAACCTCAACATGAATCAGTCTTAGGTACACATATATCCCCCCTTTTGAACCTCCCTCCCATCTCCCTGCCCATCCCACCCCTCTAGGTTGATACGGAGCCCCTGTTTGAGTTTCCTGAGCCACACAGCAATTTCCCCCTGGCTATCCATTTTACATATGGTAATGTAGGTTATTCTCTCCATACATCTCACCCTCTCCTCCCCTCTCCTCCTGTTCATAAGTCTGTTCTTCCATTGCTGCCCTGCAAAAAAATTCTTCAGTAACATTTTCTAGATTCTGTATATATGCATTAGTATACGATATTTATCTTTCTCTTTCTGACTTACTTCACTCTGTATAATAGTCTCTAGGTTCATCCACTTCATTAGAACTGACTCAAATATGTTCCTTTTTATGGCCGAGTAATATTCCATTGTGTATATGTACCACAGCTTCTTTATCCATTCATCTGTTAATGGACATCTAGGTTGCTTCCATTTTCTAGCTATTATAAATAGTGCTGCTATGAATGGAACACACATGTCTTTTTCAATTTTGGTTTCCTCGGGGTGTATGCCTAGGAGTGGGATTGCTGAGTCATATGGTGGTTTTAATCCTAGTTTTTAAAGAAATCTCCATACCATCTCCCACAGTGGCTGTATCAATTTACTTTCCCACCAACAGAGTAAGAATGTTCCCTTTTCTCCATACCCTCTCCAGCATTTATTGTTTGTAGACTTTTTGATGATGGCCATTCTGACTGGTTCTGTTCAGTTCAGTTCAGTCGCTCAGTCGTGTCTGACTTTGAGACCCCGTGAACTGCAGCACACCAGGCCTCCCTGTCCATCACCAACTCCCAGAGTTCACTCAGACTCACGTCCATTGAGTCAGTGATGCCATCCGGCCATCTCATCCTCTGTTGTCCCCTTCTCCTCCTGCCCCCAATCCATCCCAGCATCAGAGTCTTTTCCAATGAGTCAACTCTTTGCATGAGGTGGCCAAAGTACTGGAGTTTCAGCTTTAGCATCATTCTGACTGGTATGAGATGATAGCTCATTGTAGTTTTCATTTGCATTTCTCTAATAATGAGTGAGGTTGAGCATCTTCTCATATGTTTGTTAGCCATCTGTATGTCTTGGAGAAACATCTGTTTAGGTTATTTTTTAACCATTTATCATTTATTTATTATTATTATTTTACTTTACAATATTGTATTGGTTTTACCATACGTCAACATGAATCCATCACGGGAAGTAAGCCAGAGAGAAAAGCACCAATACAGTATACTAACGCATATATATGGAATTTAGAAAGACGGTAACAATAACCCTGTATACGAGAGAGCAAAAGAGACACAGATGTATAGAACAGTCTTTTCCCCACTTTTTGATTGGGTTGTTTGTTTTTCTGGTATTGAGTTGTATGAGCTGCTTGTATATTTTGGAAATTAATTCTGTGTCAGTTGTTTCACTTGCTATTATTTTCTCCCATTCTGAGAGTTGTCGTTTCAACTTGCTTATAGTTTCCTTTGCTGTGCAAAAGCTTCTAAGCTTGATCAGGCAGCACTCGTTTACTTTTGTTTTGAATTTCCATTACTCTAAGAGGTGGGCCATAGAGGATCTTGCTTTGATTTATGTCATAGAGTGTTCTGCCTCTGTTTTCCTCTGAGAGTTTTATAGTTTCTGGCCTTACATTTAGGTCTTTAATCCATTTTGAGTTTATCTTTCTGTATGGTGTTAGGAAGTGTTCTAATTTCATTCTTTTATATGCAGCTGTCCAGTTTTCCCAGCACCATTTACGGAAGAGGCTGTTTTTGCCCCTTTGTGTATTCTTGCCTCCTTTGTATCTTGTTCCGTTGGTCTATATTTCTGTTTTTGTGCCACTACCGTACTGTCTTGATGACTGTAGCTTTGTAGCATAATCTGAAGTCAAAAATGTTGATTTCTTTAGCTCCATTCTTCCTTCTCAAGACTGCTTGGGGCATTTGGGGTCTTTCGTGTTTCCATACGAACTGTGAAATTTTTTGTTCTAGTTCTGTGAAAAATGCCATTGGTAATTGGATAGGGAGTGCATTGAATCTGTAGATTGTGTTTGGTAGTATAGTCATTTTTACAATATTGATTCTTCCTACCCAGGAACATGAAATATCTCTCCATCTGTTTATGTCATCTTTGATTTCTTTCATCAGTGTCTTATAATTTTCTGTGTGTAGTTCTTTTGTCTCCTTAGATACATTTGTTCCTAGATATTTAATTTTTTTTGTTGCAGTGGTTAATGGGATTGATTCCTTAATTTCTCTTTCTGAGTCTTCATTGTTAGTATATAGAAATGTAAGTTATTTCTGTGTTTTGATAGTGCATCCTGCAAATTTGCTAAATTCACTGATTAGCTCTAGTAATTTTCTGATAGTATCTTTAGGGTTTTCTATGTACAGTATCATGTCATCTGCAAAGAGTGAGAGCTTAACTTCTTTTCCGATCTGGATTCTTTTATTTCATTTTCTTCTCTGATTGCTGTAGCTAGGACTTCCAGAACTATGTTGAATATTAGTGGTGAAAGTGGATACCCTTGTCTTGTTCCTGATCTTAGGGGAATCCTTTCAGTTTTTCACCATTGAGAATAATGTTTGCTGTGGGCTAATCATATATGACCTTTACTCTGTTGAGGTATATTCCTTCTTTGCCCATTTTTGAAGAATTTCAATCATAAATGGGTGCTGAATTTTGTCAAAGGCTTTTTCTGCATCTATTGAAATGATCATATGGGTTTTTTAATATAAATTTATTTATTTTAACTGGAGGCTAATTACTTTACAATATCGTATTGGTTTTGCCATACATCAACATGAATTCGTATGGTTTTTATCTTCCAATTTGTTAACATAGTGTATCACATTGACCTATTTGCATATATTGAAGAATTCTTACATCCCTGGTATAAACCCAACTTGATCGTGGTGTATGAAATTTTTGATGTGTTGCTGAATTCTGTTTGCTAGAATTTTGTTGAGGATTTTTGCATCTACATTCATCAATGATATTGACCTGTAGTTTTCTTTTTTTGTGTTGCCTTTGTCTGGTTCTGGTATCAGGGTGATGGTGGCCTTGTAGAATGAGTTTGGAAGTTTTCTTTCCTCTACAATTTTTTGAAAGAGTTTTAGAAGGATAGGCATTAGCTCTTCTCTAAATGTTTCATAGAATTCTCCTCTGAAGCCATCTGGTCCTAGGCTTTTGTTTTTTGGAGAGATTTTTTTATCACAGCTTCAATTTCAGTGCTTGTAATTGGGTTGTTCATAATTTCTATTTCTTCCTGATTCAGTCTTGGGAGATTGAACTTTCCTAAGCATCTGTCCATTTCTTCCAGGTTATCCACTTTATTGCCATATAGTTTGTAATAGTCCCTTATAATCCTTTGTATCTCTGCATTGTCTTTAGTAGCCTTTCGTTTATCATTTCTGATTTTGTTGATTTGGTTTTCAGTCTTTTTTTCTGGATGATTCTGGCTAAAGATTTGTTAATTTTGTTTATCTTCTAAAAAAAACACAGCTTTTAGCTTTATTAATCTTTACTATCTTTTCTTTCATTTATTTTTCATTTATTTCTGCTTGGATCTTTATGATTTCTTTCCTGATGCTAATTTTTGGGATTTTTGTTCTTCTTTTCCAGTTGTTTCAGGTGTAAAGTTAGGTTGTTTCTTTGATGCTTTTCTTGTTTCTTGAGGTAGGATTGTACTGCTATAAACTTCCCTCTTAGAACTGCTTTTGCTGCGTCCCATAGGTTTTGAGTTGTCATGTTTTCATCGTCATTTGTTTTGAGAAATTTTTTTATTTCCCTTTCGATTTCTTCAGTAACCTGTTGGTTATATAGAAACATGTTGTTTAATCTCCACGTGTTTTTGTTTTTTACAGTTATTTTTCTTGTAATTGATATCTAGTCTCATAGCCTTGTGGTCAGAAAAGATGCTTTGTACAATTTCAATATTCTTAAATTTACTGAAGTTTGATTTGTGACCCAAGATGTCGTCTATCCTGGAGAATGTATTGTATGCACGTGAGAAAAAAGTGTATTCTTCTGCATTTGGATGGAATGACCTGAAGATATAAATGAGATCCATCTCATCTAATGTATCATTTAAGACCTGTGTTTCTTTATTAATTTTCTGTTTTAATGATCTGTCCATTGGTGTGAGGGGGGTGTTGAAGTGTCCTACTATTATTGTGTTACTGTCAATTTCTCCTTTTATGTCTGTTAGTGTTTGTCTTACGTTTTGAGGTGCTCCTATGTTGGATGCATAGATATTTACAATTGTCATGTCTTCCTCTTGGATTGATCACTTGATCATTATGCAGTGTCCTTCCTTGTCTCTTTTAATATTCTTTATTTTAAGGTCTATTTTGTCTGATATAAGGATTGCTAATCCAGCTTTCTTTTGCTTTCCATTTGCATGGAATATATTTTTCCATCTTCTCATTTTCAATGTATATGTGTCTTTAGGCCTGAAGTGGGTTTCTTGTAGACAGAATATATATGGGTCTTGTTTTTGTGTCCAATTAGGCAGTCGGGTGACTTTTGGTTGGAGCATTTAATCCATTTACATTTCAAGTAATTATTGATATATTTGTTCCTATTACCATTTTCTTAATTGTTTGGGGTTTGATTTTGTATATCTGTTTCTTCTTTTGTATTTCTTGACTATATAAGTCCGTTTAACATTTGTTGTAAAGCTGGTTTGGTGGTACTGAATTCTCTTAACTTTTGCGTGTCTGAAAAGCTTTTGATTTCTTCATCAATTTTCTGAGATACTTGGTACAGTAATCTTGGTTGTAGATTTTTCCCTTTAAATATATCCTGCCATTCCCTTCTGGCCTGCAGTTTCTGCTGAAAGATCAGCTATTAAGCATATGGGGTTTCCCTTGTATGTTACTTGTTGCTTCTCCTTTGCTGCTTTCAATATTCTTTCTTTGTATTTAGTTTTTGTTAGTTTGATTAGTATGTGTCTTGGCATGTTTCTCCTTGGTTTTATCCTGTATGGGACTCTTTGCACCTCTTGGACTTGATTGACTATTTCCTTTTCCATGTTGGGGAAATTTTCAGCTATATTCCCTTCCAAAAATTTCTCATGCCCTTTCTTTTTCTGTTCTTCTTTGGGGACACCTATAATTCGAATTCTGGTGCATTTTATGTTGTCCCAGATGTCTCTGAGACTATCCTCAGTTCTTTTCATACTGTTTACTTTATTCTGCTCTCAGAAGTTGTTTCCACCATTTTATCTTCCAGCTCACTGATTTGTTCTTCTGCTTCAGATATTCTGCTATTGATTCTTCTAGAGTATTTTTAATTTCAGTAATTGTGTTGTTTGTCCCTGTAGGTTTATATTTTAATTCTTCTAGGTCTCTGTTAACTGAGTCTTGCATTTTCTCCATTTTGTTTTCAAGGTTTTTATCATCTTTACTATCATTATTCTGAATTCTTTTTCAGGTAGTTTGCCTATTTCCTCTTCATTTATTTGCACTTGTGTTTCTAGTTTGTCCCTTCATTTGTGCAGTATTTCTCTACCTTTTCCTTCTTCCAGACTTCAAGGTTGAATTCTTTCTTCCTTTTGGTTTCTGCCCTCCTAAGTTTGACCCAGTGGTTTGTGTAAGCTTCATATATGGTGAGATTTGTGCTGAGTTATTTTTTTCCTCTGATGGGCAAGGCTGAGTGAGGTGGTAATCTTCTCTGCTGATGATTGGGTTTGTATTTTTGTTTTGTTTGTTGTTTGGATGAAGATCCTGCACAGGGTTCTACGGGTGCTTGGGTGTTGGTGGGTCTTGTATTCAAGTGGTTTCCTTTGTGGAAGTTCTTGCTATTGGATTCTCCCTAGGGTTAGTTCTCCAGTTGTCCAGGGGCTTAGATTCAGTGCTCCCACTGCAGAGGTTCAGGGCTTGATCATATCACAGATGCACCCCTCCAACTATCTAATAAGGTTTCTCTCTTCTTATTTTTCACTTTATTTTACTTTATAATACTGTATTGGTTTTACCATACATCAACATAAGTCCACCATGGGTGTACACACATTCCCAATCCTGAGCCCCCTCCCATCTCCCTCCCCATACCAGCTCTCTGGGTCATCCCAATGCACCAGCCCCAAGCATCCTGTATCCTGCATTGAACTTAGACTGGCAATTCGTTTCTTATATGATAGTATACATGTTTCAATGCCATTCTCCCAAGTCATCCAACTGTTTACCTCTCCCACAGAGTCCAAAAGACTGTTCTATACATCTGTGTCTCTTTTGCTGTCTCGCATACAGGGTTATCATTAGCATCTCTCTAAGTTCCATATATATGTGTTAGTATACTGTATTAGTGTTTTTCTTTCTGGCTTACTTCACTCTGTATAATCGGCTCCAGTTTCATCCACCTCATTAGAACTGATTCAAATGAATTCTTTTTAACGGCTGAGTAAGACTCCATTGTGTATATGTACTAGAGCTTTCTTATCCATCCATCTGCTGATGGACATCTAGGTTGCTTCCATGTCCTGGCTATTATAAATAGTGCTGTGATGAACATTGGGGTACATGTGTCTCTTTCAATTCTGGTTTCCTCAGTGTGTATGCCTAGCGGTGGGATTGCTGGGTCATAAGGCAGTTCTATTTCCAGTTTTTAAGGAATCTCCACACTGTTCTCCATAGTGGGTGGCTGTACTAGTTTGCATTTCCACCAACAGTGTAAGAGGGTTCCCTTTTCTCCACACCCTCTCCAGCATTTATTGCTTGTAGACTTTTGGATCACTGCCATTCTGACTGGTGTGAAATGGTATACCTCATTGTGGTTTTGATTTGCGTTTCTCTGATAATGAGTGATGTTGAGCATCTTTTCATGTGTTTGTTAGCCATCCATATGTCTTCTTTGGAGAAATGTCTATTTGATTCTTTGGCCCATTTTTTGATTGGGTCATTTATTTTTCTGGAATTGAGCTGCATAAGTTGCTTGTATATTTTTGAGATTAGTTGTTTGTCAGTTGCTTCATTTGCTATTATTTTCTCCCATTCCGAAGGCTGTCTTTTCACTTGCTTATAGTTTTCTTTGCTGTGTAGAAGCTTTTAATTTTAATTAGATCCCATTTGTTTATTTTTGCTTTCATTTCCATTATTCTGGGAGGTGGGTCATAGAGGATCCTGCTGTGATTTATGCCGGAGAGAGTTTTGCCTATGTTCTCCTCTAGGGGTTTTATAGTTTCTGGTCTTACGTTTAGGGCTTTAATCCATTTTGAGTTTATTTTTGTGTATGGTGTTAGAAAGTGTTCTAGTTTCATTCTTTGCCAGGTGGTTGACCAGTTTTCCCAGCACCACTTGTTAAAGAGATTGTCTTTAATCCATTGTATGTTCTTGCCTCCTTTGTCGAATATAAAGTGTCCAAGGTGTGTGGATTTATCTCTGGGCTTTCTATTTGTTCCATTGATCTATATTTCTGTCTTTGTGCCAGTACCATACTGTCTTGATGACTGTGGCTTTGTAGTAGAGCCTGAAGTCAGGCAGGTTGATTCCTCCAGTTCCATTCTTCTTTCTCAAAATTGCTTTGGCTATTCGAGGTTTTTTGTATTTCCATACAAATTGTGAAATTATTTGATAGGGATTGCATTGAATCTGTAGATTACTTTGGGTAGTATACTCATTTTCACTATATTGATTCTTCTGATCCATGAACATGGTATATTTCTCCATCTATTAGTGTTCTCTTTGATATCTTTCACCAGTGTTTTATAGTTTTCTATATATAGGTCTTTAGTTTCTTTAGGTAGATATAGTCCTAAGTATTTTATTCTTTTCATTGCAATGGTGAATGGAATTGTTTCCTTAATATCTCTTTCTACTTTCTCATTATTAGTGCAAAGGAATGCAAGGGATTTCTGTGTGTTGATTTTATATCCTGCAACTTTACTATATTCATTGATTAGCTCTAGTAATTTTCTGGTGGGTTTTCTATGTAGAGGATCATGTCACCTGCAAACAGTGAGACTTTTACTTCTTCTTTTCCAATTTGGATTCCTTTTATTTCTTTTTCTGCTCTGATTACTGTGGCCAAAACTTCCAGAACTATGTTGAATAGTAATAGTGAAAGTGGGCACCCTTGTCTTGTTCCTGACTTTAGGGGAAATGCTTTCAGTTTTTCACCATTGAGGATAATGTTTGCTGTGGGTTTGTCATATATAGCTTTTATTATGTTGAGGTATGTTCCTTCTATTCCTGCTTTCTGGAGAGTTTTTATCATAAATGGATGTTGAATTATGTCAAAAGCTTTCTCTGCATCTATTGAGATAATCATATGGCTTTTATTTTTTAATTTGTTAATGTGGTGAATTACATTGATTGATTTGTGGATATTGAAGAATCCTTGCATCCCTGGGATAAAGCCCACTTGGTCATGGTGTATGATCTTTTTAATGTGTTGTTGGATTCTGATTGCTAGAATTTTGTTAAGGATTTTTGCGTCTATGTTCATCAGTGATATTGGCCTGTAGTTTTCTTTTTTTGTGTGGCATCTTTGTCAGGTGTTGGTATTTAGGGTGATTGTGGCCTCATAGAATGAGTTTGGAAGTTTACCTTCCTCTGCAATTTTCTGGAAGAGTTTGAGGAGGATAGGTGTTAGCTCCTCTTGAAATTTTTGGTAGAATTCAGCTGTGAAGCCATCTGGACGTGGGCTTTGGTTTGCTGGAAGATTTCTGATTACAGTTTCAATTTCCGTGCTTGTGATGGGCCTGTTAAGATTTTCTATTTCTTCCTGGTTCAGTTTTAGAAAGTTGTGCTTTTCTAAGAATTTGTCCATTTCTTCCACGTTGTCCATTTTATTGGCATATAATTGCTGATAGTAGTCTCTTATGATCCTTTGTATTTCTGTGTTATCTGTTGTGATCTCTCCATTTTCATTTCTAATTTTATTGATTTGATTTTTCTCCCTTTGTTTCTTGATGAGTCTGGCTAATGGTTTGTCAATTTTATTTATCTTTTCAAAGAACAAGCTTTTGGCTTTGTTGATTTTTGCTATGGTCTCTTTTATTTCTTTTGCATTTATTTCTGCCCTAATTTTTAAAATTTCTTTCCTTCTACTAACTCTGGGGTTCTCCATTTCTTCCTTTTCTAGTTGCTTTAGGTGTAGAATTAGGTTATTTATTTGACATTTTTCTTGTTTCTTGAGGTATGCCTGTATTGCTATGAACTTTCCCCTTAGCACTGCTTTTATAGTGTCCCACAGGTTTTGGGTTGTTGTGTTTCCATTTTCATTCGTTTCTATGCATATTTTGATTTCTTTTTTGATTTCTTCTGTGATTTGTTGGTTATTCAGAAGCGTGTTGTTCAGCCTCCATATGTTGGGATTTTTCATAGGTTTTCTCCTGTAATTGAGATCTAATCTTACTGCATCATGGTCAGAAAAGATGCTTGGAATGATTTCAATTTTTTTGAATTTACCAAGGCTAGATTTATGGCCCAGGATGTGATCTATCCTGGAGAAGGTTCCATGAGCACTTGAGAAAAAGGTAAAATTCATTGTTTTGGGGTGAAATGTCGTATAGATATCAATTAGGTCTAACTGGTCTATTGTATCATTTAAAGTTTGCATTTTCTTGTTAATTTTCTGTTTAGTAGATCTATCCATAGGTATGAGTCGGGGTAGCAAAGTCTCCCACTATTATTGTGTTATTGTTAATTTCCCCTTTCAAACTTGTTAACATTTGTCTTACATATTGTGGTGTTCCTATGCTGGGTGCATATATGTTTATAATTGTTATATCTTCTTCTTGGATTGATCCTTTGATCATTATGTAGCAGCCTTCTTTGTCTCTTTTCACAGCCTTTGTTTTAAAGTCTATTTTCTCTAATATGAATATTGCTACTCCTGCTTTCTTTTGGTCTCTATTTGCGTGGAATATCTTTTTCCAGCCCTTCACTTTCAGTCTGTTTGTGTCCCCTTGTTTTGAGGTTGTCTCTTGTAGACAACATAAATAGGGGTTTTGTTTTTGTACCCATTCAGCCAATCTTTGCCTTTTGGTTGAGGCATTCAACCCATTTACATTTAAGGTAATTATTGATAAGTATGATCCCATTGCCATTTACTTTATTGTTTGGGGTTCGGGTTTATACACCCTTTTTGTGTTTCCTGTCTAGAGAAGATCCTTTAGCATTTGTTGGAGAGCTGATTTGTTGGTGCTGAATTCTCTCAGCTTTTGCTTGTCTGTAAAGCTTTTGATTTCTCCTTCATATTTGAATGAGATCCTTGCTGGGTACAGTAATCAGGGCCGTAGATTGTTTTCTTTCATCACTTTAAGTATGTCTTGCCATTCCCTCCTGGCCTGAAGAGTTTCTATTGAAAGATCAGCTGTTATCCTTCTGGGAATCCCCTTGTGTGTTATTTGTTGTTTTTCCCTTGCTGCTTTTAATATTTGTTCTTTGTGTTTGATCTTTGTTAATTTGATTAATATGTGTCTTGGGGTGTTTCGCCTTGGGTTTATCCTGTGTGGGACTCTCTGGGTTTCTTGCACTTGGGTGATTATTTCCTTCCCCATTTTAGGGAAGTTTTCAACTATTATCTCCTCAAGTATTTTTTCATAGTCTTTCTTTTCATCTTCTTCTGGGACTCCTATAATTCGAATGTTGGAGCATTTCATATTATCCTGGAGGTCTCTGAGATTGTCCTCATTTCTTTTAATTCATTTTTCTTTTTTCATCTCTGATTCATTTATTTCTACCTTTCTATCTTCTATTTCACTAATCCTATCTTCTACCTCCATTATTCTACTATTTGTTGCCTCCAGAGTGTTTCTGATCTCATTTATTGCATTATTCATTATATATTGACCCTTTTTTATTTCTTCTAAACCTTTCCTGCATCTTCTCAATCCTTGTCTCTGAGCTATTTATCTGTGATTCCATTTTGATTTCAAGATTTTGGATAATTTTCACTATCATTATTTGGAATTCTTTCTCAGGTAGATTCCCTGTCTCTTCCTCTTTTGTTTGGTTTGGTGGGCATTTCTCCTGTTCCTTTACCTGCTAGGCATTCCTCTGTCTCTTCATCTTGTTTATATTGCTGCGTTTGTGGTGGCCTTTCTGTATTCTGGCAGTTTATGGACTTCTCTTTATTGGAGTTTCCTTGCTGTGAATGGGGTTGTATCAGTGGCTTGTCAAGGTTTCTTGGTTAGGGAAGCTTGTATCGGTGTTCTGGTGGGTGGAGCTGGATTTCTTCTCTCTGGAGTGCAATGAAGTGTCCAGTAATGAGTTATGAGATTTCAGTGGTTTTGGAGTATCTTTGGGCAGCCTGTATATTGAAGCTCAGCGCTGTGTTCCTGTGTTGCTGGAGAATTTGTGTGGCATGTCTTGCTCTGGAACTTGTTGGCCCTTGGGTGGTGCTTGGTTTCAGTGTAGGTATGGAGGCATTTGATAAGCTCCTATTAATGTTCCCTGGAGTCAGGAGTTTTCTGATGTTCTCAGGATTTGGACTTAAGCCTCCTGCTTCTGGTTTTCAGTCTTATTTTTACAGTAGTCTCAAGACTTCTCCTTCTATACCACACCATTGATAAAACATCTAGGTTAAAGATAAAAAGTTTTTCCACATTGAGGGACACCATGAGAGGTTCACAGAGTTACTTGTAGAAGAGATGAGGGAGGAGGGAGTTAGAGATGACCCGACTGAGATGAGGTGGAATCAAAAGAGGAGGGAGCAAGCTAGCCAGTAATCACTTTCTTATGTGCACTCCACAGTCTGGACCGCTCAGAGATGTTCATGGAATTATACAGAGAAGAGAAGACGGAGGAAGGAGACAGAGGTGGCCAGGAGGATAAAAGAGGGGAATGAAAAGGAGAGAGACAGATCCAGCCTGTAATCAGTTCCCTAAGTGTTCTCCACTGTCTGGAACACACAGAGATTCACAGAGTTGGGTAGAGAAGAGAAGGAGGAGGGAGGAGACAGAGGCGACCTGATGGAGAAAAAGGAGAGTCCGAAGGAGCAGAGAGCAGTCAAGCCAGTAATCTCACTCTCAAGTAAAAATGGGTACTGAAGATTGGGTTTTTGAAGGTACAAAATTGATAACAAATACCAAAAAGCAAAGATTAAAAATCTAGAATAGAGGTTGGATTTTCAAAAATACAATATTAAAGAAAAGAAGAAAAGAAAAAAAAACAAATTCACAAGCATTATTTAAAAATTCATATATATGAAGTTTCCTTAAAAATAGGGGGTTTTTTTGAAAAGTAATAGTAGGTTATAAAAATGAAAATTAAAGGAGTAATAGAGGACTTTAAATTTTTTAAAAGTTAATAAAAAAGAATGATTGTAAAAATTTTAAAGATATATCTAGGACTTTCTCCTAGAGAAAGATATATCTAGGACTTTCTCCTTTCTTGTTGTGAGCAGTGTGGGGTTAGTTCATTTTTGGATAGTTCCTTGGTCCGGCTTATATTTCTCAAGATCTATAGGCCCCTTCCTCTGTAGTCGGTACTAACGACAGGGTTTTAATCTATTGCACCTGTCATTTCCCCCAGTTTTAGCTTCTTCTGTTTGCTGGTCTCTTCAGTGTCTGATTTCCGCCCTGACACAAGAGGGGTGGTGGTGGACACTTTTTTTAGGCTCACTTGTTCAGTCGAGCTGTGGGGAGGGAGGGACGCTGCAAACAAATAACACTGGCGTGTGCTCGCGTTGTCTCAGCCACACTGGGCCTGTCCCCGCTCACAGTGCACACAGCTCAGGCTCTAGGTTGCTCTGCTGGGAACTGTCCGAGGCCGGCCCTGGGCTGCATGCATCTCCCAGGTCTAAGCCTTTCAGGCTCAGGCACGCGGGTAGTCCTCAGGGGCACAGATTCAGTTGGACCTGCATTTTGTGCCCTTCCCGGGTCCGGGTAGCTCAGGTGTTTGGCGAGCGCGGTCGCTGCGACTCATCGCCTCTCCCGTCCCTGTTGCTTGGTTCTCTGGGTGTACAGCTGGCGCCCCTTCTCAGGCGGATGGTGCCTGTCCAGAACCCCAGGAAGTCTTAGTTAGCAAAGAGGCCTGTTTGCAGTTTGGTAGTTAATGTCTCTCTGGGGCTGCCCCCTTCCAGCCCTGGCTGCCTGGCACCAGAGGGGATGGTCTGCAGCTGGCTAATTCTGTTCCGTCCTTTGTTCTGTGTGCGGTCCTGGCAGTGTCTTATGTTAGAGCTTTTCGCGTGGTAGCTATCCCACAGTCTGCTTTGCTAGCCCAAGTTAGTTGGCTCTGGTTACCCTTGGGGCATTCAGGCCCGATCCTTAAAAAGCACTGCAGCCCGCACCTCCCTGCCCAGCCCCTGCTTGCTAGTGGCGGGTGCAGGCGTCTGCGCTGCTTCTCCGCTGGGGGAGTTACCACTGGGCTCATAGTCTGTGGGGTTTATTTATTTATTTTTCCTCCCTGTTATGTTGCCCTCTGTGCTTCCAAGGCTCGCCACAGATTCGGCAGTGAGAGTGTTTCCTGGTGTTTGGAAACCTCTCTTTTTAAGACTCCCTTCCCGGGATGGAGCTCCCTCCCTACCTCTTTTGTCTATTTTTTTTTTTTTTTGTCTTTTATATTTTTTCCTACCTCTTTTTGAAGACAATGAGCTGCTTTTCTGGGTGCCCAAAGTCTTCTGCTGGCATTCAGAAGTTGTTTTGTGGAATATACTCAGTGTTGAAATGTTCTTTTGATGAATTTGTGTGGGAGAAAGTGGTCTCCCTGTCCTATTCCTCTGCCATCTTAGGACTGCCCCTAATTAGGTTTCTTCAATATGTCTTTGGATGCAGAATTTTTTATAGACTCCGGTCTTTTATATTGATAATTATTCAGTGATTCTGGTGTCCTGATAAGAGGAAGTGAGCTCAAGTCCTTCTCCTCCATAATCTTGTCCTCTCATATGTAGTAAGTTTATTGCTGCTATAAATGCAATAGGAAAACTTTCCAGGGCACTTTGCATCATTTCAGTTCAATTCAGTTGCACAGTCGTGTCCAACTCTTTGCGACCCCATGGACTGCAGCATGCCAGGCTTCCCTGTCCATCACCAACTCCCAGAGCTTGCCCAAATTCATGTGCGTCGAGTGGGTGATGCCATCCAACCATCTCATCCTCTGTCCTCCCCTTCCCCACACCTTCAATCTTTCCCAGCATCAAAGTCTTTTCCAAAGAGTCTGTTCTTAGCATCAGGCGGCCAAAGTATTGGAGTTTCAGCTTCAGCATTGGTCCTCCCTGTGAATATTCAAAACTGATTTCCTTTAGGACTGACTGGTTGGATCTCCTTTAAGTCTAAGGGACTCTCAAGACTTTCCTCCAACACCAGAGTTCAAATGAATCAGTTCTTCGGCACTGAGCTTTCTTTATAGTCCAACTCTCACATCCATACGTGACTACTGGAAAAACCATAGCTTTGACTAGAAGAACCTTTGTTGGCAAAATAATGTCTCTGCTTTTTAATATGCTGTCTAGGTTGGTCATAGCTTTCCTTCCAAGGAGCAAATGTCTTTTAATTTCATGGCTGCAGTCACCACCTTCAGTGATTTTGGAGGCCAAAAACAAAAGTCTGTCACTGTTTCCCCATCTATTTGCCATGAAGTGATGAGACCAGATGCCATGATCTTAGTTTCTGAATGAGTTTTAAGCCAGCTTTTTCATTCTCCTCTTTCGCTTTTTTTCAGGAGGCTCTTTAGTTCTTCTTCTTTTTGCCATAAGGGTGGTGTCATCTGTGTATCTAAGGTTATTGGTATTTCTCCCTGCAATCTTGATTCCAGCTTGTGCTTCATCCAGCCATTCATTTTGTGTGATACTCTGCATATAAGCTAAATAAGCAGGTGACAGTATACAGCCTTGATGTATTCCTTTCCCAGTTTTGAACCAATCCATTGTTTCATGTCTGGTTCTAACTGTTGCTTCTTGGCCTGCATACAGATTTCTCAGGAGGCAGGTCAAGTGGTCTGGTATTCCCATCTCTTGAAGAATTTTCCACAGTTTTTTGTGATCCACACAGTCAAAGGCTTTAGCACAGTCAATAAACCAGAAGTAGATGTTTTTCTGGAATTCTTGCTTTTTCTATGATCCCGTGGATGTTGGCAATTTGATCTCTGGTTCCTCTGCCTTTTCTCAATCCAGCTTGAACATCTGGAAGTTCATGGTTCACGTACTGTTGAAGACTGGCTTGTAGAATTTTGAGCATTACTTTACTAGTGTGTGAGATGAATGCACTTGTGCAGTAGTTTGAGCATTCTTTGGCACTGCCTTTCTTTAGGATTGGAATGAAAACTGACCTTTTCCAGTCCTGTGGCCACTGCTGAGTTTTCCAAATTTGCTGGCATATTGAGTGCAGCACTTTAACAGCATCATCTTTAGGATATCAAATAGCTCAGCTGAAATTCCATCACCTCCACTAGCTTTGTTCATAATGATGCTTCCCAAGGCCCACTTGACATCAAATCATTAAGGCTCGTTGCCAGATGTGATGTCAAGAACCAGCATTGGGTTTAGTAGAAAAGAGTAGATCAAGTGTCTCCAGTAATTTGAGAGGCCCTTTAAGGGAACCCTGATGCCTAAGTGGACAGCAGCCAGTAGCTGAGAAAGAGCAGATTTTAGAGACAGTTTGTTTTAGCTATGAGTTCCTTTAGTTTCACTAAATTTACTTCCGGCATCAATAAGCAGATAGAAATGACTAAAGGTAAAATTTGAACTATATTACAAAAATCACATTAGATAATTTACCTTGTTCAGTTCATTTACATGTTGTACTTGGTAAAGGAAATTAGGCTGTCTCCTTTCTCTAGGAAGCTTGTGACTTTTCCTGCAGATTAAAACATTTGGTTTAAAGATGTTTGTATTTTTCCAATGGGACATATATGCCACTGAAATTTTTACATAAAAGTGTTTTTAAAATATATTTCAGAATGGAAGTCCTTTTTTTAAGTTCCCTCTCTGCCAGAAATTAAAGACAATGAAAAGATTTGAATATAAGTAATCTTTTTTAAGTAAGACTAGTAAATTTGTTGAATGGAGAAGCAAATTTTGCAGCCATACTTACAGATTTAAAAATTAATGTGCCTTATTTGAGCATTATTATGAGATGAAGGGTTGACTGTATAGTTTAAAAATATAGTTAGTGTACCTCATAGTACCAATTTTTAAAAAATTTTGAATACATTTCTCTCCCCTCATTTATTTGATTAATAACAAAGGCAATTGGAAATAACCACTAATCAAAGGAAAAAAATAGTAGTGGGAGAAAACACATGTATGAGAGAATTTTAAATCACACATCTTAAAAAATGAATATTATTTTTCTGCATGTAAGTTTCACTGAATTGTATTTTACCAAAGTCAAGATTGTATAACATGAATTTAAATGGAAAATATTTTCCGAAAAGTAGGCAAAGTGAAGGAAAATAAGAACATTAGTTTTAATCATTGTATGTAATATGTAGCTTTCACCATCATGATGGAGAAAATACTGAATCAGTCCTGAAATGACATATGCATACTCTGTCATGTGTGGTGACTCTTAAGGGGTCAGCTTTTAAAGTGGTGTCCCGGGAATGAACTTCTGGATATGGATAAAATGAGAAGTTAAATGTTCAGTTCATGATACTCCTGTTTTCCAGATCTTTCTGAGTAACTATCTAGAGATGAATAGTCTGTGTTTATCTGGCTTGGGTGGACAGACGAGGCAGATTGCAAGCTGGTATTAAAACTGAAGTGATAAGGAATATCTCTGAAAATACCCCAAACAGTTAATATCATTCTCGTAACAATATTGATCAAGTAAAAACAAACATGGTGTTTGCATTTTCCAATTTGGATTTCTTAGTTAACTACCTCAAATCCTGCCAGAAGAGTCACCATGTGGTGGCCTGCAGGAGGGACGCTTCCGGGGCAGTGGAAGTCCAATCTCAGGCTTTGGCAAACATTTGGGGTGTAGCACTTTTCTTTGTACAAAGGCATTTTCTGCAGTAGCTACATTATTGAAATTTTTACAAAGCCCACTGACTTTCAACAGTGTGGGGCCTGTGAAACCCACTGCAGCTTTGCTGGCCTCTCAGTTATAAAAAACATTCTGAGGTGGTTATCTCTCCTGAAACTTTTTAATATTTTAGCTTGTATGTATTCTGAGTAGAACAGCTTCAGGACCTTCTGCTTTATAGAGTTTTATATGTTTCCTTCCAGTTTTGGTTTGTAATTATAAAGGGGAAATATGCATCAAATAATTTCTGCTCTTCTGCAGTTTTGTTTTTAAAATGGAAACTTTCCTATTGTATCGGGATGATAAAATCTTCCCCACTCCAATATTTTAAAATATATTTGGGCCTAAAGTGTTTCTGGAAGCTAAGTTCTTCAACTTAAAAGAGTTTAGAACTCCAAAATTTTTGTCCTCTATAACAAAGAAGAAAAGAAATGGCCACATTTTTATTAGAGATTCTGATCCCCATGTTCTTGCAATATGTGGGGAAAAGAGACATGTAAGAAAGTGTACACTATCTTGCCCACTGTTTTATGTTTTAGACAATAGAAAGTTATAGAAAAGCTTTGATGTTATTGTTCAGTCACTCAGTCATATCCGATTCTTTGCATCCCCATGGACTGCAGCACGCCAGGCTTCCCTTTCCTTCACCATCTTCTGGAATTTGTTCAAACTCATGTCCGTTGAATTGGTGATGTCATTTAACCATCTCATCCTCTGTCACCCGCCTTGTCCTCCTATCCTCAATCTTTCCCAGCACCAGAGTCCTTTCCCATGAATTGGCTCTTTGCATCAGGTAGCCAAAGTTATTGGAGCTTCAGCATCAGTCTGTTCAGTGAGTATTCAGGGTTGATTTCTCATAGGATGGACTGGTTTTATCTTCTTGCTGTCCAAGGGATTCTCAGAAGTCTTTTCCAGCACCACAATTCGAAAACATCAATTCTTCAGCACTCAGCCTCCTTTATGGTCCGACTTTCTCACATCCATACATGACTACTAGGAAAGCCATAACTTTGACTATGTGGACCTTTGTTGGCAAAGTGATGTCTCTGCTTTTTAATACCATGTCTAGGTTTGTTGCAGCTTTCCTTGCAAGGAGCATCTTTCAATTTCATCGCTGCAGTCACTGTCCACAGTGATTTTGAAGTCCAAGAAAATAAGGTATGTCACTATTTCCATTGTTTCCCCATCTATTTGCCGTGAAATGATGGGACCAGATGCCATGATTTTCATTGTTTGAATGTTGCGTTTTAAGCCAGCTTTTTCACTGTCCTCTCTCACCTTCATCAAGAAGCTCTTTAGTTCCTCTTTGCTTTCTGTGATTAAGGTGGTATCATCTGCATATGTGATGTTATTGATATTTCTCCTGGCAATCTTGATTCCAGCTTAATATTCACCCAGCCTGACATTTCACATGATGTGCTCTGTATATAAGTTAAAAAAAACAGGGTGACTGTATACAGCCTTGATGTACCCCTTTCCCAATTTTGAACCAGTTCATTGTTCCACGTCCAGTTCTAACTGTTGCTTCTTGACCTGCATACAGGTTTTTCAGGAGACAGGTAAGGTGTTCTGGTATTCCCATCTGTTTAAGAATTTTCCACAGTTTGTTGTGATCCACACAATGAAAGGTTTTAGCATAGTCAGTGAAGCAGAAGTAGATATTTTTCTGATCCAGTGGGTGTTGACAATGTGATCTCTGGTTCCTCTACCTTTTCTAAATCCAGCTTGAACATCTGGAATTTCTCGATTCACATACTGTTAAAGCTGATCTTGAAGGATTTTGAGCATAATCTTGCTAACATGTGAAATGAATGCAACTGTGCAGTAGTCTGAGCATTCTTTGGCATTGCCCTTCTTTGTGATTGGAATGAAAACTGACCTTTTCCAGTCCTGTGGCCACAGCTGAGTTTTCCAAATTTGCTGGCATATTGAGTGCAACACTTTTAACAGTATCATCTTTTAGGATTTGAAAAAGCTCAGCTGGAATTCCACCAGCTCCACTAGCTTTGTTCATAGTTATGGCAGAAAGTGAAGAGGAACTAAAAAGCCTCTTGATGAAAAGTGAAAAAGTTGGCTTAAAGCTCAACATTCAGAAAACTAAGATCTGGTCCCATCACTTCCTGGCATGTAGATGGGGAAACAGTGGAAACGGTGTCAGACTTTATTTTTCTGGGCTCCAAAATCACTGCAGATGGTGACTGCAGCCATGAAATTAAAAGACACTTACTCCTTGGAAGGAAAGTTATGACCAACCTAGATAGCATATTCAAAAGCAGAGACATTACTTTGCCGACTAAGGTCCATCTAGTCAAGGTTATGGTTTTTCCAGTAGTCATGTATGGATGTGAGAGTTGGACTCTGAAAAAAGCTGAGTACCGAAGAATTGATGCTTTTGAACTGTGGTATGAGAAAAGACTCTTGAGAGTCCCTTGGACTGCAAGGAGATCCAACCAGTCCATTCTGAAGGAGATCAGTCCTGGGTGTTCTTTGGAGGGAATGATGCTAAAGCTGAAACTCCAGTACTTTGGTCACCTTTTGCGAAGACTTGACTCATTGGAAAAGACTCTGATGCTTGGAAGGATTGGGGGCAGGAGGAAAAGGGGACGACAGAGGATGAGATGGCTGGATGGCGTCATCAACTTGTGGATGTGAGTCTGAGTGAACTCCGGGAGTTGGTGATGGACAGGGAGGCCTGGCGTGCTGCGATCCATGGGGTCGCAAAGAGTCGGACATGACTGAGCAACTGAACTGAACTGAATGATTCCTAAGGCCCACTTGACTTCATACTCCAGGATGTCTGGCTCTAGGTGAGTGACCGCATCATCGTGGTTATCCAGACCATTAAGACCTTTATTGTACAAGTTCATCTGTGTATTCTTGCCACCTCCTCTTAGTATCTTCAGCTTCTGTTAGGTCCGTACCATTTCTATCCTTTATTGTGCCCATCTTTGCATGAAATGTTCCCTTCATATCTCTAATTTTCTTGAAGAGATCTCTAGTCTTAGTAATTTAAGATAACTGTTGTATTCGATAATATGATGATTCAAATCCATTAGAGTTGTATTTTTTGAGAAACTATGCTGCTAGACCAATAGATGCTCTAGAAAAAACAATTGAATAAAAGTAGTCACTTTCATATTGAAAGAAAATATTTTTCAGGCTAGAATGAAACTAAAAGAAAAATGAAAGTTATCGGTGAGTCTACCTATACACACATTTCATAAGGCAAATTAGAAATCTTCTTTAGAAAGTTGTTGTTAGAGGGGCATATTTGGTTACAAGCTACAGAGAACCACCCTCAATTAAGTAACACATGGAATTAAGTAACTCATGGGGTTTCTCGGAGGCCTCCAGGCTGCACAGTAAAGGGAAACAGCCTCCAGGTGCGGGAACCCAGCAGGGATGAGCACAGGGCCCAGTCCCTGGCCAGATTAGAGTCACTGGCAAATCATGGTTTCACTTTTTTTTCAAGTTGTCTGATTTGGAGATATTTATTGAAACCATACCTCCATTTCCTCATCTCTAAAATGAGGAGAATAATGGAACAGTGCCAGGCACAGTATCAGCACCGTGTATTGGTATTCTTAGTATTCTTGATATTTTTCTCACTTCATGATGTTTACTATGGGGACCTGCCACTAATGACCCAAGTCTGAATTTTCCCTGTGGCTATTATTGCAGATTCTGAAAAGGATGAGTCTGATTAACTTCGAGACAGGTGGCATGCGTGGCAAGTTCAGTTCACGCTGTGAGTGGCTGGTGCGGCAAGTCTTGCCAAGCTAAGAAGAAATGGCCCACTGACTTAGGGGGTATAGGTAGTGTAACAGTAAGGGTTAAAAAGAGATAATTTGGTGAATAGCCAATGACCTTTTATAGGTTGAACTTGTTTCTTCGTGGGAATTTTACATCACAAAGCGCATCATTTCACTTTTTGTGACTATAGTTGCATACATCAGATGTGAGTAAACTTACATGAAAAGTAGCATGAAGAATTGTTTTGCCTGGTTTGCTCACCATTTTTCCTGAGAGTTACGGACTTAGACCAGTGGAAATTTCAGCTGCATTTACTTTCCAAAACTTTGCATCAGAGCCGGTAGGAAATCACGTCATAGACTCTTGCCCCTCTGAAGTTGTGCATCTGCAGAAAGTGTCCCAGAGGAAGACAGCAGTACACCTAGGCTGACCGCAGGCCAATCCATCTTTCTGATCTGTTTCCTTCATTTGCATGGGAGGTCAACATAGTCAAGTAGACACTGTTTTTAACACAGTATCCAAACATGCAGTAGATCCACCATACACACAGCTTTTCCACTAGACAGTGTGCTTTTTTTTTTTACTTTTGAAACAGCACTTTCTTTCAAAGGTGCAAGTAGCAAATTGCAGAGGATACATAGTCAGGTTCATTTAGGAAAGTTTTTTCAGCTTGTTATTCTCATATTTTCCAGGCATACACTGTTTCTCCAGTTCATTTTGCTTTTGATTAATTTTTATTTTTCTTAAGGTTTTAATTGTAGACAGAATTGAAAAAGTAGATTAGTACTACCAGGCTTGTAAGAAAAGGCAGCCTCCCCCTGCTCCACCCTTCCCTACACCCGATTACATTTCTCTTAGCAGTTTCCTCTCATATTTCTGCGATATTTCTCAATAATAACCTTGTACTACTAGTTCATTATTAATTTGCAATAAAGGAAGGTGAAGTTTTAACTCACTTTGTTACCAAATCAAGCTTGGGTCAGCTCACCAATGTGCAGAAAAGTTGATCTACTAACATTGGGTTGTGACGAAGGAAAATACAGCATTTATCGCAGGTGTCTACCAAGGAGAACAGGCCGGTCATGCTCAAAGGACTAAAACTCCCTGATGGCTTTCACACATGGGTTTAAAGACCACATTAGGGATAAGAGTCACAGGGTACATGATCATGTCTAGTTATTCTTCTGGCTGATTGGTGATGACGTAACTGGGTGATGGTTTGAGAATCTCCGTCATCAATCTTCAGGCTTTAACCAGTCTTCCTTTGTTTCTGCATTTTCCCACTTCTCTCATCATTAACTGCTTGAGTCTCCTCTTTGGAGCTCAGTTATTGTATTCTTCATCTCTGTTTGATTCTTCTTCATTTTTTTCTAATTCTTTGTTAAAAAGTAACTTTTCCCTCTGTTCATCCAGTCTTCTCCCAAATTGTTTGACTATTATGATCATTGCCTTGAACTCTATTGGATATATTGCCTTTTCTCCACATCACTTAGTTCTTCTGGGGTTTTACTTTTTTCTTCTTGGAATGTGTTCCTCTGTCATCTCATTTTTCCTAATTCGCTGTTCTTACTTCTATGTATCTGGTGGCTTGGTTACATTTCCCGACCTGGGAGAAGTGGCATCCTGTAGGTTCCAGCAACACATTCTCCTCTGGATACCATAGCTGCATGCTCCAGGAGTACCCCTGTTGGGTTGCCTTGGTCCTTCTGTTGAGGCAGGCTGGCTATTGTGGGTGGTCTCCTAGGCATTGCTGGGCCTTGGTCCCTTTGATTGCCAAGTCCTGCCTTTTTGCTGATGGGTGGGGTGAGGCCCAGGGACTTCTGAGACTGGTGTCTGCATACTGGTGTACGGGACCGCCTCCAGTGCAGGTGACCACGATGAAGCTGTAGTGTCTGCTCAGACCCTGGGTCCCACACCTCTTGAAATGCCTGAATATTTCCCTTTGTCCCTGAACAGTGGAGAAGGACCAGGGGGATTAGTACAGCACATGCTCCCCACAGTGTTTCAGAGTCATCCCTCTGGTCAGTGAGTTCTGGATCTGAAATCAGCTCAACTCCAGGAACTGAGCAAGGCATCTTGATTTTTTATTAGAGCAACTGTTATCCTCCTGTTTCTCTGTTCTTGCCCTTTCCTTTGGTTATAGATGTTAAACAGTGTTTTATGTGTGTGTGCACACGCATGTGCGTGCATGTGCCCATGTACCTTTAAGGATACCATGATCTGCTAACTATCTCCACATTCCCTGTGGGGCAGACGCGATGGTGACTGTGATCCCTGGGCTTCACCACTGGGCTTCCCTGGTGGCTCAGAGGTTAAAGCATCTGCCTGCAATATGGGGAACCCGGGTTCGATCCCTGGGTCGGGAAGATCCCCTGGAGAAGGAAATGTTAATCATCATCATCTCCATGGATGTTAATGGGCTCAGCTGTGACCTCCTCTCCTTTCCTGGCCCACAGCATGGACTGAAAACAGTATCCCTATTACCAGCACAGTCTTGACTGCGTTGGTGCACAGTGGGGCCTCTGGGACCTCCCATGGAGTGTTCCTTTGCTTAGTGAATCCTTCAGGATTCTTTTACTATATATGGGCATGCCCGCAGATCTCAGCCTCCTCACTCCCTCTTCTGTTTTCCAGAGCAGCTGAGTCATGTCTGCTTCTCTCTGCATTGGCCACCATTTACTCTAGACCTATAAGAGTCACCCCTGGGTCCTGCTACCTCAGGAAAGGTAATTCTTGCAGCAACCTGTGTGTATAATCTCTTTTCCTTCATCAGTTCTGGCACATTCCTAGATGGGGAGCTCACCTTTACTAGAGAAGTGTAGGCCCCCTCTACAAACTACCGATAGTTTCAGGGATCTGTAAGGGTGACTCATATCTTTCTCACTTGTTTCAGGATCCCAGATTTTCCTAGCCAGGGATCTGATTTTAGCATAGCAGACCTGCTTGGCTGTGCTTCTAAATGTCTCTAGAGATCTTCGGTTCTGTTAGATCTGCTTTTTGCTGTGTTGCTGTTTATGTTTTCTTACTACAGGTGATAATGGCCTCTTTCCAATTATTGAGTTGCCCCCTAGTCTTTAGCTGTCTGTTAATGCTCAGGATCCCTCATTATCTCTCTGTGGGGTGTCAGTCCAACTCAACTGTAGTCAGCCAGTTCCAGTGTCTCTGTGGCTTTTTCTCACCATATCTTGAGCAACCTGAATCATCACACCTGTGAGGACATTTCCTAGGCCACTTTGCTGATATCTTTACCAGTTCATGGCCTCCTCCACTGTACCAGGGTCCACCCTGTGTACCACCCAGGACAGTGGGGCACTGGCTGACTGTGTCGCAGACCTCATCTTACTGCTTGTTTTCTCAGGCTCCTCATGGCTCCACTTATACTATTTCAAGTTCTCCACAAACCTGGTGCCAAGACTGGACTTACTGGGAAAAACAGTAACGGAGGCCGAGGAAGCTGGGGCAGCTATTAGATCCAGTTGCAGGTCGAGCTTTCATGGTGGAGAGGGAAGGAAGAAAGCCTAAATAGCAAAAGCCTTAGACTGCTGTGCAGTTACCAGAAAGTTTTGGTAAAGCCAATTGAAAGTCCTTGAGCCAAAGTCACCATTTAGAGGAGCCTGTAACTCCTAGATGACACCTACACCAGCATCCCTGCTGAGTGCACTTGCTGGCCAGGAGCAACCCTGGGCCTCTGTAAAGATGAAGTGATGGGCTTCAAAACAGCATCCAAGGCCCTTGGTCATTTCCATTTTCCGCAGTTGGAACCTGGGAGATCTGAAAGATGCATACTTGTGGTTGCCACAAACATGATACATTTTATTTCTCCTATTTTTAATACCTTTAAATTAACCAATGTTTATTTAATATCTTTGCCCCTTCCCAAAATAATATAACATCTTCAAATTGTTTAACTTTTCTCACCACAGGTTGTTGATCAGTATTTTAGGTTTGTGTGTGTTTGTGTATGTGTGTAAGATGTGATGTCTGTTTATAGATTCCTTTTGTTGACTTTTTGCATATAAATATTCAGCTGTTCCAGCACATTTGTTGAGAAGACTATCATTTCTCCATTGAGTTACCTTTGTTCCTTTTTCAAAGATCAGTCAGCTACATTTCTGAGCCTACTTTTGGACACTCTATTCTGTTTCATTAATGTATATGTCTACACTTTCGCTAATATATCACACTGTCCCACTTTATACTGTGTCTTAAAATTGGGTAGTGAATCAGTTTGTCAACATCCACAAAATAACTTGTTAGGATTTTTATTGGAATTACATGGATAAAATTAAGTTGGGAAGAACTGGCATCTTTACAATATTGACTATTCCTACCCATGTTCATTGGAACAAAGGACTGGTTCAAAATTGGGAAAGGGGTACATCAAAGCTGTATATTGTTACCCTGCTTACTTAACTTATATGCAGAGTACATCATGTGAAATGCTGGGCTAGATGCATCACAGGCTTTGCTCAAGAATGGCAGGAGAAATATCAACAGCCTCAGATATGCAGATGACACCACCCTTATGGCAGAAAGCAAAGAGGAACTGAAGAGCTTCTTGATGAAAGTGAAAGAGGAGAGTGAAAAAGCTGGCTTAAAACTCAAGATTCAAAAAGCTAAGATCATGACATCCAGTCCTACCACTTCATGGCAAACAGATGGGGAAAAGGTGGAAACAATGTCAGATTTCATTTTCTTGGGGTCCAGAATCAATGCAGACAGTAAGTGTAACCACAAAATTAAAAGACACTTGCTCCTTGAAAGAATAGCTATGTGAAACCTAGACAGTGTATTAAAAAGCAGAGACATCACTTTGCTGACAAAAGTCTGTGTAGTCAAACCTATGGTTTTTCCAGTAGTCATGTATGGATCTGAGAGTTAGACCATAAAGAAGGCTAAGCACCAATGAATTGACACTTCTGAACTGTGGTGCTGGAAAATAGTCTTGAGGGTCCCTTGAACAGCAAAGAGATCAAACCAGTCAATCCTAAAGGAAATCAACTCTGAATATTCATTGGAAGAACCAATGCTGAAGCTCCAATAGTTTGGCCACCTGATGTGAAGAGCTAACTCATCGGAAAAGACTCTGATACTGGAAAAAATTGAGGGAAAGAGGAGAAGAGGGTGACAGAGGATGAGATGGTTAGGTGGCATCACTGACTCAATGGACGAGTTTGAGCTAACTTAGGGAGATAGTGATGGACAGAGAGGCCTGGTGTGTTGTAGCTCATGGGGTCACAAAGAGTCAGAGGCAACTTAGTGACTGAACAACAACCCATGTCCTTAGTATATCTCTCCATTTATTTAGATCTTATTTGATATTTTCATCATAGTTTTGTAATTTTCCTCACAGACTTTATATCTGTAACTAGATTTATACCTTAGTATTCCATGTTTTTGTGCTATAGGAAATTATTTATGTTTTTAATTTCAAATTTTAATTGTTCAATGCTGGTATATCAGAAAACATTTGAGTTTTGTTTATTGACCTGTACCCTTCAATGTTCCTATATTTGTTTATTAGTTCCAGGAATTATTTTGTAGATTCTCTGGCACTTCTGCATAGACACGCTGTGCTGTGTGCTTCATTGTTCACTCATGTCTGACTGTTTTCAACCACAAGGATTGTAACCCTCCAGGCTCCTCTATCCATTGGGATTCTCAGGCAAGAATACTGGAGTGGGTTGCCATGCCCTCCTCCAGAGAATCTTCCAGACCCAGGGATTGAACCTAGGTCTTCTGCATTGCAGGCAGATTTTTGCTGTCTGAACCATCAGGAAAGCCAAAGAATACTGGAATGGGTAGCCTACTCCTTCTCCAGGGGACCTTCCTGACCCAGGAATTGAACTGGGTCAATTCAATTCCTGCATAGCAGGTGGATTCTTTATCAGCTGAGCTACCAGGGAAGCCCCTACATAGGCACATTCATCTGCAAATACAGTTTTACTTCTTCCCTCCCAATCTGTAAACCCTATTTACTTTTCTTGTCTTATTGCATTAGCTACAACTTCCAGTGTGATGTGAAACAGAAGTAAAAGAGAGGGCACTCTAGACTTATAACCATCCTTAGGAGGAAAAATTTCAGTATCTTAACATTTAGTATGTTGTTCGGAGAAGACAATGGCACCCCACTCCAGTACTCTTGCCTGGAAAATCCCATGGATGGAGGAGCCTGGTAGGCTGCAGTCCATGTGGTCGCTAAGAGTCATATACGACTGAGCGACTTCACTTTCACTTTTCACTCTCATGCATTGGAGAAGGAAATGGCAACCCACTCCAGTGTTCTTGCCTGGAGAATCCCAGGGATGGGGGAGCCTGGTGGTCTGCCGTCTATGGGGTCGCACAGAGTCGGACACAACTGAAGTGACTTAGCAGCAGCAGCAGCAGCTATACTAACACCATACTAAATGTTAGCTATAGGATTTCTTTTCTTAAGTCAAGCTATAGGAGTTCTTTTCTTAAGTCAAGGAAAGTTCTTTTCTTAAGTCAAGGAAATTCTCTATCCCTGGTTTGCTGAGAGTATTTTATCAAATTTCTTTCCTGCATAAGTTAATATCATCATATGATTTTTTTTTTAGTTTATTGATGCAGTAGATTAAGTTTTTTAACTTCAATATTGAATTCATTTGCATAACTAGAATAAACATCACTTGGTCATGGTATATAGTTCTTTTTATTCATGTTGAATCCTATTGGCTAAGTTTGTTGCAAATTTTAAAATCTATGCTGAAGAGGCATATTGGCCTACACTTCTTTTTCCTTGTAACGCCATTATCTTGTTTGGGTGTGAGACGATTTCTGGCTTCATAGAATGAGTTAGGGAGTCTTCTGCTGCTACCTTCTAAGAGGGATTCTTTTTTTTTTTCCCCCTATAAGAATGTGATAGAATTCTCTAGGGAAATCACCTAGGCCACGTGGTTTGTTTTCTGGAAGGCTATAAATTATTGGCCTAATTTCTTTAATAGATGTATATGTTTTCAGATTATTTCTACTGTGAGATTTCTGGTAGTTAGTGTCTTTCCAAGATTTGACTTATTTTATCCAAGTTATCAAAATTTTTGTCACAGAATTATTCACAGCGTTTCTTTAAATGTCCATGGAATTAGTAGTGACAACCCTTCTTTCATTATTTACATTGCTAATTTGTGTTTTTTAGAACACTACCTCACACCATATACAAAAATAAAATTGTTCAAAGACTGAAATATGAGACATGACATCATAAAACTCCTAGAAGAGAACATAGGCAAAACATTCTCAGACATAAATCACAGCAACATTTTCTTAGATCAGTCTCCCAAGGCAAAAGATATAAAAGCAAAAATAAATGAGACCAGGACTTCCTAGTGGTCCAGTAGTTAAGACTCTGACTTCCCAATGCAGAGGTCCCAGGTTTGATCTGTGGTCAGGGAACTAGATCCCACATGCTGCAACTAAGATCCTGTGTGCTACAGCTAAGACCCAGCACAGCCAAATAAAATTTTTTAAACAGTTTATTAAATAAAATAAAAATAATAATATAAAAGGTAATTAAATTTTAAAATAAAAATTAAAACTAAAAGTAAATAAAATTTTAAAATAAAATTTTAAAATTAATTAACTAAATAAAAATGACAAATAAAAAATAAATGAGACCTGGACTTACATAGTGGTCCAATGGTTAAGAATTCACCTGCCAATGCAGGGGACATGGGTTTGATCCCTGGTCTGGGGAGATCCCACCTGCTGTGGAGCAAGTAGGCTCATGCACCACAACTACTGAACCCATGTTCTAGAGTCCATTCTCCACAAAAGAGAAGCCACCACAATGAAAAACCCATGCACCCCAACTGGAAAGTAGTCTCCATTCGCCACCACTAGAGAAAGCCTGAGTATAGCAACAAAGAGGCAGCATAGCCAGGAATAAATAAATATTTTTTACAATAAAATAAATGAGGCCTAATCAAATTTAAAAGCTTTCACACAGCAAAGAAAAACAGTAAAAAAATTTTTTTAATGGAAAGGCTACCTACAGAAGGAGAGAAAGTATCTTCAAATAATGTAACCAACAGGGTGCTATCATGGAAAATATAAAAATAGCTCATATAACTCAGTATTAAAGAAACAAACAACCCAGCCAAGAAGTAGGCAGAAAACACAAACAGACGTTTCTCCAAAGAAGACTTACAGGTGGCCAACAACACATGAAAAATGCTCATGTGGCTAATTATTAGATAGACATAAATCAAAACTACAGTGAAGTATCCCCTCACACCTGTCAAAATGGCCATTTTCAAAAAGTCGACAAATAATAAATGCTGGAGAAAGTAGAGAGAAAAGAGAACCCTCCTACACTGTTGGTGGGAATGTAAGCTGGTTCAGCTTCTATGGGAAACATTATGGTGGTTCCTTGGAAAACTAAAAATAGGGTTACTGTATGATTTCAAATCTTAAAAGATAATGCTGTACTGCACTCAATATGAAAGAAAAAACTCAGCAGTGGCCACAGGACTGGAAATGGTCAGTTTTCATTCCAATCCCAATGAAGGGCAATGCCAAAGAATGTTCAAATTACTGCACTCATTTCACATGCTAGCAAGGTTATGTTCAAAATCTTTCAAGCTAAGCTTCAACAGTCTGTGAACCAAAAACTTCCAGATGTTCAAGCTGGATTTTGAAAAGGCAGAGGAACCAGAGAATCACATTGCCAACATCCACTGGATCATAGAAAAAGCAAGAGAATTCCAGAAAAATATCTACTTCTGTTTCATTCACTATGCTAAAGTCTTTGACTGTATGGATCACAACAAACTGTGGGAAATTCTTAAAGGGATGGGGTTACCAGAATAACTTACCTGTCTCCTGAGTAACCTGTATGCAAGTCAAGAAGCAATATTTAGAACTAGACATGGAACAATAAACATTAAAAATTGGGAAAGGAGTACGTCAAAGCTATATTTGTCACTCTGCTTATTTAACTTTTATGCAGAATACATCATACAAAATCCCAGGCTGGATGAAGATCAAGCTGAAACTAAGATTGCTGGGAGAAATGTCAATAACCACAGATGTGCAGATGACACCACCCATGGCAGAAAGTGAAGAGGAACTCAACAGCCTCTTGATGAGGGTGAAAGATGAGAATGAAAAAGCTGACTTAAAATTCAACATGCAGAAAACTAGGATCATGGCATCCGGTCCCATCACCTCACGGCAAATGTTGTTCAGTCCTGTCTGAATCTTTGTGACCCCACGGACTGCAGCACACTAGGCTTCCCTCACCTTCACCATCTCCTGGCGCTTGCTCAAACTCATGTCCATTGAGTCAATGATGCCATACAACTATCCCATCATTTGTCATCCCCTTCCCCTCCTGCCTTCAATCTTTCCCAGCATCAGGGTCTTTTCTAATGAGTCATCTCTTTGCCTCAGGCAGCCAAAATATTGGAGTTTCAACATCAGTTCTTCCAATGAATATATAGGATTGGTTTCCTTTAGGATTGACTGGTTCAATTTCCTTACAGTACAAGGGACTCTCAAGAGTCTCCTCCAACAGCACAGATCAAAAGCATCAGTTTTTTGGCACTCAGTCTTCTTTATGGTCCAACTCTCACATCCACACATGATTACTGGAAAACCATAGCTTTGACTGTACAGACCTTTGTCAGCAAAGTAATGTCTCAGCTTTTTAATGCACTGTCTATGTTTGTCACTGGTAAAGAATCTGCCTGCAATGCGGGAGACCCAGGTTCAATCCCTAGGTCAGGACGATCCCCTGGAAAAGGACAACTCACTCCAGTATTCTTGCCTGGAGAATTCCATGGACAGAGAAGCCTGGTGGGCTACTGTCCATGGAATCACCAAGAGCTGGACACCACTGAGTGATTATCACAATAGGTTTGTCAAAGCTTTCCTTCCAAGGAGCAACCACCTTTTAATTTCATGGCTGCAGTCACCATCTTGCAGTGATTTTAGAGCCCAAGAAAATAAAGTCTGTCACTGTTTCCATAGTTTTCACATCTATTTGCAATGAAGTGATGGGACTGGATGCCATGATCTTAGTTTTTTGAATGCTGAGTTTTAAGCCAGCTTTTTCATTCCCCTCTTTCACTTTCATTAAGAGGCTCTGTAGTTCCTCTTTGCTTTCTGCCATAAGGGTGGTGTCATCTGCACATCTGAGGTCATTGATATTTCTCCTGGCAGTCTTGATTCCAGCTTGTGCTTTATCCAGCCCATTATTTTGCCTGATAGATGGGGGAAAGGTGGAAACAGTAGCAAATAGATGGGAAAATAGTGGAAAGTGGAAACAGTGACGGATTATCTTCTTGGGCTCCAAAATCTCTGTGGATGGTGACTGCAGCCATGAAATTAAAGGACACTTGCTCCTTGGAAGAAAAGATGTGACAAACCTAGATACCATATTAAAAAGCAGAGACATCGCTTTGCTGACAAAGGCCTGTATAGCCAAAGGTATGGTTTTTCCAGTAAGCATCAGAAGTATGGATGTGAGAGTTGGACCATGAAGAAGACTGAGTGCCAAAGAACTGATGCTTTTGACCTGTGGTGCTGGAGAAGATTCTTTAGAGTGCCTTGGACAGTAGGGACATCAAATGAGTCAATCCTAAAGGAAACCAATCTTGAATATTCATTGGAAGGACTGATGCTGAAGCTGAAACTCCAATACTTCGGCTACTTGATTTTAAGAGCCAACTCATTGGAAAAGATGCTGATGCTGGGAAAGTTTGAAGGCAGGAGGAGAAGGGGGTGACAGAGGATGAGATGGTTGGATGGCATCACCAATTCAGTGGGCATGAATTTGAGGAAACTCCAGGAGATGGTGAATAACAGGAGCCTGGTGTGCTGTAGTCCATGTTTCAAAGAGCTAGACGTGACTAGAGAATATTACACCTATTGAAATCAGTCAGGCAGAGTAAGGCAAATACTCTTATGATCTGACTTACATGTAATATAAGTAATTAGAAGTTTTGGATTAGCAGATACAACCACTGTGCATAAAATAGATTAGCAACAAGGACCTACTTTATAGTCAGTATTTTATAAATTATAGTCAGGATTTTGTAATAACCTATAGTGGAAAAGGATCTGAAAAAATAACTGGATCACTATGATGTATACCTGAAATTACCACAATACTATACTTCAATTAAATATATATACCTTTGTGTGTCTGTCTGTCTGTGTCTCTTAGGGTCAGCAGGCCAGCACCACAGTGGGGTGACCACCCTTACCTGTCCTCCCCACTCATCTATAGAGTTTCACTCACTTTACTCAGCAGATAGTTTTCAATGGCTCCTAACAAGAGAATCCTCTCATTTTCAATGTTATCTCTTAGTGGTTGTGTGAGATGTTAATATTAGGAGAAGCTGAATGGAGGCTGTATTGGAATTCTCTATATTATCTTCTCAACTTTTTTTTTAATCTAAGTTAATACGAAGTTAGGCCATGAAGTAGGTGACCATTATGTCAACTGTCTCCTGTAAACTCCTGAGACTTTTGTAAGGGGAAAATGGAACATATTTAATTCAGTTTGCATCAGTTTAACCTAAAGGAGCAAAAGAAAGCTGTTAATAAGTTCTCATTTTCAAGTTCAAGTAAACAAGATAGTAATGATTTCATTATTTTGGGTCATGAGAAGGAAAATTGCTAAAAATTATACATTTAGATCAGAGACTCTTGAGAGAAAAGTAGTGGAATGGTGGTCTATGAAGCCAGATTTTAAAATGAGTGAGGACATGGGAACATTTTTGTATATAAATAATGGTGTCTTTCAATGAGTCTGCCTGGCTGAGAGAATATTATTTGTAGATGCAGAAATCTGCATATGCTCTTAGGATCTCAAGGAAAATCCAATAATAAGACATCTGGGATGCCAGAAATAGAAGACAATGATTTGATACTTTGCTAAAGGAAGCAGGGGTAGGTGAATTAAACACCATGCAGGTGAAGAGCTTAACTGTGACTCAGAGGCAGTAAACAGAGTGAAGAGCGATCATCATGCATTCATCAGCCAGTCTCAGCAGCTCCTGAATTGGTTCCATCTATACCCCTGCCCGCGTGCCCCCTCCCACACTGTTCTGAAGCAAGTCTTCAACAGGTATAATGTCATCCATGTATATTTTAGTATGTATCTCTAAAAGATCCCCTTTAAAAAATAACCACCAGCAGTTTCATCCCCAATGATAATAATAATCTCTAATCTCATCAAATACCCAGTTTCTTTTCAAAACTCCAATTAGTTCATATATGTAATAAATGATTTTATTTTCTTAGTTTGTTTGGAGCAAGATACAAAGAAATTCAAACCATTATAATTAGACAGTGTCTCTTAAGTGTTTATAATAGACTTTGCCCCCTGAAATTTATGTATTTAAAAATCTAGATCATTTGCCTTAGTTCTGAGTGTTATCACAAAATACCATACTGGGATGGCTGAAACAGTGCACACGTCTGGAGTCTGGGAGGTCCACGTCAAGATGCAGCAAAAATCGATGATTTACTAGTTGTGTGCCATCTGTCAGCCCTTTGAAACTCTTCTGAGCATCGTGTACGTGTAATATGAAGCGGCCTTGATGGCACGTTCTGGAGATGGGCACTGTTGCCACTGTCAGGATGCTGGCCGCCCTGCTCATACCCACTCAGCTGTGTTACCGTGATCTTCAGGGGAAGCCTCTGTCAGTATCTCCCAGGGCTGTTGATTTTTCCCCCATCAGGAATATAGGAAGTCAAATAGTACAGAAGCAGGACAATACACATATTATATAACATGTACACGTATTAAACTCACATGTACAATATACATACACGTTAGTTTAGGGGCAGAGGGCTGATATTTCATTTGTTTAGAGTCTAGAAAAAAGGTATAGATCCACAGCTTCCCTTATGTCCCAACTTGATTACAGGTTCATTTCTGAAATAGGTCAGACGCATAGTGATTAATTTTGAAAATGGATGGACCAGGGATAGTTAGTATATGGAGGACTCTTAGCTGCTGCTAACATCTGTGTCCAAAAACTCTAACATGAAACCTTAAGAGAACTCCTTTTGGTGCCTGAGGAGTTAAGTCCTCTTGGTAATAGTAGCTGCCTGAATGAAATCAGCCTTTGGATGGAGAAAGAATACCCCATATTGGAAAGTAATTATAGCTTTTATACTTGTGTGTATGTGTGTGTGTGTGTGCTCATGCGTGTGTGTGTGTGTGCTTTCACAGCTTTTTGGAGACTGCAGCCTATTTTACCATGAGACCAAAAATTGGAGAGAAGGAAGTGTCCCCAAACGTTTTCTTTGGTATCTGGCATGAATTCAGCTCTCACTTTAAAGGCTTTTGGAAGAAAGAGAATAAACTCATTCTATGAGAAAGGTAGGTGTTTTTCATTTACACAGTGGCATTTTAAAACTGGTGTTTTCTCAGGTGTGACCTGTTAGGGGTTGCCAGCTTTCACAGCCTGAATGAAAAACTAGGCCCTCACTCTGGGGTTTCCAGTCTAAGAGGGTGCTGAGGTTGGGCAGTACTTGGAGTTCAAATAAGAAGAGTCAGCACAGTGGCTGTGATGCTGCAAAGGGCAGCTGGGGTGATGATTTGCCAGGACCACTGTCTGGTAGACCAGGTTATGTGGTGAGGAAGCCACACAGAAGCAGACAGGCAAGAAGAGCAGTGAAAGAACCCTGCCGGGATGACAGACCCACTCATTTCCAAAAGGCCTTAATAAGGTAAGATGAATCAGTTTGGTTTAACGTTTACTCAATTCATGGGATATTGTCACACATTTCACCATTCATATCAAAATTTCTCCCAGGTGTCACCAAGAAAAAGATGATCAATATTTTTAAGAGATATTTTCAAGACTTTTATCAGATCGTATCACATTTCCTTAAGTATATCTTCAGAAATGAAGGGAAACTTCCCGTGTAAAGCACATGGAATAGAGTCCTGTCCCTTGATTATGAAGCTCACACAAGTGCATTGTTACCAAGTTGGGAAGCAGGTCCCCAGATTGTGGGGTCTGAAGGGAGAATGAAAGGGAAACAAACCCTAATCCTGAGCCTATTAGTGTGCTTCCCACATCCTGACCCTAATAAGGACTTTGCTTTAGAAAACGTACCTCTTAAGGGACTTTATTCATCATAGTACAAAGTTCCACAATTTTTTTTCTACCATCTTCATTTTGGTCTTGCTTATGTACAAAACCATGCTGGCTCACCTAGTTTTCACTTGTAAGTAGATTTCGATCGGTCTTTAAATCAGGTAAGATTAATTGCTGACACTTGCTGAGCAAGTGGACTGTCCTCGCTAATAGAATTACCTACCTAGAGCCCGTGACTCCATCAGAGCAGGAAGTCTACCTCAGTGACCAGTGGATGGAAAAGAGAGCAGTCTGAATGGAAGGGAAACACTGTAAACATCTACTTGGAGATAGTGAACCTGTTCTACCTCAAGATGCATCACCCAGGTTAATGTAAAGGACATGTTGGTGAGGCAGGAGAGAACTGAGTGAACATGGGCCTGTCTGGACCACTGTTGAAACATGGATGTTTCCAGCTTTTCACCAAGCAAGCCTTGCTCAGTTTGGAAAATGGTGGGGAGGAAACTGTTTTTAACTTTGGCATGTCACAGACAGCCTCCCTTCCTGGTGCTCACTGCTTCCACTCATGCCTCCTTTCTGCTCTAACCTAAGCCTGGGAAGGGCCTGGGGCTCAGTCACACTGGGAAACAGTATAGAAAGATCAGTGTTTCACTTTGCATGGGAGCTGGGATGATACTGATCTCAGAGGGAGAGATCCTAGTTCCCTGCCCAGGAATCAAACCTGGGGAACCTGGATGAAAACTAAGGGTCCTAGCCACTAGACCACCAGGGACTAGAGGCGAGAAGCAAAAGTGGCCCAGGCTCTTGCCCCTGTTTGTAAGCGAGACTGTTTCAAGGAGGCAAAAACTGTAAAAACAGGTCCAACATTTATGATTAGATACAAAGCACAACGTATGGGAGAGCACACAGGAAAACAGTCTGTTCATCCAGCTCAGAAGGAGGGCAGAGATACACACCTGAGAGGCGTGCGGAGTGAGTGAGGAGGAACACAGCCTGGACGTGTTTAATCACTTATATAGGACAGCCCTTCTAGGTCTTTGCTTACCTTTGGCCAATTATCTTGTTTCTTTCTTCACACCTAACTGGTCCACGCACCTTCCCAAGGATGTGTGTGCAACTTTCTTCTCGGATGCATCCCTCCATAGAGGCCTGTGGGTGCATGTCCACACTTATTATGGGGTGGGATCCCTTCCCTGTTCAACCCCAAAGAAGACTTCCTGAACATGTGCAGACAGGGAAGTCTTCCTTGACCTCAGGAGTGGGCACCTTTTCTCTTTGCTTTAGCAGAACTCAGCTTTTCCCACTAGCTTTGTCCTTGGCGTGTCTGGGTGAGAACAAAGCTTGAATTTTACTCCACTTGACAAATACCAGGTGTCTGGCCCAGAGGCCCGCCGTCTCCTCCCTCAATACTGACACAGCGGAAATGGCGAGAGGTAGGCACGGACAGACCAGGAGTGGAGAGGGCTTGAGGGCACACAAGTGAGCAAGGGGTTCTCAGCTAAGGTCCTGGCATGAGATCGCAGGGGGTCTCTCACCCAAGCTCTCCTCACCACGTGGCCTGTCCAGAAGTGCTGAGCGGCTCCCATGGGGATGATGTTGGCCTGGAGCAAGTCATTCACTGTCAGAAATGGCGAAGGCCTTGTCCCTGAGATAGAGCTGGGTCTCCAGGAAGCACTGTTGACAACAGTCCACCATTTATGAGATCTTAGGCATTGGACATGCTCGCTGAGTATCTCATACAATCAACCCGATCCTTTTTTTATACTTCCTCCTGTGCTTAAAAAAATCCAGTGGGCTTTTTGGCTCACTGGAGGTGACTTCATTTCATCTCGTAGTGATGTTAACGGGCAGGTGACGGGTGCTGTCCACTGCACACGGCTCACTTGCTCTTAACAGAGGACTGAGGAGGAGCACGTGGCAGGTGAGAGAGCTGCTTAGCCCTCCGGAGGACAGGGTGGAAGGTGTCTATGGATGCCTCACTGCAGAAATGCCAACCACAGCCTGGGGTTGGGTGGGGGCGTTGGTCACGTGTGTCTGTACCTGCCACCTTCTCCCTGTCTTTTCAGTGTCCTCTCCTCCTCCTGTGCTCCCTCTCCTCTCTTTCTCTCTCATCTGGACTCTCACCTTCTCTCGCCTTTCAGCTCCCTCCCTCCAATCGCTCTGTGCTTTAAGGTTTCCAAGCCAGGCTGTTTCTTTAAGGGTGGACCCCTGACCATCACTCCGGCCCTGGCTCACATTCTCCCAACCCAGGAGGAGAGGGCATTCTCGAGCTTCTAGAGAAATCCCAGAGAGGAGGTCCAGATGAGTCGTGTTCATCTTTGGATCAGCCACAGTGGCCAGAGGTTGGTTCTGTGGGGACTGTGATTGGTTCAGCAGTCCTGCAGCCAGAGAGGAGGATTGCCGTGAGTGACAACCCCCTTCTTGACACTGTCACTGGAGTTAGGGAGGAGCAAGTAAATGATACTCTACTAGCCCAAATTTATTAAGCCTTTAAAAATAACCTGTGTAATTACCAGAATGTCTTCAGTTCAGTTCAATCGCTCAGTCGTGTCCCCATGAATCACAGCACTCCAGGCCTCCCTGTCCATCACCAACTCCCGGAGTTCACTCAGACTCATGTCCATCGAGTCAGTTATGGCATCCAGCCATCTCATCCTCTGTCGTCCCCTTCTCCTGCCCCCAATCCCTCCCAGCATCAGAGTCTTTTCCCATGAGTCAACTCTTCACATGAGGTGGCCAAAGTACTGGAGTTTCAGCTTTAGTATCATTCCCTCCAAAGAAATCCCAGGGTTGATCTCCTTCAGAATGGACTGGTTGGATCTCCTTGCAGTCCAAGGGACTTTCAAGAGTCTTTTCCAACACCACAGTTCAAAAGCATCAATTCTTCGGTGCTCAGCTTCCTTCACAGTCCAAATCTCACATTGATACAGGACCACTGGAAAAACCATAGCCTTGACTAGACGGACTTTTGTTGGCAAAGTAATGTCTCTGCTTTTCAATATGCTATCTAGGTTGGCATAACGTTTCTTCCAAGGAGTAAGCGTCTTTTAACTTGTCTTAAACTCAAAAGATGTTTTAATGGCATGGTTGAAATTTTCCTTTTTGATCAAGTTTTCCTTGCTCTAAGCTGAAACTCCAGTACTTTAGCCACTTCATGTGAAGAGTTGACTCATTGGAAAAGACTCTGATGCTGGGAGGGATTGGGGGCAAGAGGAGAAGGGGACGACCGAGGATGGGATGGCTGGATGGCATCACGGACTCGATGGACATGAGTCTGAGTGAACTCCGGGAGATGGTGATGGACAGGGAGGCCTGGCGTGCTGCGATTCATGGGGTCACAAAGAGTCGGACACGACTGAGCGACTGAACTGAACTGAATTTGTTATGTTTACATTGAATAATATTTTAAGGTTGTAAATACTCTATAAAAATCATTACTAATTGTTGTTTGAGTATGGAGTGGTAGTAATGTATTTGGGGCTTTTTCTGATGACTTATATGATTTAATATATTTCTTGAAATGGTGAGTTTCTAGTCTATGGGGAAAAGGTCTGCTGTCTTTCTAATCAATGGGGTGTGGAAAGCACAAGCATTTCCAGACCAGAGTTTTTATTGGCTTCCCAGGTAAGTGTTAGTGGTAAAGACTCCACCTCCAAGGCAGGAGATGTAAGAGACTCGGGTTTGATCCCTGGGTTGGCTAGGTCCCATGGAAAAGGGCATGGGAACCCACTCCAGTATTCTTGCCTAGAGAATCCCTTGGACAGGAGCCTGGTGGGCTACAGTCCATGGGGTCTTAAAGAGTTGGGCATGACTAAAGTGACTTAGCATGCACACACACTTGCTGGCTTGAGCCTTAGACAGGCATGGCTTCAGATTTAGCAAAGTGGAGACAGTAATAGCTGTCCTGCAGAGAGACTATAACTGAGCAAGTTTACTAGAGTATGTAGGGCAGTGTCTCCATGCTCAATATTCAGTGGCTGTTGTCCATCATTTAATATAAATGACCTCCTGATTTTGATGACCCACAAGGTCACTTGACATTCTGACAAGGCATGTTAGGAACATATCTGTAAATGCAAGGCATTATTGTGATGCAGTTGCCTTCTTGGTTGGTAAAATGTCTTGATTCTGAGTCCAAGGATGAACTTTTGTTTGAAGATGCTGAAGTGACCTGTCCTTTCTTGGTTTTAAATCATGCTCTACTCCTCTTGATGCTTTAGACAGCTGACTCATTGGTTTTGTCTTGAGTCAGAAAAAATTTTTTTTCATGTATATGGAACTAAGCTTGTACACTTATTAGTTAGAGGTCCATCTCCAAAGAAATCTGGACTCATTATTATTGAGCAACACAAAATATGAAAAATATTTTTTTTTAATGTCAGCTTGACTCTACCCAGAGGATGGGGACAAGCTGACATGAATGCTGCCCAAGCACATTGTCCCTGTGTGAGGACCCAGGGGACCCATCTCATTTCCAGGGGTGCTTCAGCAGCACCGACCACGCGGGAGGCCCAGGGAGCTCGGGGGGTAGGAGCTAGGGGACTCAGTGCAGAGTGACGGAGGCGCGGGTGCTTTTCTTTCCTTTTTTTGTGTGTGTATTTTAAAAAATTTGTATTGGAGTATAGTTACTGTGCAATGTTGTGTTAGTTTCTGCTATACAGCAAAGTGAATCAGCTATATGTGTGTGTGTATATATATATAATATATCCCCTCTGTTAACACATGCTTTTCCACAGTGATGGAGGGACCATGGTCCTGGGGGAGACAGTTGTGCCCAAGACAGCTTCATCGCCGGCAAATGCTCTGTTATAGCTGGACTCAGTTTTTAGGCAGAGTCCAGTTGTGTGACGTGTGGTCATCGTCTCCTTCCATGTTGCGTTTCCAGGCCCAGGAGACCCTCAGTCATTTGATGGTGACCCTGTCTGTCTGAAGCTGACAGCCTAGCCCTGGTGCAGTGTGACGGGCAGGGGGAAGCCACAAGGGGGGATCAGTTCCTCCAGAATTCTGTTGACGCAGATCTGATTAGGAGCGTACCAGGTGGTCCTGGGGGTGAGAGTGTCCTAGACGAGGAGACCAACCTCCAGGAGCCAGGCCTCAAGCCCCATCATGCAGTGAGGCCTGTCACCATTTCATTTGTAGTCAGCTTGAGACATTTTAATTAATCAGTGGTGGCATTAGTAAGGGTTGTGCTTAAAGTGCTGTCTAACTTGATTTGCTGGTTTAATTTACTCTGAGGAACCAGGAGAAAGGGCAGCTACTCCTCCCACTGCGCAGGCGAGGGGCAGTCAGATCTGGCCTCAACCCCACTGGTCTGCGGTTGGAGGAAAAGTGTCTGTGTTCCCTGCCTTAGGATGTTGCACAGTAAACTGAAGGTGCCTCATACACTGTTAACATTCCTTTTTCCATCATTTGTATGCATATGAGCTGTGTGTTCAGATTGAAATGGGGTGTCATCAGAGTAGAAGGAAGCAACCATTTTCAAAGCAATGGAAAATAAACTGGAGCTAAAGAGACAGACTTCCTGTTCTGTAATCGTGTGTTCCCTGGACCCCTGAGTGGAGCTGCCTCTTGGACCTCCACTCCGCACTGCCACATGCAGCAGCACGTGAAGCTGGCCAGCCACCTACCCCCTTAATTCAGGCATCAGTTTCCAGAGAAACGGCCCATAACGAAACCTTCCTCCTAGTTCTGAGCCCTGTAGCAGACGCCTTGGCTGGAAAATGACAAGACAGAACAGTGGCCAGTGGAGCCTGGGAATGTGTAAGGGATGTGACGTACGCTCATTAAAGGAGTAATCCATATGCATTAAGATACAATAGGCAATTAAATCCACGAATTTATTAATTCAGCAAATATTTACATCCTACTGTGTGCTCGGCAAATTTCCAGGCCATGTGTATCTTACCCGCTAGTGAGAGAGGCAGGCAATAAAGAAGTGAACACACACGTTTTTAAATTATAGGTTGAAAGTAGCACTATGAGGAGAGTAAAGAGTGAACCAATTTTGCAGAATGAAAAGCAGAAGAGTTTTATTTAGAAAGTGTGGTCAGAGGAGGCCTTTCTGAAGAGGCAACATTTATGTTGACACCTGAAGAACTTGAGTCTGGTGAGGGCAGGATGGTGAGCCTGGCTGGCAGAGGTGTGAAAGAACTTGAGGCTGGTGAGGGCAGGATGGTGAGCCTGGCTGGCAGAGGTGTGGGAAGGTCACAGAGCCTGACAGAAAAGACTGACTGCTCTCCAGGTCATGAGATGAGTCTGAGGGAACAGGCAGGGGCCTGACCATTCAGGCCCTTGCAATCATGCAAACAGACTGACTTGTATCGTGGGTACAGTAAAAGTTCTCGCAGGGCTTTTGAAAGGGAATGACCTGATGCGATTCATGCACAGAAGAGACAGTTGGGCCAAGTGGGTAGGAGATGGGGGACCATGGTATTGAGAAATGAGTAGGGAGAAACTGAGATGGCCCAGGTGAAAGGTGTGATGCTCTGGACCAGGAGAGGCAGCAAGAGGTGACAGGAAGTGGACCCTCTGCACACACATTATCTTGAGTTCCTGACTGGAGCAACTTTGGAGGTCAGAAAAGTCTAAGTCTCAGCTGCATCATGACAAGCTTATGTTACCCAGATTTTAGAGATCAGGAAAGCAAACCTACCCCTTTCTTTCTCCTAAAATGATTTACAAAAAGCCATGGCTAAGAAAAGATCTAAGACTGTGGATATCAGAAAATTTATTTTCTAAAACTTAGTTCTGAAAAAATGATGTAAAACTCTAAGGCGAAGGTTAGATGGAAAAAAGTCATTACACTTGCTTCTTTATCTTATCATGTTTCAAGAGATGTTTTTAAATTTTGAGAAAATCCTTTCTCAAAGCCTCATGTTCAAAAATGAAAAAAATCTCACCTTGAAAGGTTCTGGTTCAAGCTTGTCCACAGACATTTTTTGCTTTGATAAAGGATTTAAATATTTCTGGTGAGTTTGTAGAGACTTATGAAGGTATCTGAACAATTATTAATTTCTCTGCAGCATTTGCTTAAAAGTTTTTTTGATGCATTAGCAAAGTTTGTAGTAAAACATATTTGGATCAAACTATGGTACATGGAGTAAAGATATTTAAAAATTACTCATTAGAAATAACATTATGGAGTTTATAAGAGCTGAAAATGGGCTTCCTTGGTGGCTCAGTGGTAAAGAACCCCCCTGTCAATACAGGAGACACAGTTTCAATCCCTGGGTTGGGAAGATACCCTGGAGGAGGACATGGCAACCCAATCCAGTATCAGTGTCTGGGAAATTCCATGGATAGAGGAGCCTGGCAGTCTACAGTCCATGGGATCGCAAAAAGATTGGACATGACTTAGTGACTAAACAACAGTGAACTGAAAATAATTCCTAAAGTAAGCTATTCCTTTACCAGCAAGCTATTATTTGGGGAGTCATTTTCAATTTCTTTAGGAGCCTCTCAATGTGATGGTTATAACCTGTGCGAAGAGAAGCGCCAGATTTGTCTAAAACTAAATTCTTAGGTTTGTATGGACTTCACTGGAGCCTGGATTTTTTAAATAGTGAAAAAGGTAAGAATTCAGGGACCCTGCCAGTCACCCCCTTGTGACATCTTCCTGACTGGCTTTGAGCCCCCCAAGCAGAGGAGCCCATTGGCCAAACATCCTTCTTCCTGTCTGCTTGGCACTGCGCATTCAGACATGGTGGAGCAGTGGGGAGCTGAGAGAAATGGAAAACGTTGAAAGTAGCATTGAAACATATGTATGTAAATCACATGTAAAATAGCTAGCTGGTGGGAAGCTGCTGTATAACACAGGGAGCTCAATCCAGTGCTCTGTGACAGCCTAGAGAGGTGGATGGAGTAGGGGGTGGAGTAGCCGTCGTTGAGGGCTGGGGGCAGAAAGGAATGGGAATTGACCTCTGACAAGATTCCTTTGGTGGGTGGAATGTTCTAAGAATAGACAGCTGCATAGCCTTGTGGGGTGTGGGGTGTGGGTTTTTCTGTTGTTTGTTTTGTTTTGTTATTTGTTTGTTTGTTTGTTTGGCCACATCATGTGGCTTGTGGGATCTTAGTCCCTCATCCTTCCCCATCCCTCAGCAGTGACACTGCTGAGTCCTAACCATTAAACTACCAGGGAATTGCCTGTTCAGTCCCGTGAGCTGTCCACTTTAAGTGGGCATTTAATAATATGTTAATGACATCTTAATAAAGCTATTTTTTTTTAAAGCAAGTAAATAGAATTTCTCACATTAGCCACTAGGCCCAATCGTGGACCACGATTGAACATCCCACCTCTCCTCAGCAATCTGTTCAGGCTGGTCACAGTTTTGAAATCATATGTTGGTTACTTTCTTTCCTGCCTGGTCCACTCCTGGCCTTTCCCCTGTACTCAGGAGATATACTCAAGGAAACCAAGTCTTTCAACTACTAATATGACTAAATGAGCTAAATCAAAATTTGAGAGATAAATCTGCAGGCACAAATTTGTAGGAAAACAAGTACAGAGTTCATTCTAAAATTTAAAAGATCTCCATCTATTTAAATAGTGACTCGGTAGTGATGAAATGAGCAGTATTTCTCTGTATAAACTTCAGATTCAGGAAATCTTAAGTCATGTTAAAACACACACACACACACACACACACACAAAATAGGTAATATGTGTGTATGTGATCTGAAATGAGTCATCCATTCCAAATAAACTTTTTTCAAACCTAATCTCCATTAGAGAAGTCAGATTGTCCAAGTTTTCTCAATCTGTAGTTCTAATGGAGAAGAGATAAATCCCAGAGGGATGGTATGGGGAGGGAGGTGGGAGAGGGGTTCAGAATGGGGAACATGTGTATACTTGTGGTGGATTCATGTTGATGTATGGCAAAACCAATACAATATTGTAAAGTAAAAAAAAAAAAAATGATATGACTAAAAAAATAATAATAATAAAGAAAAAAATATTTTTAATTGAAAAAAAAATTACCTCTGTTCAAATAAAAAAAATTCCTTAGGAACAAAGAGTGGCTATGATAATGGTTAAAATAAATAAAAGGGGGAAGAAATGTGTTCGCCTTTGCTCTGGGGTAAAGCCCCATCTCTCACTTCTGCTGTGTTGGGCCTCCACCCTCTCACCAGAATGTCCCCTCTACCGCCCACTGGGCCCTTGCCTGGCATCTGAATCTTCACTTAGGACCCCTCTCCATGGGCCCCTGACCAGGTCGCTGCTCAAGATCTTTGCTTCTACTCATATAAACAGGCTTAGACATGTGAACCATGGGCAACTGCTAGGTCAGGAGAGGAAGTTTGAGCCCTTGAGAAGAAAGCAGACATTTCTTGGGGCAAGGACAGACCTTTTACATGGTGCTTCCTAGCCAGTGGGCCCGCAGTGAGGACTGGCCATCCTGGTGCTGTGGAACTGGCCGTGGAAGCGCAGCATGGCCTTGGACACGGGCATTGCTAGTCTATTGAGCTGTCCAGATGAACAGCCATCTTGGCAAATAAGTGTCCTCCAGTCCAGGCTCCTTAGTTTCTGTGGAAAGCTCTTGTTTATAATTTGTTCCTCCTTAAAAGGACCTTTAGATCATTGGCACCATGGTTGTCATCATCATCGTCAAAGTTATTACACATGCACAGTAGTTCTTATCTGCATATTATAATTCCATATCAAACTCAAATTCGGATGCTTTTGTCTGCTTCCTCTTTTTAAATTTTTAATTGAAGTATAGTTGATTTATAATGTACTAATTTCTGCTCTACAGCAAAGTAATTCAGTCATACATATGTCCATTATGATTTATCTCAGGATATTGAATATATATTCTCAGTGCTATACAGTTCTCTGTGCTATACGGTAAGACCTTGTTGTTTTTCCATTCTATATATAAGAGTTTGCATCTGCTAGTCCCAACCTCCCACTCCATCCCTCCTCCAGCCCCCTCCTTCTTGGCAACCACAAGTCTGTCCTCTATGTAAATCTATTTCTGTTTCTTATATAAGTTCATTTGAGCCTTATTTTAGATTCCACATATAAGTGATGTCATATGATATTTGTCTTTCTCTATCTGACTTACTTTACTTAGTATGGATTCACCTGTCTCTGGATTCACCCATACATGTTCCTAGATGGACCTAGAGAATGGTAAAACTCCATTGTATTGCCCATCTGTCTGTGGGCATTTAGCTTGTTTCCATGTCTTGATTATTGTAAGTAGTGCTGCTGTTGGGGTGCACATTGGGGTGCATGTATCTCTTTGAATTACAGTTTTCTCTGGATCTATGCCCAGGAGTGGGATTGCTGGATCTTCTGGTACCTCTGTTTTTCTGAGGAATCTCCATACTGTTCTCCATGGTGACTGCACCAACTCATGCTTGCTCTTTCTGAATGTTGTCTTACGTGAAGCCCATGAACATTTTATTTTATTTCATTCTGTTTTGATTTATTTTGCTTCTGGGTGTTTTGTTTGTTTATTAAAATCAGTAACAAAACACCCAGGATCCCTGATGCTTTGAGTATCTTTCTAAGTTTGAAAACTTTAATCACATCCATCTGCCATTTTATCTTACTGAGCAATGTTGACATTCTCTGGATAATCCACCAGCTTTCTCCTCACCTCCCCCACCAAGCCCTGGCCACTCTGCATTTACTCAAAGGGAAGGTGGCACTCTCCCATAATGAGCCATCGTGTTGTCCATAGGTTACACTTAACAACATGAAAACTAAGGCTCAGAGGGGAATGAAGGTGTCCTGTGTTAGTGCTCAGTGAGGAAAGAGGCCTGCTCTATCCTTTGGGGACTCAGGGCGAAGGGAAGAGAGAGCTGAAGGAGGTGCAGCAGCATAAGTGCACCTGTCAGACAGTATTCTGTGACAGGTGAGCAGGGACTTGAAGGAAGTGAAGGAATAAAGCAGGGGCTACGGAGATAGGACATTCCATACAGGGAGAGTGGCAAGTGCAAAGCCTGAGGGAGGCAGATGCAGTGAGCATCCTGAACACAGTGAGCAGGAGGAAACAGGTGGAAGATGACTGCGCAGAGGGGTATTGGGCCAGATCGTGGAGCTTCGTGGACCACGTGGAAGAGGCTTCCAGAAGAAGGGTGTAAACCAGAGCCATATGACATGCTGTGGTGCTTGCAGGAGCAGGAGGAATTGGTATCTTCACAAGGGCAGGCACCATTAGGTAGCCAGTAACCAATGCCTGGTTAGATGGGCGCAGGAGAAGAGGATGATGGGTAGCTTTCTGGAGGAGCCATTACACTTGGAGGTCAGCAGAGAAAGAAAGTCTTGCTAGAGGGGGAAGAGTGAGGGATTTTTCTCTTTTTTTTATGGAGGAATCAACAGCATATTTTTAGCCTGAAAGGAATAATCCAGTAGAGGAAAAAACTGTGGTTTTGTTCTCCCTTAATATGTATGTTTCCTAGAGGTGCTCCTGCCTTGTATTGCCCACATCTTTCTCGCACGTGATTCCAAACCACTGTGGTACAAATAGCTCTGCTGTACTCTCTTTTGAGTGTCACGGGAGGAAACGTGATAAACTCTCTGTCTCTATAGTCTAATAGTCTACAGTCTATAGTCTGTGTCTATGTCTAATAGTCTTTGGGGGCTTCCCTTGTGGCTCAGACAGTAAAGAATCTGCATGCAATGCAGGAGACCTGGGTTCCATCCCTGGGTCAGGAAGATCCCCTGGAGAAGGGAGTGGCTCTTCACTCCAGTATTCTTGCCTGGAGAATTCCAATTTTCTTGGGCTCCAAAATCAAAGCAGATGGTGGCTGTAGCCATAAATTAAAAGACACTTGCTCACTGGAAGAAAAGCTATGACAAACCTAGGCAGTGTATTAAAAAGCCGAGACATCACTTTGCCTACAAAAGTCTGTATAGTTAAAGCTATGGTTTTTCCAATAGTCATGTATGGATGTGAGAGTTGGACCATAAAGAAGGCTGAGCATGGAAGAATTAATGCTTTCAAACTGTGGTGCTAGAGAAGACTCTTGAGAGTTCCTTGGACACAAGGAGATCAAACCAGTCAGTCCTAAAGGAAATCAACCCAGAATATTCATTGGAAGGACTGATGTTGAAGCTGAAGCTCCAATACTGTGGCCACCTGATGCGAAGAGCCAACTCACTGGAAAAGACCCTGATGGTGGGGAAGACTGAAGGCAGGAGGAGAAGGAGATGACAGAGGATGAGATGGCTGGATGGCATCCCTGACTCAATGGACATGAATTTGAGCAAACTCCGGGAGATGGTAAAGAACAGGGAAGCCTGGCGTGCTGTAGTCCATGGGGTCACAAAGCGTCGGGCATGACTGAGCGACTGAGCAGTGAGACTACAAAAGCCATGAGAAAAGCAAACTCTTTTTTTTTTAATGAGAGCTTTTTTTGCTTTGCTTTGTTTTTTGGCTGGCCTGGGTCCTGGTTCTGTGCTCAGTCTTTCTCTAGCTGTAGTGAGCGGGGCAGCTCTTCCGCAGCACACGGGCTTCTCGTTGCAGGGCACAGGGTCCAGGTGTACAGGCGTCAGTAGCTGTAGCTTGCAGGCTCTGGAGCCCATGGGCTCAGCAGCTGTGGGGCATGGGCTGAGTTGCTCATTGGCCTGTGGTATCTTCCCAAACCAAGGATCCAACCCATGTCCCCTGCGTTGACAGGCAGATTCCTAACCACTGGATCACCAGGGAAGTTCCGAGAGATTTTAAATTAACCATGAAAACTATGTTATCGGGGCTTTAGAGTCCCAACATGTTTATGAATACAAATATTCCTATTTTCAGTGAATGTTTAAAATGTATCATCCAAGCATTTTTAAAGGTTCTAAATGGCACCTTCCAGATTTCTCAACTTTCTGATACCATAGTAAATTTCTTATGGAAGAACAGGGGAAGATGCTCTGGTGTGACAGAATGTAATTCAGGGTCTTATTTACACATGGAGTGTGCACCTTACTGTTTACTCACCTAGGCTCTAACATAGATGCATCTCCCATGTTCAGCAGCACAGAATGTCGGCATTTTCAACACTTGTCAGAGACTCTGAGCACCTACTGGCTGCCATTTGGGATATGATCTGAGATAACAGGGGAAATGTGCTCACTGCCTTTGTAGGTTTCTGAGTCGTAGCCCTCTGTCAGGTTATATCACCAAAAAGCAAGGGCACTACACACTCCAAGTGTGTGCTGACTTGCCTCTCCTCACAAATGCCTTCACTGAGTTAAAGCTTAAAATTTAGTCTGTTTATAGTGAAGATTTGTGTAAACAAACAAAAAGCCTAATTGAAAAGTTTATGTCTTCTGTATTTTTGCCTTTTTACTAACTGCAGTTCACATCCCTTATGTAGACAGCCACACCAAGAATTCTTCCCATATATTTGAATCAAGAAAACGTGGTTGTAGTTTTGTTTTCTCTGGATGATCTTATATGCTTTCCTTTTTCAAAAATGAACACTGTAGCCCATTGCGTTTCCATTAATATGTTTCCTTGAATATGGTTCAGAATTTGTCTGGTTAGACTACTGTTGTCCAGGATCGGGCTTCCCTAGTGGCTCAGACAGTAAAGAATCTGCCTGCAATGTGGGAGACCCAGAGATTGAACCTGGAATCTCCAGGATCTGGTAAAACACATGCACCCATTTTTCTAGGTACTTTCTTTTATCAAAAACTATTTTAACCTGCCACATTTTATATATTCAGAGTTCTAGGAGATTCAGCCTTTCAGAATCAAATACTTCTAAATAAACAGAAATAAAAACAAATATGAAAATATAAATTACTATAATGAATGTAAATATATGATAAATATAAATGCATAAGTGTAAATAACTATGTTCATGTTAATAACTAGAGGAAGATTTTGGTGGCCGTGTTTTTCATCGTCGTCTGCTTTTGCCTTGTGAGGAGGCTATACAGAGGGAGGCTTACAGCTTGGGCTGAGGAGGTGTTGTCTGTGTCTGGCTGGATCTGCCACTCACTGTGACCCCGAGTGAGTAATTGGACTATTTTAAGTTTTTGGTTAAAGTTGGGTAACAACAATATGTACTTCAGGAGGTTATTCTGAGATGTGTGTGTGTGTGTGTGTGTGTGTGTGTGTGTGTGTGATATCTTTGTTTCCCTTGCCTTGAAGTAAGTGCACAGGCTTGTCCTGTGGAACCATCTCTCCTTATCTACAGCCGTTCCAAACCTAAGAAACAGCTGTTTCTTCCTGCCGTAGCTCATCCATATAATGTCCTACATTTATAGGACATTAGACAGTTATCAAAGAGATCCTGAATCTAGGGTATTAACTTAATAACTTGAATGTGTTTTCTTATGAAGAAACTATCCATCTCTTTCGACCCACCTCTTCTCCACAATAACAGTTTCAGGAAACGCTGATGTACATCATCTCTGTTTATCGGCCTTATACTCGTGAAAGAAATATATTTGCAGCTTTTAGAGCATAAGGAGGAGAAGGCAATGGCACCCCACTCCAGTACTCTTGCCTCGAAAATCCCATGGATGGAGGAGCCTGGTAGGCTGCAGTCCATGGGGTCGCTAAGAGTCGGACACGACTGAGCGACTTCACTTTGACTTTTCACTTTCATGCACTGGAGAAGGCAATGGCAACCCACTCCAGTGTTCGTGCCTAGAGAATCCCAGGGACGGGGGAGCCTGGTGGGCTGCCGTCTATGGGGTTGCACAGAGTCGGACACAACTGAAGCGACTTAGCAGCAGCAGCAGAGCATAAGGACAAAACATACATATCTCATTGTCATGGAATCTTGGACTCTGGACTATGAATAGTCCCCAAAGCTGAGCGAGTCTTGTTGACAAAGCGGCAGACTGCCCTTGCGCTCTGCGCGCTGAGGGCGCATGTGGTGTGGGCTGCACAGAGGCGCCTTCCGCCAGCCCAGCCTCCCGAGGCGGGTCCCACAGGCCAGTCCCTCAGAGTTCTGAGGCTCCTGTGAAGTCTGCTCAGAAGAGCCGAAGTCGCTCTTCTAACTGCTCTTCTAGAACTGAGGTGTTCTAACTGCGTCGTCACCCCTGGAGGCGCGGATATGGTTGCTTCTCTCGCTGAGTCAGACTGTCAGCGTTAAAGTTCAGAAATCCAACTCAAATTCAGAAATATGTCCCTGACAACACTTAAGTTATTTTCACCTGTAGTCATAAGAAATATTGTGGTTGATTGTTTCTACTGTATTTTCAGGATTTGTGTGGGTGTGTGGGTGTGTGATCATCCAGGTTATAAAGCAGGGCGAGCGAGCCGGGACTCAGTCCACTCGGCGTCTATACCTGCTTGTCTCCTGGAGCCGCACCCCCGTCCCCGCCCAGCCTCCGTCCAGAGCCCCTCCCCGCTCTTTCGGATTAAACTATTTTCACTGAACTTAATAGGCTGACAATAGAGAACTAAAAAGGAAGTAAATGTTTTTCAGATGACATCTTTGGTAGGCTAATTCTAAGAAGTGCAACTTCTAGTCAGCAACCTAAACAAAGAAAATGTGAACAAAAACAAACCATGTGAAAATGAAAACTCTTCTCTCATCACTTCCAGTGGTTTTGAAAAAACAGCATCACCAAAAGCAGAGAGACTAGAAAGAAGGAAAGCTAGCATTATTTTTTAGACCGAACATTCCAGGTGACTCTGCTAAGCTTCTGAGGGAGGAGAGCGCTCCTCTCAGCCCGTGGTTGGAAGACTCTTCTCTGCTCAGGACCTGATGCCCGGATCCTGGGGCACTCACTTAGACTGGATTATTACTGCTCGGTGTTAGAGGAGTGGCTCCCTTCTCTTTCAACTGAATGACAACAGCAGTGTATCTATGGCTTTTGTTTCTGTTGGGAAACTAACAAGGTAAAGTCTTGATTAAGGAATGCCCTTAATCAAGGGCACAGCCACATTAGAAAGAAATCATCTTCATGAATCTTGCAAGAGTTATATCTCTGCACACCATCCACAGACCCCCCCATCCTCACTGGAAGTTAAACTCAAGTGCCAAGCTCTGGCTTCTTCCCTGCTCACTAGGCTGCTTTCTCCATTTGTGAAGTGAAGTGAAAGTCGCTCAGTCGCGTCTGACTCCTTGTGACCCAGGGACTAGTCCATGGAAATCTCCAGACCAGAATACTGGAGTGGGTAGCCTTTCCTTTCTCCAGGGGATGTTCTCGACCCAGGAATCAAACCGAGGTCTCCTGCATTGCAGGCGATTCTTTACCAACTGAGCTATCAAGGAAGCCCTTTGTGAAGGAGGTACTATTTCCTCCTCATTTCCAAACTGGATGTGTAGCTCATTTTTGTTTGTTATTTGAAATGTTATCACCACTGTGCCTTTTCATTTAGTATCTAGTTATGTAATGAACTTCTCTTTCCTACTCAGTTTAATAAACTTTAGGAATCATGGACTGAGGGGTGAGACAGAAGGGAAGGGGGTTATCAGCAGGCTCGCGCTTGGAGCTCATGGACTATCCCCAGTGCCCAGGGGAAGACCTGAGCAGGAGGGGATTGGGGCCTCTCCATCCCTGCTTCCCTCAGTATTTTTCCTCTTACTTCTGCCAGCTCACCTCCAGGGACATGTTCTTTTTTCCTGCCTAAAGTGTGGGGAAAAAAGTCTTGTCAGAGTTTTGTTGAAAGAGAACTGGCATTTGGGAGCAGCATTTGCTAGGAGGCTTAGGATAGATGGGCCTGCTCGCAGAGCTGCCCACAAGTGCCTGCATCTCCTGCTTCCAAGCAAGCACATCCCGGGGGACTGACCTGGAACAGAGCCACCTGGCCCGGGAGCTGCTTTTCCAAAATTCCTCTGCACCTGACTTTGGGAATCCTCTCAGCTGTCTGGTGCCCAGGGCCTAGCACCTAGCTCAGCCGTGTGTGCAGTCTGTGTGGGGACACACGAACCACTTGCCCCATCGGTCACGTTCATATCCAGAGCCTGAACCAGTAGGATGGAGGATGCTCTGGCCTCGGTGGGGAGTCTAGGGCAACAGGGTCCCCCACAGCACTCCCAGGTTACTCTGTACAGAGTCCTCGCTTTCAGCCCCATTTCCCCTTCTAAGGAAAGTATGGAAAACTAAGAGTTCTCTTTGAAACCTCTCAGGGCACAACTGCCCTGAACCCTGAGCTGGAGCAACATCCTTGGCACCTGCGCACACCTGTGGCTCTTGCCTGGGTTTCAGGGCTCACAGCCCTGCGCCGACTCAGGCATCCTGACCACACTCTCTAGTCCTCCTGCTGTAGGAACGGCCACACTTGTTTTCTGTGTAAAACTGAAAATGTTTGGAGACTGAGCTTTCTGTGATACTTAGAAAATAAGGTAGAAAGAAAATTAAGATGCTTTGGTGGTCTAAATACTTGTGAAGTACATTTTTTTTTTAATATTACAAAATGCCTTAAAGAGTACTAAGTAAATTTAAGAGAGGATTTACTGGATTTTCACTAACTGTAGGAAAAAAAAAAAGGTTACTTTGATCCATCGTGCCTTACTGTGAGCTGTAACAGTAACCTCATAGCTGCTACACTCAACGATTTGTTCCATTCTGTTGTTTAAAAACAGGGATTCATTCAGGGGCATAGGAGATGAATTCTGTCATTAGAAACTTTGCCATCAGGCTTAAGAAATATATTTATAACTCATTTCTTTCAGGAAACAGGTTTCAAAATCTCCATAAGAAGTGTTTTATTAAGATAAATCCCAGCTTTGTCAGTTTCTCCAGAAGTACTCTATTTTTAATTCCCAAGGAGAATCACAATAATAAAAATAAATTAACCTAGTAGTTTATTTTCTTTCTAAAGGCACCTGCTTTTATGAACAGAATTCCAGTCTACATATTTCTTGGGCTTCCCTGGTGGCTCAGGCAGTAAAGAATATGTCTGCAATGCAGGAGACCTGGGTTCAGGCCCTGGGTTGAGAAGATCCCCTGGAGAAGGGAATGGCAACCTATTCCAGTATTCTTGCCTAGAGAATTCCATGGACAGAGGAACTTGGGAGGCTATAGTCCATGGAGTCACAAAGAGTCAGACACAACTGAGCAACTAACACACATATTTCTTACTATTTGCTTATTAGAAGCAATCACTCATAACATTTTATAGCATTTATAAAGAACTTTTAGTGCCTTTTTTTTTTTTAACTGCACTAGGTCTTAGTAGCCACACATGGGATCTTTAACTGTGGCACGCAAGCTCTTACTTGCAGTGTATGGGATCTAGTTCACTGACCAGAGATTGAACCCAGGCCCCCGCATTGGGAGTAGCCACTGGATCACCAGGGAAGCCCTCTAAAGAACTCGTAAAGTGAAGCTTTTTGGGTGTTTGCGGCAGCTCTGGGCAGTCCTAGTAGTGACAGTGTTCTGCATACTTGAGCCCTTGTCCTCCCTGAGGGACACAGGGGGCCAAGCGAGCAGATGCTGCCCCAGCATCAGACCGCAGGGCCAGACTTGCCGCGCAGCCTCCCTTCCAATGATGTCCTCTTCTAACTGTTCCTCTGGTAAATTCAGTGCTGTTTTCCTTGACGCATGTGTTTGAAAGGAAATCCTAGATGCGTTCAAACGTTGCTGCTCAGTCTCTAGTTTCTGTTTTCAAATGGCTGGTTCCCATGCTTGATGAAGCTCAATGAACAGACAAACAGACAAACCTGCCCCAAGTATTCATCGTATAGAGCTCCTTGCCTGGGGAAACACTGTGGAAACTGAATCTGAGATCATTTTAAATAAACATGAGTTCTTATATGATACTGCTTACTTCACTAATGCTTCTGATTTATATTTTATTTATATAGTGCCATCCCCATTCATGTAATGGAGCCAATCTCAGCACCCTCACCTGAATATGACAGATATTTCTTGTGTGTGTAAGACTATTTTCCTGTGTGTAAGACTCCTTTAGTATGCCTAAAAATATAAACGTGCTTGTGTCCTATTCCATTCAGCCTTCTTTGATTCCAAGTTAAGAGCCCCTGGATGAAGTCACCTCCAGCTCTATCATGTTTTTGAATCAAGTATCAGGTTACATTCCTGTGTATGTGGCATTATCTTTCTCTGATAAATCCAATCCTTCATGACACTTGCTCGCCTGCTATAGATGCACTGTAGTGACCTTTGTAAGTCTTTGTTTATACCTGTGTTTTCTCCCCACCTAGAGTAAAAGAAGCTGAAGAGGTGTGTAGGCAGAAAAAGGGAAAGTCACTCTATAAAGTAAAACCAAGACATGACTCTGGAATTGTAAGTATTTATTCTGTTCTTTGATTTGTGGTTTTCTCTGGCTTTTAAACACTCTTCTCAGAATATACAAATCCACCTAATAATATTTTAATCATCTTTCTCTTAAGTTTGAACAAATAGTGAGCTTCTGACTTAGAGAATCTCCTTTTCCTTCTGCCTGTAATCAGGTACCAGAGGCTACAAGAATCTCGGTGTTCAGCATTCAAAGCCTAACCATCCAGATGGTCCACTGAGGGGGTGCATATATGTGGGGGGCTGCTGGTGGAGTTGGGGGCTTTCACTCTTCTCATCATGCATGGGTCACAGCACAGCTGTTGTAATCCCATGAGCACCCTTGGGGCCTAACACAGGGAGTGCCAGGTGCAGCATTGTTCTTTGCTCAGACCAGGAGCTCAGGCCTCACAGGGGGCTACCAGCAGCTGTCAGCCCACAGCCAAGTGTAACAAGCCAAGCTGGTCCCTCTTTGCTCGTTTCCCCTTTCAAAATAAAACACCAGGTTGTGCACCACGAAGGGAAGGGTTTGGTGGACATGATGAGTCCATGTGATGCTGTCTTACATTTTGTTGAATGTTTCAGGGACTATCACTTGGCACTACAGAGTAAGTACACGCTATTTTAAATGAAAAGTTGGGTTAGACCTTCAAATAGCATTTTGAATTGAGTTCATCTAATATAGTGTAAATGGAAGATACTCAAATAACCCAAATTGGGCCACAATTAAACAGCTTTATTTAGAAAAAGTTAGAAATTATATCTGCATTTAAAAGATATTTTCCCTTCCGTTTCTCTGTATCAAAATCTTATTGAACAATAAGTATTATATTATGGTTTGGTTTATGTTCTGTCTTTTTGATGAAAGTAAGTCTTCAAGTACGTGTATAGAATGAGGAGGAATAGTTATTTACTAACCACAATTATGCTGTTATAAGGATAGAAGAGAATTAAATCACATTAAGAATGAGATGAAAGTGTCTGAGTCCCTCAGTTGTGTCTGGCTCTTTGCGACCCCATGGACTATAGGCTGCCAAGCTCCTCTGTCCATGGAATTCCCCAGGCAAGCATACTGGAATGGGTCACCATTCCATTCTCCGGGGGATCCTCCCGACCCAGGGATCAAACCCGGGTCTCCCACATTGTGCGCAGATTCTTTACCATCTGAGTCATAGATGAGAATTAAATCACATTAACAATGAGATGATGGAGAAGGCGATGGCACCCCACTCCAGTATTCTTGACTGGAAAATCCCATGGACAGAGGAGCCTCGTAGGCTGCAGTCCATGGGGTCTCGAAGAGTCGGACACGACCGAGCGACTTCCCTTTCACTTTTCACTTTCATGCACTGGAGAAGGAAATGGCAACCCACTCTAGTGTTCTTGCCTGGAGAATCCCAGGGATGGGGAAGCTTGGTGGGCTGCCGTCTATGGGGTCACACAGAGTTGGACACGACTGAAGTGATTTAGCAGCAACAATGAGATGAAGGTTGAATTTTCATATTTATGTGTTTGTACATAAGACTGAAAATGAGAAAGGTGAGCTGATACTCTTTCACATCGATCAGAAGCTAAATTTAAACCCTTTTTTCCCTCAAAACATTAGTAACAATTCTGAGATAAATAGATTTTACTTATATCTTTTCTCATTTATGAGCTTGTGGGTCTTTAACCTTTTCTCAAAGAATTTGATCCAAATGAAAATGCTATTCTAAACTCCATACTTTCTTTAAAGTTAGTCCTTCTAACTATTTCTCTTACCTGGTGCATTTATTTCAGAAAGCAAAAATAAGCATGAAAACCTGACCAGTGAAAAGCAGAACAAAAATGAGTCACTGCAGCCGCTTCCACAGAATTCAGCCCACCTGAGGGCGGGAAGGAAGCTCATCATTTTGATCATCTTTCTTCTTGGCTTCTTGCATAATCTTTACGTTTTCCAGTTTACTGGTTGTTGAATTCTACACTGTATTCATATAAAAATGCAAAAGCAGTAGGCCCGTGGAGAATGTGACACCTTTTCTTTTTGTAAAAGTTTATGGTATTTTACCAATAGACCAAAACAGCATGTGTAAGAGGCAATATCTGCATTAATTCTGAACATGCTAAACGGTAACCTCCAACTTACTGTTGTGAGAATATTCCCTGTCACAACGAAACACTCTTTCTCCTGACGACCAGTACTCCACGTCACTGCATTTAGATTTATGGTTAACATGATATTTCTAGTGACTTGTTTGTATCAGTTTCACATCTACATATAAATTTTCTATTTTAAAATTGAGGTACCATTTATATGTGTCATAGATAAGGCTTTCCCAGCTCTTGGGTTGGCCTCTGTAACTATATATTTGTGAAAGAAGATTATCATTTTTTTTAATTCATCAGACAATGAATTAAAAAAAAATAGCAAAAGGAAAACCCTTTCTATACATCATTTAATATAGGCAGGAATCATAATTTTAAGTTAAAGGAGGGCCTTTATCAACCATGTCCTTTAGGACCTACATAAAGCCAGTCTGCAGCAAAGGCCAATTAAACCAAAGTCGTGCTTCTCGGTAACTTTCACCGCTGCCCTTCTCAAAGAAAATGACACAGTGCTTTTAAATGATCCTCATAAAATTGCCAAACATGGACTTTTGGCAAAAAAAACAGAGAAACTTTTAGATGGATTGGTATCTACCTAGGACTTGTTCATTAAACCCACCTGCCTGAGTATTGTGACTTGATTGGGGTTTTCTTTATGTGTTACGGCAGTTAATCAAAAGCTATGAAATGAGTATGCAAGAGTTTATGATCTAAAGGAGCCTAGGAAAATATTTTATTTTAGTTTGAGAGGGAAAAAGTATATCTCCACTCTTTCTGAGAGTATTTTAAAGTCACTCCTGAAGCATTGTGATGGCTTTGTCTAACATTAATAGATTTTTAAAAATGATATGTCTTGGGGTATGGCTATGAATAAAGGGGAGAATGTGTTGCTATTGCAAACCAATTATGGAAGCAACTTACAAAGAAAATCTGAATTGTAACTATGTTTCTATTTATGTAAAATACTGTCCTTACCTTTCAGTCTGTAGCTGATGTACACAGACACAGTAGTGGCTCTCGGGTTGCTGTTCTGCCATCTTCCTGTCTCCTTCAGTCCCTCCATGTGTATATGAACTTTGATGATATAATGGGGCATTTAACAGAGATTGCTATGTGCAATACTGTATTTAGTGTTTCTATTTTAATTTTTCTAGGATGTTAATTTATATGAAAATAAAATGCATAATAAAAGAGTTCTGTGCCTATTGTGTATATATAACCTAAAAGTACACGCAAAATATTAATTGCAGAGGGGACACAGAGAGTCAGTGTCCAAAGATTTTTGAAAGTTCTTATTTCAGACTGAATAGTTATTAGTGAATAGTGAAAGTCGCTCAGTCATATCCGACTCTGCGAACGCATGGATGACACAGTCCATGGAGTTCTCCAGGCCAAAATACTAGAGTGGGTAGCCATTCCCTTCTCCAGGGGATCTTTCCAATCCAGGGATCGAACCCAGGTCTCCTGCATTGCAGGTGGATTCTTTACCACTTGAGCCACCAGGGAATCCTAAACAGTTATTAGCAGTTAACTATTTGACAAATGCTGGTTTGTAAAGATGAAACAATAATTCTGCTACATCAAAACATATTTTCTTAAGTTCAAATTTTCTTAACGCAGTTTTAGGGAAGAAGTATTTCCTCTTTATGGAAATACCAGTATGTTAATACCCAAGAAGTCCTTTTTCTAAAAGTTACAAATTAGTTACAAAAATTCATATGATATAGAGTAAATTGTGACAAAAATTGAGTTGATCTCAGCAAGGCAGCAGTGAGTGCTGGCATGAAGTGAGATCTAATTCCCTGCCCAGGAACTGAACCTGGGTAGCCTGAACTAAAACCTAGCCACCAGGCGAGCAACTGCTAGAGGCTAGAAGCTAATTTTCCATGGAGGCAGAAACTGTAAATGCAGGTACAAAGTTTATTATTAGAGACATAGTACAGCAACACGTGGAAAAGAACATAGAGAAACGGTTGGCTTAGTTAAGTCAGAAGCAAAACAGAGATACACACCAGGAGAGAAAGGTTATGGGTGCCTCCCTAGTGAGAAGGAGCACAATAAAGAGATGGCTAAGTCATTTACATAGGCCAGTTTTTCTGGGTCTTTGTCTTCCTAAATTTCTGGTTTCTTTTTTCACATCTGACCTATCCTGGGACTCTCCCCTGGTGTGCACACACCCCTCAGCTAAGATGGATCTCGAAGTGGAGGCTTCTGGAAGACTCACTATGGCCTGACATTGTCGCCTGACTTTTGACCCACAAGGAGCCTTTCTTGCATGATCTTGTTCCAAAAGGGGGTGAGGGGAGGGGAGATCACTTAATCCTTTATTCAAGCAGGATTTTGTCCCTCTTTGTACTTGCCATGACTATCAAAGTGTTTATAAGAGACAAACACTGGCTATTTACCCTCTTTCTGTTGTTACTTCCATTTCAGAGGGCAAACAGGAGGCTGATTGTAAATGACTCAACTGGAGCCCACCTAGCTCTTGTCTCAGGAAATGTAAACAGGCTAGTTGTAAATGTCTAACCTGGAGTCCATCTATCTCCTATATCAGCGTTATGGGAAGATAATAAAGCAGAGAACATTATGGTGCAGAGATGGATATAGACAACGAAACAGAAGAAATAAAATAAAGCATTATGTTAATGGAAAAGCATTATGGAAGTTAATGGGGGAAAAAAGCTAATGTAAAAGACTTGCTTTTACTCCATAAATCTTTGAACTTTTAGATCTAATTTAACTTTTCACTACAGATTTTTCATCACCTATATGTTGGCTTGTCATCTACTTTGTGCAAAGGTCGGGAGCTCATAACTCCCAGTGGGTCTCCCATTCAAATACTAACCAGGCCCGACCCTGCTTAGCTTCCGAGATCAGAGGAGACAGCGTGGGGCCAAGGGAAGCCTCAGGCAGGATGCCTGGCAGGTGCTAGGCAGGATGAGCGCTCAGGGCCCCGGCTGGGCTGCGCCCAGCCCTGCAGGAGGCTCAGAGGACCACGGGCCAGGGGCAGCGGCGGCCCAGAAGGAACACGGGCCGGGGGCAGCAGCGGCCCCGAAGCCAGACACCTCCGGTGCCACGTGGCCCTGAGCAGCGAATGGGATAGCGCGGGTGGGGGGTTGGCACCGAGAGGGGGCGGGCCTGAGGAGGCCAGGGTAGGAGAGCACCGAGACCTCCGCGCCCCTCACCCCACCCCCAACCCCTCCACACACGCCTGACCGGCCAAACGAGGGTCCCAGAAGCCCGGTCCCCGGGCAGGGCCAGGCGGGTGCTGGCCGGAGGTGGCGGTGTGCGGGGGCAGGTGGCGTCGCCCTGCCACCGGGCCGCCGGGAGTCCGGTCGCGGGTGGTGCAGCTCAAGTGCAGCGCGCGCTCCGTGGAGAGCTGGAGAGCTGCGGCCGCCGGCTGGCCCGACCGGCAGGTCAGAGCGAAAGGCAGGCGCAGCGCAGGGCTCTTAGGGCGCCTGGCGGCAGCCGCCTCCGTCTACGGCCATACCACCCTGAACGCGCCCGATCTCGTCTGATCTCGGAAGCTAAGCAGGGTCGGGCCCGGTTAGTACTTGGATGGGAGACCGCCTGGGAATACCGGGTGCTGTAGGCTTTTTGTTGTTTCTGTTTTTCCCTGCCTCCCCTCTCCTTTAGCCCCCGGCCCCAGCCGCACCGCAAGCCGCACCTGCCGCTGGCCCCTGGCACCCCGCCGCGCTCAGAGCCGCCGCCTGCCTTCCAGCCCCTCTCAGGTCGGGTGGCCGGGGCGCCCGACTCCCGCTGCAGACCTGGGTTGCCTCCGCGCGGCCCGCCAGCCCCTCGGCTTTCTTTCGGCGTCCAGGAAACCAGAGGAACGGCGGGGGCGGAGGCGCGGGGGTCTCTGTCTGGGGCTCCCTTGGCAGGCCTCAGGCAATTCTGGGCGGGGCCGGGGCCCCAGCCCCACCCCCAGACGCACCCTGGCAGGCAACCTCGCGGTCTCCCGCAGGCGCGGGCGCACAACACACACACACACACACACACACACACACACACCCTCACGCCCGCCCCCCCAAACACAGACACACCCCCCGCAGCCCAGACAGGTCAAGAGCCGGAAACCACAAGTAAGGGAGACGGAGAAAGAGGGAGAGAGAGAGAGACAGCAAGAGGACCGCACAGGCTTCCAAAGCCCCGGCCGCCACACCCTCCCCCCTCCACTGTGGGTATCCACCCGGCCCCCCCAGTCGACCCGACCCCACCGTCGCCCACCGACACACTCACACGCACGCTCTCTCCCACACTCACCCTCTGGCCTGGGGGCAGGGGCTGGGTCTCGCCTCAGGGAGCCAAGCCGAAGGGGACCTTGGAGACCTCGGCTGCGAGGAAGTCTTGGGGTCCCCACGGGTGATTGCCAGCCCCAGGGCACCGCGTCCAGCCGGGGCTCGCCCGGCCCAAGGCTGACGCCGCCTCCCTTGCGCACGGGCCGCTCTCTGCGGGGTGTGACGGTCTGTGTCAGAGTGTCCGTCTCGGATGGGATGCCATCCCCTGTCCCCTGTCCGTCTCCCGCTTTCCGTCTCTCTGTCGGTCGCTGTGTCTCCCTCTCTCTGGCTCTCCCTGCCTATGTGTGCGTGTTTGTGTGCGCCCGCACGCGCGTGTGTGAGTGTCTGTCTGTGTGTCTGCATCTCCCTCTCGCCATCTCGGAGTCTGTCTGTGATCCTTGGTCTTTTCCGTCTCTGTCTCTCCTTACACCCGGCTTCCGGTCTCTTCTGTTATGTAATGAGAATAGAAAAAAGGAGCCCAGAATGATGGTGACTAAAGAGAAGGAAGGGAAAGCTGGGAAAATAGAACAAAGGAGGTCTGAGGTACTGAGTGAGAACCTCAGGTAGATCAAAAAGTACTGGCTAATCCAATTTAGGTAGGGCAGGCCCAGGGGGAGCAGAGAAAACATATAAAAAGAGGAGTCAAGGGGCCTTGCATCTCTGTGTCTCTTCTTTCACCTCTGTTGGGCCAACATGCCCTCATGCCTAGGGGATGCATTTTCCTTTATTTTATTTTTTTTCCTTTTTTTTTTTAATTTTTATTTTTACTTTATTTTACTTTACAATACTGTATTGGTTTTGCCATACATTGACATGAATCCACCACGGATGTACATGCTTCCCAAATAGGAACCCCCCTCCCACCTCCCTCCCCATAACATCTCTCTGGGTCATCCTGTGCACCAGCCCCAAGCATGTTGTATCCTGCATCGAACATAGACTGGCAATTCGATTCTTACATGATAGTATGCATGTTTCAATGCCATTCTCCCAAATCATCCCACCCTCTCCCTCTCCCTCTCCCTCTGAGTCCAAAAGTCCGCTATACACATCTGTGTCTTTTTTGCTGTCTTGCATACAGGGTCATCATTGCCATCTTTCTAAATTCCATATATATGTGTTAGTATACTGTATTGGTGTTTTTCTTTCTGGCTTACTTCACTCTGTATAATAGGCTCCAGTTTCATCCATCTCATTAGAACTGATTCAAATGTATTGTTTTTAATGGCTCAGTAATACTCCATTGTGTATATGTACCACAGCGTTCTTATCCATTCATCTGCTGATGGACATCTAGGTTGCTTCCATGTCCTGGCTATTATAAACAGTGCTGCGATGAACATTGGGGTACATGTGTCTCCTTCAATTCTGGTTTCCTCGGTGTGTATGCCCAGCAATGGGATTGCTGGGTCATAAGGCAGTTCTATTTCCAGTTTTTTAAGGAATCTCCACACTGTTCTCCATAGTGGCTGTACTAGTTTGCATTCCCACCAACAGTGTAGGAGGGTTCCCTTTTCTCCACACCCTCTCCAGCATTTACTGCTTGCAGATTTTTGGATCGCAGAGATTCTGACTGGTGTGAAAGTGGTACCTCATTGTGGTTTTGATTTGCATTTCTCTGATTATGAGTGATGTTGAGCATCTTTTCATGTGTTTGTTAGCCATCCGTATGTCTTCTTTGGAGAAATGTCTATTTAGTTCTTTGGCCCATTTTTTGATTGGGTCGTTTATTTTTCTGGAATTGAGCTGCATATGTTGCTTGCATATTTTTGAGATTAGTTGTTTGTCAGTTGCTTCATTTGCTATTATTTTCTCCCATTCTGAAGGCTGTCTTTTCACCTTGCTTATATTTTCCTTTGTTGTGCAGAAGCTTTTAATTTTAATTAGATCCCATTTGTTTACTTTTGCTTTTATTTCCAGAATTCTGGGAGGTGGATTTTCCTTTATTTTCTAAAAAAAAAAAAAAAAACTGATTCGTAACACAGAGCTCTCTCATTTGTCTGTCAAAGAGCTGAAGCACTGGCCCCTCTGAGGGCTGTAATGCTAGTCCATCGCTTCAAATTTTTGTTGTGGCAAGACAAAACCGAGGAAATGACAAACTCCCCCGACATCTATGGTGTCCTTTCTCGGATTTCACCTGGCTGAAACAACATAGGCACGGTCCCCGCAAGGAAGAGGCCAAGCACAGCAGGAGCCCAACTCAGCAAAAGCTCCTGCAGTGGAAGCTGAATGCTAAGAAAAGTGAGCAGAGGGGAAGTGGCAAGAAGCCTAGCGTGCTGGGGACTGAAGCAGTGACAGCCAAGCTCAGCGGAACGCTCGCGTGGCTCACTCTCGCGTTCCAAAAGAGCTCCGGTTAAGGTAGGAGGGCCTCACTCCTATGGCTGGAAGGGCAAATGCCTACCAAAAATCTTAATTTCTTTACAATCTCTTGTTTCTTTTTTCCTTGAACTGCCCGTGAACAGGCAAGCAGCAGTGTGTGCAACTGAGGGACTATGGCAGGGCCTACTCTTCAGGATGTCCCAAAGGCTCCACTATCTGCTGGGCCCCATTAGCTGTTGTTACCCAAGCCTGTAGGGGTTCTTCTGCCCTTAATCTTGTTTGTGCCAAGGATCAGACCAATGAAAACTGAGCACAGGTCAAGTACTTAGCAGATTTTCCAGCAGGTTATGAAAAGGATTCCTTAGCACATTTTCCCCACTGCTTTTTCCTCCCGTCCGTCAGCTCCTCTCTCTCAGGACTTCAGCCCGGCCAAAACCCATGATGCTTCGCTTCAGGACCTAATGAAGCTAAGGCTCTGATGTCTCACTGCAAAAATTCAGTTAGAGACACAATAGGTAAGAGGGGGGTTTGTTTGGGTTCAGAGAGAAGCACACTCTGCAGGGTGTGGGCCATTGCAGAGGGCCAGTGTTTTGGCCATGGAATGTGGTGTGGCTAGTTCTGCTGGGTGAATTCATATGCTAATGAGTGGGATGCTCATTCCAACCATTGGGGAACCACCCACTCCTCTGTCTTTTGACAGTGCCCTGGAGCTGTCCTGCCACCTCTGGGTGTGCCATTTAGCTTACAGATTGTGGATCAAACTTTAGTTGAATTTGACTTGTCATTTTGGGCCCACTTGAGTTTAATCGGTTTATGTTATGCCCTTGTGCTATGTGATTCTTTCAAAAATTGTGCCCTGCCCCTCTTCCCTCCTGTTTCATGCTCTTTTCCTGAGCCCCATCCGGGCCCACAATGTTGCCTCTACAATCTTCTGGCGGGACAACCAGAAAATAGCTGGCCCTTGGGAGGGAAATACTGTATAATATCCAACCCCTCTAGATATCCAGGCCTTCATCTTCCATGGGTCCTACGTGTGCAACATCAGCATCTCTCAGTGAATCTCCCAGGGTGGGCGACAGGCACGCAAGGCCTGCTGGAAGTCCATCTGCTGGCATCCCTTCAAAGGCAATTGGGCTTCCAGGGATAACGTTTGCCACTTTGGGAGTTAGCCCTGCAGGCTGTTTGGGCCCAAATCCTTACCACCCTTCTCCTAAAGTTACAAACATACCCCCAGATGAAATCTCGACTCCACCTTTATGTAACATCTGGTCTGTTGCCTCTCATCAGTTTGTTCTTAAGCCACTTACTAACTCCTACAACCAGGACCCTGCCCCCTTGCAGGCAACATTGCTCCACCCTGATTGTTATTAAAATACTCTAATGCCTCTAACGGACTTCCCTGGTGGCTCAGACGGTAAAGCGTCTGTCTACAACGTGGGAGACCTGGGTTTGATCCCTGGGTTGGGAAGATCCCCTGGAGAAGGAAATGGCAATCCACTCCAGGAATATTGCCTGGAAAATCCCATGGACAGAGGAGCCTGGTAGGCTACACCCCATGGGGTGGCAAAGAGTCGGACACGACTGAGTGACTTCACTATAATGCCTCTAACAGGACCAAATAACCCACTCCTTTCTCATTACTTCTGTTATTACCTAAAGTGGGTCTATGACAATGAAATGTTTACCATTGGAAACACCCTAAGCTGCTCTTAGGGAGAACTAGGGGAGGAAATCAGTGACTTACATTCCCTTAGACCTTGGGGATGCCCAACTCCAATCCGGGTGTCCTAGGAAGTTGACCTGCCTCCACCTGCCTAGGAATCTGGTCCTCGAAAGGTTGTCATGCCTCAACCTTCTTGGGGATTCGCCAGTCCAGGGGTCCCAGGAGCTCGACATGCCTCGACCTGCCCAGAGATTTGATCTGCAGAAGGCTGTCTCAGCTTGCCTGGGGATATGCACCCTGACCCATGGATGCCTAGCTCTTGGGTTGCAACAGTTCTGGGTAGGATAAACTTCAGAAAGACTCACCCCTAAGGAAGTCCACCCTTGGAAATAGAAGCAAGCCTATTACTTGTGGGACTGTGCCCAGTCTCAGCAATAACTCAGGAGCCCAATGAGAACCCCACCACCTTTCTGGAAAGACTAAAAGAGGCCCTCCAAAAGTTTATCAATCTGGACTCTGACTCTTACAACGGACAGGTGATTTTAAAGGATAAATTCCTGTCCCAATGCACATCACACATCAGGATAAGGTTACAACAGCTACAGCAGCAGGACCCTGCTGCCTCTTTAGATGAGATAGTCCAGACAGCCACCAGCACCTTTTATAACAGAACAGGAGAGGGAGGCCAAGGCCCAGGAAAGGGAGAAAAAGAAAAAGACAAGGCATGCCCAGATGCTGGCCGCCCTCCACGGAAGCCCTACAGTAAACCCCGAGTCCTTGAATGACAAGGCACCAGGCAAATGCCTAATCTGTAGACAGGTAGGGCATTGGGCCAAAGAGTGTCAAAACCATGACAAGTTACCTAAAATGGCTTGCTACAAATGCCATCAACTGGGACACTGGGCAGCACTCTGCCCTCGGGACCCAAGAGCCTCAAGGTCAAGCGCCAAGCTTTCCCTCAAGGCTGATGGTTCAACAGGACTGAAGCAGCCCGCTCCAGCCAGCCCATCTGTTACAGATAACCATCACAGGTCTGGAGCCCAGGGTGCAACTGGATGTGGCAGGTAAGGTCTGAGAATTTCTTGGTTGACACACGGGCTACCTACTCTGTCCTAACCTCGTACTCCAGAGCCTTCTCCTCCCAAACCTTTACCATTTGGGGTGCTACAGAAAGAAGAATTACAAAAAAATTCACCTGAGCACTTTGTTGCTGGGATGGACAAATATTTTCCCACCAGTTTGGCCCCTGACTATCCTTCCTTATTGGGAAGAAATCTCTCCCTGCGTTTGAAATCTTGCAGCTATTGCAGTCCTGATAGAAGATGCTTTGAAACTCTCTTTTGAGGGTAAACTAACTATTTTTACCAGCCACCAAGCGAAACAACTCCTAAATGGGAGAGGCCATTTATGGATGTCTAATCAAAGAATCCTCAGACATCAAGAAGTGCTGATGGAAAATCCAGGCCTCACTATATCGCCTTGTGAGGTTCTTAACCCAGCCACCCTCCTGCCTACCCCCGAGGGCTCTCTCCCTTTTCATTCTTGCCTAGAAACCTTGGACCACTGGACAACACTCCAAGAGGGATTGTTAGACCACCCTCTGGCCAATCCTGAGGAAATCTGGTACATTGATGGAAGCAGCTTTGTCTTGGATGGACAAAGAAGAGCTGGATATGCAGTAGTCTCCAATTTTGAGACCACAGAGGCTAAACCTTTGCCACCAGGTACTTCAACCCAATTAGCTGAGTTCATAGCCCTGACTCGAGATTTAGAGCTGGGAAAAGGAAAAAGAGTAGCTATTTACACTGACTCCAAGTATGCCTTTCTGATGCTACATGCACGTGCTGCTATTGGAAAGAAAGAGGCCACTTGACCACCCGAGGGTCCCCAATCAAACATGGTGATCAAATCCTTAGACTCTTGGAAGCAGTCCATCTCCCGCTGAAGTTTCAGTCTCCCGTTGTAAAGGACACCAAAAAGGGAGCAGGAAAGTGGCACGAGGGAACCAAGCAGCTGATCAGGCAGCTAAGAGAGCAGCGTTAAGGAACAGTGACCTAATAGGGGTGGCCACCTTAGTTCCACAGATTAATTTGCCAGAAACTCCTTCATATACTGAAGGTGAGACTCTTAAAGCTAAGAGTGGGGGCTTTCAAAGGAGGGATTCCTTTTTCTGCCTGGGAACCTCCAATGGAAGTTGGTTAACTCCTTACATGCCACCACTCTTTTAGGGGAGAAGGCCCTCCAAAGATTACTAGAAAGTTCCTTCAGAGGAACAAGCCTCCAAACAACTATAAGGCAAGTAGTCTCCTCTTGTCCCACTTGCCAATTAAACAACCCCACAGAGCTTGAAGACCCCAGCTGGCCCAGCCCATCTAATGGCATGTGACCTACCCAGGAGAGGACGGGCAGATGGACTTCAACCAGATGCCAGTTTCTCAAGGATATAAATACCTATTAGTCATGATAGATACGTTCACAGGATGGATTGAAGGCTTTCCCACCCAGGCTGAGAAGGCTGAGGAGGTAGTAAAAAAAATTGGCCCATGAAATCATCCCAAGATTTGGTCTGCCCAGGTCATTACAAAGTGTCAATGGGACATCATTTACTTCTAAGGTCACCCAGGGGGTCTCTAAAGCATTGGGCATTACTTATTACCTCCATTGTGCCTGCAGGCCTCAGTTTTCAGGGAAAGTAGAAAGAGCCAATGAACTCTTAAAATCAGCGATAAAAAAGATAGCCCAGGAGACTTCCCTGGGATGGAAGGAGGTTTTACCAATAGCTCTCCTCCACACCCATATTGCCCCTAAGGAACAGGTTGGTATTAGTCCTTAGGAGATGCTATATGGGAGATCTTTTGTTTATGTCTATCACCTCTTCCTAGTCCAGAGGCTCAGACCCTCCAGTCTTATACGATGGCCACTGGGCAATTCCAACAGGATATAGGCTTTGGGGGGTGTCAACCAGGACTCAAAAGATTCCAAGAGTCACCACTATATGGTGTAGGGACTAAAGCCCTATTAAAGTCTGGAAAGATGGGTCCCCAAAGGCTCAATTCCAGCTCACATGGAAGGGCCCCTACCCTGTAATACTTTCTACCCCCACAGCAGTCAAGGTACCAAGACACAACTCCTGGATTCACTACTCACAAGCCAAGCCATGGAAGAAAACAGAAGAGGACACTCAATACACCTGTGAGCCCCTGAGAGCTCTCAGATACCTATTCAGAACTACAAATGAGTGCTATTCTAATGAACACCCCCAAAACTAAGTTTCTGGGGATAAGATTTCTCAGGACAGCTTTAAAGAGCCAACAGAGCTTGGCAGGGGTTGTACTCCAGAACAGACAGGAGATAGACCTTCTGAGCCCTGAACAAGGAGGGACTTGAACCACCTTGAATGAGAAGTATTGTTTCTGGGTAAATACCTCTGGCTAAGTTAAAGAAAGTCTCACAGTCCTCAAGAAAAACATTTCAGACCCTACAGGATCTCAAAGAACGAGCTGGAGAGTTCTCTGGGTGGCTATAATCTCTCTTTGGGGAATCTTCCTGGTGATGGGAATTTGGAGTTGGCTAATGCCCCTACTAATCCTTGTTATACCATATTGATGCTGCTTATGATTGTTCCATGTATTGTCAATTGTCTAGCCCATTTTGTCTCTGCCCAAGTCAACAAGCTACAACATGCATTGCCAGTTCAACAAGGATATATAAAACTATAGCCGACCACAGAAAATATCACTCACCCTTAGATGGACACCACTATAAAGACTCTGAGGCCTGAGACTGGCAAGAGGGGGAGGCCCAATGCCCCTCACCATCCCAGTTCAGCAGGAAGTAGCCAGAGAGACCTCGACATCCCTATTCCCAAAGAATTGGGCCTCCCATCTCTTGAGGGAGGAATGTTAGGTAGTTAGAATAGGAAAAAGGAGTACAGAATGGCGGTGGCTAAAAGACAAGGAAGTGAAAAGCCCATGAAAACAGAACAAAGGAAGGGCCGAGGACCAGAGTGAGAACCTCAGGCAGAACAAACAGCATTCGAGGCTAGCCCAGCTCACATCGGGCAGGCCCGGGGGAGGAGAAAAACATATAAAAAGAGGAGTCAGAGGGCGAGGGGTCTCTTTCTCTCTCCTCTTTGCGTCTTTTGGGTCAGCATGCCCTCACGCCTCAAGGATGTATTTTCCTTCGTTTTCTAAATAAAACTGAGGTGTAACACGGAGCTGTAACACGTGTCTGTCCGAGAGCTTTAACACCGGCCCACCCGAGGGCTGTAATGCTGGTCCGTCGCTTCAAATTTTCGTTGTGATGAGACAGAACCAAGGAACTTACACGCTCCCCCAACACCTCCTCTGGCCCCGGCCTCTCACACGTGCTACGGTTGGCCATCTTGCACTGGCTGTGGCTTCCTGGAGTCGCTCCTTAAGTTGCTGGCCTGCTCTCCTTAGTGAACATTCCAGTGCTTGAGCAAGGGGCCTGCTGCTGACTTGGGGCCAGATCCTTGGCTTGCTGGGTGACTCGGGCCAGGTGCCTTGGTAGGGCATAGGGGTGAGGCAGATGACCTTAAGCGACTCTTCTGTTGGCTCCTGCTATTGCAGGGCATGATGGGAGGTCATGCTTCTGGCTGGGGTGCCCTTGGTTTGTTAGGGGGCACATAAGACTGAGGGCCCTGGCCCATGTAACCAGACACCTTAGGAGACAGCTTCCCCAAAGCAGGGTTCTATATCGTGACCCCGGCATGGATGGGTCTAGAGGTGGGAGAGCACAGAGGTTTTTGCATCTGCCCCCCTCCTGCCTGGTAGTACTGTAATATCTCTGGTTGTGGGGACTGGGGAAGCCTTCTAGCAGCCTTGTTGGAGGTGGAATGGGGATTGCAGGGCTGATCTGTAATTAGGCCTTTTGTATAGCCGTGGCTGCTAGGCTCCTCTTAACCTTTGGCATAGTTACTGCCACAAGTCAGCTGTGAATCTTCACTGGATCTTCTTTTTTTTCTTTTGTCCTGGAAAATTAGTTTGCAGAAAGGAAAGGAGAAAACCCTTACGATTACTCAGCTGATTTCATGAAATGTAGCCGATGGAATGCGTTTTCTGAAGATCTCTTAATTTGAAAAATATATTCTTTAACTGACAGGTAGATCATAGTCCATTTGCAATTTACACAGTCTAGAAATAGCAAAGTGTGATGAAAAGAGTTTTCAAATATGTGGAGTGCATTTTAGGTATTAATATTTTAAAATGTCTTCTATGGTTAGAAAGGAAAAATACCTTTGGACTTGATTTCTTAAACTCAAAACTTTCCCTAAATTATTCAAATTCTTCTGCATTGTACTTAGGGCATTATTTTGATGTTAAATAGTACTAGATGAGAAGAATCAGAGGAATCTTCATTCAGTTGCAGCAGCCGCCTTCTCAGGACCCTGGGGTAGTTGCAGGAGAAGAGTGGTCTACCGGCAACGACTGCTGTGGAATCAGGTGGATGTGACACGGAGTGTATCCCAGCTGTTTAATAGCTCTGTGGGCTTTTCAACAATTTATTAATACTTCCCTTGGTACCTTTATATAAAACTTATTTGTTTAAGCATGATGATACTGACTGTAAAAACAGTGATTGTGTGTTTTCTACCTATATCCATGCCCTTTGCAATGCGATTTTACAGCTGGTTCTATAAAAAGTGAAACCAAAAATGGAGAGACAGAAATCAGTCCTTTCAACTTTGGGTTGAGGCTGGTCTCATGTGCTTTGGCCAGAAAAATGCAGTAGGTATGACCCTGACAGCTTTGGGCCTAGGCTGGAACGATCTTGAATGTTTTGCTTTTGCTCTGGATCCCTACTCTCTATGAAAACAAGCCCATATGAGCTGCTGGATGACAGCCGAGTGCTCAGGTGGCCCCCAGCTCAACCCCAAAAGTAGAGCACCCTCGTCAGCCAGCAGCAGACCATACACGCACCTCGGTGTCCCGGGGAAATGAAAGAATGGCTCAGCTGGGCTAAGCTCACGGTGCTGACCATGAGTCCAACCACGAGCTAGCTAGGTTTTGGGGTGGTTTATCATGCAACAGTAGCCAATTAGCACGCACAACCAATTAACATGCACACCCATTCCAAGCTGGATGCCAGGTCCAGTGGCTAAGACAACTAGCTCCCAATGTTGGGGCCCTGAGTTCAATCCCTGGTCAGGAAACTAGATCCCACATTCCCCATCTAAATAAATAAATTTTAAAAAACACTCCTTCATCTGTGTACTTCCATGTATTAACACAGCCCACAGAGGGGCACTGTTAATGTGTTTGTGGATTTCCATACCAGTCACAGGAAGAACGGTGGAGAAAAGGAGAGACAAAGCAGTCTGGCTCCGAGTCCTCACCAGAACTTCTGGGATCACAAGTCCTTGCACCGGGTAGCTCATATATTCTTCCTGGCTGTTAACTTTCCCTACCTCAGCTGCTGCTGCCAGTTTCCACCCCATGTGCTATTGCAGGGTGGTTGTGATCTTGTCCGCCAACACCAGCCCACTTGTGGTGGCAGCATGGCTCTGTGATGGAGAGGACGGTGAAGGCAAGTTCAGGCTGAGGAGGAGGGAGGCCTCTGCTACCAGCTGCTGCATCAGCTCCATTTCCAAGCACCGCCCCCCTTCCGTGCTGCTCCCACTCATAAGGAGGCACTCAAGAGCTTCAACCAACAGGGCCTGGGCACTCAGGGAGCTTCCCAGTCAGAGAACTTTCTCATTTCACCTTCACTGCATATATCTGATTAGGATATATTTGCAAGCACAGACGTTTATAGGTACTCTGTGTTTTACACTTGCACCCAGACCCAGGAATTAATTTGTTTTTAAAAATACTGAAAATTTTTTGAGGAGTTGATCATTAAATTCCCTACTTCTCCTATTTCTAACTTTATTGCCTTATGACTTGGAAATGTAATGTGTAAAATTCGTGTCCTTTTTACTAAGTATATCCTTTTGTTTACAGGATATGAATTTACTTATTAGCAACACTGTTGGCTCAGGTTTTTAAAAATATCATTTTGTTACCACAATCTTTTGGGTTTCTACATACAGGTCAGTTATGTTTCCAGTTTTGAGTACTTAAAAAAAAAAAAAAATCTGGCCCTTCATACTCTCTCTTAGACCTTTCCTCTAGAGTCTGTGATCTAATACCTTTTTTGTCAATTAAGACTGCTTTGGCAGACTTCCTCGGTGGCTCAGGCAGTAAACAACCTGCCTGCAATGCGGTAGATCCGGTTCCAGCCCTGCGTTTGGAAGGTTCTCCTGGAGAAGGCACTGGCTACCCACTCCAGTATTCTCGCCTGGAGAATTCCATGGACAGAGGAGCACGGCGGGCTACAGTCCGTGGGGTCGCAAAGGACACGACTGAGAGCCACTAATACTTTCACTTTCAGCTCTAGATGCCAGGTCCAGAGGGAAGATTTACTGCAGTCCAGAGGGAGAGAGTCCAGTACTCTGGCCTGGAAAATCCTGTGGACGGAGGAGCCTGGTAGGCTCCAGTCCATGGGGTCGCGAAGAGTCGGACACGACTAAGCGACTTTATTTTCACTCTTCAATTTCATGCATTGGAGAAGGAAATGGCAACCCACTCCATTGTTCTTGCCTGGAGAATCCCAGGGACGGGAGAGCCTGGTGCGCTGCTGTCTATGGGGTTGAACAGAGTCGGACACGGCTGAATCAACTTAGCAGCAGCAGCAGAGGGAGAGAGAAAAAGGAGGCCTTCAAAAGGCAATTCCAGGTCCCTAGGTACCAGGTACCGTATTTCTGTTTCAAACTGGACTTACTGTTTCAGATACCCAGCGTGGGGCTTCAACGAGTTGTCCGTAAAGATCTGAGTAACCACGGAGGCTCCCCACGCCAGCCTCACTGCACTTGGCGGCGGAGCGGGGACCAAAGGAGACGGTGCGGCCAGAGGAGTGCGCAGAGCGGCAGCTGATCCAGCCGAGCTCCAGGAACCCCATGCAATGCTTTGCTGGCTGCCGGAAGTGCAAGCCGCTTGCTGGTCAGCGAGAAACCCAGTCTCACCACCAGCATCTCGTGGAGACGTACCTGTCTGCAGGGTGACTCCAACCACACTGGGCTCCCCGCCTCGCTTTGTCTCCGCAGGCAGGAGATGCTGGGGAAGAAAACGCACTCTTCTTTGCGTGGCAGGACCTCCCTCCGGAGGGAAGGCGAGGGGTTGGGGGGGCTCGCTGCGCATTCTGGGAGCGGTAGTCTCAGCTGCTGCAGCCGGCGGCTTGCAGGGCTGTAGGAATACAGTTCCGAGTTGCACAGGGTAGGGCGTGGGGGTGGTGCCCAGCCTTCCCCGCTCACGGAGGGTGCAGGGCAGGAGGCGGGGCTGTCGCGGCACATTCTAGATGCTGTGGTGTCTCAGCCAGCTGTATCAACTGTCTTGGGGAGGTTGTTTAGTCCCTCAATCCTGTCCGACTCTTTGTGACCCATAGGCTGCTGCACGCCAGGCTTCCCTGTCCTTCGCTATCTCCCGCAGTTTGCTCAAACTCACGTCCATTGGATCAGTGATGCCGTCCAACCGTCTCATTCTCTGTTGCCCACTTCTCCTCTTGGCCTCAATCTTTCCATGCATCAAGGTCTTTTTCAATGAGTTGGTACTTCCGATTAGGTGGAGCTTTAGCTTCAGCATCGGTCCTTCCAATGAATATTCAGGATTGATTTCCTTTAGGATTGATTGGTTTGATCTCCTTGCTGTCCATGGGACTCTGGAGGGTCTTCTCCAGCACCACAGTTCAAAAGCATCAGTTCTTTGGCACTCAGCCTTCTTTACGGTTCCAACTCTCACATCCATACATGACTACTGGAAAAACCATAAGTTTGACTGTATGGACCTTTGTTGGTAATGTCTCTGTTTATTAATACGCTGTCTAGCTTTGTCATTGCTTTTCTTCCAAGGGGCAAGCGTCTTTTAATTTCATGGCTGCAGTCAACGTCTGAAGTGATTTTGGAGCCCAAGAAAATAAAGTCTATCACTGTTTCCATTGTTTCCCTATCTATTTGCCATGAAGTGAGGGGACTGGATGCCATTATCTTCATTTTTGAATGTTGAGTTTTAAGCCAGCTTTTCCACTTTCCTCTTTCACCTTCATCAAGAGGCTCTCTAGTTCTTCTTCATTATCTGCCATAAGGGTGATGTCATCTGCATTTCTGAGGTTATTGATAATTCTCCCAGCAGTCATGATTCCAGCTTGAGCTTCATCCAGCCTGGCATTTCACATGATGTAGTCAAGGCTATGGTTTTTCCAGTAGTATGGGTGTGAGAGTTGGACTGTGAAGAAAGCTGAGCGCCAAAGAATTGATGCTTCTGAACTGTGGTGTTGGAGAAGACTCCTGAGAGTCCCTTGGACTGCAAGGAGATCCAACCAGTCCATTCTAAAGGAGATCAGTCCTGGGTGTTCTTTGGAAGGAATGATGCTAAAGCTGAAACTCCAGTACTTTAGCCACCTCATGAGAAGAGTTGACTCACTGGAAAAGACTCTGATGCTGTAAGGGATTGGGGGCAGGAGAAGAAGAGGACGACAGAGGATGAGATGGCTAGATGGCATCACCGACTCGATGGACGTGACTTTGAGTGAACTCCAGGAGTTGGTGATGGACAGGGAGGCCTGGCGTGCTGCAGTTAATGGGGTCGCAAAGAGTCGGACACGACTGAGCGACTGAACTGAACTGAACTCTGCATATAAATCAAATAAGCAGAGTGACAATATACAGCTTTGATGTAGTCCTTTCCAAATTTTGAACCAGTCCATTGTTCCACATCCAATTCTAACTGTTTCTTCTTGTCCTGCATACAGGTTTCTCAAGAGGCAGGTAAGGTGGTCTGGTATTTCCATCGCTTTAAGAATTTGCCATAATTTGTTGTGATCCACAAAGTCAAAGGTTTTATCACAGTCCATGAAGCAGAAGTAGATGTTTTTCTGTAATGAGAAGCTAACAGGCAGGAAGGCAAGGGATCTCCAAATGGAGGAAATAGGCTGCAAGTGTCAGACATTTTTTTATCTCTCTCTTAATTGACAAGAGGAAACAAACAAGTGTTAGATTTTTTCCCCTTTTCTATACAAGTTTAAAGAGGTTTCTTTTAAAATTCTGTGTTGTCATGATGACACCTGGCTCCACCTGAACTTAACTTTTCTCAAACCTTGTGCTAACCAATGCATTTTTCTTATGGAAATGTTTGTCTTAAGCTATGGGAATGAAATATGTATTTACTCTAGACTCTGTCTTCAAGTCAGTTCAATTTAAGATTTTAAAATTTAAAAAAAAAAATAAATAAAAAAAAAAAAAAAAAAAAAAAAAAGAAGTGACTTCACAAACCAGTATGTTTTACGCATACATTGTTCTCCTAATCTATGTTAATGAAACTCTGTATTTACTTGGAAACCTGCCTTTCTTCAAGATTCATGTCAACCGTTTTTTGGCCTGGGATGACTCACCGGGTACCAATGTTTTCTCAAAATGCACATTGTGGGTGAGGGGCCTGGTGCCACTCTGAGTTTTAAGATGTCTCCTTTCTATAATAAACAGCTTGCTAGTAGCTATATAACATCCGGCTAAAGACTAGCAGGGGGGCACTCTTTCTGCCCCGTTCTGATGTCTATGTCAGAAACTTTCTCTATCTCTTTTATAGTTTAATAAAACTTTATTACACAAAAGCTCTGAGCAATCAAACCTTGTCACTTGCCCCAGATTGAATTCTTCTCCTCCAGAGGCCAAGAATCCCAGCATCTTTCATGGTTCACCAAAATCTTTCAATTCCCTTTCTTTTTCTATGATCCAACAGATGTTGTTGGCAATTTGATCTCTGATTCCTCTGCCTTTTCTAAATCTAGCTTGTACATCTGGAAGTTCTAGGTTCACATATTGTTGAAGTCTAGCTTGAAGGATTTTTGAGCATTATTTTGTTAGCATGTGAAATGAGTGCAACTGTGCAGTAGACTGAACATCCTTTGACATTGCCCCTCTTTGGGATTAGAATGAAAACTGACCTCCAGTTCTTTTTTTTTTTTTTAACTTTATTTTACTTTAAAATACTGTATTGGTTTTGGCATACATCAACATGAATCCACCACGGGTGTACATGAGTTCTCAATCCTGAACCCCCTCCCACCTCCCTCCCCATACCATCTCTCTGGGTCATCCCAGTGCACCAGCCTCAAGCATCCTATATCCTGCATCAAACCTAAACTGGTGATTCATTTCTTACATGATATTATACATGTTTCAATGCCATTCTCCCAAATCATCCCACCCTCTCCCTCTCCCTCTCCCACAGAGTCCAAAACTCTGTACTATATATCTGTGTCTCTTTTGCTATCTCGCATACAGGGTGATCATTACCATCTTTCTAAATTCCATATATATGTGTTAGTAAAATGTATTGGTGTATTTCTTTCTGGCTTACTTCACTCGGTATAATCGGCTCCAGTTTCATCCACCTCATTAGAACTGATTCAAATGTATTCTTTTCAATGGCTGAGTAATACTCCATTGTGTATATGTACCACAGCTTTCTTATCCATTCATCTGCTGATGGACATCTAGGTTGCTTCCATGTCCTGGCTATTATAAGCAGTGCTGTGATGTACATTGGAGGACACGTGTCTCTTTCAATTCTGTTTTTCTTGGTGTGTATGCCCAGCAATGGGATTGCTGGGTCATAAGGCAGTTCTATTTCCACTTTTTTAAGGAGTCTCCACACTGTTCTCCATAGTGGCTGTACTAGTTTGCATTCCCACCAACAGTGCAAGAGGGTTCCCTTTTCTCCACGCCCTCTCCAGCATTTATTGCTTGTAGACTGTTGCATTGCCGCCATTCTGACTGGTGTGAAATGGTACCTCATTGTGGTCTTGATTTGCATTTCTCTGATAATGAGTGATGTTGAGCATCTTTTCATGTGTTTGTTAGCCATCTGTATGTCTTCTTTGGAGAAATGTCTATTTAGTTCTTTGGCCCATTTTTTGATTGGGTCGTTTATTTTTCTGGAATTGAGCTGCAGGAGTTTCTTGTATATTTTTGAGATTAGTTGTTTGTCAGTTGCTTCATTCGCTATTATTTTCTCCCATTCCGAGGGCTGTCTTTTCACCTTGTTTATAGTTTCCTTTGTTGTGCAGAAGCTTTTAATTTTAATTAGCTCACATTTGTTTATTTTTGCATTTATTTCCATTATTCTAGGAGGTGGGTCATAGAAGATCCTGCTGTGATTTATGTCAGAGAGTGTTTTGCCTATGTTCTCACCTAGGGGTTTTATAGTTTCTGGTCTTACGTTTAGATCTTTAATCCATTTTGAGTTTATTTTTGTGTATGGTGTTAGAAAGTGTTCTACTTTCATTCTTTTACAAGTGGTTGACCAGTTTTCCCAGCACCTCTTGTTAAAGACATTGTCTTTAATCCACTGTATATTCTTGCCTCCTTTGTCAAAGATAAGGTGTCCATAGGTGTGTGGATTTATATCTGGGCTTTCTATTTGTTCCATTGACCTATATTTCTGTCTTTGTGCCAGTACCATACTGTCCTGATGACTGTGGCTTTGTAGTACAGCCTGAAGTCAGGCAGGTTGATTCCTCCAGTTCCATTCTTCTTTCTCAAGATTGCTTTGGCTATTTGAGTTTTGTTTTGTTTTGTTTTGTTTTTTGTATTTCCATACAAATTGTGAAATTATTTGTTTGAGCTCTGTGAAAAATATCGCTGGTAGCTTGATAGGGATTGCATTGAATCTGTAGATTGCTTTGGGTAATATACTCATTTTCACTATTTGATTTTTCCGATCCATGAACATGGTATATTTCTCCGTCTATTAGTGTCCTCTTTGATTTCTTTCACTAGTGTTTTATAGTTTTCTATATATAGGTCTTTAGTTTCTTTAGATAGATATATTCCTAAGTATTTTATTCTTTACGTTGCAATGGTGAATGGAACTGTTTCCTTAATTTCTTTTTCCAGTTTCTCATTATTAGTGTATAGGAATGCAAGGGATTTCTGTGTGTTGATTTTATATCCTGCAACTTCACTATAGTCATTGATTAGCTCTAGTAATTTTCTGGTGGAGTCTTCAGGGTTTTCTATGTAGAAGATCCTGTCTTCTGTAAACAGAGAGAGTTTTGCTTCTTCTTTTCCAATTTGGATTCCTTTTATTTCTTTTTCTGCTCTGATTGCAGTGGCCAAAACTTTCAGAACTATATTCAATAGTAGCAGTGAAAGTGGGCACCCTTGTCTTGTTTCTGACTTTAGGGGAAATGCTTTCAATTTTTCACCATTGAGGATAATGTTTGCTGTGGGTGTGTCATATATAGCTTTTATTATGTTGAGGTATGTTCCTTCTATTCCTGCTTTCTGGAGAGTTTTTATCATAAATGGATGTTGAATTTTGTCAAAGGTTTTCTCTGAATCTATTGAGATAATCATATGGCTTTTATTTTTCAATTTGTTAATGTGGTGAATTACATTGATTGACTTGTGCATATGGAAAAATCCTTGCATCCCTGGGATAAAGCCCACTTGGTCATGGTGTATGATCTTTTTAATGTGTTGTTGGATTCTGATTGCTAGAATTTTGTTAAGGATTTTTGCATTTATGCTCATCAGTGATATTGGCCTGTAGTTTTCTTTTATTGCGGCATCTTTATCAGGTTTTGGTATTAGGGTGATGGTGGGCCTCATAGAATGAGTTTGGAAGTTTACCATCCTCTGCAATTTTCTGGAAGAGTTTGAGTAGAATAGGTGTTAGCTCTTCTCTAAATTTTTGGTAGAATTCAACTGTGAAGCCATCTGGACCTGGGCTTTTGTTTGCTGGAAGATTTCTGATTACAGTTTCAATTTCCGTGCTTGTGATGGGTCTGTTAAGATTTTCTATTTCTTCCTGGTTCAGTTTTGGAAAGTTGTACTGTTCTAAGAATTTGTCCATTTCTTCCACGTTGTCCATTTTATGATGATCCTTTATGGATGGATATGGTCTCTTATTTCTCCATTTTGATTTCTAATTTTATTGATTTGATTTTTCTCCCTTTGTTTCTTGATGAGTCTGGCTAATGGTTTATCAAATTTATTTATCCTCTCAAAGAACCAGCTTTTGGCTTTGTTGATTTTTTGCTATGGTCTCTTTTGTTTCTTTTGCATTTATTTCTGCCCTAATTTTTAAGATTTCTTTCCTTCTATTAACCCTGGGGTCCTCCATTTCTTCCTTTTCTAGTTGCTTTAGGTGTAGAGTTAGGTTATTTATTTGACTTTTTTCTCGTTTCTGGAGGTATGCCTGTATTGCTATCAACTTTCCCCCAGCACTGCTTTTATAGTGTCCCACAGGTTTTGGGTTGTTGTGTTTTCATTTTCATTTGTTTCTATGCATATTTTGATTTCTTCTGTGATTTGTTGTTTATTCAAAAGCGTGTTGTTCAGCCACCATATGTTGGAATTTTTAATAGTTTTTCTCCTGTAATTGAAATCTAATCTTACTGCATTATGGTCAGAAAAGATGCTTGGAATGATTTCAATTTTCTTGAATTTACCAAGGCTAGATTTATGGCCCAGGATGTGATCTATCCTGGAGAAGTTTCCATGAGCGCTTGAGAAAAAGGTGAAATTATTTGTTTTGGGGTGAAATGTCCTATAGATATCAATTAGGTCTAACTGGTCTATTGTATCATTTAAAGTTTGTGTTTCTGTGTTAATTTCCTGTTTAGTTGATCTATCCATAGGTGTGAGTGGGGTATTAAAGTCTCCCACTATTATTGTGTTTTTGTTGATTTCCCCTTTCATACTTGTTGGCATTTGTCTTACATATTGTGGTGTTCCTATGTTGGGTGCATATATGTTTATAATTGTTATATCTTCTTCTTGGATTGATCCTTTGATCATTGTGTAGTGTCCTTCTTTGTCTCTTTTCACAGCCTTTGTTTTAAAGTCCATTTTCTCTGATATGAGTATTGTTACTCCTGCTTTCTTTTAGTCTCTATGTGCATGGAATATATTTTTTCAGCCCTTCACTTTCAGTCTGTATGTGTCCCTTGTTTTGGGGTGGGTCTCTTGTAGACTACATATATAGGGATCTTGTTTTTGTATTCATTCAGCCAGTCTTTGTCTTTTGGTTGGGACATTCAACCCATTTAGGTTTAAGGTAATTATTGATAAGTATGATCCCATTGCCATTTACTTTATTGTTTTGGGTTCTGGTTTATACACCCTTTTTGTGTTTCCTGTCTAGAGAGTATCCTTTAGCATTTGTTGGAGAGCTGGTTTGGTGGTGCTGAATTCTCTCAGCTTGTGCTTGTCTGTAAAGCTTTTGATTTCTCCTTCATATTTGAATGAGATCCTTGCTGGGTACGGTAATCTGGGCTGTAGGTTATTTTCTTTCATCACTTTAAGTATGTCTGAAGAGTTTCTATTGAAAGATCAGCTGTTATCCTTATGGGAATCCCCTCGTATGTTACTTGTTGTTTTTCCCTTGCTGCTTTTAATATTTGTTCTTTGTGTTTGATCTTTGTTAATTTGATTAATATGTGTCTTGGGGTGTTTTGCCTTGGGTTTATCCTGTTTGGGACTCTCTGGGTTTCTTGGACTTGGGTGATTATTTCCTTCCCCATTTTAGGGAAGTTTTCAAGTATTATCTCCTCAAGTATTTTCTCATGGTCTTTCTTTTCGTCTTCTTCTGGGACTCCTATAATTCGAATGTTGGAGCGTTTCATATTGTCCTGGAGGTCTCTGAGATTGTCCTTATTTCTTTAAATTCGTTTTTCTTTTTTCCTCTCTAATTCATTTATTTCTACCATTCTATCTTCTATTTCACTAATCTTATGTTCTGCCTCCATTATTCTACTATTTGTTGCCTCCAGAGTGTTTCTGATCTCATTTATTGCATTATTCATTATATATTGACCCTTTTTTAGTTCTTCTAGGTCCTTGTTAAAACTTTCTTGCATCTTCTCAATCCTTGTCTCCAGGCTATTTATCTGTAATTCCATTTTATTTTCAAGATTTTGGATCATTTTCACTATCATTATTTGGAATTCTTTCTCAGGTAGATTCCCTGTCTCTTCCTCTTTTGTTTGGTTTGGTGGGCATTTATCCTGTTCCTTTACCTGCTGGGTATTCCTCTGTCTCTTCATCTTGGTTATATTGCTGCATTTGTGGTGGCCTTTCTGTATTCTGGCAGTTTGTGGAGTTCTCTTTATTGTGGAGTTTCCTCGCTGTGGATGGGGTTGTATCAGTGGCTTGTGAAGGTTTCTTGGTTAGGGAAGCTTGTGTCGGTGTTCTGGTGGGTGGAGCTGGGCTTCTTCTCTCTGGAGTGCAATGAAGTGTCCAGTAATGAGTTATGAGATGTCAATGGTTTTGGAGTAACTTTGAGCTGCCTGTATATTGAAGCTCAGTGCTGTGTTCCTGTGTTGCTGGAGAATTTGCATGGTATATCTTGCTCTGGAACTTGTTGGCCCTTGGGTGGTGCTTGGTTTCAGTGTAGGTATGGAGGTGTTTGATGAGCTCCTATCAATTAATGTTCCCTGGAGCCAGGAGTTCTCTGATGTTCTCAGGATTTGGACTTAAGCCTCCTGCTTCTGGTTTTCAGTTTTATTTTTACAGTAGTCTCAAGACTTCTCTTTCTATACTGCACCATTGATAAAACATCTAAGTTAAAGATGAAAAGTTTCTCCACATTGAGGGACACCCAGAGAGGTTCACAGAGTTACATGTAGAAGAGATGAGGGAGGTGGGAGTTAGAGGTGACCCGAATGAGATGAGGTGGAATCAAAAGAGGAGAGAGCAAGCTAGCCAGTAATCACTTCCTTATGTGCGCTCCACAGTCTGGACTGCTCAGAGATGTTCACAGAGTTATACAGGGAAGAGGAGAGGGAGGAAGGAGACAGAGGTGGCAGGGAAGATAAAAGAGGGAAATGAAAAGGAGAGAGACAGATCCAGCCAGTAATCAGTTCCCTAAGTGTTCTCCACTGTCTGGAACACACAGAGATTCACAGAGTTGGGTAGAGAAGAGAAGGGGGAGGGAGGAGACAGAGGCGACCTGCCGGAGAAAAAGGAGAGTCCAAAGGAGGAGAGAGCGGCCAAGCCAGTAATCTCACTCTCAAGTAAAAACGGGTACTGAAGCTTGGGTTTTTGAAGGTACAAAATTGATAACAAATACCAAAAAGCAAAGATTAAAAATCTAGAATAGAGGTTGGATTTTCAAAAATACAATATTAAAGAAAAGAAGAAGAAAAAAAAAAAGGTCACAAGAATTATTAAAAATATATATATATGAAGTTTGCTTTAAAAATAGGTTCTTTTTTTAAAAAGTAATAGTAGGTTATAAAAATGAAAATTAAAGGAGAAATAGAGGACTTAAAAATTAAAAGATGTTTAAAAAAAAGAAGAAGAAAAAACAAACAAATAAAGAAGAATGATTGTAAAAATAGTAAGATATATCTAGGACTTTCTCTGGTGTTGTGGGCAGTGTGGGGTCAGTTCATTTTCGGATAGTTCCCTGGTCCGGCGTATATTTCTCAAGATCTATAGGCCCCTTCCTCTGTAGTCGGTACTAACGACAGGGTTTTAATCTATTGCACCTGTCACTTCCCCCAGTTTTAGCTTCTTCTGTTTGCTGGTCTCTTCAGTGTCTGATTTCCGGCCTGACACAAGGGGGAGCGGTAGTGGACACTTTTTTTAGGCTCACTTGCTCAGTCACGCTGTGGGAAGGGAGGGAGGCTGCAAACAAATAACACTGGCGCGTGCTCACAGTGACTCAGCCACACTGGGCCTGCCCCCGCTCACGGCGCACACAGCTCAGGCTCTAGGTTGCTCCGCCGGGAACTGTCCGAGGCCGGCCCTGGGCTGCATGCACCTCCCAGGTCTAAGCCGCTCAGGCTCAGGCACTCAGGTAGTCCTCAGAGGCGCAGACTCAGCTGGGCCTGCGTTTTGTGCCCTTCCCAGGTCTGAGTAGCTCAGGTGTTTGGCGAGCGCGGTCGCTGCGACTCATCGCCTCTCCCGTCCCTGTTGCTCCGTTCTCTGATTGTACAGCTGGCGCCCCTTCTCAGGCGGATGGTGCCTGCCCAGAGCCCCAGGAAGTCTCAGGCGGATGGTGCCTGCCCAGAGCCCCAGGAAGTCTCAGGCGGATGGTGCCTGCCCAGAGCCCCAGGAAGTCTTAGTTAGCAAAGAGGCCTGTTTGCAGTTTGGTAGTTAATGTCTCTCTGGGGCTGCCCCCTTCCAGCCCTGGCTGCCTGGCACCAGAGGGGGATGGTCTGCAGCCGGCTAATTCTGTTCCGTCCTTTGTTCTGTGTGCGGTCCTGGCGGTGTCTTGTGTTAGAGCTTTTCGCGTGGTAGCTATCCCACAGTCTGCTTTGCTAGCCCAAGTTAGTTCACTCTGGTTACACTCAGGGCATTCAGGCCCGATCCTTAAAAAGCAATGCAGCCCGCACCTCCCTGCCCAGCCCCCGCTTGCTAGTGGCGGATGCAGGCGTCTGCGCTGCTTCTCCGCTGGGGGAGTTACCGTTGGGCTCATAATCTGTGGGTTTAATTATTTATTTATTTTTCCTCCCTGTTATGTTGCCCTCTGTGCTTCCAAGGCTCGCCACAGACTTGGCAGTGAGTGTTTCCTGGTGTTGGAACCTTCTCTCTTTTTAAGACTCCCTTCCCGGGATGGAGCTCCCTCCCTACCTCTTTTGTCTCTTTTTTTCTTTATATTTTTTCCTACCTGTTTTTGAGACAATGAGCTGCTTTTCTGGGTGCCTGATGTCCTCTGCCGGCATTCAGAAGTTGTTTTGTGGAATGTACTCAGCGTTGAAAGGTTCTTTTGATGAATTTGTGGGGGAGAAAGTGGTCTCCCCGTCCTATTCCTCTGCCATCTTAGGACCACCCCCTTGAAAACTGACCTTTTCCAGTTCTGTGGCCACTGCTGAGTTTTCCAAATTTGCTGCCATATTGAGTGCAGCACTTTCACAGCATCATCTTTTAGGATTTGAAATAGCTTAGCTAGAATTCCATTACCTCCACTGGTAATGCATCCTAAGGCCCACTTGACTTCACACTCCAGGATGTCTGTCTCTAAATGAGTGATCACACCATCCTGGTTCTCTGGGTCATTAAGACCTTTTTTATATAGCTCTTCTGTGTATTCTTGTTACCTCTTCTTAATATCTTCTGCTTCTGTTATGTACATACCATTTCTGCCCATCTTTGGATGAAAATTCCCTTTGTGTCTCTAATTTTCTTGAAGAGATCTCTAGTCTTTCCCATTCTATAGTTTTCCTCTATTTCTTTGCATTTATCACTGAGGAAGTCTTTCTTATCTCTCCTTGCTCTTCTTTGCAACTCTGTATTGAGATGGATGTATCTTTTCTCCTTTGCCTTTGCTTCTCTTCTTTTCTCAGCTATTTGTAAGGCCTCATCAGGCAGCCATTTTTTCTTTTTGCATTTCTTTTTCTTGGTGGTGGTTTTTTCACTGCCTCTTGTACAAATGTTATGAACTTATGTCCATAGTTCTTCAGGCAGTCTATCATACCTAATCCCTTGCCTCTGTTTGTCACTTCTGCTGTATGATCACAAGAGATTTTAATTAGATTGCACCTGAATGGCCTAGTGGTCTTCCCTACTCTCTCCCATTTAAGTCTGAATTTTGCAATAAGGAGTTCATGATCTGAGTCACAGTCAGCTCCCAGTCTTGTGGGGCTGCTTGACTGCCATTTCCAGAATGTGCAGGGCTGGGAGCGATTCCTGGCCCTCCATTACACACCAACAGGCGGGGCTGTGGGTGCCAGATCACAGTTGGAGGCTGGGGTGCTTGCAGAGTCCAGTCCTATCACTCCCCATCCTCCCCTGTGAAATGAGTCGCCGGGAGAAGAAGGGACTTAGAGGGGTGTAAAGGCTGCGATCTGCAGCCTGCAGCCTGCCCTGCACATCTCGGTTTTGTCCCAGATCAGATCTTGCCCTTCCTGCTACCGCCTGTCTTTGCAGCTTTGTTCATTACCTGTCTGTGTGCCCAGTCCAGGCCCAGAAAACTATGCTTTTCTTTTCTAAACTGTTTATGGTAATTGGTTTGATATCTGAGAAACTATATTTTGCTTGCTGACCTCCTCTTCCTCCACCCAAAGTGCGCCCGTTTGGGGAGAAGTCATCATAGTGGCCCTGTCTGAAAGCACAACTAAAGAACGGGAGAGGGGATGTGGACTGGGGCTTCGTGAAATACGACCCAAAAGACACACGGAGTGCCTTTTTTGGAAATTTGGATGTTGAGGCATTTAGTCTGCTGAGATGAGTCACCTCAGTTCCCAAGCAAGTACCTAGTAGGCTGTTGTCACCAACTCAATTAAGTGGGTGAGGTCTCGAAAAAAATAAATCAACCTAAAGAATAGTTTAAGGGTTTTGTTTTGCTCTTTATTTTTTTAATGCTCTAAATTGATCCTGTCAGGCCTGACTGGCCAGTTTCTCAGAGACACAGGTGATGACCCAGGTGCTTAGGAGCAGGCTGATGCTCCCGCTTTGAGACAGCGAGTTTCAAGGTATAGCACACTTAGCGGCATTTGAATCACAGCAAGTGTAACATCTCTGCTTTGGGTGGAAAGCTCATCAGAGACAGCAGTTAGGGGTGTGTACCGTAACCTTTCCGTTCTGATCTGTTGAAGTTTTCTGTCTAGAAAATGGAAATATCTGGGAGCACTTCTGCTTCCAGGTAATCTGTTAGTAACTGATGTCTCTAAATTCCTTATGCTACAAGGGACAGTTCTTTTGTCCAGCAGAGCACCAGGAGAAACAAATCAAGGGATATTCAGCTATACATATTTACTTATAATTTTGAGTACTGAAAGAAACAGGACATAAAATATGGGTATGTCTTGTTTTATTGTTTTTCAGTTATTGTGCTTTACAGATACTGAGCTTTTTTTCTTTTTCTTTTCTTTTCTTTTTTTTTTTTTTACTTATTGAAGGTTTGTGGCAACTCTTGTCAGATGATGGTTAGCATCTTTAAGCAATGCAGTATTTTTAGTTAAAATGTACGTGTTTTGTTTTCAGCCTTCTTTACATTCTGACAAGATGAGATGCAATGGGTCCATCTTGCGTATTTCCTGCAGTTTTGCCAAAAGTTTTCACATTCATCTCAGATTCAAAGGATTTGTTAACAAAATAAGCCACTCATTATATACAAATAAATAATATATATATTCACTAGAGAATTATCTAGCTTACTTTCAACATACTAACATTAAAAGAAAAGAGAAATAGAAAGATCAGAGAATACATCACCAAACTGGGTTTAGACCAACATCCAGACTTAAACAGCTCTGGGAAGTCCCGTGTCATAACACATCTGGAGTCCCAATTGGGAAAGGGTCCCAGGCAGCACATCCCCTCCATGGATGAGACTTCAAAGATTGGAGTTCTGGGTTCCCGCTTATAATCCCAGGATGGTCGCAAGCTGATATCACCAATCTGTGACCAAATTGCAGCTCTGGTTTCATGTTAATACTGTTTGTTTTTTCTTGTAAAACTTGGAATATAGTTAAGCCTGGGTCTTGGTCAGCCAGGCCTCCTCCAGGGTCTCAACAATCTCAAGATTTCTCCCCCATCTTACCTAAGGTGCTGCGAGTTTTGCACTCACAGCAGGCAGTCACTCCCAGTCACTCCCAGTTAGGGCAGTGTCCAGGCAGGAGAGGCCTGCTCTGCTTTGTCTCTGAAGCCTAAACGAGACTATTCATTTAATTTCCCTAACACATGTCTCAGTTCTGGAACCAACAGGAGCCTTGGTTCCTTTGATTGGAGAATGGCATTAGAAACCAAGATTTGGGTATTGGTGAGCTCATTGATACTGAGGTGGGCCGACTATTTTGTTTTTACTAGTCTTTTTTTTTTTTTTAAACTGAAGTATAGTGGAATTACAATGTTGTGTTAATTTTTTGCTGTACAGCAGAGTGACTCAGTTATACATATATTCTTTTTCATATTTTTGTCCGTCACCCTTTATCCCAGGATGTTGGCTATATTTCCCTGTGCTATACAGTCAGGCCTTGTTGTCTGGACAACTGTTATTTAAATGCCATGGGCAGTCTGTAGTCTGACATCAAGTTTCCACTCCAAGCAAAGTGTTCTCTTTGCATTTCCTGGTGTTGACTTAGCCTTCCTGTCTGTGCCTTTCCCACCTCAGCCCCAGCCCATCAGGCCCTTTGTGGACTGTCGTCTCCTGCAAGATTCCCTTGGCCAGGGGCCACCTCTCTGCTTCCTGACCTCCCAGAGCGCACATCACTCTCGCAGCACACCGTGCGTGTTGTGGTTCAGAGCTTCTCTGCTCCTGTCTGCATTCTCCTCTTCCACTTATACTCGAGGGCAGGTCAGAGTCACCAATCGCCCACTGTCCTCAGCTTCCTAGCAGAGGGACTCTGCTCTCATACCTTGTAGCTGATTTGGAACTTGAAGATAAATCACCATCCTGGGGAGACCCACCACTGGGGATTGAAAAACTTCCAGATGCTCTATTGTTTCTCCCTCAGACCGCTATAAAGCACCAGCTGAAGCAGGGCGTCAGGAGGCATTTTGGTTTCAGTATGTTTCTTTTATATTCTGTAAAAATGTATGCCAGCTGAGAGGAACTGATGTAATAGGGAACTAAATTTAGGCGATATCAGTTGAAGTTAGAAATATTAGAAATTAGACATTATTGCTGTTAATTCTCTTGAATAATGGTGTTGATTATTTTTTCCCAGTTATCTCTGCCATTTAATAACTATCTTAAACAATTTTCCACATCAAATTAAAATCTGACATAAAAGGCTTTTAAAAGGCTGAGTTGAGGAATTTACATGACTGGGGAAATGGGCTTGTAAGATATTCAAGGAATGAGTATCAAGAGATTTCTGTGGGGGGAAAAGACCTAAAAATTACTAAGAAAGCTTTCTTAGTTTAATGCAGGGGAGACAATAACTCAGCAACCCACACATAAAGCTGCATGGAAGCTCCCTCTGAGGGAGTAAAGGCTGCTCAAGTTTTTTCAGCATAACCTGTTTGACTTTGGGGACCAGAGGGGCCACTGAAACATATTCAGAATCTAGATTAGGCCTTATTCACTCCTATGCAAACTATTACAGCCAGAGGAGCTGGATGAACACGTGGGACATGATGGAGTCTGGTGGGCGGGAAGCCCGGCCCTTGGCTGAGAAGACCCCGGGAACCTGCTGGTCTGGGGGCTTCTCTCCCCATCCTTCACTCCCACACTCCCTGGATCCCCACGTGCCAGTTTGGGAAGGCATTGCCCATTGGACACACGCTGTGTTTGACTAGAATTTGACAGGAGCTATTTCCTCTAATGATGGGTGAAAAGCTTTTCTCAGAAAAATGCACTGCTTTATGGAAACAGTTATTTTCTTACATATAACTAACCCTGGGCCCCATTTAGTAGTTCATGCCTTGCTTCTGTGGAGTGACTTTCCTTATTGTAGGTCAGGGGAGACTTGTGGAAAAGGTGATCAGGGTGGGACTGACTTTCCTCTTTTAACATCCCCTGCGCTGGCAGGAGGATTCCTATCCGCTGCACCCCCAGGGAAGTCCCCCACGTTTTCTTTATCAATTTATTTGTTCGGAGGCATTTATGTTATTTCCATATCATGGCTGTTGTTAATAATGCTACTCTCACCATGGGAATGCAGGTGTCTCTTCAGTGACTAGTCTTCATCTTCTGTGAGCTTAGACCTGGAAGCAGGACTGGTGGATCATGTGGTTCTACTTTTAATTTTCGAGGAGCTTCCATACTGTGCTCCGTAGTGGCTGCACCAGCTTACAATCCCACAAGCAGTTCACAAAGAAAAGTCCCCTTTTCTCTGTATTCTCTCCAATGTTTGTTATTTTTATCTTCTTGAGGATCAACATCCTAACAGGTGTGAGGTGAGACTTCATAATGGTTTCAGTTTGCATTTCCCTTGATTAGTGATAGTTGCTGGGTCATGTCTGACTCTCTCTGACCGCATGGTCTGTAGTCTGCCAGGTTCCCCTGTCAGTGGAATTCTCCAGGCACAAATGCTGGGGTGGGTAGCCATTTCCTTCTCCAGATTAGTGATGAGGCTGAGCACTTTTTCATGTCCCTGTAGGGAATTTACATGCTTTCTTTGGAAAAATGTCTGTTCAGTTCCTCTACTCATTTTTTAATCAGGTTGTTTTATGAGTTCTTTCTATGTTTTAGATATTAACCCCTATTCTGAAACATGATTTACAAAATTCCCTCCCATCCTGCAGTTTGTCTTTTCATTTCACTGGCTGTTTCTTTTACTGTGCAGGAGCTTTTGTCTTGTGCAGTTGCATTGCTTGATTGCATTGTTGTTATCTGTGGTTTTGATGTCATACCTAAAATATCAATGACAAGATCAATATTGCGGAGTGTCTCCTCATTGTTTCCTTCTAGGAGTTTTATTGTTTCAGATCTTATGTTTAATTGTTTATCCATTTTGAATTAATTTTCTGAATTTTGCAAAATAGGAGTGCAATTTCAGTTTTCTGCATGTGGTTCTTCAATTTTTCGAACACCACTGTTGAAGAGATTGTCTTCTTTTCCTATTGGATGTTCCTGCCTCCATTGTTAGATTTTAGCTGACTGTATATGCAGGGGTTTAATTATGAGCTTCCACTAGTTTATGGGCCTATTTTTATGCTAGTTTTGTAGTATAGTTTAAAATGAGAAACTATGATGCTTACGGTTTTGTTTTTCTTTCTCATGATTGCTTTGGCCATTTGGGATCTTTAGTCATTTCATCCAAATTTTAGGATTGTTTTTTCTATTTCTATAAAAATGCCATTGGGATTTTGATAAGGAGCTATCTGACATTTAACAAAATTAACTCTTCCAATAATGAACACAGGATGTCTTCTTTCCATTTATTTGTGTCTTCTTTGATTTCTTTCCAGAAAGTCTTGCAGTTTTTGTTGTACGGAGCTTTTGTTTTTATAGTTAGATTTATTCCTAGCTATTCTGTTGTGTTTGATGCTATTGTGAATCTTTCTGTGAGCTTTCTTTAATTGTTTTTCACATGTTTCATTGTTCATTTATAGAAAAACAACTGATTTCTGTGCATTGATTTTTATATCCTGCAAATTATCTGAATTCTTTGATTATATTCAACAGATTTCTAGTTGAGTTTGGAATTTTTAATATATAAGATCATACTCATCAGCAAATAGAAAACATTTACGTCTATTTTTTCAAATTTTTATTATTATTTTTTTCATTTTATCTCTCTTTTCTTTTTGGAATCCATTTTTAAAAATTTTAATTGGAGGTTAATTACTCTACAGTATTGTGGTAGTTTTTGCCACACATTGATATGAATCAGCCATTGGTGTACATGTGCTCCCCATCCTGAACCCCCCTCCCTCCTCCCTCCCCATTCCATCCCTCTGGGTCATCCCAGTGCACCAGCCCTGAGTACCCTGTCTGATATAGCGAACCTGGACTGGCAATCCGTTTCATATATGATAATACACATGCTTCAGTGCTATTCTCTCAGATCATCCCACCCTCGCCCTCTCCCACCGAGTCCAATAGACTGTTCTATACATCTGTGTCTCCTTAACTGTCCTGCTTTTAGGGTTATCATTACCATCTTTCTAAATTCCATATATATGCATTAGTATACTGTATTGGTGTTTTTCTTTCTGACTCACTTCACTCCGTATAATAGGCTCCAGGTTCACCCACCTCATTAGAACTGATTCAAATGTATTATTTTTAAGAGCTGAGTAATACTCCATTGTGTATATGTACCACAGCTTTCTTATCCATTCGTCTGCTGATGGACATCTAGGTTGCCTCCATGTCCTGCCTATTATAAACAGTGCTGCGATGAACATAGGGGTACACATGTCTCTTTTAACCCTGGTTTCCTTGATGTGTATGCCCAGCAGTGGGATTGCTTAGTTGTATGGCAGTTCTAGTTTCAGTATTTAAGGAATCTCCACACTGTTCTCCATAGTGGCTGTACTAGTTTGCATTCCCACCAACAGTGCAAGAGGCTTCCCTTTTCTCCACACCCTCTCCAGCATTTACTGCTTGTAGATTTTTGGATAGAAGCCATTCTGACCAGTGTGAGATGGTACCTCATTGTGGTTTTGATTTGCATTTCTCTGATCGTGAGTGATGTTGAACATCTTTTCATGTGTTTGTTAGCCATCTGTATGTCTTCTTTGGAGAAATGTCCGTTTAGTCTTTTGACCCATTTTTTGATTGGGTCGTTTATTTTTCTGGAATTGAGCTGCAGGAGTTGCTTATATATTTTTGAGATGAATTCTTTGTCAGTTGCTTTGTTTGCTATTATTTCTCCCACTCTAAAGGCTGTCTTTTCACCTTGCTTATACTTTCCTTTGTTGTGCAAAAGCGTTTAATTTTCATTAGGTCCCATTTGCTTTTATTTCCATTCCCCTGGGAGATGGGTCATAGAGGATCCTGCTGTGATTTATGTTGGAGAGTGTTTTGCCTATGTTTTCCTCTATGAGTTTTATAGTTTCTGGTCTTACATTTAGATCTTTACTCCATATTGAGTTTATTTTTCTGTATGGTGTTAAAAAGTGTTCTAGTTTCATTCTTTTACAAGTGGTTGACCAGTTTTCCCAGCACCACTTGTTAAAGAGATTGTCTTTTCTCCATTGTATATTCTTGCCTCCTTTGTCAAAGATAAGGTTTGTCACTTCCACTGTATAATTATAAGGGATTTGATTTACATCATACCTGAATGGTCTAGTGGTTTTCCCTACTTTCTTCAATTACCTCTGAATTTGGCAATAAGGAGTTCATGATCTGAGCCATAGTCAGCTCCAGGTCTTGTTTTTGCTGACTGTATCAAGCTTCTCTATCTTTGGCTGCAAAGAATATAATCAATCTGATTTCCGTATTGAGCATCTGGTGATGTCCATGTGTAAAGTCTCCTCTCGTGTTGTTGGAAGCAGTGGCATTAGTGGTAAAGAATCTACCTGCCAATGCAGGAGACCTGGGTTCAATCCCTGGGTCAGGAAGACTCCCTGGAGAAGGAAATGGTAATCCATTCTAGTATTCTTGCCTGGAGAATCCCATGGACAGAAGAGCCTGGCAGGCTACAGTCCATGGGGTCACAAAGAGTCAGACACAACTGAAGAGACTTAACACAGCACAGACTTTTGGAGGCTATAATTTTAAGGAGTTTTTGTTTCCTGTGAAATATACCTTCAATTATTTAATCAAAAACAATATAACATTTAATGTTCTATAACAGTGTGATAAAGAGAACATTTTGCCTTTTCTCCTCTCAAAAATAATTCCAAAGCAATAAGGAGAAAAAATGCAAACTTTATCTTTGATTGGAGAAGGCAATGGCACCCCACTCCAGTACTATTGCCTGGAAAATCCCATGGATGGAGGATTAAAATTAGAGGTACTGAAGACTGCAAGCCAGTGGATAAGGCACAGAGCTCCCAGTGCAGGGGGCGGGGGTTCAGTCTCTGGTTGGGGACCTAAGACCACATGTACTGTGTGATGTGATCAAATAAAAGTAAGCATAAGATATCCAAATCAATGGCTTTTAAAAAAACTTAGAATTACTGACCACAGAAATACAAAAACCATAAGAGAATACCATAAACAACTCTATGCCAAAAAATTGGACAACCTAGAAGAAATGAAAAAGTTTCTAGAAACATGTAGTCCAACAAGCTGAACCAAAAAGAAATAGATAATTTGAACAGACCAATAACTAGAAGTGAAATATAATCTGTAGTAAAAAAAAGAAAGAAAGAAAAAATCTCCCTGCAAACAAAAGTCGAAGACTAGATGGCTTCACTGGGGAATTCTACCAGTTCTACAGAGAATGTATCCTGATTCATCTCCAACTCTTTCAAAACATCAATAAGGAGGGGATATTGCCAAAGTCATTCTATGAAGCCACCATCACCCTGATACCAAGTGCAGACAAAGACAAAAAGGAAAATTACAAGCCAATGTATTTGATGAATATAGATGAAAAATAAAAGATCATACACCACGATCAAGTTACAGTCATCCCAGGGTCACAAGGGTGGTTCAGTGTATGCAAAGCAATGTGACACACCAAATCAACAAAAGATAAAAACTACATGATCACCTCAATAGATGCAGGAAAAAACATTTGTAAAAATTCAACATACATTCATGATAAAAACTACTACCAAAGCAGGTATAGAAAGAACATAACAATAAAAGCCATGTATGACAACCCCCAGACAACATAAAACTCAGTGGTGTAAAGTTGAAAGCTTTCCCACTAAAATCTGGAATAGGACAGGATTCACAACTCACCACTTCTATTCAACATGGTACTGGATGTCTAGGTCATAGCAATCAGACAAAAAAAAAAAAAAAAAGGAATGAAAGATATCCAAGGAAAGAGGTAAAATTGTCATTATATGCAGAAGACATGATTCTATAAGCAGGAAACCCTAAGGACTCCAGACAAAAACTGCTACAATTGATAAACAAATTCAACAAGCTAACAGGGTACAAGATTAACATACAGAAATCAGTTCCATTTTTTAAACTAACAATGAAATATCAGAAAATTTTTTTCAAATTCCTTTGAAAATTGCTTTAAAAAATACTTCAGAATAAACATAAAAAAAAAAAAGAAAGAAAGACTTATACACTGAGAACTATAAAACACTGATAAAGGAAACTGAAGATGACTTAAAGAAATGGAAAGATATCCCAAGCTCTTTGACTGGAAGAATAAATATTGTTAAAATGGCCATATTACCCAAAGTAATCTACAGATTTAATGCAATTCCTATCAAATTACCCTGACATTTTTCACAGAATTAGAATAATCCCAAAATTTATGTTGTGGTTGTTGCTGTTGTTGAGCCATTAAGTTGTGTCCAAATCTTTGCAACCCCATAGACTGCAGAACGCCAGGCTTCCCTGTCCTTCACTATCTTTCACAGTTGGCTCAAACTCATGTCCATTGAGTAGGTGATGCTATCCTGTAGGGGACGTCTGTGACTACTTTTCCTGCCTGTCCTCTATCTCCTCATCTTATGCCAGTAGTATCTCTTTTTATGCCACTAGGAACCATCTCATCTTCTGTCACCCCCTTCTCCTCTTGCCCTCGATCTTTCCTAGCATCAGGGTCTTTTCCAATGAGTCAGCTCTTTGCATCAGGTGGCCAAAGTATTGGAGCTTCAGCATCAATCCTTCTAATGAATATTCAGGGCTGATTTTCTTTAAGATTGACTGGTTGGACCTCCTTGCTCTCCAAGGGACTCTCAAGAATCTTCTCCAGCACCACAATTGGAAAGCATCAATTCTTAGCTGCTCAGGCTTCTTTATGGTCCAACTCTCACATCCACACATGGCTACTATAAAGACCATAGCTTTTACTATATGGACCTTTGTTGACAAAGTGATACTCTCTGCTTTTTAGTACACTGTCTAGGTGGGCCATCACTTCCTGCCAAGGAGCAAGTATCTTTTTATTTCATGGCTGCAGTTACCATCCACAGTGATTTTGGAGCCCAGAAAAAGAAAATCTGCCACTGTTTCCATTGTTTCCTCACCTATTTGCCATGAAGTGATAGGACCAGATGCCATGATCTTAGTTTCTTGAATGTTAAATTTTAAGCCAGGTTTTGCCCTCTCCTCTTTCACCCTCATCAAGAGGCTCCTCTTCACTTTGTGCCATTAGCGTGGTATCATCTGCATACCGGAGGTTGTTGATATTTCTCTCAACAACCTTGAGTCCACCTTGTGACTCATCCAGCCCAGTATTTCCCATGATACACTCTGCGTATATGTTAAATAGTCAGGGTGACAATATACAGCCTTGACACACTGTATTTTGAACCAGCCTATTGTTCCATGTGCCATTCTAACTGTTGCTTCTTGACCTGCATACAGGTATATCACAAGATAGGTAAGGTGGTCTGGTATTTCCATCTCTTTACGAATTTTCCAGTTTGTTGTGATTCACACAGTCAAAGGTGAAAATGAAGCAGAAATGGACGTTTTTCTGGAATTCCCTTGCTTTCTCTATGATCCAGCAGACACGGCAATTTGATTTTTGGTTCTTCTGCTTTTTATAAATTCAGCTTATACACCTGGAAGTTCTCAATTTGCATACTGCTGAAGCCTAGCTTGAAGGATTTTGAGCATAACCTTACTAGCATGAGAAATGAACAGAATTGTAAGATGCTTTGTATATTTTTTTTCATAATATGACGTTGGAATGTATCATTTCAAATATCAAATGACACCTATCTGGTCAAAGATGTTGAATCAAAGGAGACAAAGTGTTCTGGGCGGTTTATAATGCTTTCCCATAAGTATAGCAACTCTAGTCACCAAATAACACATGTCCGTGTGCCTGACGCACATTGGGGCCAAACAATACTGAAGTACTGCAGTTTGCAACAGAGAAAGGTTTATTACAGGAACATGCAAGGAGATGGGCGGCTCATGCCTTAAAACCCCTAAAGTTACTGGGAGCTTTCAGCAAGTCCTTTTAGAGCAAAAAGATGAGGGAAGGGCATGGTTAGTTGTTGCTTGGTGTCAGATCCATTGTTCTTGAAGTCAGGTCATGGTCAGATAATGACATTCCTGTAAACCTCTACCAAATGAATGTTATTCTCTGTCCTTGTTACCAAATCACAAGTCCATGTCCGCAACGCATAGTGAGGCCAATCAATATTAAAGCATTGCAGAGTCTGGAACAGGGAAAGGTTTATTAGAGGTTCATATAAGGAGATCGGTGGCTCATGCCCTAAGAACCCCAAAGTTACTGAAAGCTTTTGGCAAGACCCTTTAAAAACAGAAGGTGAGGGAGGGACGTGGTTAGTTGTTACAAACTTTTCGGTGTCAGATCCTTTGTTCCCGGGGTCAGGTCAAGTAATGAGGTAAATCTCTACCACACAAATGTTATTCTTTGTCCTGACAAGAAAGGGGAAGGTCCCAAGATACAACTCTCACCCTCCAAATCCTGGTCCTGGCTAAGAGGATGCAGATGCCAGCTGGCAGCTCCCTCAGGGCCAGGTCCCCAGCCTCTACCCAGCTGTCATCACTGAAGGAGCCAGGCACCCAATCCAACTGGCCCTCAGGCTCCTCAGGCTGCCCAGAGTTGGGGGAGATCAAGTCCCACAGACTGTGACCCAAGCAGACCACCTCGGCTAAGAGGTCACAGAGACAAGGATGGAGGAGAGGTTCACCGATGCCTCAAGACATGTGCCAAGGCTGATAGGTGGCCTTGGTTAGGGTTCTAGAGCCCTGCAGGACACAACCTCCAGCCTATTATCTGCCCCTCCCCACACACCGCTCCCAGCTCACTGGCTGGCCCAAGGCTGGGTGGGAGGGCCTCAGGGAGAAGGCTGGGATCCACCTCTTACCTCACTTTCCTCTTCACGACCACTGCTCTGCTGTTTTCTGAATCCCCTCACTCATTGTTTCTTTCTTTTTTCTTTTTTAAGAAGTGTAGAGCATTTTATTAATATTTTTTCATTTCTTATATGATATTATACACATTTCAATGTCATTCTCCCAAATCATCCCACCTTCTCCCTCTCCCACAGAGTCCAAAAGACTGTTCAATACATCTGTGTCTCTTTTGCTGTCTCGCATACAGGGTTATCATTCATTACGTTGTTTCTTAATAGTTGGTTGCATGTGATTGAGGCCCGCTGCTGTGCTGTCCAATGGCTGAGCAGGACCACTAACAGTCACTCACTGACGCTGGTTGCCAGTGGGCAGGGCCCAGTGAAGCACCCACCAATGGTTGAGCAGGACTCATTGCCTGGTAATAAGGTGAGCCCTAATGACATACAGCAATGGCTGCAAGCTATGCAGTCCATGGGGTCGCGAAGAGTCAGACACAACTGAGCGACTTCACTTTCACTCTTCACTTTCATGCATCGGGGGAGGACATGGCAACCCACTCCAGTGTTCTTGCCTGGAGAATCCCAGGGACAGAGGAGCCTGGTGGGCTGCGGTCTATGGGGTTGCACTGAGTCGGACACGACTGCAGCGACTTAGCCGCATGGAATGCACTCACTGGGCTCTGTTACACTCTCAGATATCCTCCCCATGGAAAACCAGGAAATTCTCCTACTGGACCACTGAGGAGATCTGAAAGGGTGGGAAACCAACCCCCTTTGTTGCAAAAATGGAAGAAAAAAAAAATCAATGTGGTCTGTAGGCCACTGGACATAATAGGGATAGAGTAGGCTAATTAGTCGTTTTAGAACTCCCGCTAGGAGATTAAAGACTGGAGGGAATTTCTGTAGTGGTGGCCTTCCTAGGCTGAACCTGAGGCTTGATGGGCCTTTCGAGCCCTGGCACCAGCCGACATGCTCCATTGTGGCAGGGGTCACTCTGTCACACCTTTCCAAGTGCAGCTGCACCTAACCCACCAGACCAGCCCACTCCTGCCTGCCACCCAACCACTGCACAAGCAGACAGATGGGAGCTCCACTCTGGGGCACCAGCTCTGGGGCCACCTCGGCCCTCACAGGCTGGCTGGTGCAGCCAGTGGCAGGCTGAGCCCATGGTGCCTGCCGCCTCAGACAGTGATCACAGTTGACAGGTGCATCAGTTGCCTCTGCTACATGCACACCTCCTTCCACCAGGGCTGGAGGATGACGTTGCTGGAGCAGCTGGGCACTTCTTCAGACCTGGCACTTTCTGGAGTTATTCACACCCTTCTGCTCAGGGTGCAGTGGCAGTGAGGTAGGCACCAGGTATAGAAACCTCGCTTTTCAGTTCAGTTCAGTTCAGTTGCTCAGTCGTGTCCGACTCTTTGAGACCCCGTGAATCGCAGCACGCCAGGCCTCCCTGTCCATCACCATCTCCTGGAGTTCACTCAGACTCGCGTCCATCGAGTCAGTGATGCCATCCAGCCATCTCATCCTCTGTCATCCCCTTCTCTTTCTGCCCCCAATCCTCCACTGGCTAACTGGTCATGTGCAGTGGGTCCATCCCCCAAGCACGTGACCAGTTAGTAAACAGCTGTCGCCCAGCAACCAATAGTGGTCCTGCTCAACCATTGGTTGGTGCCACAGTAGTCCCTCGCCTTTTCCCTTTTGTATACAAAAGGACCCCAAATTGGGACTCAGGGAAGACGGCCTTTTTGAGATGCTAGTCTTTATCTTCTTGATCTACTAACATTCCAATTCAAGTCATTATTCCTTGACCTGTCCTGCTGCAAGAAGGAATTTGGGCTCTGTAACATTTTAAGGGAATGTGGGAGACTTCTGTAAGCTAATGACCACTCAAGAAAAGAATCCAGTAAACGAGCAACAATCTACACTAGCTTGAAGGAAGACCAGGTGCATCAAGCACCAGACACACTCAAGCCACAAACTCTGATAATTACACACAAGCAATTGAAACGAGGGTCTAAATCATGTTATGTGAAGTCAGAGAGTTAACAGTCCTTGAAGAGGAGCACTTCTGCATGTAGCCAAGAGAGAAACTAAGTGAAAGGGAGTATTATATTGAAACCTGAGCTGAATTACCATAGTAAGTGTTACCACCCTTTAGCTAATAATTGTTGTTGTTCAGTCACTAAAGTGAAAGTGAAGTCACTCAGTCGTGTCCAACTCTTTGTGACCCCGTGGACTGTAGCCTACCAAGCTCCTCTGTCCACGGGATTCTCCAGGCAAGAATACTGGAGTGGGTTGCCATTTCAAACACTAACTCCAGTCCAACCCTTTGCAGCCCTATTAAGTGCAGCACGCCAGAATTCCCTGTCCTTAACTATCTGCCTGAGTTTGCTCAAGTTCATGTCTATTGAGTCAGTGATCCTATCCAACCATCTCATCCTCTGTTGTCCCCTTCTCCTCCTGCCTTCAATGTTTCCCAGCATCAGAGTCTTTTTCAATGAGTTGGCCCTTTGGATCAGGTGGCCAAAGTATTGGCTTGAGCGATCATTAGCTTACAGAAGTCTCCTTGCTGCTGCTGCTGCTAAGTCACTTCAGTCGTGTCCGACTCTGTGAGACCCCATAGATGGCAGCCCACCAGGCTCCCCTGGCTCTGAGATTCTCCAGGCAAGAACACTAGAATGGGTTGCCATTTCCTTCTCCAATGCATGAAAGTGAAAAGTGAAAGTGAAGTCACTCAGTTGTGTCCAACTCTTAGTGATCTCATGGACTGTAGGCTACCAGGCTCCTCCATCCATGGGATTTTCCAGGCAAGAGTACTGGAGTGGGGTGCCATCGCCTTCTCTGACAGAAATATCCCAAATTCCCTTCAAATGTTACAGAGCCCAAGCTGCTTCTTGCTGCAGGACAGGTCAATAAGTTGGGAGACCAGCAGATGGAACAAGGAATAATGACTTGAATTGGAATGTTAGTAGACCAAGAAGATAAAGACTAGCATCTCTTCAGCTTCAGCACCAGTCCTTCCAATAAATATTCAGGATTGATTTCCTTTAGGATTGACTGATTTGATCTCCTTGTTGTCCAAGGGACTTTCAAGAGTCTTCTCCAGCACCACAGTTCAAAATTATCAGTTCTTCAGCACTCAGCCTTCTTTATGGTCCAACTCTCACATCCATACATGACTTCAGGAAAAACCATAGCTTTCAGTATACAGACCCCTGTAGTGATGTCTCTCCTTTTTTAGTACACTGTCTAGGTTTGTCACAGCTATTCTTCCAAGGAGCAAGCATCTTTTAATTTTGTGGTCACCATTTGCAGTGATTTTGGAACCCAAGAATGAAATCTGACAGTTTCCACTTTTTCCCCATCTATTTGCCATGAAGTGATAGGATCGGATGCCATAATCTTCGTCTTTAGAAGGCTGTGTTTTAAGCCAGCTTTTTTTCACTCTCCTCTTTCGCCTTCATCAAGAGGCGTTTTAGTTCCTCCTCACTTTCTGTTATTAAAGTGGTATCATCTGCATGTCTGAGACTGTTGATATTTCTCCCAGCAATTTTGATTCCAGATTGTGAGTCATCCAGCCTGCATACAAGTTAAATAAACAGGGTGACAATATAGAGCCTTGATGTACTCCTTTCCCAATTTCGAACCGTCGATCATTCCATGTCTGGTACTAACTGTTGTTTCTCATCCTATATACAGGTTTCTTGGGAGACAGGTAATGTGGTCTGGTATTCCCATCTCTTTAAGAATATTCCACAGTTTGTTGTGATCTACACAAAGACTTTAGTGTAGGCAATGAAGCAGAAGTAGATTTTTTGAAATTCCCTTGCTTTTTCTATAATCAAGCATATGTTGGCAATTTGATCTCCAGTTCCTCTGCCTTTTCTAAACCCAGCTTGTACATCAGGAAGTTCTCAGTTTACTTACTGCTGAAGCTTAGCTTGAGGGATTTTGAGCATAATCTTGCTAGCATGTGAAATGAGTGCAACTGTTCAGTAATTTGAACATTGTTTGGCATTACCTTTCTTTGGGATTGGAATGAAAACTGACCTTTTCCAGTTCTGTGGCCACTACTGAGTTTTCCAAATTTGCTGGCATATGGAGTGCAGCACTTTAAATCATCCCCTTTTTTTCTTAAAATTTTATTTATTTATTCAGTTTTAGCTGCCCTGAGTCTTTGTTGCTGTGAGGGCTTTCCCCTAGCTGTGGGGAAAGTGAAAGTTGCTCACTACTCTCTAGCTGTGGTGCTTCTCATTGCCATGGCTTTTTCTTATTGCACAACATGGGCTATAGGTGCTCAGGCTTTAGTAGTTGCAGCACATGGACTCAGTAGTTGTGGTTCTCTGGCTCTAGAGCACAGGCTCAATAGTTGTGCCACCTCGGCTTAACTGCTCCAAGGCATGCAGGATCTTCCCAGATCAGGGATGGAAGCTGTGTCTCTTGCATTGGCAAGCAGATTCTTTACCACTGAGCCTCTAGGGAAGCTCCTAAAGGCATCATCATTTAGGATTTGAAATAGCTCAGCTGAAATTCCATAACCTCCACTACCTCAGTTTGTAGTAATGCATTCTAAGGCCCACTTGACTTCACACATCAGGATGTCTGGCTCTAGGTGAGTGACGACACCATTGTGGTTATCTGGGTCATTAAGAGCTTTTTTGTACAGTTCTTCTGGGTATTCTTGTCACCTTTTCTTAATCTCTTCTGCTTCTGTTAGGTCCTTGATGTTTTTGTCCTTTATTGTGCCTATCTTTGCATGAAATATGCCCTTGGTATCTCCAATTTTCTTAAAGAGATCTCTAGTGTTTCTAATTCTATTGTTTTCTTCTATTTAATTGCCTTGTTCACTTAAGAAACCTTTCTTATCTCTCCTTGCTATTCTCTGGAACACTGCATTCAGTTGGGTATATCTTTCTCCCTTGCCTTTCACTTGTGGCTCAGAGGATAAAGTGTCTGCCTGCAATGAGGGAGACCTGGGTTCAATCCCTGGGTTGGGAAGGTCCCCTGGAGAAGGAAATGGCAACCCACTCCAGAATTCTTGCCTGGAGAATCCTATGGACAGAGGAGCCTGGTGGGCTACAGTCCACAGGGTCGCAAAGAGTCAGACACGACTGAGCGACTTCACTTTCACTTTCACTTTCTCTTCTTTTCTCAGCTATTTGTAAGGCCTCCTCAGACAACCACTTTGCCTTCTTGCATTTCTTTTTCTTGGGACTGGTTCTGCTCATCACTTCCTGTATAATGTTATGAACCTCTGTCCATATTTCTCCAGGCACTACCTACCAGATCTAGTTCCTTGAATCTATTCATCACCTCCACTGTATAATCATAAGGGATTTGATTTAGGTTATATTTGAGTGACCTAGTGGTTTTCCCTACTGTTTTCAACTTAAGCCTGAATTTTGCAATAAAGAGCTGATGATCTGAGCCACAGTCAGTTCCGGGTCTTGTTTTTGCTGACTGTATAGAGATTCTCTGTCTTCAGCTGCAAAGAATATAATCAAGATGATGTCAGTGCTGACCATCTGGTGATGTGCATGTGTAGAGTAGGCTCTTTTGATGTTGGAAGAGGGTGTTTGCTATGACCAGTGTGTTCTCTTGGCAAAACTCTCAGCCTTGCCGTGCTTCATTTTGTACTCCAAGGCCAAACTTACCTGTCACTCCAGGTATCTCTTGACTTTCAACTTTTACGTTCCAGTCCCCTATGATGAAAAGGACATCTTTCTTCAGTGTTAGTTCTAGGAGGTCTTGTAGCTTTTCGCAGGCTCGTTCAATTTCAGCTTCATCAGCAACAGTGGTTGGGGCACAGACTTGGATTACTGTGATGTTGAATGGTGTGCCTTGGAAATGAACTGAGACCATTCTGTCATTTTTGAGACTGCACCCAAATACTGTATTTCATACTCATTTGTTAACTATGAACGTCAATACATTTCTTCTAAGGGATTCTTGCACACAGTAGTAGATATAATGGTGAAGGTGAAAGTCGCTCAGTCATGTCCGACTCTTTGTGACCCCATGGACTGTACAGTCCGTGGAATTCTCTAGGCCAGAATACTAGACTGGGTAGCATTTCCCTTCTCCAGGGGATCTTCCTAACCTAGGGATAGAATCCAGGTCTCCCACATTGTAGATGGATTTTTTTTTTTTTTACCAGCTGAGCCACAACGGAAGCCCAAGAATAAGGAGTGGGTAGACAATCCCTCCTCCAGTGGATCTTCCCCACCCAGGAATCGAACCAGGGTCTCCTAGATTGCAGACAGATTCTTCACCAACTGAGTGATTAAGGAAGCCAGATATAATGGTCATCTGAATTAAATTTGCCCATTCTCATTCATTTTAGTTCAGATTCCTAAAACATCGATGTTCACTCCTGCCATCTCCTGTTTGACCACTTCCAATTTACCTTGGAGAAACCCAAGTAAGATGGTAGACACTGAGAGAGGGCATCAGAGGGCAGACAGATGAAAAGCACAATCAGGGAAAACTAGCCAATCTGATCAGTAGCCTGCACCAAGCTCCTCTATCCATGGGATTTTCTAGGCAAGAGTACTGGAGTGGGTTGCCGTTTCCTTCTCCAGGGAATCTTCCTGACCCAGGGATCAAACCCAGGTCTCCCGCATTGTAGACGACACTTTACCATCTGAGCCACCAGGGAAGTCCAAAACATGGACCCCAGCCCTGTCTAACTCAATGAAACTAGGCCACACCATGTGGGGCCACCCAAGATGCATGGGTCATGGAGGGGAGGTCTGACAGAATATGGTCCACTGGAGAAGGGAATGGCAAACCACTTCAGTATTCTTGCCTTGAGAACCCCATGAACAGTATGTAAAGGCAAAAAGATAGGACACTGAAAGATGAACTCCCCAGGTCAGTAGGTGCCCAATATGATGCTGGAGATCAGTGGAGAAATAACTTAAGAAAGAATGAAGGAATGGAGCCAAAGCAAAAACAACACCCGGTTGTGGACGTGACTGGTGATAGAAGCAAGGTCCGATGCTGTAAAGAGCAATATTGCATAGGAACCTGGAATGCTAGGTCCATGAATCAAGGCAAATTGGAAGTGATCAAACAGGAGACGGCAACAGTGAATGTCGACATTCTAGGACTCAGCTAACCAAAATGGACTGGAATGAGTGGACTTAACTCAGATGACCATTTTATCTACTGCGGGCAGGAATCCCTCAGAAGAAATGGAGTAGCCATCACGGTCAACAAAAGAGTCTGAAATGCAGTACTTGGATGCAATCTCAAAAACGACAGAATGATCTCTGTTTGTTTCCAAGGCAAACCATTCAGTATCACGGTAATCCAAGTCTGTGCCCTGACCAGTAATGCTGAAGAAGCTGAAGATGAACGGTTCTATGAAGACCTACAAGATCTTTTAGAACACCCCAAAAAGGTGTCCTTTTCATTATAGGGGACTAGAATGCAAAAGAAGGAATTCAGGAAACACCTGGAGTAACAGGCAAATTTGGCCTTGGATACAGAATGAAGCAGGGCAAAGGCTAATAGAATTTTGCCAAGAAAACACACTGGTCATAGCAAACACCCTCTTCCAACAACATAAGAGACGACACATGAACATCAACAGATGGCTAATACCAAAAGCAGATTGATTAGATTCTTTGCAGCCGAAGATGGAGAAGCTCTATACAGTCAGCAAAAACAAGACCAGGAGCTGACTGTGGCTCAGATCATGAACTCCTTATTGCCAAATTCAGACTTAAATTGAAGAAAGTGGGGAAAAACACTAAACCATTAGATATGACCTAAATCAAATCCCTATTATTATACACTGTCAGTGACAAATAGATTTAAGGGACTAGATCTGATAGACAGAGTGCCTGATGAACTATGGACAGAGGTTCAAGACATTGTACAGGAGACAGGGATCAAGACCATCTCTGGGAAAAAGAAATGCAAAAAAGCAAAATGGCTGTCTGAGGAGGCCTTACAAATAGCTGTGAATAGAAGAGAAGCCAAAAGCAAAGGAGAAAAGGAAAGATATACCCATTTGAAAGCAGAATTCCAAATAATAACAAAGAAAGATAAGAAAGCGTTTCTCAGTGATCAATGCAAGGAAATAGAGGAAAACAATAGAATTGGAAAGACTAGAGATCTCTTCAAGAAAATTAGAGATACCAAGGGAACATTTCATGCAAAGATGGGCTCAATAAAGGACACAAATGGTATGGACCTGAAAAGAAGCAGAAGATATTAAGAAGAGGTGGCAAGAATACACAGAAGAACTGTACTAAAAAGATCTTCATGACCCAGTTAATCACAATGGTGTGATCACTCACCTAGAGCCAGACATCCTGGAATGTGAAGTCACATGGGCTTTAGAAAGCATCACTACAAACAAAGCTAGTGGAGGTGATGGGATTCCAGTTGAGCTATTTCAGATCCTGAAAGATAAATGCTGTGAAACTGCTGCACTCAATGTGTCAGCAAATTTGGAAAACTCAGCAGTGGCCACAGGACTGGAAAAGGTCAGTTTTCATTCCAGTCTCAAAGAAAGGAAATGCCAAAGAATGCTCAAACTATGGCATAATTGCACTCATCTCACACACCAGTAAGGCAATACTCAGAATTCTCCAAGCCAGGCTTCAGCAATACGTGAACCGTGAACGTCCCGATGTTCAAGCTGGTTTTAGGAAAGGCAGAGGAACCAGAGATCAAATTGCCAACATCTGCTGGATCATGAAAAAAGCAAGAGAGTTCCAGAAAAACATCTATTTCTGCTTTATTGACTATGCCAAAGCCTTTGACTGTGTGGATCACAATAAACTGTGGAAAATTCTGAAAGAGATGGGAATACCAGACCACCTGACCTGCCTCTTGAGAAATCTGCATGCAGGTCAGGAAGCGACAGTTAGAACTGGACATGGAACAACAGACTGGTTCCAATTAGGAAAAGAAGTATGTCAAGGCTGTATATTGTCACTCTGCTTATTTAACTTATGTGCAGAGTACATCATGAGAAATCCTGGGCTGGAAGAAGCACAAGCTGGAATCAAGATTGCCAGGAGAAATCTCAATAACCTCAGATATGCAGATGACAACACCCTTATGGCAGAAAGCGAAGAGGAACTAAAGAGCCTCTTGATGAGAGTGAAAGAGGAGAGTGAAAAAGGTTGGCTTAAAGCTCAACATTCAGAAAACTAAGATCATGGCATCTGGTCCTATCACTTCATAGCGAATACATGGGCAAACAGTGGAAACAGTGTCAGACTTCATTTTGGGGGGCTCCAAAATCATTGCAGATGGTAATTGCAGCCATGACATTAAAAGACGCTTACTTTTTGGAAGGAAGGTTATGACCAACCTAGACAGCATATTAAAAAGTAGAGACATTATTTTGCCAACAAAAGTTCATCTCATCAAGGCTATGGTTTATCCAGTAGTTTTGTATGAATGTAAGAGTTGGACTATAAAGAAAGCTGAGCGCTGAAGAATTGATGCTTTTGAACTGTGGTGTTGGAGAAGACTCTTGAGAGTCCTTTGGACTGCAAGGAGATCCAACCAGTCCACCCTAAAGGAGATCAGTCCTGGGTGTCCATGGGAAGGTCTGAAGTTGAAGCTGAAACTCCAATACTTTGGTCAACTGATGCAAAGAACTGACTCATCTGAAAAGACCCTCATGCTGGGAAGGATTGAGGGCAGGAGGATAAGAGGATGACAGAGGATGAGATTTGTGGATGGCATCACTGACTCAACGGACATGAGTTTGAGTGGGCTCTGGGAGTTGGTGTTGGACAGGGAGGCCCTGCGTGCTGCAGCTCATGGGGTTGCAGTGTTGGACACGCCTGAGTGCCTGAACTGAATGTACCTTGATTCATGAACCTACCATTCCAGGTTCCTATGCAATATTGTTCTTTACTGCATAGGACTTCACTTTCACCACCAGATACAATCACAACTGGGCGTTGTTTCTGCTTTGGCTCAGCCTCTTCATTCTTCCTGTAGCTATTATTCTGCTCTTCCCCAGAAGTATACTGGACACCTACCAACCTGGGGGGATAATCTTTCAATGTCATATCTTTTTGCCATTTCATGCTGTTCATGGGGTTCTCAAGGCAAGAATACTGAAGTGGTTTGCCATTCACTTCTCCGGTGGACCACATTTTGTCAGACCCTAACTAGGAGGGACATGCCCTTCAGCTGCTCCCTGTACCTCAGGACATGCCCAGTGCCCTGGTTCTCCCACCATTGGTCCTCGTTGATCATGTAAACCTTCACTGGTCATCAGGTGCTGGTCCATGTGTGGCTGGGGGTCAAGGCCAAGGCCCTGCTGGAATGGCTGGGAAGTGGGTCAGGGACAGCTAGAGCCGATGTTGAAGGATGTCCAGGAGCAGAGGGCACCCCACCCTCTCTGCTGTCACTGGTCACCCCAGGGCTGATCTGCCACTGGGAGGTACTGGTCACCCTGGAGCCGATCTGCTGCCAGGAGTGGAGGGCACCCTGGCCTTTCTACTGCCACTGGCCGCCCAGGAGTCATTGGCCACCCTGGAGCCAACCTGCCACCCAGGAGTCACTGTCCAACATGAAGCCCACCCACCTCCCAGAAGTCGCTGTCTGTCATGGAGCTAGTCAGCTGCCCAGGAGTCACTGTCCACCTAGGAGTGGAGAGCACCCCAGCCTCTCCACTGCTGCTGGCCTCCCTGAGGCCCATCCACCACTACCACCTGCTCTGTGCTGGGAACTGGGGGTGCTGGTCACTACCCTACTCTTGCCTCCATCTCGGCATGATCTCTGCAAAGCCGCTTCCCAGGCCACCAATGCCCCTTCAGGCATTGATTTAAACAGTGCCCTGATAGTTCCATTTAGACCCTATAGAGCCAAAGGAAGACTAATGATATAAGCCTTGACATCTGGCAAAAATGAGGAGGAAAGTAGTCCTCTCCCCCTCCCTACTTTTCTTTTGTTTATAAAAGTAAAGCCTTCTCAGTCCTCCGGGCAGAGCCTTCTCACCTGCCCACTTGTATCTGTCACAAGTGTGCTACACTAATAAACCCATTCTTTGACTCCTACTTTGCCTCTCTGAATTTTTGTGCAGACAAAAGGACTTAAGCTCCAGTAAGTCCTGAGACCAGGTAAGTAGTTTCAATTAAAAGCAGTAGCTCAAGCCCCCTATTAAGCCAGGGATTATGGGTTCAAGCCCCAGCCCATGGGTTTGAGCCCAATCTGAATTTTGCTTGGGTTCAAGTTCCACCTGAGAAGGAGTGAGGGTTCAGACACATTTGTTATACGGTGGTCTGATTTTTACAGTAGCATTGGGCTTTTTGGACTTCCCTGGTGGCTCAGACGGTAAAGTGTCTGTCTACAATGCAGGAGACCTGGGTTCGATCCCTGGGTCGGGAAGAACCCCTGGAGAAGGAAATGGCAATCCACTCCAGTACTATTGCCTGGAAAATCCCATGGACAGAGGAGCTTGGGAGGCTACAGTCCATGGGGTTGCAAAGAGTTGGACACGACTGAGTGACTTCACTCACTCACTCACTCACTCTGGGCTTTTTATTTCACAATGGCCCATTTCACTAATTCTTATGTGAAATCTCTTTTCACCTCAATTTTGGAGTTACTTCAGACTGCCCTCAATGATTTTATATAAATGTTTCTAACTTATAACTAAATCCTATCATATATTGTAAAGTTTCAGTTCAGTTCAGTTCAGTCGCTCAGTCGTGTCCGACTCTCTGCGACCCCATGAATCAGTTTACCAGAGATTAATATTACATTCAGTGGCTCCATGAGGTCTTCAAAGACCCCAGTGTTTCCATCTTTCTAGCCACAGTCTCAGAGGTCAGCTTGGTCCCCAGGGTAGTTCCTCAAGGCACAGAATGGCTGCTGCACCACCAGGCTTCTCATCCAGGATGCTATGATATCCACCAGAAGGGAGAAGATGTGCTTTCTCTTCTTCATTCCTCCCTTCAAGAGTGAGGAAGCTTTACCCAGCAGCCTCCCATTGGCCATGATTATATCACATGATTAAGCTCAAGGAATCGTGAACCGAGAACTTCCAGATGTTCAAGCTGGTTTTAGAAAAGGCAGAAGAACCAGAGATCAAATTGCCAACATCTGCTGGATCATCAAAAAAGCAAGAGAGACCCAGAGAAACATCTATTTCTGCTTTATTGACTCTGCCAAAGCCTTTGACTGTGTGGGTCACAGTAAACTGTGGAAAATTCTGAAAGAGATGGGAATACCAGACCACCTGACCTGCCTCTTGAGAAACCTGTATGCAGGTCAGGAAGCAACAGTTAGAAATAGACATGGAAGAATTGAAAGAGACACATGTACCCCAATGTTCATCGCAGCACTGTTTATAATAGCCAGGACATGGAAACAACCTAGATGTCCATCAGCAGATGAATGGATAAGAAAGCTGTGGTACATATACACAATGGAGTATTACTCAACCGTAAAAAAGAATTCATTTGAATCAGTTCTGATGAGATGGATGAAACTGGAGCCGATTATACAGAGTGAAGTAAGCCAGAAAGAAAAACACCAATACAGTATACTAACACATATATATGGAATTTAGGAAGATGGCAATGACGACCCTGTATGCAAGACAGGAAAAAAGACACAGATGTGTATAACGGACTTTTGGACTCAGAGGGAGAGGGAGAGGGTGGGATGATTTGGGAGAATGGCATTCTAACATGTATACTATCATGTAAGAATTAAATTGCCAGTCTATGTCTGACGCAGGATACAGCATGCTTGGGGCTGGTGCATGGGGATGACCCAGAGAGATGTTATGGGGAGGGAGGTGGGAGGGGGGTTCATGTTTGGGAACGCATGTAAGAATTAAAGATTTTAAAATTTAAAAAATAAAAAACTAAAAAAATAAAAAAATAAATAAATAATAAAAATACCAAAAAAAAAAAAAAAGAAAGAAAGAAATAGACATGGAACAACAGACTGGTTCCAAACAGGAAAAGGAGTACGTCAAGGCTGTATATTGTCACCCTGCTTATTTAACTACTATGCAGAGTACATTATGAGAAACGCTGGGCTGGAGGAAGCACAAGCTGGAATCAAGATTGCCAGGAGAAATATCAGTAACCTCAGATATGCAGATGACAACACCCTTATGGCAGAAAGCGAAGGGGAACTAAAGAGCCTCTTGATGAAAGTGAAAGAGGAGAGTGAAAAAGTTGGCTTAAAGCTCAACATTCAGAAAACAAAGATCATGGCATCTGGTCCCATCACTTCATGGGAAATAGATGGGGAAACAGTGGAAACAGTGTCAGACTTTATTTTGGGGGGCTCCAAAATCACTGCAGATGGTGACTGCAGCCATGACATTAAAAGACGCTTACTCCTTGGAAGAAAAGTTATGACCAACCTAGATAGCATATTCAAAAGCAGGGACATTACTTTGCCAACAAAGATCCATCTAGTCAAGGCTATGGTTTTTCCAGTGGTCATGTGTGGATGTGAGAGTTGGACTGTGAAGAAAGCTGAGCACTGAAGAATTGATGCTTTTGAACTGTGGTGTTGGAGAAGACTCTTGAGAGTCCTTGGACTGCAACGAGATCCAACCAATCCATTCTGAAGGAGATCAGCCCTGGGTTTTCTTTGGAGGGAATGATGCTGAAGCTGAAACTCCAGTACTTTGGCCACCTCATGTGAAGAGTTGACTCATTGGAAAAGACTCTGATCCTGGGAGGGACTGGGGGCAGGAGAAGAAGGGGACAACAGAGGATGAGATGGCTGGATGGCATCACTGACTTGATGGATGCAAGTCTGAGTGTACTCCGGGAGTTGGTGATGGACAGGGAGGTCTGGCGTGCTGTGATTCATGGGGTCGCAAAGGATCGGTTACGACTGAGAGACTGAACTGAACTGAACTGAACTGAATCCACACAACCCATATCTTATAGGTTAATCAACTATGGGATTTTTCTGGTGGTTTTAGGCTTTTGGACTCAGAAACTGGAAATACACTTATGTCATAGTAAGCCAAATTATGAGATTTGATTAACTTAATTGGATCTAGATTATTTCATTATTTCATATCTATATATTTCACTCTGTAAATTTGTCTACAACTTGTCAGCATATCCTTAAATTTGGGAGCTCATTTTTTTTTTCCCTACTTAGGAACCAAGAACAGGAACCAAGGATTTTAGTATTTAGCAAGACCATCTCCAAGAAAAGGAAATGGAAAAAGGCAAAATGGTTGTCTGATGAGGCCTTACAAATAGCTGAGATAAAAGAAGCAAAAGGGAAAGGAGAAAATGAAAGATATATCCATTTGAATGGAGAGTTCCAAAGTATAGCAAGGACAGATGAGAAAGCCTTCCTCAGTGATCAATGCAAAGAAATAGAGGAAAACAATAGAATGGAAAGACTAGAGATCTCTTAAGAAAATTATACATACCAAGGGAACATTTCATGCGAAGATGAGCACAATAAAGGAAAGAAATGGTATGGACCTAACAGAAGCAGAAGATATTAAGAAGAGGTGGCAAGAATACACAGAAGAACTTTACAAACAAGATCTTACTGACCCAGATAGTCATGATGGTGTGATCACTCACCTAGAGCCAGACATCCTGGAGTGTGAAGTCAAGTGGGCATTAGGAAGCATCATTATGAACAAAGCTAGTGGAGGTAATGGAATTCTAGTTGAGCTATTTCAAACTCTAAAAGATGATGCTGTGAAAGTGCTGCACTCAATATGCCAGCAAATCTGGAAAACTCAGCAGTGGCCACAGGACTGGAAAAGGTCAGTTTTCATTCCAATCTCAAAGAAAAGCAATGCCAAAAAATGTTCAAACTGCCATACAATTGCACTCATCTCACACACTAGCAAAGTAATGCTCAACATTCTCCAAGCCAGGCTTCAGCAGTACATGAACCGAGAACTTCCAGATGTTCAAGCTGGATTTAGAAAAGGGAGAGGAACCAGAGATCAAATTGCTGATATCCACTGGATCATCGAAAAAGAAGAGATTTCCAGAAAAAATGTCTACTTCTGCTTTATTGACTATGCCAAAGCCTTTGACTGTGTGGATCACAATAAACTGTGGAAAATTCTGAAAGAGATGGGAGTACAGACCACCTTACCTGCCTCCTAAGAAATCTGTATGCAGGTTAAGAAGTAACAGGTAGAACTGGACTCAAAACAACAGACTGATTACAAATCAGAAAAGGAGTATATCAAGGCTGTATGTTATCACTCTCCTTATTTAACTTAAATGCAGAGCACATCATGTGAAATCCAGGGGTGGATGAAGCACAAGCTGGAATCAAGATTTCCAGGAGAAATATCAACAACCTCAGATACGGAGATGACACCACATTTATGGCAGAAAGTGAAGAAGAACTAAAGAGCCTCTTGATGAAAGTGAAAGAGGAGAGTGAAAAAGTTGGCTTAAAACTCAACATTCAGAAAACTAAGATCATAGCATCTGGTCCCATTTCCTTCATAGCTAATAGATAGGGAAACAGTGGAAACAGTGACAGACTTTCTTTGGGGGGGGGCCTCCAAAATCACTGCAGATGGTAACTGCAGCCATGAAATTAAAAGATGCTTGCTCCTTGGAAGACAAGTTATGACCAAACTATACAGCATGTTAAAAAGCAGAGATATGACTTTACCAATAAAGGTTCATCTAGTCAAAGCTATGGTTTTCCAGTAGTCATGGATGGATGTGAGATTTGGACTATAAAGAGAGCTGAGCGCTGAAGAATTGATGTTTTTGAACTGTGGTGTTGGAGAAGACTCTTGAGAGTCCCTTGGACTGCACGGAGATCCTACCAGTCCATCCTAAAGGAGATCAGTCCTGAGTGTTCATGAGAAGGTCTGATGCTAAAGCTGAAACTCCAATACTTTGGCCACCTGATGCAAAGAATCAACTCATTGGAAATAGACCCTGATGCTGGGAAAGATTGAAGGTAGGAGGAGAAGGGGACAACAGAGGAATAGATGGTTGGATGGCATCACCGATGCAATGGACATGAGTTTGAGTAGGCTCGGGAAGCTGGTGATGGACAGGGAAGCCTGGCGTGCTGCAGTCCATGGGGTTGCAAAGAGTCGGACACGACTGAGCAACTGAAGTGAACTGAACTGAATTCCAGGATGTATCCAGAAATTGATCCCATTCACACAGTGTAATTGAACAGGGCCCTACAGTTCTTCCCAGGACAGACCCCATCCCATCCTTGGCCACATCCTCCAAATGCCTTATGTTTGTAGAAAAGTTTTAGTCTCCCAGGCCTCACGGGAGTCACAAAAGCCTGGCTCAAGAATTAATGACTAAAAGAATGAGAACATGTAGTAATAAAAAACAGCTGTAAACCAGGAGAACTGAAAAGAAACAACAGATCAGCCAATCCATCCCATCTAGCAGTCACAGACTCTAGCTCCTCCATGAAGGACATGGATAACAACGTCTGATGCACATTCTTAAGTTGTTTTATAGATTCTAAAACACTCACCAAATGGAAGAAGCTAACTACATGATGACAGTGAGCACCTTCTAGCACTTGGGAAAAAGATACACAGTGCCTCTAGTGACAAGTCATACATTCTTTTGGCTCTTATAATAAAACAAAACATTTTTAAAATGGATATCCAGTTTACGATTTGATATCCAGTATCTCCACAGTAGCGACTGCATCCCTTTAAATAGCTGAAATAGTCTTGTTTGATGAAGAATGTCCTGGCAGCAGGATCTGATGGATCGAGAGGGTGGTTAGGAAGACTCTATGTGCACCTAGTTTATCAAACAACTCTGGTCCCTTCAGGAGCCCAAGGTAAGAGTGGGGCTTGGGCCATTGGTGCCTCCTCAGCAGAGAGCAGCACAGCTCAGAGGGCAGAAAGAGTTGGGGGCGGGAGGGCTGGGGGCACAGTGCAGGCCCAGAGGTCCAGAACATGCAGGCTAGAAAGGCCCCATGTCTATGCAGGGCCCTGCATACAACACCTGAGAAATGTCCCTCATTACCTCATATTATTTTGGAGGCTACTCTGTCCTTTGAGCCCTCATATTCTCTCACTGTGTACCATCAACGTGCATAGATTTAGTCATCATCTTTTTGCATGTCCACCAGTTTCTCCAGGTCTAGCGTCTCACTCAAATCCCAGTCCTGTTTCTTCACATGGGACACTTTTATTTAGCTTATCCCACCATCCCTGCGGACCCCGAGGACTACACAGCCTCGTGCGTCATCACCTTCTAACACCAGGTCCCCACCTGAGCCCCCCCACTGGGCTCCCTCTCTCTGCACTACATGTCCTGCTCTTAGCCACCAAATTCTGCGGCATGTCACGTATGTGTCTCTTCCTTTCAGATCCAGTTCTACTGCCTTGTCTGGCCCTAATCTCTACTTTAAGTTTTTGCAAGAACTGCTGAGCTGGCCTGTTCAGATATGAATTCTGTTCCCTCCAAACATCTTACACAATGTGACTAAAAGAATCCTCAATAATCACACTGGCTAGTGACTTTCTGTTTCCTATAACATGAAGGGGCACTTCTTCTGTCTCTCTTTCTAGGTCATTTGTGTTTTTTACTGTCTTTTCTCTCCTTCCATCCCCCAACCCTGACATGTGTACTAAGGTGCATATAACAATGCTCCACCCAGACACCCTTTTCAGGCCCGATGCACCCATCTCACTCCACCTCCAACCCTGATGAAAAGAGAAGTTGCTAGTGGCTCAAAGCTGGCTGCCTGGACTTTTCTGGTGGCACAGTGGATAAGAATCTGCCTGCCAATGCAGGGGACACAGGTTCAATCCCTGGTCTGGGAAGATTCCACATGCCACGGAGCAACTGAGCCTGTGCCCCACAACGACTGAGCCCAGGCTCTAGAGCCTGTGCTCAGCAACAAGAGAAGCCACTGAAATGAGAAGCTCGAGCATTGCAATTACAAGGTAGTCCTTGCTCTCAGCAACTAGAGAGAGCCCACACCCAGCAATGAAGACCCAGAACAACCACAATATATTAAAAAAGAAAAAAAAAAACAAAACTGGCTGCCTCCCAAGCATTCCCCCAGCGGAGGAAAACACACACCCTGCCCGGGGATGGCTGGAGGCCACCAGCCACCTGCTGTGGGCTACAAAGCCTGTCCTTCCTACTTCAATTTGGGACAGCTCTATATGCCGCCCCAGCCCTAGAATGCCCATAGGATCAGATGAGGCCTTGACTGCAACCAGACTGTTTTTTCTGATCCTGTTTTCTTCACTTCCTCACAGGTCTATGTTGTGTAAGAACTTCCCAATAAACCTGCTGTACACAACAGGTGATCTTGGAGTCTGCGAAACCATCCTAAGACAGGCAGTTCCAGGAGTGATCCAGAGTGTGTGCTCTAAAACCCCATCTGGAGACGGATCACTCACTAGTCAGTGGCCAAGGATGGCCCCTGGGAAGCCGTGGCAGTGCACCATTAGTGTTTTCTCCCCAGGGTAGACTAAGGAAGAGTACCAGCTGGGGGACTCTTGGCTGGCACAGTACTTTAAGAATAGAAACAGAGTGACCATCAAGACCTTCGAATTGGGTACCAATTTCTAAATGGAATGAAACAGACTTAGGGCAACTGTTGGTCAGTGCAGCCAGAACCTGAAAGTCATGGGGCCTCTGGCATCCCCTGATTGAGCCCAGTCTCCTGCAGGAAGGCCGAACTGTTGTACAGGTGGGTCTATTTCAGAAAAGCCTGGATTCTTCAACAAGTCTTCTGTGCCAAAGTTAGAATCCTAATAGGCAGTGAAATCCCTAAAATTGGATGGGTTTACCTCGGTAGATATAGTTGAGGATCTCAAATTCCCCAACCCCTCTGAACCTAACAGGCCCATGATCAGGCACCCACCCCTACTGGGGATGGTCTGAATTGACTAAAGGAGAGTTAAGTTGCTGTAGGAGCCAGGAAAGTAAGCATGGGATTGTGTTCAGAGAGCGCTGAACACTGCACTGGATAGCACCGTGAAAACACCACAAAGCAACCAATTCCTTACATTTTTAGCGATTTCTCTTTAACAGGAAGTAGTTTTTGCTCCGTGTCGTGGCAGGAAACTCGTACCCCTTCTCTCCTCACGCCTGCCTCTTCTCTGTCATGTGGGCTTTCCAGTTTCAGTTTAACTAATCCCTAGCGAGTTCCCCCTCTCTATCCCATCCATCCCAGCCCAAACCCTGAGACGTATGATGCTTCAGCATCTTCAGTGAAATATTACTCAGTGTTTAAGCCCAGCTCCTCCATTCTCCCAGCCCTGTGAAAGGCTCTCCAGGCATTACTTTTGGGGAGAACAGCTGGTAAGTCATCACGTGGCCTGGCCCTTACTGAGATCCACGCTGCGAAATCAAAACATGTGGAACAATACCTGGATGTGTCTTGAACACTTAGTAAAAGCAGTTTACACGTTGGGGCAGTTCTAACACCCACATTCACATGCAGCCCTTAGCGTGACTATGCTCTAACCACAATGATGGAAGCGCGCTGAGCCAAGATCATCTTCACTCACCGACCGGAAGGCCAAGAGGAAGGGGAAGGTGCACGCAAAGTGCTCAAGCCGTGTCCTTGGGATCAGGTTTGTCAGGAGAACCTCCCTGGCTGCAGCCGTGGGCCCAACCCACCTCGCGGGTTCCCCGAGGGCGGCCGCGGGAGGCGATAGGATGAGACTGAGGGGCAAGACCTAGCGTCCAGGCTGGAGGGGCGGAAGGGCGGCTCTGTGCGTGAGCAGAGTGGGCCCCGCGCATCACCGGATCCCTGCGCACCACCTTTAAGTCCTCATCCACGAGGGCCTAGGGGTGGTGATGACTTTCCAGCACGTTCCAAGGCAGTGCAGAGCCTGCTGGGGGGCGGAGAGGCACAGACTGGGACGGGGCCCCGGGACGTGTGCAGCTGCCCCAGGCGGCCGTGGGGCTGGGGTTGGGGGGCCTTGCACTAGCGCCGGTTCACTTTCTGGACTTTTCGGAGGCAAGGGGGGACGGGTCCTGGTAGTGCCAAGGGCCCCAGGAGCAGGGTGGGACTGGAGGCCACTGAGAGTGAAGGCTGGAAAGCTTCCAGCACCTCCTGCAATGCGAGAAGAGTCTGGGGGTTTGATGAGCTACGTGTGGGCGGGCGACTGAGGGGAAGGAGGGGTGAGGGGGCGCCTGATTCCTTGAGTGATTAGCCGGGCTCTGAGAAAACAGAGGCCAACATCCCTGTCCAGCTCTGTTGCGCAGAGGGAGAGAGATTTGCCTAGAGTCGCACAGCTGCTGATTAAGAGCCGGAGGTTCAGAGTTGGGCATCTGTCTCCCGAGCCATCAGAGTGAACCGCTGGACGTGGGTGTGGTCAGGAAGATTAACAACACGGGAAAAGATGGTCGTGAGTTACATGTACAATCCCCGACTTAAAGAAGGTTGTAGTAACTTTTTCAATCCAGTGAAGAATTAAAGACCCAAAACAGGTTTCCCAGGAAAGCAAATTTTGCCTCAATACTGTATTATCAAAGGCTGTCCTCTGAATTTCAGACACCCCAGACACCAGGATCACGAGAATCAGTTGACTCGTAAAACTCTTATCTAGTATCTATAGAATATATACAGCTGCTGCTGCTAAGCTGTGTCAGTCGTGTCCAACTCTGTGCGACCCCACAGACGGCAGCCCACCAGGCTCCTCTGTCCCTGGGATTCTCCAGGCAAGAACACTGGAGTGGGTTGCCATTTCCTTCTCCAATGCGTGAAAAGTGAAAGTGAAGCTGCTCAGTCGTGTCTGACTCTTCTCGACCCCATGGACAGTAGTCTACCAGGCCCCTCTGTCCATGCGATTTTCCAGGCAAGAGTACTGGAGTGGGGTGCCATGTCCTCTCCAGAATATATACTAAATAAACACAGAATTGTATATTATGTATTTATGTGTGTATACATATATTCTGTGTTTATGAATGTGTTTATACTTATTACACATGTATGTATTCTGTATTTCTACCTTGCTGGAGAAGTCTGAATAGTACAATGCCAGACACTTTTGTTCCTTCCAGTTACATTTAAGAATTATCATTGTTTAAGGGAGTCTAAAGTTCAGTGCTGTACATATATGGTTAAAAAAGTATCAACTAGATCATGAGCACACTTTCTGCACATACTCCACGCTGCCAGCAGCCCCTGGGAATCTGAGAAAAGTCTGGAGGACACCATTCTAGCTGACAGCATGCAAATGACTTTGCAGAACCCCCTTCCCTACAACACGTCAAGATGTGGAACAGAACACTCAAGCGTTTGAGAGTGGCAGGCAAAGTGATCAGCACTCAGACTCCAGAAATAAAGAAGGGAAGAAGTGAGAATTCAGGAGATCTGGAAGTAGAATCACAAAATGCAGGCACACACATCAGAAAGACCTGGCATAATACGCTTCACACATTTTTGCTAAGTTACTTTTTGTTTGTTTCATTTTATCAGCACACGCCTGATGTGTATTATACCTTACACAGTCCTCTTCTCTGATGCTAGTATGTTCAATTCTACAATATGCTGAGAAGAAAAAAGTATAGCCTATACAGGTTATAGATAGCCATTCCCTCTCAGTCACCTTTATTAATATTAGAACATGTAAATTCAGGTTTGTTTCCGGTTTCAGGATAACAGGAACAAGATGTCTTGCCTATTCCTTTATCTATCTTTGAGTAAGTTCTTAATAATTGGATTCTAACTGGTTTTCAGAGAGGTTCTGTGTGTGTATGGACCTCCCTGGCGGCTCACTGAATGCACTGCAGTAGAGCGTACACTGGAGAAGGCAATGGCAGCCCACTCCAGTGCTCTTGCCTGCAGAACCCGGGACGGGGGAGCCTGGTGTGCTGCTGTCTATGGGGGGGTGGGGTGGGGGAAATGGACACTAAGGTTGATTACGCCCAGCTCCCAGCTGGTCCTAGCCTCTGGCCCATCTCCAGAATTCCTTGCCCCAGCCATTTAAGAGATAACTAACCCAAACAACCGTGGAGAAGAACAGACCCCCTTAAGACAGTAGATTTCCACATACATGCCTATATATACTTACTCTTCTCTTGGGTTAGGGCAGCAGCTCACTAATCTGACTGCTGCCCCTACTTGCCTCATTAAAGGTGATCTGTTCCTGTAAAATGCTGGTCTCATTCTTTTTCCAAAACTCGCCTTCTTTAACTTCCTTACCCTACAATTAATGTTAAGACTTTTATAAAAGATGTACTTCAATGTGTGCAGAAAACTCATTTAACAAGACCCATTTCTAAATTATGATAAAAATTATTCAACAAACAGCAATAGGAGGGAATTAACCTGATAAAGGGGCAGTTCCAAAAAATGTTCAAACTACCACACAAGTGCACCCATTTCACATGATAACATTACTTGCTCAAAATTCTCCAAGCCAGGCTTCAACAGTACATGAACCGAGAACTTCCAGATGTTCAAGTTGGATTTAGAAAAGGCAGAGGAACCAGAAATCAAATTGCCAACATCTGTTGGATCACAGAGAAAGCAAGAGAATTACAGAAAAACATCTGCTTCAATGACTATGCTAAAGCCTTTGACTGTGTGGACCACAATCAACTGTGGAAAATTCTTAAAGAGATGGCTATACCAGATCACCTTACCTGCCTCCTGAGAAATCTGTATGCAGGTAAAGAAGCAACAGCTAGAACCAGACATGAAACAACAAACTGGCCCAAAATTGGGAAAGGAGTACATCAAGGCTGTATATTGTCACCCTGCTTATTTAACTTGTATGCGGAGTACCTCATGCAAAATGCTGGGCTGGATGAAGCACAAGCTGGAATCAAGACTGCTGGGAGAAATATCAATAATCTCAGGTATGCAGATGACACCACCCTTATTGTGGAAAGAAAAGAGGAACTAAAGAGCCTCTTGATGAAGGTGAAAGAGGAGTGTGAAAAAGCTGGCTTGAAACTCAACATTCAAAAAATGAAGATCATGGCATCTGGTCCCATCACTTCATGGTAAATAGATGGGGAAATGATGGAAAAAGTGACAGACTATTTTCTCAGGCCCCCAAATCACTGCAGATGGTGACTGCAGCCATGAAATTAAAAGACGCTTGCTCCTTGGAAGACAAGCTATGACAAACCTAGACAGCGTATTAAAAAGCAGAGACATTACCTTGCTGACAAAGGTCCATATAGTCAAAGCTATGGTTTTTCCAGTAGTCATGTGTGGATTTGAGAACTGGACCATAAAGAAGGCTAAACACCGAAGAATTGATGCTTTCAAACTGTGGTATTGGAAAAGACTTTTAAGAGTCCCTTGGAATTGCTAGGAGAGCAAACCAGTCAATCCTATAAGAAATCAATCCTGAATATTCATTAGAAGGACTGATGCTGAAGCTGAAGCCCCAATACTTTGGCCACTTGTTGCAAAGAGCCAACTCATTAGAAAAGATCCTGATGCTGGAAAAGATTGAAGGCAGGAGGGAAAGGGGACGACAGAGGACGAGATGGTTGGATGGCATCACCAACTGAATGGAAATGAGTTTGAGCAAGCTCTGGGAGATGATGAAGGACAGGGAAGCCTGGCGTCCTGCAGTCCGTGGAGTCACAAAGAACCAGACATGACTGAGCGACTGAAAAGCAACAACGTGAGAAATCTGGATAACATCATACTTCGTGATGAATGACCGCATGCTGTCCATACAACGAGAAGCAGGAAAGTCAGCGAGAAAGGCACCATCTGCTTTGACAGGTTTCATACAGCTTTATATGGAGGTTCTGACCAGGGAGATTAAGCCAGAAATGAAGAACAACATAGCCATGTACGCAGGAAGTCCTATGGGATAAAGGAAAACTACTGAAACTACTAAAGGAGCTGTCAAGGTTGCGGATACAGTCAATATAAAAGAACTAATTGTATCTTTTTAAAATTGCAGTAAACAAAACAAGAATGAAATAAACAATTCAATTTGTGATAGCCTACAAAAGAGCAAAATACTTGGGAAGAACTTTAACTGAAGAAGTATAGACCTTTCACATTGAAAATACAAAACATTTTGTAAGTAATTTTAAAAAACAAGTAAGTGGAAATATAGCCCATATTAATGAATTAAATTACTTCATATTATTATGATAACAGATCTGCAGATTCAAGACAGTTCCTATCAAAATCCCAGTATATTAAATTGCCAGTACAGATTGCCAGTGCATATTAAATTGCACAAATTTAAAAGCCAGTACAACGCTGAGCAGGCTTCCCTTGTGGCTCAGCTGGTAAAGAATCCACCTGCAATGCAGGAGACCTGGGTTCGATCCCTGGATTGGGAAGATCTGCTGGAGAAGGGAATGACTACCCAATCCAGTATTCTGGCCTGGAAAATTCCATGGACTATATAGTCCATGGGGTCACAAAGAGTCGGACACAACCGAGTGACTTTCACTTTCACCTCCACTTCACTATGCTGAGCAGTTTTTGATTACTGATTCACTTTCTTTACTTGTTATTGATCTGTTCAGATTTTCTACTTCTTACCAGGGCCAGGAGTCTTCTCTGGCAAATTCGAACAATTTTTTAAAAAATAATTAATGCCAGTCCTTCTAAAATTATTCCCAAAAATTTAAGAGATGGAAACACTTTTCAGTTTATTCTGTGAGGCCTGTATTATCCTGTTACCAAAGCCAGTTAAGGACAATACAAGAAAACTATAGATCAATAATTTCAGTGAAACACAAAATTTTTCAACAGTGTTAGCAAACCAAATTCAAAAATATATTAAAATAACCATACAATGTGACCAACTGAGATTTATCCCAGTCATACTCTGATAGTTCAAAATCCTCAAATTAATCAATGTAACATGTCACACTAATAGAATGAAAGAGAAAAACTGTATGATTGGCTCAATGGATATAGAAAAAAAGGCTAAAAAAATACATTCTTTCATGATAAAATTCTTCAACAGATTGGATATAAAAGAAACATACTTCAACATAATAAAGGTCAAATACAGCAAACTCACTATTAATATTATAGTAAATGGTAAAAACATTGAAAGCTTTTCCTCTAAGATTAGGAGCAAGACAAGGATGCCTACTCCCTCCGCTTTTATTCAGTGTAATCCTGGACGTTCAAGCCAGACTGTTAGGCCAGACAAAGCAATACAATTCATTCAAATTGGAAATGAAGAAGTACAATTGTCATTTTTGCAGATTATATGATTTTATATAGAAAACCCAAATATATAACCAAAAATCTATTGGAGCTAATCAATGATTTCAGTAAAGTTGCAGAATATAAAATCAATAATCAGAAATCAATTGCATTTCTATATACTAATAATGAAACATCTAAGAAAGAAATTTTAAAACTATCCCATTCAGAACAGCATAAAAAACAAGATACATAAACATAAATTTTACCCAGGAAGTAAATGATATGTATGATGAAAACTACAAGATTTTGTTGAAAGAAACTGGAGAAGACACAAGTGGAAAGAGATTTCTTGTTCATGGGTGTAATAATTAATATTGTTAAAATGCCCATGCCTCCCAAAGCCACCGATAGATCCAACAAAATCCTTAATAAAATTCCAATGGCATTCTTCATAGAAACAGTAAAAAAAAAAACAAACAACTTTTTTTCATTTATATGGAACCATAAGTGACCTCAAATAGCCAAAACAAATCTGAGGGGTAAAAACAAAGCCAGCAGCAGCACACTTCCTAATGTCAAACCATCATACAAAGTTATAGTAATCAAAACTACATCTTACTGGTATGAAGATAGGCATATAGACCATTGGAACAGAATAGAAAGCTCAGAATTAAATCCACATATATAGGGAAAACTAGATAAATACCCAAGAAAATTGAAAGTGGGCCCCAGTCTTACATCATCCTCAAAGATTAACTAGAAATGGATCAAAGACTTAAATATGAGAGCTGATAGCATAAAACTCCTTAAAAAAATGTAAGGAAGAAGTACCTTGACATTGGTCTTGGCAATGATTTCTTAGATATGATATAAAAAGCAAAAAAATGCGACAAGTAGGGCTTAATATTAATCTCAAAAGCTTCTGCACAGTGAAAGAAACAATTTAAATGAAAAGGCAGCCTACAGAATAGGAGATATTTGTGAGCAATATATCAGATTAGGGGTTAATACCCAAAGTATATAAAGAACTCCTACAACTCAACAACAAAAAACGAACGATCCAACTAAAAACTGGGCACAGGAACTAAAAAGACATTTTTCCAAAGAAGACAACCAAATGGTCCAAGCACGTTAAAAGGTGTTCAACATCACTAATCATCAGGCAAATACAAGTCAAAACCACAATGAGAAAAACCTCATGCCTGTCAGAATGGCTATCATCCAGAAGACAAGCAACAAGTGTTGATGAGAATGTGTAGGAAAGGGAATTCTTGCACACCAAGGGAACCCTTGAGGGAAAAGTAAATCGTTTCTGTTACTATGTAGAATAATACAGAAGTTCCTCAAAATTTAAAATAGAGCTACCATAGACCCAGCAATTCCACCTCTGGGTATATACCTATAGGAAATGAAAACAGGATATCAAAGAGATGCATGCTGTCCCATGTTTACCACAGCAGCATTCATGAAAGAGAAGATATGGAAACAACCCTAGTGCCCATCCATGGATAAACGGCTAAAACTGATGTGGCATTTATACATGTTGTTCAGTTGCTAAGTCAAGTCTGACTCTTGAGACCCCATGGACTGCAGCATGCCACAGTTCCGTCCTTCACTATCTCCCGGAGTTTGTTCAGACTCGTGTCCATTGAGTCGGTGATGCTCTCCAGCTATCTCATCCTCTGCCGCCCCCTTCTCCTCCTGCCCTTAATCTTTCCCACCATCAGGGTCTTTTCCAATGAGTTGGCTCTTCGCATCAGGTGGCCAAAGTACTGGAGCTTCAGCATCAGTCCTTCCAATGAATATTCAGGGTTGATTTCCTTTAGATTTGACTGGTTTTCTCTCCTAGCAATTCCAAGGGACTCTCAAGAGTCTTCTCCAACACCACAGTTCAAAAGCATCAATTCTTTGGCGCTCAGCTTTCTTTATGGTCCAACAACTCTTATATCCATACATCACAACTGGAAAAACCATAGCTTTGACTATATGGATCTTTGTCGACAAAATGATGTTTCTGTCTAGGTTTGTCATAGCTTTTCTTCCAAGGAACAAGTGTCTTAATTTCATGCTGCAGTCACCATCCACAGTGATTTTGGAGCCCAAGAAAATAAAGTCTGTCACTGTTTCCATCATTTCCCCATCTATTTGCCATGAAGTGATGGGACCAGATGCCACGATCTTCATTTTTTGAATGTTGAGAGTTTTTTTTAATATATTGGAAGATTTATTTTATTCTTTTCTTATTTATTAATCGAAGGATAATTGCTTTATAGAATTTTACTGTTTTTTGTCAAGCTTCAACATGAATCAGCCATAGGTATACATATATCCCCTCCTGTTTGAACTTCTCTCCCATCTCCCTCCCCATCCCACCCCTCTAGGTTGATACAAAGCCCCTGTTTGAGTTTTTTGAGCCATACAGCAAATTCCTATTGGCTATCTATTTTACATATGGTTATGTAAGCTTCCATGTTACTCTTTCCATGCATCTCACCCTCTCCTCCCTTCTCCCCATGTCCAAAGGTCTATTCTCTATGTCTGTTTCTCCATTGCTGCTCTGTAAATAAATTCTTCAGTACCATTTTTCTAGATTCTGTATATATGCATTAAAATACAATATTTACCTTCCTCTTTATGACTTCATTCTGTATAATAGGCTCTAGATTCATACTGAGTTTTAAGCCAGATTTTTCACTCTCCTCTTTCACCTTCATCAAGAGGCTCTTTAGTTTCTCTTTGCTTTCTGCCATAAGGGTGGTGTCATCTGCATATCTGAGGTTATCGATATTTCTCCCAGCAATCTTAATTCCAGCTTGCGCTTCATCCAGCCTGGCATTTTGCATTATGTACTCTGCATAGAAGTTAAATAAGCAAGGTGACAATATACAGCCTTGATGTAGTCCTTTCCAAGTTTTGAGCCAGTCTGTTGTTCCATATCCGGTTCTAACTGTTGCTTCTTGTTCTGCTACAGGTTTCTCAGGAGGCAGGTAAGGTGGTCTCATATTTCCATCTCTTTTAAGAATTTTCCACAGTTTGTTATAATCCACACAGTCAAAGGCTTTAGCATAGTCATTGAAGCAGATGTTTTTCTGTTATTCCCTTGCTTTCTCTATGATCCAACAGATGTCGGCAATTTGATCTCTGGTTCCTCTGCCTTTTCTAAATCCAACTTGTACATCTGGCAGTTCTCAGTTCACGTACTGCTGAAGCCTAGCTTGAAGGATTTTGAGCATTACTTTGCTAGCATGTGAAATGAGTGGAATTGTGTGGTAGTTTGAACATTCTTTGGCATTGCCCTTCTTTAGGATGGAATGACTGTGTTGACCTATAAATAAATGTATTGATTTCTAGGCAGTGACATGAGCTCACAGCAGCAAAGTCATTTCTCCCCCTGCCCTTTTGTAAACAACTAATTAGATAGACTTACAGGAACTAAAGTACTTAGCACCCTAGGCCAAGGGACTCAGAGGGCTATCCAAATATAAATCCAAAAATAAATAAATGAGACCTTGGTAAGGGCTGTGGATTCAAGGAGTCAGACAGCCTTCCCCCAATAAGTTAGGAGAGTTCTGACCTGGGCAAGTACAGGCAAGAGATTTTGTGCAAGCCCAGCCTGTCTGGAGACGGAGTCCAGCAAGCCACTGCCATGGACAGACAGATGGAGAACTATACCAGAACTACCCCCCTTCCCTGGATACTGCCTGGGTAGGGAGACAGCAACTGCAACCTCTCCTGAGAGGAGGCGGAAAGCGGTAACCACCAGCTACCCAGTTTAGGGATTAGGGCTGGAGAAACTTGTTTCTCTCCAACAGCACCCTGGTTTCTGGGGGGGGAGGGATGGGAAGAAAGCAGATAGAAACATTAGAACATTATATGAGCAGGTTACTGCTGTCTCCTTCAGAAGTCAGCATGGGATCTGCCCACTAGGCTTGGATTACCACACATAAGGATCTCCACCTGGCCTAAAGACATCCTCAAAGCCCCAGTGCTAACCGCACACCTCCCCCCATTCTGCCGACAGCTGCTGTGTGCACCCGCAGTGCGATGTGAGAGAGGCATCCGGGATACGGGGAGCTTGCTCAGAAAACACCGCAAACGGTGGGGAAAAGCGAAATCACAAACTTGACTTATAGCGCCACCTTCTGGAACACAAAATAAAGGCTTCCAGTAGCCCTGGTCCGCTGTGGCTCAGACAATAAAGAACCTGCCTGCAATGCGGGAGTGGAGACGGCAATGGCAACCCACTCCAGTACTCTTGCCTGGAGAGTCCCCGTGGACAGAGGAGCCTGGGGTCGCAAAGAGTCAGACACGATTGAGCGACTAAGCACAGCACTACACAGTTTGTAAGAACCAAAGTAAACATAAATCCTTAACTAAGAAAGGTGTTTGCTACTTCAAATGTGAGTGCACAGTTGCATATATGCAAACACTATGAAAACTCAGAGAAATATGTTATCACAGACAGAAAATTCCCCAGCAACTGAACACAAACGCATGGAATATTATGATCTGACTGATATAGCATTCAAAATAGCTATTATGAAGAAATTCAACAAGAAAACTCAAGAAGGCAACTTAATAAACCCAGAAATAAATAAAAATGTAAGGATTTCCTCAGCGAAGACTTTGAAATTATTTTTAAACTCTGGACTGAAGGACTCCGTGAATGAATGAGATGGAGAATGCAGTGGAGAGCGTCTGCCCCTAGACAGACGAGGGGGAGGAATGGTCTCCTGGAGGACAGGCCTATAGAAAGAATACAGCCAGGAGAATGGGAGACTTAATAATAGTGAAGAAAGCCTAAGAGCGCCATTGGTTTCCATCAGAAAGGCGAATATCCGAATAATTGGGATTCCAAAGGAGGGGAGGAAAAAAGGGGACAGAGAGTTTGTTTAAAGAAACAGCAGCTGAGGGACTTCCCTGGTGGTCCGGTGGTTAGGACTCGGCACTTCCATCGCCATGGGCCTGGGTTCGTTGCCTAATGGGGGAACTAAGATCTCACAAGCCAAGCACCGAAAAAAGAAAGAAATACAGCTGAGAACTTTACAAACCTGGGGAAAACATGGACATGCAGCTCTACAAAACTACTAAAACGTCTACCATTCCAGCGCAAAAAGACACCATCCCTGTGTCTGGAAGAGTCCCTGGAGGAGGGTATGGCAACCCACTCCAGTGTTCTTACCTGGAGAATCCCACGGACAGAGGAACCTGGCGGACTGCAGCCCATGGAGTCGCAAAGAGACACAACTGAAGTGACTGACACGCGCAAGCGCGTGGGCTTTTCTGGTTGCGGCCAGCAGGTGGTGCACAGGCTAAACTGTCAGGTTAGTTTCAGGCAAACAACAAAGTGATTCAGCGATGAACGTAGAAAGTTACCTACTTTTCCAGATTTCTTAGATTTGTATAGGTTATCATAAGATCTTGAGTATAGTTCCATGTACTACACAGTGAACCCTTGTTTATCTATTTTAAATAAAGTGGCATCTATTAATCTCATATTCCTAATTTACCTTTTCCCCTTCCCCTTTGGTAACCATAAATTTGTTTTCTATGTCTGTGAGTCTATTTCTGTTGTAAATAAGTTCACTTGTATTAATTTTTAGATTCCACATACACATGATGTGATATTTGTCTTTCTGTCTGACTTCACTTGATACAATAAGTTCTAGGTTTATTCATGATGTGGCAAATGGCAATATTTCATATTATTTTTATGGCTGAATAATATTCCAGTGTGTTGAGGTCCTTTAATGGACTGGAACCTGGTGGTCTGGAGTCGACGATAAGAAAGTAAAAGAGAGAGAGAAAGAGGCTGATATTCCTTGGTTTACACAGAAAGCCAATAAAGCCTTTGACATAAGGCTTGCACTGCTTCACGTAGGCACCAGGCACCCTCTCGAGGGGTTGAGGGCACAGTGCACCTTCTCGGGAGAGTCTCAGAAGCCTGGGCAAGAAAGTAGCTCAGCGGGCTTCTGCACTCCAAAGAATTAGCCTGAGTGAGAGAGAGAGAGAGAGACAGACAGACAGACAGACATGGGTACCCAAGCTCTGGAGTAAACGTGTTTTATTTAACATAGTGTGGGTATATACACTGTCTTACAAGGTAGCTATTTTCAGCAAACATAAAAATCAAAAGTCCAGACTTACAAATTATCAAGGAAACACAAGGCAATCCATATCAAAGAGAGAGGGTTGTAAATAATCACTTTTACCGTATGGTTCAGAGAAAGGAAGAGGGTCGTAAATAGTTACTTGTCACCATATGGAAAAACTAACGAAGGAAATGCATGCGTTCCTCGGCCCCAGAGCAGTTTGCCACACCTCTTATTTCCTGAATATTCAGGAATTAATACGGAACAGAGGATTCAGGACAGATCCAAAACAGCACGCGGGAAGCCGCCTGTTAAATGCTTCCTGACACATTGCATATATGTACCACTTCGTCTTTATTCATTCATCTGCTGGTGGACATTTCAGTGCTGCTATGAACACTGGGGTGACTGCATCTTTTCAAGTCAGAGCTCTCTCTGGATGTATACAGACTTTCTGATGATGGTTGTTCTAGCCAGCGTGAGGTGGCACTTCGCTGCAGTTTTGATTTGCATTTCTCTAATAATTAGCGATGGTGAGCATCTTTCCCTGTGCCAGATGGCCATCTGTGTGTCTTCTTTAGAGAAATATCTATTTAGGTCTTCTGTCCACCTTTTGATTGGGCTGTTTATTTTATAGACGTTGAGTTATATGTGCTGTGTGTATATTTTGAAAATTAACCCCTGTTGGCCTCGTTATTTGCAAATATTTTCTCCCAGGCCATATATTTCTTTTCATTTCTTTTGCTGTACAAAATCTTTTAAGTTTGATTAGATCTCATTTCTTTATTTTTGCTTTTATTTCCATTGCCTAGGGAGACTGACCTAAGAAAACATGACTACAATTTATGCCACAGAATGTTTTGCCTATGTTATCTTCTGGGTTTTATGATGTCGCATCTTATATTGAAGTCTTTCAGCCATTTTGAGTTTATTTTTGTATGTGGTATGAGGGTGTGTTCTAACTTCACTGATTTACATGCACCTAGCCAAATTTTCCAACACCACTTGCTGAAGAGACTATCTTTTCTCCAGTGTATATTGTTGCCTCCTTTATAGAAGATTCATTGATTGTAGGTGTGTAGGTTTATGTGTATTCTCGTCCATTGATCTGTATGTCTGTTTCTGTGCCAGTACCATGCTATTTTGATTACTACAGCTTTGTAGTCAAATCCAAAGTCTGGGAAACTTATGCCTCCAGCTTTGTTCTTTTTCCTCAAGATTACTTTGGCAATTTGGGGTTTAAATGGGCTGTTTTATCTATTGGATGTTTTATACAATTCACGAAGTAACCACAAAGCAAAAACCTAGAGTAGACCCACAAAGGGCAAAGAAGGGAGAAATAGAGCATACCACCATGGAAATTAAGCAATTTATGAATTAGGCTGAGAAAGACAGGAAAAGAAATAATGGAAATACAAAACATGAAAACAAATTGGCATTAGTAAATCCCTGCTGCTGCTGCTAAGTCGCTTCAGTCGTGTCCAACTCTGTGTAATCCCATAGACGGCAGCCCACTAGGCTCCTCTGTCCTTGGGATTCTCCAGGCAAGAACATTGGAGTGGGTTGCCATTTCCTTCTCCAATGCATGAAAGTGAAAAGTGAAAGTGAAGTCGCTCAGTCGTGTCTGACTGTTAGTGACCCCATGGACTGGAGGCTACCAGGTTCCTCTGTCCATGGGATTTTCCAAGGAAGAGTACTGGCGTGGGGTGCCATTGCCTTCTCTGAGTAAATCCCTACATATCAATAATTACTCTACCTTTAAGTGGATTGATTTCACCATTAAAAGGCACCGAGTGGCTGAATGAATTTTTAAAATGACACCAAACTGTAAGAGAGATCCATTTCAGATTTAAGGACAAATATACAGTTAAAGTGAAGGAATGGAAAATTATATTCCATATAATTGGAAAGAAGTGGGAATAACTATACTTACATCTAACAAAATAAGCCAAAAATTGTAACAAGGGACAAAAGAGGCTGATTATAAAGTGACAAAGTGATCAATCCATCCAAAAGACATAATAATAACAAATAACACACCCATCACCTAAATATGTTAAGCACTTCAATATATTAAATAAATACTAACAGACATGAAGGAAGACGATAGAATAGGAAAAGGTGAAAACTGTGACAGATTTTATTTTTTTGGGTTTCAAAATCACTGCAGACAGTGACTGCAGCCATGAATTTAAAAGACGCTTGCTCCTTGGAAGGAAAGCTATAAGAAACCTAGACAACATATTAAAAAGAAGAGACATCACTCTGCTGACAAAAGTCCATATTGTCAAAGCTATGGTTTTTCCAGTAGTCATGTATGGATGTGAGAGTTGGACCATAAAACAGTCTGAGCACTGAAGAATTGATGCTTTTGAATTGTGTTGCTGGAAAAGACTCCTTGGACAGCAAGGAGGTCAAACTAGTCAATCCTAAAGGAATTCAACCCTGAATATTCATTGGAAGGACTGATGCTGAAGCGCCAATACTTCGACCACCTGATGCAAAGAGCCGACTCATCGGAAAAGACCCTGATGGAGGGAAAGATTAAGGGCAGGAGGAGAAGGGGGCGACAGAGGATGAGATAGCTGGAGAGTAACACCGACTCAACAGACATGAGTTTAAGCAAACTCCAGGAGAGAGTGAAGGACAGTGAGGCCCGGCGTGCTGCAGCCCATGGGGTCACCAAGAATAGGACATGACCTAGTGACTAAACAACAACATGAAAAGAGACACAAAGAGCAATACACTCATGGCAGGGCATTTCAATATCCCACTTTCAACAATTCACAGAACACCCGGACGGCAAGTCAGCAAGAAATGATGGAAGTAAAACATACATTAGACCAAATGAATGTACCAGACATCTATAGGACACTCCATCCAACAGCAGCGGAACCCAACATTCTCCTCAAACGTACACGCCACATTTTTGAGGGTTGACCATCTAATAGGACAAAGAACAACTCTTAGCAAATTTGGGGAGATTGAAATCATAATAGGTATCATTTCCAACCACAATGACTTAAGCTAGAAGTCAACAACAGGAAGAAAGCTAGAAAATCCACAAACATAAGGAAACAAACAAACATTCATGAAAAACTAATGGGTCCAAGAAGAATTTTTAAAAGTCTCAAATGAAAATAGAAACACAACTTCCCAAAATCCCTAGCAGTCCACAGAGGGAGGTTTACAGAGTTAAATGCATAGATTAACATTAGGAAAGTCTAAAATACACCATCTAACTTTAAGCCTCAAGAACAACAAAAAGCAAACCTAAAGTTAGCAGAAGGAAAGAAATAATGAGAATAGAGAGTAGAAAGCAATAGAATGGACCAACAAAATTAAGAGATGGTATTTGTAAAAAATAAAATTGTGGGGATTTCCCTGGTGGTCCAGTGGTCAAGAATGCACCTTCTAATGCATGGGATGTGGCTCCATCCCTGGTCAGGGCCTAAAATCCCACATTTTGGTCAGCAACCAAGCCTATGTATGCAACTACTGAACCGGCAAGCTCTAGAGCCTGCAAACCACAACTAGAGAGAAGACTGAACACCCCAATGAAGATCCCACAGGCTGCAACAAAGACACCACATTGCCAAAGAAATATTTTTTAAATAGATAAAAATGAGAAAACTTTTTCTAGATTAACTAGGAAGAAAGAGAAAAGAAAGAAACGAAAGAGGAGACATTAAACTGTTAACACAGAAATACATAAAATCATGAAGAACTACTACGAAACACTTTATGCCAAAATGACCTAAAAGAAATGGATAATTATGTAGAATTATACAACCTACCAAGACTGAACCAAGGGGGAAAAAAAAAAGGAAATAACAGGCAAATAATGAGGAAGGTGATTGAATCAGTGATCTAAAACTTCCCAGCACAGAAAACCTCAGGACCAGATGGCTTCACTGGTAAATTCTACCAAACATTTAAGGAAGACTTAACACTAATCCTTCTTAAAGTCTTCCAAAATTTGAAGAGGTAGAAATATGTCCAAACTTTTCATATAGGCAAGCATTGCCCTGATATGGACAGATAAGCACACTACAAGAAAACAAAACTGCAGACCAATATCCCTGATAAACATAGATACAAAAACTCTCAACAAAATATTAGTAAATCAAGTTCAAGAACACCTTAAAAGGATTATACTACCATGACCAGGTGGGGTTTTTCCCTGGGATGCAAGGAGGGTTCAACATATGCAAATAAAATGTGATACTCCACATTAATAGAATGGAAGATAAAAATAATATGATCATTTCAATAGATGCAGTAAAAGCATTAACAAAATATAACATTGCTTCATGATTTAAAAAAAAAAAAAAACCACCTCAGTAGACTGAGGTTAGAAAGAACACACCTCAACATATTAAGGGCATATACAACAAACCCAGACCTAACATTACACTCAGCGGAGAAAACACGAAAGCTTCCCCCTAATACCAGGAACAAGATAAGAGTACTAACTCTCATTACTCTTATTCAGAATTCTGGAAGTGCCAACTACAGCAATTAGGCAAAACAAAGAAATAACAGACATCTAAATTAGAAAACAAGAAGTTGTTCCATAACACAGGTAGCTCAGCCAGATGCTCTGTGACAAACCAGAGGGTTGGAATGGGGGGAGGAGAGGGAGGGAGCTTTCAAAGGGAGGGGATATACATATACTTATGGCTGATTCAGTGTTGTCGTACAGCAGAAACTAATACAACATTGTAAAGCAACGACCCTTCAATTAGCCAAAGCAATCCTGAGAAAGAAGAATGGAACTGGAGGAGTCAACCTGCCTGACTTCAGGCTATACTCAAAAGCTACAGTCATCAAGACAGTATGGTACTGGCACAAAGACAGAAATATAGATCAATGGAACAAAATAGAAAGCTCGGAGATAAATCCATGTACCTATGGACACCTTATCTTTGACAAAGGAGGCAAGAATATACAATGGAGAAAAGACAATCTCCTTAACAAGTGGTGCTGGGAAAACTGGTCAACCACTTGTAAAAGAATGAAACTAGAACACTTTCTAACACCATACACAAAAATAAACTCAAAATGGATTAAAGATCTAAATGTAAGACCAGAAACTATAAAACTCCTAGAGGAAAACATAGGCAAAAAACTCTCCAACATAAATCACAGCAGGATCCTCTATGACCCACCTTCCAGAGTAATGGAAATAAAAGCAAAAATAAACAAATGGGACCTAATTAAACTTAAAAGCTTTTGCATAACAAAGAAAACTATAAGTAAGGTGAAAAGACAGCCTTCAGAGTGGGAAAGAGTGGGGGAAAATAATAGCAAATGAAGCAACTGACAAAGAATTCATCTCAAAAATATGCAAGCAACTCCTGCAGCTCAACTCCAGAAAAATAAACGACCCAATCAAAAACTGGACCAAAGAACTAAACAGATATTTCTCCAAAGAAGACATACAGATGGCTAACAAACACATGAAATGATGCTCAACATCAGTCATTATCAGAGAAATGCAAATCAAAACCACAATGAGGTACCATCTCATGCCGGTCAGAATGGCTGCTATCCAAAAGTCTACAAACAATAAATGCTGGAGAAAAGGAAACCTGTGGGGCCCTAAATGGGAAACCTTGAAAAAAGGGCTAGCTTTGCGGTTTGGAACTAAGATGGTGCCTGGCGAGGAGATGAGGGTGTGGCCTAAGTTTGTTAAAACTTTTGGCTCTGGATTTCCAGGCAGGTGGACAGTGTGTGATCACCATAGACTCTTGTTACAATGAATCGCATGACGACTTGACCTTTAACGTGATTGGTGCAACTATGCTATATTAAGATTTGACCTTTACCGTGATTGGTGCAACTATGGCATATTACAATTTGACTTTTAACGTGATTGGCCCAACCCTTGCAAAACCCCCTTGCTTGCCTATATAAACCAAGAGCTTGCAGCAATAAAGCCGAACTGCTTAGACGGAACCCCTGAGGCCTCTGACTGTCTCTCGCTCGCGGAGGGGCTGGGTTGGTGGACAGCAGGCTCACCTCTCCTCAGGACCCATCGGCTTTGCTGAGGGGAGTTCCACTGCCTCTCTCTTTCTGCGGAGAGCCCCCCGCAGAAACCCTCTTACACTGTTGGTGGCAATGCAAACTAGTAGAGCCACTATGGAGAACAGTGTGGAGATTCCTTAAAAAACTGGAACTAGAACTGCCATACAACTAAGCAATCCCACTGCTGGGCATACACATCAAGGAAACCAGAGTTAAAAGAGACATGTGTACCCCTATGTTCATCGCAGCACTGTTTATAATAGGCAGGACATGGAGGCAACCTAGATGTCCATCAGCAGATGAATGGATAAGAAAGCTGTGGTAAATATACACAATGGAGTATTACTCAGCTCTTAAAAATAATACATTTGAATCAGTTCTAATGAGGTGGATGAAACTGGAGCCTATTAAACAGAGTGAAGTGAGTCAGAAAAACACCAATACAGTATAATAATGCATATATATGGAATTTAGAAAGATGGTAATGATAACCCCATAAGTGGGACAGTTAAAGAGACACAGATGTATAGAACAGTCTATTGGACTCTGTGGGAGAGGGCAAGGGTGGGATGATCTGAGAGAATAGCATTGAAACATGTATAATATCATATTTGAAACAGACCACCAGTCCAGGTTCGATGCATAAGACGAAACGGGGTGCTCAGGGCTGGTGCACTGGGTTGACCCAGAGGGATGGGATGGAGAGGGAGGTTGGAGGGGGGTTCAGGATCAGGAACACATGTACACTCATGGCTGATTCATGTCAATGTATGGCAAAAAACACTACAATATTGTAAAGTAATTAAACGCCAAGTAAAAATTTTAAAAATGGATTCCAAAAAGGAAAAACAAAACAAACAAAAATAAGAGATAAAGTGAAAAAAAACTAAAAATTTGAAAAAAAGATGTAAATGTTTTCTATTTACTGATGATTATGATCTTATATATTGAAAATCCCAAACTCAACTAGAAATCTGTTGGATATAATCAAAGAATTTAGAAAATTTGCAGGATATAAAAACCAATGCACAGAAATCAGTTGTTTTTCTAAAACGAACAATGAAACGTGAAAAAGAAAGAAAACTCACAGAAAGATTCACAATAGCATCAAATACAATAGAAAAGCTACGAATAACTCTAACCACAAAAATGAAAGATCTGTACAACAGAAACTGCAAGATTTTCTGGAAAGAAATCAAAGAAGACACAAATAAATGGAAAGAAGACATCCTGTGTTCATTAGTAGAAGAGTTGATTTTGTTAAATGTCAGATAACTCTTTATCAAAATCCCAATGGCATTTTTATAGAAATAGAAAAAACAATCCTAAAATTTGGATGAAATGACTAAAGATCCCAAATGGCCAAAGCAATCATGAGAAAGAAAAACAAAACCATAAGCATCATAGTTTCCAATTTTAAACTGTACTACAAAACTATGGTTTTTCCTGTGGTCATGTATGGATGTGAGAGGTGGACTGTGAAGAAGGCTGAGCGCCAAAGAATTGATGCTTTTGAACTGTGGTGTTGGAGAAGACTCTTGAGAGTCCCTTGGACTGCAGGGAGATCCAACCAGTCCATTCTGAAGATCAACCCTGGGATTTCTTTGGAAGTACTGATGCTAAAGCTGAAACTCCAGTACTTTGGCCACCTCATGAGAAGAGTTGACTCATTGGAAAAGACTCTGATGCTGGGAGGGATTGGTGGCAGGAGGAGAAGTGGACGACAGAGGATGAGATGGCTGGATGGCATCACTGACTCGATGGACGTGAGTCTGAGTGAACTCCGGGAGTTGGTGATGGACAGGGAGGCCTGACGTGCTGCGATTCATGGGGTCGCAAAGAGTTGGACACGACTGAGCGACTGAACTGGACTGACAGACCTATAGCAATTAAATCAGTATAATACTGACATAAAAATAGACCCATAGACTAAGGGAAGCCCAAAATTAAACCCCTGCATATACAGTCAGCTAAAATCTAACAATGGAGGCAGGAACATCCAATAGGAAAAGAAGACAATCTCTTCAAAGGTGGTGTTAGAATAATTGAAGAACCACATGCAGAAAAGTGAAATTGGACTGCTATTTTGAAAAATTCAGAAAAATAATTCAAAATGGATAAACAATTAAATATTAGATCTGAAACCATAAAACTCCTAGAAGGAAACAATGAGAAGACACTCCTCAATACTGGTCTTTCATTGATATTTTAGGTATGACATCAAAACCACAGATAACAACAATGCAATCAAGCAATGCAACTGCACAAGACAAAAGCTCCTGCACAGTAAAAGAAACAGCCAGTGAAATGAAAAGACAAACTGCAGGATGGGAGGGAATTTTGTAAATCATGTTTCAGAATAGGGGTTAATATCTAAAACATAGAAAGAACTCATAAAACAACCTGATTAAAAAATGAGTAGAGGAACTGAACAGACATTTTTCCAAAGAAAGCATATACATTGCCTAAGGGACATGAAAAAGTGCTCAGCCTCATCACTAATCTGGAGAAGGGAATGGCTACCCACCCCAGCATTCGTGCCTGCAGAATTCCACTGACAGGGGAACCTGGCAGACTACAGACCATGCGGTCACAGAGAGTCAGACATGACCCAGCAACTGTCACTAATCAAGGGAAATGCAAACTGAAACCATTATGAGGTCTCACCTCACACCTGTTAGGATGTTGATCCTCGAGAAGATAAAAATAACAAACATTGGAGAGAATACAGAGAAAAGGGGACTTTTCTTTGTGAACTGCTTGTGGGATTGTAAGCTGGTGCAGCCACTACGGAGCACAGTATGGAAGCTCCTCGAAAATTAAAAGTAGAACCACATGATCCACCAGTCCTGCTTCCAGGTCTAAGCTCACAGAAGATGAAGACTAGTCACTGAAGAGACACCTGCATTCCCATGGTGAGAGTAGCATTATTAACAACAGCCATGATATGGAAATAACATAAATGCCTCCCAACAAGTAAATTGATAAAGAAAACGTGGGGGACTTCCCTGGGGGTGCAGCGGATAGGAATCCTCCTGCCAGCGCAGGGGATGTTAAAAGAGGAAAGTCAGTCCCACCCTGATCACCTTTTCCACAAGTCTCCCCTGACCTACAATAAGGAAAGTCACTCCACAGAAGCAAGGCATGAGCTACTAAATGGGGCCCAGGGTTAGTTATATGTAAGAAAATAACTGTTTCCATAAAGCAGTGCATTTTCCTGAGAAAAGCTTTTCACTCATCACTAGAGGAAATAGCTCCTGTCAAATTCTAGTCAAACACAGCGTGTGTCCAATGGGCAATGCCTTCCCAAACTGGCACGTGGGGACCCAGGGAGTGTGGGAGTGAAGGATGGGGAGAGAAGCCCCCAGACCAGCAGGTTCCCGGGGTCTTCTCAGCCCAGGGCCGGGCTTCCCGCCCACCAGACTCCATCATGTCCCACGTGTTCATCCAGCTCCTCTGGCTGTAATAGTTTGCATAGGAGTGAATAAGGCCTAATCTAGATTCTGAATATGTTTCAGTGGCCCCTCTGGTCCCCAAAGTCAAACATGTTATGCTGAAAAAACCTGAGCAGCCTTAACTGCCTCAAAGGGGAGCTCCCATGCAGCTTTTTCTGTGGGTTGCCGAGTTATTGTCTCCCCTGCATTAAACTAAGAAAGCTTTCTCAGTAATTTTTAGGTCTTCCCCCCCCCAACAGAAATCTCTTAATACTCACTTCTTGAATATTTTACAAGCCCGTTTCCCCAGTCATGTAAATTCCTCTACTCAGCCTTTTAAAAGCCTTTTATATCAGATTTTAATTTGATGTGGAAAGTTGTTTAAGATAGTTATTAAATGGCAGAGATAACTGGGAAAAAATAATCAACACCAGATTATTCAAGAGAATTTACAGCAATAACTTCCAATTTCTAGTATTTCTAACTTCAACTGATATTGCCTAAATTTAGTTCCCTATTACATCAGTTCCTCTCAGCTGGCATACATTTTTACAGAATATAAAAGAAACATACTGAAACCAAAATGCCTCCTGACGCCCTGCTTCAGCTGGTGCTTTATAGCGGTCTGAGGGAGAAACAATAGAGCATCTGGAAGTTTTTCAATCCCCAGTGGTGGGTCTCCCCAGGATGGTGATTTATCTTCAAGTTCCAAATCAGCTGCAAGATATGAGAGCAGAGTCCCTCTGCTAGGAAGGAACCTGAGGACAGTGGGCGATTGGTGACTCTGACCTGCCCTCGAGTATAAGTGGAAGAGGAGAATGCAGACAGGAGCAGAGGAGCTCTGAACCACAACACGCACGGTGTGCTGCGAGAGTGATGCGCGCTCTGGGAGGTCAGGAAGCAGAGAGGTGGCCCCTGGCCAAGGGAATCTTGCAGGAGACGACAGTCCACAAGGGGCCTGATGCGCTGGGGCTGAGGTGGGAAAGGCACAGACAGGAAGGCTAAGTCAACACCAGGAAATGCAAAGAGAACACTTTGCTTGGAGTGGAAACTCGATGTCAGAGTACAGACTGCCCATGGCATTTAAATAACAGTTGTCCAGACAACAAGGCCTGACTGTATAGCACAGGGAAATATAGCCAACATCCTGGGATAAAGGGTGATGGAAAAGAATATGAAAAAGAATATATGTATAACTGAGTCACTCTGCTGTACAGCAAGAAATTAACACAACATTGTAATTTCACTATACTTCATTAAAAAAAAAAAAAAAAGACTAGTAAAAACAAAATAGTCGGCCCACCTCAGTATCAATGAGCTCACCAATACCCAAATCTTGGTTTCCAATGCTATTCTCCAATCAAAGGAACCAAGGCTCCTGTTGGTTCCAGAACTGAGACCTGTGTTAGGGAAATTAAATGAATAGTCTCAATTAGGCTTCAGAGACAAAGCAGAGCAGGCCTCTGACCTGGCTTCTAACCTGCCTGGACACTGCCCTAACTGGGAGTGACTGGGAGTGACTGCCTGCTGTGAGTGCAAAACTCGCAGCACCTTAGGTAAGATGGGGGAGAAATCTTGAGATTGTTGAGACCCTGGAGGAGGCCTGGCTGACCAAGACCCAGGCTTAACTATATTCCAAGTTTTACAAGAAAAAACAAACAGCATTATCATGAAACCAGAGCTGCAATTTGGTCACAGATTGGTGATATCAGCTTGCGACCATCCTGGGATTATAAACGAGAACCCAGAACTCCAGTCTTTGAAGTCTTACCCATGGAGAGGATGTGCTGCCTGGGACCCTTTCCCAATTGGGACTCCAGGCGTGCTGTGACACGGGACTTCCCAGAACTGTTTAAGTCTGGATGTTGGTCAAAACCCAATTTGGTGATGTATTCTCTGGTCTTTCTATTTCTCTTTTCTTTTAATGTTAGTATGGTGAAAGTAAGCTAGATAATTCTGTAGTAAATATCTGTATTATGTCTTTGTATATAATGAGTGGCTTATTTTGTTAACAAATCCTCTAAACCTAAGACAAAAGTGAAAACTTTCAGCAAAACAGCAGGAAATACACAAGATAGACCCATTGCATCTCATCTTGTCAGAATGTAAAGAAGGCTGAAAACAAAACATGTACATTTTAATTAAAAAATACTTCATTGCTAAAAGATGCTAACCATCATCTGACAAGAGTTGCCACAAACCTTCAATATATAAAAAAATAAGAAAAAGAAAAAAACTTAGTATCTGCAAAGCACAATAACTGAAAAACAATAAAACAAGATATACCCATATTTTATGTCCTGTTCCTTTCAGTACTCAAATGTGTAAGTAAATATGTATAGCTGAATATCCCTTGATTTGTTTCTCCTGGTGCTCTGCTGGACAAAAGAACTGTCCCTTGCAGCATAAGGAATTTAGAGACATCAGTTACCAACAGATTACCTGGAAGCAGAAGTGCTCCCAGATATTTCCATTTTCTAGACAGAAAACTTCAACAGATCAGAATGGAAAAGTTAAGGTACACACCCTTAACTGCTGTCTCTGATGAGCTTTCCACCCAAAGCAGAGATGTTACACTTGCTGTGATTCAAATGCTGCTAAGTGTGCTATACCTTGAAACTCACTATCTCAAAGTGGGAACATCAGCCTGCTCCTAAGCACCTGGGTCATCTCTGAGAAACTGGCCAGTCAGGCCTGACAGGATCAATTTAGAGCATTAACAAATAAAGAGCAAAACAAAACCCTTAAACCGTTAACATCTTTAGGTTGATTTTTTTTTTCCTCTTTCTTTTTTTTTTGAGACCTCACCACTTAAATGACAATGGCCTACTAGATACTCGCTTGGGAACTGAGGCGACTCATCTCTCAGCAGACTAAATGCCTCAACATCCAAATTTCCGAAAAAGGCACTCCGTGTGTCTTTTGGGTCGTATTTCATGAAGCCCCAGTCCACATCCCCTCTCCTGTTCTTTAGTTGTGCTTTCGAACAGGGCCACTATGATGACCTTCCCCCAAAACGGGCGCACTTTGGGTGGAGGAAGACGAGATCAGCAAGCAAAATATAGTTTCTCAGATATCAAACCAGTTACCATAAACAGTTTAGAAAAGAAAAGCGTAGTATTTAGGGCCTGGACTGGGCACACAGACGGGAGAATGAACAAAGCTGCAAAGACGGGCGGCAGCAGGAAGGCCAAGATCTGATTTGGGACAAAACCAAGATTCTTAGGGCAGGCTGCAGGCTGCAATCACAGCCTTTACACCCCTCTAAGTCCCTTCTTCTCCTCCCTGCGACTCATTTCACAGGGGAGGATGGGGAGTGATATGTAGGACCGGACTCCGCGGGCACCCCAGCCTCCAACTGCGATCTGGCGCCCACAGCCCCGCCTGTTGTTGTGCACTGGAGGGCCGGGAACCCCTCCCAGCCCTGCACATTCTGGAAATGGCGGTCAAGCAGCCCCACAAGACTGGGAGCTGACTGTGGCTCAGATCATTAATTCCTTATTGCAAAATTCAGACTTAAATGGAAGAGAGTAGGGAAGACCACTAGGCCATTCAGGTATGTGATTATACAGTGGAAGTGACAAATATATTCAAGCAATTAGATATGATAGAGTGCCTGAAGAACTATGGATGGAAGTTCATAATATCTGTACAGGAGGCAGTGAAGAAACCACCACCAAGAAAAAGAAATGCAGAAAGAAAAATTGGCTGCCTGAGGATGCCTTACAAATAGTTGAGTAAAGAAGAGAAGCAAAAGGCAAAGGAGAAAAGAAAAGGGATACCCGTCTCAATGCAGAGTTGCAAAGAAGAGCAAGGAGAGATAAAAAAGACTTCCACAGTGATAAATGAAAAGAAATAGAAGAAACAATAGAATGGGAAAGACTAGAGATCTCAAGAAAATTAGAGACACAAAGGGAATTTTCATGCAAAGATGGGCACAATAAAGGACAGAAATGGTATGTACATAACAGAAGCAGAAGATATTAAGAAAAGGTGGCAAGAATACACAGAAGAACTATTAAAAAAATGTTTTAATGACCCAGAGAACCAGGATGGTGTGATCACTCACCTAGAGACAGACATCCTGGAGTGTGAAGTCAAGTGGGCCTTAGGATGCATTACTAGTAGAGGTGATGGAATTCTAGCTAAGCTATTTCAAATCCTAAAAGATGATGCTGTGAAAGTGTTGCTGTCAATATGGCAGCAAATTTGGAAAACTCAGCAGTGGCCACAGAACTGGAAAAGGGCAGTTTTCATTCTAATCCCAAAGAGGAGCAATGTCAAAGGATGTTCAGTCTACTGCACAATTGCACTCATTTCACATGCTAGCAAGGTAGTGCTCAAAATCCTTCAAGCTAGGCTTCAACAGTATGTGAACTGAGAGCTTCCAGATGTACAAGCTGGATTTAGAAAAGGCAGAGGAATCAGAGATCAAATTGCCAACAACATCTGTTGAATTATAGGAAAAGAAAGGGAACTGAAAGATTATTAGTGAACCATGAAAGATGCTGGGATTCTTGGCCTCTGGAGGAGAAGAATTCAATCTGGGGCAAGTGATGAGGCTTGATCACTCAGAGCTTTTTTGTAATAAAGTTTTATTTAAGTATAAAAGAAATAGAGAAAGCTTCTACATAGACATCAGAACGGGGCAGAAAGAGTGCCCCCCTGCTAGTCTTGAGCCGGATGTTATACAGTTACTAGCTTGCTGTTAATTATAGAAAGGAAATGTCTCAAAATTCAGAGTGGCACCAGGCCCCTCACTCACAATGTGCATTTTGAGATAACATTGGCACCAAGTGAGTCATCCCAGGCCATAAAACAGTTGACATGAATCTTGAAGAAAGGCAGGTTTCCAAGTAAATACAGAGTTTCATTAACATAGATTAGGAGAACAATGTATGCGTAAAACATACTGGTTTGTGAAGTCAGTTCTGAGTCTTAGGCAGAACTGACTTGAAGACAGAGTCTAGAGTAAATACATATTTCATTAGCATAGCTTAAGACAAACATTTCCATAAGAAAAATGCACTGGTTAGCACTAGGTTTGAGAAAAGTTAAGTTCAAGTAGAGCCAAGTGTCATCATGGCAACACAGAATTTTAAAAGAAACCTCTTTTTAAACTTGTATAGAGAAGGGGAAAAAATCTAACACTTGTTTCTTTCCTGCTGCCGCTTAAGAGAGTGATTTAAAAAAAATGTCTGACACTTGCAACCTATTTCCTCCATGTGGAGATCCCTTTTCTTCCTGCCTGTTAGCTTCTCACTACAGAAAAACATCTACTTCTGCTTCATGGACTATGATAAAACCTTTGACTGTGTGGACCGCAGCAAATTATGGCAAATTCTTAAAGAGATGGAAATACCAGACCACCTTACCTGGCTCTTGAGAAACCTGTATGCAAGGCATGAAGCAACAGTTAGAACCAGACGTGGAACAATGGACTGGTTCAAAATTTGGAAAGGACTACATCGAGGCTGTATGTTGTCACTCTGCTTATTTAATTTATATGCAGAGTATATCATGTGAAATGCCAGGCTGGATGAAGCTCAAGCTAGAATCATGACTGCTGGGAGAAATATCAATAACCTCAGATATGCAGATGACATCACCCTTATGGAAGAAAACAAAGAAGAACTAGAGAGCCTCTTGATGAAGATGAAAGAGGAGAGTGGAAAAGCTGGCTTAAAACTCACGATTCAAAAAATGAAGATAATGGCATCCAGTCCCCTCACTTCATGGCAAATAGATAGGGAAACAATGGAAACAGTGATAGACTATTTTCTTGGGCTCCAAAATCACATCAGACGGTGACTGCAGCCATGAAATTAAAAGACGCTTGCCCCTTGGAAGAAAAGCAATGACAAAGCTAGACAGCGTATTAAAAAACAGAGACATTACCAACAAAGGTCCATATAGTCAAACCTATGGTTTTTCCAGGAGTCATGTATGGATGTGAGAGTTGGGACCGTAAAGAAGGCTGAGTGCCAAAGAACTGATGCTTTTGAACTGTGCTGCTGGAGAAGACCCTCCAGAGTCCCTTGGACAGCAAGGAGATCAAACCAATCAATCCTAAAGGAAATCAATCCTGAATTGGAAGGACCGATGCTGAAGCTAAAGCTCCACCTAATCGGAAGTACCAACTCATTGAAAAAGACCTTGATACATGGAAAGATTAAGGGCAGGAGGAGAAGTGGACAACAGAGAATGAGATGGTTGGACGGCATCACTGATTCAATGGACGTGAGTTTGAGCAAACTGCGGGAGATAGCGAAGGACAGGGAAGCCTGGCATGCCGCAGCCTATGGGGTCACAAAGAGTGGGACAGGATTGAGGGACTAAACAACCTCCCCAAGACACTTGCTCCAGCTGGCTGAGACACCACAGCACCTAGAATGCGCCGCGACAGCCCCGCCTCCTGCCCCGCCCCCTCCGTGAGCGCGGAAGGCTGGGACCACCCCCACGCCCTACCCTGTGCAACCCGGAACTGTATTCCTACAGCCCTGCAAGCCGCCGGCTGCAGCAGCTGAGACTACCGCTCCCAGAATGCGCAGCGAGGGCCTCCCGCCTTCCCTCCGCGGGGAGGGAAGTCCTGCCACGCAAAGAAGTGTGCGTTTTCTTCCCCAGCGTCTCCTGCCTGCGGAGACAAAGCGAGGCGGCGAGCCCAGTGTGGTTGGAGTCACCCTGCAGACAGGTACGTCTCCACGAGATGCTGGTGGTGAGACTGGGTTTCTCGCTGACCAGCAAGCGGCTTGCACTTCCGGCAGCCAGCAAAGCATTGCATGGGGTTCCTGGAGCTCGGCTGGATCAGCTGCCGCTCTGCACACTCCTCTGGCCGCACTGTCTCCTTTGGTCCCCGCTCCGCCGCCAAGTGCAGTGAGGCTGGCGTGGGGAGCCTCCAGGTTACTCAGATCTTTACGGACAACTCGTTGAAGCCCCAAGCTGGGTGTCTGAAACAGTAAGTACAGTTTAAAACAGAAGTACAGTACCTGGTACCTAGGGACCTGGAATTGCCTTTTGAAGGCCTCCTTTTTCTCTCTCCCCCTGGACTGCGGTAAATCTTCCCTCCGGACCCGGCATCCAGAGCTGAAAGTGAAAGTATTAGTGACTCTCAGTCGTGTCCTTTGCGACCCCACGGACTGTAGCCCGCCGTGCTCCTCTGTCCATGGAACTCTCCAGGCGAGAATACTGGAGTGGGTAGCCAGTGCCTTCTCCAGGAGAACCTTCCAAACGCAGGGCTGGAACCGGATCTACCGCATTGCAGGCAGGTTGTTTACTGCCTGAGCCACCGAGGAAGCCTGCCAAAGCAGTCTTAATTGACAAAAAAGGTATTAGATCACGGACTCTAGAGGAAAAGTCTAAGAGAGAGTATGAAGGGCCAGAATGTTTTTGTTTTTTTTTTTTAAGTACTCAAAACTGGAAACATAACTGACCTGTATGTAGAAACCCAAAAGATTGTGGTAACAAAATGATATTTTTAAAAACCTGAGCCAACAGTGTTGCTAATAAGTAAATTCATATCCTGTAAACAAAAGGATATACTTAGTAAAAAGGACACGAATTTTACACATTACATTTCCAAGTCATAATGCAATAAAGTTAGAAATAGGAGAAGTAGGGAATTTAATGATCAACTCCTCAAAAAATTTTCAGTATTTTTAAAAACAAATTAATTCCTGGGTCTGGGTGCAAGTGTAAAACACAGAGTACCTATAAACGTCTGTGCTTGCAAATATATCCTAATCAGATATAGGCAGTGAAGGTGAAATGAGAAAGTTCTCTGACTGGGAAGCTCCCTGAGTGCCCAGGCCCTGTTGGTTGAAGCTCTTGAGTGCCTCCTTATGAGTGGGAGCAGCACGGAAGGGGGGCGGTGCTTGGAAATGGAGCTGATGCAGCAGCTGGTAGCAGAGGCCTCCCTCCTCCTCAGCCTGAACTTGCCTTCACAGTCCTCTCCATCACAGAGCCATGCTGCCACCACAAGTGGGCTGGTGTTGGCTGACAAGATCACAACCACCCTGCGATAGCACGTGGGGTGGAAACTGGCAGCAGCAGCTGCAGTAGGGAAAGTTAACAGCCGGGAAGAATATATGAGCTACCCGGTGCAAGGACTTGTGATCCCAGAAGTTCTGGTGAGGACTCGGAGCCAGACTGCTTTGTGTCTCCTTTTCTCCACCGTTCTTCCTGTGACTGGTATGGAAATCCACAAACACATTAACAGTGCCCCTCTGTGGGCTGTGTCAACACATGGAAGTACACAGATGAAGGAGTGTGTTTTAAAATATATTTATTTAGATGGGGAATGTGGGATCTAGTTTCCTGACCAGGGATTGAACTCAGGGCCCCAACATTGGGAGCTAGTTGTCTTAGCCACTGGACCTGGCATCCAGCTTGGAATGGGTGTGCATGTTAATTGGTTGTGCGTGCTAATTGGCTACTGTTGCATGATAAACCACCCCAAAACCTAGCTAGCTCGTGGTTGGACTCATGGTCAGCACCGTGAGCTTAGCCCAGCTGAGCCATTCTTTCATTTCACCAGGACACCGAGGTGCGTGTATGGTCTGCTGCTGGTTGACTAGGGTGATCTATTTTTGGAGTTGAGCTGGGGGCCACCTGAGCACTTGGCTGTCATCCAGCAGCTCATATGGGCTTGTTTTCATAGAGAGCAGGGATCCAGAGCAAAAGCAAAATATTCACTATCTTTCCAGCCTAGGCCCAAAGCTGTCAGGGTCATACTTACTGAATTTTTCTAGCCAAAGCACAAGAGACCAGCCTCAACCCAAAGTTGAAAGGACTGATTTCTGTCTCTCCATTTTTGGTTTCACTTTTTACAGAACCAGCTGTAAAATCGCATTGCAAAGGGCAAGGATATATGTAGAAAACACACAGTCACTGTTTTTACAATCAGTATCATCATGCCTAAACAAACAAGTTTTATATAAAGGTGGCAAGAGAAGTATTAATAAATTGTTGAAAAGCCCACAGAGCTATTAAACAGCTGGGATACACTCCGTGTCACATCCACCTGATTCCACAGCAGTCGTTGCCGGTAGACCACTCTTCTCCTGCAACTACCCCAGGGTCCTGAGAAGGCGGCTGCTGCAACTGAATGAAGATTCCTCTGATTCTTCCCATCTAGTACTATTTAACATCAAAATAATGCCCTAAGTACAATGCAGGAGAATTTGAATAAGGAAAGCTCTGAGTTTAAGAAATCAGGTCTAAAGATATTTTTCCTTTCTAATCATGGAAGACATTTTAAAATATTAATACCTAAAATGCACTCCACATATTTGAAAATTCTTTTCATCACATTTTGCTATTTCTAGACTATGTGAATCGCAAACAGACTATGATCTACCTGTCAGTTAAAGAATAGATTTTTCAAATTAAGAGATCTTTAGAAAATGCATTCCATTGGCTACATTTCATGAAATCAGCTGAGTAATGGTAAGGGTTTTCTCCTTTCCTTTCTGCAAACCAATTTTCCAGGACAAAAACAAAAAAAAGATCCAATGAAGATTCACAGCTGACTTGTGGCAGTAACTATGCCAAAGCTTAAGAGAAGCCTAGCAGCCATGGCTATACAAAAGGCCTAATTACAGATAAGCCCCACAACTCGCATTCCACCTCCAACAAGGCTGCTAGAAGGCTTCCCCAGTCCCCACAACCAGAGATATGACAGTACTACAGGACAGGAGGGGGGCGGATGCAAAAACCTCTATGCTCTCCCACCTCCCTAGACCCATCCATGCCGGGGTCACGATATAGAACCCTGCTTTGGGGAAGCTGTCTCCTAAGGTGTCTGGTTACAGGAGCCAGGGCCCTCGGTCTTATGTGCCCCCTAACAAACCAAGGGCACCCCAGCCAGAAGCATGACCTCCCATCATGCCCTGCAATAGCGGGAGCCAACAGAAGAGTCGCTTAAGGTCATCTGCCTCACCCCTATGCCCTACCAAGGCACCCGGCCCCTAAGTCACCCAACAAGCAAAGGATCTGGCCCCAAGTCGGCAGCAGGCCCCTTGCTCAAGCACTGGAATGTTCACTAAGGAGAGCAGGCCAGCAACTTAAGGAGCGACTCCAGGAAGCCACAGCCAGTGCAAGATGGCCAACCGTAGCACGTGTGAGAGGCCGGGGCCAGAGGAGGTGTTGGGGGAGTGTCTAATTTCCGCACTTCTGTCTCGTCACAACAAAAACTTGAAGCAACGGACCAGCATTACAGCCCTTGGACTGGTCAGTGTTACAGCTCTCGGACAGACCAGTGTTACAGCCCTGTGTTACACCTCAGTTTTATTTAGAAAACGAAGGAAAATACATCCTTGAGGCGTGAGGGCATGCTGACCCAAAAGATGCGAAGAGGAGTGAGAAAGAGACCCCTCGCCCTCTGACTACTCTTTTTATATGTTTTTCTCCTCCCCCTGGGCCTGCCCTATGTGAGCTGGGCTAGCCTCGAATGCTGTTTCTTCTACCTGAGGTTCTCACTCTGGTCCTCGGCCCTTCCTTTGTTCTGTTTTCATGGGCTTTTCCCTTCCTTGTCTTTTAGCCACCACCATTCTGTACTCCTTTTTCCTATTCTAACTACCTAACATTCCTCCCTCAAGAGATAGGAGGCCCAATTCTTTGGGAATAGGGATGTCGAGGTCTCTCTGGCTACTTCCTGCTGAACTGGGATGGTGAGGGGCATTGGGCCTCCCCCTCTTGCCAGTCTCAGGCCTCCGAGTCCTTATAGCGGTATCCATCTAAGGGTGAGTGATATTTTCTGTGGTCGGCTATAGTTTTATATATCCTTGTTGAACTGGCAATGCATGTTGTAGCTTGTTGACCTGGGCAGAGACAAAATGGGCTAGACGATTGATAATACATGGAGCAGTCATAAGCAGCATCAACATGGTATAACAAGGACAAGCAGGGGCATCAGCCAACTCCAAATTCCCATCACAGGAAGATACCCAAAGAGAGATCGTAGCCACCCAGAGAAATCTCCAGCTTGTTCCTTCAGATCCTGTGGTGTCTGAAAGTTTTTCTTGAGGACTCTGAGACTTTCTTTAACTTAGGAGGTTCAGTTCAGTTAAGTTCAGTCGCTCAGGCGTGTCTGACTCGTTGCGACCCCATGAACCGCAGCACGCCAGGCCTCCCTGTTCATCACCATCTCCCGGAGTTCACTCAGACTCACGTCCATCGAGTCAGTGATGCCATCCAGCCATCTCATCCTCTGTGGTCCCCTTCTCCTCCTGCCCCCAATCCCTCCCAGGATCAGAATCTTTTCCAATGAGTCAACTCATCCCATGAGGTGACCAAAGTACTGGAGTTTCAGCTTTAGCATAATTCCTTCCAAAGAAATCCCAGGGTTGATCTCCTTCAGAATGGACTGGTTGGATCTCTTTGCAGTCCAAGGGACTCTCAAGAGTCTTCTCCAACACCACACTCCAAAAGCATCAGTTCTTCGGTGCTCAGCCTTCTTCACAGTCCACCTCTCACATCCATACAAGACCACTGGAAAAACCATAGCCTTGACTAGACGAACCTTAGTCGGCAAAGTAATATCTCTGCTTTGGAATATGTTCTCTAGGTTGTGTCATAACTTTTCTTCCAAGGAGTAAGCATCTTTTAATCTTATGGCTGCAGTCACCATCTGCAGTGATTTTGGACCCCCCAAAATAAAGTCTGACACTGTTTCACTGTTTCCCCATCTATTTCCCATGAAGTGATGGGACCGGATGCCATGATCTTCGTTTTCTGAATGTTGAACTTTAAGCCAACTTTTTCACTCTCTTCTTTCACTTTCATCAAGAGGCTTTTTAGCTCCTCTTCACTTTCTGCCATAAGGGTGGTGTCATCTGCATATCTGAGGTTATTGATATTTCTCCCGGCAATCTTGATTCCAGCTTGTGTTTCCTCCAGTCCAGCGTTTCTCATGATAAACTCTACATATAAGTTAAATAAGCAGGGTGACAATATACAGCCTTGACGTACTCCTTTTCCTAATTGGAACCATTCTGTTGTTCCATGTCCAGTTCTAACTGTTGCTTCTTGACCTGCATACAGATTTCTCAAGAGGCAGGTCAGGTGGTCTGGTATGCCCATCTCTTTCAGAATTTTCCACAGTTTATTGTGATCCACACAGTCAAGGGCTTTGGCATAGTCAATAAAGGAGAAATAGATGTTTTTCTGGGACGCTCTTACTCCATGTTATGACTCAGTTTTATTTAGAAAATAAAAGAAAATCCTCTAGGAATTAGGGCATGCCTGCCCCACAGGGTGAAAAGAAGAGACAGACAGAGATGCACGACGCCTTAAATCATGATTTATATGGTTTTCTCCCCCTCCTACCCCACCCCTCCGCACGGGCGCTCTACCTAAATTGGATGAGCCAGTACTGTTTGTTTCACCTGGGGTTCTCACTCTGCTACTCTTACTTCATTTGTTCGGTTTTCCCGCCTTTCTTTTACTTGCCTTTAGTCACAATAATCCGAGACTCATTTTTCCTATTATCACTACATAACAGAAGACTGGAAGCCGGGTGTAAGGAGAGACAGACACAGAAAGAGACCAAAGTTCAGAAACAGACTTCCGGACCCAGAGACAGAGATGCAGACTAACAGACAGACACGCATTCGTGGCTTAGGGCACAAAAAGACACCCACACGCAGGGACAGAGAGACAGAGAGAGACACACCAGCAACGAAGACAGAAGCAGAAAAAGGAGTCAGGGGACAGAGAATGGCATCCATCCCAGATGGACACATTGGCACGGACCCTGACACACCACAGAGAGAGGCCTTGCTGCAGACTTGGTGTACCCAACGGAGGGGGGGCGTCAGCCTTGGGCAGGGCGAGCCCTGGCTGGACGCGGTGCCCTGGGGCTGGCAATCACCCGTGGGGACCCCAAGACTTCCTCGCAGCCGAGGTCTCAAAGGTCCCCTTCGGCTTGGCTCCCTGAGGCGAGACCCAGCCCCCGCCCCCAGGCCAGAGGGTGAGTGTGGGAGAGAGCGTGCGTGTGAGTGTGTCGGTGGGCGACGGTGGGGTCGGGTCGACTGGGGGGGCCGGGTGGATACCCACAGTGGAGGGGGGAGGGTGTGGCGGCCGGGGCTTTGGAAGCCTGTGCGGTCCTCTTGCTGTCTCTCTCTCTCTCCCTCTTTCTCCGTCTCCCTTACTTGTGGTTTCCGGCTCTTGACCTGTCTGGGCTGCGGGGGGTGTGTCTGTGTTTGGGGGGGCGGGCGTGAGGGTGTGTGTGTGTGTGTGTGTGTGTGTGTGTGTTGTGCGCCCGCGCCTGCGGGAGACCGCGAGGTTGCCTGCCAGGGTGCGTCTGGGGTGGGGCTGGGGCCCCGGCCCCGCCCAGAATTGCCTGAGGCCTGCAAGGGAGCCCCCAGACAGAGACCCCCGCGCCTCCGCCCCCGCCGTTCCTCTGGTTTCCTGGACGCCGAAAGAAAGCCGAGGGGCTGGCGGGCCGCGCGGAGGCCACCCAGGTCTGCAGCGGGAGTCGGGCGCCCCGGCCACCCGACCTGAGAGGGGCTGGAAGGCAGGCGGCGGCTCTGAGCGCGGTGGGTGCCAGGGGCCAGCGGCAGGTGCGGCTTGCGGTGCGGCTGGGGCCGGGGGCTAAAGGAGAGGAGGGGAAAAACAGAAACAACAAAAAGCCTACAGCACCCGGTATTCCCAGGCGGTCTCCCATCCAAGTACTAACCGGGCCCGACCCTGCTTAGCTTCCGAGATCAGACGAGATCGGGCGCGTTCAGGGTGGTATGGCCCGTTAGAGACGGAGGCGGGCTGCCGCCAGGCGCCCTAAGAGCCCTGCGCTGCGCCTGCCTTTCGGCTCTGACCTGCCGGTCGGGCCAGCCGGCGGCCGCAGCTCTCCAGCTCTCCACGGAGCGCGCGCGCTGCACTTGAGCTGCACCACCCGCGACCGGACTGCCGGCGGCCGGTGGCCGGCCCACGCCGCCCCGCCCCCCGCCCCCCGTCACCCCCCGGCCAACACTCGGCCGGCCCGGCCCGGGGGACCACAGGGCTTCCGGGACCGGGAGCAGCCGGCCGGGTGTGCCTGCCGGGGCGTGTAGGGGCGAGGGTGGCGTGAGGGGGCGCGGAGGTCTTGGCGCTCTCCCACCCTGGGACCCCTCCAGGCACCCACCCGGCTCGGGGGCCCGCCGCCCCTCCCCCACCCCCTCGCCCACCTCCCCAAGGCGTTCGCTGCCCAGGGCCTCGGGGCGCGCTGGGGCCCGCGGTCCTCTGAGCCTCCTGCGGGCCTAGGCGCAGCCCAGCCGTGGCCCTGAGCGCCCATGCTGCCCGGCACCTGCGCGGTGCCCAAACCCACCTGGAGCCACCAGCGCCGGCGACCAGAGCTCGTCAGCCCCGCCCCTTCGCCCCACCGAGGCCCCCCCTCCCCCCTTGCCCCCACGCCGCCCTCCAAGCACAAGACCTTGCTGAGGGTGCAGACGAGCGACGTGCCAGCCACACGGACAGGCACACAGACACACTCGCGGGCGCCCACGCCAAGTGAGACAGCCGGCCGGGCGCAAGCCTCGTCAGCCAGGGCCACAGCCAGAGCACCCACCCGTGAGAGGCCGGGGCCAGAGGAAGGGACGGCAGGCCGGGGGTCAGGAGAGACAGAGACGGAAAGAGATGAAGGTTCAGAGACAGGCTCCCAAGACGGCGAGAGGGCAGATGCAGATGCAGATGCAGACAGACAGACAGACACGAGCGCGCAGGCACACCCAGGGAGGGAGAGCCAGAGAGAGGGAGACACAGAGCGACCGACAGAGAGACGGAAAGCGGGAGACGGACAGGGGACAGGGGATGGCATCCCATCCGAGACGGACACTCTGGCACAGACCGTCACACACCGCAGAGAGCGGCCCGTGCGCAAGGGAGGCGGCGTCAGCCTTGGGCCGGGCGAGCCCCGGCTGGACGCGGTGCCCTGGGGCTGGCAATCAACCCGTGGGGACCCCAAGACTTCCTCGCAGCCGAGGTCTCAAAGGTCCCCTTCGGCTTGGCTCCCTGAGGCGAGACCCAGCCCCCGCCCCCAGGCCAGAGGGTGAGTGTGGGAGAGAGCGTGCGTGTGAGTGTGTCGGTGGGCGACGGTGGGGTCGGGTCGACTGGGGGGGCCGGGTGGATACCCACAGTGGAGGGGGGGAGGGTGTGGCGGCCGGGGCTTTGGAAGCCTGTGCGGTCCTCTTGCTGTCTCTCTCTCTCTCCCTCTTTCTCCGTCTCCCTTACTTGTGGTTTCCGGCTCTTGACCTGTCTGGGCTGCGGGGGGGTGTGTCTGTGTTTGGGGGGGCGGGCGTGAGGGGTGTGTGTGTGTGTGTTGTGTGTGTGTGTGTGTGTGTGCGTGTTGTGCGCCCGCGCCTGCGGGAGACCGCGAGGTTGCCTGCCAGGGTGCGTCTGGGGGTGGGGCTGGGGCCCCGGCCCCGCCCAGAATTGCCTGAGGCCTGCCAAGGGAGCCCCAGACAGAGACCCCGCGCCTCCGCCCCCGCCGTTCCTCTGGTTTCCTGGACGCCGAAAGAAAGCCGAGGGCTGGCGGGCCGCGCGGAGGCAACCCAGGTCTGCAGCGGGAGTCGGGCGCCCCGGCCACCCGACCTGAGAGGGGCTGGAAGGCAGGCGGCGGCTCTGAGCGCGGTGGGGTGCCAGGGGCCAGCGGCAGGTGCGGCTTGCGGTGCGGCTGGGGCCGGGGGCTAAAAGGAGAGGGGAGGCAGGGAAAAACAGAAACAACAAAAGCCTACAGCACCCGGTATTCCCAGGCGGTCTCCCATCCAAGTACTAACCGGGGCCCGACCCTGCTTAGCTTCCGAGATCAGACGAGATCGGGCCGCGTTCAGGGTGGTATGGCCGTAGACGGAGGCGGCTGCCGCCAGGCGCCCTAAGAGCCCTGCGCTGCGCCTGCCTTTCGCTCTGACCTGCCGGTCGGGCCAGCCGGCGGCCGCAGCTCTCCAGCTCTCCACGGACGCGCGCGCTGCACTTGAGCTGCACCACCCGCGACCGGGACTGCCGGCGGCCCGGTGGCCGGCCCACGCCGACCCCGCCCCCCGCCCCCCGTCACCCCCGGCCAACACTCGGCCGGCCCGGCCCGGGGGACCACAGGGCTTCCGGGACCGGGAGCAGCCGGCCGGGTGTGCCTGCCGGGGCGTGTAGGGGCGAGGGTGGCGTGAGGGGCGCGGAGGTCTTGGCGCTCTCCCACCCTGGGACCCTCCAGGCACCACCCGGCTCGGGGGCCGCCGCCCCTCCCCCACCCCTCGCCCACCTCCCCAAGGCGTTCGCTGCCCAGGGCCTCGGGGCGCGCTGGGGCCCGCGGTCCTCTGAGCCTCCTGCGGGCCTAGGCGCAGCCCAGCCGTGGCCCTGAGCGCCCATGCTGCCCGGCACCTGCGCGGTGCCCAAACCCACCTGGAGCACCAGCGCCGGCGACCAGAGCTCGTCAGCCCGCCCCTTCGCCCCACCGAGGCCCCCCCTCCCCCCTTGCCCCCACGCCGCCCTCCAAGCACAAGACCTTGCTGAGGGTGCAGACGAGCGACGTGCAGCCACACGGACAGGCACACAGACACACTCGCGGGCGCCCACGCCAAGTGAGACAGCCGGCCGGCGCAAGCTCGTCAGCCAGGGCCACAGCCAGAGCACCCACCCGTGAGAGGCCGGGGCCAGAGGAAGGGACGGCAGGCCGGGGGTCAGGAGAGACAGAGACGGAAAGAGATGAAGGTTCAGAGACAGGCTCCCAAGACGGCGAGAGGGCAGATGCAGATGCAGATGCAGACAGACAGACAGACACGAGCGCGCAGGCACACCCAGGGAGGGAGAGCCAGAGAGAGGGAGACACAGAGCGACCGACAGAGAGACGGAAAGCGGGAGACGGACAGGGGACAGGGGATGGCATCCCATCCGAGACGGACACTCTGGCACAGACCGTCACACACCGCAGAGAGCGGCCCGTGCGCAAGGGAGGCGGCGTCAGCCTTGGGCCGGGCGAGCCCCGGCTGGACGCGGTGCCCTGGGGCTGGCAATCACCCGTGGGGACCCCAAGACTTCCTCGCAGCCGAGGTCTCAAAGGTCCCCTTCGGCTTGGCTCCCTGAGGCGAGACCCAGCCCCCGCCCCCAGGCCAGAGGGTGAGTGTGGGAGAGAGCGTGCGTGTGAGTGTGTCGGTGGGCGACGGTGGGGTCGGGTCGACTGGGGGGGCCGGGTGGATACCCACAGTGGAGGGGGGAGGGTGTGGCGGCCGGGGCTTTGGAAGCCTGTGCGGTCCTCTTGCTGTCTCTCTCTCTCTCCCTCTTTCTCCGTCTCCCTTACTTGTGGTTTCCGGCTCTTGACCTGTCTGGGCTGCGGGGGGGTGTGTCTGTGTTTGGGGGGGCGGGCGTGAGGGTGTGTGTGTGTGTGTGTGTGTGTGTGTGTGTGTGTGTGCGTGTTGTGCGCCCGCGCCTGCGGGAGACCGCGAGGTTGCCTGCCAGGGTGCGTCTGGGGTTGGGGCTGGGGCCCCGGCCCCGCCCAGAATTGCCTGAGGCCTGCCAAGGGAGCCCCAGACAGAGACCCCCGCGCCTCCGCCCCCGCCGTTCCTCTGGTTTCCTGGACGCCGAAAGAAAGCCGAGGGGCTGGCGGGCCGCGCGGAGGCAACCCAGGTCTGCAGCGGGAGTCGGGCGCCCCGGCCACCCGACCTGAGAGGGGCTGGAAGGCAGGCGGCGGCTCTGAGCGCGGTGGGGTGCCAGGGGCCAGCGGCAGGTGCGGCTTGCGGTGCGGCTGGGGCCGGGGGCTAAAGGAGAGGGGAGGCAGGGAAAAAACAGAAACAACAAAAAAGCCTACAGCACCCGGTATTCCCAGGCGGTCTCCCATCCAAGTACTAACCGGGCCCGACCCTGCTTAGCTTCCGAGATCAGACGAGATCGGGCGCGTTCAGGGTGGTATGGCCGTAGACGGAAGCGGCTGCCGCCAGGCGCCCTAAGAGCCCTGCGCTGCGCCTGCCTTTCGCTCTGACCTGCCGGTCGGGCCAGCCGGCGGCCGCAGCTCTCCAGCTCTCCACGGAGCGCGCGCTGCACTTGAGCTGCACCACCCGCGACCGGACTGCCGGCGGCCCGGTGGCCGGCCCACGCCGCCCCGCCCCCCGCCCCCCCCCGTCACCCCCGGCCAACACTCGGCCGGCCCGGCCCGGGGGACCACAGGGCTTCCGGGACCGGGAGCAGCCGGCCGGGTGTGCCTGCCGGGGCGTGTAGGGGCGAGGGTGGCGTGAGGGGCGCGGAGGTCTTGGCGCTCTCCCACCCCTGGGACCCTCCAGGCACCACCCGGCTCGGGGGCCGCCGCCCCTCCCCCACCCCCTCGCCCACCTCCCCAAGGCGTTCGCTGCCCAGGGCCTCGGGGCGCGCTGGGGCCCGCGGTCCTCTGAGCCTCCTGCGGGCCTAGGCGCAGCCCAGCCGTGGCCCTGAGCGCCCATGCTGCCCGGCACCTGCGCGGTGCCCAAACCCACCTGGAGCCACCAGCGCCGGCGACCAGAGCTCGTCAGCCCCGCCCCTTCGCCCCACCGAGGCCCCCCTCCCCCCTTGCCCCCACGCCGCCCTCCAAGCACAAGACCTTGCTGAGGGTGCAGACGAGCGACGTGCAGCCACACGGACAGGCACACAGACACACTCGCGGGCGCCCACGCCAAGTGAGACAGCCGGCCGGCGCAAGCTCGTCAGCCAGGGCCACAGCCAGAGCACCCACCCGTGAGAGGCCGGGGCCAGAGGAAGGGACGGCAGGCCGGGGGTCAGGAGAGACAGAGACGGAAAGAGATGAAGGTTCAGAGACAGGCTCCCAAGACGGCGAGAGGGCAGATGCAGATGCAGATGCAGACAGACAGACAGACACGAGCGCGCAGGCACACCCAGGGAGGGAGAGCCAGAGAGAGGGAGACACAGAGCGACCGACAGAGAGACGGAAAGCGGGAGACGGACAGGGGACAGGGGATGGCATCCCATCCGAGACGGACACTCTGGCACAGACCGTCACACACCGCAGAGAGCGGCCCGTGCGCAAGGGAGGCGGCGTCAGCCTTGGGCCGGGCGAGCCCCGGCTGGACGCGGTGCCCTGGGGCTGGCAATCACCCGTGGGGACCCCAAGACTTCCTCGCAGCCGAGGTCTCAAAGGTCCCCTTCGGCTTGGCTCCCTGAGGCGAGACCCAGCCCCCGCCCCCAGGCCAGAGGGTGAGTGTGGGAGAGAGCGTGCGTGTGAGTGTGTCGGTGGGCGACGGTGGGGTCGGGTCGACTGGGGGGGCCGGGTGGATACCCACAGTGGAGGGGGGAGGGTGTGGCGGCCGGGGCTTTGGAAGCCTGTGCGGTCCTCTTGCTGTCTCTCTCTCTCTCCCTCTTTCTCCGTCTCCCTTACTTGTGGTTTCCGGCTCTTGACCTGTCTGGGCTGCGGGGGGTGTGTCTGTGTTTGGGGGGCGGGCGTGAGGGTGTGTGTGTGTGTGTGTGTTGTGCGCCCGCGCCTGCGGGAGACCGCGAGGTTGCCTGCCAGGGTGCGTCTGGGGGTGGGGCTGGGGCCCCGGCCCCGCCCAGAATTGCCTGAGGCCTGCCAAGGGAGCCCCAGACAGAGACCCCCGCGCCTCCGCCCCCGCCGTTCCTCTGGTTTCCTGGACGCCGAAAGAAAGCCGAGGGGCTGGCGGGCCGCGCGGAGGCAACCCAGGTCTGCAGCGGGAGTCGGGCGCCCCGGCCACCCGACCTGAGAGGGGCTGGAAGGCAGGCGGCGGCTCTGAGCGCGGTGGGGTGCCAGGGGCCAGCGGCAGGTGCGGCTTGCGGTGCGGCTGGGGCCGGGGGCTAAAGGAGAGGGGAGGCAGGGAAAAACAGAAACAACAAAAAGCCTACAGCACCCGGTATTCCCAGGCGGTCTCCCATCCAAGTACTAACCGGGCCCGACCCTGCTTAGCTTCCGAGATCAGACGAGATCGGGCGCGTTCAGGGTGGTATGGCCATAGACGGAGGCGGCTGCCGCCAGGCGCCCTAAGAGCCCTGCGCTGCGCCTGCCTTTCGCTCTGACCTGCCGGTCGGGCCAGCCGGCGGCCGCAGCTCTCCAGCTCTCCACGGAGCGCGCGCTGCACTTGAGCTGCACCACCCGCGACCGGACTGCCGGCGGCCCGGTGGCCGGCCCACGCCGCCCCGCCCCCCGCCCCCCGTCACCCCCGGCCAACACTCGGCCGGCCCGGCCCGGGGGACCACAGGGCTTCCGGGACCGGGAGCAGCCGGCCGGGTGTGCCTGCCGGGGCGTGTAGGGGGAGGGTGGCGTGAGGGGCGCGGAGGTCTTGGCGCTCTCCCACCCTGGGACCCTCCAGGCACCACCCGGCTCGGGGGCCGCCGCCCCTCCCCCACCCCCTCGCCCACCTCCCCAAGGCGTTCGCTGCCCAGGGCCTCGGGGCGCGCTGGGGCCCGCGGTCCTCTGAGCCTCCTGCGGGCCTAGGCGCAGCCCAGCCGTGGCCCTGAGCGCCCATCCTGCCCGGCACCTGCGCGGTGCCCAAACCCACCTGGAGCCACCAGCGCTCCGGCGACCAGAGCTCGTCAGCCCCGCCCCTTCGCCCCACCGAGGCCCCCCCTCCCCCCTTGCCCCCACGCCGCCCTCCAAGCACAAGACCTTGCTGAGGGTGCAGACGAGCGACGTGCAGCCACACGGACAGGCACACAGACACACTCGCGGGCACCCACGCCAAGTGAGACAGCCGGCCGGCGCAAGCTCGGCAGCCAGGGCCACAGCCAGAGCACCCACCCGTGAGAGGCCGGGGCCACAGGAAGGGACGGCAGGCCGGGGGTCAGGAGAGACAGAGACGGAAAGAGATGAAGGTTCAGAGACAGGCTCCCAAGACGGCGAGAGGGCAGATGCAGATGCAGATGCAGACAGACAGACAGACAGACACGAGCGCGCAGGCACACCCAGGGAGGGAGAGCCAGACAGAGGGAGACACAGAGCGACCGACAGAGAGACGGAAAGCGGGAGACGGACAGGGGACAGGGGATGGCATCCCATCCGAGACGGACACTCTGGCACAGACCGTCACACACCGCAGAGAGCGGCCCGTGCGCAAGGGAGGCGGCGTCAGCCTTGGGCCGGGCGAGCCCCGGCTGGACGCGGTGCCCTGGGGCTGGCAATCACCCGTGGGGACCCCAAGACTTCCTCGCAGCCGAGGTCTCCAAGGTCCCCTTCGGCTTGGCTCCCTGAGGCGAGACCCAGCCCCCGCCCCCAGGCCAGAGGGTGAGTGTGGGAGAGAGCGTGCGTGTGAGTGTGTCGGTGGGCGACGGTGGGGTCGGGTCGACTGGGGGGGCCGGGTGGATACCCACAGTGGAGGGGGGAGGGTGTGGCGGCCGGGGCTTTGGAAGCCTGTGCGGTCCTCTTGCTGTCTCTCTCTCTCTCCCAGTCTTTGTCAGTCTCTCTGAATTGTGGTTTTGGCTTTGGTCTGTGTTGTTCGCTAGTGTGTCGGTGCGTGTGTGTGTGTTATGTGCATCTGTGGGAGTTGGAGTATATGCCTGATATGATTTGTCTGGCGGTGTCCTGGGGCAGGGCTTGGGCCTGGGGCTTCAGCGTAAATCATTCTAGTGAATATCCAGTGTTGATTTCCTTAGGATTTAGTGGTTCAGTTTCTTTTCAGGCCACAGGTCTCTGAAGAGTCTTGTCCAGGACCACAGTTCCAAAGCATCAATTCCTCAGCGTTCAGCCTTCCTTATGGTCCAACTATCACATCCATGTATGACTACAGGGAAACCATAGCTTTGGATATGTGAACCCCTGTTGGCAAAGCAATGTGTCTGCTTCAAATATGCCATCTATGTTTGTCATAAGTTTTCTTTCAAGGAGCAAGCATCTTTTCGTTTCATGACTAAAATCTTTGTGATCTTAGGTTTTTTTAATTTTTATTTTTTAAATGTTGAGTTTTAAGCTGGCTTTTCCACTTTCCTCCTTCACCCGCATCAAGAGGCTCTTTCGTTCCTCTTCGCTCTCTGTCATTAGAGTGGCATCATCTGCATATCTCAGGTTTATATTTCTCCCAGCAATCTTGATTCCAGCTTATAACTCATCCAGCCTGGCATTTTTCACAAGGTGCTCAGCATATAGTTTTAATAAACAGGGTGACAGCAGACAGCTGTGCAGTAACCCATTCTCAATCCTGAACCAATCAGTTGTTCCGTACAGTGTTCTCACTGTTGCTTCTTGACCCGCATACAGGTTTCTCAGGAGACAGGTAAAGCGGTCTGGTATTCTCATCCCTTTAAGAATTTTCCACAGTTTGTTATGATCCACACAGTCAACGGCTCTAGCATAGTCAATGAAACAGAAGTAGATATTTTTCTGGAATTCCCTTGCTTTCTCTATGATCCAGCAAATGTTGGCAATTTCATTTTTGGTTCCCCTGCCTTTTCTAAACCCTTTTCTATTGCTTGAATATCTGGAAGTTCTTGGTTCATGTACTGCTGAAGCCTAGCTTGGAGGGTTTTGAGCATAACCTTCCGAGCATGGGAGATGAGTGCAATTGTCCAGTGGTTTAAAAATTCCTTAGTAATGCCCTTCTTGGGGATTGGGATGAGGATTGACCTTTGCCAGTCCTGTGGCGTCTGCTAGGTTTTCCAAATTTTCTGACGTATTGAGTGCAGCACTTTAATAGCATCATCTTTTAGGATTTTAAATAACTCTTCTGGAATTCCATTCCCTCCACTAGATTTATTGGCAGCACTGTTTCCTAATGCCCACTTGACTTCACACTCCAGGATGCCTGAGTGAGAGCCTACACCATTGTGGTTATCCAGATCATTAAGATCTTTTTTGTATAGTTCTTGAGTGTATTCTTTCCATCTCTTCTTGATCTCTTCTGCTTCTATTAGGTCATTACCAGTTCTGTCTGTCCTTTATTGTGCCCACCTTTGGATGAAATGTTCCTTTGACATTTCCAATTTTCTATGGCTACCACTTTAAAAAAATTACCCATCTATGCACCCAGTAGATTAGGCACCAAGTTTGCCACAAAACTTCCTGTTCATAATCCATCACTAGGCCCCCAAATAGGGGAATTGTGACCATGTGCTGCTGCAGAAGAATAAAAGTTCTGAGGTAAAGACTCCTTGTCCTTAAATAGTTTGCTCTAAACAAACTCTCCATAGCGTCCTTAGGAAGCCCTTGTCCCAGATGCACGGCCATGCAGCTGCCAAGTGTCCTCTATGCCTCCATCCTGCACCCCCTTCCACAGAGCAGACACACTGTACTCGATCACCCCGTTTCAGAACAGGAATAATTTGTTTCTATGAATATGATTTTAATAATATTCCATAAGTATTCAGTAATTAAAGTTGTCTCCAAATCAGGAAAAAATCCAAAGTAATCAGCAAATATTTTGTGTGTATATATATGTATGTATACATATATAATTTTAAAAAATCCCTTTCCATGATTTAGTTCTGACTTCTCAGTGACAGAAGCAGTGAAGAACTCAGTGTCAAAGCACACTGTGAAAAGATTTTTTCAGGGCAATCAGTTTCTTGTGAATTATTCATCAGGCTTGCTCCAATTCCACAAAGACTCCACCACAGTCACTAAGATGGAGAAAGAGCATTGGTTTTCTATGTGCTCCTATTTTGGCCTCTTCACTTAGAATACGTATCTTTTCTTTCGAATCCATCACGGCTGCATTTATATTATCCACCCTAAGAAAAGGAAATAAACAAGAACACATCTGAAATAAAAACACCAATTTATAGTTTCACAAGACTTAGAAGAAACTTTGCACACTCATGTGTCTAACTCCTCTGCCTTTGGGCAGAACCATTCTTTAACCATCACAAAAATAAGCTTAATACTTCTAGAGACCAAAAAGGAGGTTGCTAAATTTTTCTAAATGAGGAACCACATGCTTAAGAATTTTCTCCATTAGTAAACATTTCTCCTTAGGGCCTGAATGATGTCTTCTCCACTTCATACTATGTTCTTGTGACAACACTGTTGATGATTCCTCACAAATTATTTTTCCTAAGAGCCTTGGATTCCTTATTTGTAAGAGGGAGATGAGGCTTGCTATATAAATGGACAAGAGATCAAAATGAGGTAACAGATAAGCAGCTCTTGGCACCGTTTATAGAAGGTACTCAACAAATACGAGTGCCTCCCTGATCACCAAATCTCCCATCTGCCAAACTGTCTGGTTATTACTTTTATTTTGGCCATGCAGTGTGGCAATGGGATCTTAGTTCCCTGACTAGGGAACTGTGAGCATTTCCAGGGAGTTACTGAGCATGGGGTCGCAAAGTGTCGGACGCGACTGAACTGAACTGAACTGAGCATGAGTGTGGGTTTATGCTGTTCTGTGCTTAGGCACTCAGTCATGTCCAACTCTTTGTGACCCCATGGACTGCAACATGCCAGACTTCCCTGTCCTTCACGGTCTCCTAGGGTTTACTCAGACTCATGTCCATTGAGTCAGTGATGCCATCCAACCGTCTCATCCTTTGTTGTCCCTTCTCCTCCTGCCTTCAATCTTTCCCAGCATCAGGGTCTTTTTCAGCGAGTCAGCTCTTGACATCAGATGGCCAAAGTATTGGAACTTTAGCTTTAGCATCAGTCCTTCCAATGAATATTCAGGGTTGATTTCCTTTAAGATTGGTTTTATCTCCTTTCAGTCCAATGGACTCTCAAGAGTCTTCTCCAGCACCACAATTTGAAAACATCAATTCTCTGGTGATGGCTGGCTCTAAACTTTGCAGTCTGACTAATAGGCATATCAATTAAAGTTTATATATGCATATATATATACATATGCATGCTAAGTCACTTCACTCGTGTCCAACTCTTTGCGACCCTATGGGCTGTGGTCTGCCAGGCTCCTCAGTGCATGGGATTATTCTGCCAGGCTCCTCAGTGCATGGGATTATCCAGGCTAGAGTACTAGATTGGGTTGCCATGCCCTCCTCCACATATGTGTATATATATATACTTACACATACATTGTGTGTGTGTATAGGTGCATATGATGTCAACTGTATGCATTACTTGTATTTTCTTTTTTATTCAAGATGTCTTAGCAATTTTTCCATGTCAGTACATAGAGGTCAACAACTTTTAACCTACTACATAGTATCCTAAATAATCATTTCATAGAAATACAAAAGGTGATCTAATCCTTCCTGTGGTAATAAACATTTGGACTCTAAGAAGGGAAGTGAGCTCTTCTCAATGGTTTGGTGATGAACTATGCGTCCCTGGTGTTGCCTGTTGAACAAAAGAGTTTGGTGCAAGTTTGTGGACACCACTCCACTGGCATCTGAGGCCACACGCAATATAGCAGGGACAGGCGGAGGCAGATATAAATATTCTAAGTGAAACTATCTAGATTGGTCATAACTTTTCTTCCAAGGAGTAAGCATCTTTTAATTTCATGGCTGCAGTCACAATCTGCAGTGATTTTGGAGCCCCCCAAAATAAAGTCTGACACTGTTTCTACTGTTTCCCCATCTATTTGCCATGAAGTGATGGGACCAGATGCCATGATCTTCGTTTTCTGAGTGTTGAGCTTTAAGCCAACTTCTTCACTCTCCTCTTTCACTTTCATCAAGAGGCTTTTTAGCTCCTCTTCACTTTCTGCCATAAGGGTGGTGTCATCTGCCTATCTGAGGTTATTGAGATTTCTCCCGGCAATCTTGATTCCAGCTTGTGCTTCTTCCAGCCCAGCGTTTCTCATGATGTACTCTGCATAGAAGTTAAATAAGCAGGGTGACAATATACAGCCTTGACGTACTCCTTTTCCTATTTGGAACCAGTCTGTTGTTCCACGTCCAGTTCTAACTGTAGCTTCCTGACCTGCATACAGATTTCTCAAGAGGCAGGTCAGGTGGTCTGGTATTCCCATCTCTTTCAGAATTTTCCACAGTTTATTGTGATCCACACAGTCACTATGCTTTGGCATAGTTAATAAAGCAGAAATAGATGTTTTTCTGGAACTCTCTTGCTTTTTCCATGATCCAGCGGACGTTGGCAATTTGATCTCTGGTTCCTCTGCCTTTTCTAAAACCAGCTTGAACATTAGGGAGTTCACGGTTGGAGGCAGGAGGAGAAGGGAACGACCAAGGATGAGATGGCTGGATGGCATCACGGACTTGATGGACGTGAGTCTGAGTGAACTCTGGGAGATGGTGATGGACAGGGAGGCCTGGCATGCTGTGATTCATGGGGTCGCAAAGAGTCGGACACGACTGAGCGACTGAACTGAACTGAACTGAACTGAACTGAACTGAAGTGAAACTAAGAGATATGGAGGACAGCTTCATAAATTCTAACAAACCTGAGCTAGAGAAAAAGAGACCAGCTGGAGTAAGAGTAGAAGTATTTGAAGAGATATCTGATAATTCTACATAATTGAAGAGAGAGATGAGTTCTCAAATTAAAAGTGCACTTGAGAATGAAGCAGGATAAAGATAAACCAATACCAATACACATAATAGAGAAACCTAGTAACATCAATGATACAAAGAATATTTTAAGAGCTTTGCAAGGCAGGAACAGAGGCACAGACGTAGAGAATGGGCTTGTGGACACAGTTGAGGGAGGGGAGGGGGGGAACAAATTGAGAGAGTAGCCTTGACATATATACACTACCATGTGTAAAGTAAATAGCTAGTGCAAAGCTGCTGTGTAAAAAGAGCTCAGCTCGGTGCTCTGTGATGATCTAGAGGGGTGGGATGGGTGTGGAGGGTGAGAGTAAGGCTCAAGAGGGAGGGGATATACATATGCATACAGCTGATTCGCATTGTACAGCACAGATTAACACAGCATTGTAAAGCAATTACATTCCAATTAAAATAAGAAAAAAAACCTGTATTTAAAGTAAACATTTTCCCAAATGCTGATGACAAAATATAACGTGAGCTTGTTGTTCAGTTGCTCATTTGTGTCAGACTCTTTCCGACACCATGGACTGCAGCGTGCCAGGCCTCCCTGTCCGTCACCATCTACTGGAGTTTGCTCAAACTCATGTCCATTGAGTCAGTGATGCCATCCAACCATCTCATCCTCTGTCTCCCCCTTCTCCTCCTGCTTTCAATCTTTCCTAGCATCAGGGTCTTTTCCAATGAGTCAGCTGTTTGCATCAGGTGGACAAAGTATGGGAGCTTCAGCTCCAGTCTCCGTCCTTCCAATGAATATTCAGGGTTGATTTCTTTTAGGATTGATAGGTTTGATCTCCTTGCTGTCCAAGGAACTCTCAAGAGTCTTCTCCAGCACTACACGTTGAAAGCATAGTGATCAACCTTCGGTGCTTAGCCTTCCTTATGGTCCAGTTCTCACATCTGTACATGACTACCAGATAGCTTGAGTTGGCCCAACCAAATCTTTGCATATCACTTCATGTTGTTCATATGTATACTTGATCTCAAGCCCATCTTCAATATGCTTACGTGTATGCTCTGCATAACAGTAAAATGCCTTTAAAACTTTATTTTTAAAAATATTTAAAGAATGTCATTAATCTTATGGGGATATAATAAATGATTACTAATTGGATTGATGTCTAATTATTCTCATTTTATAGATATAGAGTCTGATGCACAGAGTGATTAATTTTCTTGAGGTCATATGGAATCCATGAGTATAATTTGTGAGATATTTTGAGTTTCCCAGATAAATAATATCATGAAAAAAAAAAAGACCCTGCTTAGACCACCCCCTCCCCACACACAACTAAATGACAACAAAAAGGCTCAAAGGAGATATAACAAGCAAAGGCAATAGGTGCCTATTATTGGGATTTTCAATCGAAGAAAGACCCTATAAAAACTACAGAATAACAAATTTGAATATCTACTAGATATTTCATGAATTAAAGGATTACCATTAATTTTGTCTTAGGAGCAATTATGATTTTGTATAAATATGTAAAAAATGCAATAAACACACATACAACTGAACAATTTATGGATTAAATTACATAAGGTCTAGAGATGGCTTTACAGCAACACAGGAAGAGGGAAATGCAGAAACTAACACAACATTGTAAAGAAACTACACTTCAATTAAAAAATAAATATGAAAGCAGTTCATTCTCACTTTCCATAGAGTTAGTCAAATAGAAGTTCCTTCACATGCATCTTCTTTCTATATACATGTAAGTTTTTCTTTCTGAAAGGGAACTTTTCAAAAGTGTTTATTAGAATGCACACTTACTTTGCTTCAGTTATGATTAAATCTACTGGCCTCATTAGCATGCATTTCTTCTCCAAGACTGCCAGACTTTCAACTAATCATTTGCAAAATGGTTATTTACAGTGAACTGCCAATCATACCAAGGCCCCGGGTCTTTCAGAGAAGTGTCCCCAGATTCCACCACCCCTGTGAAATGCACTCGGCTCGCTGCCCCTCACCGCTGGCTGTCCCAACCACTGGCTGCAGCTGTCTGCACTTGCCAGCAGTACGAGAACCCTGTGACTGACCGAAACCCCTTGGAGAGGGGCGACAGTCTCAGGGACCACCCCCACACGAGCAGATCCAGAGCAAGCAGGTGAAGAACCCAAGCTCTGCTGGGGGGCTGGGTGTCTGCTGGGAGCCCTGGCTGCCAATCAGCCTCAACAAGATTTCCTCAGCATTTACTACGGCATCTGATGGGTGAACAGGAGTGGCTGGGACTTCCATGCATAACTGAACGCATGGAGAACTGACTTGCATTCTGACTTGGGGGCTGCACAGAAGCCTTTGCTCTCAGCCCCTCAATCTGCTTCTCCAGGGCCAGCCAGAATCCTACCTCCTCTTGGGGCCACTTGGGCCTCTCCTCTGAGGTCCTGGTCTTGATCTTGAAGCTCCTCTTGGTCTTGAAGCCCAGGGCGTCGGCAGGCTGCTTGGCCTCAGGAGGGAGGTTCAGAGACTTGGGCCTGCCCTTGTGTTTGGGCCTGCACTCCTGTCTTCTGGGGCGGCAGCTGGCCTCAGCGGGTGGGCAGGCCTTGGGGGAGTCGCTGGGCCCCGGTTCTGTCCACTCCTGCACTGCCTCCTGGCACTCGTCCATCTCCAGGTGGTGCGTGTCATGGGCCAGGTAGCCTTGCCCCTCGCAGTCCGTGCCCTGCAGGGAGCTGTCGTCCTCCGGGCAGTAGCGGATGTAGTAGGTGATGCCGTCCTCCTCTTCAGCAGCCCCGAGTCATAGTCCTTCTCCTCCGAGGTGTTGTTCACGGAGTCAGAGCTGGAGTCCCCGTCGGGGCTCTGGTCAGGGCCGCCCTGCTCAGAGGACGCAGGCTCTCGGGCCACAGGGCTGCCAGCTCCGGGCCGCCGGGCAAGTGCTGCTCCAGGGCCAGCTCCCGGTCCTCACGCTCGGGACCCAGGCCCTCTCTTGCCCTGCAGCCCAGGAGGCTGCTCACAGCACCCTGACGCTTCAGGTGGGCCATGGCAGGGCTCACGCTGCCGTCGCTACCGGGAGGCAGCCACTGCAGTCAGAAAGGGGGACAGGAGAGTCAGAGCCCACCCCAAACAGCCAACCCGAGGGGCACCCAGAAGTGTCTCGTGTCCACTCGAATGGCAGGGTGCCCCTCCTCAGCTGGCTGTGGTGCCAGGACCAGCACATGCTCTGCCTAAGAGACAGGAGGGCACCAGGGCTGGAGGAGGAAAGGGGACCCTGGAGACTTCCCAGGACACCTGCTACTTCCCCCCAACTCCCTGCTCATGCATGAATTCTCCCTTTGATTTGATTAGTATATAGCTAACTTACAATGCTGTTAGTTTCTGGTGTACAGCAAAGTGCTTCAGTTATGTATATCTATGTGTGTGCATTATATATATATATATATATATATATACATATATACACACACACATACATATTCTTTTTGAATATAGTTCCCTGTGCTGTACTGCAGGTCTTTGTTGACTGTCTAATTTATATATAGTAGTGTGTATCTGCGGAGAAGGCAATGGCACCCCACTCCAGTACTCTTGCCTGGAAAATCCCATGGATGGAGGAGCCTGGTGGGTTGCAGTCCGTGGGGTCGCTAAGAGTTGGACACGACTGAGCAACTTCACTTTCACTTTTCACTTTCATGCATTGGAGAAGGAAATGGCAACCCACTCCAGTGTTCTTGCCTTGAGAATCCCAGGGACGGGGGAGCCTGGTGGGCTGCCGTCTATGGGGTCGCACAGGGTCGGACACGACTGAAGGGACTTAGCAGTAGCAGCAGTGTGTATCTGTTAATACCAAATTCCCTATTTATTCCTCTCCCCAGCCTTTCTCTTTGGTAACCATGGTTTATTTTCTATGTCTATGAATCTGTTTCTGTTTTGTAAATAAGTTCATTTATATCTTTTTTAGATATGATGATACTGTATGATATTTGTTTTTCATTTATTTATTTCACTTAATATGATCATCTCTAGGTCCATCCATTGCTGCAAATGGCATTCTCTCATTTTTAATGGCAGAGTAATATTCCATAGTATATATGTATCTCATCATCTTTATTCATTCATCTGAGGATAGACGTTGAGGTTGTTTTTATGTTTTGGCTATTGTAAATAATGCTGCACTGAACGCTGGGGTGCATATATCTTTTTTTGGATAGGAATGGGGTTGCTGGATCATACAGTAGCTCTATTTGTAGTATTTTAAGGAACCTCCATACTGTTCTCCATAGTGGCAGCACCCACTGGCATTCCCAGCATCAGTGTAGGAGGATTCCCTTTTCACCACATCCTCTCCAGCATTTATTATTTGTGGACTGTCTAACAGTGGCCTCTCTGGCTAGTGTGAGATGGTACCCCACTGTAGTTCTGATATGCATATCCCTCATAAGAAATGAGTCAGGCACGACTGAGCATCATCACTTTCACTTTTATGCATTGGGGAAGGAAATGGCAACCCACTCCAGTGTTCTTGTCTGGAGAACCCCAGGGACGGGGGAGCCTGGTGGGCTGCCATCTATGGGGTCGCAGAGTCGGACACGACTGAAGCTACTTAGCAGCAGCAGCAAGCCTAAGAAATGATGCTGAGCATCTTTTCATGTACCTGCTGACCATCACACTCATGACTTTGTGAAGATGGTTCCTGGGTTGAGGAGCCCAGGTGACGGAGACAACAGGTCGTAAAATCAGGTTATTTGTTCTCAAAAAGAAAAAGAGAAGCTTTCATCCCAAAGATATTATGAAACCAAAGAGGAGGTGCCCTACCCCTTCCAAATCTCATCTGCTGCCCCTGAAGCCCATCTCCAATCTTCCCATTGCTTGCCTCCAACTCCCAGCACACACAAGCTTCTGCTTCCTCCTCACTCCAAACAAAACCACTGACCAGATTTGCCAGGAACCATCCAGGCTGAATGCCACACAGAGACACTGGACATGAGCCCCAGCCTCACAGGCTTGATGGGGTGGGGCCTCAGGACGGAGTTGGGGGGAACACCAGAGGGAGGACAGCCACCAGGAGAAGGGGGCACCCAGGAGGGTGCAAGGGATGCGGCTGCCATTTCAGGGGTACAGGTCATGATACTGCAGGACACTGCAAAGATCCCATGGGCCCAAACCAGGGAGGTCCCGAATCCCACCCTCCAGAACCCTACATTTTATCCCACAAAACATAGAGTCCCTGGACAATTCTCAACAGGCACGTTGACTCACAGGATTTCTTTCTCAGCCCCTTGGGGAGACAGTGGGGGAAGGGAGGTCAGTGGAAATCTCCTTCCTGTCCTCTAGGGAACCTGAATGGCTCACGTGTGGCTGTGTCTCCATAGCATCACCAGACTCCAGCAGATCCACCGTGCTTATCCAGAGCAGCTCACACACCAGAAATGGTCCCACAGCAGGAAAACTGTCACTGAGATGGACCCTGCAGGGTCTGAGCATCCTTCTGTGTCACCCCATTCCCAAACCTGAAACGGATGGGCCCATTTCAGAGACCTGCTCCCAGGGAGAGGCAAGGTGTCCAGTGTTTCCTAGAACACGGGTGACCACAGAGGATGCACCCAGAGCACCAAGCCTCATTTCACAGCAGACTTCCCATGTTCCGTTTGCTGTGCAGCAGAAACTAACACAACATCAGAAAGCAATCATAGTCCAACAAAAAGATGACAGAGGAGAAAAATAAAAGTGGCAATAATTTTAATTTTTAAAAAGCATAACCTTTCTGGAAACTAATTTGCAACTGGGAATCAAAAACCTTCAAAAGACTGGCCTGGCAATTCCAAATCTAGGGACGTACACTAGATAAACAATGGTGTGCATGTACAAAGTGAAAGTCGCTCAGGCGTATCCAACTCTTTGCGACCCCATGGACTATACAGTCCGTGGAATTCTCCAGGCCAAATACTGGAGTGGGTAGCTGTTCCCTTCTCCAGGGGATCTTCCCAACCCAGGGATCAAACCCAGGTCTCCCACATTGCAGGCAGATGCTTTACCAGCTCAGCCACCAGGGAAGCCCATGTGTACAAAGGTATAGCCTAAAAAGGATGTCCATTTCACCATTACATTGTCTGAAATAAAGAAAATTTATTTGTTAATGTACAAATCATGTATTACTTAAATGTCCAATAATGTGCAATTTGTACATTATGATAAAATAGTGATGAGTATTGCAATCATTGAAAATGATATTATTACAACTATTTCATGGAAGATACAATATGTTAAGTGAAATACACAGGTTATAAAATATTATACTTATTTATGAAAATATATATTTATATTAAACAAACACATTTTTGTAAAAAAACAACAAATCAAGGTTACAGATAGTGGCCGGACATGCCCGCTTCAAGGGGAGATGTCCAGTTCCTCTCATGGGGAGTTTGCATTCCTGGCAGCTGTGATGGGGGGCAGCTCACAGGCTGGGGAAGTGAACACATTTCTTGCCCCCCCAAGTGGCACGCACATTGTCCCCTGGAACAAACAGATGTGGCCAAGGACAGCCCACTTCTATCCACAGTTTAAAAATAGAGGCTCCTCCTCTTGCCTCAACAAAGAAATCCAGGTGGCCAAGCCACTGCAGCAAGTCGGCTGAAAAATCATCTTGTGCCTTACTTCATACTGTCCAACAGTGATGGAATTTTATACACACAACATCAGGTCTTTTCACTCAAGATACGTCTCCCCGTTTATTCGAGCCTTAAATGTCAACAGCACTGTGGGTTTCTTCATAGCTATCAACACAGGAAGCTCATTCTAAGACGTTTTATTTTTTGTAGCCACGGGGAATAGATTTTCTCTATCTTATACACCTGTTGTTGGTACATTAAAAAAAAAAAAATTCTACTGATCTTGTAAAAGCCTTTTTGTTTGTTTATTTTTGGCTGTGCTGTGTCTTACTGCTCGAGCTTTTCTCTAATCAGGACGATTAGAGTCGTGGTGCGTGGGTTTCTCATCGCAGTGGTGTCCCTTGTTGGGGAGCATGGGCTTTAGTAATTGAGGCACGTGGGCTCATTAGTTTTGGCTTCTGGACTCCAGAGCACAGGCTCAATAGCTGAAAAACAAAGGCTTAGTTGCCCCACAGCATGTGGGGTCTTCCTGGATCAGGGATCGAACACATGTCTCCTGCATTAGCAGGCATGATTCTTTACTGGGCCACCAGGGAAGCCCGAAAAGCCCATTTTGAAATTTCAGTACTTTTAGTTGAACATTTGATTCTCTTCTCCAGCATTCTGTCTGGCTGCACTGCCCTTCCATTTACACGACGGAGGTACTGGGGCATCCCTGACTTATTCCCAATTGTAATGAAAATGCCTTTACTTTTTTAAAATTATTTTTTTATTGGAGTGTAGTTACTTTACAGTGTTGTTACTATCTGCTGTACAGCAAAGTGAATCAGCTACACGTATACATATATCCCCTCTTTTTTGGACTTCCCTCCCATTTCGGTCGCCTCAGAGCATGGGACTGTCATACAGGCTTCCCAGGTGGTGCTAGTGGTAAAGAACCCACCTCTGAATGCAGGAGATATAAAAGATGCGGGTTCGCTCCCTGGGTCAGGAATATCTCTGGAGGAAGGCATAGCAACCTACTCCAGTATCCTTGCCTGCAAAATCCCATGGACAGAGGAGCCTGGCATGCTGCAGTCAACAGGGCCACAGAATCGGACACAACTGAAGCAACTGGGCGCACACACACAGAGTGAAGTAAGTCAGAGAGAAAAAACAAATATCATGTATTAAGGAAAATGTCTTCACTTTTTAAAGGCAGGGCTGGCCCAGGGTGAGGTAGGCATGACCCTTGCCTCAAGCGCAAGATTTAACAGGGTGCCAAAAAACTCAGGAATCAAAATAGATACAATTTTAATGCAAGACTTCGAAAAATAAAAATTAATGCAAAAAAAAAAATCCACGATGAACAAGAGAGTAAAATGTTAAAGACAAGGTTGATTATTAGTGATTTGTTTTGGGGGGTGGGCTCAGGCTCCAGTAGGGCTTGGCTGGGCTCTGTGAATGAACCTTTTTTTTTTTTTTTTTTCAAGTTTTCCCCATTAAGGACTTCCCTAGCAGCTCAGTGGTAAAGAATCCACCTGCACAGTGCAGGAGACACAGGTTTGGTCCCTGATCTGGGAAGATCTCACAGGCTGTGGAGCAACTAAGCCCAGGAACTGCAGCCACTGAAGCTCACATGCCCTAGAGCCTGTGCTCCAAAGCAAGAGGAGCACTTGCAGTAAGAAGCCCTCACACTGCGCTAGAGAGTAGCCCCTGTTCACCACAACTAGAGAGCAGTCCGAGCATCACTGAAGACAGCTGTACATAAATAGCTAAGTGAGTGAAATTATATATAAAAAAGAACCGACCTTCCAATGCAGGAGACTAGGGTTTGACTCCTGGCCAGGGAACTATTAATAAGCTCTCACATGCTGAGGGGCAACTAAGCCCGTGCCCCACATCTAGAGAAAGCCCACATGCGGCAACAGAGACCTAGTACAGCCAGAATTAAAAGTTTTCCCCATTACATATAGTGGCGTGTTGGCTTTTCCAGCGCTTGATGGTGCAAACCATTCTCTCGTCGTGGATACAAATGGAAGGACCCAGGCTGGTCACCCAGGACAGAAGTCACATTGTTGGTCTGCAGAATTAACCTATAGCACACTTGTGGTGTAAGAGATAGTGTCTCCTATTAAAGATGAAGACAGGAGGTCCATGTTTCAATTCAGTCTTCCATTCACTGTCAGGCCCTGAGCACGATATTTCATGAATGGATGGCCTTCCCATCCTGGGAAATTGGAAATGACGGTCCTGACTGCTGGGCTTGAAGTGGGTTGAACAGGAGAGCAACCCACGCTGGCCTCACTCCCATGAATGCTTTTTCCCCCTACCATATACAAGGAGTGGAGAAACTTTTTAAAAATCTTTTGGCCACACCACATGGCATATGGGATCTTATTTCCCTGACCAGGGATTGAACTCATGCCCCATGCGTTGACACCACAGAGTCTTAACCACTGGGCTGCCAGGGAAGTCCTGGGAAGCATTTTAAGTGAAACATGAAGAAAGGGAATGCAGTAGAAACCCACTATTAAGTATTATTTAATGGCTACATAATGTTTCCTGTCCCAATAAACATTATCTGACTCTTCCCCTATTAAATACACGAACTGTGTCTTATTTTTGTGTAATAAATAGTGTCTTGGTATTTCCCTAAGGATATGCTCTGGGCCTTTCTTCACGCTCTAGGGCCTTACCCAGGACCCTTTAAAACTTTTTTTTTCTTCAATCCAACATCCAGGTCCTCAGAAAAGGCGCGGAGGTGTGGGGCCGGGAGAATGTTCACTGCCCCTATGGTGGGAGCTGTAGGCAAACATGTTGAAGGTCTCTGCTTATATATATAATTGAAATATACTTGATTTACAATATTCTATTACTTTCTGCTGCACAGTAAAGTGACTTAAGGTCTACATATATTTTTCCATATTCTTTTCCGTTACAGTTTATCACAGGATATTGAATATAGTTCCCCGGGCTGTTCTGTAGGACCTTGTTGTTTATCCATCCTAGATATCATAGTTTACATCTGCTAACCCCAAATTCGCAATCCTTCCCCCCCACCCTCCTCGGCAACCACAACTGGGTTCTCCGTGTCTGTTGAGCCCATTTCTGTACTGTAGACAGGTTCACTTATTTCACATTAAAGATTTCACATATAAGTGATTTGCTATATGCTATTTGTCGAATTCTGTCTGACTTACTTCATTAGTGTGATAATCTCTAGGTCCATCCATATTGCTATATGCCCACAGGCCCTGTGTGGGCACCTCCAGGCAGCTCTGCCTTCCTTATTGTTATTGTTCACTTGCTCTGTCACGTCCAAGTCTTTGCAACCCTGTGGACTGCAGCATGCCAGGCTTCCCTGTCCTTCTCTATCTCCCAGAGTTTGCTGAGACTCGTGTTCATTGAGTCGGTGATGCCATCCAACCATCTCAGCCTCTGCCTTCCTTGGGCTGCACCGGACGCCTCCTCCCACCTGACACTCTCCCTCCCCAGTTTCCTTGCAGGCTGCTCCCTCAACAAGGTCCACACATATTTAATCCTGCCTTAGGTCTGCTTCTCAGAGGACCTGACCTAACACAGTTCCTTACAGGAAAGAAAACAGAATAAAAAATCACACGCACCAAAAACAACCTCCAATATACCCTTCAGAAAGCACAGAACCAAATACACAAGTTTATTTATGGGTTAATTTACAATAAAAGTTCTAAGAAAATATGAGAGACAGTGACTACTGTCGCAGGAAGGGGAGAAGTTTACACCCCTAGGACCAGGCTGGCTGCTCACCTTCAAGACTTCCTGAACTTCTTTTAATTTTTTTTTAATTGTCAAAATAACCCTCAAGCAAAACAACAGCATAAGGGAAATAATTTAGCCAAATATGCCACGTCACTTCAGTCGTGTCTGACTGTTTTGTGACCACACGAGCCATAGACCACCAGGCTCCTCTGTTCATGGGATGGAGTGGGTTGCCATGCCCTTCTCCAGCGGATCTTCTCAACCCAGCGACTGAACTCATGTCTCCTGTCTCCTGCACGGGCAGGCAGGTTCTTTACCGCTAGCACCACCTGGGAAGCCCTGACCCACGAATATTAAACACCCTGGCAATCCCAGTCAGGTAAGAAGATAGACTGAGCCGACCTCCCCTGAGGCCTCCCCAGCGCTTTTCAGAGACCAAGACCCCGCCATGTGTGCCCTGACCATCTGGATCGTGTGGTCATCACGGCCTAACCTCTCCTTAACCGTCTTCCACTGGGCACCCAGCCGTCAACATCGAGTACATCACATTCAATTCATCGGCTTCTACTTCTCTATATACCCTTGCAATTTACTCACTGAAGACACTGAATCGATTATTTGTCGGAGAGAATTTCCCTTGACTGAGATTTTGAGGACAGTCCCTACAGCGGAGGAGAACACTGTCCCCCGTCCTCCATGCTTCAGCAAACTGGTGGTGGGAAATGGAGGCGGAATTGGTTCAGTCTTTTCTGTTATTTACCAAAGTTCAAAACAAGCATTCCCCAAAGGTGACCAGTTAGGTTGTTTTGTTTTCCTTAGTGTCATTCAGAAGTCACAGAAAACTCCATTTCGAAAAGATACACGCACCCCAGTGTTCAATGCAGCACAAGTTACAACAGCCAGAACATGGATGCAACCTAAAGGTCCCTGAACAGAGGAACGGGTGAAGACGCGGTGCACACGTACAGCAGAATACTGCTCTGCCACAAAAAGAGTGAGCTAATGCCACTTGCTTCCCTTGTGGCTCAGCTGGTAAAGAATCCGCCTGCAATACGGGAAGTCTGGGTTCGATCCCTGGGTTGGGAAGATCCCTTGGAGAACGGCAAGGCTACCCACTCCAGTATTCTGGCCTGGAGCATTCTACGGACTATATAGTTCATGGGGTTGCAAAGAGTCGGACACGATTGAGTGATTTTTTTACTTTACTTTAATGCCACTTGCAGCAACGTGGATGGACCTAGAGACGATCACACTAAGTGAAGTCAGTGAGACAGAAAGACAAATGCCATATGATACCACTCATATGGGGCTTCCCAGGTGGCACCTGTCGCAAAGAACACACCCGCCAGTGCAAGAAGCATGAGAGATGGGGGTTCGATCCCTGGGTCGGGAAGATTCCGTGGAGGAGAGCATGGCAACCCACTCCAGTATTCTTGCCTGGAGAATTCCACGGGCAGGGGAGCCTGGTGGGTTATAGACCATGGGGTCAAAAAGAGTCCGACAGGACTGGAGCACTTGGCACTCACATATGCACTTGCAATAGCCAGTTGGCTCTGTCGAGGCCATTACCTCAGTGCCCTCAACTTCTGCCCTATGGTCCAGGGTTGGCAGCGAATGTTTGCCATGAGATCTTTCTGGAACATGTATGTTCTGTGTTAGGGGCTCGTAGCGTATTATTTAAAAATGGCCCATTGTGCTGACCTGACAAACAAGAGGTGAAGTCACAGTGGCCACACTGCCCTGGTGGCATCCTGTTTTTCCTTAAGGCAATGTCCCGTTTTTCCCTGCTGGTGCCAGTTTCTCAAGACTATGTGACCACTCGACTGTGAGATTCCCTCCAACTATGTGACACAAGACCCCCGCTTCGGGCTAAAGATAAACTAAGACCCCCTCCCTTCGGGGCACAATATCCCATCGATAGGGTGTAAGAAGAGTTGGCTATAAACGGAGAGCACTGGTTTCTCTCTAAAGCCAGTCACTTTTTTTCTTCCTATAAAAAATTTTTCTCTCCCTGAATGCTCGGCTCTCTTTTTTTCTTTGTGCTCACCATACATTCTGGAAGATTTGTTCTGGATTACGGCTGTCCCCTGTTTCATCCACAGTAAAGCTGTCCTCCAAGTTGCAAATGGATCAGGGCATTAAGGAGGAAATCAGATTAGTAGAATTGCTTCAGGCCAAGATCTTGCCCTGGGTAAGTTCATCCTCCTGATGCCTAGGGGTCATCTGTATGAAGGTGGTGTGTGTGGAAGGGGAGGAGGGATCCTGGGCCTCAGAGAGAGAATCCAGCAGTGTTAGCAGACACTGGAACACATTCACTGGGTATTACTTTGATGGGTCAGTGAAAGACAAAGTCTTCAAAGGTTAAAATATGCTATCAGCCGCCATAATAAAAGCAACCAAGAAAGTACTTATGTAGGATTCCTGAAGAGCAGCATCTTTGGCGGCAAAACAACAATTTCTTTTACAGGCTAACTGAAATAATCAGCTTAATTTTGAAGAAAGGACTCCTTCTGCCCCCTAACTCTGGATGTAAAATAAATAAAAAACAAACTCTCTCGTCTAGTGACTCTCCCCATCCCCCTCAATCTTGCTTGGATTCATTTGAAACCTGAGATAACAATGGGAAACGGGCAGCCGTTTCTATGCATTCCTATGAACAAGAAATTAGCTAAGCAAATTTACATGGGCAAATATTTCAGGGTATTAGTTATTGAACTGAACTGAAGGAGAAAACAAAGTCTGACACTGTTTCCACTGTTTCCCCATCTATTTCCCATGAAGTGATGGGACCAGATGCTGTATCTTAGTTTTCTGAATGTTGAGCTTTAAGCCAACTTTTCCACTCTCCTCTTTCACTTTCATCAAGAGGCTTTTTAGCTCCTCTTCACTTTCTGCCATGAGGGTGGTATCATCTGCATATCTGAGGTTATTGGTATTTCTCCCAGCAATCTTGATTCCAGTTTGTGCTTCTTCCAGCCCAGCGTTTCTCATGATGTACTCTGCGTAGAAGTTAAATAAGCAGGGTGACCATATACAGCCTTGACATACTCCTTTTCCTATTTGGAATGAGTCCTTTGAAACAGTGTCAGACTTTATTTTTTTGGGCTCCCAAATCACTGCAGATGGTGATTGCAGCCATGAAATTAAAAGACGCTTACTCCTTGGAAGGAAAGTTATGACCAACCTAGATAGCATATTTGGAGAAGGCAATGGCACCCCACTCCAGTACTCTTGCCTGGAAAATCCCATGGACAGAGGAGCATGGTGAGCTTCAGTCCATGGGGTCGCAACTGAGCGACTTCACTTTCACTTTTCACTTTCATGCATTGGAGAAGGAAATGGCAACCCACCTGTGTTCTTGCCTGGAGAATCCCAGGCACGGTGGAGCCTAATGGGCTGCCGTCTATGGGGTCGCATAGAGTCAGACATGACTGAAGTGACTTAGCAGCAGCAGCAGCAGATAGCATATTGAAAAGCAGAGATACTACTTTGCCAACAAAGGTCTGTCTAGTCAAGGCTATGGTTTTTCCTGTGGTCATGTATGGATGTGAGAGTTGGACTGTGAAGGAAGCTGAGCACCAAAGAATTGAAGCTTTTAAACTGTGGTGTTGGAGAAGACTCTTGAGAGTCCCTTGGACTGCAAGGAGATCCAACCAGTCCATTCTGAAGGAGATCAGCCCTGGGATTTCTTTGGAAGGAATGATGCTAAAGCTGAAACTCCGGTACTTTGGCCACCTCATGCAAAGAGTTGACTCATTGGAAAAGACTTTGATGCTGGGAGGGATTGGGGGCAGGAGAAGAAGGGGACGACAGAGGATGAGATGGCTGGATGGCATCACGGACTCGATGGACATGAGTTTGAGTGAACTCTGGGAGTTGGTGATGGACAGGGAGGCCTGGCGTGCTGTGATTCATGCAGTTGCAAAGAGTCGGACACAACTGAGCGACTGAACTACTACTAAGGAGAAAACTTTCCAACATGTAGCAATATTTATTCCCAGTGAAAATGAATACACTAATTCTAATGCAAAATTTTTTCTGTAATGTTATATATTATATATCTATTGGAATATAATTGCTTTACAATGTTGTGTTAGTTTTGTAACCAGGAAGGGTTAATTTTGAATTTATGTTGCATCTGTTTCTGTGACTTTAACCCTTTTTTGTTATTAACCCTACATAATGGCCTGCCTCAGGGAGATAACCTGAGCTGCCCTCCCACCTGTGACGGACTGCAAGCAAGTGAAGGACATCCCCCTGCCTGAGGCTTCCCATTCCAGGGGACATTTGCAAGGACTGAATGTCTGTTTACTTGGTTTCCTCACCTTCCCCCACCCCCCATCTCTGAGGTATGAAAGAACCTGGCAACCAGGCCCTGACAGGAAAGTTATTTTGAGGCAGTAGTCTGGCATCTTCTCCACCAGCTGGCTCCCCAACTAAAATCTGTTCTTGCCTCAATGCTTCCTCTCTCAGATTCATTAGCCTGTCCTGTGGTGAACTGAGTTAGCCTGGACTCAGTAATAGTTTCTGCTGTACAAGGAAGTGAATTAGCTCTAAGTATACATATATCCCCTCCCCCTTGGACCTTCCTCCCTCCCACCTCCCATCCACCCATCTAGGGCAGCACAGAGCACCTGAGCTGAGCTTCCGGTGTTTAATTCAAAAGGACACACACACCCTAATACGACTTTTCAGGAGCAGATAGAGTATTGTGCTGTGGCTATTTTGTTCAAGGAAGCACTTCAAGGTAAGCGGAAATAATTCCTTTGTTTTTTCTAATTCAGACTGTCTTACTCCACGGAGAATTTTCTCCATTTTCTCTAAATTTACGGAGGTTTTAATATACCTTTGTAAATGTTTAACAAATTCGAATAACACTCCCCCATTTCTAACCAGTCTATATTCCAACAGAAACTTCATATTTACGACAGATGTATCATCTGTTCTCTCTTGATATTGCTGATGGAGTAAAGAGAAGAAAAAACAGAAAAAACAGGGCATAAGAAGAAAAAACAGATAAAGCACATCTGTGGGTTTGGCCAGCAATAAAGGCAGGTTGGGGTGTAAGATTTTGGATGCCGATCAGAAGCAGACAGAGATACTACCCTCTTTGCACATGGCTGAGGTTGCCTCTCTTGATGGATAAGGACCTGGAAAAAGGAGTTTCTGAGCTTATTCTGAAGGAGAACCCAGCAGGATAGGGACTTGGTCCTCTGGTGAGATGCAAGCAAGGGGGACCCAGGCTTTCCCTCCTCACACACCTGCCTTCAGTGCTCGGTGGATGGGCAGGATGGCTCACCTGAGCAGCAGGGACTCCTGAAAGAAGTTGTGCTAGTTGGTGTTTCTCCGGATGCTTCTAGAATGCTGGGATGCCTTTGGTGGTTTCATGGGAGCTGGCTGGCCGCCAGAGATCAGGAGGGGATAGACAGGGTGCTGAGAAGCAGGCAGGCAGGAGTCTGCTGTGTGAGTTGCTCTGCCCTCCAGTTCTCAGGAGCAGGTCTGTGTGTCTGCAGTGATGCTCTGGGCAGAGGAGAAGCCAGGAAGCCGCTCATGCATACGCATGTTAAGGTGGCTGTGGCAGCGGAGACTGGCTGGAGTTGAGACAGCCGAAGGCAAGAGGCTTGGCCAGGTGATCTAGGACCACTTGGTGCTGCCCAAATAATCATACGGGTGACCCTTTGTGCCCAGGAAGGGCTCTGCTGTTTGCAAAGCACTTTATATCTGTTACCACGACTAGTGTTCACAAAATAATTAGGGAAGGTGCAAGGCATAGCTGCTTCTTTTTTACTTTTAACTATCAAGCAAGAAACTTAGAGACAGTAAGAAGCTTGTCCGTGTCCATGTAATAGGGAAGAATAAATCTCACTCCATATTAAATCTGTTTCTTTTAGTTGAGTCTTTGTGTTCTATTGCGTGCATTAAGAATGCTGCCATAGCCTGTAATACGCAGGATAGCCCATTCGCAGAGCCCGAAGGCTCTGACTTTTAAGGGTATAACACTTTTCCTTTTGTATAGAGATAAAAAGTTGCAGAGCAGAGAATAACATTTGTCCTGGTGGAGGTCTATAGGAATACCGTGACCTGATCTACCTGGACAGCTGTGGGAACAAAGGACTCCTACACCAAGACCTTTGCAATGATCAAACATGCCCCTCCCTCATGTGTGTGCTAAGTCACTTCAGTTGCCTGTGACTCTGCGACCCTATGGACTGTAGCCCACAAGGTTCCTCTGTCCATGGGATTCTCCAGGCAAGAATACTGGAGTGGGTTGCCATGCCCTCCTCCAGGGGATCTTCCCGACCCAGGGATTGAACCTGTGTCTCTGAAGTCTCCTGCATTGGCAGGCGGATCCTGGACCCCTAGCTTTATTTCACCACTATTTACCATTCTTTACCATTACTATTCCAGTGTTATTTTTCTCTTTTGAAAAAAGTCAAACCTACAGAAATATTGATAGAACAATACAAAGCATGTAAGTACTGTACGCTTATAACCTCGATTTCCACCAACTGCTAACATTCTGTCACATTTTCTTGATTTTTATCTATACATTCTCCCCGCCCCACCACCATTTTAAAGTAACTATCTAGAGGGAACTTCCCTAGTGGTCCAGTGGATAAGACTCTACACTTTCAGTGTAAGGGGTGCAGGTTTGATTCCTGGTCAGGGAACTAGATCCCACATGCCATGAGGTACAGCCAAAAAAAAAAAAAGTAGTCATCAGGAAAGTGGGCTTTCCAGGCGGTGCTAGTGGTAGAGAACCTGCCTGCCAATGCAGGAGACATAAGAGACCCAGGTTTGATCCAGGTCAGGAATATCCCCTGGAGAAGGAAATAGCAACCTACTCCAGTATTCTTGCTTGAAGAATCTCATGGACAGAGGGGCCCTGTGGGCTACAGTCCAGAGAGACACACAGAGCCAGACATGACTAAAGTGACTTAGCACACACACACATCAAGAAAGTAACTTAGGGTAAGAAACTTGTCCATGTTCATGTAATAGGGAAGAATGAATCTAACTCCTTGGAAAACAAGCTATGACAAACCTAGACAGCATATTAAAAAGCAGAGACATTGCTTTGCCAACAAAGTTCAGTGTAGTCAAAGCTATGTTTTTTCCCATAGTCATGTATGGATGTGAGAATTTGACCATAAAGAAGGCTGAGTGCCAAAGAATTGATGCTTTTGAACTGTGGTGTTGGAGAAGACTCTTCAGAGACCCTTGGACTGCAAGGAGATCAAACCAGTCAATCTTAAAGGAAATCTGGGGGAACCATGTTTTGCTGCTTTCTCAGGAATGTCTCCTGGAATTTAATCTTACTCATTCTCTCTTCCTTGCTTGCCCCTCCCTCTGCCCTTGAGTTAGAAGTTCTGACATGTCAGCATTAGCTAGATACTGTTCTGCATGCAGAACAAACTCTCTCATCCTCAAAGACCTTTCTTTACAACTCTCACGTGATTACCTCCAGACTTCCAGGAGGACCCTTAATCCCAGAGTTCTGATCTCTGTCTTGCTTTACTGCTCTTAGTTAAAGATTATAAGTTACCAATAAATATGCACTCAGCATTTGTGGTTCAGTGGGTAAAGAATCCACCTGCAATGCAGGAGACCTGGGTTTGAACCCTGGGTTTGGAAGATCCCCTGGAGAAGGGAAAGGCTACCCACTGCAGTTTTCTGGCCTGGAGAATTCCATGGACTGTACAGCCATAGGGCTGCAAAGACTTGGACACGACTGAGCGACTTTCACTTTCATGGATTTTGGGCTTCCCTGCTGGCTCAGGTGGTAAAGAATCTGCCTGCAATGAGGGAGACCTGGGTTCAATCCCTGGGTCAAGAAGATCCCCTGGAGAAGGGAATGGCAACCCACTCCAGTATTCTTGCCTGGAGAATCCCATGGACAGAGGAGCCTGGCGGGCTACAGTCCATAGGGTCACAAAGAGTCCAGCACGACTGAGTAACACACACACACACACAGCGTTTTCTCAGGGAGTTGCTCTTCTGCAACTCTCCCTGCACTGTCTCTCATTATCCTGTGTGTGAGAATTAGTCAGTGCGAAACCGCCACAGAAATCAATCCTGAGTGTTCACTGGAAGGTCTGATGCTGAAGCTGAAGCACCAATAATGGCCACATGATGTGAAAAAGCTGACTCATTACAAAAGACCCTGATGCTAGGAAAAATAGAGGGCAGGAGGAGAAGGGGACGACAGAGGATGAGATGCTTGGACGGCATCACTGACTCAATGGACATGAGTTTGAGTAAGTTCTGGGAGTTGGTGATGGACAGGGAAGCCTGGCGTGCTGCAGTCCACGGGGTCGCAAAGAGTCAGACATGACTGAGCTACTGTACAACAACAATAAAATCTAACTCCATATTAGATTTGTTTCTTTCACTTCGACTTTTGAATTCATCCCCAAGTCCACGACTTTTCAACAGTTTCACCAAATAAACCTCCATTTTTTAAAAAATAATTAACGCAAGAAATTACTTGCTGGCAGTAAGGTGCCTCATTCAGGGATGGAGCAGGGGGAGGTGGAGCGCAGCTTTTTTATCTAGTTGTGCAGCTGGCAGTGTGTTTATTGAAGACAGCCATCTTCGAAATGCGTGCCTTGGCAAGCAAAGCTTAAGTCAGTCACTTGGATTAGAAAATCAAACAGGAAGCCCCGCTGTCCAGCCTGCACTACGCTCCCTTCTCCTTTAGTTGCCTCCTGGCCCCCCGACTGCCTGCTCTCATTTTTGTTTGTTTCATCATGACAATGAAACTGTTCACAAATATACCAGTGACTTCCTCAGTGCTAGGCATAGCTGACTCTCAACACTTTAGCCTGCATAACACTTTTCAGCATTTGACCTTGTCTGCATTCTTGAAGGTACCAGCTAGTTTGAGAAATCTCAAGAAGAATTCTTCTGTAGCAGAGGATGGAGACTCACCGTCCACTGCTCTAGAAGGCTAAAAGTTGCAGGGAAGCAGGTTCTCTGTCACTATGAGGAAGAAAACACACAAACATAAATGTTCAGAAAAGACTCTGTGACAGTTTGTTCAGGTTCAAGAGAGGTTCTGTTTTTCTAAATGTTTGTGTTATTATTATCATACTGTTGGCATCACAGGGAAGAGATGAAAAGCAGGTGGAAATTGGGAATATCATTGCTACTCTTTGGAAAAAGAAGATTGATGAGATGGCAGGAAGATTGGCTGGTAGGAAACATCAGTGCCATTTCAAAGCAAAATCTAACCATCTTCATGGCTATGGAGAGGAGAAAAACTTGAGGACCCCTCTTGAGATGTCATTTTCTCTCTGTTTTCTTAGGGGGAAAAAAATCTTACTGATTCAATCAGAGAAATCAAAAACCTGCCTATACAAGTTGCCTATTTTAGTTATTTTGGAATCAAAATACTTATCTTTGGTAAGTAAAGGTGGAGAAGTTATGGAAAGGAACCTGACTCTAACTATAAACTAGGTGGAATAGATGGAAGAGTGGGAATTCAAATAATATTGCAATGAACTCTCAACTTTCATTTAAAAAAATATATGATGATGTTTTTCACATTCAACATATCAGTATATTGTGACAAAATGAAAAGTCAATTTCAGCTGTGTATATTTTAACCGTTTACCTAAAATGATTTGAACTCACCAACCTAAAAGCCCAGATGAATATATTAAACTGCTTATTGTATTTTTTATGAATTAAAACTTTATTTTATGTTATAGACAGGACACGGTTCTGTTTGGGATATTTGGCATAGAAAATGGAACTGAACAGTGGTCTAATTAGAACAGTAAATAATATGGGTTTAATTAGCCCTTATTCCCGATGACAGACTTGGTCAGTTGCCAGATATCTATATTTTCTTTTCACTTGACTCTTGCTGAAATATTACCTCTAGTAGAGTTGCTTGCTGCTGCTGCTAAGTCGCTTCAGTCGTGTCTGACTCTGTGCGACCCCATAGTTGGCAGCCCACCAGGCTCCCCCATCCCTGGGATTATCCATGCAAGAATACTGGAGCGGGTTGCCATTTCCTTCTCCAATGTATGAAAGTGAAAAGTGAAAGTGAAGTTGCTCAGTTGAGTTTGACTCCTAGCGACCCCATGGACTGCAGCCCACCAGGCTCCCCCGTCCATGGGATTTTCCAGGCGAGAGTACTGGAGTGGGGTGCCATCGCCTTCTCCGAGTAGAGCTGCTTACTGTGCTATAAATAGATGACTTGGGAAGAAGCCAGAAACCCACTGATGGGTGAGATATGGGTAAAAATTATTGGAAAACCTCCTCCTAGCTAGGAGTCATTATTTCTTCATTTCACATTTGAAGGTCCTTTCTATAGATCCCACTGTTAATTTGGTTTTTTTTTTTTGGTTGGATGAGGTAACTTGGCCTAAAGGCTTAAGGAAATTTGTGTAATATCTAGTGGAGTCCCTTGCTTCAGTTTATTAGATGTCAGGGTTTCCTGCATAAACTCTCCTGGCCTCTAAGAACTCACCTATGAAGTCCTCTCTGACTCGAGCTTTTCTGTATGTCAACAGGATGTGGTTTTGTTTGTTTGCTTGCTTGTTTTTGATTAAAATATTAAAGTGTTGGCTTTACAAAAGAACTTTACAAAATCCAGACACAAATACAAAAGAAGTAAAATAGCTCAGTATCCTTCCACCTAGAGGTAGCGGCTGCTAACATCTTAATTAACCTCTGACTCCCTTCCTAGGCATGGACACACCTACCTGTATTAAATGTGGTAAGGCTTACATTCTTCTCTAATTATTGCCCTTTATCCCCAAATGTTTAAAAAGAAGTTTCAAAATCCATAGAAATTCAGAGAAAACTAACGTCCATTCTGACTTCATCACCACCTGACTTCATCAAATTGAATGTTTTGTCATGTTTGCGTCAGATTTTTTTATGGGAGGGGTGGGAGGAGAATAAAATGTTCCGTCGGTATTCCTTCTGTGTGTTTCCCTAAGAGCCTTCACTCCTTGTCCTGCTCCCTCCATCCTTAGAGGCGCTTTGGTGGGTTTTCTTCCAGCCCATATGCTTGTGCTTTTACTACTGCCTTTTCGTGTGGATATTCACATTTGTTGGTGTTGTTTAGTCACTAAGTCACGTCTGACTCTTTGCAACCGCATGGACTGTAGCCTGCCAGGCTCTGGGGTTTCCCAGGCAAGACTATTGGAGTGAGTAGTCACTTCCTTATCTAGGGGATGTTCCTGAGCCAGGGATAGAACCCGCCTCTCTTATGTCTCCTGCATTGGCAGGAAGATTCTTTACCACTAGTGCCACCTGGGAAGCCTGGATATTCACATGCTTATCACTTTATCTATAGGTGAGACAGAAAATGCTATGTGTGTTTCTATTTTAATGTAATTAAATCTGTCAGTCTTTTCCTTTAGGATTTCTACCTTGGTTGATGTATCTAGGACAATCTTTGTTGCACCAAGTCTGTGTGACTTTTAATCTGTAACTTTTTTACTATTTTACAATGGTCAAACAACTCCATTTAGAAAAATTATTTCCAGAAGATATGTCTTTTCTATGGTTTAAAAAAAAACCAAATGGGCATTTACAAGATATATGATTTTCTAATTTGACTTTATCATACTTCAGCAACCTCTTCATATCTAGAAGGCCTAGATAGAGTGCGTTTCCTTTTGCAAGGTTGAGTGAAAAGTTGAGAGCAGCTTTTTCACATTATAGACATAGGTTTTCTATAACTGGACAGTTTACCCAAAGGGCAATGGGCAGTTCCCATTGGCTGCATGCGGTAAGTTATTCCACTATTTCTGTTAATATCTTTCGATGACAAGGTCTTGGTAGAACCACCACCAACTGCTGAACCGCTAATTTCTATCCTTTGCCCACCGCGGCTCCACTCACCTTCAGTGCCATTAAGGTCTTCGTCAGTCTCCACACAGGAGTGGTCACCTCAGGTACCGGATCCGCGCGGGTCCAAGGCATCCACGCCCACCTGCGAGGGCCTGGTGGAGGCTTGGCCTAAGCCCTGCAGCCTTGGGCCAAGAAACTGGTCGTTGGTCAGTGAGATCTGGGCTCTGAGCGGCCGCCACCATTAGGCTGCAGAGGTGAGGGTGAGGGTGAGGGTGAGATTTGCTGCGGCTTCCAGTGGGTGATAGTGGTGAGAGCTCTGAGGCCCCGCAAGACACAGCCCAAGCTGTCCGACTGAGTGCACCCCCAGTTCACCTACCAACTGGGGGCCCCGGTCTGGCCCAGGGGCCCCCGGTTCGCCCACTCGCAGGAGGTGCCATCCGGGGCCCCCAGTTCACCTGCCCATCAGAGGTCAGAGACCTGGAGGGCCCCTGGGTTGAAGGCAGCCATCCACTTCTCACCATGCTCCCTGCCAGAACTGTATGTGCTGCTGCTGCTAAGTCACTTCAGTCGTGTCCGACTCTGTGTGACCCCATAGATGGCAGCCCACCAGACTCTCCCGCGCCTGGGATTCTCCAGGCAAGAACACTGGAGTGGGTTGCCATTTCCTTCTCCAAAGCATGAAAGTGAAGAGTGAAAGGGAAGTCGGTCAGTCGTGTCCAACTCTTCGAGACCCCATGGACCGCAGCCTACCAGGCTCCTCTGTCCACAGGATTTTCCAGGCAAGAGTATTGGAGTGGGGTGCCATCACCTTCTCTGGGAACTGTATATAATATTCTTGAAATGCAAAGATTCTAGACATGTAGAACAGATCAGTAATTGCCTGGTATTAAATAAGAGGTGGGGTGGGCAGAAAGGAGATACGACTGTGAAAGGCAGCTTGAGGGGTCCTTGTGATAGAAGTGTTCTGCATTGACTGAATTATATCAACCATGACTCGTTTTTTGTGATTATGGTTTCAGTGTGTCTGCCCTCTGATGCCCTCTCGCAACACCTACCATCTTACTTGGGTTTCTCTTACCTTGGACGTGGGAAAACCACAAAACCATTCAGGTAGGACCTAAATCAAAGCCCTTATGATTGTACAGTGGAGGTGAGAAATAGATTTAAGGGACTAGATCTGATAGACAGAGTGCCTGATGAACTGTGGACAGAGGTTCGTGACACTGTACAGGAGACAGGGATCAAGACCATCCTGTGGAAAAGAAATGCAAAAAAGCAAAATGGCTATCTGGGGAGGCCTTACAAATAGCTGTGAAAAGCAGAGAAGTGAAAAGCAAAGGAGAAAAGGAAAGATATAAACATCTGATTGCAGAGTTCCAAAGAATAGCAAGGAGAGATAAGAAAGCCTTCCTCAGCGATCAGTGCAAAGAAATAGAGGAAAACAAGAGAATGGGAAAGACTAGAGATCTCTTCAAGAAAATTAAGGATACCAAGGGAATATTTCATGCAAAGATGGGCTCGATAAGGACAAAAATGGTATGGACCTAACAGAAGCAGAAGATATTAAGACGAAGTGGTAAGAATACACAGAAGAACTGTACAAAAAAGATCTTCATGACACAGATAATCACAACAGTGTGATCACTCACCTAGAGCCAGACATCCTGGAATGTGAAGTCAAGTGGGCCTTAGGAAGCATCACTATGAACAAAGCTAGTGGAGGTGATGGAATTCCAGTTGAGCTATTTCAAATCCTGAAAGATGATGCTGTCAAAGTGCTGCACTCAATATGCTAGCAAATTTGGAAAACTCAGCAGTGGCCACAGGACTGGAAAATGTCAGTTTTCATTCCAATCCCAAAGAAAGGCAATGCCAAAGAATGCTCAAACTACTGCACAATGGCACTCATCTCACACGCTAGTAAAGTAATGCTCAAAATTCTCCAGGCCAGGCTTCAGCAATATGTGAACTGTGAACTTCCTGATGTTCAAGCTGGTTTTAGAAAAGGCAGAGGAACCAGAGATCAAATTGCCAACATCCGCTGGATCATGGAAAAAAGGAAGAGAGTTCCAGAAAAACATCTATTTCTGCTTTATTGACTATGCCAAAGCCTTTGACTGTGTGGATCACAATAAACTGTAGAAAATTCTGAAAGAGATGGGAATACCAGACCACCTGACCTGCCTCTTGAGAAACCTGTATGCAGGTCAGGAAGCTACAGTTAGAACTGGACATGGAACAACAGACTGGTTCCAAATAGGAAAAGGAGTACGTCAAGGCTGTATATTGTCACCCTGCTTATTTAACTTATATGTAGAGTACATCATGAGAAATGCTGGGCTGGAAGAAGCACAAGCTGGAATCAAGATTGCCGGGAGAAATCTCAATAACCTCAGATATGCAGATGACACCACCCTTATGCCAGAAAGTGAAGAGGAACTAAAAAGCCTCTTGATGAACGTGAAAGTGGAGAATGAAAATGTTGGCTTAAAGCTCAACATTCAGAAAACGAAGATCATGGCATCTGGTCCCATCACTTCATGGGAAATAGATGGGGAAACAGTGGAAGCATGTCAGACTTTATTTTTCTGGGCTACAAAATCACTGCAGATGGTGATTGCAGCCACGATATTAAAAGACACCTACTCCTTGGAAGGAAAGTTATGACCAACCTACATAGCATATTGAAAAGCAGAGACATTACTTTGCCAACAAAGATCCAACTAGTCAAGGCTATGGTTTTTCCAGTGGTCATGTATGGATGTGAGAGTTGGACTGTGAAGAAAGCTGAGCGCTTCTGATGCTTTTGAACTGTGGTGTTGGAGAAGACTCTTGAGAGTCCCTTGGAATGCAAGGAGATCCAACCAGTCCATTCTAAAGGAGATCAGTCCTGGGTGTTCATTGGAAGGACTGATGCTAAAGCTGAAACTCCAATACTTTGGCCACCTCAAGTGAAGAGTTGACTCATTGGAAAAGATCCTGATGCTGAGAGGGATTGGGGGCAGGAGGAAAAGGGGATGACAGAGGTTGAGTTGGCTGGATGGTATCACCGACCTGATGGACATGAGTTTGCGTGAACTCTGTGAATTGGTGATGGACAAGGAGGCCTGGCATGGTGCAATTCATGGGGTCGCAAAGAGTTGGAGACGACTGAGCGACTGAATTGAACTGAGTCAAGCCATGGAAGAAAACAGAAGAGGACACTCAATATACCTGTGAGCCCCTGGGAGATCTCAGATACCTATTCAGAACTACAAATGAGTGCCATTCTAACAAATACCCACCAAATTAAGTTTCTGGGAATAAGATTTCTCAGGACAGCTCTAAAGAGCCAACACAGCTTGGCAGGGGTTGTACTCCAGAACAGACAGGAGATAGATCTTCTGAGCCCTGAACAAGGAGGGACTTGAGCCATCTGAATGGTAAGTGTTGTTTCTGGGTAAATACCTCCAGCTAAGTTAAAGAAAGTCTCACAGTCCTCAAGAAAAACATTCAGACCCTACAGGATCTCAAAGAAGGAGCTGGAGAGTTCTCTGGGTGGCTACGATCTCTCTTTGGGGTATCTTCCTGTGATGGGAATTTGGAGTTGGCTGATGCCCCTGCTCGTCCTTGTTATACCATGTTGATGCTGCTTATGATTGCTCCATGTATTATCAATTGTCTAGCTCGTTTTGTCTCTGCCCAGGTCAACAAGCTACAACATGCATTGCCAGTTCAACAAGGATATATAAAACTATAGCCGACCACAGAAAATATCACTCACCCTTAGATGGACACCACTATGAAGACTCTGAGGCCTGAGACTGGCAAGAGGAGGAGGCCCAATGCCCCTCACCATCCTAGTTCAGCAGGAAGTAGCCAGAGAGACCTCGACATTCCTATTCCCAAAGAATTGGGCCTCCCATCTCTTGAGGGGGGGAATGTTAGGTAGTTAGAATAGGAAAAAGGAGTACAGAATGGCGGTGGCTAAAAGACAAGGAAGTGAAAAGCCCATGAAAACAGAACAAAGGAAGGGCCGAGGACCAGAGTGAGAACCTCAGGCAGAACAAACAGCATTCAAGGCTAGCCCAGCTCACATCGGGCAGGCCCGGGGGAGGAGAAAAACATATAAAAAGAGGAGTCAGAGGACCTGGGGTCTCTCTCTCTCGCCTCTTCGCGTCTTTTGGGTCGGCATGCCCTCACGCCTCAAGGATGTATTTTCCTTCATTTTCTAAATAAAACTGAGGTGTAGCATGGAGCTGTAACACTGGTCAGTTGCTTCAAGTTTTTGTTGTGATGAGACAGAAGTGAGGAACTTACACACTCCCCCAGCACCTCCTCTGGCCCCGGCCTCTCACACGTGCTACGGTTCGCCATCTTGCACTGGCTGTGGCTTCCTGGAGTGGCTCCTTAAGTTGCTGGCCTGCTCTCCTTAGTGAACATTCCAGTGCTTGAGCAAGGGGCCTGCTGCCGACTTGGGGCCAGATCCTTGGCTTGCTGGGTGACTCAGGGGCCGGGCGCCTTGGTAGGGCATAGGGGTGAGGCGGATGACCGTAAGCGACTCTTCCGTTGGCTCCCGCTATTGCAGGGCATGATGGGAGGTCATGCTTCTGGCTGGGGTGCCCTTGTTTTGTTAGGGGGCACATAAGACCGAGGGCCCTGGCTCGTGTAACCAGACACCTTAGGAGACAGCTTCCCCAAAGCAGGGTTCTATATCGTGACCCCGGCATGGATGGGTCTAGGGAGGTGGGAGAGCATAGAGGTTTTTGCATCCGCCCCCCTCCTGTCTGGTAGTACTGTCATATCTCTGGTTGTGGGGACTGGGGAAGCCTTCTAGCAGCCTTGTTGGAGGTGGAATGGGGGTTGCGGGGCTTATCTGTAATTACGCCTTTTGTATAGCCATGGCTGCTAGGCTCCTCTTAACCTTTGGCATAGTTACTGCCACAAGTCAGCTGTGAGTCTTCACTGGATCATATCTTTTTTTTGTCCTGGAAAATTGGTTTGCAGAAAGGAAAGGAGAAAACCCTTACCATTACTCAGCTGATTTCATGAAATGTAGCTGATGGAATGCGTTTTCTGAAGATCTCTTAATTTGAAAAACATATTCTTTAACTGACAGGTAGATCATAGTCCATTTGCGATTTACATAGTCTAGAAATAGCAAAATGTGATGAAAAGAATTTTCAAATATGTGGAGTGCATTTTAGGTATTAATATTTTAAAATGTCTTCTATGATTAGAAAGGAAAAATACCTTTGGGCTTGATTTTCTAAACTCAGAGCTTTCCTTAAATTATTCAAATTCTTCTGCATTGTACTTAGGGCATTATTTTGATGTTAAATAGTACTAGATGGGAAGAATCAGAGGAATCTTCATTCAGTTGCAGCAGCCGCCTTCTCAGGACTCAGGTTGTTGCAGGATAAGAGTGGTCTACTGGCAATGACTGCTGTGGAATCAGGTGGATGTGACACGGAGTGTATCCCAGCTGTTTAATAGCTCTGTGGGCTTTTCAACAATTTATTAATACTTCTCTTGGCACCTATATATAAAACTTGCTTGTTTAGGCATGATGATACTGATTGTAAAAACAGTGATTGTGTGTTTTCTACCTATATCCATGCCCTTTGCAATGTGATTTTACAGCTGGTTCTGTAAAAAGTGAAACAAAAGATGGAGAGACAGAAATCTGCCCTTTAAACTTTGTGAGGCTGGTCTTGAAAGTTGTTGTTGAATCACAATGCCGCGATTCTTGGCCCCTGGAGGAGAATTCAATCTGAGGTCAGAGACGAGGCTTGACCGCTCAGAGCTTTTGTGTAATAAAGTTTTATTAAAGTATAAAGGAGATAGAGAAAGCTTCTGACATAGGCATCAGAAGGGGGCAGAAAGAGTGCCCCCCTGCTAGTCTTCAGCTGGATGTTATATAGTCACTAGCAGTCTGTTAATGAAAGAAAAGAATGTCTTAAAACTCAGAATGGCACCAGGCCCCTTACCCATAAGATGTATTTTGGGATAATCTTGGCACCAAATGCTTTATCTTGGGCCATAAAATGATTAACTTGAATCTTGAAGAAGGGCAGATCACCATACAAATATCTGAGTATAACATACTGGTTTGTCAAGTAGGTTCTGAGCCAAAAGGCGGAACTGACTTGAAGACAGAGTTTGGGGTAAATGCATAGTATATTAGCATAGCTTAAGACAAACATTTCCATAAGAAAAAGGCATTGGTTATCTCTAGGTTTGAGAACAGTTAACTTCAGGTGAAACCAGGTGTCATGGCAACACAGAATTTTAAGAGAAACCTCCTTTTAAATTTGTATAGAGAAGGAAAAAATATCACATTTGTTTCCTCCTGCTGCTTAAGAGAGATAAAAGTCTGACACTTGCAGGCTATTTCCTCCCTTTGGAGACCCCTGGCCTTCCAGCCTGTTACCCTCTCAGTCTCATGTGCTTTGGCGAGAAAAATGCAGTAGGTATGACCCTGACAGCTTTGGGCCTAGGCTGGAAAGATCTTGAATGTTTTGCTTTTTCTCTGGATCCCTGCTCTCCAAGAAAACAAGCCCATATGAGCTGCTGGATGACAGCCAGGTGCCCAGGTGGCACCCAGCTCAACCCTAGAAGTAGAGCACCCTAGTTAACCAGCAGCAGACCATACACTCACCTTGGTGTCCAGGTGAAATGAAAGAATGGCTCAGCTGGGCTAAGCTCACTGTGCTGACCATGAGTCCAACCATGAGCTAGCTAGGTTTTGGGGTGGTTTATCTTGCAACGGTAGCCAATTAGCACACACAACCACTTAACATGCACACCCATTCCAAGCTGGATGCCAGGTCCAGTGGCTAAGACAACTAGCTCCCAATGTTGGGGCCCTGAGTTCAATCCCTGGTCAGGAAACTAGATCCCACATGCCCCAACTAAATCAATAAATTAAAAAAAACACTCCTTCATCTGTGTACTTCCATGTATTGACACAGCCCACAGAGGGGCACTGTTAATGTGTTTGTGGATTTCCATACCAGTCACAGGAAGAACGGTGGAGAAAAGGAGAGACAAAGCAGTCTGGCTCCGAGTCCTCACCAGAACTTCTGGGATCACAAGTCCTTGCACCGGGTAGCTCATATATTCTTCCTGGCTGTTAACTTCCCCTACCTCAGCTGCTGCTGCCAGTTTCCACCCCATGTGCTATTGCAGGGTGGTTGTGATCTTGTCCGCCAACACCAGCCCACTTGTGGTGGCAGCATGGCTCTGTGATGGAGAGGACTGTGAAGGCAAGTTCAGGCTGAGGAGGAGGGAGGCCTCTGCTACCAGCTGCTGCATCAGCTCCATTTCCAAGCACCGCCCCCCTTCCGTGCTGCTCCCACTCATAAGGAGGCACTCAAGAGCTTCGACCAATAGGACCTGGGCATTCAGGGAGCTTCCCAGTCAGAGAACTTTCTCCTTTCACCTTCACTGCCTATATCTGATTAGGATATATTTGCAAGCACAGATATTTATAGGTACTCTGTTTGTGTTTTGGACTTGCACCCAGACTCAGAAATTTATTTTTTTAAAAAACTGAAAATTTTTTGAGGAGTTGATCATTAAATTCCCTACTTATTTCTAACTTTATTGCCTTATGACTTGGAAATGTAATGTGTAAAATTCGTGTCCTTTTTACTAAGTACATCCTTTTGTTTACAGGATATGCATTTATTTATTAGCAAGACTGTTGGCTCAGGTTTTTAAAAAATTCATTTTGTTACCACAATCTTTTGGATTTCTACATACAGGTCAGTTATGTTGCCAGTTTTGAGTGCTTAAAAAAAAACCATTCTGGCCCTTCATCCTGTCTCTTAGACTTTTCCTCTAGAGTCCGTGATCTAATACCTTTTTTGTCTATTAAGACTGCTTTGGCAGGCTTCCTTGGTGGCTCAGACGGTAAAGAACCTGCCTGCAATGTGGTAGACCCGGGTTCCAGCCCTGCGTTTGGAAGGTTCTCCTGGAGAAGGCACTGGCTACCCACTCCAGTATTCTCGCCTGGAGAGTTCCATGGACAGAGGAGCACGGCGGGCTACAGTCCGTGGGGTTGCAAAGGACAAGACTGAGAGCCACTAATACTTTCACTTTCAGCTCTAGATGCCCAGTCAGGTCCAGAGGGAAGATTTACCGCAGTCCAGAGGGAGAGAGAAAAAGGAGGCCTTCAAAAGGCGATTCAGGTCCCTAGGTACCAGGTACTGTACTTCTGTTTTAAACTGGACTTACTGTTTCAGACACGGAGCGTGGGGCTTCAACGAGTTCTCCGTAAAGATCTGAGTAACCACGGAGGCTCCCCACGCCAGCCTCACTGCACTTGGCGGCGGAGCGGGGATCAAAGGAGACGGTGCGGCCAGAGGAGTGCGCAGAGCGGCAGCTGATCCAGCCGAGCTCCAGGAACCCCATGCAATGCTTTGCTGGCTGCCGGAAGTGCAAGCCGCTTGCTGGTCAGCGAGAAACCCAGTCTCCCCACCAGCATCTCGTGGAGACGTACCTGTCTGCAGGGTGACTCCAACCACACTGGGCTCGCCTCCTCGCTTTGTCTCCGCAGGCAGGAGATGCTGGGGAAAAAAACTCACTCTTCTTTGCGTGGCAGGACTTCCCTCCAGAGGGAAGGCGAGGGGTTGGGGGGGCTCGCTGCGCATTCTGGGAGCGGTAGTCTCAGCTGCTGCAGCCGGTGGCTTGCAGGGCTGTAGAACTACAATTCCCGGTTGCACAGGGTAGGGCGTGGGGGTGGTGCCCAGCCTTCCGCGCTCACAGAGGGGGCAGGGCAGGAGGCGGGGCTGTCGCGGCGCGTTCTTTGTGCTGTGGTGTCTCAGCCAGCTGGAGCAGGCGCCTTGGGGAGGTTGTTTAGTCGCTCAGTCCTGTCCGACTCTGTGACCCCATAGGCTGCGGCATGCCAGGCTTCCCTGTCCTTCGCTATCTCCCGCAGTTTGCTCAAACTCACGTCCATTGCATCAGTGATGCTGTCCAACCGTCTCATTCTCTGTGTCCCCTTCTCCTGCCCGCAGTCTTTCAGTGCATCAGGATGTTTTTCAATGAGTCAGTACTTCCCATTAGGTGGTCAAAGTAGTGGAGCTTCAGCTTCAGCATCGGTCCTTCCAATGAATATTCAGGATTGATTTCCTTTAGGATTGATTGGTTTGATCTTCTTGCTGTCCAAGGGACTCTGGAGGATCTTCTCTCGCACCACAGTTCAAAAGCATCAGTTCTTTGGCACTCAGCCTTCTTTACAGTCCCAACTCTCACATCCATACATGACTACTGGAAAAACCATAGATTTGACTATATGGACCTTTGCTGGTAATGTCTCTGTTTATTAATACACTGTCTAGCTTTGTCATTGCTTTTCTTCCAAGGAGCAAGCGTCTTTTATTTTCATGGCTTCAGTCACCATCTGAAGTGATTTTGGAGCCCAAGAAAATAAAGTCTATCACTGTTTCCATTGTTTCCCTATCTATTTGCCATGAAGTGAGGGGACTGGAGGCGATTATCTTCATTTTTTGAATGTTGAGTTTTAAGCCAGCTTTTCCAAAACTGTCCTCTTTCACCTTCATCAAGAGTCTCTCTAGGTCTTCTTCGTTTTCTGCCATAAGGGTGATGTTATCTGCATATCTGAGGTTATAGATATTTCTCCTAGCAGTCATGATTCCAGCTTGAGCTTCATCCAGCCTGGCATTTCACATGATGTACTCTGCATATAGATTAAATAAGCAGAGTGACAATATACAGCCTTGATGTAGTGCTTTCCAAATTTTGAACCAGGCTATTGTTCCACATCTGGTTCTAACTGTTGCTTCTTGTCCTGCATACACGTTTCTCAAGAGGCAGGTAAGGTGGCCTGGTATTTCCATCTCTTTAAGAATTTGCCATAATTTGTTGTGGTCCACACAGTCAAAGGTTTTATCACAGTCCATGAAGCAGAAGTAGATGTTTTTCTGTAATGAGAAGCCAACAGGCAGGAAGACAAGGGATCGCCAAATGGAGGAAATAGGCTGCAAGTGTCAGACTTTTTTTTTTTTATCTCTCTTTTAAGCCGCAGGAAGAAACAAACAAGCATTAGATTTTATCCCCTTCTCTATACAAGTTTCAAAAGAGGTTTCTTTTAAAATTCTGTGTTGCCATGATGACACCTGGCTCCACCTGAACTTAACTTTTCTCAAACCTTGTGCTAACCAATGCATTTTTCTTATGGAAATGTTTGTCTTAAGCTATGGTAATGAAATATGTATTTACTCTAGACTCTGTCTTCAAGTCATTTCTGCCTAAGACTCAGAACCGACTTGACAAACCAATATGTTATACTCATACATCATTATCCTAATCTAATGAAACTCTGTATTTACTTGGAAACCTGCCTTTCTTCAAGATTCATGTCACCCGTTTTATGGCCTGGGATGACTCATCTGGTGCCAATGTTATCTCAAAGTGTATGTTGTGGGTGAGGGGCCTGGTGCCACTCTGAATTTTGAGACATCTCCTTTCTATAATTAACAGCTTGCTGGTAACATCCAGCAAAAGACTAGCAGGGGGGCACTCTTTCTGCCCCATTCTGATGTCTATGTAAGAAACTTTCTCTATCTCTTTTATACCTTAATAAAACTTTATTACACAAAAGCTCTGAGCGATCAAGCCTCGTCACTTGCCCCAGATTGAATTCTCCTCCAGAGGCGAAGAATCCCAGCGTCTTTCATGGTTCGCCTACAATCTTTCAATTTCCTTTCTTTTTCTATGATCCAACAGATGTTGTTGGCAATTTGATCTCTGGTTTCTCTGCCTTTTCTAAATCCAGCTTGTACATCTGGAAGTTCTCAGTTCACATATTGTTGAACCCTAGTTTGAAGGATTTTGAGCACTGCCTTGCTAGCATGTGAGATGAGTGCAATTGTGCAGTAGACTGAACATCCTTTGACATTGCTCCTCTTTGGGATTACAATGAAAACTGCCCTTTTCCAATTCTGTGACCACTGTTGAGTTTTCCAAATTTGCTGGCATATTGACTGCAGCACTTTCACAGCATCATCTTCTAGGATTTGAAATAGTTTGGCTAGAATTCCATCACCTCCACTAGTAATGCATCCTAAGGCCCACTTGACTTCACACTCCAGGATGTCTGTCTCTAGATGAGTGATCACACCATTGTGGTTATCTGGGTCATTAAGACTTTTTTTGTACAGTTCTTCTGTGTATTATTGCCACCTCTTCTTAATATCTTCTGCTTCTGTTATGTACATAGCATTTCTGTCCTTTATTGTGCCCACCTTTGCATGAAAATTCCCTTTGCGTCTCTAATTTTCTTGAAGAGATCTCTAGTCTTTCCCATTCTATTATTTTCCTCTATTTCTTTCCATTTATCACTGAGGAAGTCTTTCTTATCTCTCCTTGTTCTTCTTTGCAACTCTGCAGTGAGACGGGTATCTCTTTTCTTTTTTCCTTTGCCTTTTGCTTCTCTTCTTTTCTCAACTATTTGTAAGGCCTCCTCAGGCAGCCTTTTTTTCACTGCCTCCTATACAAAGGTTATGAACTCCCATCCATAGCTCTTCAGGCACTCTATCATATCTAATCCCTTGAATGTATTTGTCACTTCCACTGTATAACTACAAGAGATTTTATTTAAATTGCACCTGAATGGCCTAGTGGTCTTCCCTACTCTCTTCCTGAATTTTGCAATAAGGAATTCATGATCTGAGCCACAGTCAGCTCCCAGTCTTGTGGGGCAGCTTGACTGCCATTTCCAGAATGTGCAGGGCTGGGAGCGGTGGCTGGCCCTCCAGCAGACACCAACAGGTGTGCCTGTGAGCGCCAGATAGCAGTTGGAGGCTGGGGTGCCTGTGGATTCTGGTCCTACCTATCACTCCCCCTCCTCCCCTTTGAAACGAGGCGCTGGGATGAGAAGGGGCTTCAGTTCAGTTCAGTTCAGTTGCTCAGTCATGTCCGACTCTTTGCAACCCCATGAATTGCAGCATGTCAGGCCTCCCTGTCCAACACCAACTCCCGAGTTTCACTCAAACTCACGTCCATCGAGTCGGTGATGCCATCCAGCCATCTCCTCTTCTGTTGTCCCCTTCTCCTCCTGCCCCCAATCCCTCCCAGCATCAGAGTCTTTTCCAATGAGTCAACTTTTCTCATGAGGTGGTGAACACCCAGGACTGATCTCCTTTAGAAAGGAACTTAGAGGGGTGTAAAGGCTGCAATTTGCAGCCTGCAGCCTGCCCTGCACATCTCGGTTTTGTCCCAGATCAGATCTTGGCCTTCCTGCTGCCACCTGTCTTTGCAGCTTTGTTCATTCTCCCATCTGTGTGCCCAGTCCAGGCCCAGAAAACTACGCTTTTCTTTTCTAAACTGTTTATGGTAACCGGTTTGATATCTGAGAAACTATATTTTGCTCACTGACCTCCTCTTCCTCCACCCAAAGTGTGCCCGTTTAGGGATAAGTCATCATAGTGGCCCTGTCTGAAAGCACAACTAAAGAACGGGAGAGGGGATGTGGATTGGGGCTTCGTGAAATACGACCCGAAAGACACACGGAGTGCCTTTTTTGGAAATTTGGATGTTGAAGCACTTAGTCTGCTGAGATGAGTCTCCTCAGTTCCCAGGCGAGTATCTAGTAGGCTGTTGTCACCAACCCAGTTAAGTGGTGAGGTCTCAAAAAAAAGAAAAGAGAAAAAAAAATCGACCTGAAGATGTTAATGGTTTAAGGGTTTTGTTTTGCTCTCTATTTTTTAGTGCTCTAAATTGATCCTGTCAGGCCTGACTGGCCAGTTTCTCAGAGCAGGCTGATGTTCCCACTTTGAGACAGTGAGTTTCAGAGCATTTGAATCACAGCAAGTGTAACATCTCTGCTTTGGGGGGAAAGCTCATTAGAGACAGCAGTTAGGGGTGTGTACCTTCAGTTCAGTTCAGTTCATTTCAGTCGCTCAGTCATGTCCGACTCAGCGACCCCATGAATCGCAGCACGCCAGGCCTCCCTGTTCAGCACCATCTCCCAGAGTTCACTCAGTGCGTACCTTAACTTTTCCATTCTGATCTGTCGAAGTTTTCTGTCTAGAAAATGGAAATATCTGGGAGCACTTCTGCTTCCAGGTAATCTGTTGGTAACTGATGTCTCTAAATTCCTTATGCTGCAAGGGACAGTTCTTTTGTCCAGCAGAGCACCAGGAGAAACAAATCAAGGGATGTTCAGCCGTACATATTTACTTACACACTTGAGTACTGAAAGGAACAGGACATAAAATATGGGTATGTCTCGTTTTATTGTTTTTCAGTTATTGTGCTTTGCAGATACTGAGTTTTTTTTCTTTTCCTTTTTCTTTCTTTTTTTTTTTTTTTACATATTGAAGGTTTGTGGCAACTCTTGTCAGATGATGGTTAGCATCTTTTAGCAATGAAGTATTTTTTAATTAAAATGTACATGTTTTGTTTTCAGCCTTCTTTACATTCTGACAAGATGAGATGCAATGGGTCCATCTTGCGTATTTCCTGCTGTTTTGCTGAAAGTTTTCACTTTTGTCTCAGGTTCAAAGGATTTGTTAACAAAATAAGGCACTCATTATATACAAATACATAATACAGATATTTACTAGAGAATTATCTAGCTTACTTTCAACATACTAACATTAAAAGAAAAGAGAAATAGAAAGACCAGAGAATACATCACCAAATTGGGTTTAGACCAACATCCAGACTTAAACAGCTCTGGGAAGTCCCGTGTCACAGCACGTCTGGAGTCCCAATTGGGAAAGGGTCCCAGGCAGCACATCCTCTCCACGGGTGAGACTTCAAAGACTGGAGTTCTGGGTTCTCGTTTATAATCCCAGGATGGAAGCAAGCTGATATCACCAATCTGTGACCAAATTGCAGCTTTGGTTTCATGATAATGCTGTTTGTTTTTTCTTATAAAACTTGGAATATAGTTAAGCCTGGGTCTTGGTCAGCCAGGCCTCCTCCAGGGTCTCAACAATCTCAAGATTTCTCCCCCATCTTACCTAAGGTGCTGCGAGTTTTGCACTCACAGCAGGCAGTCACTCCCAGTCACTCCCAGTTAGGGCAGTGTCCAGGCAGGTTAGACGCCAGGTCAGAGGCCTGCTCTGCTTTGTCTCTGAAGCCTAAACAAGACTATTCATTTAATTTCCCTAACACAGGTCTCAGTTCTGGAACCAACAGGAGCCTTGATTCCTTTGATTGGAGAATGGCATTAGAAACCAAGATTTGGGTATTGGTTTTGTTTTCACTAGTCTTTTTTTTTTTTTTTTAACTGAAGTATAGTGAAATTACAATGTTGTGTTAATTTTTTGCTGTACAGCAAAGTGACTCAGTTATACATATATTCTTTTTAATATTCTTTTCCGCTACCCTTTATCCCAGGATGTTGACTATATTTCCTGTGCTATACAGTCAGGCCTTGTTGTCTGGACAACTATTACTTAAATACCATGGTCACTCTGTACTCTGACATCAAGTTTCCACTCCAAGCAAAGTGTTCTCTTTGCATTTCCTGGTGTTGACTTAGCCTTCCTGTCTGTGCCTTTCCCACCTCAGCCCCAGCGCATCAGGCCCCTTGTGGACTGTCGTCTCCTGCAAGATTCCCTTGGCCAGGGGCCACCTCTCTGCTTCCTGACCTCCCAGAGCGCACACCACTCTCGCAGCACACCGTGCGTGTTGTGGTTCAGAGCTTCTCTGCTCCTGTCTGCATTCTCCTCTTCCACTTATACTCGAGAGAAAGTCAGAGTCACCAATCGCCCACTGTCCTCAGCTTCCTAGCAGAGGGACTCTGCTGTCATATCTTGCAGCTGATTTGGAACTTGAAGATAAATCACCATCCTGGGGAGACCCACCATTGGGGATTGAAAAACTTCCAGATGCTCTATTGTTTCTCCCTCAGACCGCTATAAACCACCAGCTGAAGCAGGGCGTCAGGAGGCATTTTGGTTTCAGTATGTTTCTTTTATATTCTGTAAAAATGTATGCCAGCTGAGAGGAACTGATGTAATAAGGAACTAAATTTAGGCAATATCAGTTGAAGTTAGAAATACTAGAAATTGGCAGTTATTGCTGTAAATTCTCTTGAATAATCTGGTATTGATTTTTTTTCCAGTTATCTCTTCCAGTTAATAACTATCTTAAACAATTTTCCAGGTCAAATTAAAATCTGATATAAAAGGCTGATTTGAGGAATTTACATGACTGGGGAAATGGGCTTGTAAGATATTCAAGGAATGAGTATTAAGAGTTTTCTGTGGGGGGAAAAGACCTAAAAATTACTGAGAAAGCTTTCTTAGTTTAATGCAGGGGAGACAATAACTCAGCAACCCACACAAAAAGCTGCATGGGAGCTCCCCTTTGAGGGAGTTAAGGCTGCTCAGGTTTTTTCAGCATAACCTGTTTGACTTTGGGGACAAGAGGGGCCACTGAAACATATTCAGAATCTAGATTAGGCCTTATTCACTCCCATGCAAACTATTATAGCCAGAGGAGCTGGATGAACACGTGGGACATGATGGAGTCTGGTGGGAGGGAAGCCCGGCCCTGGGCCGAGAAGACTCCAGGAACCTGCTGGTCTGGGGGCTCCCTCCCCATCCTTCACTCCCACACTCCCTGGGTCCCCATGTGCCAGTTTGGGAAGGCATTGCCCATTGGACACGCGCTGTGTTTGACTAGAATTTGACAGGAGCTATTTCCTCTAGTGATGAGTGAAAAGCTTTTCTCAGGAAAATGCACTGCTTTATGGAAACAGTTATTTTCTTACATATAACTAACCCTGGGCCCCATTTAGTAGCTCATGCCTTGCTTCTGTGGAGTGACTTTCCTTATTGTAGGTCAGGGGAGACTTGTGGAAAAGGTGATCAGGGTGGGACTGACTTTCCTCTTTTAACATCCCCTGCGCTGGCAGGAGGATTCCTATCCGCTGCACCCCCAGGGAAGTCCCCCACGTTTTCTTTATCAATTTACTTGTTGGGAGGCATTTATGTTATTTCCATATCATGGCTGTTGTTAATAATGCTACTCTCACCATGGGAATGCAGGTGTCTCTTCAGTGACTAGTCTTCATCTTCTGTGAGCTTAGAACTGGAAGCAGGACTGGTGGATCATGTGGTTCTACTTTTAATTTTTGAGGAGCTTCCATACTGTGCTCCGTAGTGGCTGCACCAGCTTACAATCCCACAAGCAGTTCACAAAGAAAAGTCTCCTTTTCTCTGTATTCTCTCCAATGTTTGTTATTTTTATCTTCTTGAGGATCAACATCCTAACAGGTGTGAGGTGAGACCTCATAACGGTTTCAGTTTGCATTTCCCTTGATTAGTGACAGTTGCTGGGTCATGTCTGACTCTCTGTGACCGCATGGTCTGTAGTCTGCCAGGTTCCCCTGTCAGTGGAATTCTGCAGGCACGAATGCTGGGGTGGGTAGCCATTCCCTTCTCCAGATTAGTGATGAGGCTGAGCACTTTTTCATGTCCCTTAGGCAATGTACATGCTTTCTTTGGAAAAATGCCTGTTCAGTTCCTCTACTCATTTTTTAATCAGGTTGTTTTATGAGTTCTTTTTATGTTTTAGATATTAACCCCTATTCTGAAACATGATTTACAAAATCTTCCTCCCATCCTGTAGTTTGTCTTCTCATTTCACTGATTGTTTCTTTTACTGTGCAGGAGCTTTTGTCTGATGCAGTTCCATTTGTTGATTGTGTTGTTGTTTGTGGTTTTGATGTCATACCTGAAATATCAATGATAAGATCAATATTGCGGAGTGTCTTCTCATTGTTTCCTTCTAGGAGTTTTATTGTTTCAGATCTTATGTTTAATTGTTTATCCATTTTGAATTAATTTTCTGAATTTTGCAAAATAGGAGTCCCATTTCCCTTCTCTGCATGTGGTTCTTCAATTTTTCGAACAGCACTGTTGAAGAGATTGTCTTCTTTTCCTATTGGATGTTCCTGCCTCCATTGTTAGATTTTAGCTGACTGTATATGCAGGGGTTTAATTATGGGCTTCCATTGGTCGATGAGTCTATTTTTACACCAGTATTATACTGATTTAATTGCTATAGTTTTGTAGTATAGTTTAAAATTAGAAACTATGATGCTTATGGTTTTGTTTTTCTTTCTCATGATTGCTTTGGCCATTTGGGATCTTTAGTCATTTCATCCAAATTTTAGGATTGTTTTTTCTATTTCTGTAAAAATGCCATTGGGATTTTGATAAGGAGTTATCTGACATTTAACAAAATTAACTCTTCCAATAATGAACACAGGGTGTCTTCTTTCCATTTATTTGTGTCTTCTTTGATTTCTTTCCAGAGAGTCTTGCAGTTTTTGTTGTAGAGACCTTTCATTTTTGTAGTTAGATTTATTCTTAGCTTTTCTATTGTGTTTAATGCTATTGTGAATCTTTCTGTGAGTTTTCATTCTTTTTCACATGTTTCATTGTTCATTTATAGAAAAAAACTGATTTCTGTGCATTTTTTCCTGTGCATTTATTTTTATATCCTGCAAATTTTCTGAATTCTTCGATTATATCCAACAGATTTCTAGTTGAGTTTGGAATTTTCAATATATAACATCATAATCATCAGTAAATAGAAAACATTTACATTTTTTTTTCAAAATTTTGTTTTTAATCGAAGGATAATTTCTTTACCATGTTGTATTGGTTTCTGCTGTACAACAGTGCTGAATCAGCCGTAAGTATATGTATATCCCCTCCCTCTGGAAGCTCCCTCCCTCTCCTCCCCCCATTCCAACCCTCTGGTTTGTCACAGAGCATCTGGCTGAGCTACCTGTGTTATGTAACAACTTCTTGTTTTCTAATTTAGATGTCTTTTATTTCTTTGTTTTGCCTAATTGCTATAGTTGGCACTTCCAGAATTCCACTGAATAAGAGTAATGAGAGTTAGCACTGTTATCTTGTTCCTGATATTAGGGGAAAAGCTTTCGTGTTTTCTCCACTGAGCGTAATGTTAGGTCTGGGTTTGTTGTATATGCCCTTAATATGTTGAGGTGTGTTCTTTCTAACCTCAGTCTACTGAGGTGGTTTTTTTTTTTTTTTAATCATGAAGCAATGTTGTATTTTGTTAATGCTTTTACTGCGTCTATTGAAATGATCATATTATTTTTATCTTTCATTCTATTAATGTGGAGTATCACATTTTATTTGCATATGTTGAACCCTCCTTGCATCCCAGGGAAAAACCCCACCTGGTCATGGTAGTATAATCCTTTTAAGGTGTTCTTGAACTTGATTTACTAACATTTTGTTGAGAGTTTTTGTATCTATGTTTATCAGGGATATTGGTCTGCAGTTTTGTGTTCTTGTAGTGTGCTTATCTGTCCATATCAGGGCAATGCTTGCCTCATACGAAAAGTTTGGACATATTTCTACCTCTTCAAATTTTGGAAGACTTTAAGAAGGATTAGTGTTAAGCCTTCCTTAAATGTTTGGTAGAATTTACCAGTGAAGCCATCTGGTCCTGAGGTTTTCTGTGCTGGGAAATTTTAGATTACTGATTCAATCACCTTCCTCGTTATTTGTCTGTTATTTGCTTATTTTTCCCCCTGGTTCAGTCTTGGTAGGTTGTATAATTCTACATAATTATCTGTTTCTTTTAGGTCGTTTTGGCATAAAGGTTTTCATAGTAGTTTTTCATGATTTTATGTATTTCTGTGTTAACAGTTTAATGTCTCCTCTTTCTTTTCTAATTTTCTTTTCTCTTTTTTCCTAGTTAATCTAGAAAAAATTTTCTCATTTTTATCTATTTAAAAAATATTTCTTTGTGCTATGCAGGGTATTTTTTGCAGCCTGTGGGATCTTCATTGGGGTGTTCGATCTTCTCTCTAGTTGTGGTTTGCAGGCTCCAGAGTGTGCCGGTTCAGTGGTTGGGTACATAGGCTTAGTTGGTGAGCAAAATGTGGGATTTTAGTCCCTGACCAGGGATGGAGCCCACATTCTGGCATTAGAAGGTGCATTCTTAACCACTGGACCACCATGGAAATCCCCCAAATTTTATTTTTTACAAATACCATCTCCTAATTTTGTTGACCCATTCTATTGTTTTCTGCTCTCTATTCTCATTATTTCTTTTCTTCTGCTAACTTTAGGTTTAATTTCCTCTGATCTTTGTTGTTCTTGAGTTTTAAAGTTAGATTGTTTATTTTAGACTTTTTTAAACAAAGGTCCGTCTAGTCAAGGCTATGGTTTTTCCAGTAGTCATGTATGGATATGAGAGTTGGACTGTGAAGAAAGCTGAGCACCACAGAATTGATGCTTTTGAACTGTGGTGTTGGAGACTCTTGAGAGTCCCTTGGACTGCAAGGAGATCCAACCAGTCCATTCTGAAGGAGATCAGCCCTGGGTGTTCTTTGGAAGGAATGATGCTGAAGCTGAAACTCCAGTACTTTGGCTACCTCATGCAAAGAGCTGACTTATGGAAAAGACTCTGATGCCGGGAGGGGTTGGGGGCAGGAGGAGAAGGGGACGACAGAGGATGAGATGGCTGGATGGCATCACTGACTTGATGGATGCAAGTCTGAGTGAACTCCGGGAGATGGTGATGGACAGGGAGGCCTGGCGTGCTGCGATTCATGGGGTCACAAAGAGTCGGACATGACTGAGTGACTGAACTGAACTGAACTGAATGTTAATCTATGCATTTAACTCTGTAAACCTCCCTCTGTGGACTGCTAGGGATTTTGGTAAGTTATGTTTCTATTTTCATCTGAGACTTTTAAAAGTTCTTCTTTGACCCATTAGTTTTTCATGAATGTTTGTTTGTTTCCTTATGTTTGTGGATTTTCTAGCTTTCTTCCTGTTGTTGACTTCTAGCTTAAGTCATTGTGGTTGGAAATGATACCTATTATGATTTCAATCTCCCTAAATTTGCTAAGAGTTGTTCTTTGTCCTATTAGATGATCAACCCTCAAAAATGTGACGTGTACATTTGAGGAGAATGTTGGGTTCTGCTGCTGTTGGATGGAGTGTCCTATAGATGTCTGGTACATTCATTTGGTCTAATGTATGTTTCACTTTCATCATTTCTTGTTGACTTGCCGTCTGGGTGTTCTATGAATTGTTGAAAGTGGGATATTGAAATGCCCTGCCATGAGTGTATTGCTCTTTGTGCCTCCTTTCATGTTGTTGTTTAGTCACTAGGTCATGTCCTATTCTTGGTGACCCCATGGGCTTCACTCTCTCCTGGAGTTTGCTCAAACTCATGTCCGTTGAGTCGGTGTTGCTCTCCAGCTATCTCATCCTCTGTCGCCCCCTTCTCCTCTTGCTCTTAATCGTTCCCACTATTGGAGTCTTTTCCAATGAGTCGGCTCTTTGCATCAGGTGGTCAAAGTATTGGCTCTTCAGCATCAGTCCTTCCAATGAATATTCAGGGTTGAATTCCTTTAGGATTGACTAGTTTGACCTCCTTGCTGTCCAAGGGACTCTCAAGAGTCTTTTCCAGCAACACAATTCAAAAGTATCAATTCCTCAGTGCTCAGACTGTTTTATGGTCCAGCTCTCACATCCACACATGACTACTGGAAAAACCAGAGCTTTGACAATATGGACTTTTGTCAGCAAAGTGATGTCTCTGCTTTTTAATATGCTGTCCAGGTTTCCTATAGCTTTCCTTCCAAGGAGAAAGCGTCTTTAAATTCATGGCTGTAGTCACTGTCTGCAGTGATTTTGGAGCCCAAGAAAAAATCTGTCACAGTTTTCACCTTTTCCCATTCTATTGTCTTCCTTCATATCTATTAGTATTTATTTACTATATCTAAGTGCTTAACATATTTAGGTGATGGATGTGTTATTTGTTATTATTATATCTTTTGGATGGATTGGTCACTTTGTCATTTTATAATCAGCCTCTTTTGTCCCTTGTTACACTTTTGGCTTAAAGTATTTTGTCAGATGTAAGTATAGTTATTCCCACTTGTTTTGGTTTCCAATTATATGGAATATAATTTTCTATACCTTCACTTTGACTGTATATTTGTCCTTAAATCTGAAATGGATCTCTCTTACAGTTTGGTGTCATTTAAAAAATCCATTCAGCCACTCAGTGCCTTTTATTTTTTTAATTTTAAAATCTTTAATTCTTACACGCGTTCCCAAACATGAACCCCCCTCCCACCTCCCTCCCCATAACATCTCTCTGTCATCCCCATGCACCAGCCCCAAGTATGCTGTATCCTGCGTCAGACATAGACTGGCGATTCGATTCTTACATGATAGTATACATGTTAGAATGCCATTCTCCCAAATCATCCCACCCTCTCCCTCTCCCTCTGAGTCCAAAAGTCCATTATACACATCTGTGTCTTTTTTGCTGTCTTGCATACAGGGTCATCATTGCCATCTTTCTAAATTCCATATATATGTGTTAGTATACTGTATTGGTGTTTTTCTTTCTGGCTTACTCCACTCTGTATAATCGGCTCCAGTTTCATCCATCTCATTAGAACTGATTCAAATGATTTCTTTTTAACGGCTGAGTAATACTCCATTGTGTATATGTACCACAGCTTTCTTATCCATTCATCTGCTGCTGGACATCTAGGTTGTTTCCATGTCCTGGCTATTATAAACAGTGCTGCGATGAACATTGGGGTACATGTGTCTCTTTCAATTCTGGTTTCCTCGGTGTGTATGCCCAGCAGTGGGATTGCTGGGTCATAAGGCAGTTCTATTTGCAATTTTTAAAGGAATCTCCACACTGTTTTCCATAGTGGTTGTACTAGTTTGCATTCCCACCAACAGTGTAAGAGGGTTCCCTTTTCTCCACACCCTCTCCAGCATTTACTGCTTGTAGACTTTTGGATCGCAGCCATTCTGACTGGTGTGAAATGGTACCTCATTGTGGTTTTGATTTGCATTTCTCTAATAGTGAGTGATGTTGAGCATCTTTTCATGTGTTTGTTAGCCATCCATATGTGTTCTTTGGAGAAATGTCTATTTAGTTCTTTAGCCCATTTTTTGATTGGGTCGTTTATTTTTCTGGAATTGAGCTGCATAAGTTGCTTGTATATTTTTGAGATTAGTTTTTTGTCAGTTGCTTCATTTGCTATTATTTTCTCCCATTCAGAAGGCACTCAGTGCCTTTTAATGGTGAAATCAATCCACTTAAATTTAGAGTAATTATTGATATGTGGGGATTTACTGATGCCAATTTGTTTTCGTGTTTTGTATTTCCATTATTTCTTTTCCTGTCTTTCTCAGCCTAATTCATAAATTGCTTAATTTCCATGGTGGTATGCTCTGTTTCCCCTTCCTTTGCCCTTTGTGGGTCTACTCTAGGTTTTTGCTTTGTGGTTACTTCGTGAATTATATAAAATATCTAATAGATAAAATAGTCCATTTAAACCCCAAATTGCCAAAGCAATCATTAGGAAAAAAAACAAAGCTGGAGGCATAAGTTTCCCAGACTTTGGATTTGACTACAAAGCTGTAGTAATCAAAATAGCATGGTACTGGCACAGAAACAGACATACAGATCAATGGACGAGAATACACATAAACCTACACACCTGCAATCAATGAATCTTCTATAAAGGAGGCAACAATATACACTGGGGAAAAGATAGTCTCTTCAGCAAGTGGTGTTGGAAAAGTTGGACAGGCGCATGTAAATCAGTGAAGTTAGAACACACCCTCATACCACATACAAAAATAAACTCAAAATGGCTGAAAGACTTAAATATAAGATGTGACATCATAAAACTCAGAAGATAACATAGGCAAAACATTCTCTGACATAAATTGTAGTCATGTTTTCTTAGGTCAGTCTCCCAAGGCAAGAGAAATAAAAGCAAAAATAAAGAAATGAGATCTAATGAAACTTAAAAGATTTTGTACAGCAAAGGAAATGAAAAGAAATATATGGCCTGGGAGAAAATATTTGCAAATAATGAGGCCAACAGGGGTTAATTTTCAAAATATACAAACAGCACATATAACTCAACGTCTATAAAATAAACAGCCCAATCAAAAGGTGGACAGAAGACCTAAACAGATATTTCTCTAAAGAAGACACACAGATGGCCATCTGGCACAGGGAAAGATGCTCACCATCGCTAATTATTAGAGAAATGCAAATCAAAACTGCAGCGAAGTACCACCTCACGCTGGCTAGAACAACCATCATCAGAAAGTCTGTATACATCCAGAGAGAGCTCTGATTTGAAAAGATGCAGTCACCCCAATGTTCATAGCAGCACTGAAATGTCCACCAGCAGATGAATGAATAAAGACGAAGTGGTACATATATACAATGTGTCAGGAAGCATTTAACGGGAGGCTTCCCGCGTGCTGTTTTGGATCTGTCCTGAATCCTCTGTTCCGTATTAATTCCTGAATATTCTGGAAATCAGAGGTGTGGCAAACTGCTCCCAGGGCTGAGGAACACATGCATTTCCTTCGTTAGTTTTTCCATATGGTGACAAGTAACTATTTACGACCCTCTTCCTTTCTCTGAACCATACGGTAAAAGTGATTATTTACAACCCTCTCTCTTTGATATGGATTGCCTTGTGTTTCCTTGATAATTAGTAAGTGTGGACTCTTGATTTTTGTGTTTGCTGAAAATAGCTACCTTATAAGACAGTATATATATCCATACTATGTTGAATAAAACACATTTACTCCATCAGGGCTTGGGTCCTCATGTCTTTCTTTCTCTCTCCCTCTCTCTCTCTCTCTCTCTCTCTCTCTCTCTCTCTTTCTCTCTCTCTCTCTCACTCAGGCTAATTCTTTGGAGTTCAGAAGCCCGCTGAGCTACTTTCTTGCCCAGGCTTCTGAGACTCTCCCGAGAAGGTGCGCTGTGCCTTCACCCCCTCGAGAGGGTGCCTGGTGCCTACGTGAAGCAGTGCAAGCCTTATGTCAAAGGCTTTATTGGCTTTCTGTGTAAACCAAGGAATATCAGCCTCTTTCTCTCTCTCTTTTACTGTCTTATTGTCGACTCCGGACCACCAGATTCCAGTCCATTAAAGGACCTCAACACACTGGAATATTATTCAGCCATAAAAATAATATGAAATATTGCCATTTGCAGCAACATGAATAAACCTAGAAATTATCGTATCAAGTGAAGTCAGACAGAAAGACAAATATCACATCATGTGTATGCGGAATCTAAAAATTAATACAAGTGAACTTATTTACAACAGAAATAGACTCACAGACATAGAAAACAAATTTATGGTTACCAAAGGGGAAGGGGAAAGGGTAAATTAGGAATATGAGATTAATAGATGCCACTTTATTTAAAATAGATAAACAGGGATTTACTGTGTAGCACAGGGAACTATATTCAAGATCTTATGATAACCTATACAAATCTAAGAAATCTGGAAAAGTAGGTAACTTTCTACGTTCATCGCTGAATCACTTTGTTGTTTGCCTGAAACTAACCTGACAGTTTAGCCTGTGCACCACCTGCTGGCTGCAACTGGAAAAGCCCACGCGCTTGCGCGTGTCAGTCACTTCAGTTGTGTCTCTTTGCGACTCCATGGGCTGCAGTCCGCCAGGTTCCTCTGTCCGTGGGATTCTCCAGGTAAGAACACTGGAGTGGGTTGCCATACCCTCCTCCAGGGACTCTCCAGACACAGGGATGGTGTCTTTTTGCACTGGAATGGTAGACGTTTTAGTAGTTTTGTAGAGCTGCATGTCTATGTTTTCCCCAGGTTTGTAAAGTTCTCAGCTCTATTTCTTTCTTTTTTCGGTTGGACCACTTGGCTTGTGAGATCTTAGTTCCCCCATTAGGCAACGAACCCAGGCCCATGGCGATGGAAGTGCCGAGTCCTAACCACCGGACCACCAGGGAAGTCCCTCAGCTGCTGTTTCTTTAAACAAACTCTCTGTCCCCTTTTTTCCTCCCCTCCTTTGGAATCCCAATTATTTGGATATTTGCCTTTCTGATGGAAACCCATGGCGCTCTTAGGCTTTCTTCACTATTATTAAGTCTCCCATTCTCCTGACTGTATTCTTTCTATAGGCCTGTCCTCCAGGAGACCATTCCTCCCCCTGGTCTGTCTAGGGGCAGACGCTCTCCACTGCATTCTCCATCTCATTCATTCACGGAGTCCTTCAGTCCAGAGTCTTTGCTGAGGAAATCCTTACATTTTTATTTATTTCTGGGTTTAAGTTGCCTTCTTGAGTTTTCTTGTTGAATTTCTTCATAATAGCTATTTTGAATGCTATATCAGTCAGATCATAATATTCCATGCGTTTGTGTTCAGTTGCTGGGGAATTTTCTGTCTGTGATAACATATTTCCCTGAGTTTTCATAGTGTTTGCATATATGCAACTGTGCACTTACATTTGAAGTAGCAAATGCCTTTCTTAGTTAAGGATTTATGTTTACTTTGGTTCTTACAAACTGTGTAGTGCTGTGCTTAGTCGCTCAATCGTGTCTGACTCTTTGCGACCCCAGGCTCCTCTGTCCATGGGGACTCTCCAGGCAAGAGTACTGGAGTGGGTTGCCATTGCCGTCTCCACTCCCGCATTGCAGGCAGGTTCTTTACTGTCTGAGCGACAACGGACCAGGGCTACTGGAAGCCTTTATTTTGTGTTCCAGAAGGTGGCGCTATAAGTCAAGTTTGTGATTTCGCCTTTGCCCACCGTTTGCGGTCTGTTTTCTGAGCAAGCTCCCCGTATCCCGGATGCCTCTCTCGCATCGCACTGCGGGTGCACACAGGAGCTGTCGGCAGAATGGGGGGAGGTGTGGGGTTAGCACTGGGGCTTTGAGGATGTCTTTAGGCCAGGTGGAGATCCTTATGTGTGGTAATCCAAGCCTAGTGGGCAGATCCCATGCTGACTTCCGAAGCAGACAGCAGTAACCTGCTCATATAATGTTCTAATGTTTCTAACTGCTTTCTTTCCATCCTCCCCCCGCCCAGAAACCAGGGTGCTCTTGGAGAGAAACAAGTTTCTCCAGCCCTAATCCGTAAACGATAGCTGGGTGGTTACCACTTTCCGCCTCCTCTCAGGAGAGGTTGCAGTTGCTGTCTCCCTACCCAGGCAGTATCCAGGGAAGGGGGGTAGTTCTGGTATAGTTCTCCATCTGTCTGTCCATGGCAGTGGCTTGCTGGACTCTGTCTCCAGACAGGCTGGGCTTGCACAAAATCTCTTGCCTGTACTTGCCCAGGTCAGAACTCTCCTGACCTATTGGGGGAAGGTTCTTTGACTCCTTGAATCCACAGCCCTTACTAAGGTCTCATTTATTTATTTTTGGATTTATATTTGGATAGCCCTCTGAGTTCCTTGGCCTAGGGTGCTAAGTACTTTAGTTCCTGTAAGTCTATCTAATTAGTTGTTTACAAAAGGCCGGGGGAGAATTTACTTTCCTGCTGTGAGCTCATGCCACTGCCTAGAAGTCAATACATTTATTTATATGTCAACACAGTCATTCCATCCCAAAGAAGGGCAATGCCAAAGAATGTTCAAACTACCCCACAATTCCACTCATTTCACATGCTGCAAAGTAATGCTCAAAATCTTTCAAGCTAGGCTTCAGCAGTACATGAACTGAGAACTGCCAGATGTACAAGTTGGATTTAGAAAAGGCAGAGGAACCAGAGATCAAATTGCCAACACCTGTTGGATCATAGAGAAAGCAAGGGAATTACAGAAAAACACCTGCTTCAATTACTATGCTAAAGACTTTGACTGTGTGGATTACAACAAACTGGAAAATTCTTAAAAGAGATGGAAATATGAGACCACCTTACCTGCCTCCTGAGAAACCTGTAGCAGGACAAGAAGCAACAGTTAGAACTGAATATGGAACAATGGACTGGTTCAAAATTGGGAAAGGACTACATCAAGTCTGTATATTGTCACCTTGCTTATTTAACTTCTATGCAGAGTATATCATGCAAAATGCTGGGCTGGATGAAGCGCAAGCTGCAATCAAGATTGCTGGGAGAAATATTGATAATCTCAGATATACAGATGACACCACCCTTATGGCAGAAAGCGAAGAGGACCTATAGCGCCTTTTGATGAAGGTGAAAGAGGAGAGTAAGAAAGCTGACTTAAAACTCAGTATGAACCTAGAGCCTATTATACAGAATGAAGTCAGAAAGAGGAAGATAAATATTGTATTTTAACACATATATACAGAATCTAGAAAAACGGTACTGAATAATTTATTTACAGGGCAGCAATGGAGAAACAGACATAGAGAATAAACCTTTGGACGTGGGGATAGGGGAAGAGAGGATGAGACGTATGGAAAGAGTAACATGGAAACTTACATTACTATATGTAAAATAAATAGCCAATGGGAATTTGCTCAGGAAACTCAAACAGGGGCTTTGTATCAACCTAGAGGGGTGGGATGGGGAGGGAGATGGGAGAGAAGTTCAAACGGGAGGAGATATATGTATACCTATGGCTGATTCATGTTGAAGTTTGACAGAAAACAGCAAAATTCTGTAAAGCAATTATCCTTCAATAAATAAATAAATTAAGAAAAGAATAAAATAAATTTTCCAATACATTAAAGAAACTCTCAACATTCAAAAAATGAAGATTGTGCCATCTGGGCCCATCACTTCATGGCAAATAGATGGGGAAATGATGGAAACAGTGACAGACTTTATTTTCTTGGGCTCCAAAATCACTGTGGATGGTGACTGCAGCATGAAATTAAGACACTTGTTCCTTAGAATAAAAGATATGATAAACCTAGACAGTGTATCAAAAAGCAGAGACATCATTTTGCTGACAAAGATCTATATAGTCAAAGCTATGGTTTTCCCAGTTGTGATGTATGGATATGAGAGTTGGACCATAAAGAAAGCTGAGCTGATGCTTCTGAACTGTGGTGTCAGAGAAGATTCTTGAGAGTCCCTCAGAATTGCAAGGAGAGCAAACCAGTCAAATCTAAAGGAAATCAATCTTGAATATTCATTAAAAGGACTGATGCTGAAGCTCCAATACTTTGGCCACCTGATGCGAAGAGACAACTCATTGGAAAAGACCCTGATGGTGGGAAAGATTAAGGGCAGGAGGAGAAGGGGGCGACAGAGGATGAGATAGCTGGAGAGCATCACCGACTCAATGGACACGAGTCTGAACAAACTCCGGGAGGTAGTGAAGGACGGAACTGTGGCATGCTGCAGTCCATGGGGTCTCAAGAGTCAGACTTGACTTAGCAACTGAACAACATGTATAAATGCCACATCAGTTTTAGCCGTTTATCCATGGGTGGGCACTAGGGTTGTTTCCATATCTTCTCTTTCATGAATGCTGCTGTGGTAAACATGGGACAGCATGCATCTCTTTGATATCCTGTTTTCATTTCCTACAGGTATATACCCAGAGGTGGAATTGCTGGGTCTATGGTAGCTCTATTTTAAATTTTGAGGAACTTCTATATTATTCTACATAGTAGCAGAAATGATTTACCTTTCCCTCAAGGGTTCCCTTGGTGTGCAAGAATTCCCTTTCCTACACGTTCTCATCAACACTTGTTGCTTGTCTTTTGGATGATAGCCATTCTGACAGGCATGACGTTTTTCTCATTGTGGTTTTGACTTGTATTTGCCTGATGATTAGTGATGTTGAACACCTTTTAATGTACTTGGACCATTTGGTTGTCTTCTTTGGAAAAATGTCTTTTTAGTTCCTGTGCCCAGTTTTTAGCTGAATCATTTGTTTTTTGTTGTTGAGTTGTAGGAGTTCTTTACATACTTTAGATATTAACCCCTAATCTGATATATTGCTCACAAATGTTTTCTCCTATTCTGTAGGCTGCCTTTTCATTTTAATAGTTTCTTGCACTGTGCAGAAGCTTTTGAGATTAATGTTGAGATTAAGTCCTACTTGTTGATTTTTTTTTTTTTTTGCTTTTTCTATCGTATCTAAGAAATCTTTGCCAAGATCAATGTCAAGGTACTTCTTCCTTACATTTTTAAAGGGGGTTTTATGCTATCAGCTCTCATATTTAAGTCTTTGATCCATTTGTAGTTAATTTTTGACGGTGATGTAAGATTGAGGTCCACTTTCAATTTTCTTGGGTATTTATCTAGTTTCTCCTATATATGTGGAGATTTAATTCTGTTCCATTGGTCTATATGCCCATCTTCATACCAGTAAGATGTAGTTTTGATTACTATAACTTTGTATGATGGTCTGACATTAGGAAGTGTGCTGCTGCTGGCTTTGTTTTTTCCCCTCAGATTTGTTTTGGCTATTTGAGGTCATTTTTGGTTCCACATAGATGAAAACTTTTTTTTGGTTTGTTTCTATGAACAATGCCATTGGAATTTTATTAAGGATTTTTTTGGATCTATAGGTGGCTTTGGGAGGCATGGGCATTTTAACAATATTAATTATTACACCCATGAACAAGAAATCTCTTTCCATTTGTGTCTTCTCCAGTTTCAACAAAATCTTGTAGTTTTCATCATACATATCATTCACTTCCTTGGTTAAATTTATGTTTATGTATCTTGTTTTTTATGCTGTTCTGAATGGGATAGTTTTAAAATTTCTTTCTTAGATGTTTCATTATTAGTATATAGAAATGCAGTTGATTTCTGATTATTGATTTTATATTTTGCAACTTTACTGAAATCATTGATTAGCTCCAATAGATTTTTGGTTATATATTTGGGTTTTCTAAATAAAATCATATAATCTGCAAAAATGACAATTGTACTTCTTCCTTTCCAATTTGGATGAATTGTACTGCTTTGTTTTGCTTAATCGGTCTGTCTTGGACTTCCAGGATTATACTGAATAAAAGTAGTGGAAGTGGGCATCCTTATCTTGCTCCTAATCTTAGAGGAAAAGCCTTCAATGTTTTTACCATTTACTATAATAACAGCAGTGAGTTTGCTATATTTGACCTTTATTATGTTGAAGTATGTTTCTTCTATATCCAATCTGTTGAGGAATTTTATCATGAAAGAATGTATTTTTTTAGCCTTTTTTTCTGTATCAATTGACCCAATCATGCAGTTTTTCTCTTTCATTCTATTGGTGTGACATGTTACATTTATTAATTTGAGGATTTTGAACTATCAGAGCATGACTGGGATAAATCTCAGTTTGTCACATTGTATAGTTATTTTAATATATTTTTGAATTTGGTTTGCTAACATTGTTGAAAAGTTTTGCGATTCATTGAAATTGTTGATCTATAGTTTTCTTGTAGTGTCCATAACTGGCTTTGGTAACAGGATAATACAGGCCTCACAGAATGAATTAAGAAGTGTTCCCATCTCTTAAATTTTTTGGAATAATTTTAGAAGGACTGGCATTAATTATTATTAAAAAAAAAAAAAGTGGTCGAATTTGCCAGAGAAGACTCCTGGCCTTGGAAAGAAATAGAAAATCTGAACAGACCAATAACAGGTAAAGAGAGTGAATTGGTAATCAAAAACTTTACAGCATAGTGAAGTGAAAGTGAAAGTCACTCAGTTGTGTCCGACTCTTTGTGACCCAGTCCATGGAATTTTCCAGGCCAGAATATTGGAGTGGGTAGTCATTCTCTTCTCCGGCAGATCTTCCCAATCCAGGGACCTACCAGCTGAGCCACAAGGGAAGCCCGTTCAGCATCATACTGGCTTTTAAATTTGTGCAATTTAATATGCACTGGCAATCTGTACTGGCAATTTAATATGTTGGGATTTTGATAGGAACTGTCTTGAGTCTGTAGATCTGTTATCATAATAATATTAAGTAATTTACTTCATTAATATGAGCTATATTTCCACTTGTCTTTTAAATTACTTCCAAAATGTTTTGCCTTTTCAATGTGAAAGTTCTATACTTAAGTTAAATTTCTTCCCAAGTATTTTAGTCTTTTATTTAGTTCAGTTCAGTTTAGTTGCTCAGTCGTGTCCGACTCTTTGTGACCCCATGAATCGCAGCATGCCAGGCCTCCCTGTCCATCACCATCTCCCGAAGTTCACTCAGACTTGCGTCCATTGAGTCAGTGATGCCATCCAGCCATCTCATCCTCTGTCGTCCCCTTATTCTCCTGCCCCCAATCCCTCCCAGCATCAGAGTCTTTTCCAATGAGTCAACTCTTCACATGAGGTGGCCAAATTACTGGAGTTTCAGCTTTAGCATCATTCCTTCCAAAGAACACCCAGGGCTGATCTTCAGAATGGACTGGTTGGATCTCCTTGTAGTCCAAGGGACTCTGAAGAGTCTTCTCCAACACCACAGTTCAAAAGCATCAATTCTTTGGCACTCAGCCTTATTCACAGTCCAACTCTCACATCCATACATGACCACAGGAAAAACCTTAGCCTTGACTAGATGGACCTTAGTTGGCAAAGTAATGTCTCTGCTTTTGAATATGCTATGTAGGTTGGTCATAACTTTTCTTCGAAGGAGTAAGTGTCTTTTAATTACATGGCTGCAATCACCATCTGCAGTGATTTTGGAGCCCCCCAAAATAAAGTCTGACACTGTTTCCACTGTTTCCCCATCTATTTCCCATGAAGTGATGGGACCAGATGCCATGATCTTCGTTTTCTGAATGTTGAGCTTTAAGCCAACTTTTTCACTCTCCGCTTTCACTTCCATCAAGAGGCTTTTTAGTTCCTCTTCACTTTCTGCCATAAGGGTGGTGTCATCTGCATATCTGAGGTTATTGAGATTTCTCCCGGCAATCTTGATTCCAGCTTGTGTTTCTTCCAGTCCAGCATTTCTCATGATGTACTCTGCATAGAAGTTAAATAAGCAGGGTGACAATATACAGCCTTGATGGACTCCTCTCCCAATTTGGAACCAGTCTGTTGTTCCATGTCCAGTTCTAACTGTAGCTTCCTGACCTGCATACAGATTTCTCAAGAGGCAGGTCAGGTGGTCTGGTATTCCCATCTCTCTCAGAATCTTCCACAGTTTATTGTGATCCACACAGTCAAAGGCTTTGGCATAGTCAATAAAGCAGAAATAGATGTTTTTCTGGAACTCTCTTCCTTTTTTCCATGATCCAGAAGATGTTGGCAATTTGATCTCTGGTTCCTCTGCCTTTTCTAAAACCAGCTTGAACATCTGGAAGTTCACAGTTCACATATTGCTGAAGCCTGGCTTGGAGAATTTTGAGCACTACTTTACTAGCATGTGAGATGAGTGCAATTGTGCAGTAATTTCAGGATTCTTTAGATTGCCTTTCTTTGGGATTGGAATGAAAACTGACATTTTCCAGTCCTGTGGCCACTGCTGAGTTTTCCAAATTTGCTGGCATATTGAGTGCAGCACTTTCACAGCATCATCTTTCAGGATTTGAAATAGCTCAACTGGAATTCCATCACCTCCACTAGCTTTGTTTGTAGTGATGCTTTTGACTTCACATTCCAGGATGGCTCTAAGTGAATGATCACACCATCGTGATTATCTGTGTCATGAAGATCTTTTTTGTACAGTTCTTCTTTGTATTCTTGCCACCTCTTCTTAATATCTTCTGCTTCTGTTAGGTCCATACCATTTCTGTCCTTTATCGAGCCCATCTTTGCATGAAATGTTCCCTTGGTATCTCTAATTTTCTTGAAGAGATCTCTAGTCTTTCCCATTCTGTTCTTTTCCTCTATTTCTTTGCATTGATTCCTGAGGAAGGCTTTCTTATCTCTTCTTGCTATTTTTTGGAACTCTGCATTCAGATGCTTATATCTTTCTTTTTCTCCTTTGTTTTTTGCCTCTCTTCTTTTCACAGCTATTTGTAAGGCCTCCTCAGACAGCCATTTTGCTTTTTTGCATTTCTTTTCCATGGGGATGGTCTTGATCCTGTCTCCTGTACAATGTCACGAACCTCTGTCCACAGTTCATCACACACTCTATCTATCAGATCTAGGCCCTTAAATCTATTTCTCACTTCCACTGTATAATCATAAGGGATTTGTTTTAAGTCATACCTCAATGGTATAGTGGTTTTCCCTACTTTCTTCAATTTAAGTCTGAATTTGGCAATAAGGAGTTCATGATCTGAGCCACAGTCAGCTCCTGGTCTTGTTTTTGTTGACTGTATACAGCTTCTCCATCTTTGGCTGCATAGAATATAATCAATCTGATTTCATTGTTGACCATGTGTAGAGTCTTCTCTTGTGTTGTTGGAAGAGGGTGTTTGCTATGACCAGTGCATTTTCTTGGCAAAACTCTATTAGTCTTTGCCCTGCTTCATTCCGTATTCCAAGGCCAAATTTGCCTGTTACTCCACGTGTTTCTTGACTTCCTACTTTTGCATTCCAGTCCCCTATAATGAAAAGGACATCTTTTTTGGGTGTTAGTTCTAAAAGGTCTTGTGGGTCTTCATAGAACCGTTCAACTTCAGCTTCTTCAGTGTTACTGGTTGGGGCATAGACTTGGATTACTGTGATATTGAATGGTTTGCCTTGGAAATGAAGAGAGATCATTCTGTCATTTTTTAAAAAAAATTTTATTTTTACTTTATTTTACTTTACAATACTGTATTGGTTTTGCCAGACATTGACATGAATCAGCCACGGGTGTACATGAGTTCCCAATCCTGAATCCCCCTCCCACCTCCCACCCAATATCATCTCTCTGGATCATCGCCATGCACAAGTCCCAAGCATCCTGTATCCTGTATTGAACATAGACTGGCGATTTGTTTCTTACCTGATAGTATACATGTTTCAATGCCATTCTCCCAAATCATCCCACCCTCTCCCTCTCCCACAAAGTCTAAAAGTCCGTTCTATACATCTGTGTCTCTTTTGCTGTCTCGCATACAGGGTTATCATTACCATCTTTCTAAATTCCATATATATGTGTTAGTATACTGTATTGGTGTTTTTCTTTCTGGCTTACTTCACTCTGTATAATAGGCTCCAGTTTCATCCACCTCATTAGAATTGATTCAAATGTATTCTTTTTAATGGCTGCGTAATACTCCATTGTGTATATGTACCACAGCTTTCTTATCCATTCATCTGCTGGTGGACATCTAGGTTGTTTCCATGTCCTGGCTATTATAAACAGTGCTGCGATAAACATTGGGGTACACGTGTCTCTTTCAATTCTGGTTTTCTCGGTGTGTATGCCCAGCAGTGGGATTGCTGGGTCATAACGCAGTTCTATTTGCAATTTTTTAAGGAATCTCCACACTGTTCTCCATAGTGACTGTACTAGTTTGCATTCCCACCAACAGTGTAAGAGGGTTCCCTTTTCTCTACACCCTCTCCAGCATTTATTGCTTGTAGACTTCTGGATCACTGCCATTCTGACTGGTGTGAAAAGGTACCTAATTGTGGTTTTGATTTGCATTTCTCTGATAATGAGTGATGTTGAGCATCTTTTCATGTGTTTGTTAGCCATCTGTATGTGTTCTTTGGAGAAATGTCTATTTAGTTCTTTGGCCCATTTTTTGATTGGGTCAATTATTTTCCTGGACTTGAGCTGCAGGAGTTGCTTGTATATTTTTGACATTAGTTGTTTGTCAGTTGCTTCATTTGCTATTATTTTCTCCCATTCAGAAGGCTGTCTTTTCACCTTGCTTATAGTTTCCTTTGTGTGCAGAAGCTTTTAATTTTAATTAGATCCCATTTGTTTATTTTTGCTTTTATTTCCAGTATTCTGGGAGGTGGGTCATAGAGGATCCTGCTGTGATTTATGTCGGAGAGTGTTTTGTCTATGTTCTCCTCTAGGAGTTTTATAGTTTCTGGTCTTACATTTAGATCTTTAATTCATTTTGAGTTTATTTTTGTGTATGGTTTAGAAAGTGTTCTAGTTTCATTCTTTTACAAGTGGTTGACCAGTTTTCCCAGCACCACTTGTTAAAGAGATTGTCTTTAATCCATTGTATATTCTTGCCTTCTTTGTCAAAGATAAGGTGTCCATAAGTGTGTGGATTTATCTCTGGGCTTTCTAATTTGTTCCATTGACCTATATTTCTGTCTTTGTGCCATACTGTCTTGATGACTGTGGCTTTGTGGTAGAGCCTGAAGTCAGGTAGGTTGATTCCTCCAGTTCTGTTCTTTCTCAAGATTGCTTTGGCTATTCGAGGTTTTTTGTATTTCCATACAAATTGTGAAATTATTTGTTCTAGCTCTGTGAAAAATACCGCTGGTAGCTTGATAGGGATTGCATTGAATCTGTAGATTGCTTTGGGTAGTATACTCATTTTCACTATATTGATTCTTCCGATCCATGAACACGGTATATTTCTCCATCTATTAGTGTTCTCTTTGATTTCTTTCATCAGTGTTTTATAATTTTCTATATATAGGTCTTTAGTTTCTTAGGTAGATATATACCTAAGTATTTTATTCTTTTCGTTGCAATGGTGAATGGAATTGTTTCCTTAATTTCTTTTTCTATTTTCTCATTATTAGTGTATAGGAATGCAAGGGATTTCTGTGTGTTGATTTTATATCCTGCAACTTTACTATACTCATTGATTAGCTCTAGTAATTTTCTGGTGGAGTCTTTAGGGTTTTCTATGTAGAAAATGTCTTCTGCAAACTGAGAGTTTTACTTCTTCTTTTCCAATTTGGATTCCTTTTATTTCTTTTTCTGCTCTGATTGCTGTGGCCAAAACTTCCAGAACTGTGTTGAGCAGTAGCAGTGAAAGTGGGCACCCTTGTCTTGTTCCTGACTTTAGGGGAAATGCTTTCAATTTTTCACCCTTGAGGATAATGTTTGCTGTGGGTTTGTCATATATAGCTTTTATTATGTTGAGGTATGTTCCTTCTATGCCTGCTTTCTGGAGAGTTTTTTTTTTTATCATAAATGGATGTTGAATTTTGTCAAAGGCCTTTTCTGTATCTATTGAGATAATCATATTGCTTTTATTTTTCAATTTGTTAATGTGGTGAATTACATTGATTGATTTGCAGATATTGAAGAATCCTTGCATCCCTGGGATAAAGCCCACTTGGTCATGATGTATGATCTTTTTAATGTGTTGTTGGATTCTGATTGCTAGAATTTTGTTGAGGATTTTTGCATCCATGTTTATCAGTGATATTGGCCTGTAGTTTTCTTTTTTTGTGGCATCTTTGTCAGGTTTTGATATTAGGGTGATGGTGGCCTCATAGAATGAGTTTGGAAGTTTACCTTCCTCTGCAATTTTCTGGAAGAGTTTGAGTAGGATAGGTGTTAGCTCTTCTCGAAATTTTTGGTAGAATTCAACTGTGAAGCTGTCTGGTCCTGGGCTTTTGTTTGCTGGAAGATTTCTGATTACAGTTTCAATTTCCTTGCTTGTGATGGATCTGTTAAGATTTTCTATTTCTTCCTGGTTCAGTTTTGGAAAGTTGTACTTTTCTAAGAATTTGCCCATTTCTTCCACGTTGTCCATTTTATTGGCATATAATTGCTGATAGTAGTCTCTTACGATCCTTTGTATTTCTGTGTTGTCTGTTGTGATCTCTCCATTTCATTTCTAATTTTATTGATTTGATTTTTCTCCCTTTGTTTCTTGATGAGTCTGGCTAATGGTTTGTCAATTTTATTTATCCTTTCAAAGAACCAGCTTTTGGCTTTGTTGATTTTTGCTATGGTCTCTTTTGTTTCTTTTGCATTTATTTCTGCCCTTATTTTTAAGATTTCTTTCCTTCTACTAACTCTGGGGTTCTCCATTTCTTCCTTTACTAGTTGCTTTAGGTGTAGAGTTAGGTTATTTATTTGACTTTTTTCTTGTTTCTTGAGGTATGCCTGTATTACTATGAACTTTCCTCCTAGCACTGCTTTTATAGTGTTCCACAGGTTTTGGGTTGTTGTGTTTTCATTTCCATTCATTTCTATGCATATTTTGATTTCTTTTTTGATTTCTTCTGTGATTTTTGGTTATTCAGCAGCATGTTGTTCAGCCTCCATATGTTGGAATTTTTAATAGTTTTTCTCCTGTAATTGAGATCTAATCTTAATGCATTATCGTCAGAAAAGATGCTTGGAATGATTTCAATTTTTTTGAACTTATCAAGGTTAGATTTATGGCCCAGGATGTGATCTATCCTGGAGAAGGTTCCGTGAGCACTTGAGAAAAAGGTAAAATTCATTGTTTTGGGGTGAAATGTCCTATAGATATCAATTAGGTCTAACTGGTGCATTGTATCATTTAAAGTTTGTGTTTCTTTGTTAATTTTCTGTTTAGTTGATCTGTCCATAGATGTGAGTGGGGTATTAAAGTCTCCCACTATTATTGTGTTATTGTTAATTTCCCCTTTCAAACTTGTTAATATTTGTCTTACATATTGCGGTGTTCCTATGTTGGGTGCATATGTATTTATAATTGTTATATCTTCTTCTTGGATTGATCCTTTAGTCATTATATAGTGGCCTTCTTTGTCTCTTTTCACAGCCTTTGTTTTAAAGTCTATTTTATCGGATATGAGTATTGCTACTCCTGCTTTCTTTTGGTCTCTATTTGTGTGGGATATCTTTTTCCAGCCCGTCACTTTCAGTCTGTATGTGTCCCTTGTTTTGAGGTGGGTCTCTTGTAGGCAGCATATATAGGGGTCTTGTTTTTGTATCCATTCAGCCAGTCTTTGCCTTTTGGTTGGGGCATTCAACTCATTTACATTTAAGGTAATTATTGAGAAGTATGATCCCATTGCCATTTACTTTATTGTTTTGGGGTTGGGTTTATACACCCTTTTTGTGTTTCCTGTCTAGAGAAGATCCTTTTGCATTTGTTGGAGAGCTCGTTTGGTGGTGCTGAATTCTCTCAGCTTTTGCTTGTCTGGAAAGCTTTTGATTTCTCCTTCATATTTGAATGAGATCCTTGCTGGGTACAGTAATCTGGGCTGTAGGTTATTGTCTTTCATCACTTTAAGTATGTCTTGCCATTCCCTCCTGGCCTGAAGAGTTTCTATTGAAAGATCAGCTGTTATCCTTACGGGAATCCCCTTGTGTGTTATTTGTTGTTTTTCCCTTGCTGCTTTTAATATTTGTTTCTTTGTGTTTGATCTTTGTTAATTTGATTAACATGTGTCTTGGGGTGTTTCGCCTTGGGTTTATCCTGTTTGGGACTCTCTGGGTTTCTTGGACTTGGGTGATTATTTCCTTCCCCATTTTAGGGAAGTTTTCAACTATTATCTCCTCAAGTATTTTCTCATGGTCTTTCTTTTTGTCTTCTTCTTCTGGGACTCCTATGATTCGAATGTTGGGGCATTCAACATTGTCCCAGAGGTCTCTGAGATTGTCCTCATTTCTTTTAATTAGTTTTTCTTTTTTCCTCTCTGGTTGATTTATTTCTACCATTCCATCTTCTACCTCATTAATCCTATCTTCTGCCTCCCTTCTACTATTTGTTCCCTCCAGAGTGTTTTTTTTAATCTCACTTATTGCATTATTCATTATATATTGACTCTTTTTTAATGTCTTCTGGGGTCTTTTTTAAACCTTTCTTGCATCTTCTCAATCCTTGTCTCCAGGCCATTTATATGTGATTCCATTTTGTTTTCAAGATTTTGGATCATTTTCACTATCATTATTTGGCATTATCAGGTAGATTCCCTATCTCTCCCTCTTTTGTTTTGTTTGGTGGCCATTTATCCTGTTCTTTTACCTTCTGGGTATTTCTCTGCCTCTTCATCTTGTTTATATTGCTGTGTTTGGGGGTGTCCTTTCTTTATTCTAGCAGTTTGTGGAGTTCTCTTTATTGCGGAGTTTCCTCACTGTGAGTGGGGTTGGACAGGTGGCTTGTCAAGGTTTCCTCGTTAGGGAAGCTTGTGTCAGTGTCCTGGTGGGTGGAGCTGGATTTCTTCTCTCTGGAGTGCAATGAAGTGTCCAAAAATGAGTTATGAGATGTCAATGGGTTTGGAGTGACTTTGGGCAGCCTGTATATTGAAGGTCAGGGCTATGTTCCTGTGTTGCTGGAGAATTTGCGTGGTATGTCGTGGTCTGCAACTTGTTGGTCTTTGGCTGGTGCTTGGTTTCAGTGTAGGTATGGAGGCGTTTGATGAGCTCCTGTTGACTTATGTTCCCTGGAGTCAGTTCTCTGGTCTTCTGAGGATTTGGACTTAAGCTCCTGCTTCTGGTTTTCAGTCTTATTTTCACAGTAGCCTCAAGACTTCTCCATTTATACAGCACCATTGATAAAACATCTTGGTTAAGATGAAAAGTTCCTCTGCACTGAGGGACACCTAGAGAGGTTCACAGAGTTACATGGAGAAGAGAAGAGGGAGGAGGGAGATAGAGGTAACCAGGATGAGACGAGGTGAAGTCAAAAGAGGGGAGAGCAAGCTAGCCAGTAATCACTTCCTTATATGTGCTTCACAGTCTAGACTGCTCAGAGATGTTCACGGAGTTATACAGAGAGGAGAAGAGGAAGAAAGGAGACAGAGGTGGCCAGGAGGCTAAAGGGGGTAATCAAAAAGAGAGAGACAGGTCCAGCCAGTAATCAGTTTCCTAAGTGTTCTCCACTGTCCAGAACACACAAAGAGATTCACAGAGTTGGGTAGAGAAGAGAGGGGGGAGGGAGGAGATAGAGGTGACCTGGTGGAGAAAAAGGAGAGTCGAAAGGGGGAGAGAGCAGTCAAGCCAGTAATCTCATTCCCAAGTAAAAATGGATACTGAAGATTGGGTTCTTAAAGGTACAAAATTGAGAACAAATACTAAGAAGCAAAGATTAAAAATCTAGAGTAGAGGTTGGATTCTCAAAAATACAATATTAAAGAAAAAAACAACAACAAAGTCACAAAAATTATAATATATATATATGAAGTTTGCTTTAAAAAATAGGGTCTTTTTATTTTTTTTGCAAAGTAATAGTAGGGTGCTGCTGCTCCTGCTAAGTCGCTTCAGTCATGTCCGGCTCTGTGCAACCCCCTAGATGGCAGCCCACCAGGCTGCCCCATCCCTGGGATTCTCCAGGCAAGAACACTGGAGTGGGTTGCCATTTCCTTCTACAAAGCATGAAAGTGAAAAGTAGAAGTGAAGTAGCTCAGTGGTGTCTGACTCTTAGCGACCCCATGGACTATAGCCTACCAGGCTCCTCCATCCATGGGATTTTCCAGGTAAGAGTACTGGAGTGGGTTGCCAATGAGTAGGTTAAAAATATGAAAATTAAAGGAGTAATAGAGGACTTAAAAAATAACAAAATTTTTTTTTAATTTAAAGAATGATAATAGTAAAAATATATCTAGGACTTTCTCTGGTGGTGTTGTGGATAGTGTGGGGTCAGTTCATTTTCAGATAGTTCCTTGGTCCGGCTTATATTTCTCAAGATCTATAGGCCCCTTCCTATGTAGTAGGTGCTAACTACAGAGTTTTAATCTATTGCACCTGTCACTTCCAAGGTGGTTCCCTCTGTTTTAGCTTCTTCTGTTTTCTGGTCCTTCAGTGTCTAATTTCTGCCCTGACATAAGGGGGCGGTGGTGGACACTTTTTTTAGGCTCCCTTGTTCACTTGTGCTCTGGGCAGGGAGGAATACTGCAAACAAATAACACTGGTGTCTGTGGGGAGTGCTCCCAGTGTCTTGGCCACACTGGGTTTGCCCCCGCTCACAGCACTTGTGCTTTCCCTGTCTACATTGCTTAGGCTCTAGGTTGCTCTGCCGGGAACTGTCTGAGGCCGGCCCTGGGCTGCATGCATCTCCCAGGTCTAAGCCGCTCAGGTTCAGGCACTCAGGTAGTCCTCAGAGGTGCACACTCGGTTGGGCCTGCGTTTTGTACCCTTCCCAGGTCCAAGCAGCTGAGGTGTTTGGCGAGCGCGGTCACTGCGACTTATCGCCTCCGCCGTGCCTGCCGCTTGGTTTTCTGGGTGTACAACTGACATACCTTCTCAGACGGATGTCGACCGTCCAGAATCCCAAGAAGTTTTGGTTAGCAATGAAGCCTGCTTGCAGTTTGGTAGATGATGCCTCTGGGGTCACGACTGCCCCCTTCTGGCTCTGGCTGCCCTCGCCTGCTTGTCTCTGGTGGGGGATGGACCTGTTTGCAGCTAGCTAGCTCTGCTCAGTCCATTGTTCTGTGAGCAGGCCTGGCAGTGTTTTTGGTTAGGGCTTTTTGTGGGGTAGCTATCCTACAGTCTGGTTTGCTGTCTCAAGTTAGTTCCCTCAGATTGCCCTCAGGGCATTCAGGCCTGGTCCTTACCCTAAGCAATGCTGCTGGCACCTCCCTGCCCAGCCCCCACTTATTAGTGGTGGATGCGGGTATTTGGGCTGCTTCTCCGCAGGGAGTTACTGTTGGCCACGTAATCTGTGGGTTTTAATTATTTATTTATTTTCCCTCCCGGTTATGTTGCCCTCTGAGGTTCCAAGGCTTGCCACAGACTTGCCAGTGAGAGTGTTTCCTGGTGTTTGTAAACTTCTCTCTTTTTAAAGACTCCCTTCCTGGGACAGATCTCCATCCCTACCTCTTTTTCTCTTTATCTTTTTTATTTTTCTACCTCCTTTCGAAGACAATGGGTTACTTTTCTGAGTGCCTGATGTCCTCTGCCGGCATTCAGAAGTTGTTCTGTGGAATTTACTCAGGGTTCAACTGTTCTTTTGATGAATTTGTGGGGGAGAAAGTGGGCTCCCCATCCTATTCCTCTGCCATCTTAGACCATCCTCCCTCTAGTTTTCTTGAAGAGATCTCTAGTCTTTCCATTCTATTGTTTTCCTCTATTTCTTTGCATTGATCACTGAGAAAGGTTTTCTTATCTGTCCTTGCTATTCTTTGGAACTCTGCATTCAAATGGGTATATCTTTCTTTTCTCCTTTGCCATTTGCTTCTCTTCTTTTCTCAGCTATTTGTAAGGTCTTGTCAGACAACCATTTTGCCTTTTTGCATTTCCGTTTCTTGGGGATGGTCTTGATCCCTGCCTCCTGTATGATCTCGTGAACCACTGTCCATAGTTCTTCAGGCACTCTATCAGATCTAATCCCGTGAATCTATTTCTCACTTCCACTGTATAATCATAAGAGATTTGACTTAGGTCATACCTGAATGATCTAGTGATTTTCCCTACTTTTGTCAATTTATGTCTGAATTCAGCAATAAGGAGTTCATGATCTGAGCCACAGTCAGCTCTCAGTCTGTTTTTGCTGACTGTATAGAGCTTCTCCATCTTTGGCTGCAAACAATATAATCACTCTGATTTCGGTATTGACCATCTGCTGATGTCCTTGTGTAGAGTCTTCTCTTGTGTTGTTGGAAGAGGGTGTTTGCTATGACCAGTGCGTTCTCTTGGGCAAAACTCTGTTAGCCTTTGCCCTGCTTCATTCTGTACTGCAAGGCCAGAAATACTCCAGGTGTTTCTTGACTTCCTACTTTTGCATTCCAGTCAAATAATGAAAAGGACATCTGTTTTTGGTATTAGTTCTAGAAGGTCTTGTAGGTCTTCTTAGAACTGTTCAACTTCAGCTTCTTCAGCATTACTGGTTGGGGCATAGACTTGGATTACTGTGATATTGAGTGGTTTGTCTTGAAAACGAACAGAGATCATTCTGTCTGTTTTGAGACTGCATCCAAGTACTGCATTTCAGATTCTTTTGTTGACTCCATTTCTTCTAAGGGATTCTTGCCCACAGTAGTAGATATAATGGTCATCTGAGTTAAATTCACCCATTCCAGATCATTTTAGTTCTGCTGGTTCCTAAAATGTCGATGTTCACTCTTGCCATCTCCTGTTTGACTACTTCCAATTTGCCTTAATTCATGGACCTAACATTCCAGGTTCTGATGCAATATTGCTCTTTATAGCATTGGACTTTACTTCCATCACCAGTCACATCCACAACTGGGTGTCATTTTTGCTTTGGCTCCGTGTCTCCATTCTTTCTGGAGTTATTTCTCCACTGATCTCCACTAGCATATTGGGCACCTACCGCCCTGGGGAGTTCATCTTTTAGTGTCTGATCTTTTTGCCTGTTCGTACCTTACAGGAGTTAGGAAGTGTTTTGTTTTTTATGGGGTGATTTTGAGGAGGACTGGTGTTCATTCTTGTCAAAGGTCTGGTAGGATTTGCCAGTGAAGCCATCAGTTGGGTCCAGAGGTGTTTCTGTGGAGGGGTTTTGATTAGTGATCCAATCACCTTACTAGCTGTGAGTTTATTCAGAGTTTCTATTTCTTTGTGACTCAGTCTTGTGAGGATTTGTAGCAATTTGTCCATTTTATCTAGTTACCCCATTTGTTAGAGAACAATCATTTACAGTACTCTCTATAATCCTTTTTATTCCTCCATGTTCATTTCTCATTTCAGTAATTTGTCTTCCCCTTTTTCTAAGTCAGTATAGCTAATAGCTTGTCAACATTGTTGATTTATCCAAAGAGTCAACTTTGTGTTTTTTTTTACTTTCTTTGCTTTTCTGTTTTGTCTCTGGTGCTAATCTTCAGTATTACCTTCCTTCTGCCAGCTCTGGGTTTAGTCGTTTGCTCTTCTTTTTCTAGTTACCAAAATTACATGAAGTTGCTGGTTTGAGATTTTTATGTTTTTAAAGCCATAAATTTCCCCTGAGCACTGCTTTTCTGTCTCTCATAAGGTAGTGCTTCACTTTCCTTCATGTCTGAGTATTTTTTTATTTCCCCTATGCTTTATTCTTTGCTCCATTGGCTAAAGTGTGTTTAATTTTTACAAATATGTGAATTTCACACTTTTTCTTCTCTTACTGATTTCTAACTTTATCGCATTGTAGTTAGAGAAGACACTTTGTATGAGATCTATCTTGTCAAATACACTGAGATAAATTGTAGCCTAACCAATTGTCTGTCCTGGAGGAGGCCCTAATGGAGGAGAACATGTGTTCTGCTGGTGTGTTTGTCTGTTAGACCTAACTGATGGTGTTGCTGAAATTTTCTACCTTTGCACTCATCTTGCCTGATATACATCAATGAGAGCGGGGTATTGGAAGTTCCAAGTATTGTGTGAATGGTCTATTTCTCCCCTCAGTTCTGTTTATTTTTGTTTTATGAGTTTTGATGGTATCATTAGGTGTGTAAATGTGATTTTGTCTTATTGCTATATTGTTGAATTTCCTATTAACATATAATATTCTTTTCTCTTGTGACCTTTTCTCATTTAGTCTATTTTGTCTGATATTAGTACAGCCACAACTGATCTCTTTTGGTTACTGTTTGCATGGACTATCATTTTCTGTCCTTTCATGTTCAACTTTTTTCTGTCTTGGGATCTAAAATTAATCTCTTATAGATAGCAAATAGTTGCATCGTATGCATCATTCTGCCAGTCTTTTGACTGGAGAGTTTAATCTGTTCACATGTGATGTAGTTACTCATATAGAAGGAGTTACCTCTGTCATTTTGTTCTTTGTTTTCTGTATGGCTTAATGATTATTTTGTCTCTCATTTCCTGCATGACCACTTTCTTCTGCATTCATTTTTTGGTAGTGCAACATTTTAATTCCCTTCTCATTTCCTTTTGTGCATATTCTATAACCATTTTCTTTGTGGTTATAATTAGATTATAAGTAACATCCTAAAGTTATAACACTCTAATGCCAATTTAAGCCAGTTTGATGTCAAGAACATAAAAAACCTCTGCTCCAACAGCTCTGACTTGAACTCCTTTTAGTTACTGATTATACCTTTTGTGTTGTGTATCCAAAACCCCTTCATGGATCACAGCCTTGTTGTGGCAAAGTAACTCAATGAAGGTCTGAGCCATGCCATGCAGGGTCACCCAAGATGGATAGGCATAGTGAAAAATTCTGAAAAAATGTGGTCCAGTGTAGGAGGAAATGACAAGCCACTCCAGTATTCTTGCCTAGAGAAACCCATGGACAGTATGAAAAGGCAAAAGATATGACACCAGAAGATGAGCCTTCCAGGTCAGAAGGTGCCCAGTATGCTACTGGGGAAGAGTGGAGGGCAATTACTAATAGCTCCAGGAAGAATGAAGCAGCTGGGCCAAAGTGGAAACAGTGCTTAGTTGTGGATGTGTCTGGTGATGAAAGTAAAGTCCAGTGCTGTAAAGAACAATGTTGCATAGGAAGCTGGAATGTCAGGTTCATGAATCAAGGCAGATTGGATGTGGTGAAGCAGGAGATGTCAAGATTAAACGTCAACATCTTAGGAATCATTGAACTAAAATGGACAGGAATGGGTGGATTTAATTCAAATAACCATTATATTTACTACTGTGGGCAAGAATCCCTTGGAAGAAATGGAGTAGTAGCCCCCACAGTCAACAAAAGAGTCCAAATTGCAGTACCTGGGTGCAATCTCAAAAATGATAGAATGATCTCGGTCAGTTTCTAAGGCAAGCCATTCAACATGTCAGCAATCCAAGTCTTTGCCCCAACCATTAGTGCCAGAGAAGCTGAAGTGGACTGGTTCTTGAAGACCTACAACACTTTCTAGAACTAACACCAAAAAAGATGTCCTTTTCATCACAGGGGACTCTAAAGTAAAAGTAGGAAGTCAGGAGATACCCAGAATATTAGGCAAGATTGGCCTTGGAATACAAAATAAAGCAGGGCAAAAGCTAACCATTTTGTTAAGAGAACACACGGGTCATAGCAAACGCCCTTTTCCAACAACCCAAGAGACAAATGTATACATGGACATCACCAGATAATCAATATCAAAATTAATATATGTTCTTTGTAGCCAAATATGGAGAAGCTCTATACAGTCAGCAGAAATAAGATCTGGAGCCGACTATGACGCATATCATCAGCTCCTTATTGGAAAAATTCAGGCTTAAATTAAAGAAAGTAGAGAAAACCACTAGGCCATTTGGTATGACCTAAGTCAAATCCCTTATGACTATACAGTGGAGTGACAAATATATTCAAGGGGTTAGATCCGGTAGACAGAGTGCCTAAAGACTTATGGACAGAGGTTCATAACAACATACAGGAGGTGGTGACCAAAACCATCCCCAAAAAAGAAATGCAAGAAGGCAAAGTGGTTGTCTGAGAGGCTTTACAAATAGCTAAGGAAAGAAGAGAACTGAAAGGAAAAGAAGAAAGGGAAAGATACACCCAACTGAATGCAAAGTTCCAGAAAATAGCGAGGCAGTAAAAGAAAGCCTTCTTCAATGAACAATGCAAATAAAGAGGAAAACAACAGCATGGGAAAGACCAGAGATCTCTTCAAGAAAACTGGAGTTATCAAGGGAACATTTCGCACAAAGATGGGAACGATACAAGGCAGAAATGATAAGGACCTATCAGAAGTAGAAGATATTAAGAAGAGATGGAAAGAATACACAGAAGAGCTATACAAACAAGATCTGAAGGGCCCAAATAATCAGGATACTGTGGTCGCTCACCTAGAGCCAGATATCCTGGAGTGTTAAGTCAAGTGGGCCTTAGGAAGAAGCATTATTATGAAAAGAGCTAGTGGATGTGACAGAATTCCAGCTATTTCAAGTCCTAAAAGATGATGCTGCTTAAGTGTTCTCAATATGTCACCAAATTTGGAAACCTCAGCAGTGGCCACAGGACTGGAAAAGATCAGTTTCCATTCCAATCTGAAAGAAAGACAGGGTTAAAGAATGTTCAAACTACTGTATGCTTTTTACTCATTTCACATGTTAACAAGATTATGCTCAAAATCCTTCTGGCTAATCATCAGCAGTATGTGAACTGAGAATTTCTTGCCTGGAAAATCCCATGGACAGAGGAGCCTGGTGGGCTGCAGTCCATGGGGTCACTAAGAGTCAGACACTATCGAGCGACTTCACTTTCACTTTTCACTTTCATGCATTGGAGAAGGAAATGGCAACCCACTCCAGTGTTCTTGCCTGGAAGATCCCAGGGATGGGGGAGCCTTGTGGGCTGCCGTCTAGGGGGTCACACAGAATCAGACATGACTGAAGCGATTTAGCAGCAGCAGCAGGTGTACAAGCTGTTTCAGAGAGACAGTGGAAGCAGAGGTCAAATTTGAAACATTCATTGAATCATAGAGAAAGCAAAGGAATTCCAGAAAAGCATCTGCTTCATTGATGAAAGCCTTTGACTGTGTGGATCACAACAAATTGTGGAACATTCTAAAACAGATGGAAATACTAGACCATCTTACGTGACTCCTGGGAAACCTTATGTAAGTCAAGAAGGAACAGAACCATACATGGAACAATGGACTGGTTCAAAATTGGGAAATGAGTATGTCAAGGCTGTATATCGTCACCCTGCTTACTTAACTTATATGGGGAGTGTATCATGTGAAATGCCAGGCTGGAGAAATCACAAGCTGGAATCAATCCAGGAGAAAGATCAACAACCACTGATATGCAGATGATACCACTCTAAAGGCAGAAAAAAAAAAAAAAAGAGGAACTAAGTTCCTCTTGATGAGGGTAAAAGAGGAGAGTGAAAAAACTGGCTTCAAACTAAACATTAACAAAACTAAGATCATGGCATCCAGTCCCATCACTTCGTGGCAAATAGAAGGGCAACAACTGGAAGCAGTGACAAATTGTATTACCTTGGGGCTCCAAAATCACTGTGGATTGTGACTGCAGCCATGAAATTAAAAAACAAAACAAAACAAAAACAAAAACAACACTTGCTCCTTGGAAGGGAAGTGATGACAAACCTAGACAATGTATTAGAAAGCAGAGATGTCACTTTGTGGACACAGGTCCCTATAGTCAAGCTATGGTTTTTCCAGTAGTCATGTAGAGATGTGAGGGTTGGACCATAAAGAAGGCTGAGTGAAGAATTGATGCTTTCCATTTGTATTGTTGGAGAAGACTCTTGAGAGTCCCTTGGACTGCGGGGAGATCAAACCAGTCCGTCCTAAAGTATATCAACCCTGACTCATTAGAAGGACTGATGCTGAAACGGAAGCTCCAGTACTTTGACCACCTGATGCGAAGAGCTGATTTACTAGAAAAGACCTCAATACTGGAAGATTGAAATCATCAGAGAAGGTGGCATCAGAGTATGGCATAATTAGATGGGATCACTGACTCAACGGACATGAATTTGAGCAAATTCAGGGAAGAATGGAGGACAAGAGAAGCCTGGGGTGCACAGTCCATGAGGTCACAGAGAACTGGACATGGTTTAGTGACTGAACAACAGTAGTAATTCATAACCACACTAAAAATGGTGCTTAATCCTTTTTATTAATCTCATCTATCAGAGAGAAAATAAAATAGTGGAGCTACAAACCACAGTTACAATAGTAGCTTTTCTAATTGCTTGTCTATCTACTTTTACCAGAAATCTTTATTTCTTCTTAACATTTTGAGCTGTTATCCAGAGCCATTCACTCCAACCTGGAGGACTCCCTGCTGCAGGAGTATAGTTAGCACAGTTAGTATTGCTAGTTAGTGCTGGCAGTTAGTGTAGTCAGCAGATCATCATGATGCTGGGCCTCACAGCCGTTTCAGGGGACAAGGCTTCTATTGAGAACTGTGATTCTTTACATGATTGGTAAAGGTTGGTTTGCCAAAGTGGGCCCGGTATGTTCTGACTGGGACAGAGTTGGCCATAGAGGTCATTAGGAAGAGTCATCAGCACTCCTCCAGCCTCCAGGACTCTTCCAGGAAGTGAATAGTATGAAGGTGCCGAGGTCCAGCCTCAGCAGAGTCCAGGGATATCCTCAGGATGGACGACATCCCCGAATGAAGAAAGATAGAGAAAGAGATAAGGAAAGAATGTTGCAGATAAGAAAATAGAGTGGAGAAAGAGGCTGAAAAAGAGTAAGAAAGAGAAAAACAGAAAGACATGGGGTGACCAAGCTTCAGTGAGCGAGGCCCATTTACTTTATTTTCAGAGAGGGCTTTTATACCCTGAGTTGTACATACAGCAAGGTGAAAAATGCAGAGTCAACTCAACATTCCATCAGTATTAACTTTTAGTGATATCAGGTTCCTTCTTGCAAGAGTCTTATTTTTTGTACATTATCTTCTGGCCTGGAGGCCTGTTGATACTTTATGACCTCTTTTTGATAAAGGTTGGTCAGCCAGAACAATAGTTTTCCCTTAAAGTGTTTCTTCTTAAATTCCTAGCCTGCATCACCCTTAAAGTACAGAGTTACATTTTTATGGAGCAAAGATTCAGCGGGTTACAGCAAAGAAAGAACTTATTAACTCAAAGTCTAATGTTGCTAATGCTAAAACTGCTGCTTGTTATTTCTACATCCTGACTATATGCACTCCCAGGAACACAATGGATAAGGGATGTGAGAACTTGGCAGCAAGCATTGGCTCAACAATGTTGCAAGAGTCTGGATAAACCTGCCAAGTAAGCTGGAATGCTAACGGGGGTTTGAAACACTCCTTTCATGCCCAGGAGATTTATCAACTAGAGCCCTAAGTTAACTCCTTCCAGAGAAAGGTGGTTGGGGACAGCCCTGTGTTAATGTCAGAGGAGTTAGTGAAAGTCATGAAAAAACAGACAGATTCTGGTTTGGGGGTAGATGCTCGAGAAGGGGGGCCCCTCAAGGCCTGATCTCGCCTTTGCCCGTCAGGCCTCTTCCTCATGACCTTTGCCATGGGCAGGATTCTCCACGCTGGATCCCGGCATGAAGGATCTAAACCATGGAAATACTGTCAAACTACTGGAGGTGATTGACACAGAGAACACCGTTTTCCTGGAGCTGGAGGGCCTCAGTGAGGCAGACATGTAGCCATTTCGAGGACCATGGGACATAACAGAGGCTGATGCCCAAGGGCTCTTCCGGCAGCTGGTCTCTGCCTTCCAGCATGGCCACCAGAGGCACGTCCTGCACCAGGACCTGAAGCCAGGGAACCTCTTCTTTGACATCAAGTAGTACATGAAAATTACAGACTTTGGCCTCAGCAATGAGTGTGATGAGAGTGGGAAGCTCAACACTTTCTATGGCAGCTGCACTTATGCTGCCTGAGAATTCTTGCTGGGACAGGGCTCTGACTGCCCTGCGGTGGATGTGTGGAGTCTGGGAGTAGTTCTCTACTCCATGGTGACTGGGACCCTGCCCTTTAGGGGACAGGACTTCTCAGAGCTGTGGCTGTGAATCCTCATAGGGCAACATCCCATTCCCCTGTGTCGGTCATCAGAGAAGGAATTTGCTAAAAAATATGGTCCTCAACCCCAGTGATAAAAGCACCTTAAATGACTGATGAGGCATCCATGGGTGAACCTGGGCCAGAAGGAGCCACTCAGGCCATTCTGTGTGCCACCCTGTGACAAAAACTGAGGGGGACAGTGGTAAGGACTCTGGTGTCAAGGTGGGACCTGATCCATGACTCAGGGAACAGGCAGCAGGCACTGCACTGTGAGCTCAGGGGAACACAAGGTGGAGGGCTGCTCCATCACTGTGAGGCTCTCCCCCCTTCCACTGACCTCAGCAGCCATAACTTGAGCCTTCTCCAAGGCCTGAGGTGTCCACACTCATACCACGTGGCTCAAGCAGGGAGAAAAGGTACAACTGCAGGAGGCCCAGGAGTCAGGGAAGAAGACCAGGGAGCCTGCTGGTCTCCACCCAGCCTGGAGCAGAAGCCTGCCATCCCCAGTCCAGCGCCCCGTGTGGCCCTGAGGCCTTCCGTCCATCAGCAGCACCAGCAGCAGGACTGAAGTCCCAGAGGGAAGCACCTGCCCCTGGGTGTGTCCAACACCAGGAGCTCCTCCCACGCTGGCCAGCCTGAGAGTCTGTCCCCAGACACTTTCCTCTGGCCACAGCCAGAAAGAGCAGGGTTAGCCTGAAAATATGCAGATGTATAATAGTCTGCCCAGCAAGAGGCGGCGTAACAAACGGAGCCCAGGTAAAGTCCATGGATGACCCAAGATGAAACGTCAGCTTACACTCCCTAGCAGTGGTCAAGGGGTTGAATCCTCTGACAAGATTCTAATCAGAAGGGTATCCCACACCTCCATGGCCTTCAGAAGCATCGTATCCAAAACCCTGGCCAGGCCAGAGGACAGTCTGCAGCGACCTGAGTGACCAGAAGAGGGCCCGCCTGGCTGCAGGCCCACTCCTCGCCTCTCACCTGAAACTGCAGAGACTAGACTGCCTCTCCTGGGCGAGTCTCCCTATCCCACTCTTCTGTCCTGCACATGAGAGCGGGAGGGGGAGAGTTCTTGTCAGCTCATTGGTTCTTCCAATTCCTGTTGATAAACTTGATGCTCCAGTTTTGCATCCTCCCTGCACAGAATTCAGGCTGTGTATTTTCCAGTCTAAGAAGCGTGCAGTTATGTGGTACTAGAAGTAAATTAGAACAACTAAATGCAAAGACAATTGAGAGAATTTGGATGATGACTCCCAACAGCAACAATTGCTGCGCTGCCGGGCCAAAATGCAGAAAGTGTGTATGACCTCCCTGCACTGACATTACCCAACATCTTCAGAAGGGCTGAGGGGAACTTTTGGTCCCTGGGGCCTGTGTTAATCATGACTGAGATGCCCATAAATAGGATAAAGCGAAAGTGAAGTGGCTCAGTTGTGTCCGACTCTTTGCTACCCCATGGACTGTAGCCTATCAAGCTCCTCCATCCATCGGATTTTCCAGGCAAGAGTGCTGGAGTGGATTGCCATTCCTTCTGCAGGGGATCTTCCCGACCCAGGGATCGAACATGGGTCTCCCACATTGCAGGCGGACGCTTTATCATCTGAGCCACCAAGGAAGCATAAATAGGATAAAGTCCCATGAAAGCCTATGGGTGGTGTAGTCAGGTACCGGTGCCGCTGAGTTTCCTGACTCTCATAGAGAAGTCAGGATCTCCCCTTCCACATGGTGGGGGAATTGTCCTGATGTGTGGGTGTGACCACAGGGACTGGACAGCAGGCAATCTGGCAGGAAGAAGCGGGAGTGTCAGGCACACACAGGACAGAGGTCAGGAGCAAGGCTGGGGAGAAGGGGCTGGGCTGGCCCCCTTGCTTCCAGGACCATCCACACCAGTCCTCTGTGCTCTGTCTCCAAACTGAAACTTCCCCACCTCAGGGCTGGAAAGTAGTTGACTCTGATGATGGAACATTGTGCTCACAGACTGTCTCCTCTTCTGTGAGGTGTGGGCTGGGGCTGGCTGGGCCATGGCTGCCTCCATCCCTTTATTTGTCCATCACAGTCCCACAGGGAGGGTGTGGGTTTTGTACTAAAGAGCAGGGCACCCATGAGCGGGGCAGGACACAGTCACCTCCCTCTAGACAAGATGTCTTGGGCTGCCTCCCAGAGGGCTCTGCAGGAAGAGGGTGGGGAGAAAGCCTCAGTGTCAGTGATGGAGCCCCACCAGCGATTTGCCAGCAAATCTCATGAGAAGCACCCACTTTCCCATGATCTTCAACTGTTTCCTGAATTATTAATTCCTTAATGCAGTTTACCTAACGGACAGTCTCATAAAATGTGAGCTCAGGGTAGAGACGGGTCGGGTGGTGGGAGGAAGCCTTAGAGGCGGTGGGCTGAGGCAGCCAAGGGCTCCCAGTACCTTATCCACTCCCAGGTCACCAGAAACCCTCCTTTATCTGGACACTGGCTGCCCAGGACTACAGAGTTCCTGCCTCCTCTGCATCGAGGCTGCTTGTGTGACCAACCTCTCCCTCCAGGGGGATGGGAGTGATTTGCACAAACTCTAGAATGTGTCCTGGGAGAGAGAAGCAGGGCCTTTCTGCTCCTCCCTCTGTCCTGATCTGGAAACGTCATCTCTGAGCTTGGAGCTCTTTCTGCTCTGTGGACAAAGCAACCCCTCTGGATTGAAGGGTATCAGGGACAGGAGGCTCCGGACCAGCCCTGGACAGTCCGCCTCCTGACCCAATGTGAGGGGCCCAGCTTCCCTTTGCCCCTCAGCCATGGGCCCTGAGTCACAGCTGCTGAGCCTTATCCTAAGCTGGACAACAGGCTTGGAGGGGACCTTTCCTGTGGCTCCCAGGGTCAGGCTGCTCCCAGGACCACAGCTGTCTGATGTTTCCCCCCCCCCTCACATCCATGGGGGATACCCCAGCTCAGCTCCAGCCCACTGTCCCCTCTAGGGGCTTCTCTGGAAATCTAATGACTAAAAGATTCAGGAGCGATACATTCCAGGGGCACCCCCCACCCCCCGCCACCACTCTCTCCCAGAGACACAGCTTGTTTTGAAACAATGACATTTTCCCTGTTGCCATCTGCAGATTCTAACCAAATAACTCGGGGAACAGGCCATCTCATGTGTGGTGCAGCTTGATTATTGCCGGACAGATGAGTTGAAACCAAGAACTTTCCTGCTAAGTTGACAACTGTAAAAGCTTAATTGGAAAAACCAGCCAAATTCTACTCAGTTTTTTTTTTTTTAATTTTTTTTTATTTTTAAAATTTTAAAATCTTTAATTCTTACATGTGTTCCCAAACATGAACCCCCTCCCACCTCCCTTCCCACAACATCTCTCTGGGTCATCCCCATGCACCAGCCCCAAGCATGCTGCACCCTACGTCAGACATGGACTGGCGATTCAATTCTTACATGACACTCAGTTTTAAGTCAGAGACTGGGATTCAGTCAAGCCTGGGCCCGAGCCCTCAGTGTGGGGAGATGGGTATAGGACCTTGCAGGAGTCTGGTCCTGAATACATGATTTTTATAGGCCCTCCACCCTGATGGAGCCTGTGATTTTATGGGAAAAGGAATTCCAATACATATTAAGGTATCACCACTTGATGGTTTTGTAAGAAGGTGTATAGGTCACTTGTTCTTCATTTGTTTACTCTGTCTGCAAAGTGTCTTGTAGGCTGGTTTAAAATAGAGTGTTTAGTGGAAACTTTGAGGGTCAGTAAGGCTAACCAATCAGGAAACAACCACCATTGAAATGAAAGTTTCCCCTCACAGTCCTGGAAGAGGGGCTTCACCATGCAGGGAGCATGGGGAGAGCAGGAGGCAGAGGAGCTGGAGCTGTGGACGGAGGGAGCCTTCATCCGGGTGAGCAACTTCATGGGCTCTGGGGTGAGGGGACCCTGAGTGTCCTGGAACCTGATGCTGGGGAACAGGGCAGGTAGACAGTGGCATGGAGTATGAGCCCCGTTAAAGAGGAGGTTGGATTGTATTTGAATAGTGGGTCCTGGGGGAATCCCTTGGTGTGCAGAGGTTAGGACTGGGCATTTTCTCTGCCAGGGGCCTGGGTTCGATCTCTAGTCTGGTAACTAAAATCCTACAAGCCATAGGATGCAGCCCCCCCCCGCCCCAAATAAAAACCAACACACAAAACAGTGAGCCCTGGAAGGATTCCTCTGCGTGGGGAGAGGGACTGACAGGCGGGGATGGGGGGCCAAGTTGAAGTGAGTCAGAACAGGGGGCGTCTTGGAAAAGCAAAGCATCAAGTTGACAGAAGGTAGAAATGGTCCATACAAGGCTCAGTTGAAATATCACCTCCTCAGAGGAGCCTTCCTTGCCTGTACCGTCTACAGGGAGACCCTCCTCAGGGCTCACCAGCTTAATTTCTGCCTAGCATCGGGGCCCAAACCCCTGATCCTCACCAGCTGTGCCTCGTTGCACCCAGTGCAAATATCCTCACAGGGACTACAGTTCCTGCATGATCTGGTCTCTCCATTTCTCCCCCACCACTGTCCCCACTCACCTCAGCCAAAGATGTAACTAACTGATACAGCCTTCAAATCTCAGTTGAAATTTCTCTGTCCTTAAGCAGTTCCCCTAGCAGACTTGGGTCTCTGCCTCTGCCCCACACCCTTCACCCGTGAAAGCAGCTCAGGCTCTATGACTTGTGGCACAGCTGACTTGTCTATATGTGGTCTGTGAGCACTTTCCAGCAGGCCTCTGCCTTCTCTTCTTTGTGCACCCTGAGCCTGCGCACAGTGGGCCTTCAGAACCTCAGGGACCTCACCCCACCCCGCGGCTGGAAACCTGAGCTGTCAAAAGGCCTGTGGATTCAGTTTGGCCCAAGCACTGCTTCCAGACCCTGGGGGCTTCTGCAGCCTCTATAGCGTGAAGAGCGAGGTCCCTTGTAAGCTGAGCTTCCCAGCTGTCAGATCTCATCTCTCAATTACCTTCCTGTGCTGTCAATTCATTGTCAGTTTGGTCTCTCCTGTGGCACCATGGGAGGCTACATAGTGGAGAGAGGAGGACCGAAGCTGAGTTTCAAGGGAGACATGAAAAGGACAGTGATGGATGCATCCTGTTCAAACTGAGTGAAATTCTCTGTATATTCTGGAAAAGTCCTTTGGTGTGCAAGAGGGGAATACAGCCCTGAAGGCCCCAAAGCAGAAGTCCCCAGGTGGGGGGAGTGGCAAAAGCTCTTGGCCTCCCCTGTAACAGCTCCAGATGAGAGCCAGTGAACCAGAGACTGCTGATGTGGTCACATAAGCATGATTCTGTGGTTGTCATGCAAAGCAAGAGTAAGGGGTACAGAGCTTGAAGGAGTCAGGAAGGGGGGTGGTTGTGGTGAAGTAAGGTCCCGCTACCTTCAGCGTGAGTTGCTTTTGTGAGTGACAAAGCAGCCACATGGCAGTTTCCAATCCTTAGGCCCCCTACAGCAGCCAGTGCGGGGCTGGGTGCCTTAGTGCCTTCACGTGGACAAGCCCTAGCCATGTGGCTTCCCAGAGTTCAAGGAGCAGGGGGTTCTGTTGGCTGCACACCTCCTTGCTGTGGTCTGGCTATCTCCCTTCTTTGAACCGCCATCTTGTCCTCTAACTGGGGACCGGTGTTGCTACCTTAACAGGACTAACCCTGTGAGAGCTAATTAGGGGAATCCTAGAGTTAACAGCTGGCCCCAACAAATACTGCTTGAGTTCATTCAGATCTCCAGATTAAACTAAAGTCTTGCAATGTTATCTGGAATTTCTTCCCTGAAACTAGACAAAACCCACATTGTTGCAGTTCTCGGGACTCCACTTAGCCAGCTGAAAGGAAGAGTCACAATTTTTTTGAAAGCGGTTATAGAACACCCAGAGTGGCTTAAATAAGCAAGTCAACAAGCAGGAGAATATGACTTAAATAACTAAGAGGTCCACAGGCAGACAGTTTCTGACAGGACTGTACCTGGATCTCAAGGACCTCCGCAGAAATTCTCTCCCCCAAACTTCTCAATTCTGCCTGCTGCTGTCATTCTCCTGCAGGGGTCTCTGAGTTTATGGGAGCAAGATGGCCACCAACTGCTGCAGGCTGCCTCCCATCCCCTCCAACTACCACAGGCTGAACTCACGTTCCCCGCAACCGCCACAGGCTGACCTCATAGCCCCACCAACTGCCACAGGCTGACCTTTGCTCTGCTCCAAAGAGAAATAAAGCTCCTCTTCCCCAGGATTCCAGCAGGAGGTCTGCCCTGAGTCCTGATTGGTCATTCGCCCAGCTCAGAGCCAATCACAATGGCCAGGGAGGGCTGAAACATGCTAATAGGCCAGGTTGAGGTCATATGACCATCCTTTCCTAGAAACCTGTGCCCTGTTCACTCTGCTTCCAGAGAGAGACAGTGTGATGCCCCACAAGCAGGAGTTAGGGCGCAGCTGCTGCACCCTCTGTGCTCAGTTTCCTGGGATGTGCCTGCTCACATCCTCTTCCCACATGTCCCTGGTTTACTAGATAATTTGTAACACATTGTTTCCCTTTCCAAACCCTATTTCACTCACCCATACCAAAAAGGAGAGCCCTCCTGTTTGAAGACAGGATTCGGGATCTCCTCCCAGCCTCAAGGCTTGCTTTCAGTGTCTGATTACAGCCATTTATTCAGTCAACAAACACCCGCTGAGCACCACAATGGGCTGCTATGGGTTTCAGGACTGTCAGTTGTTCTGAGTAGTGGTCATTGCACAGGGGCCTCCCAAAGGGAGTGAATATTCTTTGAGGAATCACCTCAGATACTGTATCACTGAAAAACTGAGTCACTTTGCTATGCTTGTGCAACTAACACAACTTGGCAAGTCAACTATACTATTAGGAAAAAAAAGATATTCCCTCATGAAAAATCGTCCTTAGAGTTGTAAGTTTTCCCTTTCAAATATAAGTTCTTAATGTATCTAATTGCTTTTGGTGGTGTTTCCTGACATAGGTATCCAGCTTTGTTTTCCAATTGGATGCCAAATTGTCCCAACACTATTTACTTAATGGGCCTCCTTTCTCCATTTACATATTAAGAAACCTTTTTCAAAATCCTAAGTATTAAGGACCTCAGGTCTTTGGTAATTTGTAGAGCCCCACAGTCATGCTCCCGTCTGTGTCTTCTCCTCTCCTTTTACCATTGCAGTTTCTACTATTCACAAGTGCCCAAGAAAGCCCCATGTAGTGACCTGTGGATGTCTTTGTGAGGACAGGGGGTGTGAGCATGGAGGAGGGGCTGAGTCCTTAATGACCATGTGACCATGTTGTGTGATCCCAACAGGGGGTCTGGCTTCCTAAGGCAGGGTCTGTGTGTCTTCTTCTTGGTGTCGTGATATGCACATTAGGGCTGGTAGATTGGGACCTGTGGCTCTGGGGCTGGGAGTGGAGAGACTAGACTCCACAGGCTGCTTTTCCATTCATTTGCCTCCTATTGTTGTTCAGTTGCTAAGTCATGTCTGACTCTTTGCCACCCCATGAACTGCATCATGCCAGGCTTCTGTGTCCTTCACTATCTCCCTGAGTGTCCCCAAACTCATGTCCTTTTTGTCAGTGAAGCCATCCAACCATCTCATCCTCTGTCTCCCCCTTCTCCTCTTGCCCTCAATTTTTCCCAGCATGAATCTTTCCAGTGAATCAGGTCTTTGCATCAGGTGGCCACAGTTTTGGAGCTTCAGCTTTAGCATCAGCCCTTCCAATTAATATTCAGGGTTGAGTCCCTTTAGGATTGACTGGTTTGATCTCCTTGCTCTCCAAGGGACTCTCAAGAGTCTTCTATAGCACCACAAAGTGTTTGCCTTCTGTGTTCCTATGGGCTCTGCCTACCTGGTGTGGAGACACTTCTGACACCTTTCTCCTGAAGGATGGAGAAGTGCTTGCTTCTTGTGCTTTCATCCCCTGCCCTATCCTTCCTTGTGTCATGCTGACAGTAAGGTACCAGTTGTTATGTTATATGTTTTTAATCACAGTTAAAAAAATGTAGGATTGATACATGCTACCACATGGATAGACAGTGACAGCTGACAACGTCCTCAGTGAAAGAAGCCACCCAGGAAAGGCCACCCAGATCACATGCTCATCCTATGCTTTAAATCTATTAAGGATTTGAATATGAGGGTAAGTCTCAATCATGGTTCCAGAAAAAAAAAAAAAAAAAAAAGAAAGAAAACTAAATCAGAATGAAAAAAGACAATTCCATAGAGTTGAGGCAGCTGGTAAAAGTTGAAGTGGGCCTGTGGTTGGATTATTATAAGATCATCTCATGATGCTCATTTGGGGGATATATGCTGGGTTTCTTGGAGAGTGTCCTTGTTTGAGGTAAAACACATTGGAGTATTTTGTATGAAGGGGCAAATGTGAGTACTTTGAGTCTTGCTGTTGAAAATTTTTTGTAAGTTTGAAATGACTGAAAAATAAATTACTTCTCAAAACAACCATGTGAACAGAAGGACAGAAAAGTCAAGACGACATCAAACACGGCTAGAGAGGCCAGGCCCCACCCAGATCCTGCTCACCCCAAGTGGCTAATCAAAGCCCACAGGTTTCCACATCAAGCCCTTCCTCTGCTGGGTCCTCTGAAGACAGTGCCCCTCCAGCCAGCCAGCTAGGCACAGGAGGCCTCTCGCCACTGTTTCTTCACCTCTTCTTCCCATGGTCTCCTGACGAAACTGAGTTCCTGAGGGAACTGAATTCCTCTCAGTGTGGACGCAGCCCAGTCCTGTCCTAAAGCCAAACCCTGGGTGGGTCCTGAGGAGGCCTAGAGCCAAGTCTGGTGACAAAATAGGGAGGCCCTGCGCTGGTAAGACAGGTGGGATTGTCGCCCTCTGCTGGTCAACTGGGAAATGCAGGCCGCAGACACTCCCAAATCAGGGGAGGCCTAGTTTCTTGCTGGTGATCCTACTGAATCCACTGCATGTTGGAAATTCAAACGGATGCAGGCAGATATCCCAGGACTTCCGGAAAAATAGTTATAAAATAATTATAAAACATACACAATGAAATGCAAGTAGACACAAATTGACAACTTTAAAAAAGCCATTCACCTTGACCACAGACAAATTTAAAATAGTAAACTATAAACGATACAGAAGAAAACCTACATGACCATAGGTTTCATTGCATAGATCATCAGCTTTGACACTCCAGACACAGCACACACACAAAAGGAAAAAAAGGTAACAGACAGCCAAATACTGGAGAAAAAATGTTTACCAAACACTTCTGATAAAGAATTTGTATTCCCATTACATAAAGAAGATATGTATGTGTGTGTTTGTATACATACACAAGCACACATGTATAAGGCAAATGCCTGCATGAAAAATAGGTAAAGATTGTAACAGACACTGACCTGGGAAGAAGTACAGATAGTAAAAAGTGAAAAAAAATGATTAATATCATATCCCATTAGGTGATTATAGATTGAAACAACAAGAGAGCACTACATACCTATTAGAAAAGCTAATCTCCTCCCCAAATGACAATACTGGTCACGGGACAATAAGGAACAACAGCAACTCTCCTTCATTGCTGATGGAATGCTTCAACAGCCTCTTGAGATACAGTTTGGGACATTTTTTGAGCCAAACAAGTCTCACACCTTAAGATCAACCCATCACGCATCCAGTTTTCACATAATGGCATTGAAAAACTATCCAAACAGAAACAAGGACCCTATTCTGCATTGAACCTCTACTCATAATGTCTAAACCTTAAAAGAACCAGAGTGTCTTTAGCAGATGAATGCGTATGCAACTCGGGGTACAACCATGTGAAGGGGAGCAGGATACAGCACAGCAAAACATGCAATTTCAGGAAACATCGAAGAGCTAAGACAGGGTTTTCCTGGTGGCTCACTGGTAAGGAATCTGCTTGCCAAAATTGGAGACATGGGTTTGATCCCTAGTTTGGGATGATCCCACATGTTGGGGAGCAACTAAGCCCATACGTCACAACTATTAAGCCTGGTTGTCACAACTACTTAGCCCATGTGCCACAACTGCTAAAGCCCACAGGTTCTAGAACCTGTGCTGTGCAACAAGAGATGCCAGTGCAGTGAGAAGCCCAGGCACCACAACTAGAGAGTAGAGCCCATTTCCTACAGCTAGAGAAAAGCCCAATCAGCAAGAAAGACCCAGCACAGCCAAAACAAAAAAGCTAAGACAATTTTTGAAGAGGAAATCAAAGTTGGCGGTGCTCACTTCCAACAACATTTAGAACTAGACGTGGAAAAACAGACTGGTTCCAAATTGGGGAAGAGTATGTTAAGGCTATATATGTCCCCATGCTTATTTAACTTATATGCATGCGAAATGCTGGACTGGAGGATGCACACGCTGGAATCAAGACTTCAGGGAGAAATAACAATAACCTCAGTTATGCAGATGATATCACCTTTATGCCAGACAGGGAAGAGGAACTAAGGAGCCTCTTGATAAAAGTGAATGAGGAGTGTGAAAAAGCTGGCTTAAAAAACAAAATTTAAAATTCAATAAAACAAAGATCATGGCATCTGGTCCCATCACTTCATGGCAAATAGATGGGGAAACAATGGAAACAGTGACGGACTTTCTTTTCTTGGGCTCCAAAATTGCTGCAGATGGTGATTGCAGCCATGAAATTAAAAGACACTTGCTTCTTGGAATAAAAGCTATGACCAAACTAGAAAGCAAATTAAAAAGCAGAAGCATTACCTACAAAGGTCCATCTAGTCAAAGCTATGGTTTTTTCAGTAGTCATGTATAGATATGAGAGTTGGATCACAAAGAAAGCTGAGCACTGAAGAACTGATGCTTTTGAACTGAGGTGTTGGAGAATCTCTTGAGGATCCCTTGGACAGCAATCAAACCAGTCAATCCTAAAGGAAGTCAGACCTGATATATTCATTGGAGGGACTGAGGCTAGAGCTGGAGCTCCAATACTTTGGCCACCTGATGCAAAGAACTGACTCATTGGTAAAGACCTTGATGCTGGCAAAGATTCAAGGTGGGAGGAAAAGGGGACGACAGAGGATGAGATGGTTGGATGGCATCACTGACTCGAGGGACATGAGTTTGAGCAAGTTCAGGAAGTTAGTGATGGACAGGGAACCCTCACGTGCTGCAGTCCATGGGGTTGCAAAGTCAGACACAACTGAGCAACCGAACTGATCTGAACTGAAAGACCTGCATACTGAACACTTTCAGACATTGATGAAGAAAATGAAGATGACACCAATAAATGGAAAAATATCCCATGCTGATAGAATGGACAAATCTGTATTGTTAAAATGTCCATTCTTCCTCAAGCAATGTCCACTGTGAATGCAATCTCTGCCTAATTTACAACGGTATTTTTCACAGAAATAGAGCAAAGCTCCTAATCATCATGTAGAAACATAAACGGCCCCAAATAGTCAATGAAATCCTCAGAAAGGTGAACAAGCTGGAGGCATCTCACGTTCTGACTTTAGCAATATCAGAAGCTACAGTCACCAAAACAGAATAGGACTGGCAGTGAGGCAGGTGCACAGACCAGAGGAACAGGATGGGGACCCGAAAACTCAGCCCACAAGGAGGTGGTCCATTCATTTATGACAGAGGGGCCAAGGGTGCATGGGAGGAAGGACAGTCTCACAATAAACAAGACTGGGGAACCTGGACACCACATACCCCATGCCTTGTACACTGCACACAAAGCCGACTAAAAACACAATTTTCCATATCAGGCCCTTCCTGCATCCTCTGAAGACAGTACTCCCACACACCCAGCAGTCAGTCGCTCACAGAAAGCTACCCACCACTTTTCTGCATTTCTTAATTTTCCTCAATTTTTTGCCCTGGCATCGCCTGTGCCCTCAGGAAATGCAGCTCTTGTCAATGTGAATACAGCCCCACTTTGTCTGGAAGCCAAAGCCCTACTTGGTCCTAAAGAACTAGAGTCATTTTAGAGTGGACACAGCCTCGTGTTGTCCTGAGGCAAAACTCCAGTGAATCCTAAGGAGAATGAGTCCTGTCAACAGTGACGCTGACCCACAGTTTCCCAGCCCAAGCCTGGGTGGTTCCTGAGGAGGCACAGCTGGTTTCAGTCACCTGAGGAGCCAAGTCAAAGGGTGGAATGCACATGTGCCAGTGGGTCAGAGAGGTGGGCTGAGCCCCTCATGATCAGTGTGGGAACTTCAGGCCCTGCCTACTTCATAGCCCACTAAACAGTGCTCCCTGCTCTCAGAACTGCTCAATCCATTCAACTTGGGACAGTCACACTGAAATGGAGATGCGTTTGCATGCCTGCTTAGTTGGCAAGTTGTGTCGACTCTTTGCAACCCCATGGCCTGTAGCCCACCGGGCTCCTCTGTCCATAGGCTTTCACAGGCAAGAATACTGTAATGGATCTCCATTTCCACCTCCAGGGAATCTTCCTGACCCAGGGATCAAACCCATGACTCTCTCATTGACCAGGGGGGTCTTGACCATTTCACCATGTAGGAGGCCCTGAAATGGAGACAATGTCCCATAACTCTTCTAAAAATAGTTAAGTAGCAATTAATTGGAAACCATTTTGTGTGAAATCAATGCAGTTGCAAAGATTACAACTTGCATCAAATTCACTCAAAGTTATTCATAGACACATTTTTAAATGCAAAATGATTCAAAATTATAGGAGAAAACATAGAAGCAAATCAACGTGAGCTATGGCTTGGTCATATAGATCATGAACTTTGATGTTTAAGACACAATGTAAAAAAGGCACTCCACATAGAAAAACAAGGGATACTGTGGACTTCATTATAAAGTTGAAGATTTCAACTCTGTGAAAGACCTTTTTCAGAAAGTGAAAAGACAAATCACCAACTGGGAGGAAAACAGTTGCAAAAACAACCTGGTAAGTTCAGTTCAGTTGAATTGCTCAGTCATGTCCAACTCTTTGCAACCCTGTGAACTGCTGTACTCCTAGCCTCCCTGTCCATCACCAGCTTCCTGAATTTGCACAAACTCACATCCATTGAATCGATGATGCCCTCCAACCATCTCATCTCTGTCATCCCCTTCTCCTCCCGCCTTCAATCTTTCCCAGCATCAGGGTCTTTTCAAATGAGTCAGCTCTTCACATCATGTGGCCAAAGTATTGGAGTTTCAACTTTAATATCAGTCCTTTCAATGAATATTCAGGATTGATTTCTTTTAGGATGGACGGATTGGACCTCTTTGCAGTCCAAGGGACTCTCATGAGTCTTCTCCAACACCACAGTTCAAAAGCATTAATTTTTTGCCACTCAGCTTTCTTTATAGTCCAGCTCTCATATCCATACATAACTACTGGAAAAACCATATCCTTGACTAGATGGACCTTTGTTGGTAAAGTAATGTCTCTGCTTTTTAATATGCTGTCTAGGTGGCTTATAACTTTTCTTCCAAGGAGTAAGCATCTTTTAATTTCATGGCTGCAGTCACCATCTGCAGTGATTTGGGAGCCCAAGAAAATAAAGTCTGTCACTGTTTCCATTGCTTCCCCATGGGACCAGATGCCGTGATCTTAGTTTTCTGAATGTTGAGTTTTAAACCAGCTTTTTCACTCTCCTCTTTCACTTTGATCAAGAGGCTGTTTAGTTCCTCTTCACTTTCTGCCTTAAGGGTGATGTCACCTGTGTATCTGAGGTTATTGATATTTCTTCCAGAAGTCTTGACCCCAGCTTGTGCTTCATCCAGTCCGGCATTTTGCATGATGTATTCTGCATATAAGTTAAATGAACAGGGTGACATATTGATGTACTCCTTTCCCAATTTGGAACCACTCTGTTGTTCCATGTCCAGTTCTAACTGTTGCGCTTCTTGACCTGCATACAGATTTCTCAGGAGGCAGGTAAGGTGGTCTGGTATTCCCATCTTTTGAAACATTTTTCGCAGTTTGTTGTGATCTACACAGTCAAAGGCTTTGGTGTAATCAATAAAGCCAAAGTAAATGTTTTTTCTGGAATTCTCTTGCTGTTTTCTTTGATACAGTGGATATTGGCAATTTGATCTCTGGTTCCTCTATCTTTTCTAAATCCAGGTTGAACATCTGGAAGTTCATGGTTCATGTATTGTTGAAGCCTGGTGTGGATAATTTTGAGCATTACTTTGCTAGAGTGTGAGATGAGTACAACTGTGTGGTAAAGGATTTTAACCTGGTAAAGGATTTATCTAAAAGTATAAAAGGAACTCTAACACAAATAACCCCATTAAACACAGGTGTAGATCTACCAAAACCAGACTGTACATGATATGATACTCTATATAGAACATACTGAAGATAACCCCCTAAGACAAATAGACTTCATCGAGAAAATCAGTTAAGGGAGGGCGGTCCTAAGATGGTGGAGGAATAGGACGGGGAGACCACTTTCTCCCCAACAAATTCATCAAAAGAACATTTAAACGCTGAGTAACTTCCACAAAACAACTTCTAAATGCCAGCAAAGGACATTAGGCACCCATAAAAGCAGCCCATTGTCTTCAAAAGGAGTGCTGTATAGAAGGAGAAGTCTTGAGACTACTGTAAAAATAAGACTGAAAACCAGAAGCAGGAGGCTTAAGCCCAAATCTTGAGAACACCAGAAAACTGACTCCAGGGAACATTAATCGACAGGAGCTCATCAAACACCCCCATACCTACACTGAAACCAAGCACCACTCAAGGGCCAACAAGTTCCAGACCAAGACATACCATGCAAATTCTCCAGCAATACAGAAACACAGCCTTAAGCTTCAATAGCAAGCTGCCCAAAGTTACTCCAAATTCAATGACATCTCATAACACATTACTGGACACTTCATTGCACTCCAGAGAGAAGAAATCCAGCTCCACCCACCAGAACTCCGACACAAGCTTCCCTAAGCAAGAAACCTTGACAAGCCACCCGTACAAACCAACCCACAGCAAGGAAACTCCACAATAAAGAGAACTCCACAAACTGCCAGAATACAGAAAGGCCACCCCAAACTCAGCAATATAAACAAGATGAAGAGACAGAGGAATAACCAACAGGTAAAGGAACAGGATAAATGCCCACCAAACCAAACAAAAGAGGAAGTGATAGGGAATCTACCTGAGAAAGAATTCCAAATAATGATAGTGAAAATGATCAAAATGGAATCACAGATAAACAGCCTGGAGACAAGGACTGAGAAGATGCAAGAAAGGTCTAACAAGGACCTAGAAGAAATAAAAAAGAGTCAATACATGATGAATAATGCAATAAATGAGATCAAAACCACTCTGGAGGCAACAAATAGTAGAATAACTGAGGCAGAAGATAGGATTAGTGAGGTAGAAGATAGAATGGTAGAAATAAATGAGTCAGAGAGGAAAAAAGAAAAATGAATTAAAAGAAATGAGGACAATCTCAGAGACCTCCAGGACAATATTAAATGCCCCAACATTCGAATCATAGGAGTCCCAAAAGAAGAAAACAAAAAGAAAGACCATGAGAAAATACTTGAGGAGATAATAGTTGAAAACTTCCCTAAAATGGGGAAGGAAATAATCACCCAAGTCCAAGAAACCCAGAGAGTCCCAAACAGGATAAACCCAAGGCAAAACACCCCAAGACACATATTAATCAAATTAACAAAGATCAAACATGAAGAACAAATATTAAAAGCAGCAAGGGAAAAACAACAAATAACACACAAGGGGATTCCCAGAAGGATAACAGCTGATCTTTCAATAGAAACACTTCAGGCCAGGAGGGAATGGTGAGACATACTTAAAGTGATGAAAGGAAATAACCTACAGCACCAGATTACTGTACCCAGCAAGGATCTCATTCAAATATGAAGGAGAAATCAAAAGCTTTACAGACAAGCAAAAGCTGAGAGAATTCAGCACCAACAAACCAGCTCTCCAACAAATGCTAAAGGATCTTCTCTAGACAGGAAACACAAAAAGGGTGTATAAACTTGAACCCCCCAAAATAAAGTAAATGGCAATGGGATCATACTTATCAATAATTACCTTAAACATAAATGGGTTGAATGCCCCAGCCAAAAGACAAAGGCTGGCTGAATGGATACAAAAACAAGACCCCTATATATGTTGTCTACAGGAGACCCACCTCAAAACAGGGGACACATACAGACTGAAAGTGAAGGGCTGGAAAAAGATATTCCATGAAAATAGAGACCAAAAGAAAGCAGGAGTAGCAATACTCATATCTGATAAGATAGACTTTAAAACAAAGGCTGTGAAAAGAGACAAAGATGGACACTATATAATGATCAAAGGATCAATCCAAGAAGAAGATATAACAATTATAAATATATATGCACCCAACATAGGAGTACCGCAATATGTAAGACAAGTGCTAACAAGTATGAAAGGGGAAATTAACAATAACACAATAACAGCGGGAGACTTTAATACCCCACTCACACCTATAGATAGATCAGCTAAACAGACAATTAGCAACGAAACACAAACTTTAAATGATACAATGTGCCAGTTAGACCTAATTGATATCTATAGGACTTTTCACCCCAAGACAATGAATTTCACCTTTTTCTCAAGTGCACACGGAATATTCTCCAGGTTAGATCACATCCTGGGCCATAAACCTAGCCTTGGTAAATTCAAAAAAATTAAAATCAGTCTAAGCATCTTTTCTGACCACAATGCAGTAAGATTAGATCTCAATTACAGGAAAAAAAAAACTATTAAAAATTCCAACATATGAAGACTGAACAACACGCTGCTGAATAACCAACAAATCACAGAAGAAATAAAAACAGAAATCAAAATATGCATAGAAATGAATGGAAATGAAAACACAACAACTCAAAACCTGTGGGACACTGTAAAAGAAGTGCTATGGGGAAAGTTCATAGCAATACAGGCATACCTCAAGAAACAAGAAAAAAGTCAAATAAATAACCTAACTCTGCACCTAAAGCAACTAGAAAAGGAAGAAATGAAGAACCCCAGAGTTAGTAGAAGGAAAGAAATCTTTAAAATTAGGGCAGAAATAAATGCAAAAGAAACAAAAGAGACCATAGCAAAAATCAACAAAGCCAAAAGCTGGTTCTTTGAGAGGATAAATAAAATTGACAGACCATTAGCCAGACTCATCAAGAGACGAAGGAAGAAAAATCAAATCAATAAAATTAGAAATGAAAATGGAGAGATCACAATAGACAACACAGAAATACAAAGGCTCATAAGAGACTACTATCGGCAATTATATGCCAATAAAATGGACAACTTGGAAGAAATGGACAAATTCTTAGAAAAGTACAACTTTCCAAAACTGAACCAGGAAGAAATAGAAAATCTTAACAGGCCCATCACAAGCACGGAAATTGAAATTGTAATCAGAAAGCTTCCAGCAAACAAAAGCCTAGGTCTAGATGGCTTCACAGCTGAATTCTACCAAAAATTTCGAGAAGAGCTAACACCTATCCTACTCAAACTCTGCCAGAAAATTGCAGAGGAAGGTGAACTTCCAAACTCATTCTATGAGGCCACCATCACCCTAATACTAAAACCTGACAAAGATGCCACAAAAAAAGAAAACTACAGGCCAATATCACTGATGAACGTAGATGCAAAAATCCTTAGCAAAATTCAAGCAATCAGAATCCAACGGCACATTAAAAAGATCATACATCACGACCAAGTGGGCTTTATCCCAGGGATGCAAGGATTCTTCAATATCCGCAAATCAATCAATGTAATTCACCACATTAACAAATTGAAAAATAAAAGCCATATGATTATCTCAGTAGATGCAAAGAAAGCCTTTGATAAAATTCAACATTCATATATGATTTAAAAAAAAAACCTTCAGAAAGCAGGCATAGAAGGAACATACCTCAACATAATAAAAGCTATATATGACACACCCACAGCAAACGTTATCCTCAATGGTGAAAAATTGAAAGCATTTCCCCTAAAGTCAGGAATAAGACAAGGGTACCCACTTTCACCACTACTATTCAACATAGTTTTGGAAGTTTTGGCCACAGCAACCAGAATAGAAAAAGAAATAAAAGGAATCCAAATTGGAAAAGAAGAAGTAAAATTCTCACTGTTTGCAGATGACATGATCCTCAACATAGAAAACCCTAAAGACTCCACCAGAAAATTACTAGAGCTAATCCATGAATATAGTAAAGTTGCAGGATATAAAATCAACACACAGAAATCCCTTGCATTCCTATACACTAATAATGAGAAAATAGAAAGAGAAATTAAGGAAACAATTCCATTCACCATTGCAACGAAAAGAATAAAATACTTAGGAATATATCTACCTAAGGAAACTAAAGACCTATATATAGAAAACTATAAAACACTGGTGAAAGAAATTAAAGAGGACACTAACAGATGGAGAAATATACCGTGTTCATGGACTGGAAGAATCAATACAGTGAAAATGAGTATACTACCCAAAGCAAACTATAGATTCAATGCAATCCATATCAAGCTACCAACGGTATTTTTCACAGAGCTAGGACAAATAATTTCACAATTTGTATGAAAATACAAAAAACCTTGAATAGCCAAAGCAATTTTGAGAAAGAAGAATGGAACTCGAGGAATCAACCTGCCTGACTTCAGGCTCTACTACAAAGCCACAGTCATCAACACAGTATGGTACTGGCACAAAGACAGAAATATAGGTCAATGGAACAAATTAGAAAGCCCAGAGATAAATCCACACACCTATGGACACCTTATCTTTGACAAAAGAGGCAAGAATATACAGTGGAGAAAAGATAATCTCTTTAACAAGTGGTGCTGGGAAAACTGGTCACCCACTTGTAAAAGAATCAGACTAGATCACTTTCTAACACCATACACAAAAATAAATTCAAAATGGATTAAAGATCTAAATGTAAGACCAGAAACCATAAAAATCCTAGAGGAGAACACAGGCAAAACACTCTCTGACATAAATCACAGCAGGATCCTCTATGATCCACCTCCCAGAATATTGGAAATAAAAGCAAAAATAAACAAAAGAGGCCTAATTAAACTTAAAAGCTTCTGCACAACAAAGGAAACTATAAGCAAGGTGAAAAGACAGCCTTCTGAGTGGGAGAAAATAATAGCAAATGAAGCGACTGACAAACAACTAATCTCAAAAATATACAAGCAACTTATGCAGCTCAATTCCAGAAAAATAAATGACCCAATCAAAAAATGGGCCAAAGAACTAAACAGACATTTCTCCAAAGAAGATATACGGATGGCTAACAAACACATGAAAAGATGCTCAACATCACTCATTATCAGAGAAATGCAAATCAAAACCACAATAAGGTACCATTTCATGCCAGTCAGAATGGCTGCGATCCAAAAGTCTACAAGCAATAAATGCTGGAGAGGGTGTGGAGGAAAGGGAACCCTCTTACACTGTTGGTGGGAATGCAAACTAGTACAGCCACTATGGAGAACAGTGGAGATTCCTTAAAAAACTGGAAACAGAACTGCCATACAACCCAGCAATCCCACTGCTGGGCATACACACCGAGGAAACCAGAATTGAAAGAGACACATGTACCCCAATGTTCATTGTAGTACTGTTTATAATAGCCAGGACATGGAAGCAACCTAGATGTCTATCAGCAGATGAATGGATAAGAAAGCCATGGTACATATAAACAATAGAGTATTACTCAGCCATTAAAAAGAAAACATTTGAATCCGTTCTAATGAGGTGGATGAAACTGGACCCTATTATACAGGGTGAAGTAAGCCAGAAAGAAAAACACCAATACAGTATACTTATGCATATATATGGAATTTAGAAAGATGGTAACGATAACCCTGTATGTGAGACAGCAAAAGAGACGCAGATGTACAGAGCAGTCTTTTGACTCTGTGGAAGAGGGAGAGAGTAGGATGATTTGGGAGAATGGCATTGAAACATGTATAATATCATATAAGAAATGAATCGCCAGTCCAGGTTCGATGCAGGATACAGGATGCTTGGGGCTGGTGCACTGGGATGACCCAGAGGGATGGTATGGGGAGGGAGGTGGGAGGGGGATTCAGGAAGGGGAACATGTGTACACCCATGGGGGATTCATGTTGATGTATGGCAAAACTAATACAATATTTTAAAGTAATTAGCCTCCAATTAAAATAAATAAATTTAAATTAAAAAATAAATAAATCAAACTATTAAAAAAAAAAGAAAGAAAAAGAAAATCAGTTACATTTCAGGATACAAATTAATCTACGAAAATCAGCTGCATTTCTGTATACTCAAAACAGATTATCAGAATGAGATTTCAGAAAATAACCCTATCAACAATGACATTTCCAAAAATAAAAGATCTATTGAAAAGTGAAAGTATTAGTCACTCAGTTGTGACTCCTGTGACCCATAGACTATAGCCTGCCAGGCTCCTCTGCCCATGGAATTCTCCAGGCAATTGGAGTGAGGTGCCATTCCTTTTTCCAAGGGAGCTTCCTGAACCAGGGATCGAACCTGAGCTCTCTGAATTGCATGCAGATTCTTTACTGTCTGAGCCACCGCGGAAGCCCAGAAGATCTGGGGATATATTTAAAATCAGGAAGTAATTATTGTATACTCCCCAAACTAGAAGACACTGATGAATGAAATTAAAAATAGTGTGAGTGAATGGAAATATATATGACATGCTCATTGATTCGAACAATTCACATTGTGAAAATGATTTCACAGCCCAAGGCAATCTAGAGATATGAGACCATTCCTGTTAAAAAAACCAATGCGATTCTTTGGAGGACAAAGCATATAACATATATGAAGAAAAACAAACAAACCCAAAGAGTGAATATGATTTAAGGAAAGAAGGAAAACCTGGGACATATCATGCTCCCTGACTCCAAACTATACTAGAAATCTAGAATCATCAAAATAATATGATATTGGCATGAAAGAAATACACATAGATCCATGGAACAGAACTAAGAGTCCAGAACTAAACCTGTGCTTCTATGGTCAACTCATCTAAGACAAAGGAGATGAGAAGAACAATGGGGAAAGGAAAACCTCTTCAGGAAATTGTGTTGGGAACACTGGACAGCTACATGCACAAGAATCATACTGGAAAACTTTCTCATACCATTTCCAAAAATAACTTCAAAATGAATTCAGTACTTCAACCTAACACCTGAAACCATCAAACTCATAGAAGAAAACATAGGCATTATGCTTTCAGACATCAGTCTTAGCAATATGTTTTATCTCTATCCTCTCAAGCAAGGGAAACAAAAACAAAATAAACCAATGAGACTTCATCTAACCAAAAACTTTTCACAGCAAAGGATACCATCTACGAAAGAAGAGTTTCTGAGAAAATACTTCTAAACCATTTTTCTGATCGACTGTGGGAAAATATTTCCAAAATATTGTGGTAAAATATTTCCAAGCCATATATCTGAAAAGGGGTTTATATCCAAATAGGACCAAGAGCCACACAACTCACTCTCCAAAAGACAAAAACCAAGTAAATAGTTGGCAGAAGACCAAACATTTTCCCAAAGCATATATACTGAAGGCCAACAAGATACATAGAAAGATGGTCAGCATCACTTATCTTCAGGGAAATGCACATCTAAACCACAATGAGATGAGCACCTGAAATCAGAAAGAATGTCTGTCATCCAAAAGACACCAAATAGCAGTGATTGGCTAGGGTGTAAAGGAAAGGAAATCCTTGTGCATTTTGTTAGGAATGTTCCTTGGTACAGTCACTATGGGAAACAGCATGGAGGTTCCTCAGGAAGTTAAACATAGAAATACCATATGATGCAGGAATTACACTTGAGAGTATCATTCTGAAGGAAACAAAGCCATGAATTCAAAAAGATATACACACCCCTAAGTTTACAGCAGCTTTATGGCTGAGATATGGAAGGCACACATGGATAAAGAAGATTTATGTATATAGGCCATTCTCACAGTGACAGTGGGGTTGTCTTCGGTCATCACAAAGCTAACTGGCACCTCAGTAGTCACAATGGAAGGACCCTACAATGAAATAATGTGCAGGAGCTAGCACGTCTGTACCCCTTCACCCTCAGCCCTCAGCCTCCATGTAGTGCTCCTTTTACAGGAGAGATATTTTTCTTGCTTTCAGACAGAGGGACAAAAAGTGGAAAGTGTCTCTCCTCATGGGTCTTTTCTTCAGTAACAATAATTAAAAGAATGTATCATTAAAGCATTATTTTGAGGTGATCTGCCTTAGGCCTTAACAACACATACATACGCACATGCAAACATACATGAAAGAGAGAAAGAGAATGAGAGACAGAGAGGGGGAAGGGATGGAGAAGAAGAGAAACAGAAACACAAGCAGAGAGAAGTCAAGAGACAGAGGCAGAGAGACGCACAGTGACAAGAGAAAGAGAGTCACAGAGTGAATGAACACAGGGGAGAGGGAATGAGCAGAAATCACAGTTTCCATCACCCAGTATACGTGTTAGATCCAAGTCACCGTGTCCATCCACCCTAGAGGGGTGGGGATGACAGAAAGATATTTGTCCAGCAGGTGAAAATGCTGGACACCATTCGGAGAGTGGGGCCAAGTCACCTCTGGGCCTGACATGAAACAACTGGACATGAATCTAAAGGAACAGGAGGATCTGGAAAGTTGGGGCCAGTGTTTGAATTTTATTTACTCTCACTCCTCCCCTGGGGTTATGAGAAATAGGGAGGAAAGGGGTCTGCTTGACCTCAGAGCAGATGCAGGTCTGTCTCTGTTGCATTCTGTGCTATGCCAGCCCTTTTTGGAATCTATCCTTTGTTGTCTCTGTGTGTGCTTCATTTGATACCAGCCCTTGGGACTTCCCTGGTGGCTCAGACAGTTAAGTGTCTGTCTACAATGTGGGAGACCTGGGTTCAATCCCTGGGTTGGGAAGATCCCCCAGAGAAGGAAATGGCAATCCACTCCAGTACTATTGCCTGGAAAATCCCATGGACAGAGGAGCCTGGTAGGTTACAGTCCATGGGGTCGCAAAGAGTCGGACACGACTGAGCAACTTCACTTTCACTTGGGTTTTACAGGCAGTGCAGGTGATTATTGGTCCATGTAACTGATGGCTTCCCCAGGAAGTCAATGCCACAGTGACCCTCACTGTGCAGATGGGGAATTGGGGAGACCTTGACAGGCCCATGGTGTGTCCAGGGTCACATCACTGATAAGGAGGATGAGCCAGGTCTGAACCCAGTTGTGTCCTCAGAGCTGGGGCCCTGGCTGCACCCAGGCCTCCAAGGATGGTGGGATGGGCTTTCAGTGTCACTGTGCATGGACATAGCTTGGGGTAGGGGATGAGCATTCAGCAACCCAGAGGTGCCTTTGGGGAGCTTCATGTAAGGAGGAAGCCCGGGTAAGTGGACTCCAGGAAATTACCTCACTTCCCTGGCAAGAAAGCCCAACAGAACCTGGAACCTTGGTCACCAGGCATGACTTCTAGAGGAGCCCCAATCCAACTTACCTGGTTGAGAAAAAGGAATGGACATGCTGTGTTGTGTCCCAACATCCTGTGTCCTTGGCCTCAGGAAAGGTCACAGTGTCTTCCAACACTGTAGATGTTGAGTCAAGTCTCACCCCAGATGCCATTGACTCTTTGCTCTGAGGGACTGAAAGGCAACACAGTAAGGCCCAGGGCAGTCCACTCAGAGCCTGAGGAACCCTATGATGTCTCACTGTGCATGTGGAGGTAGGGGTTCCCATGGGGTAGATCTGCGTCAAGCAAGAGCAGGCTGCTGAGGGGTCAGAAACCTTGTGGGCTGGATGCGTCCACAACCCAAGTCCAAGCTGGCTGCATGGGAGGTGGAGAGCCAGGGCGAAGCCCTTCCCAGCCCTCTAGGTGGATCCAATAGATTATTTTTACATGAAATATTGTGAATAATAAGGGTGAAACACCTGGTAGCTCAGTTGGTAAAGAATCTGCCTGCAATGCAAGAGACCCTGGTTTGATTCTTGGGTTGGGAAGATCTCCTGGAGAAGGGAACAGCTATCCACTGCAGTATTCTAGCTTGGAGAATTCCATGGACTTATACAGTCAATGGGGTCGCAAAGAGTTGGACATGACTGAGCAAATTTCACTTTAAAAAATCATGTTTAAACTATGCAAAGAACATGAATTGTGTTTTGATTAGGAAAGATATACAAATATTAAGGGTGTAGTTTTGACAAGGTGAAGTGAGGGGTTATTTTTGCCCTTAAATAATGTAGAGGTTGAGTCATTGTTCCAGAATGCATAAGAGAGAATTGAGGATAAAGCCTGAATGCACAAAGTTGTAAAGGTCTATGGAAAAAGAGAATCATGTATAATCAAGCTGATTAAGATAGAAAAAAACCCATTTATAAGATTTGTTTGCTAGCTTGCTTGCTTCTGTGTTTTTAATAAGCCCAGCAGTGTACTGATACAAAACTAGAATTTAGTCTGTCTCTGTCAAAATGGCAAAGTTTCTTGGATTATCAGTCTGCTTTAATAAGAGATTGGAGGGGATTTTTCTTTACCCTTTGAGTAATCAGACTAGGAAACAACTATCTTGTATCTTAATAATTTCCTGTGGTCTTTACTATGTCTTTGATTATTCAAGAAAATCAAGACTTCTCTGTATTGAAAGAGTTATGGTTTTTGGTCTTTTATAAACATATGACCTTTTTTGTTTGTTTTTAAAATCTTTTATTGTAACTTTGATTAAGTAGAGAACAAAGTTGTTTCATGGTGACCTGTAGTTCTATTTAATCAAGTGGTCAAGTATTTTGACATTTCAGACAATTTTCTAAACTAATTTCTAAATAAAGTTTTATTGACTTTGAAGTGACTGAGATTGTCCAGAGGGCTCCTGGAGAATTCTCAAAGGATTTGTTCTCACACCGCGTAAAACAAGAGATGTTAAACTAGGTTTACTTGATATGCTGAAATTCATACACAGCACTGTCAAACAAGAAGGGATGTTTATGAAGGAGGAAGATGGAGGTGGAGTTGTACATTACCCAGGAGGAAGTAGAGGAGTAAGAGAAGCTGATCAATTGAGAGAAGACATGCCTGGTGCTGCTGTGTACCTGCAATACGAACAATGCCTCCCACCATGAACTGCAGATTCTCCTACAGAAATGTACCATCCAGTGACCTACAGATCTACATTTGGTTGGATACAACCTTGAGAGAACCAACTAGTGAAAAGAAGTCTACTCAGGAGCTAGAAAGGGCACAGAGTTCAATTTTGCTATTGTTTTATGGAACTTAAAGATTCAGCTTTCAAGTAAGGAGGTTAGCAGCACCATGTCTAGGAGAAAGATTGATGATTCTGTAAACTCACAATCTTACAAGTTCTAAAGAGATCACTTTGACATAAAAGTCACCCATCTAAATGGGACAGTGCCTCTGTCTGGCTACATGAGACTCCAGTAAATTTTATTTCTAGTTTTTTGGGAAAAAAGAAGCAGTGTATAATCTTCTTTAGTTTATATTTTTATGTATACACATCTATTATTTTTCCAAAATTGTATGAAATTCCTAGAAATTTGTCAGCATCTTTGCTGTCCATAATGTGTGCTATTGTAATTAGTCATAATTCCAGTTATTATCTCAAAATGTTATGTCACCCAAAACAATCAAATTTCATATCAGTTGCATTCAGGTGAACTCCCACCAGCTCCTCAAATCTGGCCATCTTAAGCCTTTTGTCATTCATTGTTATTCTCTTACTCTTCTGCCTTCTGAAAGCTCTTACAATCAGTTACAAACCAGTGTGCTTCATGATCAAGAAAAAAGGAAGCATTTAGTGGAGGTGTTCATGGGTTCCTGAAAGTGCTGATCTCAAATCAAGCAAAATGAGTTAATTACATGAAAGGCAATGAAGATGATTATACTTTTTACAGCCTTTAGTTTGAAACATGCTTGTTCTTTAATGACTTATTTTCCAGATTAAGGAACTGCTTTGCCCCTTTAAAATAAGCTCTCTCTAACTTGCAACAGTTTAATCCTTTAAACCTTTGTAAATGTGAAGAAAGTATTTGTCTTTTTCTCTCTGCCTGATCCCTCTAGAATTTAAAAACTCTTGCTGAATACAGTTGATCCTTGAACAACATGGTTTTGAACTTTATGGGTCAACTTACACGCTGATTTTTTCCCCTATAAATATTACAATACCACACAATCTGGATTTGTTGAATCCAAAGGTACAGAAGTGTGGAAATGGGGGGCTGGCTCTAATTTATATGTGGGATTTTCAACTACAGAAAGGGTTGGTACCCCTAAGTTGACATTGTTCAAGAGTCAACTATATTCTTATTTTCATGGCAATCAAATTATTTGCATAAATTCTATAACAATTTATTCTCCTTGTAATAGGACACAATTAGAAACATTGTTTTATTACAAAGTTTTGCCTAAGATGTCATTTTTAGGAAGATGTATATAGAACCAGATATGACCAGATATTTCTTAGGAACTATGTTGATTTATGGTGCTTGCAAAGTCCCTTGGAAGTAATTGGTCTGCTACCTGGCTTACAGGGTACTCAGGCTTACTAGTAAGTAAGGAAGTTAACATCCTGACAGACCCAGGAACATTAGGCTTTACTGGGGACATGGAGAAAAGAGAAATTCATCCAGATCTTGGTATGGCAGGGGAAATATGGTGATGAGTCCCTAGTTTGGCTTCCTAACCTTGAGAGACCTTTAAAAAGTGAATCTGATAGAAAGCCCAGAAATAATCCCACGTTCCTATGGTCAATTAATCTTTGACAAAGGAGGCAAGAATAAACAATGGAGAAAAGAGTCTCTTCAGTAAGTGGTGCTGGGAAAATTGGACAGCTACATGGAAAAGAATGAAGTCACAACATTCTCTCAGGCTTTATGCTAAGATAAATTCACGCTGAATTAAAGACCTAAATATAAGACTGGATACTATAAAACTCTTCAATGAAAACAGACAGAAAAATCTTTGACATAAATCCCAACAATATTTTTTAAACTGTGTCCTAGAGTAATGCAAACAAAGGCAACAAATAAACAAATAAAACCTAATTAACCTTAAAAGATTTTGTACATCAAAGGAAACCACAAAAGAAAAGACAGTATAAAGAATGGGAAAAAATAATTGCAAATATTGTGATCAATCCAAAATATTTAATATACTAACAGTGCAATATAAAAAATTCCTACAAACAACTCATCCAAAAATGGGTGGTTGATGTAAATATGCATGTGCATAGTCAGTTGCTTCAGACGTGTCTCTTTGCTACCCCATGGACTGCAGCCCACCAGGCTCCTCTGTCCTTGGGAGGCGAGAATACTGGGGAGGGTTGCCATGCCCTTCTCCAAGGGATCTTCCTGACACAGGGATCAAACGCCCATCTCTTGAGTCTCCTGCATTGCAGGTGGATTCTTTACTGCTGAGCCAGCAGGGAAACCCCCATGTAAATAAACATTTCTCCAAAGACATAACAGATGATCTAGAGGCACATGAAAAGCTGCCCACATCACTGATTATTAGAGAAATGCAAATCAAAATTTCAGTGAAGTATCACCGCATATGTCAAAATGGCCATTATCACAAACTCTCTAAATCATAAATGATGGAGACAATGTGGAAAAGAGGGAGCCCTCTTTACACTGTTGGTGGGAATGTAAATTGATGCAGCCACTATGGAAAAATGGTATAGAGATTGTGCAAAAAAAAAAAAATTGCATTACCATGTATATGATGCAGCAACCCCACTTCTGGGCATATATCCTGAAAAACTATTATTTGAAAAATACATGCACCCCAGTGTACACAGAAACATTATACACAATAGCTAGGACATGGATGCAACTTAAGTGTCCATCAACAGTTGAATGGTATAGATACCACTGTGGTATACATACACACTGCAATACTACTCAGCCATAAAAATAATGAAGTAATTATTTCATTAAAGCAACGTAGATGGACCTGCTGCTAAGCTGCTTCAGTTGTGTCCAACTCTGTGTGATCCCGTAGACGGCAGCCCACCAGGCTCCCCTGTCCCTGGGATTCTCCAGGCAAGAACACTGGAGTGGGTTGCCATTGCCTTCTCCAATGTATGAAAGTGAAAAGTGAAAGGGAAGTTGCTCAGTTATGTCTGACTCTTAGCGACCCCATGGACTGCAGCTCACCAGGCTCCTCCATCCATGGGATTTTCCAGGCAAGAGTACTGGAGTGGGGTGCCATTGCCTTCTCCGTAGATGGACCTAGATATTACTATATAAAGTGATGTTATACAGAGAAAGAAAACTGTATATCATACCACTTATATGTGGAATGTAGAAAAATGATACAAATGAGCATATTTACAAAACAGACTCACAGACATAGAAAACAAACTTATGGTTACCGAAGGAGGAAGGGAGAGAGGGGTAAATTTGGAGTTTAGGATTAAAACACTCACACTACCATATATAAAATAGATAATCAACAAGGATCTACTTGTATAGCATAGGGAACTATACTCAATAACTTGTAATAACCTAAATTGGAAAAATAAAATCTATTATATGGTAAATATCATATTTATAAGTATATATAACTGAATCATTTTGCTGGACACCTAAGAGTGACAACATTGTAAGTGAACTAAATTTCAATAAAAATTTAAAATATAGATTAAAATAAAAATTGAATCTGAGAGTTTTGTTAATAGTTCCAGAAATGCAGATTGCTCTGTTCTGAGAAATGCCATGGCAAATGCATGTCATGAATGCAGATGCTGTCACTGAAGGCATTCAAAGCACAAACTGAGAATCTTTTTGGATTGCCAGTGCTGTCTTAAGTCTACCACTTCAGGATTATTTATTCAATTATTTGAGTTCTTCCTGTATGTCAGCAAGGATTTGACCCTCTCAGCAACTAAAAAGGAGGTACGATAATGAACCCATTTCACAGATGAAGAAACTGAAGTCCAGAGAGTTAGTCACTTGTTGGGTTTCTGGCAAATAAAGAGTTTAGATACTGGATATTCATCTACAGCCTGTATTTCCAGATTCTTGCACCAACCACTATGCCCTCTGGCCTTGGGAATAACCAGAAAATAGTCTTATAATCATCTGAATGAGTTTTCAAGTTGAAGCATAGTCTATTACCCCAAAAGTCTCAGACTGAAATGTGTATTGCTTCATCAGTTATCCTGAGAAAATGCATCTGGCAACCTAAATACTTATGAAACAGAATATTACCAATGTTGGGCACACGTGATCCACCAATTTCAGGTTATGGGCCTCTCTTCCCGAAGGAGAGCCAGTTTTCTAATTTTGGAATTAATTTTGCTTGTTGTTGAAATCGATTTAAGTGGAATTGTATAGAATACTCTCCTTTAGATCTGGCTTGTTTCATTATGCTTGTTAGAATCATCCCTATTCTTCAAAGTGGCTATAGCTCAGTTTATTTCTGTACAATATTCTATTATGAAAATAGACATCATGGGAGAAAATTAAGTCAAAATGGATCAAAGACCTAACTGTGAGACACAGAACTATAGAAACCCTAGGAGAAAACACAGCAGAAAATCTTCATGACATGGCATTTGGTGAGGACTGCCTGGATATGAAAACATAAGCACAAGCAACAGAAGTAAAAATAGGCAGCATGGACTCTATTCAAAGCTAAAACTTCTGAGCATCAAAGCACCTGATAGGCAGAATGGAAAAGCAACAGCCTATGGAATCAGAGAAGATACTTGCCCATAGTATATCCAGTTAAGAATTGGAAGACATAAAGAGCTCCTATGACCAGGGATCCTGCTCCTCAACATGCAGCCAGCTGACCCAGGACCCACAGGGCCCTGCTGCCAGTTTCCCCAGACCTGGCCCTGAGGACCAGTGGTCAGCAGGCTGGAAATTGAGGCCCTGCTGTCCCTTGAGGTTTGGCTGGGGAAGGAAGGAAGATAGTGGCAAACTTTAGATGTGGCTCCTATAAAGCACATCCTGCACCACTGTACAAGAGACTGACTATCGCTTTAAGAACACTCAAAGCTTTAGGAAAATATATTCCATACAAATAATAACCAAACAAAGCCGGCATGGCTATACTTATACAAGACAAAATAGAGTTTGAATCAACAAGTGCTTCATAAGGGACTTCCCTGGTGGTCAAGTGGGTAAGTCTCTGGGCTCCCAGTGTATGGAGCCCAGGTTTGGTCACTGGTCAGGGAACTAGATCCCATGTGCTGCAGCCAAGAAGTTCTCATGCCTCAGCTAAGGTCCTGTGAGCTGCAACTAAGACCAGCGCAGCCAAAATAAATAAATATGCTTTTAAAAAACCCCACTACATGAGATAAAGATCATTATATAATGATAAAAGTGTTTCTTCCACAGGGAGCTATAATAATTATCTATGTACCTATTCCACTCCTGGGTATGTATCCAAAAAAAGCAAAAATGCCATTTCAAAAACATACATGCACCACAAGGTTCATAGCAGCATTATTTACAATTGTCAAGATGTGGAAGCAAACTAGGTGCTCATTAGCAGATGAATGGATAAAGAATGTATGGTGTATGTATGTAATGGAATACTATTCAGCCATAAAAAGAATGAAATCTTGCCATTTGCTTAAATATGGATGGATTTTGAGAGCCTTATGCTAAATGAAAAAAGTTCAGTTCAGTTCAGTCCAGTCGCTCAGTCATGTCTGACTCTTTGCGACCCGATGAATTGCAGCACGCCAGGCCTCCCTGTCTGCCGGGAGCCAGCATGGGCCATCCCACCCATGACAAGGTCATGCAGAAGAGATCAGATAAGCAAGGCTTCACGTCTTAACGGACCCCCTGGACCTGCCTGAGCATCTACCCCCCAAACCAGAATCTGCCTGTCTTACTATTTTGTGCCTTTCACCAACTCTCCTGACATTAACAGGGGGCTATCCCTGACCACCTTTCTCTGGAGAAAATCAATTTAGGGCTCTAGCTAACAAGTCTCCTGGACATGAGAGGAATATTTCAAATCAAACTCCCTCTGTTAGCATTCTAGCTTGCTTGGCAAGTTTATCCAGACTCTTGCAGCTACACATATGATTGTTCACAGCCTCCCAACTGTGAGAGGCACGAGAAGCCTAAAACATAGAGCCTTTCAAAGAGTTAAAAGCTATTAGAATAGTGCTGGTGTAGGATTTCACTGTTAAGCCAATGTTTGCTGTCAAGTTCCCATATCCCTTATCCACTGTGCACCTGGAAGTGCATTAGTTAACATAGTTGGAATGTAAGAAAAACAAGTGTAGCCTTGAAATTAACCACATCAGACCTTTGAGCTAATTGGTTCTTTCTTGTAACTCACTGCGCCTTTGCTCGTGAGAAATGTAACTCTGTTTTGCCGGGAGCCAGCATGAGGAATCCCACCCGTGGCAAAGGTCATGAGGAAAGGGGCCTGACAAAACGCAAAGGCAGGATCAGGCCTCAGGGGTCCCCCTGTATTTTCTCGAGCATCTACCCCCCCCATACCAGAGTCTACCTGCTTTACTGTGTTAGGCTTTCCACCTACTCTTCTAACATTAACAGGGGGCTGTCCCCCCACCACCTTTTTTCTGGAAAAAGTTAATTTAGAGCTTTTAGAAAATATGTCTCCTGGGCATAATAAGAGTGTTTCAATCCAAAAACCCCTCTGATGGCTTTCTAGCCTGCCTGACAGGTTTGTCCAGACTCTTAGAGCTGCGCATGTGATTGTTTGCGGCCCCTCGAGAGGCACAAGAAGCTTAAAACATCCTAGGAATGTAGGGGCTTCCGAGGAGTCAAAATCATTAGAATAGGACTGATTAAGGGTTTCATTTGTTGAGCCAATACTTGCTGCCAAGTTTTCATATCTTTTATTTGTTGATATAGTTGGTATGTAGAAAAAACAGGTAGTAGCCCTGGTATTAGCAACATTAGATCTTTGAGTTAAGTACTTTCTTTGTTATAACCCACTGCACCTTGGTTCTACAGGAATGTAACCTTATTTAGTACTTTGAGGGTGATGCAGATTAAAGAAAAAACACTTAAAGGGAAAATGAGTTTTCTGGTTGATAGACATTTATCTAGGAAAAGAGCCATACAAATGTTAACAGGCCCCCTGGCCAGAAGATGATGTAAAAACCCCTAAGACCTTTTGTATACAGGAAGGTATGCAAAAAGAAAGCCTGGTCTCAATAGGAGTCAGGACTGCTGCCCCTGCATAACTCTGCATGTTCCATTATTTCTTTATGTACAACTTGGGGTATATAAGCTGCTTTTGAAAATAAAGTTGTGGGTCTGGCACCAATGCTTGGCTCCCCCATGTCATTCTTTTCTCCCTTTTCAGGCTGAATTCCCATCTGGAGCACAGAGGCTCTCCGTGTCTACTTATTTGCCCTGGCTTCTAAGACCCACGCGAGAGGGAGCCCAAGGCAGGGCACCCTCTGCTATTCAAGTGGGTGGCAGTGGCCTACGTAGATGGTACAAGCCCCTTGTCTCGGAGCTTTATTGGTCTCCTGTGTAAACCAAGTTATTCAGCCTCTTTTCTCCACTGATTTTCCTACTACACTATTCTTTCCTAATCTCTCTTTATATCTCTAAATAAATAAGTCTCTCCTCACCCACACCGTCTTGCCCTCGAATTCCCTGGATCCCCCGGGGCTGGACCCCGGCACCGTTTAGCATTTTCTGAGGCTGACATAGATTAGAAATATAAAGAAAAAACACTTTGAGGGAAAATAAGTTTTCTGGTTGAGCAGCCTTTATCAAAAGAGGGTCATAAAATGTCCACAGGCCTCCAAGGCCAGAAGATAATGTACACAACATTGTTTCTGGGAAAGGTTTGCAGAAAAAAAAATCCTGGTTTCGATAAGGGCAAAACTGATGGAATGTTTGGGCTGACTCTGTACGACCTTGCATCTTTCATTTCCCTCTACGTACAAGTCAAGGTATAAAAGTCCCTTTTGGAAATAAAGTTATGGGCCTTGCTTACCAAAGAAGCTTGGTCTCCCCGTGTTTTTCTTTCTTTCTCTCTTTCTTTCTTTCTCTCTCTTACTCTCTTTTTCAGGCTGATCCCTTGTAGCATAGAGGCTCTCTGCGTTCACTTGTCTGCCTGGGCTTCTAAGACCTGAACAGGAAGGCACTCTGTGTTTTCACTCCCACAGGAGACCAGGAGGATGCCTGTGGCCTCCGTGAACAGAGCAAGTCCCTTGCCTTGGGGCTTTATTAGCTTTCTGTGTAAACCAAGGAATATCAGCTTCTATTCTTTCCTCTCTCATTCATTCATTCGCCGATGCTGTTTCTCCTGAGGGTTCCCCTGGATCCTGTGGGGGCTGGACCCCAGCACCTGTCCATCACCAATCCCGGAGTTCACTCAGACTCACGTCCTTCAAGTCCGTGATGCCATCCAGCCATCTCATCCTCTGTTGTCCCCTTCTCCTCCTGACCCCAGCATCAGAGTCTTTTCCAATGAGTCAACTCTTCACACGAGGTGGCCAGAGTACTGGAGTTTCAGCTTTAGCATTATTCCTTCCAAAGAAATCCCAGGGTTGATCTCCTTTAGAATGGACTGGTTCGACATCCTTGCAGTCCAAGGGACTTTCAAGAGTCTTCTCCAACACCACAGTTCAAAAGCATCAATTCTTTGGCACTCAGCCTTCTTCACAGTCCAACTCTCACATCCATACATGACCACAGGAAAAACCATAGCCCTGACTAGACAGACCTTAGTTGGCAAAGTAATGTCTCTGCTTTTGAATATGCTATCTAGGTCGGTCATAACCCTCCTTTCAAGGAGTAAGCGTCTTTTAATTTCATGGCTGCAGTCACCATCTGCAGTGATTTTGGAGCCCCCAAAATAAAGTCTGACACTGTTTCCACTGTTTCCCATCTATTTCCAATGAAAAAAGTTAGAAAAAGTCAAATACCTTTAATTGAAAATACTTATATTTGGGATTACCATATATACAGTTCAGTTCAGTTGCTCAGTCGTGTCCGACTCTTTGCGATCCCATGAATTGCAGCATGCCAGGCCTCCCTGTCCATCACCATCTCTCGGAGTTCACTCAGGCTCACGTCCATCAAGTCTGTGATGCCATGCAGCCATCTCATCCTCGGTCGTCCCCTTCTCCTCCTGCCCCCAATCCATCCCAGCATCAGACTCTTTTCCAATGAGTCAACTCTTCCCATGAGGTGGCCAAAGTACTGGAGCTTCAGCTTTAGCATCTTTCCTTCTAAAGAAATCCCAGGGTTGATCTCCTTCAGAATGGACTGGCTGGATCTCCTTGCAGTCCAAGGGACTCTCAAGAGTCTTCTCCAACACCACAGTTCAAAAGCATCAATTCTTCAGTGCTCAGCTTTCTTCACAGTCCAACTCTCACATCCATACATGACTACTGGAAAAACCATAGCCTTGACTAGACGGACCTTAGTCGGCAAAGTAATGTCTCTGCTTTTGAATATGCTATCTAGGTTGGTCATAACTTTTCTTCCAAGGAGTAAGCATCTTTTAATTTCATGGCTGCAATCAACATCTGCAGTGATTTTGGAGCCCAGAAAAATAAAGTCTGACGCTGTTTCCACTGTTTCCCCATCTATTTCCCATGAAGTGATGGGACCAGATGCCATGATCTTCATTTTCTGAATGTTGAGCTTTAAGCCAACTTTTTCGCTCTCCTCTTTCACTTTCATCAAGAGGCTTTTTAGCTCCTCCTCACTTTCTGCCATGAGGGTGGTACCATATGTAAAACAGATAAACAATAAGGTCCAACTGTACAGAACAAAACTATATTCAATATTTTGTAATAACCTATAATGGAAATGAATATATATTCTTTATATATATAGGAATGATGCTAAAGCTGAAACTCCAGTACTCTGGCTACCTCATGCGGAGAGTTGACTCATTGGAAAAGACTCTGATGCTGGGAGGGATTGGGGGCAGGAGGAGAAGGGGACGACAGAGGATGAGATGGCTGGATGGCATCACTGACTTGATGGACATGAGTCTGAGTGAACTCCCGGAGTTGGTGATGGACAGGGAGGCCTGGCGTGCTGTGATTCATAGGTTGCAAAGAGTCGGACACAACTGAGTGACTGAACCGGACTGAACTGATGCGTCCAACATCAGAGTTCCTAACTATATAAAACAAACATCCGTTGATCAAAAGGGAGAAATAAATGATCATGCAATAATAATTGGACACTTGAATATTTCACTTTCAATACTGGATAAAACATCTAGACAAAAATCAGTAAGGAACAGAGTTGAACATCACTGTAAACCAACAGAACAAATATATCTATATCTATATATATCTATATATATCTATATGCATATATCAAACATCCAGCAATAGCACAGTATACCTTCTCACACACACATGAATTCTAGAGAATAAATTATATTATATGTCACAAGACAGGTCTTAACAAATTTAAGGAGACTGTTTCATCCAAGATGTCTTTTCTAGCCTCAGTGGAATGAAATACAAATCAATAGTACAAGGAAGATGGGAAAATACACAAATCATGGAAATTAATCTACACCTTCTTGACTAACATTGAATCAAAGAAGAAACTTAAAGGAAAATTAGAAAATATTTTAAGACAAATGAAAAATACCTAGAGATACCAATAAATCCCAACCTTGTAAAAAAAATTTCAAATAATCTAAATATATTCCTCAGGGAACTAGAAAAAGAACAAACTAAGCCTCAAGTTAGTAGAAGGAAAGAAAAATAAAGATCAGAGCATAAATAAAGTTAGAAAATAGAAACAGAGTAGAAAAATAAGATGAAAGAAAGAGGTGGTTTTTGAAAAAGATAAGACAAAATTGACAAAACTTTAGCAAGATTAAAAGAAAAAGAGAGAAGACTCAAAATATGATACGGGAGTTATTACAATGGATGGCACAGAAATTTTAAAAAATGAGAAACTATTATGTACAATTATATACCAGTAAATTGTTCAACCTAGAAGAAATCGATAAATTCCTACCAACCACCTACCAAGAAGAAACAAGAGACTGAAAGCTTGAACGGACCAGTAATACATAGGGAGACTGAATCAGTAACCCAACTGTTCTCCACAAAGAAAAGCTCAGGGCCTGGTCTTCACAGGCAATTCTATCAAACTGTTAAAGAATAGTTAATACCAGTTTTTCTTCCACTCTTCCAAAAGTGGAAGAATGAACACTTTTAACTCATTTTATGAGGCCATATTACCCTGACACCAAAGTCAGGCAAAATATTAGAAACAGGGCTACTATATGATGTAGCAAGTATGTAAATACATACAACAAAGAAATTGAAATCAGGATCTCAAAACTGTATCTGCATTCCCTGTGCACTGTGTGAGTGCATGCTAAGTCATTTTAAGTCGTGTCCAACTCTTTGTGACCCTGTAGACTGTAGCCCTCCAGGCTCCTCTGTCTCTAGGATTCTCCAGGCAAGAATGCTGGAGTGGATTGTCAGGCCCTTTTCCAGGGGAGCTACTGAACCCAGGATCAAACCTGTGTCTCATTATGTCTCCAGCATTGCAGGCAGATTCTTTATCAGTGTCGCTACCCAGGACCCCCCTGTTCACTACAGCACTGTTCAAAGAACCAAGACATGGAAGTAACCTAACTGTGCATTGCCTGAAGAATTGCTGAAGAAAATATAGTACATACACAAATGGGATATAATTCAGAATTTATAAAACAGAAGGAAATACTGCCATTTGCAGCAACGTGGATGAACCTGGGGGACATTATGCTAAGTGAAGTAAGCGAGACATGGAAGGACAAATACTACACAGTATCATTTATATGAGGAATCTGAAATAGCCAGACCCTCAGAAGAGAGTTCAAGATGATTGCCAGGGGCTGGGGATGGGGAGAGACAGGAAGGTGATGGTTAAAGTGTACAGAGTATCAGGTGCTCAACAGGAGGCGCAGTCACGTTATATACTCAGAACTGACCAGCAGCTGGCCGCCCCCTCACTGTGTCCTCACATGGTGGAGGGAGCTCTGGAGTCCCCTCCTCTTATGTAAGGACCCTGGCCCTACTGGTTTAAGTCTTACCCCTAGGACCTTGTTCAACCTTTGCTTCTCTTCACAGGTCCCCCATTTCCAAACACCGCTACAGTGGGGGTTGGGACCCAGTGAATCTGGGGGACATGAACATTCCGTCTGTGATGGGGTGAGGGGAGCTGGAGGGCCTGGAGCAGACGTGGGGCGAGGGGGAGGCTACATTTCTGTACCTGCTTTTGTGAAGTCAACCACCCATAAACACAGTGGTTTTAAACAAGCATCATGTATTCAGGCTGGACTACATGCTTTGGGCAGGGCCGGGATATGGCCCCTCACTGCTGCAGGGGACCTCAGTTGAGGCCTCATTCATAGTGGCTGCCGTCCAGGGCTCATCTGGGCTGGTGGCAGAGCCTCATCCTCTTCCATGTCTGTTGGGCTTCTTCACAGGCTGGGGGCTAATTTCCAAGAGTGAGGAAGCAAGAGCCACCTGTCCCATGGCAAGTTGGGCCTGACCCTGGCAGGACAGTCATGTCTGCCATCGTTGAAGTCACAGCATTAAGGTGAGCTGCTGGCCACTCACGTCACAGATCTTATCTCCTTTTTTTTTTTTTAATGATAACTGGGTGAATTTCAGGTGGTGGTGTTCAGTCGCTAAGTCATGTCTGACTCTGTGACCCCATGGACTGTAGCATGCCAAACTTCCCTGTCCTTCACTATCTCCCTGAGTTTACTCGTGTCCATTGAGTCAGTGATGCCATACAACCATCTCATCCTCTGTCACCCCCTTCTCCTCTTGCCCTTACCTTTCCTAGCATCAGGGTTTTTCCCAATGAGTCTTCTCTTTGCATCAGGTGGCCAGAGTATTGGAACTTCAGCGTCAGTCCTTCCAATGCATATTCAGGCTTGATTTCCTTTAGGTTTGATTAGTTTTGAAAGGTTGTTGCCAAATCATGAAAGACGCTGGGATTCTTGGCCTCCAGAGGAGAAGAATTCAATCTGGGACCAGTGATGAGGCTTGATCGCTCAGAGCTTTTGTGGAATAAAGTTTTATTAAAGCATAAAATAGATAGAAAATCTTCTGACATAGACATCAGAAGAGGGTAGAAAGAGTGCTCCCCTGCTAGTCTTTAGCTGGATATTATATAGCTACTAGTAGTCTGCTAATTAGAGAAAGGGCATGTCTCAAAACTCAGAGACTGGCACCAGGCCCCTCACCCACAACATTCATTTTGAGATAGCATTGGCACAAGGTGAGTTGTCCTGGGCCATAAAATGACATGAATCTTGAAGAAAGTCAGGTTTCCAAGTAAACATAGAGTTTCATTAACATAGATTAGGAGAACAATGTATGAGTAAAACATACTGGTTTGTCAAGTGGGTTCTGAGTCTTAGGTTAGCTCAAGGTTTGAGAAGAGTTAAGTTCAGGTGGAGCCAGGTGTCATCATGGCAACACAGAATTTTAAAAGAAACCTCTTTTTTTTTGTCATTAATTTTATTTTTTAAAATATAAATTTATGTATTATGTAAACTGGAGCCGATTATACAGAGTGAAGTAAGCCAGAAAGAAAAACACCAATACAGTATACTAACACATATATATGGAATTTAGAAAGATGGCAATGATGACCCTGTATGCAAGACAGCAAAAAAGACACAGATGTGTATAACGGACTTTTGGACTCAGAGGGAGAGGGAGAGGGTGGGATGATTTGGGAGAATGGCATTCTAACATGTATACTATCGTGTAAGAATAGAATCGCCAGTCTATGTCTGACGCAGGATACGGCATGCTTGGGGCTGGTGCATGGGGATGACCCAGAGAGATGTTATGGGGAGGGAGGTGGGAGGGGGGGTTCATGTTTGGGAACGCATGTAAGAATTAAAGATTTTAAAATTAAAAAAATAAATTAATTAAAAATATATATAAATTTATGTATTTTAATCAGAGGTTAATTACTTTACAATATTGTATTGGTTTTGCCATACATCAACATGAATCTGCCACAGGTATACACTAATAGATGGAGAAATATACCACGTACATGGATTGGAAGAATCAATATAGTGAAAATGAGTATATTACCCAAAGCAATTTATAGATTCAGTGCAATCCCTATCAAGCTACCAACGGTGTTTTTCACAGAGCTAGAACAAATAATTTCACAATTTGTAAGAAACCTCTTTTTAAATTTGTATAGAGAAGGGGAAAAATACAACACCAGTAGTTTGTTTCCTCTGCTGCTTAAGAGAGAGATAAAAAATGTCTGACACTTGCAGCCTATTTCCTCCATTTGGAGACCTCTGGCCTTCCTGCCCATTACCCTCTCAGTTTATTCTCCCTCCTGTCCAAGGGGACCTTGAGAATTTTCTCCAACATCACAATTCAAAAGCACCAGTTCTTTGGTGCTCAGCCTTCTTTATGGTTCAACTCGCATCCCTACATGACTACTGGGAAAACCATAGCTTTCACTATATGGATCTTCACTGGCAAAGGTCTTTGCTTTTTAATATGCTGTTTAGGTTTGTCATAGCTTTCTGTCCAAGGAGTGTCTTTCAATTTCATGGCTGCAATCACTGTCCAAAGTGACTTTGGAGCCCAAGAAAACGAAATCTGTCACTGCTTCCACTCCCCCCACCCCTATCTATTTGCCATGAAGTTACAGGACCAGATGCCATGATCTTAGTTTTTTGAATATTGAGTTTTAAGTCAGCTTTTTCACTCCCTTTCACCTTCATCAATAGACTCTTTAGTTCCTCTTCACTTTCTGCCATTAAGTTGGTATCATCTGCATATCTGAGGTGGTTGATATTTCTCCTAACAATCTTGATTCCAGCTTGTAACCCATCCAGCCTGGCATTTTGCATGATGTACTCTGCATATAAGTTAAATAAGCAGGGTGACAATGTACAGCCTTGACGTATTCCTTTTCCAATTTTGAACCAGTCCTTTGTTCCATGTGTGGTTATAACTGTTGTTTCTTGGCCTGCATACAAGTTTTTCAGGAGGCAGGTAAAGTGGTCTGGTATTCCCATCTCTTTCAAAATTTCCCACAGTTTGTTGTGATCCACACCGTCAAAGGCTTTAGCCTAGTCAATGAAGCAGAAGCAGGTGTTGTTTTCTTTTTTTTTTTTTTTTTTAACTCCCTTGCTTTTTCTATGATCCAGTGGATGTTTGCAATTTGATCTCTGGTTCCTCTGCTATCCCTCCCTGGTGACACTGAACCTTGTCTTCTCTCAGCAGACCGCTTCAGAAAATACAGCACATCTCCGCTGTTATTTACATTCTTGACCTTGAAGAGCACACTGGCCAGCTCTTTCCCCAAGCCAGCACAGCCCCAGAAGGTTCAAAGACAGTGGGTTGGGCACAGAAAGGCTGTGAAGTCAGAGCCAGCTGACCCAGATGCCTCCACTGTGTCTGCTTCCTGTGTGGTCAGTGCACACAGGCTCCATGAATGGCCATGCAGTTAAGCGTGTGCATGTTGACCGTGAGTGAGGTTCATGGCTTTGATCAGATTCTCTGGGTGAGGGGGGAGTGGTCTCTTGCCTAGGAGAGGGTGCGTGATCACAAGGATGGGTATGATTTGAACCCATCTCTGTGTCCTGGCTGAAGGGGTGGACAGTGTGTCCAGCCCTGTGAGCCTGTCTTGGAGTAGCTGGTTTATCCCATGCCCCACCCACCACCTGACTCAGCATGAGTCCAGTGATGCAGCACCACTTTCACTCACTCTTGTGGGTTTTTTTTTTTCTTTTCATTTTTCCTTTTCACTTTTTCTTATGGAAAACTTTTAACATGTACAAAAGTAGGCAAAGCAATATAATGACCCCCCTTCCCATGTACCCACCTTCAACAGTTATCATCTCATGGCTGGTCTCATAGCATCTATCCCACTTCCACCTTCCCTGCCATCGTATTTTTTTTTTCAAATTTTTAAAATGAAGCAGCAGACATATTGAAGAGTGCTTGTGTCCTAAGTGTGCAGCACGCTTTGTTTCACCCTGTGAACTCACATGGTAATGGTTTGAGTACCCAATTCTGGTGTGTGTGTGTGTTTGTGTATGCGTGGTACAGGGGATGTTCTCTATGCCCAGCAGCTCTTCCCCACCTGCTGGGCATCCCACAATTCAACTTAGCCCCGACACTGTCTATCTGGAAATAGTTAAGGCCTCTGTCCCATGAGCTGGCCTCTGCTTGAGATGCCAACTGCAAGCCTAGGTTGTTACTTGTACTTCTGACCAACAGGCTATAAACCAGGCTCCCACAACTCTCCTTATGTTAATTAGCTACAGCGGCTCACAGAGCTCAGGGAACCAGTGTGCTCAACTGTATCAACAGTTACCATAAAAGGTTATAACTCAAGGGCACCGGATGGAAGAGGTTCTGGGGGCAGGATGTGGGGAGATGGTACAGAGCTTCTATGCCCTCCACGGGCTCCACTTTCCAAATTTCCAAACTTCACCAACACGGAAGCTGTCCAAACCCTGTCCTCCTGGAGTTTCAGCACATGAGCCAAATCATTAAATCACCAGTTGGTGGTGATCAATTCAACCTTTAACTCCCCTACCCTCCAATGAAATCGAAGGCTGGGACTGAAGGAAAGTACCAAGATCTTATAGGAACCAGATCAAGTCACTGGGGAAAGAACCCCTCTGCTGGATATTTTTCAAAATCCTTTGATGACCATCGAGAAGATGCACTGGAGATTTTGGGGTCCCAAGGTAATACTGGCCTCACAGAAGGAGTTAGGAAGTGTTATGTCTCCTGAATCTTTTGAGTTATTTTGAGGAGGCTTGGTGTTCCTTCTTCTCTAAATGTCTGGTAGGATTCACCAGTGAAGCCATCAATTGGACCCAGAAGTTTTTCTGTAGACAGTTTTGTGATTCAATCACCTTATTTCTTTGTGACTCAGTCGTGGGAGGATTTGTAGTTCTAGGAATTTGTCCACTTTATCTAGTTATCCCATTTGTTGGGGAACAAGTATTTACAGTACTCTATAATGATTTTTTAGAACTAACACCCCCAAAATATGTTCTTTTCATCATAGGGAACTGGAATGCAAAAGTAGGAAGTCAAGAGATACCTGGAGTAACAGGCAAGTTTGGCCATGGAGTATAAAATGAAGCAGGGCAAAGTCTAATAGAGTTTTGCCATAAAAATGCACTGGTCATAGCAAACACTCTCTTCCAACAACACAAGAGATGACACATGGACATCAACAGATGGCTAACACCAAAAGCATATTGATTAGATTCTTTGCAGCCAAAGATTGAGGACTGGAATGGGTGAATTTAACTCAGATGACCATTATATCTACTACTGTGGGCAGGAATCCCTTAGAAGAAATGGAGTAGCCATCATGGTCAACGAAAGAGTCTGAAATGCAGTACTTGGATGCAATCTCAAAAACGACAGAATGATCTCTGTTCATCTCCAAGGCAAAACATTCAATATCACAATAATCCAAGTCTATGCCCCAACCAGTAATGCTGAAGAAGCTGAAGTTGAATGGTTCTATGAAGACCTAAAAGACCTTTTAGAACTTACACCCCAAAAAGACGTCATTTTCATTATAGGGGACTGGAATGCAAAAGTAGGAAGTCAAGAAACACCTGGAGTAACAGGCAAATTTGGCTTTGGAATACAGAATGAAGCAGGGCAAAGGCTAATAGAGTTTTTCCAAAAGAACATATGAGTCATAGCAAACACCCTCTTCCAACAACACAAGAGAAGACTCTACATGTGGACATCACCAGATGGTCGACACTGAAATCAGATTGATTATATTATTTGCAGCCAAAGATGGAGAAGCTCTATACAGTTAGCAAAAACAAGACCAGGAGCTGACTGTGGCTCAGATCATGAACTCCTTACTGCCAAATTCAGACTCAAATTGAAGAAAGTAGGGAAAAACACTGGACCATTCAGTATGACCTAAATCAAATCACTTATGATTATACACTCGAAGTGAGAAATAGATTTAAGGGCCTAGATCTGATCGATAGAGTGCCTGATGAACTATGGATGGAGGTTTGTGACATTGTATAGGAGACAGGGATCAAGACCATCCCCATGGAAAAGAAATGCAAAAAAGCAAAATGGCTATCTGGGGAGGCCTTACAAATAGCTGTGAAAAGAAGAGAAGTGAAAAGCAAAGGAGAAAAGGAAAGATATAAGCACCTGAATGCAGAGTTCCAAAGAACAGCAAGGAGAGATAAGAAAGCCTTCCTCAGCGACCAATGCAAAGAAATAGAGGAAAACAACAGAATGGGAAAGACTAGAGATCTTTTCAAGAAAATTAGAGATACCAAGGGAACATTTCATGCAAAGATGGGCTCGATAAAGGACAGAAATGGTATGGACCTAACAGAAGCAGAAGATATTAAGAAGAGGTGGCAAGAATACACGGAAGAACTGTACAAAAAAGATCTTCATGACCCAGATAATCACGATAGTGTGATCACTCACCTAGAGCCAGACATCCTGGAATGTGAAGTCAAGTGGGCCTTAGGAAGCATTACTATGAACAAAGCTAGTGGAGGTGTTAGAATTCCAGTTGAGCTATTTTAGCTCCTAAAAGATGATGCTGTGAAAGTGCTGCACGCAATATGTCAGCAAATTTGGAAAACTCAGTAGTGGCCACAGGACTAGAAAATGTCAGTTTTCATTCCAATCCCAAAGAAAGGCAATGCCAAAGAATGTTCAAACTATCACACAATTGCACTCATCTCACATGCTAGTAAAGTAATGCTCAAAATTCTCCAAGCCAGGCTTCAGCAATATGTGAACAATGAACTTCCTGATGTTCAAGCTGGTTTTAGAAAAGGCAGAGGAACCAGAGATCAAATTGACAAAATCTGTTGGATCATAGAAAAAGCAAGAGATTTCCAGAAAATACATCTATTTCTGCTTTATTGGCTAAGCCAAAGCCTTTGACTGTATGGATCACAGCAAGCTGTGAAAAATTCTTCAGCTGGTGGGAATACCAGACCATCTTACCTGCCTCCTGAGAAATCTGCATGCAGGTCAAGAAGCAACAGTTAGAATGGGACGTGGAACAATGCACTTGTTCCAAATTGGGAAAGGAGAACATCAAGGCTGTATATTGTCACTGTGCTTATTTAGCTTATATTCAGAGTATATCCTGTGATATGGTGGGCTGGATGAAGCACAAGCTGGAATCAAGATTGTTGGAAGAAATATGAATAACCTCAGATATGCAGATGACACAACAATTATGGAAGACAGCGAAGAAGAACTAAAGAGCCTCTTGATGAAAGTGAAAGAGGACAGTGAAAAAGCTGGCTTAAAATTCAACATTCAGAAAACTAAGATCATGGCATCTTGTCCTATCACTTCATGGCAAATAGATGGGGAAACAATGGAAACAGTGACTATTTTCTTGGGCTTCAAAATCACTTCCAATGGTGACAGCAGCCATGAAATTAAAAGACGCTTCCTCCTTGGAAGAAAAGCCATGACCAACCTAGACAGTGTATTAAAAAGCAGACCCAGAGGGATGGTATGGGGAGGAGTGGGAGGGGGGTTCAGGATGGGGAACATGTGTACATCTGTGGCGGATTCATGTTGATGTATGGCAAAACCAATACAATATTGTAATTAGCCTTCAATTAAAATAAATAAATTTATATTAAAAAAAGCAGAGACGTTACTTTGCCAACAAAGGTCCATCTAAGTCAAAGCTATGGTTTTTCCGATAGTCATGTATGGATGTGGGAGCTGGACTATAACTATAAAGAAAGCTGAGTGCTGAAGAATTGATGCTTTTGAACTATGGTGCTGGAGAAGACTCTTGAGAGTCCCTTGGACTGCAAAGAGATCAAACCAGTCCATCCTAAAGGAAATCAGTCCTGAATATTCATTGGAAGGACTGATGCTGAAGCTCCACTACTTCGGCCAGCTGATGCAAAGAACTGACTCATTGGAAAAGACTCTTGATGCTGGGAAAGACTGAAGGCAGGAGGAGAAGGGAACAACAGAGGATGAGATGCTTGGATGGCATCATTGACTAGATGGACATGAGTTTGGGTGAACTCCAGGAGTTGCTGATGGACAGGGAAGCCTGGGGTCACAAAGAGTCAGACACAACTGAGCCACTGAACTGATGTAGCTGAAGCCACTGTAAGTATGGATTTCTATCATTTCAGCCAAAGACATAACTAAATGATACAGCCTCAAATCCTAGTTGAAAACTGTCTGTCCTTAAGGAGTTCCCAGCAGACTTGGGTCTCTGCCTCTGCCCCCACACCCTTCACCCATGAAAGCAGCTCAGGCACTATGGTGTCTTTTTGGCCTGGCTAGCTTGTCTATAAGTGGTTTGTGAACACCCCAGGTAGGCCTCTGCCTTTTCTTTGTGCACCCGGAGCCTGCACACTATGGGCCTTCAGAACCTCAGGGACCTTGCCCCATCCCTACCATGGCTGGAAGCCTGAGCTGTCAAAACTCTTGTGGATTCAGTTTGGCCCAAGGACTGCTTCCAGACCCTGGGGGCTTCACTACCTCTATAGCATGAACAGCAAGGTCCCTTGTAAGCAGAGCTTCTAACTGCCGTCCTGTGCTATCGTTTGTCAGTGGGTCTCTCTTGTGGCACCACGGGAGGCTGAAATGTAGAGAAAGGAAGACCGGAACTGAGTTTCAAGAGAGATATGGAGAGAGAAAGATGCATCCTGTTCAAACTGAGTGAGGTTCCCTGTATATTCTGGAAAAGGCTTCGTGTGCAAGAGGAGAATACAGACCCTAAGGCCCCAAAGAAGAAGTCCCCGGGTATGATGGGGGGAGTATCCCCTTTAGCAGCTCCAGATGGGAGCCAGTGACCCAGGAACTGTCCAGTTTTAAGCCAGCTTTTTCACTCTCCTCTTTCACTTTCATCAATAGGCTCTTTAGTTCTTCTTTGCTGTCTTCCATAATTGTTGCATCAGCTGCATATGGTCACATGAGCATGACTATGTAATTGACAAGTAAAGGAGAAAGGGGTACAGGTTTAGAGGGTGTTAGAGGGTAGGGTGGGGTCTGGTGAAGTAAGGTCCCCTCCTTCCTTCAGTATGAATTTCTCTTTTTGAGTTTCAAAGCAGCCACATGGCAGTTTCCAATCCTTATGACCCCATGGTAGCCTGCGTGGGGCTGGGTGCCTTAGCCCCTTCACATGGACAAGCCCCACCATGTGGCTTCCCAGAGTTCAAGGAGCAGGATCTGGGGGTTCTGTTGGCTGCACACTTCCTCACTGTAGCCTGGCTACCTCCCTTCTCTGAACCTCTGTCTTGTCCTCTAATCGGGGACAGGAGCTGCTACCTTAACAGGACTAACCCTGTGAGGACTAATGAGGGGAATCTTAGAGTTAATAGCTGGCTCCAGCAGATTGAGTCTATTCAGATCTCCAGATTAAAATAAGTCTTGCAATGTTATGTGGAATTTCTTCCCTGAAGCCAGATGAAACCCATACCTTGGCAGTTCCAGGGTCTCCACTTAGCCAGCTGGACATCAAACCCAAAGGGGCTCAAACAAGCTAACAAACAAACAGGAGAGAATGATCATAACCAAGTCCACGAGCACAGCTTCTGGCTGGACTGTAGCTGGGTCTCAGGGACATCAGCAGGAATTGTCTTTCCCCACCTCTCAGCTCTGCTTACTGATGTCATCCTCACCCAAGCAGCTCTGCCTTTATGGAACAAGGCCACCAACTGCCACAAGCTGATGTCACATCCCTCCAACTGCCACAGGCTGACCTTAGGTATCCCTTGTTCCTGACGGAAATAAACCTCCACTCTCCAGGATCCCAGCATATGCCCTGAGTAGTCACTTGTCCAGCCCCGAGTCAATCACAGGTGTCCAGGGAGGATGGAACATGCTGATTGGTCAGGTGGGGGTCATGTGACCACCCCCTCTGGGAAACCTGTGAGCTGTTCAGCATGTTTCAGGGAGGAGACAGTGTGATGCCCCAAGAGCAGGGGTGAGGGCGCAACTGAAGGACCTGCCGTGATGTTTCTGGGCTGTACCTGCTTACATCCTCCTCACATACCCAGTTTCCCCTACTTACAAAATGCTCTGTGATGGGTCTCTTCCCTTACCAAGCCCCATTTCACTCACCCACACCAAACAGGATCAAGCCCTCCTGTTTGGAGACAGGACTGGGGGTCCCCTCCCAGCCTCAAGGCTTGTTTTCAGTGTGTGATTGCAGTCACTTATTCAGTCAAGAAACACCCACTGAGCATCACCACCTGCTGCTATGGGTTTACAGGACTGCTGGCTGAATACTGGGCATTGCCCAGCGGCCTCCCAAAGGGAGTGAATTTTGTCTGAGGAGCATCTCAGACACAAATCACTGAATAACCTAATCGCTTTCCTATACCCCTGAAACTAAAACAGCCTTGTAAATCAACTTTACTTCAATTAAAAAAATACACCCTCATTAAAATTGTCCTTAAAGTTGTAAAGTTTTCCCTTTCAAATGTAGGTTCCTAATATGCCTGTAATTGCTTTGGTGGCATTTTTTGAGGTAGTGAATCCAGTTTTGTTTTCCAATTGGATGCCAAATTGTCTGAGCACCATTTATTAAATGGGCCTCCTTTCCCCCATTTACATAGTAAGAAACCTTTTTCAAACTCCTAGTATCAAGGACCTCAGGTCTTTGGTAATTTGTAGAGCACCCCACATCCATGCTCCCGTCTGTGCCTTCTCCCCTCCTTTTACCACTGCAGTTTCTCGTATTCACAAGTGCCCCAGAAAGCCCCATGTAGTGACCTGTGGATGTTTCTGTGAGGACAGGGGACGTGAGCATGGAGTCCATACGATCATGTGACCACGCTGTGTGACCCCAACATGGAGTCTGGCTTCCTAAGTCAAGAGTCTGTGTATCTTCCTTTTGGTGTCTGGTTGTGCACAGTAGGGCTGGTAGATTGGAACCTGGGGTTGTGGGGCTGGCAGTGGAGAGATTAGACGTCACAGCTTGCTTTTCCATTCATTCGCCTCCTATGGGCTCTGCCTAGCCAGTGTGGAGACATTTCTGACACCTTTCTCCTAAAAGCCTGAGAGGTGCTCACTGCTTGTGCTTCTCATCCCCTGTCTTATCCTTCCTTATGTCATGTTGACTGTAAGGTACCTGTTGCTACGTGTTTTTAATAACAATGAAACAATGTAGGATTGATACAAGCTACAGCATGGATGAACACTGACCACATCCTAAGTGAAAGAAGCCACCCAGATCACATGCACATCTGATGCTTTAAATCCATCCAGGATTTGAAATGAGAGAAAGTCTCAGTCAAGGTTCCAGATAAAAGAAAGAACACCAAATCAGAATGAAAAAAGATACTACCATAGAGTTGGGACAGCTGGTGAAAGTTGAAGTGGACCTATGGATCAGATGGTTAGAAGATAGTTTCATAATCCTCATTTCGGGGATATGTGCTGGGTTCCTGGGAGAGTATCCTTGTTTAGGATAAAACACACTGGAGTATTTTGTATAAAGGGGCAAATATGAATACCTTGAGTCTTGCTATTGAACATTTTCTGTAAGTTTGAAATGATTGAAAAATAAATTACTTCTCAAAACAACCATGTCAATAGGACAGAAAAGTCAAGACAATATCAAACATGGCTAGAGAGGTCAAGTCCTACCCAGATCCTACTCACCCCAAGTGATGATAAAATTAGCCCTTGTAGGGTTTCACGTGATTGTAAGAGACACTGTGGGAAGATTCTATTAGGAGTCACCATCTCTTGGGTGTTGCGTATGACCTGGATGTGGTAGAAACAGTGGGATTTCTAGTTCTAGCTTTTGAGATCAATCCACCAAAAATCTCTTAGAATATATGAATTCAGTAAAGCTGCAGGATCCAAAATGAATGCATAAATCTCAGCTGTGTTCCTGTACACAAATAATGAACCATCAGAGAGAGAAATTAAGAAAACAGTCCCATTTAAAATAACATCAAAAGAACAAAATACCTAGGAATAAAGGTATCCAAAGACATGAAAGACTTGAGCACTGAAATTATTAAGATATTGGTGAAGAATTTGAAGACTCAAATGGAGGAAAGAGATCCTGTGCTCATGGATGGAAAGACTGCTTAGTGCTAAAATGTCCATTCTAACCCAAACAGCACACACATTCAATGCAATTCCAACCATACTTCCAATGGTATTTTTCACAAAAACTGAACAAACAATCCTGACAGCTGCATGGAACCACAAAGGCCCCTGAACAGCTAAGGGGCTCCTGAGAAAGGAGAACAGTAACTGGAGGAAATTCACTCCGACTTCAAACCATCTTATGTGGCTATGGTAACCAAACCATGCGGAAATGGCACAGAAAGAGGAAACTAGCCAGAATATTAGCAAGGAGAACCAAGGGAAAAAACTGCTAATATGTGGTCAGTTAACTGATGACAAGTCTGCCAAAGACATACACCTGGGAAAGGAAGGTCCCCTCAATAAATTGAGAGGACCTCTCAATAAAGAGAGGGAGAGAGGGAGAGAGGGAGAGAGGGAGAGAGGGAGAGAGGGAGAGAGAGAGAGAGGGAGAGAGGGAGAGAGGGAGAGAGAGAGAGAGGGAGAGAGGGAGAGAGGGGGAGAGGGGGAGAAAGGGAGAGAGGGAGAGAGAGAGAGAGAGAGGGAGAGAGGGAGAGAGAGGGAGAGAGAGGAAGAGAGAGGGAGAGAGGGAGGGAGGGAGAGAGAGAGAGAGAGGGAGAGATAGAGAGGGAGGGAGGGAGAGAGAGGGAGAGAGAGAGAGAGGGAGAGAGAGGGAGAGAGAGGGAGGGAGAGAAAGAAAGACACGGAGGACCCAAGCTCTGATGGATAGTGTGGGTATATATACTGCTTACAAGGTAGCTATTTTCAGCAAAGATAAAAATCAAAAGTCCAGACTTACAAATTATCAAGGAAACATAAGGTAATCCATACCAAAGAGAGAGGGTTGTAAATAATCACTTTTAGCATAAGGTTCATAAAAAGGGAGAGGGTTGTAAATAGTTACTTGTCACCGTATGGAAAAACTAATGAAGGAAATGCATGCATTCCTCAGCCCTGGGAGCGGCTTGCCAACTCCTCTTAATTCCTGAATATTCAGGAATTAATGAGGAACAGAGGATTCAGGACAGATCCAAAAGAGCACACAGGAAGCCTGTTAAATGCTTCCTGACAAAACTCCAGATCAAAACTATAAGAAAAAAAATTTCCAAAGGGTTTCAAAAGGAAACCATTGAATTTGCCACATGCCAGCAACTATTTACATAGCATTCACATTGCATTTATAACATTTATACTGTGATTCTATGTATTAGTTATTATAAGTAATCTAGATTTTATTTAAGGTATACAAGAGGATACTTGCCCAGGTTATTTGCAAATACCATTCCATTTTATATAGGAGACTTGAGTATACCAAAATTAGGGTATTCTGGAACCAATTCCCCAAGGGTACCAAGACATGACTGTGTAAATTATTCAATAAAACATGGAGGTAGGGCTTCTCTGGTAGCTCACTGATAAAGAATCCACCTGCCAATGCAGGAGACATGGGTTCAATCTCTGGTCTGGGAAGATCCCACGTGCCTCACAGCAACTAAATCTATGCCCCACAACTACTGAGCCTGCTTGGTCTAGAGTCTGCATAACACAACTAGAGACTCTGTGCACAATAGTGCACAATGTAAAGATATCTCATGACACAAGGAAGACCCTGCCTGCCCCAATTAAGACCTGATGAAGCCAAACAAATAAATATCTTTTTAAAAAACAGAAAAAAAACAAATGTTGGCAACAATGCAGAGAAGTTGGAACCTTTAAACATTACTTGTGCAAATGGAAAACGATTCAACATATGTCTATGATATGAATGTAAAATTACCATATAGCTCAACAACTCTATTCTTGGATATATACCCCAAGGAAGTGAAAACAGGTGTTCACATATATTGATAGCAACACTCTTTATAAGACCCAAAAGGGAGAAATGGTGCAAATGCTCACCAGTGGGTAAATAGATAAACCAATTGGAGTGGATCCATAAACCATTATTATTTTTCCATAAAAGAAATCAAGTGGAATGGTGCAGGCTATGTGGAAAACAGTGTGCCAGTTCCTCGAAGCTCCCTCACAGGGTTTACCTGTGATCCGCCACATCCATATCAGGGCATACTCCCAACAGACTGGGAACAGGGGCTGGGCACCTATGAGTACACCCCCCCCACCACCCCAAGAGCAGTATGCATCACAGTAGCAAAAGGTGCCAGTGACCCAACTGTCCACCGTGGATGAGGGGACCAAATAAATGTGGTGGCATACACAAAAAGGAATGGGATTCAGCCTAAAAAAAGAAGGGATTCTGACATGTGCTATTGCAAACGGAAACCTGGAAGCCATTATAAATGAAGTAACTGTCACAAGCAGAACAAAATGACATGATTCCACTTATATGAGGTACACACAAGTTCCTCATGTAAGTCAAGTTCAAAGGCAGAAAGTAGAGTGCAATGGCCAGGGGCTGAGGTAAATTTGTCTTTAATGAGCACAGTTTTACTGGTGAAAACAGAAACGTTCTGAACATGGATGGAGAAGATATTTGCACAGCAATGTGAGTGTGGTTAATGCCACAGAACAGTGTACTTAAAATGTCTTAAATGGTAAATAATCTGTACAATTAATCACACACACCTACACAAACACACAAAATACATAAAGTCCCAATACATGTTATAATACAGAAAAGGCCATATTTATCTTATGACTCAGGTCGTATTTACCTGTGCACTTTGCATCCACCAAGTTTGTGAAAATGAGGAAAAGTATCAATCACGGTTCCAGGAAAAGAAACCTGGATCAGAATGGGGAAAGACGTCTCCCTAAAGTTGGGGCAGCTGGTGAAAGTTGAAATGGGCCTTGGGTTGGATTGTAACATGGAAACCATGTAATTTCCTCGTTTGGACACTACATGCGGGTTCCCTGGAAGAACACTTTCCCTTTTCCTTTCTTGGGTAAAACTCACTGGAGAATCTTGTGTGAAGTGGCGAGTGCACTCAAGTAAGGAAGGCTGGGAAATCTGAGTGTGTAGATACACAAGACTTTGTTCTGCTACTGCCAGTTTCTGTACGTTTGGAATTATGGCAAAGTCAAAAACTTTCCAAAACACCTTATCAATACCACACCAGAAAATCAGAGAAAACATCAGACTTCCTAATAGAGGGCAAGCTTTGTTACCTAGATCCACTTCATACAAACTCATGAACCTGATCACCCCGTGCAATTGACAGGCACTGTGGGAAGATGCCAGTAGGAGCCACTTTGTCTTCCATGTTGTGAATGACCTGGATGTGATAGAAACAGTGGGATTTTTGAGTTATAACTTTCTACATAATTCTATTAAAACACCATTGGAACTAACACATGAATTCAGTAATGGTACAAAATCAATACATACAAATCAACTGTACTTCTAAACACAAAAAATGAACCATCAGAAAGAGAAAGAAAACAATCCAATTGACAACTGCATTAAAAAGAACAAAATACCAAGTAATAAATTTAACCAAGGGCTTCTAAGACCTGCACACTGAACACTTTCAGATGTTGATGAATAAAATGAAGAAGAAACCAATAAATAGAAAGATATCCCATGCTTATGGAATGGAAGAATTAGTGTTGTTAAAATGTCCATTCTTTGCAAAGCAATGTCCACTGTGAATGCATTATTTGCCTAACTTTCAATGGTATTTTTCACAGAAATAGAGCAAATCCTCTTAATATTCATGTGGAAATAGTCAAAGGAATCCTCAGAAATGAGAACTGGCTGGAGGCATCTTATGCTTTGACTTCAGTGTCATGAAGCTATAATCATGAAAACTGCATAGGACTCATCAGTGCACAGATGAGAAGAGCAGGACATGTTACAGAGCCCAAGCTCATTCTGCTCACTGCACAACAGGCCAGTAAATTGGGAGAAAGTGTTGGAACAAGGAATGATGATTTTAATTGGAAAGCTAGCAGACCAAGAAGATGGCAGACTGGCCACTCAATCCATCAGACCCAACTGGGGCTCCTTTCATACACAAGGGGAGGGGTTGGTGCCCACTGCAATGCTGACCAGTGGCTGTTTGGCACTGCAGCTCCACCTGCCCCAGCCCTATTACAACTGTATTACTTCAGGTAGTGATAAGTGCCCTGCAGAGAATGAAGCCAGTCTACAGCCATAATACCCTGAATGCATTGCATTGCCTCTGGTCTTGGAAGCTAAGTTAGGGTTGGGCCTGGTTAGTACTTGGATAGGAGACCACCTGGGAATACTGGGTGTTGTAGGGTTTCGGGCTTCCCTAGTGGCTCAGATGGTAAACAATCTGCCTGCCACGCAGGAGATTTGGGTTTTATCCTTGGGTCGAGAAGATCCCCCTGGAAAAAAGAAATGGCTACCCATTCCAGTATTGTTGCCTGGAGAATTCCATGGACAGAGGAGCGTGGCAGGCCACAGTTCATGGGGTCGCAAAGAGTTGAACACAGCTGAGCAACTAACATTAACTAACTAACTAAGGGGATGAAGACTCAGAGAGCTGCCTTTTTTGGTAGGCTCAGCAGAGAAGGTTCTCCAGGCGCCAATGGTTGTGAAGGAACTTAATGGACCCCTTTCCTATATGGCCTCACTGATGCCAGGAGCCAGGCTTTGCCAAATAACAGTCCAGAGACCAGCCTGTCATGGTAAGTTCATTCTGCTTTCTTGTTTCTTACATCTGACCATTCAAGAAGCCCTCACATGTGTTTTACCTCCTTACCATGTCTTTTCTTCATCCAGGTTTCCATCTGTGCTGGTAGTGCCTCCCCTGCATCCATTCCTGCTTTGAGCCACAACTGCCCCTTTAAGCTACAGACCCCATCCTCCACGCTGCAGCAGAGCGGGCTGGGTCACCTGGAACACGGGTCCTGCCACTGCTGTGAGTGATGTTGCAGGATGCTCACCATCCTTTAGGTTTGCCCTGCTCAGCCCCTCACCACCTCCTGTCATCCGTGGGGCCAGTTCTTCCAAGGGGGGTGGCAGGCTCTTCAGCTTCTGGTTGACATGCTCTTTCTCCAGCTTGTTACCTTCCTTAGAAACGTTTCATCATCTCCACCAAATGCCCACTTGGAACTTTTAAGGTGGCCCTTGAAACAGGCTCCTGTGTCACGCCGGTGCCCTTGCCCCTCCCCCCTTGCCTCCACGTGACCGCTGGGCATTCCCCATCCCAAACCGTAACAAACTTGCCTTAGTTCCTGCCACAGTGTCCTTTTCTGCATCTCTGGCGACATCTCTCATCATCCTTCCTCCTCTGCACTGTCTTCCCTCCATCAGGATCACCTGGTTGCAGGAACTGAGAAAAGTGAAGCTCCCTGTGCCCCCAGAGACCTCTCTTCTCCCCAGCTCTCACCTCATCCTCATCCCTCTGGATTTAGCATTTTGTACTCTTTGAACTGGGCATTACGATGAATTTAATTGCTGCTGTACACTCTTCCCCACTCCAACTTGATATTCAGTTTTCCTTTTTAATTTTTCAAGTTATTTTAATTGTGGTAACAGTGATTTATGACATTACATAACTCTCATGTGTGCCTTGTATGTCAACTTCACACACACAACACCGTGCTCACCGCCAAAAATTTATTTTCAGTTCCTCACCATACAGTGGGCCCTTTACCTATTTCTCCCTCTTTCTTTTCATTTTTAAATGTCAGTGATGCGTACAGGCCTTGGCACAAAGTAGATGACAAGCCAACGTATAGGTGATGAAAAATTTATAGTGAAAAAAATTAGACCTAAACTCAAAGATGATTTATGGAGAAAAAAAAGAAAGTCTTTTCCATTAGCTTTTTTCCCCCATTAGCTTCAATAATGCTTTTCTATTAGCATAATGCTTCCTTTTTTCCTTCTATTCCCTTGTCTATTTCCATCTCTTTGGATCATAATGTTCTCTGCCTTACTGTCTTCCCATAACGCTGATGTAGGAGATAGATGGACTCCAGGTTAGACATTTACAACTAGCCTTCTGTTTACATTTCCTGAGACAAGAGATAGGTGGGCTCCAGTTGAGGCATTTACAATCAGCCTCCTGTTTGCCCTCTAAAATGGTAGTAAAAACAGAAAGATGATAAATAGCCAGCGTTTGTCTCTTATAAACACTTTAAAGTAACAGTCATGGCAAGGACAAAGAGGGACAAAATCCTGCTTGAATAAAGGATTAAGATATCTCCCCTCCCCCCACCCCCTTTTGGGACAAGGGAAACACTACACATGTGCAGAAAGGCTCCTTGTGGGTCAAAAGTCAGGTGGAAATGCCAGACCATAATGAGTCTTGCTTCTGCCAGAAGCCTCCACTTCGAGATCCATCTTAGCTGAGGGGTGTGGGCACACCAGGGGAGAGTCCCAGGATAGGTCGGATGTGAAAAAAGAAACCAGAAGATTGGCAGAAAGGAAGACAAAGACCCAGAAGAACTGGCCTATATAAATGACTTAGCCACCTCTTTATTGCACTCCATCTCACTAGGGCGGGGGGCCCCCATAACCTTGCTCTCCTGGTGTGTATCTCTGTCTTGCTTCTGACTTAACGAAATCAACTGTTTCTCTATGTTCTTTCCCACGTGTTGCTGTGCTATGTCTTTAATAATAAACTTTGTACCTGCATTTACAGTTTCTGCCTCCATACTAAATGCGTTTTTCACTGGGGCAAAGATCCAGGGAAAATTAGCTTCTAGCCTCTAGCCCTTGCTGGCCTGGTGGCTAGGATTCCTGGTTTTCATTCAGGCTACCCAGGTTCAGTTCCTGGGTAGGGAATTAGATCTCACTTCATGTCACCACTCACTGCTGCCTCACTGAAGTGAAGTGAAGTGAAGTTGCTCGGTCGTGTCTGACCCTTTGCAACCCCATGGACTGTAGCCTACCAGGCTCCTCTGTCTATAGGATTTTCCAGGCAAGAATACTGGAGAGGGTTGCCATTTCCTTCTCCAGGAGATCTTCCCAACCCAGGGACTGAACCCTGATCTCCCACATTATAGGCAGATGCTTTACTGTCTAAGCCACCAGGGAAGTGAGCTGCCTCACTGAGATCAACTCAATTTTTATCACCATTTAATCTACATCATATGAATTTTTGCAACTAATTTGTAACTTATAGAAAAAAGACTTCTTAGGTATTAACATACTGGTATTTCCAAAAGGGGGAAATACTTCTTCCCTAAAACTGCATTAAGAAAATTTGAACTTAAGAAAATATGTTTTGGTGTAGCAGAATTATTATTTTATCTTTACAAACCAGCATTTGTTAAATACTTAACTGCTAATAACTGTTCAGGCTTCCCTGGCGGCTAAGCTGGTAAAGAATCCACCTGCAATGCAGGAGACCTGGGTTTGATCCCTGGATTGGAAAGATCCCCTGGAGAAGGGAATGGCTACCCACTCTAGTATTTTGGCCTGGAGAATTCCATGGACTGTGTAGTCCGTTCATTTGCAGAGTCGGACATGACTGAGCGACTTTCACTATTCACTAATAACTGTTCAGCCTGAAATAAGAACTTACAAAAATCTTTGGACACAGATGCTCTAACTTAATTCCCCTCTGGGATAAATATTTTGCGTGTACTTTTAGGTTATATATACACAATAGGCACAGAACTCTTTTATTATGCATTTTATTTTCATATAAATTAACATCCTAGAAAAATTAAAATAGAAACACTAAATACAGTATTGCACATAGCAATCTCTGTTAAATGCCCCATTATATCATCAAAGTTCATATACACATGGAGGGACTGAAGGAGACAGGAAGATGGCAGAACAGCAACCCGAGAGCCACTACTGTGTCTGTGCACATCAGCTACAGACTGAAAGGTAAGGACAGTATTTTACATAAATAGAAACATAGTTACAATTCAGATTTTCTTTGTAAGTTGCTTCCATAATTGGTTTGCAATAGCAACACATTCTCCCCTTTATTCATAGCCATACCCCAGGACATATCATTTTTAAAAATCTATTAATGTTAGACAAAGCCATCACAATGCTTCAGGAGTGACTTTAAAATACTCTCAGAAAGAGTGGAGATATACTTTTTCCCTCTCAAACTAAAATAAAATATTTTCCTAGGCTCCTTTAGATCATAAACTCTTGCATACTCATTTCATAGCTTTTGATTAACTGCCGTAACACATAAAGAAAACCCCAATCAAGTCACAATACCCAGGCAGGTGGGTTTAATGAACAAGTCCTAGGTAGATATCAATCCATCTAAGAGTTATTATTTTTTTTTTGCCAACAGTTATCATATTTGGCAATTTTATGAGGATCATTTAAAAGCACTGTGTCATTTTCTTTGAGAAGGGCAATGGTAAAAGTTACCGAGAGGCACGACTTTGGTTTAATTGGCCTTTGCTGCAGACTGGCTTTATGTAGGTCCTAAAGGACATGGTTGATAAAGGCCCTCATTTAACTTAAAATTATGATTCCTGCCTATATTAAATGATGTATAGAAAGGGTTTTCCTTTTGCTATATTTTTTTTTATTCATTGTCTGATGAATTAAAAAAAATGATAATCTTCTTTCACAAATATATAGTTACAGAGGCCAACCCAAGAGCTGGGAAAGCCTTATCTATGACACATATAAATGGTACCTCAATTTTAAAATAGAAAATTTATATGTAGATGTGAAACTGATACAAACAAGTCACTAGAAATATCATGTTAACCATAAATCTAAATGCAGTGACGTGGAGTACTGGTCGTCAGGAGAAAGAGCGTTTCGCTGTGACAGGGAATAGTCTCACAACAGTAAGTTGGAGGTTACTGTTTCGCATGTTCAGAATTAATGCAGATACTGCCTCTTACACATGCTGTTTTGGTCTATTGGTAAAATACCATAAACTTTTACAAAAAGAAAAAGTGTCACATTCTCCACTGGCCTACTGCTTTTGCATTTTTATATGAATACAGTGTAGAATTCAACAACCAGTAAACTGTCTGGAAAGCATAAAGATTATGCAAGAGGCCAAGAAGAAACATGATCAAAATGACGAGTTTCCTTCTGCCCTCAGGCCGGCTGAATTCTGTGGAAGCGGCTGCAGTGACTCATTTTTGTTCTGCTTTTCATTGGTCAGGTTTTCATGCTAATTTTTGCTTTCTGAAATAAATGCATCAGATAAGAGAAATAGTCAGAAGGAATAACTTTAAAGAGTGTATGGAGTTTAGAATAGTATTTTCATTTGGATCAAATTCTTTGAGAAAAGGTTAAAGATCCACAGCTCATAAATGAAAAAAGATAAAAGTAAAATCTATTTATCTCTTAGAATTTTCACTAATATTTTTGAGGGAAAAAAAGGTTTCAGAATTTAGCTTCTAATCGATGTGAAAGAGTATCAGCTCACCTTTCTCATTTTCAGTCTTATGTACAAACACATAAATATGAAAATGGAACCGAGGCTTCATCTCATTGTTAATGTGATTTAATTCTCTTCTATGACTCAGATGGTAAAGAATCTGCCCACAATGTGGGAGACCTGGGTTTGATCCCTGGGTCAGGAAGATTCCCCTGGAGAGTGGAATGGTGACCCATTCCAGTATGCTTGCCTGGGGAATTCCATGGACAGAGGAGCTTGGCAGGCTATAGTCCATGGGGTTGAAAAGAGTTAGACACAATTGAGTGACTAACACATTTTCATCTCATTGTTAATGTGACTTAATTCTCTTCTATCCTTATAACAGCACAATTGTGGTTAGTAAATAACTATTCCTCCTCATTCTACACATGTACTTGAAGATTTACTTTCATCAAAAAGACGGAACATAAACCAAACCATAATATAATACTTGTTGTTCAATAAGATTTTGACACAGAGAAATGGAAGGGAAAATATCTTTTAAATGAAGATATAATTATAACTTTTTCTAAATAAAGCTGTTTAATTGTGGCCCAATTTGGGTTATTTGACTATCTTCCATTTACACTATATTAGACAAACTCAATTCAAAATGCTATTTGAAGCTCTAACCCAACTTTTCATTTAAAATAGCATTTATTTACTCTATAGTGCCAAGTGATAACCCCTCAAACATTCAACAAAACGTAAGACAGTATCACATGGACTCATCATGTCCACCAAACCCTTCCCTTCATGGTGAACAACCTGGTGTTTTATTTTGAAAGGAGAAACGAGCAAAGAGGGACCAGCTTGGCTTGTTACACTTGGCTGTGGGCTGACAGCTGCTGGTAGCCCCCTGTGAGGCCTGAGCTCCTGGTCTGAGCAAAGAACAATGCTGCACCTGGCACTCCCTGTGTTAGGCCCCAAGGGTGCTCATGGGATTACAACAGCTGTGCTGTGACCCATGCATGATGAGGAGAGTGAAAGATGGCCCCCAACTCCACCAGCAGCCCCGCACATATATGCACCCCCTCAGTGGACCATCTGGATGGTTAGGCTTTGAATGCTGAACACCGAGATTCTTGTAGCCTCTGGTACCTGATTACAGGCAGAAGGAAAAGGAGATTCTCTAAGTCAGAAGCTCACTATTTGTTCAAACTTAAGAGAAAGATGATTAAAATGTTATTAGGTGGATTTGTATATTCTGAGAAAAGAGTGTTTAAAAGCCAGAGAAAACCACAAATCAAAAAACAGAATAAATACTTACAATTCCAGAGTCATGTCTTGGTTTTATTTTATAGAGTGACTTTCCCTTTTTCTGCCTACACACCTCTTCAGCTTCTTTTACTCTAGGTGGGGAGAAAACACAGGTATAAACAAAGACTTACAAAGGTCACTACAGTGCATCTATAGCAGGCGAGCAAGTGTCATGAAGGATTGGATTTATCAGAGAAAGATAATGCCACATACACAGGAATGTAACCTGATACTTGATTCAAAAACATGATAGAGCTGGAAGTGACTTCATCCAGGGGCTCTTAACTTGGAATCAAAGAAGGCTGAATGGAATAGGACACAAGCACGTTTATATTTTTAGGCATACTAAAGGAGTCTTACACACAGGAAAATAGTCTTACACACACAAGAAATATCTGTCATATTCAGGTGAGGGTGCTGAGATTGGCTCCATTACATAAACGGGGATGGCACTACCATATAAATCAGAAGCATTAGTGAAGTAAGCAGTATCATATAAGAACTCATGTTTATTTAAAATGATCTCAGATTCAGTTTCCACATTGTTTCCCCAGGCAAGGAGCTCTATACGATGAATACTTGGGGCAGGTTTGTCTGTTTGTCTGTTCATTGAGCTTCATCAAGCATGGGAACCAGTCATTTGAAAACAGAAACTAGAGACTGAGCAGTAACGTTTGAACACATCTAGGGTTTCCTTTTAAACACATGCGTCAAGGAAAACAGCACTGAATTTACCAGAGGAACAGTTAGAAGAGGACATCATTGGAAGGGAGGCTGCGCGGCAAGTCTGGCCCTGCGGTCTGATGCTGGGGCAGCATCTGCTCGCTTGGCCCCCTGTGTCCCGCAGGAAGGACAAGGGCTCAAGTATGCAGAACACTGTCACTACTAGGACTGCCCAGAGCTGCCGCAAACACCCAAAAAGCTTCACTTTACGAGTTCTTTAGAGGGCTTCCCTGGTGATCCAGTGGCTACTCCCAATGCGGGGGCCTGGGTTCAATCTCTGGTCAGTGAACTAGATCCCATACACTGCAAGTAAGAGCTTGCATGCCACAGTTAAAGATCCCATGTGTGGCTACTAAGACCTAGTGCAGTTAAAAAAAAAAGGCACTAAAAGTTCTTTATAAATGCTATAAAATGTTATGAATGATTGCTTCTAATAAGCAAATAGTAAGAAATATGTGTGTTAGTTGCTCAGTTGTGTCTGACTCTTTGTGACTCCATGGACTATAGCCTTCCAAGTTCCTCTGTCCATGGAATTCTCTAGGCAAGAATACTGGAATAGGTTGCCATTCCCTTCTCCAGGGGATCTTCTCAACCCAGGGCCTGAACCCAGGTCTCCTGCATTGCAGGCAGATTCCTTACCGCCTGAGCCACCCGAAAAATATGTAGACTGGAATTTTATTAATAAAAACAGGTGCCTTTAGAAAGAAAACAACCTACTAGGTTAATTTATTTTTATTATTGTGATTCTCCTTGGGAATTAAAAATAGAGTCCTTCTGGAGAAACTGACAAAGCTGTGATTTATCTTAATAAAAGACTTCTTATGGAGATCTTGAAACCTGGTTCCCGAAAGAAATCAGTTATAAATATATTTCTTAAGCCTGATGGCAAAATTTCTAATGACAGAATTCATCTCCTATGCAGCTGAATGAATCCGTTTTTAAACAACAGAATGAAACAAATCGTTGAGTGCAGCAGCTATGAGATTACTGTTACAGCTCACAGTAAGGCACGATGGATCAAAGTAACTCTCTCTCTCTTTTTTTTAAGCAGTTAGTGAAAATCCAGTAGATCCTCTTTTAAATTTACTTGAGACTCTTTAAGGCATATTGTAATATTTTTTTTAAAAAATCGACTTCACAAGTATTTAGACCACCAAAGCATCTTAATTTTCTTACTATCTTATTTTCTAAGTATCACAGAAAGCCCAGTCTAATACAAACATTTTCAGTTTTACACAGAAAACAAGTGTGGCCGTTCCTACAGCAGGAGAACTAGAGAGTGTGGTCAGGATGCCTGAGTCGGCGCAGGGCTGTGGGCCCTGAAACCCAGGCAAGAGCCACAGGTGTGCGCAGGTGCCAAGGATGTTGCCCCAGCTCAGGGTTCAGGGCAGTTGTGCCCCGAGAGGTTTCAAAGAGAACTCTTAGTTTTCCATACTTTCCTTAGAAGGGGAAATGGGGCTGAAAGCGAGGACTCTGTACAGAGTAACCTGGGAGTGCTGCAGGGGACCCTGTTGCCCTAGACTCCCCACCGAGGCCAGAGCATCCTCCATCCTACTGGTTCAGGCTCTGGATATGAACATGACTGATGGGGCAAGTGGTTCCTGTCTTCCCAGACTCTTGGCTGCACACACGACTGAGCTAGGAGCAGGGCCCTGGGCACCAGACGGCCGAGAGGATTCCCAAAGTCAGGTGCAGAGGAATTTCGGAAAAGCAGCTCCCGGGCCAGGTGGCTCTGTTCCAGGTCAGTCCTCCGGGATGTGCTAGCTTGGAAGCAGGAGATGCAGGCACTTGTGGGCAGCTCTGCGAGCAGGCCCATCTATCCTAAGCCTCCTAGCAAATGCTGCTCCCAAATGCCAGTTCTCTTTCAACAAAACTCTGACAAGACTTTTCCCCCACACTTTAGGCAGGAAAAGAGAACACGTCCCTGGAGGTGAGCTGGCAGAAGTAAGAGGAAAAATACTGAGGGGAGCGGGGATGGAGAGGCCCCAGTCCCCTCCTGCTCAGGCCTTCCCCTGGGCACTGGGGATAGTCCATGAGCTCCAAGCGCGAGCCTGCTGATAACCCCCTTCCCTTCTGCCTCACCCCTCAGTCAATGATTCTTAAAGTTTCTTAAACTGAGTAGGAAAAAGAAGTTCATTACATAACTAGATACTAAGTGAAAAGGCACAGTGGTATAACATTTCAAATAACAAACAAAAATGACCTACACGTCCAGTTTGAAAAGGAGAAGGGGATAGGACCTCCTTCACAAAGGGATTCCCTGATAACTCAGTTGGTAAAGAATCCGCCTACAATGCAGGAGACCCCGGTTTGAGAGAGACCCACTCCAGTATTCTTGGGTTTCCCTTGTGGCTCAGCTGGTAAAGAATCCGCTTACACTGAGGGAGACCTGGGTTCAATCCTGGGTTGGGAAGATCCCCTGGAGAAGGGAAAGGCTACCCACTCCAGTATTCTGGCCTGGAGAATTCCATGGACAAGTCTATGGGGTCACAAGGAGTCGGACACGACTGAGCACTTTCACTTCACTACACAAAGAGAAAAAGCAGCCTGGCAAGCAAGGAAGAAGCCAGGGCTTGGCACTTGAGTTTAACTTCCAGTGAGGATTGGGGGGCGGGGGGGTGCAGTCTGTGGATGGTGTGCAGAGATATAACTCTTGCAAGATTCATGAAGATGATTTCTTTCTAATGTGGCTGTGCCCTTGATTAAGGGCATTCCTTAATCAAGACTTTACCTTGTTAGTTTCCCAACAGAAACAAAAGCCATAGATACACTGCTGTTGTCATTCAGTTGAAAGAGAAGGGAGCCACTCCTCTAACACCAAGCAGTAATAATCCAGTCTAAGTGAGTGCCCCAGGATCCAGGCATCAGGTCCTGAGCAGAGAAGAGTCTTCCAACCACGGGCTGAGAGCAGCGCTCTCCTCCCTCACCAGCTTAGCAGAGTCACCTGGAATGTTCGGTCTAAAAAATAATGCTAGCTTTCCTTCTTTCTAGTCTCTCTGCTTTTGGTGATGCTGTTTTTTCAAAACCACTGGAAGTGATGAGAGAAGAGTTTTCATTTTCACATGGTTTGTTTTCTTTCACATTTTTCTTTGCTTAGGTTGCTGACTAGAAGCTGCACTTCTTAGAATTAGCCTACCAAAGGTGTCACCTGAAAAACATTTAGTTCCCTTTATAGTTCTCTATTGGCAGCCTTTTAATTCAGTGAAAATAGTTTAATCCGAAAGAGCGGGGAGGGGCTCTGGACGGAGGCTGGGTGGGGGCGGGGGTGCGGCTCCAGGAGACAAGCAGGTATAGACGCCGAGTGGACTGAGTCCCGGCTCACCCGCCCTTCTTTATAACCGCGATGATCACACACCTACACACCCACAAAAATCCTGAAAATACAGTAGAAACAATCAACCACAATATTTCTTATGACTACAGGTGGAAAGAACTTAAGTGTTGTCAGGGACATATTTCTGAATTTGAGTTGGATTTCTGAACTTTAACGCTGACTCTGACTCAGCGAGAGAAGCAACCATATCCGCGCCTCCAGGGGTGACGATGTAGTTAGAACAGCTCACAGCGACTTCGACTCTTCTGACCAGACTTCACAGGAGCCTCAGAACTCTACGGGACCTGTCTGTGGGACCCGCCTCGGGATGCTGGGCTGGCGGAAGGCGCCTCTGTGCAGCCCACACCACATGCACCACTCAGCGCAGAGACACGTGAGGGGAGTCTGCCACTTAGTCAACAAGACCCGCTCAACTCTGGGGACTGTTCATAGTCCAGAGTCCAAGATTCCGTGACAATTAGATATATATGTTTTTTCCTTATGCTCTAAAAGCTGCAAATATATTCCTTTCACAAGTATAAGGCCAATAAGTAGAAATGATGTACATCAGCGTTTCCTGAAACTGTTATTGTGGAGAAGAGGTGGGTCCAAAGAGATGGATCATTTTTTAATAAGAAAACACATTCAAGTTATCAAGTTAATCCCCTAGATTCAGGATCTCTTTGATAACTGTCTAATGTTCTATAAATATAGGACATTATATGCATGAGCAACCGCAGGAAGAAACAGCTGTTTCTTAGGTTTGGAAAGGCTGTAGGTAAGGAAAGATGGGTCCACAGGACAAGGGTGTGCCCTTACTTCAAGGCAAAGGAAACAAAGATATCACACACACATACACACATCTCAGAATAACCTCCTGAGGTACATATTATTGTTACCGAACTTTAACCATGAAGAAACTGAAACTTAAAACGGTCAAATTACTCACTCGGGGTCAGAGTGAGTGGCAGATCCAGCCAGACAGAGACAACACCTCCTCAGCCCAAGCTGTAAGCCTCCCTCTGTATAGCCTCCTCACAAGGCAAACGCAGACGACGATGAAAAACACGGCCACCAAAATCTTCCTCTAGTTATTAACATGAACATAGTTATTTACACTTATGCATTTATATTTATCATATATTTACATTCATTATAGTAATTTATGTTTATTATATTTGTTTTTATTTCTGTTTATTTAGAAGTATTTGATTCTGAAAGGCTGAATCTCCTATAACTCTGAATATATAAAATGTGGCAGGTTAAAATAGTTTTTGATAAAAGAAGATACCTAGAAAAATGGGTGCATGTGTTTTACCAGATCCTGGAGATTCCAGGTTCAATCTCTGGGTCTCCCACATTGCAGGCAGATTCTTTACTGTCTGAGCCACTAGGGAAGCTCGATCCTGCAGAGGAGTAGTCTAACTGGACAAATTCTGAACTGTATTCAAGGAAACATATTAATGGAAACATATTAATGGGCTACAGTGTTCATTTTTGAAAAAGGAAAGCATATAAGATCCAGAGAAAACAAAACTACAACCACATTTTCTTGATTCAAATATATGGGAAGAATTCTTGGTGTGGCTGTCTACATAAGGGATGTGAACTGCAGTTAGTAAAAAGGCAAAAATACAGAAGACATAAACTTTTCAATTAGGCTTTTTGTTTGTTTACACAAATCTTCACTATAAACAAAGTAAATTTTAAGCTTTAACTCAGTGAAGGCATTTGTGAGGAGAGGCAAGTCAGCACACACTTGGAGTGTGTAGTGCCCTTGCTTTTTGGTGATATAACCTGACAGAGGGCTACGACTCAGAAACCTACAAGGGCAGGGAGCACATTTCCCCTGTTATCCCAGATCATAGTGGTCTTACCCAAGTGGCAGCCAGTAGGTGCTCAGAGTCTCTGACAAGTGTTGAAAATGCTGACATTCTGTGCTGCTGAACATGGGAGATGCATCTATGTTAGAGCCTAGGTGAGTAAACAGTAAGGTGCACACTCCATGTGTAAATAAGACCCTGAATTACATTCTGTCACACCAGAGCATCTTCCCCTGTTCTTCCATAAGAAATTTACTATGGTATCAGAAAGTTGAGAAATCTGGAAGATGCCATTTAGAACCTTTAAAAATGCTTGGATGGTACATTTTAAACATTCACTGAAAATAGGAATATTTGTATTCATAAACATGTTGGGACTCTAAAGCCCTGATAACATAGTTTTCATGGTTAATTTAAAATCTCTCGGAACTTCCCTGGTGATCCAGTGGTTAGGAATCTGCCTGTCAACGCAGGGGACATGGGTTGGATCCTTGGTTTGGGAAGATACCACAGGCCAATGAGCAACTCAGCCCATGCCCCACAGCTGCTGAGCCCATGGGCTCCAGAGCCTGCAAGCTACAGCTACTGAGGCCTGTACACCTGGACCCTGTGCCCTGCAACGAGAAGCCCGTGTGCCGCGGAAGAGCTGCCCCGCTCACTACAGCTAGAGAAAGACTGAGCACAGAACCAGGACCCAGGCCAGCCAAGAACAAAGCAAAGCAAAAAAGCTCTCATTAAGAAAAAGAAGGCTTGCTTTTCTCATGGCTTTTGTAGTCTCACTGCTCAGTCGCTCAGTCATGCCCGACGCTTTGTGACCCCATGGACTACAGCACGCCAGGCTTCCCTGTTCTTTACCATCTCCCGGAGTTTGCTCAAATTCATGTCCATTGAGTCAGGGATGCCATCCAGCCATCTCATCCTCTGTCATCTCCTTCTCCTCCTGCCTTCAGTCTTCCCCACCATCAGGGTCTTTTCCAGTGAGTTGGCTCTTTGCATCAGGTGGCCACAGTATTGGAGCTTCAGCTTCAACATCAGTCCTTCCAATGAATATTCTGGGTTGATTTCCTTTAGGACTGACTGGTTTGATCTTGTGTCCAAGGGACTCTCAAGAGTCTTCTCTAGCACCACAGTTTGAAAGCGTTAATTCTTCCATGCTCAGCCTTCTTTATGGTCCAACTCTCACATCCATACATGACTACTGAAAGAACCATAGCTTTGACTATACAGACTTTTGTTGGCAAAGTGATGTCTCTGCTTTTTAATACACTGCCTAGGTTTGTCATAGCTTTTCTTCCAGTGAGCAAGTGTCTTTTAATTTCATAGCTACAGCCACCATCTGCTTTGATTTTGGAGCCCAAGAAAATTGGAATTCTCCAGGCAAGAATACTGGAGTGAGTAGCCACTCCCTTCTCCAGGGGATCTTCCTGACCCAGGGATGGAACCCAGGTCTCCTGCATTGCATGCAGATTCTTTACTGTCTGAGCCATCAGGGAAGCCCCCAAGGACTATTAGACATAGACACAGACTATAGACTGTAGACTATTATACTATAGACATAAAGAGTTTGTCACGTTTCCTCCTGTGACACTCAAAAGAGAGTACAGCAGAGCTATTTATACCACAGTGGTTTGGAATCATGTGCGAGAAAGATGTGGGCAATGCAAGGCAGGAGCGCCTCTAGGAAACATAGGGAGAACAAAACCATAGTTTTTTCCTCTACTGGATTATTCCTTTCAGGCTAAAAATATGCTGTTGATTCCTCCATTAAAAAAAAAAAATCCTTCACTCTTCTGCCTCCAGCAAGACCTTCTTTCTCTGCTGACCTCCGAGTGTACTGGCTCCTCCAGAAAGCTACCCATCATCCTCTTCTCCTGCGTCCATCTAACCAGGCGCCTGTCACTGACTACCTAATGGTGCCTGCCCTTGTGAAGACACCAATTCCTCCTGTTCCTGCAAGCACCACAGCATGTCATATGGCTCTGGTTATGCTCTTCTTCTGGAGCCTCTTCCACATGGTCCACCAGGCTCCACGATCTGGCCCAATACCCCTCTGTACAGTCATGTTCCACCTCTTTCCTCCTGCTCACTCTGTTCAGGATGCTCACTGCATCTGCCTCCCTCAGGCTTTGCACTTGCCACTCTTCCTGGCTGGAATGTTCTATCTCCATCAGTTCAATTCAGTTCAGTCACTCAGTCGTGTCCGACTCTTTGCGACCCCATGAACTGCAGCACGCCAGGCCTCCCTGTCCATCACCAACTCCTGGAGTTCACTCAAACTCATGTCCATCGAGTCAGTGATGCCATCCAGCCATCTCATCCTCTGTCATCCTCTTCTCCTCTTGCCCCCAATCCCTCCTAGCATCAGAGTCTTTTTCAAATGAGTCAACTCTTTGCATGAAGTGGCCAAAGTATTGGAGTTTCAGCTTTAGCATCAGTCCCTCCAATGAACACGCAGGACGATCTCCTTTAGAATGGACTGGCTGGCTCTCCTTGCAGTCCAAGGGACTCTCGGAGTCTTCTCCAGCACCACAGTTCAAAAGCTTCAATTCTTCGCTGCTCAGCTTTCTTCACAGTCCAACTTTCACATCCATACATGACCACTGGAAAAAACATAGCCTTGACTAGACGGACCTTTGTTGGCAAAGTAATGTCTCTGCTTTTTAATATGCTACGTAGGTTGGTCATAACTTTCCTTCCAAGGAGTAAGCGTCTTTTAATTTCATGGCTGCAGTCACCATCTGCAGTGATTTCGGAGCCCCCCCCCACAAAAAGTCTGCCACTGTTTCCACTGTAGCCCCTGCGTTATTCCTTCACTTCCTTCAAGTCCCTGCTTACCCAACACCTGTCACAGAATACTGTCTGACAGGCCCACATATACTGCTGCACCTCCTTCAGCTCTCTCTTCCCTTTGCCCTGAGTCCCCAAAGGATAGAGCAGGCCTCTTTCCTCACTGAGCACTAACACAGGACACGTTCTTTCCCCTCTGAGCCTTAGTTTCATGTTGTCAAGTGTAACCTCTGGACAACACGATGGCTCATGCTGGGAGAGTGCCATCTGCTCTTCGAGTAAATGCAGAGTGGTCAGGGCTTGGTGGGGGAGTTGGGGAGAAAGCTGGTGGATTATCCAGAGAAGGTCAACATTGCTCAGTAAGATAAAATGGCAGATGAAACTGATTAAAGTTTTCAAACTTAGAAAGATACTCAAAGTATCGGGGATCCTGGGTGTTTTATTATTGATTTTAATAAACAAACAAACAAAACACCCCAAAGCAAAATAAATCAAAATAGAATGAAATAAAATGCTCATGGGCTTCATATAAGACAACATTCAGAAAGAGCAAGCATGAGTTGGTGCAGTCACCATGGAGAACAGTATGGAGATTCCTCAGAAAAACAGAGGTACCAGAAGATCCAGCAATCCCACTCCTGGGCACAGATCCAGAGAAAACTGTAATTCAAAAAGATACATGCACCCCAATGTGCACCCCAACAGCAGCACTACTTACAATAATCAAGACATGGAAACAAGCTAAATGCCCACAGACAGATGAATGGGCAAAGATGTGGTACATATATATTCAATACAATGGAGTTTCACCATTCTCTAGGTCCATCTAGGAACATGGATCCAGGGACAGGTGAATCCATACTAAGTGAAGTCAGTCAGATGGAGAAAGACAAATATCATATGACATCACTTATATGTGGAATCCAAAATAAGACTCAAGTGAACTTATATATGAAACAGAAATAGATTTACATAGAGAACAGACGTGTGGTTGCCAAGAAGGAGGGGGCTGGAGGAGGGATGGAGTGGGAGGATGGGACTAGCAGATGAAAACTATTATATATAGAACGCAAAAACAACAAGGTCCTACCGTATAGCACAGAGAACTGTGTAGCACTGAGAATATATATCTCAGGATATATATTCAATATCCTGAGATAAATCATAATGGATATATGTATGACTGAATTACTTTGCTGTACAGCAGAAGTTAATGCATTATAAATCAACTATACTTCAATTAAAAATTTAAAAAATAAAAAAGAGGAAGCAGACAAAAGCACCCGAATTTGAGTTTGATATGGAATTATAATATGCAGATAAGAAATATTATGCATGCATAATAACTTTGACGATGATGATGACAACCATGGTGCCAATGATCTAAAGGTCCTTTTAAGGAGGAACAAATTATAAACAAGAGCTTTCCACAGAAACTAAGGAGCCTGGACTGGAGGACACTTCTTTGCCATGATGGCTGTTCATCTGGACAGCTGAATAGACTAGCAATGCCCGTGTCCAAGGCCATGCTGCGCTTCCACGGCCAGTTCCACAGCATCAGGATGGCCAGTCCTCACTGAGGGCCCACTGGCTAGGAAGCACCATGTAAAAGGTCTGTCCTTGCCCCAAGAAATGTCTGCTTTCTTCTCAAGGGCTCAAATTTTCTCTCCTGACCTAGCAGTTGCCCATGGTTCACATTTCTAAGCCTGTTTATATGAGTAAAAGCAAAGATCTTGAGCAGCGACCTGGTCAGGGGCCCATGGAGAGAGGTCCTAAGTGAAGATTCAGATGCCAGGCAAGGGCCCAGTGGGCGGTAGAGGGGACATTTTGGTGAGAAGGTGGAGGCCCAACACAACAGAAGTCAGAGATGGGGCTTTACCCCAGAGCAAAGGCGAACACATTTCTTCCCCCTTTTATTTATTTTAACCATTATCATAGCCACTCTTTTTTTCCTAAGGATTTATCTCTTCTCCATTAGAACTACAGATTGAGAAAACTTGGACAATCTGACTTCTCTCATGGAGATTAGATCTGAAAAAAGTGTATTTGGAATACAGGAGTCATTTCAGATCACATATACACATATTACCTATTCTGTGTCTGTGTGTGTTTTAACATGACTTAAGATTTCCTGAAAGAAGAGATAAGAAAGCCTTCCTCAGAGATCAATGCAAAGAAATAGAGGAAAACAACAGAACGGGAAAGACTAGAGATCTTTCAAGAAAATTAGAGATACCAAGGGAACATTTCATGCAAAGATGGGTTCAATAAAGGACAGAAATGGTATGGACCTAACAGAAGCAGAAGATATTAAGAAGAGGTGGCAAGAATACACAGAAGAACTGTACAAAAAAGATCTTCATGACACAGATAATCACGATAGTGTGATCACTCACCTAGAGCCAGACATCCTGGAATGTGAAGTCAAGTGGGCCTTAGAAAGCATCACTACGAACAAAGCTAGTGGAGGTGATGGAATTCCAGTGGAGCTATTTCAAATCCTGAAAGATGATGCTGTCAAAGTGCTGCACTCAATATGCCAGCAAATTTGGAAAACTCAGCAGTGGCCACAGGACTAGAAAATGTCAGTTTTCATTCCAATCCCAAAGAAAGGCAATGCCAAAGAATGCTCAAACTACCGCACAATTGCACTCGTCTCACATGCTAGTAAAGTAATGCTCAAAATTCTCCAAGCAGACTTCAGCAATATGTGAACAGTGAACTTCCAGATGTTCAAGCTGGTTTTAGAAAAGGCAGAGGAACCAGAGATCAAATTGCCAACATCTGCTGGATCATCAAAAAAGCAAGAGAGTTCCAGAAAAACATCTATTTCTGCTTTGTTGACTATGCCAAAGCATAGTGACTGTGTGGATCACAATAAACTGTGGAAAATTCTGAAAGAGATGGAAATACCAGACCACCTGACCTGCCTCTTGAGAAACCTATATGCAGGTCAGGAAGCAACAGTTAGAACTGGACATGGAACAACAGACTGGTTTCAAATAGGAAAAGGAGTATGTCAAGGCTGTATATTGTCACCCTGCTTATTTAACTTATATGCAGAGTACATCATGAGAAATGCTGGACTGGAAGAAACACAAGCTGGAATCAAGATTGCCGGGAGAAATCTCAATAACCTCAGATATGCAGATGACACCACCCTTACGCCAGAAAGTGAAGAGGAACTAAAAAGCCTCTTGATGAAAATGAAAGAGGAGAGTGAAAAAGTTGGCTTAAAGCTCAACATTCAGAAAATGAAGATCATGGCATCTGGTCCCATCACTTCACGGGAAATAGATGGGGAAACAGTGGAACCAGTGTCATACTTTATTTTTGGGGGTTCCAAAATCACTGCAGATGGTGATTGCAGCCATGAAATTAAAAGAGGCTTACTCCTTGGAAGAAACGTTATGACCAACCTAGACAACATATTCAAAAGCGGACACATTACTTTGCCGACTAAGGTCCGTCTAGTCAAGGCAATGGTTTTTCCAGTGGTCATGTATGGATGTGAGAGTTGGACTGTGAAGAAAGCTGAGCACCGAAGAACTAAAGCTTTTGAACTGTGGTGTTGGAGAAGACTCTTGAGAGTCCCTGGGACTGCAAGGAGAGCCAACCAGTCCATTCTAAAGGAGATCGATCTATCCTGGGTGTTCTTTGGAAGGAATGATGCTAAAGCTGAAACTCCAATACTTTGGCCACCTCATGCAAAGAGTTGACTCATTGGAAAAAGACTCTGATGCTAGGAGGGATTGGGGGCAGGAGGAGAAGTGGACAACAGAGGATGAGATGGCTGGATGGCATCACTGACTTGATGGACATGAGTTTGAGTGAACTCCAGGAGTTGGTGATGGACAGGGAAGCCTGGCGTGCTGCAATTCATGGGGTCGCAAAGAGTAGGACACGACTGAGTGACTGAGCTGAAGATTTCCTGAATCTGAAGTTTATACAGAGAAATACTGGTCATTTCACCACTACAGAGTCATTATTTAAATAGATGGAGATCTTTTAGATTTTGGAATGAACTCTGATACCTGTTTTCCTACAAATTTGTGCCAGCGGATTTATCTCTGAAATTTTGATTTAGCTCATTTAGTCATATTAGTAGTTGAAAGACTTGGTTTCCTTGAATGTATCTCCTGAGCACAGGGGAAATGGCCAGGATGATTTCAAAACTGTAACCAACCTGAACAGATTGCTGAGGGCAGGTGGGATGTTCAGTTGTGGTCCATGATTAGACCTAGTGGCGAATGTGAGAAATTCTATTTACTTGTTTTTTTTTTTTTTTTTTAAAATAGCTTTATTAAGATATTATTAACATATTATTAAATGTCCACTTAAAGTGGACTGAACAGGGAATTCCCTGGTATTCTAGTGGTTAGGACTCAGCGGTGTCACTACTGAGGGATGGGGAAGGATGAGGGAACTAAGACCCCACAAGTCACATGATGTGGCCAAGAAAACAAATAACAAAACAAAACAAACAACAGAAAAACCCATACCCCACACCCCACAATGCTGTGCAGCTGTCTATTCTTAGAACATTCCACCCACCAAAGGAAACTTGTCAGAGGTCAATTCCCATTCCTTTCTGCCCCCAGCCCTCAACAAGGGCTAATCTACTTCCTGATCCTATATAAATACTTGCCAATTTTGGGTGTTTCATAGTCTTCTTCTGTGACCATCTTCTTTCGCTTAGCACAGCATTTTGAAGGCTTACCCATGTTATAGCATATATCAGTGCTTCATGTCTTTTCATTGTTGAGTGCTATTCCATTGTAAGGATGTGCTGTATTTTGTCTATCCACTCATCTGCTGATGGACATTTGAGTTTGTTTCCAGTGTTCAGATGTTATGAGTAACACTGCTGTGTGTCCTCTTCCACGGATTCCAGGAGGGAACTGTGGACCTCATGGAAACTCTAGGCTGACCTTTTAAAAAATATTTTGGCCATGTCCTTCCAGCATGTGAGAGTCACAGACATTCAAAATTGAGTTTGATGTCTTATAACACTTGCTTCTTAAGTGTTAATCAGACTTCAGCAGGCAAAACCAGTGAGTTAACTGCTCTTTGTCAAAATGACCCAGCACGGCTGGGTCTAATGCTGCCATCAGCTTCAAATCTGTTGTAGAGACTAACACCTATGTCTTGGAGACGATCCTGCCCACCCCCTTCTCTCACAACTAGCTTCTGAATACCCATTACTGACCCCATGATCCCAAACTTTTTAAAATTTATTTTTAATTGGAGGATAATTGCTTTACAGTGTTGTGTTGGTTTCTGCTATAAACAATGCCAATCAGCTATAAGCATACACATGTTCCCTCCCTCTTGAACTTCTCTCCCACTCCCTACTCCATCCACCTCTCTAGGTCGTCCAGAGCACTGGATTGAGCTCCCTGTGTTATACAGCAGCTTCCCACTAGCTAGCTATCTTACATGTGATTTACATACATATGTTTCAACGCTACTCTCAACGCTTTCCATTTCTCTCAGCTCCCCCCTGGTCTGCCATGTCTGAGTGTGCAGTGCCAAGCAGACAGGAAGAAGGATGTTTGGCCAGTGGGCTCCTCTGCTTGGAAGGCTCAAAGCCAGTCAGGAAGATGTCGCAAGGGGGTGACTGGTGGGGCCCCTGAATTCTTACATTTTTCTCTACCTAAAAAATCCAGGCTCCAGTGAAGTCCACACAAACCTAAGAATTTAGTTTTAGACAAATCTGGCCTCCTCTTCCCACAGGTTACAACCATCACATTGAGAGGCTCCTAAAGAAATTGAAAATGACTCCCCAAATAATAGCTTGCTGGTAAAGGAATAGCTTACTTTAGGAATTATTTTCAGTTCACTGTTGTTTAGTCACTAAGTCGTGTCCAATTCTTTTGCGACCCCATGGACTGTAGACTGCCAGGCTCCTCTATCCATGTGATTTTTCCAGACACTGATATTGGATTGGGTTGCCCTGTCCTCCTCCAGGGTATCTTCCCAACCCAGGGATTGAAACTGTGTCTCCTGCATTGACAGGGGGGTTCTTTACCACTGAGCCACAAAGGAAGCCCATTTTCAGCTCTTCTAAACTCCATGATGTTATTTCTAATGAGTAATTTTAAAATATCTTTACTCCATGAACCATACTTTGACTCAAATATGTTTTACTACAAACTTTGCTAATACATCAAAAAAACTTTTTAGCAAATGCTGAAGAGAAATTAATAATTGCTCAGATACCTTCATAAGTCTCTACAAACTCACCAGAAATGTTTAAATCCTTTTTCAAAGCAAAAAATGTCCGTGGACAAGTTATTTCTTAACTCTTGGCCCCGACTATCTGTTAGAAGCTCAAACCAGAACCTTTCAGGGTGAGTTTTTTCCATTTTTGAACATGAGGCTTTGAGAAAGGATTTTCCCCAAATTTTAAAAAACATCTCTTGAAACATGGTAAGCTAAAGAAGCAAGTGCAGTGACTTTTCTCCATCTAACCTTCGCCTTAGAGTTTTACATCATTTTTTGAGAACTAAGTTTTAGAAAATAAAATTTCTGATAGCCACAGTCTTAGATCTTTTCTTAGCCATGGCTTTTTATAAATCATTTTAGGAAAAAGGGGGAGGTTTGCTTTCCTGATCTCTAAAATCTGGGTAACATAAGCTTGTCATGATGCAGCTGAGACTTAGATTTTCTGACCTCCAAAGTTGCTCCAGTCAGGAACTCAAGATAATGTGTGTGCAGAGGGTCCACTTCCTGTCACCTCTTGCTGCCTCTCCTGGTCCAGAGCATCACACCTTTCACCTGGGCCATCTCAGTTTCTCCCTACTCATTTCTCAATATCATGGTCCCCCATCTCCTACCCACTTGGCCCAACTGTCTCTTCTGTGCATGAATCGCATCAGGTCATTCCCTTTCAAAAGCCCTGCGAGAACTTTTACTGTACCCACGATACAAGTCAGTCTGTTTGCATGATTGCAAGGGCCTGAATGGTCAGGCCCCTGCCTGTTCCCTCAGACTCATCTCATGACCTGGAGAGCAGTCAGTCTTTTCTGTCAGGCTCTGTGACCTTCCCACACCTCTGCTAGCCAGCCTCACCATCCTGCCCTCACCAGCCTCAAGTTCTTTCACACCTCTGCCAGCCAGGCTCACCATCCTGCCCTCACCAGACTCAAGTTCTTCAGGTGTCAACATAAATGTTGCCTCTTCAGAAAGGCCTCCTCTGACCACACTTTCTAAATGAAACTCTCCTGCTTTTCATTCTGCAAAATTGGTTCACTCTTTACTCTCCTCATAGTGCTAATTTCAACCTATAATTTAAAAATGTGTGTGTTCACTTTTTTATTGCCTGCCTCTCTCACTAGCGGGTAAGATACACATGGCCTGGAAATTTGCCGAGCACACAGTAGGATGTAAATATTTGCTGAATTAATAAATTCATGGATTTAATTGCCTATTGTATCTTAATGCATATGGATTACTCCTTTAATGAGCGTACGTCACATCCCTTACACATTCCCAGGCTCCACTGGCCACTGTTCTGTCTTGCCATTTTCCGGCCAAGGCGTCTGCTACAGGGCTCAGAACTAGGAGGAAGGTTTCGTTATGGGCTGTTTCTCTGGAAACTGATGCCTGAATTAAGGGGGTAGGTGGCTGGCCAGCTTCACGTGCTGCTGCATGTGGCAGTGCGGAGTGGAGGTCCAAGAGGCAGCTCCACTCAGGGGTCCAGGGAACACACGATTACAGAACAGGAAGTCTGTCTCTTTAGCTCCAGTTTATTTTCCATTGCTTTGAAAATGGTTGCTTCCTTCTACTCTGATGACACCCCATTTCAATCTGAACACACAGCTCATATGCATACAAATGATGGAAAAAGGAATGTTAACAGTGTATGAGGCACCTTCAGTTTACTGTGCAACATCCTAAGACAGGGAACACAGACACTTTTCCTCCAACCGCAGACCAGTGGGGTTGAGGCCAGATCTGACTGCCCCTCGCCTGCTCAGTGGGAGGAGTAGCTGCCCTTTCTCCTGGTTCCTCAGAGTAAAGTAAACAGCAAATTAAGTTAGACAGCACTTTAAGCACAACCCTTACTAATGCCATCACTGATTAATTAAAATGTCTCAGGCTGATTACAAATGAAATGGTGACAGGCCTCACTGCATGATGGGGCTTGAGGCCTGGCTCCTGGAGGTTGGTCTCCTCGTCTAGGACACTCTCACCCCCAGGACCACCTGGTACGCTCCTAATCAGATCTGCGTCAACAGAATTCTGGAGGAACTGATCCCCCCCTTGTTGCTTCCCCCCGCCCATCACACTGTACCAGGGCCAGGCTGTCAGCTCCAGAGAGACAGGGTCGCCATCAAATGACTGAGGGTCTCCTGGGCTTGGAAACGCAACATGGAATGAGACGATGACCACACGTCACACAACTGGACTCTGTCTAAAAACCGAGTCCAGCTATAACAGAGCATTTGCCGGCGATGAAGTTGTCTTGGGCACAACTGTCTCCCCCAGGACCATGGTCCCTCCATCACTGTGGAAAAGCATGTGTCAACAGAGGGGATATATTATACATATATATACATATATATATGTACACACACACACACACGTATAGCTGATTCACTTTGCTGTATAGCAGAAACTAACACAACATTGCACAGTAACTATACTCCAATACAATTTTTTTAAATACAAAAAAAAGAAAGAAAGAAAAGCACCCGCGCCTCCGTCACTCTGCACTGAGTCCCCTAGCTCCTATCCCCCGAGCTCCCTGGGCCTCCCAAGTGGACAGTGATGCTGACGGCCCCTGGAGATGAGATGGGTCCCCTGGGTCCTCACACATGGACAGTGTGCTTGGGCAGCATTCATGTCAGCTTGTCCCCATCCTCTGGGTAGAGTCAAGCTGACATTTAAAAAAATTATTTGTCATATTTTGTGTTGCTCAATAATGAGTCCAGATTTCTTTGGAGATGGACCTCTAATTAATAAGTGTACAAGCTTAGTTCCATATACATGAAAAAAATTTTTTCTGACTCAAGACAAAACCAATGGGTCAGCTGTCTAAAGCATCAAGAGGAGTAGAGCATGATTTAAAACCAAGAAAGGACAGGTCACTTCAGCATCTTCAAACAAAAGTTCATCCTTGGACTCAGAATCAAGACATTTTACCAACCAAGAAGGCAACTGCATCACAATAATGCCTTGCATTTACAGATATGTTCCTAATATGCCTTGTCAGAATGTCACGTGACCTTGTGGGTCATCATAATCAAGAGGTCATTTATATTAAATGATGGACAGCAGCCACTGAATATTGAGCATGGAGACACTGCCCTGCATACTCTAGTAACCTTGTTCAGTTATAGTCTCTCTGCAGGGCAGCTATTACTGTCTCCACTTTGCTAAATCTGAAGCCATGCCTGTCTAGGGCTCAAGCCAGGGAGTGTGTGTGCATGCTAAGTCACTTTAGTCATGCCCAACTCTTTAAGACCCCATGGACTGTAGCCCACCAGGCTCCTGTCCAAGGGATTCTCTAGGCAAGAATACTGAAGTGGGTTTTCATGCCTTTTTCCATGGGATCTAGCCAACCCAGCGATCAAACCCGAGTCTCTTACATCTCCTGCCTTGGAGGTGGAGTCTTTACCACTAGCACTTACCTGGGAAGCCAATAAAAACTCTGGTCTGGAAATGCTTGTGCTTTCCACACCCCATTGATTAGAAAGACAGCAGACCTTTTCCCCATAGACTAGAAACTCACCATTTCAAGAAATATATCTATTAAATCATATAAGTCATCAGAAAAAGCCAAAAATACATTACTATCACTCCATACTCAAACAACAATTAGTAATGACTTCTATTGAGTATTTACAACCTTAAAATAGTATTCAATGTAAACCTAACAAATTAGAGCAAGGAAAACTTGATCAGAAACGAAAATTTCAACCATGCCATTAAAGCATCTTTTGAGTTCAAGACATGCTAAGACATTCTGGTAATTACACAGGTTATTTTTAAAGGCTTAATAAATTAGGGCTGGTAGAGTATCATTTACTTGCTCCTCCCTAACTCCAGTGACAGTGCCAAGAAGGGGGTTGTCACTCACAGCAATCCTCCTCTCTGGCTGCAGGACTGCTGAACCAATCACAGTCCCCACAGAACCAACCTCTGGCTACTGCGGCTGATCCACAGATGAACATGACTCCTCTGGACTTCCTCTCTGGGATTTTACTAGAAGCTCAAGAATGCTTCCTCCTGGGTTGGGAGAATGTGAGCCCGCTGGACTGATGGTCAGGGGTCCACCCTTAAAGAAACAGCCTGGCTTGGAAACCTTAAAGCACAGAGCGATTGGAGGGAGGGAGCTGAAAGGCGAGAGAAGGTGAGAGTCCAGATGAGAGAGAAAGAGAGGAGAGGGAGCACAGGAGGAGGAGAGGACACTGAAAAGACAGGGAGAAGGTGGCAGGTACAGACACACGTGACCAACGCCCCCACCCAACCCCAGGCTGCGGTTAGGATTTCTGCAGTGAGGCATCCACAGACACCTTCCACCCTGTCCTCCGGAGGGCTAAGGAGCTCTCTCACCTGCCATGTGCTCCTCCTCAGTCCTCTGTTAAGAACAAGCGAGCTGTGTGCAGTGGACAGCACCCGTCACCTGCCCGTTAACATCACTACAAGATGAAATGAAGTCACCTCCAGCGAGCCAAAAAGCCCACTGGATTTTTTTAAGCACAGGAGGAAGTATAAAAAAAGGATTGGGTTGATTGTATGAGATATTCAGCGATCATGTCCAATGCCTAAGATCTCATAAATGGTGGACTGTTGTCAACAGTGTTTCCTGGAGACCCAGCTCTATCTCAGGGACAAGGCCTTCGCCATTTCTGACAGTGAATGACTTGCTCCAGGCCAACATCATCCCCATGGGAGCCGCTCAGCACTTCTGGACAGGCCACGTGGTGAGGAGAGCTTGGATGAGAGACCCCCTGCGATCTCATGCCAGGACCTTAGCTGAGAACCCCTTGCTCACTTGTGTGCCCTCAAGCCCTCTCCACTCCTGCTCTGTCCGTGCCTACCTCTCGCCATTTCCACTGTGTCAGTATTGAGGGAGGAGATGGCGGGCCTCTGGGCCAGACACCTGGTATTTGTCAAGTGGAGTAAAATTCAAGCTTTGTTCTCACCCAGACACGCCAAGAACAAAGCTAGTGGGAAAAGCTGAGTTCTGCTAAAGCAAAGAGAAAAGGTGCCCACTCCTGAGGTCAAGGAAGACTTTCCTGTCTGCACATGTTCAGGAAGTCTTCTTTGGGGTTGAACAGGGAAGGGATCCCACCCCATAATAAGTGTGGACATGCACCCACAGGCCTCTATGGAGGGATGCATCCGAGAAGAAAGTTGCACACACATCCTTGGGAAGGTGCATGGACCAGTTAGGTGTGAAGAAAGAAACAAGATAATTGGCCAAAGGTAAGCAAAGACCTAGAAGGGCTGTCCTATATAAGTGATTAAACACGTCCAGGCTGTGTTCCTCCTCACTCACTCTGCACGCCTCTCAGGTGTGTATCTCTGCCCTCCTTCTGAGCTGGATGAACAGACTGTTTTCCTGTGTGCTCTCCCATACGTTGTGCTTTGTATCTAATCATAAATGTTGGACCTGTTTTTACAGTTTTTGCCTCCTTGAAACAGTCTTGCTTACAAACAGGGGCAAGAGCCCGGGCCACTTTTGCTTCTCGCCTCTAGTCCCTGGTGGTCTAGTGGCTAGGACCCTTAGTTTTCATCCAGGTTCCCCAGGTTTGATTCCTGGGCAGGGAACTAGGATCTCTCCCTCTGAGATCAGTATCATCCCAGCTCCAGTGCAAAGTGAAACACTGATCTTCCTATACTGTTTCCCAGTGTGATTGAGCCCCAGGCCCTTCCCAGGCTTAGGTCAGAGCTAAAAGGAGGCATGAGTGGAAGCAGTGAGCACCAGGAAGGGAGGCTGTCTGCAACATGCCAAAGTTAAAAACAGTTTCCTCCTCACCATTTTCCAAACTGAGCAAGCCTTGCTCAGTGAAAAGCTGGAAACATCCACGTCTGAACAGTGGTCCAGACAGGCCCGTGCTTACTCAGTTCTCTCCTGCCTCACCAATCTGGACTCCTGGAAAATCCTGCCTCACCAATCTGGACTCCTGGAAAATGTCCTTTACATTAACCTGGGTGAGGCATCTTGAGGTAGAACAGGTTCACTATCTCCAAGTAGTTGTTTACAGTGTTTCCCTTCCATTCAGACTGCTCTCTTTCCCACCCACTGGTCACCGAGGTAGACTTCCTGCTCTGATGGAGTCGCGGGCTCTAGGTAGGTAGTTCTATTAGCGAGAACAGTCCACTTGCTCGGCAAGTGTCAACAATTAATCTCACCTGATTTAAAGACCGATTGAAATCTACTTACAAGTGAAAACTAGGTGAGCCAGCATGGTTTTGTATATAAGCAAGACCAAAATGAAGATGATATGAAAAAAAAATTGTGGGACTTTGTGCTATGATGAATAAAGTCCCTTAAGAGGTACGTTTTCTAAAGCAAAATCCTTATTAGGGTCAGGATGTGGGAAGCGCACTAATAGGCTCAGGATTAGGGTTTGTTTCCCTTTCATTCTCCCTTCAGACCCCACAATCTGGAGACCTGCTTCCCAACTTGGTAACAATGCACTCGTGTAAACTTCATAATCAAGGGACAGGACTCTATTCCATGTACTTTAGACAGGAAATTTCCCTTCATTTCTGAAGATACACTTAAGGAAATGTGATACGATCTGATAAGTCTTGAAAATATCTCTTAAAAATATTGATCATCTTTTTCTTGGTGACACCTGGGAGAAATTTTGATATGAATGGTGAAATGTGCGACAATATCCCATGAACTGAGCAAAAGTTAAACCAAACTGATTCATCTTACCTTATTAAGGCCTTTTGGAAATGAGTGGGTCTGTCACTCCAGCAGGGTTCTTTCACTCCTCTTCTTGCCTGTCTGCTTCTGTGTGGCTTCCTGGTCTACCAGACAGTGGTCCTGGCAAATCATCACCCCAGCTGCCCTTTGCAGCATCACAGCCACTGTGGTAACTCTTCTTATTTGAACTCCAAGTACTGCACAACCTCAGCACCCTCTTAGACTGGAAACCCCAGGGTGAGGACCTAGTTTTTCATTCAGGCTGTGAAAGTTGGCAACCCCTAACAGGTCACACCTGAGAAAACACCAGTTTTAAAATGCCACTGTGTAAATGAAAAACACCTACCTTTCTTGTAGGATAAGTTTGTTCTCTTTCTTCCAAAAGTCTTTAAAGTCAGAGCTGAATTCATGCCAGATACCGAAGAAAACGTTTGGGGACACTTCCTTCTCTCCAAGTTTTGGTCTCATGAAGAAATAGGCTGTAGTCTCCAAAAAGCTGTGAGAGCACACACACATACAAGTGTAAAAGCTATAATTACTTTCCAATATGGGGTATTCTTTCTTCATCCAAAGGCTGATTTCATTCAGGCAGTTACTATTACCAAGAGGACTCAACTCCTCAGGAGTTCTCTTAAGGTTTCATGTTAGAGTTTTTGGACACAGATGTTAGCAGTGGATAAGAGTCTTCCATATACTATCCGGTAACTATCCAGGTAACTATCCCTGGTCCATCCATTTTCAAAATTAATCACTATGTGTCTGACCTATTTCAGAAATGAACCTGTAATCAAGTTGGGACATAAGGGAAGCTGTGGGTCTATACCTTTTTTCTAGACTCTGAACAAATGAAATATCAGCCCTCTGCCCCTAAACTAACATGTATGTATATTGTACATGTGAGTTTAATACGTGTACATGTTATATAATATGTGTATTGTCCTGCTTCTATACTATTGGACTTCCTATATTCCTGATGGGGGAAAAATCAACAGCCCTGGGAGATACTGACAGAGACTTCCCCTGAAGATCACAGTAACACAGCTGAGTGGGTATGAGCAGGGCAGCCAGCATCCTGACAGTGGCAACAGTGCCCATCTCCAGAAGGCGCCATCAAGGCCGCTTCATATTACACGTACACGATGCTCAGAAGAGTTTCAAAGGGTTGACAGACGGCACACAACTAGGAAATCATCGATTTATGCTGCATCTTGACGTGGACCTCCCAGACTCCGGACGTGTGCACTGTTTCAGTCATCCAGTATGGTATTTTGTGATAACACTCAGAACTAAGGCAAATGATCTAGATTTTTAAATACATAAATTTCAGGGGGCAAAGTATATTATAAACACTTAAGAGACACTATCTAATTATAATGGTTTGAATTTCTTTATATCTTGCTCCAAACAAACTAAGAAAATGAAATCACTTATTACATATATGAACTAATCGGAGTTTTGAAAAGAAACTGGGTATTTGATGAGATTAGAGATTATTATTATTGTTGGGGATGAAACTGCTGGTGGTTATTTTTTAAAGGGGATCTTTTAGAGATACATACTAAAATCTACATAAATGACATTATACCTGTTGAAGACTTGCTTCAGAACAGTGTGGGAGGGGGCACGCGGGCAGGGGTATAGGTGGAACCAATTCAGGAGCTGCTGAGACTGGCTGATGAATGCATGATGATCGCTGTTCACTCTTACTGCCTCTGAGTCACAGTTAAGCTCTTCACCAGCATGGTGTTTAGTTCACCTACCCCTGCTTCCTTTAGCAAAGTATCAAATCATTGTCTTCTATTTCTGGCATCCCAGATGTCTTATTATTGGATTTTCCTCGAGGTCCTAACAGCATATGCAGATTTCTGCATCTATAAGTAATATTCTCTCAGCCATGCAGACTCATTGAAAGACACCATTATTCATATACAAAAATGTTCCCACGTCCTCACTCATTTTAAAATCTGGCTATTCATAGACCACCATTCCATTACTTTTCTCTCAACAGTCTCTGATCTAAACATATAATTTTTAGCAATTTTCCTTCTCATGACCCAAAATAATGGAACCATTACTATCTTGTTTACTTGAGCTTGAAAGTGAGAAATTATTAACAGCTTTCTTTTGCTCCTTTAGGTTAAACTGATGCAAACTGAATTAAATATATTCCATTTTCCCCTTACAAAAGTCTCAGGAGTTTACAGGAGACAGCTGACATAACAGTCACCTATTTCATGGCCTAAGTTTGCATTAACTTTAGATTAAAAAAAAAGTTGAGAAGATAATATAGAGAATTCCAATACAGCCTCCATTCAGCTTCTCCTGATATTAACATCTCAGACAACCACTAAGAGATAACATTGAAAATGAGAGGATTCTCTTGTTAGGAGCCATTGAAAACTATCTGCTGAGTAAAGTGAGTGAAACTGTATAGATGAGTGGGGAGGACAGGTGAGGGTGGTCACCCCAATGTGGTGCTGGCCTGCTGACCCTAAGTGACACAGACAGACAGACACACAAAGGTATATATATTTAATTGAAGTATAGTATTGTGGTAATTTCAGGTATACATCATAATGACCCAGTTATTTTTTCAGATGCCTTTCCATTATAGTTTATTACAAAATACTGACTATAATTTCTAAAATACTGACTATAAAGTAGGTCCTTGTGGCTAATCTATTTTATGCACAGTGGTTGTATCTGCTAATCCAAAACTTCTAATTACTTATATCACATGTAAGTAAGATCATAAGAGTATTTGCCTTACTCTGCCTGTTGGTTTCAATGGGTATAATATTCTCTAGTCATGTCTAGCTCTTTGCAACCCCGTGGACTGCAGCACGCCAGGCTCCTGTTATTCACCATCTCCTGGAGTTTCCTCAAATTCATGTCCATTGAATCGATGATGCCATCCAACCATCTTATCCTCTGTCACCCCCTTCTCCTGCCTTCCCCAGCATCAGCGTCTTTTCCAATGAGTTGGCTCTTAAAATCAAGTAGCCGAAGTACTGGAGTTTCAGCTTCAGCATCAGTCCTTCCAATGAATATGCAGGACTTATTTCCTTTAGGATTGATTGGTTGGTTCTCCTTGCAGTCCAAGGGACTGTCAAGAGTCTTCTACAACACCACAGTTCAAAAGCATCAATTCTGTGGCACTCAGCTTTCTTTATAGTCCAACTCTCACATCCATACTTCCGATGATTACTGGAAAAACCATAACTTTGGCTATACTGACATTTGTCAGCAAAGTGATGTCTCTGCTTTTCAATATGGTATCTAGGTTTTTCACATCTTTTCTTCCAAGGAGTAAGCATCCTTTAATTTCATGGCTGCAGTCACCATCTGCAGAGATTTTGGAGCCCAAGAAGACAGTCTGTCACTGTTTCCACTTTCCACTATTTTCCCATCTATTTGCTACTGTTTCCACCTTTCCCCCATCTATCAGGTGAAATAATGGGCTGGATAAAGCACAAGCTGGAATCAAGACTGCCAGGAGAAATATCAATAACTTCAGATATGCAGATGACAACACCCTTATGGCAGAAAGCAAAGAGGAACTAAAGAGCCTCTTGAAAAAGGTGAAAGAGGAGAATGAAAAAGCTGGCTTAAAATTCAGCATTGAAAAAACTAAGATCATGGCACCCAATCCCATGACTTCATTGCAAATAGATGGGGAAACAATGGAACAGTGACAGACTTTATTTTTGGGGGCTCCAAAATCACTGCAGATGGTGACTGCAGCCATGAAATTAAAAGATGCTTGCTCCTTGGAAGGAAAGCTTTGACAAACCTAATGTGATAATCACTCAGTCACGTCCAACTCTTTGCGACTCCATGGACTGTAGCCCACCAGCCTTCTCTGTCCATGGAATTCTCCGGGCAAGAATACTGGAGTGAGTTGTCATGCCCTTCTCCAGGGGGTCTTCCTGACCTAGGGATTGAACCTGGGTCTCCCGCATTGCAGGCAGATTCTTTACCAGTGACAAACATAGACAGTGTATTAAAAAGCTGAGACATTACTTTGCTGACAAAGGTCTGTACAGTCAAAGCTATGGTTTTTCCAGTAATCATGTGTGGATGTGAGAGTTGGACCATAAAGAAGACTGAGTGCCAAAAAACTGATGCTTTTGATCTGTGCTGTTGGAGGAGACTCTTGAGAGTCCCTTGTACTGCAAGGAAATCAAACCAGTCAATCCTAAAGGAAACCAATCCTGTATATTCATTGGAAGAACTGATGTTGAAACTGAAGCTCCAATAGGTTGGCTGCCTGAGGCGAAGAGATGACTCATTAGAAAAGACCCTGATGCTGGGAAAGATTGAAGGCAGGAGTGGAAGGGGATGACAAATGATGGGATAGTTGGATAGCATCACTGACTCAATGGACATGAGTTTGAGTAAGCTTTGGGAGATGGTGAAGGTCAGGGAAGCCTGGTATGCTGCAGTCCATGGGGTCACAAAGAGTTGGACATGCCTGCAGGACTGAACAACATTTGCCATGAGGTGATGGGACCGGATGCCATGATCCTAGTTTTCTGCATGTTGAGTTTTAAGTCAGCTTTTTCATTCTCATCTTTTACCCTCATCAAGAGGCTCTTGAGTTCCTCTTCACTTTCTGCCTTGGGTGGTATCATCCGCATATCTGTGGTTATTGACATTTCTCCTGGCAATCTTAGTTCCAGCTTGATCTTCATCCAGCCTGGGCTTTTGCATGATGTGTTCTGCATAAAAGTTAAATAAGCAGAGTGACAAAAATAGCTTTGACGTACTCCTTTCCCAATTTTTAATCAGTTTGTTGTTCCATGTCTAGTTCTAAATATTGCTTCTTGACTTGCATACAGGTTACTCAGGAGACAGGTAAGTTGTTCTGGTAACCCCATCCTTTTAAGAAATTTTTCACAGTTTGTTGTGATCCACACAGTCAAACTTTAGCATAGTAAATGAAGCAGAAGTATATGATTTTCTGGAATTTGCTTGTTTTTTCTATGAGCCAGTGGATGTTGGCAATGTGATTTCTGGCTCCTCTCCCTTTTTAAAATTCAGCTTGAACATCTGGAAGTTTTCGGTTCACATACTGTTGAAGCTTAGCTTGAAGGATTTTGAGCATAACCTTGCTAGCATGTGAAATGAGTGCAGTAATTTGAACATTCTTTGGCATTGCCCTTCGTTGGGATTGGAATGAAAACTGACCTTTTCCAGTCCTGTGGCCACTGCTGAGTTTCTTCTTTCACATTGAGTGCAGTACAGCATTATCTTTTAGGATTTGAAATCATACAGTAACCCTATTTTTAGTTTTCTAAGGAACCACCATAATGTTTCCCATCGAAGCTGAACCAGCTTACATTCCCACCAACAGTGTAGGAGGGTTCTCTTTTCTCTATACTTTCTCCAGCATTTATTATTTGCTGACATTTTGAAAATGGCCATTTTGACAGGTGTGAGGGGATATTTCACTGTAGTTTTGATTTATGTCTCTCTAATAATTAGCCACATGAGCATTTTTCATGTGCCTGTTGGCCACCTCTAAGTCTTCTTTGGAGAAACGTCTCTTTAGCTTTTCTGCCTACTTATTGGCTGGGTTGTTTCTTTAATACTGAGTAATACGAGCTACTTGTATATTTTCCATGATAGCACCCTGTTAGTTGCATTATTTGAAGATAGTTTCTCTCCTTCTGCAGGTAGCCTTTTCATTTTCTTTAAAAATTTTTATGGTTTCCTTTGCTGTGTGGAAGCTTTTAAATTTGATTAGGTCTCATTTATTTTTTTTAATATTTATTTATTTCTAGCTATGCTGCCTCTTTGTTGCTGTACTCAGGCTTTCTCTAGTGGTGGCGAATGGGGACTACTTCCCATTTGGGGTGTATAGGTTTTTCATTGTGGTGGATTCTCTTTTGTGGAGAATGGACTCTAGAACACAGGCTCAGTAGTTGTGGTGCATGAGCTTACTTGATCCACAGCAGATGGGATCTTCCCCGATCAGGGATCAAATCCATGTCCCCTGCATTGGCAGGTGAATTCTTAACCACTGGTCCACCAGCCAAGTCCAGGTCTCATTTATTTTTTATTTAGTTAATTAATTTAAAAAGTTTATTTAAGATTTTTATTTACTTTTATTTATTTTATTTTCAATTTTAAAATTTAATTACTTTTTATATTATTATTTTCATTTTATTTATTTTAATTTTATTTAATAAACTATATAAAAATTTTATTTGGCTGTGCTGGGTCTTAGCTGTAGCACACAGGATCTTAGTTGCAGCATGTGGGATCTAGTTCCCTGACCACAGATCAAACCTGGGACCTCTGCATTGGGAAGACAGAGTCTTAACTACTGGACCACTAGGAAGTCCTGGTCTTATTTATTTTTGCTTTTATTTCTTTTGCCTTAGAAGACTGATCTAAGAAAATGTTGCTGTGATTTATGTCTGAGAATGTTTTGCCTATGTTCTCTTCTAGGAGTTTTATGATGTTATATCTTGTATTTCAGTCTTCAAACAGTTTCGAGTTTATTTTTGTATCTGGAGCGAGGGAGTGTTCTAAAAAACACAAATTAGTAGACTCAGAGGGAGAGGGAGAGGGTGGGATGATTTGGGAGAATGGGAATTCTAACATGTATACTGTCATGTAAGAATTGAATCGCCAGTCCATGTCTGACGTAGGGTGCAGCTTGCTTGGGGCTGGTGCATGGGGATGACCCAGAGAGATGTTGTGGGGAGGGAGGTGGGAGGGGGGTTCATGTTTGGGAACGCATGTAAGAATTAAAAATTTTAAAATTAAAAAAAAAATAAAAAATTAAAAAAAAAAACAAAACAGTAATGTAAATAATGAAAGAAGGGTTGTCACTACTAATTCCATTGACATTTAAAGAAATGCTATGAATAATTCTTTGACAAAAATTTTGATAATTTAGATAAAATAAGTCAAATCTTGGAAAGACACTAAATATTATCAATCTCACAGTGGAAATAATCTGAAAATGAATTTCTATTAAAGAAATTAAGTCAATAATTTATAACCTTCCAGAAAACAAACCACAAGGCGTAGGTGATTTCCCTAGGGAATTCTATCACATCCTTATAGGGGGAAAAAATGAATCTCTCTCAGAAAGTAGCAGAGAAGAAAGAGTTCCTAACTCATTCTATGAAGCCAGCAACTGTCTCATACCCAAACAAGATAATGATATTACAAGAAAAAAAAAAGTGCAGGCCAATATGCCTCTACAGAATCAATTAAAAAATTCACAACAAAATTAGCCAATAGAATTCAACATGAATAAAAAGAGCTATATACCATGACCAAGTGATGTTTATTCTAGTTATGCAAATGAGTTCAATATTCAAATCTAAAAATGTAATCTACTGCATCAATAAACTAAAGAAAAAAACCATATGATGATATTAATTTATGCAGGAAAGTTATTTGACAAAATACTCTCAGCAAACCAGGGATAGAGAATTTCCTTGACTTAAGAAGAACATCTACTAAAGAACTCCTAGAGCTAACACCATACTGCTGCTACTGCTGCTAAGTCGCTTCAGTCATGTCCGACTCTGTGTGACACCATAGATGGCAGCCCACCAGGCTCCTCCGTCCCTGAGGTTCTCCAGGCAAGAACACTGGAGTGGGTTGCCATTTCCTTCTCCAATGCATGACAGTGAAAAGTGAATGGGAAGTTACTCAGTCATGTCTGACGCTCAGCGACCCCATGGACTGCAGCCTTCCAGGCTCCTCCATCCATGGGATTTTCCAGGCAAGAGTACTGGAGTGGGGTGCCATTGCCTTCTCCGAACGACATACTAAATGTTAAGATACTGAAATTTTTCCTTCTAAGAATGGTTATAAGTCTAGAGTGCCCTCTCTTTTACTTCTGTTTCACATCACACTGGAAGTTGTAGCTAATGCATTAAGACAAGAAAAGTAAATAAGGTTTACAGATTGGGAGGGAAGAAGTAAAACTGTATTTGCAGATGAATGTGCCTACGTAGGGGCTTCCCTGGTAGCTCAGCTGGTAAAGAATCCACCTGATATGCAGGAATTGAATTGACCCAGTTCAATTCCTGGGTCAGGAAGATCTCCTGGAGAAGGAGTAGGCTATCCATTCCAGTAGTTTTTGGCTTTCCTGGTGGCTCAGACAGCAAAAATCTGCCTGCAACACAGAAGACCTAGGTTCAATCCCTGGGTCTAGAAGATTCTCTGGAGGAGGGCATGGCAACCCACTCTAGTATTCTTGCCTGAGAATCCCAATGGATAGAGGAACCTGGAGAGTTACAGTCCTTGTGGTTGCAAACAGTCAGACATGAGTGAACAATGAAGCACACAGCACAGCGTGTCTATGCAGAAGTGCCAAAGAATCTACAAAATAATTCCTGGAACTAATAAACAAATATAGGAACATTGAAGGGTACAGGTCAATAAACAAAACTCAAACGTTTTCTGATATACCAGCATTGAACAATTAAAATTTGAAATTAAAAACATAAATAATTTCCTATAGCACAAAAACATGGAATACTAAGGTATAAATCTAGTTACAGATATAAAGTCTGTGAGGAAAATTACAAAACTATGATGAAAATATCAAATAAGATCTAAATAAATGGAGAGATATACTAAGGACATGGGTTGTTGTTCAGTCACTAAGTTGCCTCTGACTCTTTGTGACCCCATGAACTGCAACACACCAGGCCTCTCTGTCCATCACTATCTCCCTAAGTTTGCTCAAACTCATGTCCATTGAGTCAGTGGTGCCACCTAACCATCTCTTCCTCTGAAACCCCCTTCTCTTCTTTCCCTCAATTTTCGCCAGTATCAGAGTCTTTTCCGATGAGTTAGCTCTTCACATCAGGAGGCCAAACTATTGGAGCTTCAGCATTGGTTCTTCCAATGAATACTCAGAGTTGATTTCCTTTAGGATTGACTGGTTTGATCTCTTTGCTGTTCAAGGGACCCTCAAGACTATTCTCCAGCACCACAGTTCAGAAGTGTCAATTCATTGGTGCTTAGCCTTCTTTATGGTCCAATTCTCAGATCCATACATGACTACTGGAAAAACCATAGGTTTGACTACACAGATCTTTGTTAGCAAAGTGATGTCTCTGCTTTTTAATACACTGTCTAGGTTTGACATAGCTATTCTTCCAAGGAGCAAGTATCTTTTAATTTTGTGGCTACACTTACTGTCTGCATTGATTCTGGACCCCAAGAAAATGAAATCTGACACTGTTTTCACATTTTCCCCATCTATTTGCCATGAAGTGGTAGGACTGGATGCCATGATCTTAGCTTTTTGAATCTTGAGTTTTAAGCCAGCTTTTTCACTCTCCTCTTTCACTTTCATCAAGAAGCTCTTTAGTTCCTCTTTGCTTTCTGCCATAAGGGTGGTGTCATCTGTGTATCTGAGGCTGTTGACATTTCTCCTGCCATTCTTGAGCAAAGCCTGTGATGCATCTAGCCCAGCATCTCACATGATGTACTCTGCATATAAGTTAAGTAAGCAGGGTAACAATATACAGCTTTGATGTACCCCTTTCCCAATTCTGAACCAGTCCTTTGTTCCAATGAACATGGGTAGGAATAGTCAATATTGTAAAGACGCCAGTTCTTCCCAACTTAATTTTATTCATGCAATTCCAATAAAAATCCTAACAAGTTATTTTGTGGATGTTGACAAACTGATTCACTACCCAATTTTAAGACACACTATAAAGTGGGACAGTGTGATATATTAGCGAAAGAGTAGACATATACATTAATGAAACAGAATAGAGTGTCAAAATAGGCTCAGAAATATAGCTGACTGATCTTTGAAAAAGGAACAAAGGAAGGCAACTCAATGGAGAAATGATAGTCTTTTCAACAAATGTGCTGGAACAGCTGAATATTTATATGCAAAAAATCAACAAAAGGAATCTATAAACAGACATCACATCTCACACACACACACACACACACACACACACACCTAAAATACTGATCAACAACGTGTGGTGAGAAAAGTTAAACAATTTGAAGGCGTTATATAATTTTCGGAAGGGAAAATATATTAAATAAACATTGGTTAATTTAAAGGTATTAAAAATAGGAGAAATAAAATTTATTGTAGCTGTTTGTGGCAGCTACAAAATGCATCTTTCAGATCTCCCAGGTTCCAACTGGAGCAAGGGCCTTGGATGCTGTGCTCTGAAGTCCATCACTGCATCTGCACAGAGGCCCAAGGATGCTCCTGGCCAGCAAGTGCACTCAGCAGGGATGCTGGTGTAGGTGTCATCTAGGACACACAGGCTCCTCTAAATGGTGACTTTGGCTCAAGGACTTTCAATTGGCTTTACCAAAACTTTCTGGTAACTGCACAGCAGTCTAAGGCTTTTGCTATTTAGGCTTTCTTCCTTCCCTCTCCACCATGAGAGCTTGACCTGTATCTGGGTCTAATAGCTGCCCCAGCTTCCTCTGCCTCCGTTACTGTTTTTCCCAGTAAATCCAGTCTTGGCGCCAGGTTTGTGGAGAACTTGAAATAGTATAAGTGGAGCCACGAGGAGCCTGAGAAAACAAGCAGTAAGATGAGGTCTGAGACACAGTCAGCCAGCGCCCCGCTGTCCTGGGTGGTACACAGCGTGGACCCTGGCACAGTGGAGGAGGCCATGAACTGGTAAAGATATCAGCAAAGTGGCCTAGGAAATGTCCTCACAGGTGTGATGATTCAGGTTGCTGAAGATATGGTGAGAAAAAGCCACAGAGACACTGGAACTGGCTGACTACAGCTGAGTTGGACTGACACCCCACAGAGAGATGATGAGGGATCCTGAGCAGTAACAGACAGCTAAAGACTAGGGGGCAACTCGATAATTGGAAAGAAGCCGTTATCACCTGTAGTGAGAGAACAGAAACAGCGACACAGCAAAAAGCAGATCTAACAGAACCGAAGATCTGAAGAGACATTTAGAAGCACGGCCAAGCAGGTCTGCTACGCTAAAATCGGATCCTGGCTAGGAAAACCTGGGATCCTGGAACAAGTGAGGAAGATATGAGTCACCCTTACAGATCCCTGAAACTATCGGTAGTTTGTAGAGAGGGCCTACTCTTCTCTAGTAAAGGTGAGCTCCCCATCTAGGAAAGTGCCAGAACTGATGAAGGAAAAGAGATTATACACACAGGTTGCTGCAAGAATTACCTTTCCTGAGGTAGCAGGACCCAGGGGTGACTCTTATAGGTCTAGAGTAAATGGTGGCCAATGCAGAGAGAAGCAGACATGACTCAGCTGCTCTGGAAAACAGAAGAGGGAGTGAGGAGGCTGAGATCTGTGGGCATGCCCATATATAGTAAAAGAATCCTGAAGGATTCACTAAGCAAAGGAACACTCCATGGGAGGTCCCAGAGGCCCCACTGTGCACCAACGCAGTCAAGACTGTGCTGGTAACTGGGATACTGTTTTCAGTCCATGCTGTGGGCCAGGACAGGAGAGGAGGTCACAGCTGAGTCCATTAACATCCATGGAGATGATGATGAATTAACAGGGGCCAATGGTGAAGCCCAGGGAGCATAGTTACCGTTGTGTCTGCCCCACAGGGAGTATGGGGATAGTTAATAGATCATGGTACCCTTAGAGGTACATGGGCACATGCACACACATGCGCGCGTGCACACACACACACACACACACACACACACACACCACTGTTTAACATCTATAACCAAAGGAAAGGGCAAGAACAGAGAAACAGGAGGATAACAGTTGCTCTAATAAAAAATCAAGATGCCTTGCTCAGTTCCTGGAGTTGAGCTGATTTCAGATCCAGAACTCACTGACCAGAGGGATTGACCCTGAAACACTGTGGGGAGCATGTACTGTACTAATCCCCCTGGTCCTTCTCCACTGCTCAGGGACAAAGGGAAATATTCAGGCATTTCAAGAGGTGTGGGACCCAGGGTCTGAGCAGACACTACAGCTTCATCGTGGTCACCTGCACTGGAGGGGGTCCCATACACCAGTATGCGGACACCAGTCTCAGAAGTCCCTGGGCCTCACCCCACCCATCAGCAAGAAGGCAGGACTTGGCAATCAAAGGGACCAAGGCCAAGCAATGTCTAGGAGACCATCCACAATAGCCAGCCTGCCTCAACAGAAGGACCAAGGCAACCCAACAGGGGTACTTGTACAGCATGCAGCTATGGTATCCAGAGGAGAATGTGCTGCTGGAACCTACAGGATGCCACTTCTCCCAGGTCGGGAAATGTAACCAAGCCACCAGATACATAGAAGTAAGAACAGCGAATTAGGAAAAATGAGATGACAGAGGAACACATTCCAAGAAGAAAAAAGTAAAACCCCAGAAGAACTAAGTGATGTGGAGATAAGGCAATATATCTAATAGAGTTCAAGGTAATGATCATAATAGTCAAACAATTTGGGAGAAGACTGGATGAACAGAGGGAGAAGTTAGTTTTTAACAAAGAATTGGAAAAAAATGAAGAAGAATCAAACAGAGATGAAGAATACAATAACTGAGCTCCAAAGAGGAGACTCAAGCAGTTAATGATGAGAGAAGTGAGAAAATGCAGAAAACAAAGGAAGACTGGTTAAAGCCTGAAGATTGATGATGGAGATTCTCAAACCATCACCCAGTTACGTCATCACCAATCAGTCAGAAGAATAACTATGACATGATCATGTACCCTGTGACTCTTACCCCTAATGGTCTTTAAACCCATGTGTGAAAGCCATCAGGGAGTTCTAGTCCTTTGATCATGACTGGCCTATTCTCCTTGCTTGACACCTGCAATAAATGCTGTCTTTTCCTTCATCACAACCCAGTGTTAGTAGATCAACTTTTCTGCACATTGGTGAGCTGACCCAAGCTTGATTTGGTAACAAAGTGAGTTAAAACTTCACCTTCCTTTATTGCAAATTAATAATGAACTAGTAGTACAAGGTTATTATTGAGAAATATGGCAGAAATATGAGAGGAAACTGCTAAGAGAAATGTCATCGGGTGTAGGGAAGGGTGGAGCGGGGGAGGCTGCTTTTTGTTACAAGCTTGGTGGTACTAACTGACTTTCTCAATTCTGCCTACAATTAAAACCTTAAGAAAAATAAAAATTAATCAAAAGCAAAATGAACTGGAGAAATAGTGTATGCCTGGAAAATATGAGGATAACAAGCTGAAAAAAACTTTCCTAAATGAATCTATGTATCGTCTGCAATTTGCTACTTACAAGAACACCAACAAACAACAAGTAACTCAGGAACAGCAAGAAAAATAGAGATATACATTGACACTCTGCGGCTATAATGCTTGGAAAACTTTCCCCAATTTTAAAATCTACAAGTATTTTTCCCATTATTTTCTTCTTGTTTAAGTTTCAATTTTAATGTTTATTTCCTTAATTCTTTTGAAATTTATTTGGTCAATGGCCTGAGGCAGAAATCTAGAAATCTAGATCTACTTCTGACAGAACCATTATCCTAAGGTTGATTTCCCCCTACTTCTTTTTTTCCCCCATAACCAAGTTAGTTTATTTCAGGATTGTAAGGTTGGCTCAACATTAAAAAAAAAAAAATCAATGTATTACACATTAACATGTTAAAGGAGAAAATTAATACAACCATTCACTAGCTTTAGAAAAAAAGTTTGAAAAAATTTAATCCCTAATCACAATTTTATTTTTTTTGGCTCTGAACATTTTATCTTAAAAAAAAAAAGAAAAGAAAAATAAAATACCGTCCCTACAATGGGGTAAGGCCCCCAGTGGGCCCTGCCTCCTGTTCTCCCTGGTGCCAGAAACCTGCATAGGCCTCAACTGCTTGCTGGCCAATCTCCTCTACCTGGGGCAGCAGCCACTGCTAAGCCTCCGATCCCCACTTCCTGCTAAAGCCTGTTTCCCAGAGTCCTGAGGAGCACATTTGAGCTCCAGGGAACGGAAGAACCAGTGGGAAGCGCCAGTCCTAGGGCAAGGCAGAACACTGCTTGTCAGCAGACCCTCTGCTGGCACTTTAAGCAAGCACGGGGCAAGCCCCCCAGTTTAGTGTGTCCAGTGTCCAGCATGGAGACAGCACATGCATTGTGCAAGAGGAGCACAAGGGCCCAGGGGCTGCATGGTAGGGTTGGTTGGGCGAGACTGTCGGTGCACACCCATGTGTGTGTTTCACACCACTGCAGGCTGCTAGATCACAGGGCCTTAATTCAAAGATACGCCTTCTGAACTCCCCCCAGTCCCATGCCAAATGTGGGTAGTGAAGGAAAGGGGCACGGGGTTATTAGCCTGTGGCTCCTGGGCTATCTGAAGTTCTTGGAAAGGGGCTGTAGAGCTTAGAGCCCGAGTCCCCAGAGTTAGTTGCTGTCACTCTTGATGACAACCTCTACTCCGTGGTGCCGCAGCTGAGCTTGTAGCAGCAGATTCTTGTTCTTAAGATCTCCTACCTGCTGTCAAAGCACATCGTTGTCCAGCTGTAGTTGGCCAAGCCCCTGCAGTTAGTTCTTCAGACAACCGGTGGTTACTCTGCCGAAGTTCCTGGATATAATCACAGGCTTTGGCTAGAATTCCACCTTTACTCTGGCCAGACTTGGTGCTCTCCATGGAGCAGTATGGGATGATCTTGGACAGCTGTACGATCCAGTTGTTAATCTTGTCTCTGCGGCGGCGCTCCACTTCATTATGCTGAGCCCTGCGTTCCTCATCCCGAGTTCTCCGGGGAGCTTCTGACTTCGGGGAATAAGGGTGGGTCCTGGGGGCAATAGAGCGCTGGCTTCCTCCCTGCAACACTTCCTGTGGTGACATCATCACAAAGAACTGACCAGTGCCAGGAGGGGTCGCCTGCCCCAGTAGTGCCTCTGAGCCCTGGGTAGTAACAACAGCTGCTGTACTCCCCGATGTGGTACCCCCTGCCCCATCTCCCACTGCAGTGCTGGGGAGGTAAGTATAGTGCGTCTCAGCAGCTGTCCCCTCTGTGTCAACTGCATCATCACTCGTGAACGCACCCTGGATCACCGGCTGGGTCATGGACTGAGCGGCAGGGTAGCCGCTGACGGCACCAGTCCCCTCAGTCTGGCCATCCAGCTGCCCTTCAGACACCTGGATCACCCTGTACATCACCTGGCCCCCATTTTCAGTTCGGAAGACGTACTTGAGGTTGGGGTCAGGGAAAGTGGCAGCTGACTGGATGCTAGCTATAGCCACACTGGTGGGGTCCTCCCCAGTTGCCACGGCACCTTCCTGAATCTAGACTGTCCCCTCTTCGGTTTCTGCTGTTTTCTGCTGCCCCTTCATCTCTCTGTGAGGGGGCACATCCGAGGAACTGGTCCTTCTCTGGAAATCTTCGTATCTCCTGCCTCACAGGCCTGAGTGCTAAGTCCTTTATCTTCAGCGGATGAGTCACGGAAAGCGTGTATCCAAAGTGTTAACCCCCAAAAAAGACTATTCATAATTTTAAAACTTAGCAAATTAGGTAACTGAAGGAGGTTCTCAATTTGATAAGGAGTATCTGCAAAACTTATAGTAGAAGTAACGTTACTTAACTATACCTCCCTATCTTCTTTCCTGTTTGTCATTTATAATTAATCTAGTTGATTTTTTTTCTCCTCGTTTTACTCCTTTCAGAGCTCTTCTCAGAACCATCCTATGCAAAAAAGACCACTCCAAAGCGGTGAAAAGATAAATCCTTTCATTTTCCCCTGTTAACACAGGCCTTCTTCTCATTGTCCCCTTCTGAATGCTAACACTTTGTTCACTATTTCAAAGCCTTCATTTTGCTGCCCTATCATTGACTCTCAATTTTTCAGATTCCTTGATTTACCTAGTGAGAAAATGCAAAGAGAAAATCTTAACGACAGTGTTTCACTTCTCAGATGGCACTGAAATATGTCTTTTTTAGGATGGAATTAAGAAATAATGATTTTTAAGATGCCAGTATCATTTTATATTACCTAGCAGCAAACCTTCACTTTTTTCTTATTTATGAACTATTATCTGGGAGATAGGCTATCCCATCCTTCACTCATTGTTCTATAAATCTTAGAACTAACATCACTAAATTTATTCTGCACCAAATAATAAACATTATAATTGAAACAAGCTACCAAGTGCTGGATTTTGACATTTAGTTTTCTTTTAAAATTTATTTTGTATCAAAATAATTTGAGTGGGTAGTTATTTGTGGTTATTGATTGTAAAAAAATTTTAACATTAAAAATTACTTAGATATGCATCCCCTGATATTTCTGGTAAATTTTGTTCTTGAACTATACAATAGGCTATGGAAAAAATGCCACTGTCTTAAATCAACACAGTAATATTTAACAACTGTAGATTTAGCAAAGCAATAAGGACATTTATGACTATTTTAACCTGTTGCTACTTGTTTTCCTTATTATCTGGTCATTTCTATTAAAATGCTGGATAATTTATGGAGTTTACACAAATATTATAACGCTGAATAACTGTGTGTGTACAAATTATTGGGGAGGATACGGAAGAGATTCTCCCCTCCCCCAGGGATTTATATGAGGAAATTTGATCTCATAATCCATTAAAATAGAATCTCACATTTTTCTATAGGCATTGTGTACAGAAAGAAGATTCAATAGCATGAAACTGTAAAATGCCCTATGCAAATACTAACTCTAACCATAGAGGCTGCTTTTAACACGAGGTCCAAATTCTGAAAGCCTGTATTTGAGAACATGACTTAGCCTCTTGAATAGCACAGTTGATAAACACATATTTCAGATTAAGTTAGTAGATTTGAAATATTATCTTTATCCGTATCTAACTAGGAACATGTGGGATATCGCTAAAGGGAAAAAGGAAAGATATGTGGCATGAATTTTGAAAAAAAAATGAGACCTATATTTTTATGTTCATTAAGGATAGGAATTAAAAGGTTCTTAACATAAATTTTAAAAATGTGTATGCCAACCTATAAGGCACTGCTTCTCCTAAGACATTCGTGGAGCCTTCAAGTGAAGAAAGAGTAGCTCAGTTTTAAAGTGTAGACTTGGAGGTACAAAGTGGTTTTGATCATTTTTCTTCTGATTATATGAGCACGTTGATTCATAGCTTGAAATGTCAGAAGCAATAATTTTCTTGTTATTTTTTACAGGGCCTATATTTCAAGTTCTCTAAATAAATGATGACAGAGTACCTGTATCACCAATATGCAACCACGCTCTCAGCTGTCCCTGAAGGCTTGAAATGAAATCAGCTTCAAAAGAGTGAGGTCTAAATTTCAGGTCATAAAAAAAGAATATTGGATAAGACTCCCCCCCCAGGTATTGATTCACTACACTCTAGAATAAAATAAAAAATACTGTTTAGTGAAGTATCTTTATCACATCCTATTTCTGCTGCTGCTGCTGCTAAGTCGCTTCAGTCGTGTCCAACTCTGTGCGACCCCGTAGATGGCAGCCCACCAGGCTCCCCCGTCCCTGGGATTCTCCAGGCAAGAACACTGGAGTGGGTTGCCATTTCCTTCTCCAATGCATGAAACTGAAAAGTGAAAGTGAAGTCGCTCAGTCGTGTCTGACTCCTAGCGACCCCATGGACTGCAGCCTACCAGGCTCCTCCAACCATGGGATTTTCCAGGCAAGAGTACTGGAGTGGGGTGCCATTGTCTTCTCCGCATCCTATTTCTAGTCCCCCTCTTTTTTAAAATTTATTTACTGAACTCATTTCCCAATCTCTTGTTTCCCCTTTTCATCACTTTTTGCTTTCTTTCTGGTGGATTCTTCACAGTGAGTAACTCAAAGTCAAGAATATTCTTGCCTATATTTTCATAGTTGTTTTTAAGGCCAGTTTTAAAAACCAGTGTTCCAAGGGTGGGATGATTTGGGAGAATGGCATTGAAACATGTATAATATCATACATAAAACGAATGCAGGCTCGATGCAGGATGCAGGATGCTCGGGGCTGGGGCACTGGGACGACCCAGAGGGATGGTACGGGGAGGGAGGTGGGAGGGGGCTTCAGGATGGGGAACACGTGTACACCCATGGCGGATTCATGCTGATGTATGGCAAAACCAATACAATGTTGTAAAGTAATTAGTCTCCAATTAAAATAAATGAATCTATATTAAAAATAAAGATAAATAAATAATTGCCCAATGCTAAAAAAAGATTTGATTTCAATACTGTTAAATCAAATAATTTAGATCAATTCATGATTTCCCCCAGAAGCACTAATGACTTTATTGCTAAACAATGTAAAGACTACAAACAAAACCAAAAAGACTTTATAAATTATTTTATGAGGATATATTTTCATAACTATAAAAGTAACCCTAGTCACTTGGGGAAATATTTTAGTGGGTTAAAAAATAAGGTTAGGCAACTTTTGAGAAGCCCCACAAAATCTGCATCTATTAATATTCATCTTAATCTGGGACTGATCTTACTTTTTCAAAACTTGTTACAGATGCAAAATTCCACACCATAGTACTACCAGAGGGATTAAAATGTATTTTCATTGCAAATATACTGATATTTTCCCTTAGGAGTCTCTGTGGCCAGAAGCAGGTGTGTTTGGTCTCACCCAGATGGGCTGACATTGTTTGGAAAGGAGCGAGCAGGACAGGACCTGGGAAAGCCTTAGACCTTTGAAAGAAAGTGCTGTTTTCCCAGCAACCCCACTTCTGGGCATACACACCGAGGAAACCAGAATTGAAAGAGACACATGTACCCCAATGCTCATCGCAGCACTGTTTATAATAGCCAGGACATGGAAGCAACCTAGATGTCCATCAGCAGACAAATGGATAAGAAAGCTGTGGTACATATACACAATGGAGTATTACTCAACCATTAAAAAGAATACATTTGAATCAGTTCTAATGTGGTGGATGAAACTGGAGCCTATTATACAGCGTGAAGTAAGCCAGAAAGAAAAACACCAATACAGTATACTAATGCATATATATGGAATTTAGAAAGATGGTAATGATAACCCTGTATGCGAGACAGCAAAAGAGACACAGATGTATAGAACAGTCTTTTGCACTCTGTGGGAGAGGACAAGGGTGGGATGATTTGGGAGAATGGCACTGAGACATGTATATTATCATATGTGAAACAAACTGCCAGTCCAGGTTCGATGCATGATACAGGATGTTCAGGGCTGGTGCACTGGGATGACCCAGGATGGTATGGGAGGGAGGTGGAAGTGGGGTTCAGGATGGAGAACACACATACACCCGTGGCAGATTCATGTCAACGTATGGCCAAACCAATACAATGTTGTAAAGTAATTAGCCTCCAATTAAAATAAATAAATTTATATTAATAAAAAAAGAAAAGTAAAAGAAAAAAAGCACACTGTCTAGTGAAAAAACTGTGTATGGTGGATCTACTGCATGTTTGGCTACTGCGTTAAAAGCTGTCTACTTGACCATGTTGAGCTCCCATGCAAATGAAGGAAACAGATCAGAAAGATGGATTGGCCTGCGGTCAGCCTAGGTGTACTGCTGTCTTCCTCTAGGACACTTTCTGCAGATGCACAACTTCAGGGGGGCAAGAGTCTATGAGGTAATTTCCCGCCAGCTCTGATGCAAAGTTTGCAAAGTAAATGCAGCTGAAATTTCCACTGGTCTAAGTCCGTAACTCTCAGGACAAATGGTGAGCAAACCAGGCAAAACAATTCTTCATGCTACTTTTCATGTAAGTTTACTCACATCTGATGTATGCAACTATAGTCACAAAAAGTGAAATGATGCGCTTTGTGATGTAAAATTCCCACAAAGAAACAAGTTCAACCTATAAAAGGTCACTGGCTATTCACCAAATTATCTCTTTTTAACCCTTACTGTTACACTACCTATGCCCCCTAAGTCAATGGGCCATTACTTCTTAGCTTGACAAGACTTGCCACCCACAGCCTGAACTGAACTTCGGGAGCCCATGCCACCTGTCTGGAAGTTAATCAGACTCACCCTTTTCAGAATCTGCAATAATAACCACAGGGAAAATTCAGACTTGGGTCATTAGTGGCAGGTCCCCATAGTAAACATCATGAAGTGAGAAGAATACCAAGAACACTAAGAATACCAATACACGGTGCTGATACTGTGCCTGGCACTGTTCCATTATTCTCCTCATTTTAGAGATGAGGAAATGGAGGTATGGTTTCAATAAATATCTCCAAATCAGACAAGTTGGAAAAAAGTGAAACCACAATTTGCCAGTGACTCTAATCTGGCCAGGGACTGGGCCCTGTGCTCAACCCTGCCGGGTTCCCACACCTGGAGGCTGTTTCCCTTTACTGTGCAGCCTGGAGGCCTCTGAGAAGTCCCATGAGTTACTTAATCCCATGTAATTTAACTGAGTTACTTAATCCCATGTGTTACTTAATTGAAGGTGGTTCTCTGTAGCTTGTAACCAAATATGCCCCTCTAACAACAATCTTCTAAAGAAGATTTCTAATTTGCCTTATGAAATGTGTATATAGGTAGAGTCACTGATAACTTTCATTTTTCTTTTAGTTTCATTCTAGCCTGAAAAATATTTTCTTTCAATATGAAAGTAACTACTTTTATTCCACTGTTTTTTTCTAGAACATCTACTGGGCTAGTAGCATAGTTTATTAAAACATACAGCTCTAATGGATTTGAATCATGATATGATTGAATACAACTGTTATTTTAAATTACAACTGTTATTTTAAATTACTCTTGAAGAGATCTCTTCAAGAAAATTAGAGATACCAAGGGAACATTTCATGCAAAGATGGGCTCAGTAGAGGATAGAAATAGTACGGACCAAACAGAAGCTGAACATACAAAGAGGAGGGGTCAAGAATACACAGATGAACTTTTACAATAAAGGTCTTAATGGTCTGGATAACCACGATGATTACTCGCCCAGAGCCAGGCATCCTGGCGTGTGAAGTCAAGTGGGCCTTGAATCATTACTATGGACAAAGCTAGTGTAGGTGATGTAATTCCAGGTGAGCTATTTTGAATCCTAAAAGATGATACTGTTAAAAGTGTTGCACTCAATATGCCAGCAAATTTGGAAAACTCAGCTGTGGCCACAGGACTGGAAAAAGTTAGGTTTCATTCCAATCCCAAAGAACTGCAATGCCAAAGAATGTTCAAATTACTGCACAATTGCACTCATTTCACATGATAGCAAGATTATGCTCAAAATCCTTCAAGACCAGCTTTAACAGTATGTGAATTGGGAAGTTCCAGATGTTCAAGCTAGATTTAGAAAAGGCAGAGGAACCAGAGATCACATTTCCAACACCCATGAGATCAGAAAAACATCTACTTCTGCTTCATTGACTATGCTAAAGCCTTTGACTGTATGGATCACAACAAACTGTGGAAAATTCTTAAAAGGATGGGAATACCAGAACACTTTATCTGTCTCCTGAGAAACCAGTATGCAGGTCAAGAGGCAACAGTTAGAACTGGATGTGGAACAATGAACTGGTTCAGAATTGGGAAAGGAGTACATCAAGGCTGTATATAGTCACCCTGTTTTTTTTTTTTTAACGTATATACAGAGCACATCATGTGAAATGGCAGGCTGGATTAAGATTAAACTGGAATCAAGATTGCCAGGAGAAATATCAATAACATCAGATATGCAGATGACACCACCTTAATCACAGAAAGCAAAGAGGAACAAAAGAGTTCTTGATGAAGGTGAAAGAGGAGAGTGAAAAAGCTGGCTTAAAGCTCAGCGTTCAAACAACGAAGATCATGGCATCCGGTCCCATCACTTCATGGCAAATAGATGGGGAAACAATGGAAATAGTCACAGACTTTATTTTCTTGGGCTTCAGAATCACTGTGGACAGTGACTGCAGCCATGAAATCGAAAGATGCTCCTTGCAAGGAAAGCTGTGACAAACGTAGACATGGTATTAAAAAGCAAAGACATCACTTTGCCAACAAAGGTCCACATAGTCAAAGTTATGGCTTTCCTAGTAGTCATGTATGGATGTGAGAGAGTCGGACCATAAAGAAGGCCGAGTCTGAAGAACTGATGTTTTCAAATTGTGGTGCTGCAGAAGACTTTTGAGAATCCCTTGGACATCAAGGAGATCAAACCAGTCCATCCTAAAGGAAACCAATCCTGAATACTCATTGGACAGACTGAGGCTGAAGCTCCAATACTTTGGCCACCTGATGCAAAGAGTAAATTCATGGGAAAGGACTCTGATGCTGGGAAAGACTGAGGATAGGAGGACAAGGAGGGGTGACAGAGGATGAGATGGTTGAATGATATCACCAGTTCAACGGACATGAGTTTGAACAAATTCCAGAAGATGGTGAAGGTCAGGGAAGCCTGGTGTGCTGCAGTCCGTGGGGATGCAAAGAATCTGATATGACTGAGTGACTGAGCAATAACAACAAAGCTTTTCTATAACTTTCTATTGTCTAAAACATAAAACAGTGGGCAAAATAGTGTATATTTTCTTACATGTCTCTTTTCCCCACATATTGCAAGAACACGGATATCAGAATCTCTAATAAAAATGTGGCCATTTCTCTTCTTCTTTGTTATAGAGGACAAAAATTTTGGAGTTCTAAACTCTTTTAAGTTGAAGAACTTAGCTTCCTGAAACACTTTAGGCCCAAATATCTTTTAAAATATTGGAATGGGGAAGATTTTATCAACCCGATACAATAGGAAAGTTTCCATTTTTAAAACAAAACTCTGCAGAAGAGCAGAAATTATTTGATGCATATTTCCCCTTTATAATTACAAACCAAAACTGGAAGGAAACATATGAAACTCTATAAAGCGGAAGGTCCTGAAGCTGTTCCACTCAGAATACATACAAGCTAAAACATAAAAAAATTCCAGGAGAGATAACCTCCTCAGAATGTTTTTTATAACTGACAGAGGCCAGCAAATCTGCAGTGGGTTTCACAGGCCCCACATTACTGAAAGTCAGTGGCTCTTTCAATTCTGGTTTCCTCGGTGTGTATGCCCAGAAGTGATGTACCCCAATGTTCATCCCAGCACTGTTTATAATAGCCAGGACATGGAAACAACCTAGATGTCCATCAGCAGATGAATGGATAAGAAAGCTGTGGTACATATACACAATGGAGTATTACTCAGCCGTAAAAAAGAATTCATTTGAATCAGTTCTGATGAGATGGATGAAACTGGAGCCGATTATACAGAGTGAAGTAAGCCAGAAAGAAAAACACCAATACAGTATACTAACACATATATATGGAATTTAGGAAGATGGCAATGACGACCCTGTATGCAAGACAGGGAAAGAGACACAGATGTGTATAATGGACTTTTGGACTCAGAGGGAGGGAGAGGGTGGGATGATTTGGGAGAATGACATTCTAACATGTATACTATCATGTAAGAATTGAATCGCCAGTCTATGTCTGATGCAGGATACAGCATGCTTGGAGCTGGTGCATGGGGATGACCCAGAGAGATGTTATGGGGAAGGAGGTGGGAGGGGGGTTCATGTTTGGGAACGCATGTAAGAATTAAAGATTTTAAAATTTAAAAAATAAAAAAATAAATAAAATTAAAAAAAATGAAAGTCAGTGGGCTTTGTACAAATTTCAATAATGTAGCTACTGCAGAAAATGCCTTTGCACAAAGAAAAGTGCTACACCCCAAATGTGTGCCAAAGCCTGAGACTGGAAGGCGTGAAGCAGTTTTCTTCCTCTGCCCCGGAAGCGTCCCTCCTGCAGGCCGCCACATGGTGACTCTTCGGCAGGATTTAAGGTAGTTAACTAAGAAATCCAAATTGGAAAATACAAACACCATGTTTGTTTTTACTTGATCAATATTGTTACGAGAATGATATTAACTGTTTGGGGTATTTTCAGAGATATTCCATATCACTTCAGTTTTAATACCAGCTTGCAATCTGCCTTGTCTGTCAGCCCAAACCAGATGAACACAGACTATTCATCTCTAGATAGTTACTCAGAAAGATCTGGAAAACAGGCGTATCATGAACTGAACATTTCACTTCTCATTTCATCCATATCCAGAAGTTCATTCCCAGGACAACACTTTAAAAGCTGACACCTTAAAAGTCACCACACATGACAGAGTATGCATATGTCATTTCAGGACTGATTCAGTATTTTCTCCATCATGATGGTGAAAGTTACATATTACATACAATGATTAAAACCAATGTTCTTTTTCTTCCTCCATTTTGTCTACTTTTTGGGAAATATTTTCCATTTAAATTCATATGTTATACAATCTTGACTTTGGTAAAATACCACTCAGTGAAACTTACATGCAGAAAAATAATATTAATTTTTTAAGATGTGTGATTTAAAATTCTTTCACACATGTGTTTTCCCCCATTACTATTTTTTTCCTTTGATTAGTGGTTATTTCCAATTGCCTTTGTTATTAATCAAATAAATGAGGGGAGAGAAATAGTGCATTAAAAATTCTAAAAAAAATTGGTACTATGAGGTACACTAACTATATTTTTAAACTATACAGTCAAACCTTTATCTCATAATAATGCTCAAATAAGGCATATTAATTTTTTAATCTGCAAGTATGGCTGCAAAAATTGCTTCTCCATTCAACAAATTTACTAGTCTTACTTATGAAAGATTAATTACATTAAAATCTTTTAGTTGTTTTTAATTCCTGGTGGAGAGGGAGCTTAAAAAAAAAGAACTTCCATTCTGAAATATATTTTAAAAACAGTTTTATGTAAAATTTTCAGTAGCATATATATCCCATTGGAAAAATACAAACATCTTTAAACCAAATATTTTAATCTGTAGGAAAAGTCACAAGCTTCCTAGAGAAAGGAGACAGCCTAATTTCCTTTACCAAGTACAACATGTAAATGAACTGAACAAGGTAAATTATCTAATGTGATTTTTGTAATATAGTTCAAATTTTACCTTTAGTCATTTCTATCTACTTATTGATGCCGGAAGTAAATTTAGTGAAACTAAAGGAACTCGTAGCTAAAACAAATTGTCTCTAAAATCTGCTCTTTCTCAGCTACTGGCTGGCTGTCCACTTAGGCATCAGGGTTCCCTGAAAGGGCCTTTCAAATTACTGGAGACACTTGATCTACTCTTTTCTACTAAACCCAATGCTGGTTCTTGACACCACATCTGGCAACGAGCCTTATCATTTGATGCCATTCAAAGTGCATTGAGTGAGATAGTCAAGTGGGCCTTAGGAAGCATCACTATGAACAAAGCTAGTGGAGGTGATGGAATTCCTGTTGAACTATTTCAAACACTAAAGATGATGTTGTTAAAGTGTTGCACTCACTATGCCAGCAAATTTGGAAAACTCAGCAGTGTCCACAGGACTGGAAAAGATCAGTTTTCATTCCAATCCCAATGAAAAGCAATACCAAAGAATGTTCAAACTACTGCACAATTGCAATCGTCTCACATGCTAGTAAAGTAATGCTCAAAATTCTCCAAGCCAGGCTTCAACAGTATGTGAACCATGAACTTCCAGATGTTCAAGCTGGATTTAGAAAAGGTAGAGGAACCAGAGATCAAACTGTCAACATCCATTGGATCATAGAAAAAGCAAGAGTTCCAGAAAAACATCTACTTCTGCTGTATTGACTGTGCCAAAGCCTTTGACTGTGTGGATCACAACAAACTGTGGAAAATTCTGGAAGAAATGGGAATACCAGACCACCTGACCTGCCTTCTGAGAAATCTGTATGCAGGCCAAGAAGCAACAGTTAGAAGCAGACATGGAACAATGGACTGGTTCAAAATTGGGAAAGGAATACGTCAAGGCTGTATACTGTCACCCTGCTTATTTAGCTTATATGCAGAGTACATCATGCAAGATGCCAGGCTGGATGAAGCACAAGGTGGAATCAAGACTGCAGGGAGAAATATCAATAACCTCAGATACACAGATGACATCACCCTTATGGCAGAAATAGAAGAAGAACTAAAGAGCCTCCTGATAAAAGTGAAAGAGGAGAGTGAAAAAGCTGGCTTAAAACTCATTCAGAAACCAAGATCGTGGCATCTGGTCCCATCACTTCATGGCAAATAGATGGGAAAACAGTGGAAACAGTGGCAGACTTTCTTTTTTTGGCCTCCAAAATCACTGCAGATGGTGACTGCAGCCAGGAAATTAAAAGACACTTGCTCCTTGGAAGGAAAGCTATGACCAACCTAGACAGCATATTAAAAAGCAGAGACATTACTTTGCCAACAAAGGTCCATCTAGTCAAAGCTATAGTTTTTCCAGTAGTCATGTATGGATGTGATAGTTGGACTATAAAGAAAGCTGGGTGCCACAGAATCAATGCTTTTGAACTGTGGTGTTGGAGAAGACTCTTGAGAGTCCCTTGGACTGCAAGGAGAACCAACCAATCAATCCTAAAGGAAATCAGTCCTGCACATTCATTTGAAGGACTGATGCTGAAGCTGAAATTCCAATACTTTGGCCACCTGTTGCTAAGAACGGACTTTTTGGAAAAGACCTTGATGCTGGGAAAGATTGAAGGTGGGAGGAGAAGGGGACAACAGAGGATGAGATGGTTTGATGGCATCACAGACTCGATGGACCTGAGTTTGAGCAAGCTCTGGGAGTTGGTGATGAACAGGGAAGCCTGGCATGCTGCAGTCCATGGGGCTGCAAAGAGTCAGACATGACTGCGCAACTGAATTGAATTGAAATGATTCAAAGTGCCCTGGAAATTTTTCCTATTGCATTTATAGCAGCAATAAATTTACTACACATGAGAGGGCAAGATTATGGAGTAGAAGGACCGGAGCTCACTTCCTCTTGTGAGGACACCAGAATCACCAATAACTATCATTAAAAAAGACTGCAGTCTATCAACAAAAATATTCTGCATCCAAAGACATCAAGAAGAAACTCAATTAGATAGTTGGAGGGGTGCTGGCCCACAGACTGGAGAATAATTAAATGGCAGATATTCTCCCGCAGGAGTGAGAACTGTGAGCCCCCGTCAGCATCCTCAGTCTGAGGAACTGGCATTCAATAGAGGAGCACCCAGACCATTTGGTTTGATGGCCAAACAGGGCTGGGGTGCGGGAGCTGCACAGGAGTGCTGTAAAACAGAAACTCAACTCTTGGGGAGGGTGCACACAAGGACGCAAATGCCCCAGGACCCATGACAGAAGGACTGACTATAGGAGCCTGGGTCAGACCTACTTGCTGGTCTTGGAGGGCCTCCTGGGGGTAGGGGTGGCTCTGGCTCACTGTGGGGACAAGGACAGTGGTAGTGGAAACATGCACCAGCATGAGCTCTCCTGGAGGCTGTCATTTTGGTACCAAGACCTGCCCCCACTCAACAATCTTCAGTGTTTAATGCTGGAATGCCTCAGGCTAAACAGCCAACAAGGTGGGGATATAGACCCATCCATCAGAAAGTAGGCTATCTAAAGTCACCCTGAGCCCACAGCCACTTATAAACACACCCCTTCACATGGCTCTACCCACCAGAGGGACAAGACCCTGCTCTCTCCACCAGTGGGCAGACACTAGTCCTTCCTACCAGAAAGCCTGAACAAGCTTTTCAACCAGCCTCAACCACCGGGGGGCCGACAGAAGCAGCCTGCACATGAGGCTCTGGGAGTTGGTGATGGACAGGGAAGCCTGGCATGCTGCAGTCCATGGGGTCGCAAAGAGTCGGAAATGACTGAGCGACTGAACTGAACTGAGCAGCCTGCAGACTGAGTCCCCAAATGTAGATCAGAACCTACCCTGGGGCCAGCTGATCCCTGGCCCTTGTGACAAGAGAGGAGTGCATTGCTGGGACATATAGGACATCCCCTACAGAGGGCCATGTCTCTCAGGTTGAGAAATATAACTAACTTGCTACATGCATAAAAATAAAAATAGAAATTTAGATAAAATGAGACAGCAGAGGAATATGTTCCAGAAGAAGGAACAAGATAAAACCCAAGAACAACTATGTGAAGTGGAGTTAGGCAACTTACATGAGAAAGACTTCAGAGTATAAAAGATGATTATAAAGATGATCTGGATTCAGAAAAAGATGGCAGAGGAATAGGACGGGAAGACCACTTTCTCCCTCACAAATTCCTCAAAAGAACATTTCAACGCCGAGCAAACTCTACAAAACAACTTCTGTAGGCTGGTAGAGGACATCAGGCAACTAGAAAAGCAGACCATTGTCTTCAAAAACAGGTAGGAAAAAATATAAAAGACGAAAAAGGAGACAAAGGAGGTGCGGAGGGAGTTCCGTCCTGGGAAGGGAAGCCCATCCCAGGAAGGGAATTTTAAGAAGAGAGGTTTCCAAACACCAGGAAACACTCTCCCTGCCGAGTCTGTGGCGAGCCTTGGAAACACAGAAGGCAACATAACAGGAAGGAATAATAAAGAAATAATTAAAACCAAGAGATTACAAGCCCACCAGTAACTCCCCCAGCAGAAAAGCAGCAAAGACGCCTGCATCCGCCACTGGGAAGTGGGGGCAGGGCAGGGACGCGCGGGAGGCGCGGGCTGCAGAGCTTTGTAAGAATCGGGCAGGAACGCCCCACGCGCAACCAGAACGATCTAACTTGGGCTAGCAAACCAGACTGTGGGATAGCTACCGCATGAAAAGCTCAAACATAAGACACCACCAGGACCGAGCACAGAACAAAGGACGGAACGGAAAAAGCCAGCTGCAGACCATCCCCTGCCGGGGACAGGCAGCCAGAGCCGTAAGGATTTACCTAACTGCAAGCAGGCTTCTTTGCTAAGACTTCTGGGGGTGCTGGACAGTCACCATCTGCCTCACGGGGGGCGCCAGCGGTCCACCCAGAAAGCTGAGCAGCAGCGGCAGAAAAGGTGACAAGCCGCGGCGATCGCGCTCGCCAAACTCCTGAGCTACTCGGACCTGGGAAGGGCACAAAGCGCAGTCCCAGCTGAATCTGTGCCTCTGAGGGCTGCCTGAGCGCCGAACCTGAGTGGCTTGGACCGGGGAAGTGCATGCAGCCTAGGGCCGGCCCCAGACGGTTCCCGGCTGAGCATCGTAGAGCCAGAGCGGTTTGTGCGCCTCGAGAAGGGACAGGTCAAGCAGGGCTGAGACACTGTGTGCACACGACAGTGGAATTTGTTTGCAGCATCCCCCCTCCCCACAGTGCGACTGAACTAGTGAGCCTAAAAAAACCAGCATAAAGAAGAAGTTAAACAGAGGGAACCACCTTGGAAGTGATCCCACACGGCCCACAACATCAGAGAAGGGCCAGATATATTTTTACCATTTTTAAAATCATTCCTTTTTTTTTTTTCTTTTTGGGTTTTTTTTCCTTTTTTTTTCTAACTTTTTAAAAAATTGTTAAGTCTTCTATTTCTCCTCTAATTTTTATTTCTATAACCTACTATTACTATTAAAAAAAAAGACTTTTTTTTTTTTTTTAAGGCAAACACCATATATAGTCTTTGGATGGTTGTTGGTGGTTTTTTTTGTTGTTGTTGTTGTTGTTGTTGTTTTTTAATAATTCTTGTTATTTTTTTTCTTTCTTCCTTTTTCCTTCTGCTTCTTTTCTTTAATATTGTATTTTTGAAAATCCAACCTCTACTCTAGATTTTTAATCTTTGCTGTTAGGTTTTTGTTGTCAATTTTGTACATTTAAAAACCCAAACTTCACTACCCAAGTTCACCTGAGAGTGAGATTACTGGCTTGACCACTCTCCCCTCCTCTGGACGCTCCTTTTTCTCCACCAGGTGGCCTCTGTCTCTTTTCTCCCCCATCTCTTCTCTATCCAACTCTGAATCGCTGTGTGTTCCAGACGGTGGAGAACACCTAAGGAACTGGTTACTGGCAGGATTTGTCTCTCTCCTTCTCATTCCTCTCTCTTATCCTCCTGGTCACCTCTGTCTACTTCCTCCCTCTCCTCTTCCCCATATAACTCCATAAATACCTCTGAGCGGTCCAGACTATAGAGCACACATAAGGAAGTGACTACTGGCTAGCTTGCTCTCTCCTCTTTTGATCTCACCGCATCTCATTCCAGTTACCTCTAACTACCCCCTCCATCTTCTCTTCTCCTTGTAACTCAGTGAACCTCTCTGAGTGTCCCTCAATGTGGAGAAACTTTTCATCTTTAACCTAGATGTTTTATCATCGGTGCTAATATAGATGGAGAAGTCTAGAGGCTACTATAAAAATAAAACTGAAAACTAGAAGCAAGAGGCTTAAATCCAAAGCCTGAAAACATTAGAGAACTCTTGAATTCAGGGAACATTAAGCAATAGGAGCTCATCAAATGCCTTCATACCTACACTGAAACCAAGCTCCACCCAAGGGCCAACAAGTTCTAGAACAAGACATACCACTCAAATTCTCCTGCAACACAGGAACACTCCCCTGAGCTTCAATATACAGGCAGCTCAAAATTATTCCAAAACCTTTGATGTCTCATAACCCATTACTGGTCACTCCACTGCACTCCAGAGAGAAGAAACCCAGCTCCACCCACCAGAACTCCAACACAAGCCTCCCTAACCAGGAAACCTTGACAAGCCACTGATAGAACCCCACCCACAGTGAGGAAGCTCCATAATAAAGAGAACTCCACAAATTACCAGAATATAAAAAGGCCACCCCAAACGCAGCAATATAACCAAGATGAAGAGACAGAGGAATACTCAGCAGGTAAAGGAACAGGAGAGTTGCTCACCAAACCAAACAAAAGAGGAAGAAGTAGGGAATCTACCTGAGAAGGAATTCCGAATATTGATAGTGAAAATGATCCAAAATCTTGAAATCAAAATGGAATCACAGATAAATAGCCTAGAGACAAGGATTGAGAAGATGCAAGAAAGGTTTAACAAGGACCTACAAGAAATAAAAAAGAGTCAAAATATAATGAATAACGCAATAAATGAGATCAGAAACACTCTGGAGGCAACAAATAGTAGAATAACGGAGGCAGAAGATAGGATTAGTGAAATAGAAGATAGAATGGTAGAAATAAATGAATCAGAGAGGAAACAAGAAAAATGAATTAAAAGAAATGAGGACAATCTCAGAGACCTCCAGGACAATATGAAACACTCCAACATTTGAATTATAGGAGTCCCAGAAGAAGAAGACAGAAAGAAAGATCATGAGAAAATCCTTGAGGAGATAATAGTTGAAAACTTCCCTAAAATGGGGAAGGAAATAATCACCCAAGTCCAAGAAACACAGAGAGTTCCAAATAGGATAAACCCAAGGCGAAACACCCCAAGACACATATTAATCAAATTAACAAAGATCAAACACAAAGAACAAATATTAAAAGCAGCAAGGGAAAAACAACAAATAACACAACAAGGGGATTCCCATAAGGATAACAGCTGATCTTTCAATAGAAACTCTTCAGGCCAGGAGGGAATGGCAAGACATACTTAAAGTGATGAAAGACAATAACCTACAGCCCAGATTACTGTACCCAGCAAGGATCTCATTCAAATATGAAGGAGAAATCAAAAGCTTTACAGACAAGCAAAAGCTGAGAGAATTCAGCACCACCAAACCAGCTCTCCAACAAATTCTAGACAGGAAACAGGAAAAGGGTGAATAAACCCGAACCCAAAACAATAAAGTAAATGGTAACGGGATCATACTTATCAATAATTACCTTAAACGTAAATGGGTTGAACGCCCCAACCAAAAGACAAAGACTGGCCGAATGGATACAAAAACAAGAGCCCTGTATATGCTGCTTACAAGAGACCCATCTCAAAACAAGGGACACATACAGACTGAAAGTGAAGGGCTGGAAAAAGATATACCATGCAAATAGAGACCAAAAGAAAGCAGGAGTGGCAATACTCATATCCGATAAAATAGACTTTAAAGCAAAGGCTGTGAAAGAGACAAAGAAGGCCACTACATAATGATCAAAGGATCAATCCAAGAAGAAGATATAACAATTATAAATATATATGCACCCAATATAGGAGCACCGCAATATGTAAGACAAATGCTAACAAGTATGAAAGGGGAAATCAACAATAACACAATAATAGTGGGAGACTTTAATATCCTACTCACACCTATGGACAGATCAACTAAACAGAAAATTAACAAAGAAACGCAAACTTTAAATGATACATTAGATCAGTTAGACCTAATTGATATCTATAGGACATTTCACCCCAAAACAATGAATTTCACCTTTTTTTCAACTGCTCATGGAACCTTCTCCAGGATAGATCACATCCTGGGCCATAAATCTAAACTTGATAAATTCAAAAAAATTGAAATCATTCCAAGCATCTTTTCTGACGATAATGCATTAAGATTAGATCTCAATTACAGGAGAAAAACTATTAAAAATTCCAGCATATGGAGGTTGAACAACACACTTCTGAATAACCAACAAATCACAGAAGAAATCAAAAAAGAAATCAAAATATGCATAGAAACTAATGAAAATGAAAACACAACAACCCCAAACCTGTGGGACACTATAAAAGCAGTGCTAAGAGGAAAGTTCATAGCAATACAGGCATACCTCAAGAAACAAGAAAACAGCCAAATAAATAACCTAACTCTACACCTAAAGCAACTAGCAAAGGAAGAATTGGAGAACCCCAGAGTTAGTAGAAGGAAAGAAATCTTAAAAATTAGGGCAGAAATAAATGCAAAAGAAACAAAAGAGACCATAGCAAAAATCAACAAAGCCAAAAGCTGGTTCTTTGAAAGGATAAATAAAATTGACAAACCATTAGCCAGACTCATCAAGAAGCAAAGAGAGAAAAATCAAATCAATAAAATTAGAAATGAAAATGGAGAGATCACAACAGACAACACAGAAATACAAAGGATCATAAGAGACTACTATCAGCAGTTGTATGCCAATAAAATGGACAACGTGGAAGAAATGGACAAATTCTTAGAAAAGTACAATTTTCCAAAACTGAACCAGGAAGAAATAGAAAATCTTAACAGACCCATCACAAGCACGGAAATTGAAACTGTAATCAGAAATCTTCCAGCCAACAAAAGCCCAGGCCCAGACGGCTTCACAGCTGAATTCTACAAAAATTTCGAGAAGAGCTAACACCTATCCTACTCAAACTCTGCCAGAAAATTGCAGAGGAAGGTAAACTTCCAAACTCATTCTATGAGGCCACCATCATCCTAATACCAAAACCTGACAAAGATGTCACAAAAAAAGAAAACTACAGGCCAATATCACTGATGAACATAGATGCAAAAATCCTCAACAAAATTCTAGCAATCAGAATCCAACAACACATTAAAAAGATCATACACCATGACCAAGTGGGCTTTATCCCAGGGATGCAAGGATTCTTCAGTATCCACAAATCAATCAATGTAATTCACCACATTAACAAACTGAAAAATAAAAACCATATGATTATCTCAATAGATGCAGAGAAAGCCTTTGACAAAATTCAACATCCATTTATGACAAAAACTCTCCAGAAAGCAGGAATAGAAGGAACATACCTCAACATAATAAAAGCTATATATGACAAACCCACAGCAAACATTATCCTCAATGGTGAAAAATTGAAAGCATTTCCCCTAAAGTCAGGAACAAGACAAGGATGTCCACTTTCACCGCTACTATTCAACATAGTTCTGGAAGTGTTGGCCACAGCAATCAGAGCAGAAAAAGAAATAAAAGGAATCCAAATTGGAAAAGAAGAAGTAAAACTCTCACTGTTTGCAGATGACATGATCCTCTACATGGAAAACCCTAAAGACTCCACCAGAAAATTACTAGAGCTCATCAATGACTATAGTAAAGTTGCAGGATATAAAATCAACACACAGAAATCCCTTGCACTCCTATACACGAATAATGAGAATGTAGAAAAAGAAATTAAGGAAACAATTCCATTCACCATTGCAACGAAAAGAATAAAATACTTAGGAATATATCTACCTAAAGAAACTAAAGACCGATATATAGAAAACTATAAAACACTGGTGAAAGAAATCAAAGAGGACACTAATAGATGGAGAAATGTACCATGTTCATGGATCGGAAGAATCAATATAGTGAAAATGAGTATACTACCCAAAGCAATTTACAAATTCAATGCAATCCCTATCAAGCTACCAGCCATATTTTTCACAGAACTAGAACAAATAATTTCAAGATTTGTATGGAAATACAAAAAACCTCGAATTGCCAAAGCAATCTTGAGAAAGAAGAATGGAACTGGAGGAATCAACTTGTCTGACTTCAGGCTCTACTACAAAGCCACAGTCATCAAAACAGTATGGTACTGGCACAAAGACAGACATATAGATCAATGGAACAAAATAGAAAGCCCAGAGATAAATCCACACACATATGGACACCTTATCTTTGACAAAGGAGGCAAGAATATACAATGGAGTAAAGACAATCTCTTTAACAAGTGGTGCTGGGAAAACTGGTCAACCACTTGTAAAAGAATGAAACTAGATCACTTTCTAACACCCCACACAAAAATAAACTCAAAATGGATTAAAGATCTAAATGTAAGACCAGAAACTATAAAACTCCTAGAGGAGAACATAGGCAAAACACTCTCTGACATAAATCACAGCAGGATCCTCTATGATCCACCTCCCAGAATTCTGGAAATAAAAGCAAAAATAAACAAATGGGATCTAATTAAAATTAAAAGCTTCTGCACAACAAAGGAAAATATAAGCAAGGTGAAAAGACAGCCTTCTGAATGGGAGAAAATAATAGCAAATGAAGCAACTGACAAACAACTAATCTCAAAAATATACAAGCAACTTATGCAGCTCAATTCCAGAAAAATAAACGACCCAATCAAAAAATGGGCCAAAGAACTCAATAGACATTTCTCCAAAGAAGACATACGGATGACTAACAAACACATGAAAAGATGCTCAACATCACTCATTATCAGAGAAATGCAAATCAAAACCACAAGGAGGTACCACTTCACACCAGTCAGAATGGCTGCGATCCAAAAATCTGCAAGCAATAAATGCTGGAGAGGGTGTGGAGAAAAGGGAACCCTCCTACACTGTTGGTGGGAATGCAAACTAGTACAGCCACTATGGAGAACAGTGTGGAGATTCCTTAAAAAATTGCAAATAGAACTACCTTATGACCCAGCAATCCCACTTCTGGGCATACACACCGAGGAAACCAGAATTGAAAGAGACACATGTACCCCAATGTTCATCGTAGCACTGTTTATAATAGCCAGGACATGGAAACAACCTAGATGTCCATCAGCAGATGAATGGATAAGAAAGCTGTGGTACATATACACAATGGAGTATTACTCAGCCATTAAAAAAATTCATTTGAATCAGTTCTGATGAGATGGACGAAACTGGAGCCGATTATACAGAGTGAAGTAAGCCAGAAAGAAAAACACCAATACAGTATACTAACACATATATATGGAATTTAGAAAGATGACAATGACGACCCTGTATGCAAGACAGGAAAAAAGACACAGCTGTGTATAACGGACTTTTGGACTCAGAGGGAGAGGGAGAGGGTGGGATGATTTGGGAGAATGGCATTCTAACATGTATACTATCATGTAAGAATTGAATCGCCAGTCTATGTCTGACGCAGGATACAGTATGCTTGGGGCTGGTGCATGGCGATGACCCACAGAGATGTTATGGGGAGGGAGGAGGGAGGGGGGTTCATGTTTGGGAACACATGTAAGAATTAAAGATTTTAAAATTAAAATAAATAAATAAATAAATAAAGGTTCATTTAGAAGTAAAAAAAAAACATAAAGATGATCTAAGAACTTGGGAAAAGAATGGATGCACAGAGTGAGAAGTTACAAGAATTTTTAAAAACAAAGAGTTATAAAATATAAAGGACAACCAAATGGGGCTGAAGAGTAATATAACTGAATTGAAAAATACACTAGAAGGAATCAATAGCAGAATAAATGAGGCAGAAGAACTTACACTGAACTGGAAGAGTGCAGTGGAGATCACTGCCATGGAACAAAATAAAGGAAAAGGATGAAAACAGTTGAACAGACCTCTGGAGCAACATCAGATACACCAACACTTGCATTGTGGGGTCCCAGAAGGAGGAGAGAGAAAGAGAGAGAGGCAGAGAAGGCCTGAGAAGAGTTATGGAGAGATAATAGCAGAAAACTTTCCTAAAATGAAAACCAAAAGAGTCACCCAAGTCCAGGAAGCACAGAGGCCCACGCAGGATAAACTGAAGAAGGAACACAATGAGACACAGAATAATCAAACTGACAAAAATTAAAGATAGAGAAAACTAAAACCAATAATAGAAATGCAACAAATAAAATACAAGGGAATCCCCATAGACTATCAGCTGATTTCTCATCAGAAACTGAAGGCCAGAAAGGAGTGCCAGGATATAAAGGGATTAAAGGGAAAAACCTATAAGCAAGAACACCCTATCCAACAACATTCTCATTCAGATTTGATGAAGAAATCAATTGATTTATAGACAAGCAAAAGATAAGTCAGTACCATGAGACAAGCTTTGCAACAAATGCTAAAGAAACTTCTCTAAGTGGAAAAGAAAAAGCCACAACAAGAAGTAAGAAAATAACAAAATGGGGAAGTTTACCGGTAAAGGCAAACATATAGCAAAGATGGGAAATCATCTATACACATGCATGATATCTAACCCAGTGATTGTGAGAGGAGGAGAGTACAAATGCAGGATATTTGAAGCACATTTCAATACACACAAAAAGAAAAAGGAATCCAAACATAATACTAAAGATACTCATCAAGAGAACTAGAGAAGAGAACAAAAGAGAAAGGGAAGAAAAAAGACCTACAAAAACAAATCCAAAACAATTAAGAAAATGACAGTAGGAATACATATATTGATAATTACCTTAAATGCAATGGATTAAATGCTCCAACCAAAAGACACAGATTGGTTGAATGGATACAAAAATAAGACCTGTATGCATGCTGTCCACAAGAGACCCACTTCAGATCTAAGGACCCATAGAGACTGAAAGCGAGAGGATGGAAAATTATTCCATGTAAATCAAAATCAAAAGAAAGCTAGAGTAGCAATACTTAAAGCAGACAGAGGACTTTAAAATAAAGACTGTTACAAGAGACAAAGGAGGCACTATGCAATCATTAAGGGATCAGTCCAAGAAGAAGATATACCAATTGTAACTATATATGCACCCAACAGAGGAGCATCTCAATAAGACAAATGTTAACAAGACAGAAAAAGAGAAATCAACAGTAACAGAACAGTGGGGGATTTTAACAGCTCACTTATATCAATCGACAGACCATCCAGACAGAAAATGAATAAGGAAACACAGGCCTTAAATGACACACTAGACCAGATGGACTTAACTGATACACACATATGTGTGTGTGTGTGTATATATATATATATATATATATATATATAGTCATTTCATCTGAAAGTAGCAGAATACACATTCTTCTCAAGTGTATATGAAACATTCTCACATGCTGGGATTGATCACATTCTGGACCACGAGGTGAATCTCAGTAACCTTAAGGCAATTAGAATCATATAAAGCATCTTTTTCAGTCACAACCCTGTGAGATTAGAAATAAGCTACATGAGCTTCCCTGTAGCTCAGTAGTAAAGAATCCACCTGCCAGTACAAGAGACATGGGTTTGATCCCTCATCTGGGAAAATCCCATGTGCCCTGTAGTAAATAAGACTGTGGGCCACAACCATCTGAGCTTGCACTCCAGAGCCCACAAGCAGCAACTACTGAGCCTGCATGCCACAACTACTGAAGCCCATATACCCTAGAGCCTCTGCTCTGCAACAAGAGAACCACCACAATGAGAAGCCATGTACTAGAGAGTAGCCGCCACTCACCCGACTAGAGAAAAGCCCACGTAGCTATGAAGACCCAGAATAGCCACAAACAAATAAACAGTAAAAAAAGAAATAAACTAAAGAACTGCAAAAACCTCAAACATGTGGAGGCTAAACAATATGATAATAAACAACCAATGGAGCACTCAAGAAATCAAAGAGGAAATAAAAAAAAATACCTAGAGACAAATGAAAATGAAAACACCAGATCAAAACCCCATGGGACACAGCAGAAGCAGTTCTAGAGGGAAGTTTATTAACAATACAATCACACCCCAGGAAACAAGAAAAATCTCAAACATACATACTAACCTTACACCTAAAGCAATCAGAGAAAGAAGAATAAACAAAACACAAAGTTAGGAGAAGGAAAGAAACCATAAATACCAGAGCAGAAACTAAATGAAATAGAGACGAAGAAAACAATAGAAAGGAGCAATGAAGCCAAAAGCTGGTTCTTTGTAAAGTAAACCAAGTTAGGACCTTTAGCCAGACTCATCAGGAAAAGAAGTGAGAGGGCCTAAATCAGTAAAATCAGAAATGCGAAAGGAAAAGTTACAATTGACACCACATAAAGGACCATGAATACTACTACAAGCAACTGTATGACAATAAAACGGACAGTCGGGAAGAAATTCCGTTGAACAAATTGAACAAATTCTTAGAGTCTCCCAAGACGGAACCAGGAAGAAATAGAAAATATGAACAGACCAATTACAACTACTGAAATTGAATCAGTAATTTAAAAACTCCCATCAAATGGAAGTCCAGGACCAGATGACTTCACAAGTGAATTCTGCAAAATATTTAGAGAAGTGTTAACACTTTTGCTTTAAATATATTCCCCAAAATTGCAGAGGAAGAAACACTTTCAAACTCCTTTTATGAGGTCACCATTACCCTGATATCAAAACCAGAAAAAGATACCACAGAAAAAGAAAATTACAAGCCCATATAACTGATGAATGGGGGCTTCCCTGGTGGCCCTGTGGAAAAGAACCTGCCCGCCAGTGCAGGAGGTTTGATCCCTGGGTCAGGAAGATCCCCTGGAGAAGGAAATGGCAACCCACTCCAGTATTCTTGCCTGGGAAATCCCAGGGACAGAGGATCCTGGTGGGCTACAGTCTATGGGGCCACGCGAGTCATGAGGACATGACTTAGAGACTAAAAAGCTACCACATAACTGAGGAACATAGATGCAAAAATCCTCAACAAAATACTAGCACATCAAATCCAGCAATACATTAAAAGGACCATGCACCATGATCAAGTGAGATTTATCCCAAGGATGCAGGGATTTTTCAATATTTACAAATGAAATAATGACTGGATACCACATCAACAAACTGAAGAAGGAAAACCATATGATTATCTCAATAGATACAGAAAAAAGCTTTTGACAAAATCAACAACCATTTGTGATGGAAACTATCTAGAAAGTGGACACAGAGGAAACCTACCTCAACATAGTAAAGGCCATATACATCCAACCCACTGCAAACATTACTCTCAATGGTAAAAAACTGAAAGCATTTTCTCTCAGATCAGGAATAAGACAAGGATGTCCACTCTCACCACTATTATTCAACATAGTTTTGGAAGTCCTCACCACAGGAATTGGAAAAGAAAAAAAAAATCCAAATTGGAAAAGAAGTAAAATTGTCATTGTTTGCAGATGACATGATACTATACATAGAAAATCCTAAAAATGCTACCAGAAAACTACTAAAGCTCATCAGTGAATTTGATAAAGTCACAGGGCTTCCCTGGTAACTCAGATAGTAAAGAATCTATCTGCCTGCCATGTAGGAGACCTGGATTTGATCCCTGGGTTGGGAAGATCCCCTAGAGAAGGGAATGCCAACCCACTCCAGTATTCTTGCCTGGAAAATCCCATGGACAGAGGATCCTGGTGGGCTACAGTCCATGGGGTCACAAAGGTTGGACAGGACTGAGCGACTAGCACACACACACACACAGGGTACAAAATCAGTACACAGAAATCTGTTGCATTTCTATACAGTAACAACCAAAGATCAGAAAGAAAAATTAAGGAAAGAATCTCATTTACCATCACATCAAAAAGAATAAAACACCTCAGAATAAACCTACCTCAGGAGACAAAAGATCTATATTCTGAAAAGTGTAAGACACTGCTGAAAGAAATCTAAGATGACACACACAGATGAAATGATATACCCTGTGTTTGGATTGAAAGAATCAATATTGTCAAAATGACTTTACTACCAAGGGAGTCTACAGATTCAATGTAATCTCTATCAAATTACCAATGGCATTTTCCTCAAAACTATAACAAAAATTAAGGAAACACAAAAGACTCCAACTAGCCAAAGAAGCTTGAGAAAAAAGAACAGAGTTGGAGAAATCAGGCTCCCTGGGTTCAGACTATATTACAAAGTTATAGTAACCAAGATGGTATGGGACTGGCACAAAACAGACACATAACTCCATGAAACAGAATAGGGAGCCCAGGAATAAACCCACATGATTACAGTCAATTAGTCTACAACAAAGGAGGCAAGAATACGCAATGGAGAAAAGACGGTCTCTTTAGTAAGTGATATTGGGAAAACTGGACAGCTATATGTAAAAGAATGAAATCACATCATTCTCCTACACCATATAAAAAATAAACTCAAAATCAATTAAAGGCCTGAATGTAATACCAGAAACCATAACACTTCTAGAGGGAAACATAGGCAGTTCACTTTCACACAAACTGTAGCAATGCCTTTTTGGATCAGTCTCCTAAAGCAAAGGAAAACAGAGTGAAAATAAAGAAATGGGACCTAATTAAATTTAAACTCACAGCAAAGGAAACCACAAACAAAATGAAAAGGCAACTTACAGAACTGAAGCAAATATTTGCAAAGGGTGTGACTGACAAAGGATTAATCTCCAAAACATACAAGGAGCTATGCAGTTGAATATCAAAAAACAAATCACCCAGTCAAAGAATGGGTAGATCTAAATAAATGTTTCTCCAAAGACACCATATAGATGGCCAAAAGGCACATGAAAAGATGCCCACATTGTTAATTATTAGAGAAATAAAATCAAAACTATAATGAGGTCTCACTTCAACACCAGTCAGAATGGTGCACAAATAACAAATGCTGGAGAGAATGTGGAGAAAAGGGAACCCTCCTACAGTGATGGTGGGAATGTAAATCGTTACAGCCACTATGGAAAACAATCTGGGCATTCCCTAACAAACTAAAAATAGAGCTACTATATTATCCTGCAATTCTCTCCTGGGCATATATCCAGAGAAAACCATTACTTGAAAATATATATGTACTCCAGTGTTCACTGCAGCACTGTTTACAACAGCCAAGACAAGGAAGCAACCTAACTGTCTGAATGGATAAGGGAGATGTGAGTGTGTATATATATACACATATGATGGAATAGTAATGCCTTTTGGAGCAACATAGATATACCTACAAATTATCATACTAAGTTGCATAAGACAGAAAAATATATGATATTGCTTATATATGAAATCTAATAAAAATGATACAAATGGACTTATATATAAAACAGAAATAGATTCACAGATAGAGAAAACCAGCTTATGGTTACCAAAGGAGAAAGCTGTGGGGAGTCAGAAATTAGGAGTTTGGGATTAACATATACACACTACTATGTAGAAAAAAATAACCATCAAGGACCTACTATATAGGACAGGGAACTATACTTAACATTTTATAATAACCCATAAAGGAAAATAATCTGAAAAAGGATATATAACTGAATCACTTTGCTGTACACCTAAAGCTAACACAAATTTGTAAATCAACTATACTTTAATTTAAAAAGAGTAAAAAAATAAAAGAAAATCTTCTATTTTTATATTTCAAAATCATTGTCACCATAAAGTATGGTTTTTACCCATGGAGTAAAAAAAAGAAATTCTAAGATAATTTTTAAGCTAGCCATAATTTATAAATAAGGATCACTGAATGTGAGCAGTCAGTCTTACACCTCTCATTCTCATGATTTTTAAATATAGGTGTAAAGGAATGGCCACTTCTGAGACAAACTTAGAACTGCTACATTCTCTACCTGTGAGTTGATACAGACACTGAGTAATCATATTTGGTCCGGTGATATTTTGCCATAATTGAAGAAAGCTGTGGATGGTAATTAAGAAGAAATAAGACACAGGCTGAAATAAACACATTCAGTTGGGTTGCACCTAATGGAACAGAATTCTGGTGAAGCCCTGTAAGACAAAGTGACCTCCTGGCTCTCCACTGAAATCATCTGAAGAAGAGAACATGCGTATCCAACGTGTATTTGGATTTTGAGTGTGTGGTTCAAGACTCATTTGCTCAGTTGTCTTACTTTCTGGGAAAACTGAAGAGTTCCATCAAGCAATTTATCTAAAAGTTATATAATTCTGTACATACAAAATAGGAACTTGAAGTCCCACTTCTCAGATTGATAGCAAAATTCTATGAATAAAAAGACAAAATTAGCACATAATACAATTACAGTAAGAAATGGAATATAAAAATGATTTGACTTGCTTTAAAACTTACTAACCATTTCTTAGTTAGAAATACTAACCATTTGACTACTTTTATTTAGTTAGGGAATCATAAAATGACCCGAAAAAATAATATTCCACCGCAGAAAAGAATCCTAATTTGTTGAGGAGAGTTCAGTATCCATTTTAAAATGAATAAGAGTCAAGGCTTTTTATTTTCTAAGTAGTCAAATATAAACACAAATGAGTAAAATTCCCTTCAAAGCAAGCTGAAAACAAGTTTGTGCAGTTTACAACGCATTTTCATGTGAATATGCTTTTCTAGTAAGATCTCTTACTGTCCACACTTGAAAAAATTATTCATACTGCAAAAACCAAGGCATTCCATCCCTACAGCCCTGGGCGGTGGAGGAAGGCTAAGGAAGCTGGTCTAGGCACATGGTGTGGTTTCCCAGGTGCCATTCAAGAAGGACCAGCAGGGCCCTGGCACCTCACTGGCCGCCTTCCTTCATAGCAACCTTGGTGGGAATATGCAACAACACATGGCCTCAAAACCTTTGGGGACCTTCTCATTTGTTGTAGAAAAGATGCCCAGGACGTTATAGCCCAACTCACCTATCACAGTCTGTAAATGACCCTCAACTTGTTCTAGAAATTATACCACATGCATCTCCCACCAATCTGTCACTTGGTCTCTGGTGAGGTGCAAAGTAAAACTAAATGTCTTGTTAGAAGAACACCACTGCCCCGATACAGGGTCAACTGCAGGGGATAATGAGGAAGGCCAGCTCTGCTGTGATGATGGACTAAAATCACGATGGAGGGATAACCATTTATAAAATGAAGTCAGGCAGCCACTGCTGTGGGCAAATTCCTTAAAATCAATCTCTCTCTCTCTCTCTGGGGAACTGTGGAAAATTCTTAAAGAGATGGGAATACCAGAACATCTTACCTGCCTCCTGAGAAATCTGTATGTGGGTCAAGAAGCAACAGTTAGAACTGGACATGGAACAACAGACTGGTTCCAAATTGGGAAAGGAGTATGTCAAGGTTGTATACTGTCATGCTGCTTACTTGACTTATATGCAGAGTACACCATGTGAAATGCTGGGCTGGATGAAACACAAGCTGGAATCAAGATTGCCAGGGAAATATCAATAACCTCAGATATGCAGATGACACCACACTTATGGCAGAAAGCAAAGAGGAATTGAAGAGCCTCTTGATGAAATTGAAAGAGGAGAGTGGAAAAGCTGGCTTAAAACTTAACATTAAAAAAATGAAGATTATGTCATCCAGTCCCATCACTTCATGGCAAATAGATCTGGGAACAGTGGAAACAGTGACAGACTTTCTTTTTTGGGGCTCCAAAATCACTGCAGATGGTGACTGCAGCCATGAAATTAAAAGATGTTTGTTCCTTGGAAGAAAAGCTATGACCAACGTAAACAGTATATTAAAAAGCAGAGACATTAATTTGCCAACAAAGCCTCACCTAGTCAAAGCTATGGTTTTTCCAGTACTCATGTATGGATGTGAGAGTTGGACTATAAAGAAAGCTGAGCGCCAAAGAATTGATGCTTCTGAACTGCGGTGTTGGAGAAGACTCTTGAGAGTCCCTTGGACGGCAAGGAGATCCAACCAGTCCATCCTAAAGGAAATCAGTTCTGAATTCATTGGAAGGACTGATACTGAAGCTGAAACTCCAATACTTTGGCCACCTGATGCTAAGAACGGACTCTTTGGAAAAGAACCTGATGCTGGGAAAGATTGAAGGCGGGAAGAGAAGGGGAGGACAGAGGATGAGATGGTTGGATGGCATCACCGACTCGATGGACATGAGTTTGAGTAAACTCCAGGAGCTGGTGATGGACAGGGAAGCCTGGCGTGCTGCAGTCCATGGGGTCACAAAAAGTCAGACATGATTGAGCAACTGAACTGAACTGTTGATGGCAAACCTCTACTGTGAAAGTGAGGGTCATGCAAGGGGACCTCAGGGGGCCACTTGAACTCTGCTTTTGCACATGGAAACTCATGTCCTATAACTAAACCCTTCACACTTTTTCTTGAAATAGTTTCCTGCTGTCTTTCTTTCTGGTATTTCCACAGCCTTAAAACCTATTCTAAATAGAAGGTGCTAATAAGCTATCTAGTCACAATAATTTGATATAACAGGTTTATATGTCATCCAGAATTATAAAAATCAGTCAGAAATCCAATGTATAATTAAAGTACCGTTAGTTTCTTTTATGCTTGAAAATAAAAACTGAGCTAATGACTGACTCCTTGAGATGAAGCACATTAAATGCTTTATAAGCCTACTCTGAGAACAAATATTAAAGGAAAGTAATTTCTCACCACTTATGAGTTTCTGTCAGTGAGTTCTCCTCTGCTTCTTGGTCAATTTTAGCTGAAAATACAAGAAAAGAAATAGATGAGGTATGATAAATGGTTATAACCATCTCAAACAAAACAGATCAAATAATATGAAATGTATCTTAATACATTAACGCTAATGTACTCCACCAAAAGTTTATTTTTAAAAAATTTTATTGGAACATAATTATAGAATTTTATTTAAAAATCTATGAATATATATGACTGAATAGGTTATATTTAATTTTCATTAAGTTAATAATACTTTCTAAGTAATTTCTTTAAATTAGTCACATTAACCTGAGAAAATAAAATACCAGATAACTTGATATTCACATCAAATTTGTCTGTCAAGGATTTAAATGCCTATAATTAGTTGAAAACAATTCTCTCAAGCAAAGGTCCAAAAACCAAGTAAAAACCTAAGTAGAAATGGTATGTAATGATCTTTACCAGAGCTCTTCACTTCAGATCACAATTGAGTAGATCGAGAACTGACTTCTATGCAGACATAGGATAAAATACTAACACTTTCTCCTAACTTCAAGTGATGACATGACAGTGCACCCACTGATTTGCTAGAAATAAAGAATGGTAGCTGGACACAAACCCAAAGATCGAATTTGGGAAAGGGATTACATCACTATTTTAAAATTGCTTAAAATAACACAGAAACTCCCATCACATAAAGTATGTAATGGCAATGACTTTGACTGGCCAGTAAGCATTCTAGCATTTATGTATTACTTTATATACATACACACATATTTGGCACAAAAATTTAAAAAATACTCCCACTTCTTACAATGCTTTTAATAATATTTTTAGTCTATTCCCTCAGATCTCAAAATGTAGTTGTGACCCACTAAATTCATTTCATTCTTCACTAACTATCTGTGACACACAGTTTGAAAATCACTGAGCTACTGGACACAAAAAATCAAAGAAAAAAACCACCCTGGAGCTAGTGAAAGAAGTTTCCTTTCATAATCATTTCCTTCGGGGGCACACTTGCAGCCATTTGGAAAAATTAAAAGACAGAAAGGAGTAGGGCAAAATGATTATAAATATTGGAACGGCGTGAAATCAAACCTGTGGCCACTTGGGAAATGTCAGTGACTACATCACGACTGAAACAGTTGTCAGCTTCGGCTGCTGTTCCACAGCCTCAAGACAGTGTTTGTTTGAAGGTCTGGACACGTCTGCAAAGCCGCCATGGAGTGTTATGCAGGTCCTCTACAGGACTGCCTGAATTTAACAGCAATCCTGGGAGATGGTAGCAGAGGTATGTTTCCCCTTTCCCTTCTGGTTTTTTAAAAGGCTTACATAAAGCTACAGGTCAATCATTAGCCATATTAAGAAACAGGATAGATGTTTCATGACTTCACTTTGAAAAGTCTCCAATGTTAACCTATTTTCTTACAAAATCTTTGGGCTGCTGTATGAAAACAGTTTGTTTCCAGAAGTAATTCTAGAACCACAGAAAAGTTTAAGAGAAAACAACAAAGCAACACAATGCATAACACTTTCAGGAAGGAAGTTCTTCCAACTGCCCTTGCATCATTTTTTTTTTAAATATAGAATTTAAGACTGAGAAAGGAAGAAATTCTTTTGACTATTCTAGATGCACCGAGTAAATGATTTATGAAATTTAAAACACCCTAGAATGAGATTCCAGTGATGTGTATTCTATTCTGATTCTGCCTCTGAAATTAGCTTTGTAATCTTAGTCTTCCCTGGTGGCTCAGATGGTAAAGAGTCTCCTTGCAAAGCAGGAGAAGGAAAGTGAAAGTCGCTGTCATGTCTGACTCTTTGTGGTCCCATGGACTACACAGTCTATGGGATTCTCCAGTCAGAATACTGGAGTGAGTAGCCGTTCCCTTCTCTAGGGGATCTTCCCAATCCAGGATTTGAACCCAGATCTCTCACACTGCAGGTGGATTCTTTACCTGCTAAGCCCCCAGGGAAGCCCCGGGTTCAATCCCTGGGTGGGGAAGATCCCCTGGGAAGGAGATGGCAATCTATTCCAGTATTCGTGCTTGGAAAATCCCACGGATGGAGAGGCCTGGCAGGCTACAGTCCAAGGGGTTGCAAAGAGTCAGACACGACTGAGTGACTAACACACACAGAATCTTAGGCATATAAATTAATCTGTTCAATTCAGTTCAGTTGCTCAGTCATGTCTGACTCTTTGTGACCCCATGAATCACAGCACGCCAGGCCTCCCTGTCCATCACCATCTCTCGGAGTTCACTCAGACTCATGTCCATCAAGTCAGTGATGCCATCCAGCCATCTCATCCTCGGTCATCCCCTTCTCCTCCTGCCCCCAATCCCTCCCAGCATCAGAGTCTTTGCCAATGAGTCAACTCTTCGCATGAGGTGGCCAAAGTACTGGAGCTTCAGCTTCACCATCAGTCCTTCCAAAGAAATCCCAGGGCTGATCTCCTTCAGAATGGACTGGTTGGATCTCCTTGCAGTCCAAGGGACTCTCAAAAGTCTTCTCCAACACCACAGTTCAAAATCATTAACATATACAAAATGTTTAGCATAGTGCCCCCAATAATTAGTAGGGGCTACATAAATATTCTTTGAAAAAGTTGGATTTCAAGCTCTTGAAATCCTAAAGTGATACAATACATAATAATGTTTAACTGAATACACCAACTGCTATTGTATCATGCTTCAACATTATATGCAGATGAAGAAAACAGATACTTAACAGCTTTTTACACAATATAAGCCCCTAACTAGTTGTGAGTGGAATGAAGTGAGTTTCAGTTATTCATAATGATTCCTTGTGATGCATACTAAAACAGCTTTGGCTTCACTGTATGAACAAGTTTTACTGAATAAACACTGCAGTTCAATGTGGCAGAAGAATGATTCTTACTAAAGGAATAAAACAAAAATAGGCTCTCTGTCCAAACCTAATAGCCATATTAGAACCATAAAACCAAATTGGGATAGAAGGAAATACTTTAAATTACTCTGTTTTCCATTTTTTTAAACATGATTTTGAAGCTAAAAGGAGTTGTTTTCTCTGCTGTAATCAGCTTTGATAAAGTCCTATGAGAGATGATTCTCTTTTGCAGGGCAATCTTAGAAATAAAAAACTTGGGACTTCCCTATTGGTCCAGTGGTTAAGAATCCACCCTGCAATGAAGGGACATGGGTTCAACCCTTGGTCAGGGAACTAAGATCCTACAGGCCACAACTAAGACCCAATGCAACCAAAAAAAAAAAAAAAAAAGGAAGAAGAAATTTTCTAGAAACTTGGGATGCAATTCGGATTTCTGGAGACACTGAGCTACCATTTCTCAACATACTGCTTGCAGAGACACACCACCAACATTTCGTTATCACAATCTTTTAAGCACACTTGTGATGTTAACGTGGGCTTCCCAAGTGATGTGAGTGGTAAAGAACCTGCTTGCCAACGCAGGACACGTAAGAGATGAGGTCTCAGTCCCTAGAGGAGCGCATGGCAACTCAGTCCAGTATTCTTGCCTGGAGAATCCCATGGAGAGAGGAGCCTGGTGGGCTATAGTCCATAGGGTCACAGAGAGTCTAACATGACTGCAGTGACTTAGCATGCACATACAAGATGTTAACTTAGTGACAAATGCTGGATGTGTTTCTTTAGTTTGTGAGGATGAAACTGATCAAACTAAAATAAAATGTTACTAAGGTAGTAAAAATTAAGCTTTTTTTTAGATAACTCTGACATTCATTTAGGGAGCACTCAAATTAATTATATGCAGTGACCAAAATCTTAGACCAACTGTGTGTTTTATTAGGTTGCTGCTGCTGCTGCTAAGTCACTTCAGTTGTGTCCAACTCTGTGCAACCCCCATAGACGGCAGCCCACCAGGCTCCTCTGTCCCTGGGATTCTCCAGGCAAGAATACTGGAGTGGGTGGCCATTGCCTTCTCCAATGCATGCATGCATGCTAAGTCGCTTCAGTTGTGTCCGACTCTGTGAGACCCTATGGACAGCAGCCCACCAGGCTCCTCTGTCCCTGGGATCCTCCAGGCAAGAATACTGGAGTGGATAATTGCAGTTTCAGACCATGAATTTTAAATTATTATAACTAGGCTCAAATATATATTTATTAATCAAAGTAGGAACCATTACAATCAACACACTTTTGCCAATGAGAAATAAGTTTGTTTATTCCTGAAGCATAAAAATCTGTACTTTGGGATTTGATGAACTCTTGGAAAGCATTTTCTGAATCCTGCTGGTTGTGGAAACATTTTCCCTGCAAAAAGTTGTCAAGATGCTTGAAGCAGTGAAAGTCGGTTGGTGAGATGTCAGGTGAATATGGAAGGTGAGACAAAACTTCACAGTTCAATTTATTCAAATTTTGAAGCACTGGTTGTACAACATGTGGTCAGGAATTGTCATGGAGAAGAATTAGGTCCTTTCTGTGGACCAGTGCCAGCTGTGGGCACTGCAGTATTAGGAGCATCTCATTGATCTGCTAAGCATACTTCTCAGATGTAATGGTTTTGCCAGGATTCAAAGAGCTGTAGTGGATCAGACTGGTTCAGTTCAGTTCAGTTCAGTTCAGTCGCTCAGTTGTGTCCAACTCTTTGTGATCCCATGGACTGCAGCATACCAGGCCTCCCTGTCCATCACCAACTCCCAGAGTTTACTCAAACTCATGTCCATTGAGTCGGTGATGCCATCTAACCACCTCATCCTCTGTCTTCCCCTTCTCTTCTCGCCTTCAATCTTTCCAAGCATCAGGGTCTTTTCAAATGAGTCATGTCCATCTCTTTGTGACTCTGTGACTGCAGCATGCCAGGCTCTTCTGTCTTTCACTATCTTCTGGAGTTTGCTCACATTTATGTTCATTGAGTTGGTGATGCTAGCTAACAAATTTATCCTGTGCCACCCCCTTCTCCTCCTGCCCTCAATCTCTCCTAGCATATGGGTCTTCTCCAGTGAGTTGGCTCTTCACATCAGGTGGCCAAAGCATTGGAGCTTCAGTTGCAGCAACAGTCCTTCCAATGAATATTCAGGACTGATTTCCTTTAGGACTGACTGGTTTGATCTCTCTCAAAAGTCTTCTCCAGCACCATAATTCAAAAGCACCAATTCTTTGACACTCAGCCTTCTTAATGGTCCAGATATCACATTGGTACATGACTCCTGGAAAATCCATAAGCTTGGACTATACAGACCTTTGTCAGCAAGTGATGTCTTTCTTTTTTAATATGCTGTCTAGGTTTGTCATAACTTTCCTTCCAAGAAGCAAGCATCTTTTAAATTTCATGGCTGCAATCACTGTCAGCAGTGATCTTTCATTATTAGTATATAGGAATGCAAGAGATTTCTGTGTATTAATTTTGTAACTTGCAACTTTACCAAATTCATTGATGAGCTCTGGTTTTCTGGAAGTATCATTAGGATTTTCTGTGTATAGTATCATGTCTTGGAGCCCATGAAAAGAAAATCTGTCACTGTTTCCATTTTTTCCTCATCTATCTGCCATGAAGTGATGGGACCAGATGTCATGATCCTGGTTTTCTGAATGTTGAGTTTCAAGCCAGCTTTTTCACTTTCCTCTTTCACCTTCATCAAGAGGCTCTTTAGTTCCTCTTCATTTTCTGCCATTTGAGTGGTATCGTACTGCATATCCGAGGCTGTTGATATTTCTCCCAGCAATTTTGACTCTAGCTTGTGATTCATCGAGCCCAGTGTTTCACATGTATACAAACTTGCCCTTATTTATACATACATAACCTTTCAAAGGTGATCCTCGTTATTCATGGATTCTGTATTTGTGAAGTTGTCAACTCATTAAAATTATTTTAATTCCAAAATAAGTAACTTCAGTGCTTTTGTAGTTACTCGCAGATGTATGCAGAACATTGGAAAGTCTGAGTCACCAGGCACACGTTCCTGGTTAAGGCTGAATGCAGTGTGCCTCTGCTTTATTCCAAGCCTCATACTGCACAAGTGTCCTTTTCTCAGTCTACTGGGATGCAGTTTGACATCTTTTTACCTCCTTCTTTTCTGGTAATCTCTCTTTTTAAACAGTCCACAAGCATGGAGGTGCAGAGCTATCTAGTGCCCTAAACCTGAGGAGGCTATGGTGTGCCTTATGGGGAAAATACATGTGTTGGGTAAGCTTCACTCAGGGGCTGTCAGACTTGGCTGTGAGTTTGATATTAATGAGTTAGCAGTACAGTAAAGAAGGTGTATTCAAACATGAACACACATAAAAAAAGATTGTACTTTGGTTGGTTGATGAAATGAGACCAAAATGTGACCAGAGGCTTGAAGAACTATATTTACTGCTAGGAACAGTGATCTAGTACTCACTAATTCAGTGTTTGCAGCAACCTTGTAGAACATAATTATGGCAAATAATGAGAATATATTTATCTTGTTTTATAAATGAAATGAATATAAAATCTGAAAAATTATATGTGTGTGTGCATACATATGTACATAAATATGCTATGTTTCTATTATATATAAAATATGTTATATGTAATATAATATAAAATATCTAAAAATACATATAGTAATATTTTTAAATTTCATAATAAAAATTAAAAAGGAAAAGAAGTAAAATGTCACTGTTTGCAGATGACATGATACTATACATAGAAAATGCTAATGATGTTGCCAGAGCTCATCAATGAATTTGGTAAAGTTGCAGGCTACAAAATTAAAACACAGAAATCTCTTGCATTCCTATACACTAATAGTGAAAGATCAGAAAGAGAAATTAAGGAAACAATCTCATTTACCATCACATCAAAAAGAATAAAATATCTAGAAACACATACCCAAGGATGTAAAAGACTTGTACTTCAAAAACTGTGTAAGATACTGATGAAAGAAATCAAAGATGACAAAAACAGATGGAGAGATATACCATGCTCCTGGATTGGAAGAATCAATGTTGTCAAAATGACCGTACCACACAAAGTAATCTACAGATTCAATACAATCCCTATGGAACTATAGCATTTTTCACAGAATTAGAAGAAAAGAATTTATGATTTGTATGGAAACATGAAATACTCCAAACAGCCAGAGCAATCTTGAGAAAGAAAAATGGAGCTGGAGGAATCAGGCTCCCTGACATCAGACTATACTACAAAGCTACAGTCATCAAAACAGGTTGGTATTGGCACAGAAACAGAAATATAAATCAATGGAACAGGATAGAAAGTGGAAATAAACCCACACAACTATGGTCACCTAATCTATGACAAAATAGGCAAGAACATACAATGGAAAAAAGACAGTCTCTTCTATAGGTGGCACTAGGAAAACTGGACAGCTACATGTAAAGTAATGAAAGAATACTCTCTAATATCATACACAAAAATCAAATCAAAATGGATCAAAGACCTAGATATAAGACTGGACACTATAAAACTCTTAAAGGTAAACACAGGCAGAACCTCTCTGACATAAATCACAGTAAGATCTTTTTTGATCCACCTCCTAGAGCAATGAAAATAGAAACAAAAATAAACAAATGGAAGCTAATTAAACTTCAGAGCTTTTGCACAGCAAAGGCAACCATAAACAAAACAAAAAGGCAATCCACAGAAAGGGAGAAAATATTGCAAATGAAGTGACTGGCAATGGATTAATCTCCAAAATATACAAGCAGCTCACACAGCTCAATGTAAAAGAAAACAACCCAACTCCAAAATGTATCTAAATAGATATTTCTTAAAAAAAAAAAAGACACACAGATGGTCAAGAGGCACATGAAAATATGCTCAACAGTGCTCATTATTTAAAAAAAATGCAAATCTAAACTACAATAAGGTACCACCTCACACCAGTCAGAACAGCCATTATCTAAAAGTCTACAAACAATAAATGCTAGCAAAGGTGTGGAGAAAAGGAAACCTTCCCACACTGTTAGTGGGAATGTAACTTGGTACAGCCACTTGGAGAACAGTGTGGAGGTTCCTTTAAAAACTAAAACTAGGGCTACCATATGGTTGCAAATATATCTGAAAAAAACACATATTCAAAAAGATGCATGCACCCCAATGTTCATTACAGCACTATTTACAAAAGCCAGGACATGAAAGCAACCTAAATGCCCATCAATAGACGAATGGATTAAGGAAATGTGGTGTGTGTATATATGTATACACAATGGAATACTACTCAGCCATAAAAAGGATGAAATAATGCCATTTGTGGTGAAGCAAATCTGACAAAGACAAATATCATATATTACCACTTATACGTGGACTTTAAAATAAATGGTACAAATGAACCTAGTTACAAAACAGAAATGGAGTCACAGATATAGAAAAAAAAATTCATGGCTAACAGGAGGAATGGGAAGTGTTAGCTGCTCAGTCAGATCTGATTCTTTGTGACCCCATGGAGTGAACCCCACCATGCTCCTCTGTCTATGAAATTCTCCAGGCAAGAATATTGGAGTGGGTTAACATTCCTTTCTCTAGGGGATCTTCCTGACCCAGGGATCGAACCCTGGGTTGAAAAATCTGCAGGCAGATTTTTTTTACCATCTGAGCCACCAGGGAAGTCCAGAAGAATGGGGAGCAGGGATAAACTGGGAGACTGGGATTGACACATGCATGCTACGATAGACAGCCACCAAACAGGTAACCAACAAACAGAATCCAACAAATAGGTAACCAAAAAGACATTCTGTACAGCACAGGGAACTCAATTCAGTACTCTGTAATGACCTATCGGGAAAGAAATCTAAAAAAGAGTGGATATATGTATAACTGATTCACTCAGCTGTATAGCAGAAACTAACATAACATCAGAAATCAACTGTACTTAAAGCTGCATAAATAAAGTTTTAAAAAAATAAATGATGCATAAGCATCTGGAGATTACCAATTAGTTTTCTAACAATGCACAAAAATAAAATAATCACATATGTTGGTATACATCAGAGAAAGCTAATTGCAGTGATTTCGATTATACAGTAAGTCATGCTCATGTATCACTTACACTTGTTCAACAATGACTTTTAAAGTCACTGCAGAGTTGCACTCTATTTTCTCACTTCCCTTCAATGTAAAAACCTCTGAGAACTGGTTTCTGCCTATACCAATTTGAGAGAAATGTTTCATTCAGGAGCATGTACCACTATTATCATTCCCGTCTTCTGAACTATCCCTCACTCTGGTTTCCCTTACAATAGCTTCTCTCATGTTCTTTCCACCTGTCTGACTAACACCTGTTGGGGATTCTCCTGTTCATCCTGTAACTGTATTCGCCTCCAGAATTCTACCCTAGAATCTATTTTCTTATCTTCCTAGGTGATCACATGCACTAAATAATCACTTGGCCTGTGATGTGCAATCCTGCATCTCAGCTCCTCTCCCACATCTACTGCACACAGGACACCTGCTTATTGGGAATATTCACCTGTGTGTCTACCTAAGGTGATTATACCACCCCTTCAAAACTTTTCCAAGATTTCTTTTCTCTATCTCAGTGATTCACCCAGCCATTGAAACCTGAAATCTGGACACCATCCAGCGCCTTTATGTTCATTTGGTCCCCAAGTGATTTCTGTTCTATGTTATTAATATCCCTCAAATATATCCTGTCTCCAGCACTGTGACTATCCCCCATAACCTGTTACAGGCCTCCTTGCCTCTCTAACAGTGTAACCAAACAATCTTCAAAGTGGGCTCCTGACTCCGAGTCTAGGCAGGCTCCACGTAGATGGTCCCTAGGCTGTCAGTGTACCCTCTCTTAAATCTTCAAGTCTCTGCTCCCCCAAATTCAAGGCAAAGCCCAAGGTCCTCAGCCAGGTTTGCAGATGCAGTGATGGGTGGGTGTGGGAGAAGGTTTATAACAGAGTCTGTTTTTTCACCAGAGTATGTTGTGGTTCAGTTGCTAAATCATGTCTGACTCTTCGTGAACCCATGAACTGCTATCTCCTGGAGTTTGCTAAAACTCATGTCCATTGAGTGGGTGATGCCATCCAACTATGTCATCTTCTGTTGCCTCCTTCTCCTCTTGCCCTCAATCTTTATGGTCTTTACTCTGCCTTCATTATGATCCAACTCTCACATCTGTACATGACTACTGGAAAAACCATAGTCTAAAAACCATAGTTTAGACTATAGGGACCTTTGTTGGCAAAGTGATTTCTCAGTTTTCTAATACGATGTCTCAGTTCAGTTCAGCCAGTTATATCTGACTCTTTGCAACCCCATGTACTGCAGTATGCCAGGCTTCCCTGCCCATCACCAACTCCTGGAGCCTACTCAAACTCATGTCCATCAAGTTGGTGATACCATCCAACCATCTCATCTCATCTCATCTTCTGTTGTCCCCTTCTCTCACCTTCAATCTTTCCCAGCATCAGGGTCTTTTCCAGTGAGTCAGTTCTTTGCATCATGTGGCTAAAGTATTGGAGCTTCAACTTAAGCATCAGTCCTTCCAATGGATATTCAGGACTGATTTCCTTTAGGATTGACTGGTTGGATCTTCTTGCAGTCCAAGGGACTCTCAAGAGTCTTCTCCACCACCACAGTCCAAAAGCATCAATTCTTCAGTGCTTAGTGTTTTTTTTTTTTAATGGTCCAACTGTCATATCCATACATGACTATTGCAAAAACTACAGCTCTGACTAGACAGATCTTTGTTGGCAAAGTAATGTCTCTGCTTTTCAATATGCTGTCTATGTTCGTCATAGCCAAGCATCATTTAATTTCATGGCTGCAGTCAAAATCAGCAGTGATTTTGAAGCCCAAGAAAATGAAGTCTGTCACTGTTTCCATTGTTTCCCCATCTGTCTGCCATGAAGTGATGGGACCAGATGCCATGATCTTTGTTTTCTGAATGTTGAGTTTTAAGCCAGCTTTTTCACTCTCCTCTTTGACTTTCATCAATAGGCTCTTCAGTTCCTCTTCGCTTTCAGCCATAAGGGTGGTGTCATCTGCACATTGGATGTTATTGACATTTCTCCCAGTAATCTTGATTCCAGCTTCAGCCACCCCAGCGTTTCCCATGATGTGCTCTGCACATAAGCTAAATAAGCAGGGTGACAACACAACAGCCTTGACGCACTCCTTTCCCAATCTGGAACCCGTCCATTTTTCCATGTCTGGCGGATGTCTAGGTTTGTCATAAACTTTTTTTTTTTTTTCCCAAGAAGCAAGCGTATTTTAATTTTGTGGCTGCAGTCAACATCTCCTGTGATTTTGGAGCTCAGGAAAAAAAAAGCTGTCACTCTTTCCATTTTTTTTCCCCATCTATTTGCCATGAAGTGATGGAACTGAGTGCCATGATCTTAGTTTTTTGAATGTTGATGAAGTGAGATTATCATTAGAGCAATAGGTAACTGAACAGGAAGATTGTAGAGGTTCAAGAGAAGACAGAAACAAATCTCAGAAGCTGGGAAAACTAACTTTGCAAGGGAAATATTATAGTACTGCTGAGAAGTGAATTCCAGCAGCAGGTCTCTGGCATGACTTAGGTGACAGCAGTCAGTGTTGTGTAAGGACAGCCACCCTGTCAAGAAACAAACTTTGAGCTACCCTGGTGTGAATATAGGCTTAACGAGGGTTCTTGGGCTTCTGTCTGGTGAGCAGGATGGTGTATACTACAATCCAGGCATTTTTCTAGGTGTAGGGACACAGCAAGCAGCAGAGCAAAATGCTCTCTTAATGGACCTTACACTGTTTGGGGACAAATAAATGACACAATCTCAGAGAATGGTTAAATGTCACAAGGAATATAAAACTGGTGGGATTGTGCTCAGAACAGTATTTGTGTAATAAATAATTGAATATTATTTATTCACACTACATTCTCAGTTCTCCAAGGGATGGCACTTTGCTCGCACCATTACAATCAACAGCTGCTTTATGGCAGCAGGACTCAACTCTCTAAATCTGTCTATTTCAGAGCAAAGGTAAGGGATATTCCCAAAGAGGTGTTTAAGTAAAGGCCATGAAGTTTTGTCTTGAGTAGAACTGGAAAGATGGGGAGTGCAAGTCGGGGTGGATCAATGCAAAATTGGACCAGATGGACTCAGAGGCTCTTAGAGTACGGTTAAGAGAGGTCTCTATTATACTGTGACAGCTAATGCAATTAAAATGTTTGGTTAGCACTGGATATAGGCTCTTGGATTGTCTGAGACAGACGTTAGCTTTAGAAAATGAAGCACATTGAAAAGCCTTTGCTGCTGAATATACCCATGTAAAGTAACCTGAGCACACAAGTTAATGTAAGAAAATGGTTTTACTACTGAAGAAGGCCTAATTATAAACAAAGATTTGGCATATATAATGGAACACATTTTTAGTATATAGATTGAAATTTAGAATTTTGTCCTGATAACTAGAAAAAATATGGGATCCAAAATTGGCCATATTCTTAGAGAAGTGTACTTTGAAATTTATTTTTTCACTATATGTCATTGAACACAGGCTCATGAGCAACCGTGTTTAAAGCTAGACTTTTGTTTTCTTCCACAGTTTAGACACATTTGATCTACATAAGTTTTTCCTAAGGATTTGCTGTTGTCATCATCTGTCTTCCAGATAACATACAATGTAATGCCCGCCAAGACACAAACATTTCCTTATTCACTGCTGTGACTCAGTACCCCAAAGAATGTTTGGGCAAATAGCTGTTCAAAAATTTTTAAAAATCATAGAACACGTGAAGAGAACCAGAGAAGAAATAAAAGGCTAATTGAAGGTGCTTGATGAACAGACATGAAGAAAAGATTCACATAATTAGGACTGAAAGTGAAAGTCACTGAGTCACGTCTGACTCTGTGACCCCACGGGACTCTATAGTCCGTGGAATTCTCCAGGCCAGAATACTGGAGTGGGCAGCCATTCCCTTCTCCAGAGGACCTTCCCAACCCAGGGATCGAACCCAGGTCTGCCCACATCGCAGGTGGATTCTTTACCAGCTGAGCCACTAGGGAAGCCCCAAAGTGAAAGTGAAAGTCGCTCAGTCATGTCCAACTCAATGAGGATTAACCTAATGGTAATACGGTGAAGCATTTCACACCTATAAGAATAAAAAGGTATTATCTTTACAAGAGTCATTGCTTCTTTGACCAGGGAGTCATGGAGAAGCAGAAGAATTACTTACACCTGAATTTCATAATAAAGGGGATACAATACAGAAGACCAGTAAAACATGAAGAGATACCTATCCATTCAGTCTGAAGGGACATGGTCTCCAACCCACGTGAACTACTGGGCAAATTCTGAGGGTCTCACACAACCTTGGAATCATCATGATTTTGAAAGATTAGTTATGGCTGATCATGTATGATTTATAAGCAAAATTTCAAAATTCTATCTGGGTCACAAAAACACAGTTTTGCTCTTCATTCAAAAAGATGGAGCAAAAAGAAAAATTCAGCACTTGGTCTACAAAATACAGATTCAGACTATTATATAATATAATCACATATAATATGAACAACTATATGAATCACATACTCATTCATGTTTTAGATGTGAAATCTAGCGAATTGTTTGACTTCTTTTTTAATGAGTTACAGAGTTAAGGACTCCTTTTTACCCATAAGCAAAAAAGAATATTCCATAAAATTACAGTCTCTTAATCCTAAAGGCCCACTGGATGAAAAACCAAGATTCACTTTCCTTCACCATTAAGAGTGGAGTGAGCTGACAGAATCCTCTAACATGGATTTCAGTCAAGGACTATTTAGGAAGCAGTGAGCAGACTTTCTATTCTGTTATGAGGCCCTGAGGATATGAAAATGACAACCACTCTGATATATGATGGACCAAACTTCTGTTTCTAAGATCACAGTTAATATAAATGATTAAATGGTCCTGTCTCATTTAAAAAAGAGCTGTGCTTAATGTTTAATCAAATTCCAGCATAACTCATTCCCTGGGTTATCATCATTACAGACACCTGAACAACCTGTGAAACGACAGAAGATGAAGCCAGTCTTCAGAGCGCTGCTTGGCTTCAGCCTCAGGCCCCATCAGTCTCTGGAGAATTCCTGAACTAGGGGAGCCTCCCAGAGCCCAGCTTCATACAGACCTGATCTTCAGAAGATATGCCATATTCCAAAGCAGAAATGTGTGGAGTAGTGAGTCCTTTGATATAATCATGATTCAAGGATTTCAAACAGCAATATATTAATAGATTTCTCCTATTAACACTGTTTGTTCTTTTACTATTGCTTGAAATTTCCTACTGCTGCTTATTTCATAGGAATATAGGAAGAATCAAGAATATAATATTTATAAGGCTTTTATGGTCCTTGGGGAAAACGTGTTAAATATCCAGGAGTATTTATACATCCTATAAAAATAGAATATAATGTTTTAAAGATCAGAAAATCATCAATGTACTTGGTTTTGTAGCACAACGTTTTGATAAAGCAAATACCAAGTTGAACTGAAGTTGTATGTGTAGATAAAACTTTAAAGAATATCTAACTTTCTATTACAAAAAGCATAAAAATTGTAATGCCTTTATAAGTATACGACATTTTAACTAATAACTACTGTATTCACTGCCATTAAAAAACAGTAATAATATTATCCACAAAACAGCATGTTTAGCTAATTGCTTGTATATCACAACTGTGTGACTTATGATACAACATCATTTATTTTTCTGTGATGTTAAAACAATCCCGTTTAAACCAATGCCTGTTTTTCAAAATGCCTTCTACCTTTCTGCTGAGCAGGGAGGGAAGTGCAGCATCTTTACAGAATTTACCTTGAATAATAAATTGTTCCATGTTTTCTTTGAAAGGCTGGATGTGCTCTTTTGACGACACTTGGTAAACTTTCCCTGCTTCAACTTCACAGGCTGAAATTAGAGAGAAACAGTGTTCAGAATGTCACACTGCTAATGGTGCATTGAAAGAATTACAAATTGTTTTAGGAAATCCTGTTAACCGTGACAACTGACAAATGTCAGCATCCAATGCTGTCAAAAGAAGCCTAGCATCAAGGCTTCACTTTAGGGGATTATAAAAAGAAATAAAAAATATTATAGTTGATGTACAACATTATGTTAGTTTCAGGTATACAACAGTGATTCAACATTTAAATACATTATGGAATGAATGCAATGGTGAGTCTAGTAACTATCTGTGACCATACAAAGCTATTACAATATTGCTGAGTATATTCCTCATGCTGTATATTAAACCCCATTCAGTTCAGTTCAGTCGTTCAGTCGTGTCCAACTCTTTGTGACCCCATGAATCACAGCACACCAGGTCTCCCTGTCCATCACCAACTCCCAGGGTCTACTCAAACTCATGTCCATCGAGTCGGTGATGCCATCCATCCATCTCATCCTCTGTCGTCCCCTTCTCCTCCTGCTCCCAATCCCTCCAAGCATCAGGGTCTTTTCTAATGAGTTAACTCTTCACATGAGGTGGCCAAAGTATTGGAGTTTCAGCTTCAGCATCAGTCCTTCCAATGAATACTCAGGACTGATCTCCTTTAGGATGGACTGGTTGGACCTCCTTGCAGTCCAAGGGACCCACAAGAGTCTTCTCTAGCACCACAGTTCAAAAGCATCAATTCTTTGGCGCTCATCTTTCTTCACAGTCCAACTCTCACATCCATACATGACCACTGGAAAAACCATAGCCTTGACTAGATGGACCTTTGTTGGCAAAGTAAAGTCTCTGCCTTTTTTGTTTTTTAAATGGGTTCTTTTTTAAAAATATAAATGTATTTAATTGGAGGTTAATTACTTTACAATATTGTATTGGTTTTGCCATACATCAACATGAATCCGCCACAGGTATACGCATGTTCCCCATCCTGAACCCCCCTCCCTCCTCCCTCCCCGTACCATCCCTCGGGGTCGTCCCAGTGTACCAAACCCCAGCATCTAGTATCATGCATCAAACCTGGACTGGCGATTCGTTTCATATATGATATTATACATGTTTCAATGCCAAATCATCCCACCTTTTCCCTCTCCCACAGGGTCCAAAAGCCTGTTCTATACATCTGTGTCTATTTTGCTGTCTCGAATGTCTCTGCTTTTGAATATGCTATCTAGGTTGGTCATAACTCCTTCCAATGAGTAAGTGCCTTTTAATTTCATGGCTGTAGTCACCATCTGCAGTGGTTTTGGAGCCCCCCAAAATAACGTCTGACACTGTTTCCCCATCTATTTCCCATGAACAACAGACTGGTTCCAAACAGGAAAAGGAGTATGTCAAGGTTGTATATTGTCACTCTGCTTATTTAACTTATATGCAAAGTACATCAAGAGAAATGCTGAGCTGGAAGAAGCACAAGCTGGAATCAAGATAACCTCAGATATGCAGACGGCACCACCCTTATGGCAGAAAGTGAAGAGGAACTAAAAAGCCTCTTGATGAAAGTGAAAGAGGAGAGTGAAAAAGCTGGCTTAAACCTCAACATTAAACCCCATTTTATATTAAATACAAGATTATACCTCTTATCCACATTGCCTTTTTCAACCATCCCTGCACCCCTACCCCAGCAACCACAAGCTTATTCTCTGTATCAATGTATCTTTTCTGTTTTGTTTGATCATTTGTTTTGCTTTTGGGATTCCACACATAATTCACAGTCATACAACACTGTCTTTCTTGTCTGACATGTTCCACTTGGCATAACACCCTCCAGGTACATTTGTGCTGCTGCAAGTAGGGATCTTTCCTTTTTCCATGGCTGAATACCATTCCACTGTGCGTGTAGGTGAAAATGTGTGTGTGTGTATATGTATGTATGCATGCATGTATGTATGTATGTATGTATATATATATATATAAAACAGATATACACACATATGTATATGTAAAACATGTCTTCTTAATCCATTCATCTATTGGTGGATACTTAGGTTGCTTCCAAATCTTGGCTATTTACAAATTAGGCTTCAACAAACATAGGGGTGTATACATCATTTTCAATTAGCATTTTTACTGGTATAAATACCCAGAACTAGAATTCATAACTGGTTCCAAATAGGGAAAAGAGTACGTCAAGGCTATATGTTGTCACCCTGATTATTTAATTTATATGCAGAGTACATCATGAGAAACCCTGGGCTGGAGGAAGCACAACTTGGAATCAAGATCGCTGGAAGAAACATCAATAACCTCAGATATGCAGATGACACCACCCTTATGCCAGAAAGTGAAGAACTGAAAAGCCTCCTGATAAAAGTAAAAGAAGAGAATGAAAAGTTGGCTTTAAAACTCAACATCCAGAAAACTAAGATCATGGCATCTGGTCCCATCACTTTATGGCAAATAGATGGGGAAACACTGGAAACAGTGACAGACTTTATTTTTGGGGGGGCTCCAAAATCACTGCAGATGGTGACTACAGCCATGAAATTAAAAGATGCTTGCTCCTTGGAAGAAAAGTTATGACCAACCTGGACAGCATATTAAAAAGCAGAGACATTACTTTGCCAACAAAGGTCCATCTAGTCAAAGCTATGGTTTTTCCACTAGTCGTGTATGGATGTGAGAGTTGTACTATAAAGAAAGCTGAGTGCCGAAGAATTGATGCTTTTGAACTGTGGTGTTGGAGAAGACTCTTGAGAGTCCCTTGGACTACAAGGAGTTCCAATCATTAAATTCTAAAGGAAATCAGTCCGGAATATTCATTGGAAGTACTGATGCTGAAGCTGAAACTCCAATACTTTGGCCAGCTGATGCAAAAATCAACTCATTAGGAAAGACCCTGATGCTGGGAAAGATTGAAGGTAAGAGGAGAAGGGGAGGACAGAGGATGAGATGGTTGGATGGCATCATCGACTCAATGGACATGAGTTTGAGTAAACTCCAGCAGTTGGTGATGGACAGGGAGGCCTCCTGTGCTGCAATCCTTGGGGTCACAAAGAGTCAGACACGACTCAGCAACTGAACTGGACTGATGATATTTTTCTATTTTCAATTTCCTGAGGAATCGTCATACTGTTCTCTATAGTAGCTCCTTGAATTTACATGACCAGCAACAGTGAATGAGGGTTCCCTTTGCTCCACATTCTTCTCACCAATAGTTATTTCTTGTCTTTTTGATAATGGTCATTCTAAGGGAAGTTAGGTGACAGCACATTGGTTTTCTGTTTTCCTGATAATTAGTGATGTTGAGAACCTTTATCATGTGTTTCTTGGCTATCTTTTTGTCCTTTGGAGAAATGACTGTTCAGGTCCTCTGTAGTTTTAAATTGGATTGTTTGTTCTTTTTAATATTAGGTTGTAAGATTTCTTGATATAATTTGAATATTAAGCTTTTATCCAGTATATTATTCACAAAATATCTTCTCCCATACAGCAGGCTGCCTTTTCATTTTGATGGTTTCTTTGGCTGTACAAATGTTGTTTTGTTTGACATAGTCCCATTTATTTTTGCTTTTCTTACCCTTTCCTGAGGAAACATATCTAAAAAAATGTCCCTAGGACATAAAAGATGAAAAAGAATATACTGCCTATATTTTCCTGTCCGTATTTTGTGGTTTCAGGTCTTACATTTGACTCTTTTACCATTTTGCCTCTGAATATGTTGTAAGAAAATAGTCCAGTATCATTGTTTTGCATGTGGCTGTCCAGTTTCCCCAAAAGCATTTATTGAAGTGGCTGTCTTTCCCTCACCACATATTATTGATTTCTCTGACATATATTAATTGACCATGTAAGTGTGAATTTATTTCTGGACTTTCTGTTTTGTTCCAGTGATATATGAGTCTCTTTTCCTGCCAGTACCAATCATGTTTTGATTGCTGTATCTTTGTAGTGTAGCCTGAAGTCAGGGAATGTGATATCTTCAGCTTTTTCCTTTCTCAAGATTGCTTTGGCCTTGGGATCATTTGTGGTTCCATACAAATTTTAGAATTTATTCCAATTTTGTGAAAAATTCCACTGGTATTTTGTTAGCGACTATGTAGATTATCTTGGGAAGTATGGACATTTTACCAACATTAATTCTTCCAATCCATAGGCATGGTATGCCTTTCCATTTACTCGTCTTGTCCTCAACTTCCTTCATCAACATCTGAGAATTTCAGGTCTTTCCCTTCCTTGGTTAGATTTATTCCCAGGTATATTTTTCCTGATACAATTGTAAATGGATCGTTTTCTTAATTTTTCTTTCACATAATCATTATCAGGGTATGCAAATGCTGCAGATTTCTGTGTACATTAAGTCCCCTATATACAAACAAGCTCTAGTCTGAGAGCACGTTCATAAGTCCAATTTGGTCGTAAGTCTAACAAAGATGGTCTATGTACCCAACTAACAAAATCGGCTATTTACTGATGTTTTACACTTGTGTTCAGACATCCTGAGCTTGAAATAAAGAGACTCTACTATTGTACTCTTTACGACACTGTAAAGCACAGAAAAGCACAATCACTTGTAGAGAATGCACCTGAGTGACAATGTATGCCAGACACACGAACTAACTGATGTGACTGGATATGTGAACAATGTTGGCCTCATCGAAGGTCTGCAACCTGAAGGTTCATGTTAATATGCGGGGGACTACTCTATTAAATACTGTACCCTTTAACTTTACTAAATTCATTTATTAGTTCTGGTAGTTTTTTGGTGGTGTCTTTATTTTTTTTAATTTTTATTTTTACTTTATTTTACTTTACAATACTGTATTGATTTTGCCATACATTGACATGAATCCACCATGGGTGTACATGCGTTCCCAAACATGAACCCCCCTCCCACCTCCCTCCCCATAACATCTCTCTGGGTCATCCATATACTATCATGTAAGAATCGAATCGCCAGTCTATGTCCGATGCAGGATACAGCATGCTTGGGGCTGGTGCGTGGGGATGGCGGTGTCTTTAGAAATTTCTATATATAGTATCATGTCATCTGTAAACAGTGACAGTTTTACTTCTCCCATTCCAATCTGGATTCCTTTTCTTTCTTTTCCTTGTCTGATTGCTGTGGCTAGGACCTCCAAAACTATGGTGAATAAAAATGGCAAGATGGACATCCTTGCCTTGCTCCTGACCTTAAAGAAAATGCTTCTTGCTTTTTACCAGTGAGTATGATGTTTGCTGTGGGCTTATCCTACAGAGATTTTGTTATGTTGAGGTATATTCCCTCTATACCCACTTTGTGGAGAGTTCTTATTGTAAATAGAAGTCGAATTCTGTCAAAAGCTTTTCCTACATCTATTAAAATGATCATATGATTGTTATTCTTCAGTTTGTTAATTGAGGAGGATTTTCAGAGTCTACGTGCCAAGGCTTTCATCCTAGTCATTTTGAAAAGTAATCTCCAGGTACAAGACACAAAAAAGATTAAAACAGTGATTCTAATGTGCATTACTGTGTGAAGGAGGGAGGAGAAAGAAGGATGCTGACTGGGTTCATAGCTTTGGAGGCTTTGGGATGAAGCACACAGGAAGAAGAGTATTTTTCAGAGAAAAGGAAATTAATTTGCTTTGAACTCACTGAGTTTTAAGATGCCAGTGGAACATCCATGTGTAGCTGCCAGCAAGTGGCTGGGTGTATAAGTCTGCAGATCAGAGCAACACAGGAAAACTCTGAATAAGACTGCTTGAGAAAGCATGTCTAGTGAGAAGAAGAGCAAGCCGAGGTTGAACACCTGAGCAATGCCAACTGTAATGAAGAAGCAGAGGGAGAGAAGGCTATGAAGACAGAAGATTTAGAAGGAAATGTCAGATATTATAAGGAGAACCAGGAGTGAGTGGGACCAGTGAGTTCCAACGAGAGGAATTCTTAGTATTTTTGGTCACTCTCCATACACAAGTGACGAACTTCCATGGACAAATCAAGTGCGCAGGCTACAAAAATTTAAGAGGTAAAAGCAACAAAAAGGTGAAACGTAACAGCTGTAACTTCAAAAAGACAGTCAGCTTTTCTGTGCCTGAGGCTTTTTATCTGTAATACACAGTGATAGAACCTGCTTCTTGCGGTTGTTACAAGGAATGTCAGCTAATGCGTGCAGAGCACTTAGAACGGAGCCTGGTACATGTTAAGGCCCATGTAAGTTTCCACCACCATTACTGCTATTATCTTTAGTTTTATCAGCAACAGTAGCAGAGCAGGATGGCCTGGAGGCTAACAGCATGGGTTCTGGAGACTGGGTTTATAGCTTACTTACAAGCTGTGAGTCTTTGCCAGGCATGAACCCCCTGTGTGCCTCAGTTTCTTCATCTGTAACATGCGGTTAATAATAGTGTCTACTTTGCTGGGAAGATGAAAGGGTTTTACATAGGTAAAACATGCAGAAGACTACTGGCTACACAATAAGAGGATTATCAGGTTTGCTACAATTACCGCCACCACCAGAGGGACAGCTTCTAGCACACAACAAGAACACGGAACTCTCATCTCCTAAGCATTGCACTGACGCAATGCTTCAGATTGCGGGAATGACATGTATAGGGACAAACTCAGACATGTTGTCATTTCCCATACTATTACTGTATTCTTTGCTGGCCATCACTAACCCTGCTCTACCTCACACTGATGATCAACGGCCACAGGATGTGTGTGGATGTTGTGGGTGACACACCAGGGCTAGATGACCATCCAGTTCTCTGCCACCACCTGTGATACCACTCAAGGTATCTCTGTTCTCAGAGAGGAGGGGCCATAACTTCAGAGTCAGCAAAGGCACGAACCTCTGAGCAGTGTGAGCAAGCCTCCAAGTTGTTTTCTGGTGGGGAGGTGGTCTCAGCATAAACAGAGGAGCAAAAGAGACACAGATGTATAGAACAGTCTTTTGGACTCTGGGAGAGGGCGAGGGTGGGATGATTTGGGAGAATGGCATTGAAACATGTATATTATCATATGTGAAATGGATCACCAGTCCAGGTTCAATGCATGAGACAGGGTGCTTGGGGCTGGTGCACTGGGATGACCCAGAGGGATGGGAAAGGGAGGGAGGTGTGAGGGGGGTTCAGGATGGGGAACACATGTACACCTGTGACAGATTCATGTTAATGTATGGCAAAACCACTACAATATTGTAAAGTAATTAGCCTCAAAAAAATAAAAAGACATGATGAAGTCATGAAGATTAAGTGCCATGTAGGCATGCACAGTTCCAAGCTTAGGGCACACATTGGGACATTTCCAGTGATGCGGCTCAGTATTACTGAGGCCAGCCTTTCTACTGATTCATCTCTCATCTTGAGACAGCCCTTCATTTAATACTGACCTCTGCTTGCCTCTCAGTTCACACCCTCATCTTACTGTCATCTGGCACAAAAGGGAGGCTAATCTTAGGATAGTAAGTTTTGTTTCAAACACCAATTCTGATCACATAACAGGAGATAAGTAAAGCATCTACTCTCTCTTCAAAAAGATTCTGAAGAATCAAAACCTAACTCAATAAGGGAAGTTACCTTTTCTTTTCCTTTAAATTTAATTAATTTATTTTTGACCACACCAGCACACGTGGGATCTTAGTGCCCAGACCAGGAACAGAACTTAAGCCCCCTGCACTGGAAGCTCAGAATTTTAACCACTGGATCTCCAAGGAAGCCCCTACCTTTTCTTTTCTTTCTCTTCATTTTTACTAAACAGAAGTTCCTTTTAAAATTTTTATTTATTTACTATTTTATTTTGGCTTCACTGGGTATTCATTGCTGCACTTGGGCTTTCTCTAGTTGCAGCAAGCAGGGGCTGCTCTTCGTCGCAGTGCACAGATTTCACATTTCAGTGGCTTCTCTTGTTCCAGAGCACAGGCTCTAGGCACACAGCCTTCAGTAGTTGTGGCTCATGGCCTTAGTTGCTCCTCAGCGGGTGGGATTTCCCTGGACCAGCGATCAAACCTGCGTCCCCTGCGCTGGCAGGTGGATTCTTAATCACTGGACCACAAAAGGAAGTCCCCTACCTTTTCTTTATTGAAGTATAATTGATGTACAAATTATGTAAGTTCCAGGTATACAATATAGCAACAAACAATTTTAAAAGTTATACTCCATTTATAGTTATTTTAAAATATTGGCTGTATTCTCTGTCTTGTAAAACACATCCTTGTAGTGTATTCTATACATGACAGTTTGTACCTGCCACTCCTCATTCCCCATATCATCCCTTTCCCTTCCCTCACCCAACTATTAGCTGCTAGTCTGTTCTCTGTAACTGTGAGTCTGCTTTTTTTCTTTCTTTACTAAATCTACTACTTTGCAATATTTTATAGTTTCCATGTATGAGTGATATCACACAGTATTTGTCTATTTTTTTTCACTCTGCACAGTACCTTCTAATTCTATCCATGCTGCTGTAAGTGGCAAAATTTCATCCCTTTTTATGGCTGAGCAGTGTTCCATTGTGTACGTGTTTGTAAATGTGTGCGTGTGTATGTGTATACATCTTTTTTATCCATTCATCTGCTGATGGACATTTAGGTTGCTTCCATATCTTGATAACTGTGAATAATGTTGCTACAGATATAGGGATGTATGTATCTTTTTAAAATTTTATTTGTGTGTGTTTTTTTTCTTTTTTTTTATTTATTATAATCATTTTTAAAAATTTTTATTTTTACTTTATTTTACTTTACAATACTATATTGGTTTTGCCATACATTGACATGAATCCACCACGGTGTACATGCATTCCCAAGCATGAACCCCCCTCCCACCTCCCTCCCCATAACATCTCTCTGGGTCATCACCATGCACCAGCCCCAAGCATGCTGTATCCTGCGTCAGACATAGACTGGCGATTCTTACATGATAGTATAACATATACCCAGGAGTGGAATTGCTGGTTCACATGGTAGTTCTATGTTTAGTTTTTTGTAACTCTTCCATAGTGTTTTCCACAGAGACTGCACCAATCTACATTCCCAACGACAGTGCACAAGGGTTCCCTTTTCTCCATATCCTTACCAACATTCGTTATTTGTGTTTTTTGATGATAGCCATTCTGAAAAGTGTGAGGTGATATCACATTGTGGTTCTGATTTGCATTTCGTGAGCAGTCAAGAGTCTTCTCCAGTACCACAATTTGAAAGCATCAGCTCTTCAGCACTCAGCCTTCTTTATGGTCCATCTCTCACATCTGTACATGACTACTGGAAAAACCATTACTTTGACTATATGGTCCTTTGTTGGCAAAATGATGTTTCTGCTTTTCAAAATGCTATCTAGGTTTCTCAAAGTTTTCCTACATTTCTCAAAGTTTGCTGTGAAGGAGCAACTATATTTTAATTTCATGGCTGCAGTCACCATCCACAGTGGTTTTGGAGCCCCCCAAAATAAAATCTGGCACTGTTTCCACTTTTTCCCCTTCAGTTTTCCATGAAGTGATGGGACTGGAAGCCAAGATCTTAGTTTTTTGAATGTTGAGTTTTAAGCCAGCTTTCCTCTTTCACCCTCATCAAGAAGCTCTATAGTTCCTCTTCATTTTCTGCCATTAGAATGGTATCATCTGCATATCTGAGGTGGCTGATATTGCTCCTGGCAATCTTGATTCCAGCCTGTGCTTCATCCAGGCTTGAGCTTCATCCAGCCTGGCATTTTGCATAATATACTCTGCATATAAGTTAAATAAGTAGAGTGACAATATACAACCCTGTCCTACTCCTTTCCCAATGTGGAGCCAGTCAATTGTTCCATGTACTGTTCTAACTGTTACTCCTTTGATGCACATACAGGTTTCTCAGAAGACAGGTAAGGTGGTCTAGTATTCCCATCTCTTTAAGAATTTCCCAGTTAGTTGCGAAATACACAAAGGCTTTTGTGTAGTCAGTGAAGTGGAAGTAGATGTTTTTCTGGAACTCCCTTGCTTTCTCCACAATGCAGCGAATGTCGGTCATTTGATCTCCGGTTCCTCTGCCTCTTCAAAACCCAGCTTGTACATCTGGAAGTTCTCAGTTCATGTACTGCTGAAGCCTAGCTTGAAGGATTTTGAGCATAACCTTGCTAGCATGTGAAATGAGTGCAACTGCAGGGTAGTTTGAACATTCTTAGTATTGCCCTTCTTTGGGATTGGAATGAAAACTGACTTTTTACAGTCCCATGGCCACTGCTGAAATTTCCAGATTTGCTAACTTAAAAGTATTAGACAGACTTTTGTCAACAAAGAAATGTCTCAGCTTTTTAATATGCTGTCTAGGTTTGTCATAGCTTTTCTTCCAAGGAGTAAGTGTTTTTTAATTTCATGGCTGCAGTCACCATCTGAGGTGATTCTGGAGCCAAAGAAAATAAAGTCTGTCACTGCTTCCATTGTTTCCTCATCTATTTGCCATTAAGTGATGGGACCAGATGCCATAATCTTATTTTTTTGAATCTTGAGTTTTAAGCCAGTTTTTTCACTCTCCTCTTTCACCTTTATCAAGAGGTTCTTTAGTTCTTCTCTTTCTGCCATAAGAGGGGTGTCATCTGCATATCTGAGGTTACTGATATTTCTTCAGGCAATCTTGATTCCAGCTTGTGCTTCATCCAGCCTGGCATGTCGCATGATGTACTCTGCATGTAAGTTAAATAAACAGGGTGACAATATACAGCCTTGACATACTCCTTTCCCAGTTTGGAACAAGTCTGTTGTCCCATATCTGTTCTAACTGTTGCTTCTTGACCTGCATACAGATTTCTCAGGAGGCAGGTAAGGTGGTCTGATAGTCCCATCTGTTTTAAGAGTTTTCCAGTTTGTTGTGATCCACACAGTCAAAGGCTTTAGCATAGTCAATAAAGTAGAAGTAGATGTTTTCCTGAAATTCTCTTACTTTTTCTATGATCCAATGGATGCTGGCAATTTGATCTCTGGTTCCTCTGCCTTTTCTAAACCCAGGTTGAACATCTGGAAGCTCTTGGTCCACATACTGTTGAAGCCTGGCTTGGAGAATTTTGAGTATTAATTTACTAACATGTGAAATGAGTTCAACAGTTCAACTGTTTGAACATTCTTCAGCATTGTACTTCTTTGGGACTGGAATGAAAACTGGCCTTTTCTAGTCCTGTGGTCACTGCTAAGTTTTCCATATTTGCTGGCATATTGAGTGCAACACTTTCACAGCATCATATTTTACAATTTGAATTAGCTCAACTGGAATTCCATCACCTCCACTAGCTTTGTTAGTAGTGATACTTCCTCAGGCCTCCTTGGCTTTGCATTCCAAGATGTCTGGCTCTAAATTAGTGATCACACCATCGTGGTTATCTGGGTCATTAAGACCTTTTTGGTATAGTTCTTATGTGTATTCTACCCACCTCTTCTTAATATCTTCCACTTCTGTTAGGTCCATACAGTTTCTGTCCCTCATTGAGCCCATCTTTGCATGAAATATTCCCTCGGTATCTCTAATTTTCTTGATGAGATCTCTAGTCTTTCCCATTCTATTGTTTTCCTCTATTTCTATGCATTGATGACTAAGAAGGTTTTCTTATCTCTCATTGCTATTCTTTGGAACACTGTATTCAGATGGGTATATCTTTGCTTTTCTTCTTTGCCTTTAGCCTCTCTTTTTTTTCTTGGCTATTTGTAAGGCCTCCTCAAAAAGCCATTTTGCCTTTTTGCATTTCTTTTTCTTAGGAATGGTCTTGATCACTGTCTCCAGTAAAATGTCATGAAATGAAGTGAGCTCGCTCAGTCATGTCTGACTCTTTGCGACCCCATGACTGTAGCCCACCAGGCTCTTCCATCCATGGAATTCTCCAGGCAAGAATACTGGAGTGGGTTGCCATTTCCTTCTCCAGGGGAACTTCCCGACCCAGGGATTGAACCTAGGTCTCCCACACTGTGGGCAGGCGCTTTACCCTCTGAACCACTGGGGAAAACTCTGTCCAATAGTTCTTCAGGCACTCTGTCAAGTCAAATCCCTTGAATCTGTTTGTCACTTCCACTGTATAATCATAAGGGATGTGATTTAGGTCAAACCTGAATGGCCTAGAGGTTTTCCCTACTTTCTTGAATTTAAGTCTGAATTTTTCAATAAGCTGTTCATGATCTGAGCCACTATCAGCTCCTGGTCTTTTTTTTTTTTTTTTTGCTGCTTGTATAGAGCTTCACCATATTCAACTGCAAAGAGTATAATCAATCCATGAGTACCCATATTTGATATTCTCAGGGGAGCACCTAAGGGGCAGGATTTCACTAATCCTTGACAGTGATGCTTGTATCTTTGGTACTCACGGCACCTAGCAAAGGCCTATCATGCCTAAGGCATACAATAAATATTAATGGCACCCCACTCCAGTACTCTTGCCTGGAAAATCCCATGGACGGAGGAGCCTGGTAGGCTACAGTCCATGGAGTCGCTAAGAGTTGGACATGACTGAGCAATTTCACTTTCACTTTTCAGTTTCATGCATAGGAGAAGGAAATGGCAACTCACTCCAGTGTTCTTGCCTGGAGAATCCCAGGGATGGGGGAGCCTGATGGCTGCTGTCTATGGGGTTGCACAGAGTTGGACACGACTGAAGCGACTTAGCAGCACTAGCACCAGCAAGCAAACTATACGAGCTACCACACGCCCAAGGTCAGGGAATGCAGCAGAGAGGAGCAACCCCACATCGAAGGAGCGGTGGCTGTGTGGGTGCAGAAGGGCTGAGAGGAGCTACTCCACGTTCAAGGTAAGGAGGGGCGGCCATGAGGAGATACCCTCATCCAAGGTAAGGAGCAGCAGCTGTGCTTTGCTGGAGCAGCTGTGAAGAGATACCCCATGTCCAAGGTAAGAGAAGCCCAAGTAAGATGATAGATGTTGCGAGAGGGCATGAGAGGGCATCAGAGGGCAGACACACTGAAACCATAATCACAGAAAACTAGCCAATCTGATCACATGGACCACAGCCTAGTCTAACTCAATGAAACTAAGCCATCCCATGTCAGGCCACCCAAGATGCGAGGGTCATGGTGGAGAGGTCTGACAGAATGTGGTCCACTGGAGAAGGGAATGGCAAACCACTTCAGTATTCTTGCCTTGAGAACCCCATGAACAGTATGAAAAGACAAAAGGTAGGACACTGAAAGAGGAACTCCCCAGGTCGGTAGGTGCCCAATATGCTACTGGAGATCAGTGGAGAAATAACTCCAGAAAGAATGAAAGGATGGAACCAAAGCAAAAACAACACCCAGTTGTGGAAGGGACTGGTGATAGAAGCAAGATTGATTCAATGCTGTAAAGAGCAGTACTGCATAGGAACCTGGAATGTCAGGTCCATGAATCAAGGCAAATTGGAAGTGGTCAAACAGGAGATGGCAAGAGTGAACATCGACATTCTAGGAATCAGTGAACTAAAATGGACTGGAATGGGTGAATTTCACTCAGACGACCATTATGTCTACTGCTGTGGGCAGGAATCCCTTAGAAGAAATAGAATGGCCATCATGGTCAACAAAAGAGTCTGAAATGCAGTACTTGGATGCAATCTTAAAAACGACAGAATGGTCTCTGCTTGTTTCCAAGGCAAACCATTCAATATCATATTAATCCAAGCCTATGCCCCAACCAGTAACGCTGAAGAAGCTAAAGTTGAATGGTTCTATGAAGACCTACAAGATCTTTTATAACTAACACCCCAAAAAGATGTCCTTTTCATTATAGGGGACTGGAATGCAAAAGTAGGAAGTCAAGAAACACCTGGGGTAACAGGCAAATTTGGCCTTGGAGTTCCGAATGAAGCAGAGCAAAGGCTAATAGAGTTTTGCCAAGAGAACGCACTGGTCATAGCAAACACCCTCTTCCAACAACACAAGAGAAGACTCTACACATGGACATCACCTGATGGTCACCACCGAAATCAATTGATTATATTCTTTGCAGCCAAAGACGGAGAAGCTCTATAGAGTCAGCAAAAAGAAGACCGGGAGCGGACTGTGGCTCAGATCATGAACTCCTTATTGCCAAATTCAGACTTAAATTGAAGAAAGTGAGGAAAACCACTAGACCATTCAGGTAGGACCTAAATCAAATCTGTTATTATTATACAGTGGAAGTGAGAAATAGATTTAAGGGCCTAGATCTGATAGATAGAGTGCCTGATGAACTATGGATGGAGGTTCGTGACATCGTACAGGAGACAGGGATCAAGACCATCCCCATGGAAAACAAATGCAAAAAAGCAAAATGGCTGTCTGGGGAGGCCTTACAAATAGCTGTGAAAAGAAGAGAAGGGAAAAGCAAAGGAAAAAAGGAAAGATATAACCATCTGAATGCAGAGTTCCAAACAATAGCAAGGAGAGATAAAAACGCCTTCTTCAGCGATCAATGCAAAGAAATAGAGGAAAAGAACAGAATGGGAAAGACTAGAGATCTCTTCAAGAAAATTAGAGATACCAACGGAACATTTCATGCAAAGATGGGCTCAATAAAGGACAGAAATGGTATGGACCTAACAGAAGCAGAAGATATTAAGAAGAGGTGGCAAGAATACAGAAGAACTGTACAAAAAAGATCTTCAAGACCTAGATAATCACGATGGTGTGGTCACTCACCTAGAGCCAGACATCCTGGAATGTGAAGTCAAGTGGGCCTTAGAAAGCATCACTACAAACAAAGCTAGTGGAGATGATGGAATTCCACCTGAGCTATTTCAAATCCTGAAGTGAAAGTGCTGCACTCAATATGCCAGCAAGTTTGGAAAACTCAGCAGTGACCACAGGACTGGAAAAGGTCAGTTTTCATTCCAATCCCAAAGAACGGCAATGCCAAAGAATGCTCAAACTACCACACAACTGGACTCATCTCACACGCTAGAAAAGTAATGCTCAAAATTCTCCAAGCCAGGCTTCGGCAATATGTGAACCGTGAACTTTCAGACGTTCAAGCTGACTTTAGAAAAGGCAGAGGAACCAGAGATCAAATTGCCAACATCTGCTGGATCATCGAAAAAGCAAGATAGTTCCAGAAAAACATCTATTTCTGCTTTATTGACTATGCCAAAGCCTTACACTGTGTGGATCACAATAAATTGTGGAAGATTCTGAAAGAGATGTGATTACCAGACCACCTGACCTGCCTCTTGAGAAACCTATATGCAGGTCAGGAAGCAACAGTTAGAACTGGACATGGAACAGACTGGTCCCAAATAGGAATAGGAGTACGGCAAGGCTGTATGTTGTCACCCTGCTTATTTAACGTACATGCAGAGTACACCATGAGAAATGCTGGGCTGGAAGAAGCACAAGCTGGAATCAAGATTGCCGGGAGAAATCTCAGTAACCTCAGACATGCAGATGACACGACCCTTCTGGCAGAAAGTGAAGAGGAAATAAAAAGCCTCTTGATGAAAGTGAAAGAGGGAGTGAAACAGTTGGCTTAACGCTCAACATTCAGAAAACTAAGATCATGGCATCCGGTCCCATCACGCCATGGGAAATAGATGGGGAAACAGTGGGAATAGTGTCAGACTTTATTTTTTTGTGCTCCAAAATCATTGCAGATGGTGAAAGCAGCCATGAAATTAAAAGACACTTACTCCTTGGAAGGAAAGTTATGACCCACTTAGATAGCATATTGAAAAGCAGAGCTATTACCTTGCCAACAAAGGTGCGTCTAGTCAAGGCTATGGTTTTTCCAGTGGTCATGTATAGATGTGAGAGTTGGACTGTGAAGAAAGCTTAGCACTGAAGAATTGATGCCTTTGAACTGTGGTGTTGGAGAAGACTCCTGAGAGTCCCTTGGACTGCAAGGAGATCCAACCAGTCCATTCTAAAGGATATCAGTTCTGGGTGTTCATTGGAAGGACAGATTATGAGGCTGAAACTCTAATACTTTGGCCACCTCATGCAAAGAGTTGACTCATTGGAAAAGACCCCGATGCTTGGAGGGCTTGGGGGCAGAAGGAGAAGGCGAGGATAGAGGATGTGATGGATGGATGGTATCACTGACTCGACGGACGTGAGTTTGAGTGAACTCTTGGGAGTTGGTGATGGACAGGGAGGCCAGGTGTGCTGTGATTCCTGGGGTCACAAAGAGTGGGACACGACTGAGCGACTGAACTGAACTGAAGCAAACTATATAATGTTACTATGGTGATATAAATCTATATAAAATCATCTATGACCAGAATATAGCAACTCTATAAATTTGATTATAGATCACTAGGATAGAATCTCTTTAAAATGTTGCACCATCTTTTTGGCTTCTGGGGTAAATGAGCCTCTTCTCATCCAGTGATACAACATGCAGTGAAAGCCTCACGTAAGCGTCCTCCCTGACTGGGCTTAAATAGTGAGAAAGAGGCTTAAATTGGAAGCTGTGGTATTCTGAACTCCTTGAATGAAGAAACTTCATGGAAAGGAGATAAAGCAGGTGAGTGAAATAGGTGAAAGGGATTGAAGAGACACAAACTGCCAGTTACAAAATAAATAAGCCACAGGGATGCAAGGTACAGCATGGGGAATATAACACTGTAATAACGCTGGCGCATAATGTATGAAAATGCTGTTGTTCAGTGCAGTACGCCAGGCTTCCCCAACCCTCACTATCTCCTAGAGTTTGCCCAAGTTCATGTCCATTGAATCCGTGATGCCATCCAACCATCTCATCCATCACTCCTTTCTCCTGCCCTCAATCTTTCCCACCCTCAAGGTCTCTTCCAATGAACTGGCTCTTCACATCAGGTGGCCAAAGTATTGGAGCTTCAGTATCAGTCCTTCCAATGAGTATTCAGGGTTGATTTCCTTTAGGTTTGACTGGTTTGATTTCCTTGCTGCCTAAGAGACTCTTAAAAGTCTTCTCCACCACTGCAATTTGAAAACATCAATTCTTCGGCACTCAGCTTTCTTTATGGTCCAGCTCTCACGTCCATACATGATCACTGGAAAGACCATAGCTTTGACTATACAGACCTTTGTCATTATTAAGTTGTACGCCTGAAACTAATAATAATATTATAAGCCAACTGTACCTCATTTGTAAAGGTAGGACAGACGAAAGGAGTTTTATTTACAAAAAATAAAAATTGTAAACTATTTGCTTTTGTGCATTACTTTAAATTTACCATTCTGAAGAATTTCAAAGTCTCTTCAAAATGATCTAATGCTTCTCAACTAGAGAACTCTTAAGAGTCAGTTGGACACCAAGGAGATTAAACCAGTCAGTTTAAGGAAATCAATCCTGAATATTCACTGGAAGGACTAATGCTCAAGCTGAAGCTCCAGTACTTTGGGCACCTGATGTGAAGAGCCGACTCACTGGAGAAGACCCTGATGCTGGGAAGACTGAGGGCAGGAGGAGAAGGGGTGACAGAGAGGACATGGCTGGATGGCATTGCCACCTCAATGGACATGCGGGCCTGTGTGCTGAGTTGCTTCAGTGGTGTCTGACTCTTTGAGACCCTACGAACTGTACCCAGCCAGTCTCCTCTGTCCATGGGGGTTCTCCAGGCAAGAATACTGGAGCGGACTGCCACGCTCTTCTCCAGGTGGTCTTCCCAGCCCAGGGATAGAGCCTGCATCTGTCTCCTGCGTTGTCAGGTGGGCTCTTACCACTAGTGCCACTTGGGAAGCCCCAGCGGACATGAGTGTGGGCAAACTCTGAGAGACAGTAAAGGACAGGAAAGCCTGGTATGCTGCAGTCCGCGGAGTCACAAAGACTTAGCAACTGACCAATAACAGTAGAGCATTACACACACATTTTTTTTTTTTTTTTTACCAAATACATGAAAAAATGTTTTCTTCCCAGGAAAGTTCACATGCCACAAAATCTTAGGCAAGTATGCCAAGGGCGGGTAGGGAGGAAATATGTGTCTTTTAACAAGATATGATAAACGTACAAATATTCTTGAACATAAAGTGAAAGTAAGACAATAAAATTTGTCCCTGATGAAAGAGGCTGCTATTCAAATAACCAAGATGTGATTAAATAACTAGATATCTAATACACTAATACACATAGAAATCTATGTGTATTTTTAATACACATATATTTCTAATACACATTTCTTTTTTAAAAAACAAAAAATAAGATTATTTGTAAAAATTTTTATTTTGCCACCTATGAAATGTTTATTTACATTGATGTTTACTTTCGTTAGAAACACTGAAAAATCTATTCTCTCATTAAAGAAGCATAAATAACAACTGAGTTTCCTTAACATTGTAAGTTACCTCTCAGGTCTTTCTTGAGTTTTCTGAGGTCTTTTTGAAAATCTTCAAACTTCATCTGCGAGGCCTGAAAAAGGTCCTGGGGTTCGGGCAGTGGAAACACACACTGTTCTTTCCCAGCGTCCTGGTCAGCATGAAGCACAGAATATTTAAATAAATGAGGACAGAAGAGCAGCAGCAATGACAAACAACATGAAACACGACCACATCGCTCAACAACAGGGAGTAACAAAGTGCGACTGCGAACATCACCTCACCTCATCAAAATTGCGCAGATAATATGACACGATGTACGACAACAGGCTTCTGCTATTGTCCTAGGCAGAGAGACCGAAGTGAGTAGGAACACATCTTTAAAACGACTAAATACACGGCATTAAATAAGGTTCATCCCGTTAAACCCACACATGTAGATGAGAACGTTTAGGATGAAAGGAGACGTTCTCTGTTTCATGTTACTTTAGTTTAATGGCCCAGATGGTCTTGTCCTCCCCGCCTCTGTTCCCACCTGAGCCCCAGGTGGAAGCACAACTGTTTCGAGGGTTGTCTCAGTTGTACACACCTTCCTGCTTTCACTTTCCTCAACCAGAAAATTAATTCATTAATTTTATTTCTTATTATTAACAGGTATAACTACAGGTATTACTACTATCTAAACAGAAATGACTAAATGACACCAGCATTTCTGTATGGCTGAACCAATAGGGACCACTCCAACAGGAAGCTTGACTGAGGCTTATTACTAAGTAGATTAATAAAATTTAAAAGTTAAGTATAATCTCAAGTAAGCTGGAGCTTTAAAAATGCAAATATAAATTATGTCAGCAACTGAGATTCAAGAATTAGTATCTGTGCAGCTATAAAAATGCAATGTATGTAGTTTTAAAGAAGAAAAACTGCTTCATATCTAACAATCTTCAAAGAGCTTTTCACCTTCTTTTCTGGCACATTTAGAGGCATTAATACATGTTTTTTTTTAATTCTCAAAATAAATACTAGATAATTGGGATGTATGAAATCAAATACATGTTTTTTAAAAACATACTCTATAATAAAAACTTTGTTTTCTGGAATATTCAATCTAACCATGACTTTCCCCTCATTGATAAAAAGAGCAACATTCCTTTATAAACAAGTCTGAAGGGATATGATAATATATCTATTAGACTCCCCGATGGGCTTCCCTGGTGGCTCAGATGGTAAAGAACCCGCCTGCCAATGCAGGAGATGCGGGTTCAATCCCTGGGTCGGGAAGATCCCCTGGAGAAGGGAATGGCAACCCAATCCAGTGTTCTTGCCTAGGAAATCACTTGGATAGAGGAGCCTGGTGGGCTACAGTCCATGGGGTCACAAAGAGTTGGACACGAGTGAGTGACTAACACAACACAGACTCCCTGAACATATTACGGGCTTCCCTGGTGGCTCAGCAAAAGAGAACCCACCTGCCAATGCAGGAGACATGGGTTCAATCCCTGGGTGGGGAAAATCCCCTGGAGAAGGAAATGGCAGCCCACTCCAGGATTCTTGCCTGGGAAATCCCATGGTCAGAGGAGCCTGGTAGGCTACTGTTCATGGGGTTGCAAAGAGCTGGACATGACTTAACAACTAAGCAGCAACAACAACATACTTTACTATATACATCGAATATATGGAAATACATAGCTATAATAACAAAAGTAGTACATTTATTAGAAGCAGGATTACTTGTAAAATGATTTAAGCAACTAACTTCCTTTGTCTTTCCTGACTTGTAAATCAGTGAAATGATCAGCAATACCTCAGTCAATTAACAAAACACTTATTAAGTGCCTAAGTAATTCTGAGTGATCTGAGTAACAGTTCCATGCGTGCAAGTCTATGAAACTATACAGATATAGTTATCTTTATTTTATAGAGAAAGAACCAAATAGACTTTGCATAGCCCTTGTGAGAATGCAAGTTAAATTATTAAAAAATCTTACTTCTTGATTATTTTTATCCATATCATTCCTTCTTTAAATTAATGAAATTTAACTTATAGGAGGATTGAATGAGATACATTAAAAAATACAAAAAACAAATAATCCCTTATACATATATAATTATGACCATAAGAATCTATTTCATATTCATTTTTTATAAGTAACATTTATTGATTATACTCATATTTTAATGTTATTTGCAAAAATTACTTGTTTCAATCCAACAATCATTTAAGAACTATTCAGTATTTCTCTGGTGGTCCAGTGGTTAAGGATCCACCTTCCAATGCAGGGGACACAAGTTGGATTTCCGATTTGGGAAGATTCTACACGCTGTGGGGCTAAGCCCGTGTGCCACAACTGCTGAGCTCATGCTCCAGAGCCTGAGAGCTGCAACTAGTGAGGCCTGCACACCTAGAGCCCGTGCTCCAGAACAAGAGAGACCACTGCAATGAGAAGCCTGTGCACTGCAACTGGAGAGCAGCCCCTGCCCACTGAAATCAGAGAGAGACTGCATGTGCCCCAGCAAAGACCCAGCACAAAAATAAAAAAATAAATCTTAAAAAAAAGGACTATTCAAAACCTACCATGCATTTAGAAGAATAAATTTTGAATAAATGTGATTTATCAGGTTGACATATTAAAGGTTCCTCAGAAAATGTGTGTCATACAAATAAAAAGGCATTTGAACAAATAGAACCATAAAAATCACAAGAGTTATATGCTGTTGGTGTTCCAGGAAAGGACTATGCTTTTCCTAATTTTGGAAAAGTACAGTGTCTGGCATTTCATAGAAGCTGGATAAAAGAATGTCAAATGAACATACGAGTGTATGACTAAATAAACCAGTGAGTTGTTGACCGGCAGAAAAAAGCAAAATAAGTATCTCCCTTCTGTCAGGGAGATTATTTCCTTATTATTTTCTTATCTAGGAGGACAATTCTCTATATTTTCATTTTTATAGGCCAATTGTTCACTTAAACTTGCAGGCACGCATGCTAAATCGCTTCTGTCATGTCCGACTCTTTGCGACCCAGTGGACTGTATCCTGCCTGGTTTCTCTATCCATGGGATTCTTTAGCAAGAATACTGGAGTGGGTTGCCATGCCCTCCTCCAGGGCATCTTCCCGACCCAGGGATCGAACCTGACCCACGGTCTTTTATGTCTCCATCACTGGCAGGCACATTCTTTATCACTAGTGAACCTGGGAATTCCCTCACTTGAACTTAATATTTTAAAAACATTTCCTTCATCATATAGATCTTTGTGAAGCTTCTATAATCTCTATCCTTTAGAAATAAATGCTATTATTTTCAAAGTTTACATTGTCAGACTTTAACCACTCTGGTGGTTTCCCTGATCTTATAATTCTACTGACACTCTCATAATCTCGTAGATGTTAATTTTAAGAAAAATAATTATGCTTGCAAAAGGACTTAGATTTTCCCATGCCTACCAATATCAGGAAGAAGATCATAAGGAGAAAAAATATTTAAAAGATGATTCTCTTTTTCTCCATATAATCCTCTCTTTGATATTGGTAGGCATGAGAACATCCTTTAGGAAGCCTAATTTTTTTTTAAATTCTACTTCTCTACTTGTGTATGCTTAAAATTAATGTCTAAGAGGTTAAGAGAGTGTTGGTAGAAATATAAGATCAAGGAAACCACCAGAGTGGTGAAAGTCTGACATTGTAAACTTTGAAAATAATAGAATTTATTTCTAAAGGATAGAGATTAAAGCTTCACAAAGAGGGCTTAGATGTTCCCGTATATACCAATATCAAAGAGAGGATTATATGGAGAAAAAGAGAGTCATCTTTTACATTTTGGGCTTTCCTGATAGCTCAGTTGGTAAATAATCCACCTACAATGCAGGAGATCCCGGTTCAATTCCTAGGTTGAGAAGATCCACTGGAGAAGGGATAGGCTACCCACTCCAGTATTCTTGGGCTTCCCTTGTAGCTCAGCTGGTGAAGAATCCGCCTGTAATGCGGGAGACCTGAGTTTGATCCCTGAGTTGGGAAGATTGCCTGGAGAAGGGAAAGGCTACCCACTCCAGTATTCTGGCCTGGAGAATTCCACAGACTATATAGGCCATGGGGTCACAAAGAGTCAGACATGACTGAGTGACTTTCACTCATCTTTGTTTTGCTTTTAAAATCTGGGCCTGTTGGGGGTCACTTGCTTAACACAGAGAGAAGAAGAAAGTGATGGATATACTGTCTAATTCATAAAAATTAACTAGTCCTCAGATCCAAATAGATAAATATTAGCAGACATGGTAAAGAAAGTAAAAATTAGTAATTTTTACTTTAAAATACTGTCTGTTCAGTTATTCATTAGATACAGGATTCAAAATTACTCACTTTAGGAAAATTATTCTTCTCTTGATCACAAATATATGGTGGCCATTACCTTTATCTGGCTCAGAACATAATAGAACTTTTGACCTTGGAGCATAAACATTTATCGCACTGGTTTACAGTTCAACTTTTTACAAAACAGACATCCACTCCTCAGTTCGCTGCATTCGCTCACTCAAAATACTTACACTGCTTTTAACATCTTTCAGCTTCGGGAGAATATCTAATCCAAAACCGTCTGCCTGTCCCCGAGTATTATTTCCACCATTCATGTAGTTGCCAAAGGCAAGAACCAAACCCAAAACCTGCATAACCCCTGAGCCATGTTTTAATGTCTGTAAAACAGGATAAAGAAGAATTTCTCACTTACTGTTTGAATTTTCTTAAGTCAGTGGCAGATATTCAGATCATGCTAATAATTATGGGTCATATCCAAACTTCATCAGTGCTCATTTTAGGTATATTTAAGAACAGTGTCTCCAAAGATAACTTTGAAAAAGCTGCACCACTAACAGCATGCAGATTGTGCTTCTTCAGCTGAGAGGTACCAGCCTAGGATGCTCCTGTGGTGTAATTGCAAGGAAACCAAATACACCCGTAACATAAGAACCACCACAGTATAATGTCACTGCCATCAGTCCAGCTGCACCTGCCTCTGTGTAACATTTTGAGCATAAGGTGTGGGAAACCAAAACACAGTTATAAAGTTTAATTTCCAAATTTTGATTTATCCCTGAAAGGTTCACACTCACTTCTTCCAAAGCACACAGTTTAACCTGAATTTGTGCATCACTTCCTCTGAAAATCTCTTTAATGACATAATTCTACTTTTCAAAATAATTTACCACAACCAGAATGAACGGTACTATTAAATTTTGATAAGCTGTTTTAGATGTTAATATTGGTCATTTCTGCCAAGCATTTGCTCTTTATTTTCAGAAGAATGTTTCTCTTCTGTTGAGTCATATAGCTATTCCTGAAGCATTTGGTTGGAATCACTAACAATTTGTTGAGGGGCTCTCTGCAAATGGAGGAAAATAAAGAAAATGCATTCAAATGGTACTCAGTTGGCAGTATTTACTGTAAATAAAAGCCAATTTGTTTGAAATATGAACATGACTGAGCACAATTAGGTATCAGAACCCAAGCACCCACCTCACACAACTTCTGTAGCAGCTCCAGTTTGCGCCGAATTGAGCAAATGCTTTCTGAAAATGTGGACTGAAACAGGATGCAAAAGACTCGCTCTGAAAAGTTGGGGATTAGTGACAGTTCATAAAGGAACCTAAGGAGACAAAGCCAAGTTAAGAGGACAAGACGAGGCACATAAACACGTTCATCCCCACGTCATGCATGGCACTGATGCACAGAAGACGCTCCATTTTCCCAATGGAAAGAGCCCCCCATGGCCTGCATGCTGCCCTTGGGGGCCATGGTGTGCTTACTGCTCAGGCTTGTCCAGAGACTTGGCGTTCTCCTTGTCTTTGGAGGACCGACCATGCTTTTCAATTTTTTCCAGTTCATCTGACTGTGCTCTCTGGAAAAACAAAAACCAAGCAGTTTTTAGATAATGATCTTAAATACAGCAAAACTCTACATATTTTCATATTTCTTAGCATCTGAGGTAAATCTTGACTTAATTCATGAGGTATTTTAAAGTGTATATGTGTAATACAAACCAGATCATCTCCAAATCTTCCAAATATTATTGGCTATCAAAAGTGAATGTGAAACTCTCTCAGTCATGTCTGACTCTTTGTGACCCCATGGCCTATACAGTCCGTGGAATTCTCCAGGTCAGAATACTGGAGTGGGTAGCCTTTCCCTTCTCCAGGGGATCTTCCCAACCCAGGGATTGAACCCAGGTCTCCTGGGTTGCAGGTGGGTTATTTACCAGCTGAGCCACAAGGGAAGCCCAAGAAAACTGGAGTGGGTAGCCTATCCCTTCTCCAGGGGATCATCCTGACCCAGGAATCAAACCAGGGTCTTCTGCCTTGTAGGCAGACTCTTTACCAACTGAGCTATCAGGGAAACCATTATTGGCTACTGGTGATGTGCAAAATACTTATTCCAGCATGGTTTAAATCAATATGATTTCCCTTTTTTGTTTTTTTAGCTGTTTATAATACCCTCTGGAGGGACTTCTCTGGCAGTCCAGTGGCTAGGATTCTGAGCTTCCACTGTAGCAGGGCACAGGTTCAATTCCTGCTCAGGGAACTCAGACCCCAAATGCCAAATAAACTATAATACTCTCTGGAATGCAATACTTTTATTTAAAAATGGTATTTCTTATTCAGAAGTTAATCAAATTAAATTTGGAAGGAATTTGATCCTAAAGCTGTTATAATATTTTTAAAAGAAAAAGTACCTATTTACCTACTGCAGTCATTGTCTATGCCTATCTGCTTTGGGAGAAAGAAAAGTACAGTTGAATTATTAAGTCATGGAACAAAAATAAAAGATTTTGATTCTCCTGAATTTTCTTTTTGATACAAAAATAGCTCCGGGCTTTATCTTCCCAAGTGTCTCCTTTTACCCTTGAAAATCTCAAGCTAAAAATTTGTAATTCTAAATTTGTTTCTTTATGGGAGAGGATTTTCTACATTTTAACATAAGGTAGAAAATTTTATAGGCTGACCAAAACACAAACTTATGCTTTATGGAGAATCTGGATGATTGCTATTTTTTATTTTAATGTCTCTATCATTCACAAAGATGTTTCAAACCAGCCTAAATACTTCATTTTGTGAGTGCATGAAGAAATTTGAGTAGGTCACCCTATGTTGGGTTTGAGTCTAGTCCTCAGAAGGTAAAATCCCTTCAAGATTATTTGTTGTTTACACAGAAAAGCAGCCCAGCCAAAAACTGCTGTACCTGACAGAACCTGATCAACTTTCAAGTGAAGCGATGGTTCTGTTTTGAACTCACTGATTATTCTGAAAGGCAGGTATTTCTGTTGATGGGATTAATTAGCAAAGACTAGCTCCTCCAAGAAAACTTCTTTTAGCAGGGAAAGAAGATTTGATGACAGATTGGTCAGTCTTCTGAGGGTTTGATAAATTTTGCTTTTGGAATATGATGCAACAGAAGAATACTGACAAGTAAAGATACAACATCTGCTGCAAAGCCTGCCTTGCCCACCTCAACCCCTACTATAACCAGTCTCTCTCTAGAACAACACAAAACCTTATATTTGCTCTGTATTGTGCCATGGATACCATCATGTCTTACTGGTGATGTGCAGACATGTTTACAACTTCTGTAAGAGAAGGGCCATGTCCTGTGTATCTCTGTGGTCCTGGTGACCAGCATGATTCATGATGTGGTCAGCCCTCTGCATCCTGAGCTCCGAATTCATGGATTCAACCAAATGCAGATCCAAAATATTTGGGGGAATAATTCCATAAAGTTCTCAAATGACTGCACTCCAGCAATCATTTACACAGCATTTCCAGCATATTAGGCATTATAAGTAATTGAGGTGATTAAAAGTATACAAGAGGGTAGGGTGGGGTGTTCTATGCAAGAACTGTGTCATTTTATTTAAGGGACTTCAGCACCTTTTTTGTATCAATCCTCCCTCGTGTCCCCCTCCCTGCAGATATCCAGGGATGACTATACGGCTGTTGTTCAGTTGCTAAACCGTCCCCACCTCTCTGCGACCCATGGACTGCAGTGTGCCAGGCTTCCTTCACTATCACCCTGAGTTTGCTTAAACTCATGTCCATTGAGTCAGTGATACCATTCAACCATCTCATCCTATGTCACCCTCTTCTCCTCTTGCCCTCAGTTTTTCCTACCATCAGTGTCTTTTCCAAAGAGTCAGCTCTTTACATCAAGGGGTCAAAGTATTGGAGCTTCAGCTTCAGCATCAGTCCTTCCAATGAATATTCAGGGTTGACTTCCTTTATGATTGACTGGTTTGATCTCCTTGCATTTCAAGGGATTTTCAAGAGTCTTCTCTAGCACCACAATTCAAAAGCTTCAATTCTTTAGCACTCAGTTTTCTTTATGGTCCATCTCTCACATCCATACACGGCTCCTGGGAAAAACATTGCTTTGACTAGATGGACCTTTGTTGGCAAAGTGATGTCTATGCTTTTTAATACGCTGTCTAGGTTTGTCACAGATTTTCTTCCAAGGAGCAAGCATCTTTTAATTCTGTGTCTACAGTCATTGTCCATAGTGATTTTGGAGCCCAAGAGAGAATATCTGTCACAGTTTCTACTTTTTCCCCATCAATTTGCCATTAAGTGATGGGACCAGTCAAGGCTATGGTTTTTCTGGTGGTCATGTATGGATGTGAGAGTTGGACTGTGAAGAAAGCTGAGCACTGAAGAATTGACGCTTTTGAACTGTGGTGTTGGAGAAGACTGTTGAGAGTCCCTTGGACTGCAAGGAGATCCAACCAGTCCATTCTGAAGGAGATCAGTCCTGGGATTTCTTTAGAAGGAATGATGCTAAAGCTGCAACTCCAGTACTTTGGCCACCTCATGCGAATAGTTGACTCATTGGAAAAGACTCTGATGCTGGGAAGGATTGGGGGCAGGAGGAGAAGGGGACGACAGAGGATGAGATGGCTGGATGGCATCACTGACTGGATGGACATGAGTTTGAGTGAACTCCAGAAGTTGGTGATGGACAGGGAGGCCTGGTGTGCTGCGATTCACGGGGTCGCAAAGAGTCAGACACGACTGAGCAACTGAACTGAACTGTGGAGAACATCAGTAATCCTATTACACTTATTTGAAGAAACTAATGATTAAGTGTTTCCTAAAACAGTAAAGACCTCTAGGAAGTGATGGGAACAGACAGTTAATCTAGTTCATTTTTACTAAGGTACCACAGTGCACACCTTTGAGGATGCTCCGTCCTCTGCTGTGTGCTGGATCCTTTTCCATACTGAGGTTTACAACCTGTCAACCAGGAAACTAAGTAAAGATCACTCCAACTATGAAGCCTGCCTGTGAAATCCAATCTTGAAAAGTATAAATTTAAACCTCTATTTCTTTCTGCTTTGCCTGATTTCCCCCCTCCTTTTAACTGGATTAGTTGTTTAATTAAAAAGGGATGTGGATTTTTTGTCCTTTTTCTTTTTAATATCTTTTCTTGGACTAAACTTCTAATAGGACTTACTTCCAAGGTTTGCTTTTGTCTTACTATTTAAGATTATTTCTGTTTCTTGAATATGAAATACAGAAAACAGAAACATTCTCTGAAAAAAAATTATACAAGGACATTTTTACAGGCACATTTCTGACTTTATGTTAAATATTTGATTCACTGAAAAAAAAAAAAAAGCATTCTACCTCAACTTCTCTTCCATCCTCCCAACCTCTGTCCACCACTTCTCACTGGGCCATGTCAAGCATGTACTAAGAATTAGAATCAGTAGATATATTGAAGCATCCATAAACACTGCACAGTTTCTGAAGAGATCTTACTCTCAGAACTCAATGGCAGTCAATAACCCAAAGTTAACTGTAAAGATTTTTGCTTTTAAAAAAAAATCAATAGGATATACTGTATTTAGAATCTCTGGATTTTCTAGGATTTAATTCCTCAGGAAACAAGTATCAGGCCCTCAAGGCTGTGGTTTTTGAAATTATGTCGTGTTTAGATCTGGAGACTGCCCAAAATTCACGGACAACTAGAAGAGAAAGCCCCCTGCCAAACATATGCCATCAGGGAAAAACAAAGATGGCATTCTCAAGAAGGCTGCATAACAAGAGCATCCGTCTGTTCCACAGAGGTCACACACAGCTGCTGCAAAACAAGTCAATGATCTGGAAGCATCTGGCAAAATGCAAACATGGATTTACAGCAAAGGATTCAGGCTGGCTATGGGTACTGCTCTCAAGGACAAGGAGTGGAAAGGCAAGTGTTCCTTGTATCCCTGAAACAAATATAACAATGTATGCCAATTATATCTCAATAAAAATGAAAAGGAAAAAATAAATCACTAATTAAAAGATCATTTATCATTTATTTACTAGGAAAAATTGAGTTTAAACATTAGTCTACTTTCTACTAAATAAAACTTAAATAGCAGTTCAAAATACCATTATTGCCTAAGAGGAACAACATCAGGAATGCACCTTCAGACACAGAAGTGTATGCAGAATACCAGCTGAGAGTGGACAGGAATACATGACCAGTGGTAAAGAATATATAGAACCATGCAAAGCTCAAGATCAAGCCCTGAGCCTCTGCAGTGGGAGCACTGAATCTAAGCCCCTGGACAACTGGAGAACTAACCCTAGGGAGAATCCAATAGCAAGAACTTCCACAAAGGAAACCACTTGAATACAAGACCCACCAACACCCAAGCACCAGTAGAACCCTGTGCAGAATGCCTCATCCAAACAACAGACAAAACAAAAATACAAACCCAATCATCAGCAGACAGGATTACCACCTCACTCAGCCTTGCCCATCAGAGGAAAAAAAATAACTCAGCACAAATCTCACCCTATACGAAGCTTACACAAACCACTGGATCAACCTTAGGAGAGCAGAAACCAAAGGATGAAAGAATTCAGCCTTGAAGCCTGGAAAAAGGAGACGTCAAACACAATAAGTTAAAAAAAAATAACAAAAAGACAGAGAAATACTACACAAATGAAGGAACAAACTAGAAACACAAGTGCAAATAAATGAAGAGGAAATAGGCAAACTACCTGAAAAAGAATTCAGAATAATGATAGTAAAGATGATCAGAAACCTTGAAAACAAAATGGAGAAAATGCAAGACTCAGTTAACAGAGACCTAGAAGAATTAAAGAATAAACCTACAGAGACAAACAACACAATTACTGAAATTAAAAATACTCTAGAAGAATCAATAGCAGAATATCTGAAGCAGAAGAATGAATCAGTGAGCTGAGAGATAAAATGGTGGAAACAACTTCTGAAGAGCAGAATACAGTAAAAAGAACAAAAAGAGCCGAGGACAGTCTCAGAGACCACTGGGACCATATCAAACGCACCAACATCTGAATTATAGGGGTCGCAGAAGAATAAGAGAAAAAGAAAGGGCATGAGAAATTTTTTGAAGAGAATATAGCTGAAAATTTCCCCAGCATGGAAAAGGAAATAGTGAGTCAAGTCCAAAAGGCACAAAGAGTCCCACACAGGATAAACCCAAGGAGAAACACACCAAGACACATACTAATCAAACTAACAAAGACTAAACACAAAGAAAGAAAATTAAAAGCAGCAAGGGAAAACCCCATATGCTCAACACTGATCTTTCAGCAGAAACTCTGTAGGCCAGAAGGGAATGGCAGGATATATTTAAAGGGAAAAATCTACAACCAAGATTACTGTACCCAGAAAGTATCTCAGTCAAAATTGATGGAGAAATCAAAAGCTTTTCAGACAAGCAAAAGTTAAGAGAATTCAGTACCACCAAACCAGCTTTACAACAAATGTTAAATGGATTTATATAACCAAGAAATATAAAAGAAACAGATATATGAAATCAAACCCCGAACAATTAAGAAAATGGCAGTAGGAACATACATATCAATAATTACTTGAAATGTAAATAGATTAAATGCTCCAACCAAAAGACACAGACTGGCTGAATGGATACAAAAACAACACCCATATATATTCTGTCTGAAGAAACCCACTTCAGGCCTAAAGACACATATACACTGAAAGTGAGAGGATGGAAAAATATATTCCTGCAAATGGAAAGCAAAAGAAAGCTGGAGTAACAATCCTTATATCAGACAAAATAAACCTTAAAATAAAGAATATTCCAAGAGATAAGGAAGGGTACTACATAATGATCAAGGGATCAATCCAAGAGGAAGATATGACAACTGTAAATATCTATGCACCCAACACAGGAGCAGCTGAGTATGTAAGACAAACACTAACAGACATAAAAGGAAAAATTGACAGTAACAATAATAGTAGGAAACTTCAACACCCCACTCACACTAATGGACAGATCATCAAAACAGAAAATTAATAAGGAAACACAAGTCTTAAATGATACATTAGATGAGCTGGATCTCATTGATATCTTCAGGACATTCCATCCAAATGCAGAAGAATACACTTTCTTCTCAAGTGCAAATGATACATTCTCTAGGACAGACCACATCTTGGGTAACAAATCAAACTTCAGCAAATTTAAGAATATTGAAATTATATAAAGCATCTTTTCTGACCACAATGCTATGAGACTAGTATATATACACAATGGAGTATTACTCAGCTGTTAAAAAGAATACATTTGAATCAGTTCTGATGAGATGGATGAAACTGGAGCCGATTATACAGAGTGAAGTAAGCCAGAAAGAAGAACACCAATACAGTATACTAACACATATATATGAAATTTAGAAAGATGGCAATGACGACCCTGTATGCAAGACAGCAAAAAAGACAGATGTGTATAACGGACTTTTGGACTCTGAGGGAGAGGGAGAGGGTGGGATGATTTGGGAGAATGGCATTGTAACATGTATACTATCATGTAAGAATCGAATCGCCAGTCTATGTCCGACGCAAGATACAGCATGCTTGGGGCTGGTGCACGGTGATGACCCAGAGAGATGTTATGGGGAGGGAGGTGGGAGGGGGGTTCATGTTTGGGAACGCATGTACACCCGTGGTGGATTCATGTCAATGTATGGCAAAACCAATACAGTATTGTAAAGTAAAATAAAGTTAAAAAAAGAAGAAATATCAAAAAAAAACCACACACACACACAAAAAACCAGGCAGCACTAATCTGTACTGACAAGTCAGGCAGTGACAGCTTCGGGGAGGAGGAGGATAGTGACTGGGGATGGGGCATGTCTCTGGGGTGCTACCAATGCTCTGTGTCCGGATCTGAGTTTCAGTTGTATAAGCATGTTCCATGTATGAAAGTTCACAGAAATGTACACCTAGGATTTATGTGTGTCATGTATATGTATATTTTTTTCAATAAAAATGTATTTTAAAAAGAAAACAAAAACAAAAACACATGGAGATTAAACAACGTTTCTATATAACCAACAGGTTACTGAAGAAACCAATAGGGAAATCAAAAAATTTCTCAAAACAATGATGATGAAAACATGACAACTCAAAATCTATGGGATACAGCAAAAGCAGTTTTAAGAGGGAAGTTTATAGCAATACAATCCTACCTCAAGAAACAAGAAAAGCATCGAACAGACAACTTAACTTTACACCTGAAACAACTGGAAAAGAAGAACAAAAATCCCAAAAATTAGCATCAGGAAAGAAATCATAAAGATCCCAGCAGAAATAAATGAAAAATAAATGAAAGAAAAAATAGTGAAGATTAATAAAACTAAAAGCTGTTTTTTTGAGAAGATAAATAAAATTGACAAATCTTTAGCCAGACTCATCCAGAAAACAAGAGTGAAAATCAAATCAACAAAATTAGAAATGATAAGCAAGGGATTACTACAGACAATGCAGAAATACAAAGGATTATAAAGGACTATTATGAACAACTATATGGCAATAAAATTGCTAACCTGGAAGAAATGGACAGATGCTTAGAAAAGTTCAATCTTCCAAGACTGAACCAGGAAGAAATAGAAATTATGAACACCCAAATACAAGCACTGAAATTGAAGTTGTGATAAAAAAATCTCCCCAAAAAACAAAACCCCAGGACCAGATGGCTTCACAGGAGAATTCTATGAAACATTTAGAGACAAGCTAATGCCTATCCTTCTAAAACTCCTTCAAAAAATTTCAGAGGAAGGAAAACTTTCAAACTCATTCTATGAGGCCACCATCACCCTAATATCAAAACCAGACAAAGGCAACACAAAAAAAGAAAACTACAGGTCAATATCACTGATGAACATACAGATGCAAAAATACTCAACAAACTTTTAGCAAACAGAATTCAACAATACATTAAAAAGCTCATACACCATGATCCAGTTGGGTTTATACCAGGGATGCAAGAATTCTTCAATAAATGCAAACCAGTCAATGTGATACACCATGTTAACAAATTGAAAGATAAAAACCATATGATCATCTCAATAGATGCAGAAAAAGCCTTTGACAAAATTCAGCACCCATTTATGATTAAAATTCTTCAAAAATGGGCATAGAAGGAACATACCTCAACATAGTAAAGGTCATATATGATAAGCCTACAGCAAGCATTATTCTCAATGGTGAAAAATTGAAGGCATTCCTCCTAAGATCAGGAACAAGACAAGGGTGTCCACCTTCACCACTATTTTTCAACATAGTTTTGGAAGTCCTAGCTAGAGCAATCAGAGAAGAAAATGTTATTAAAGCAATCCAGACCAGAAGAGAAGTTAAGCTCTCACTGTTCGCAGGTGAGATACGGTACACAGAAAACCCTAAAGATACTATCAGAAAATTACTAGAGCTAATCAGTGAATTTATCAAATTCACAGGATACAATATCAATACACAGAAATAACTTACATTTCTATATACTAACAATGAAGAATCAGAAAGAGAAATTAAGGAATCAATCCCATTCACCATTGCAACAAAAAGAGTTAAATATCTAGGGACAAATGTATCTAAGGAGACAAAAGAACTATACACAGAAAATTATAAGACACCGATGAAAGAAAATATAGATGACATAAACAGATAGATATTCCATGTTCCTGGGTAGAAAGAATCAATATTGTAAAAACGACTATATTACCAAACACAATCTACTGATTCAATCTGATCCCTATCAAATTACCAATGGCACTTTTCACAGAACTAGAACAAAAGTTTCACAATTCATGTGGAAACACAAAAGACCCCCAAATGCCCAAATCAGTCTTGAGAAAGAAGAATGGAACTGGAGGAATCAACCTTCCTGACTTCAGATTACACTACAAAGCTACAGTCATCAAGACAGTACGGTAGTGGTACAAAAACAGAAATATAGACCAACGGAACAAGACACAAAGGAGGCAAGAATATACAAAGGGGCAAAGACAGCCTCTTCCATAAATGGTGCTGGGAAAACTGGACAGCTACATGTAAAAGAATGAAATTAGAACACTTCCTAACATCATACAGAAAGATAAACTCAAAATGGATTAAAGACCTAAATGTAAGGCCAGAAACTATAAAACTCTCAGAAGAAAACAAAGGCAGAACACTATATGACATAAATCAAAGCAAGATCCTCTATGGCCCACCTCTTAGAGTAATGGAAATACAAAACAAAAGTAAACGAGTGCTGCCTGATCAAGCTTAGAAGCTTTTGCACAGCAAAGGAAACTATAAGCAAGTTGAAATGACAAGTCTCATAATGGGAGAAAATAATAGCAAATGAAACAACTGACAAAGAATTAATTTCCAAAATATACAAGCAGCTCATACAACTCAATACCAGAAAAACAAACAACCCAATCAAAAAGTGAGGAAAAGACCTAAACAGATGTTTCTCCAAAGAAGACATACAGATGGCTAACAAACATATGAAAAGATGCTCAACATCGCTCATTATTAGAGAAATGCAAATGGAAACTACAATGATATATCACCTCACACCAGTCAGAATGGCCCTCATCAAAAAGGTCTACAAACAATAAATGCTGGAGAGGGTGTGGAGAAAAGGGAACATTCTTGCACTGTTGGTGGGAATGTCAATATATACAGCCATTACAGGAGATGGTATGGAGATTTCTTAGAAAACTAGGATTAAAACCACCAGCAATCCCATGTGACCCAGCAATCCCACTCCTAGGCATACACCCTGAGGAAACCAAAATTGAAAAAGACATGTGTGTCCCATTCACTGCAGCACTATTTACAATAGCTAGAACACAGAAGCAACCTAGATGTCCATCAACAGATGAATGGATAAAGGAGCTGTGGTACATATACACAATGGAATATTACTCGGCCATAAAAAGCAGCATATTTGAGTCAGTTCTAATGAAGTGAATGAACCTAGAGACTATTATACAGAGTGAAGTAAGTCAGAAAGAGAAAGATAAACGTCATATACTAATGCATATATACAGAATCTAGGAAAGTGTTACTGAAGAATTTATTTGCAGGGCAGCAATGGAGAAACAGACATAGAGAATAGACTTATGGACGGGGGAGAGGGGAGGAGAGGGTGAGATGTATGGAGAGAATAACCTACATTACCATATGTAAAATGATAGCCAGGGGGAAATTGCTGTATGGCTCAGGAAACTCAAACAGGGGCTCCGTATCAACCTAGAGGGGTGGGATGGGCAGGGAGATGGGAGGGAGGTTCAAAGGGGGGATATATGTATACCTATGACTGATTCATGTTGAGGTTTGACAGAAAACCACAAAATTCTGTAAACCAATCATCCTTCAGTTAAAAAATAAATAAAATTTAAAAATACCATTATTAAACATTATGGCAAATTTAAGGCTCTATTCAGATATATTTCCAATACTGTTTCACACCTGAAATGAATATTTATAGTTATATCGCACAATAGAGTTTGAAAGACTTCCAAGGAGACCCCAAGCCAGATCCAAGTGCAGATAAATTTTTCCTTCCAGAGGCACCTTCATATGAGCAAGTGACATGGGACTTACCCGCAAAATAACAAAACTCCCAAGTCTCAACTCTCCCTACTGTCCATGCCAGTTATTGACTCTCAGCCCTCAGTTTACCCCACTGACCCCATTCTTCACATAGTGGACAAGCCTTTCAGCATCTTGCCTTTTGCCCTGTGAACACAACGTTAAGCTCTGCCAGTAGAGGGCGCTGGAGGCACAGAGACAGCTGAAAGGTGCTCTTCCTGATCCTGCCGCGCAGGGGTTGGTCTCTTCTTTTCCCGCTGCTCAAGTGATTCGCTCAGGTGAGCCTTCTGCAAAGGTGATCCAAAATGTGGGTGTGTGAGAACATGGGGGGTCCTCCGGCCTCAGCTGTAGCCACAAACCAGAACACAGAGAGCCCTTTCGAACTTTGCAGGCCTGACTGAGGCCCAGTGACCTCTTCAGCCCCATGTGGACATCAGGCACTTAGCACCTGTGCCAGCCAGGGCTCAGCTAATACCCCCTGGCATCTGCCTTGGCGTCCTGCTCCATGACAACGGCCCCCAGGGTTTCAGCGTCTTCAAGGAGCTGGCACTTCACATCTCTGACCACCTCCAGCTATATCCCCCTCCCTCACATCTTGTCCTTTGGGCCTGCCTGCTGGTCCTTGAACACATCAGGCTTGCTCACACCTCAGGCAGGAAGTCATCCTTGAAATATCCACGTAGCTTCTCTTCTCACTTTCCTGAAATTCCTACTTAAAATGCCATCTTTCATATGGTATTTACAATTGTACATATTACCCTAGGCAATCTTCATTCTCCGGAAGGACTTTGCTGGACAGAGTATTTCTGGCTGACATTTTTTATCATTCAGTATTTTAAGAATGTCATTCTGTTCTTGCCTGGCCTGCAGGGTTTCTGCTGAGAAGTCTGATGATGGCCCAATGGGAGTTCCTTTGTTAGGGTTCCATTTTTTTCTTGCTCCCTTCAAAATTCTTTGTCATTGACTTCTGACAGTTTTAACATAATGTGTACTGCAGAAGGTCTTCTTGTGTTGAGGTAACCAGGAGAAGCCGAGAGTGCCAGGCTGCCCAAGGCCAGGGGCGGCGACCAGGAGGAGCAACCCCATGTCCAAGGAGCGGTGGCTGCACGGGTGCAGGAGGGCCTAGAGGAGCTATTCCACGTTCAAGGTCAGGAGGGGAAGCGGTGAGGAGATACCCCTCATCCAAGGTAAGGAGCAGCGGCTGCGCTGTGCTGGAGCAGCTGTGAAGAGATACCCCACGCCCAAGGTAAGAGAAACCCAAGTAAGATGGTAGGTGTTGCAAGAGGGCTTCAGAGGGCAGAAACACTTAAATCATAATCACAGAAAACTAGTTAATCTAATCACACTAGGGCCACAGCATTGTCTAACGCAATGAAACTAAGCCATGCCCGTGGGGCCACCCGAGACGGGCAGGTCATGGTGGAGAGGTCTGACAGAATGTGGTCCACTGGAGAAGGGAATGGAAAGCCACTTCAGTATTCTTGCCTTGAGAACCCCATGAACAGTATGAAAAGGCAAAATGATAGGATACTGAAAGAGGAACTCCCCAGGTCATTAGGTGCCCAATATGCTACTGGAGATCAGTGGAGAAATAACTCCAGAAAGAATGAAGGGATGCAGCCGAAGCAAAAACAATACCCAGCTGTGGATGTGACTGGTAATAGAAGCAAGGTCTGATGCTGTAAAGAACAATGCTGCATAGGAACCTGGAATGCTGGGTCCATGAATCAAGGCAAATTGGAAGTGGTCAAACAAGAGATGGCAAGAGTGAACGTCAACATTCTAGGAATCAGCGAACTAAAATGGACTGGAATGGGTGAATTTAACTCAGATGACCGTTATATCTACTACTGCGGGCAGGAATCCCTTAGAAGAAATGGAGTAGCCATCATAATCAACAAAAGAGTCCGAAATGCAGTACTTGGATGCAATCTCAAAAACGACAGAATGGTCTCTGTTCGTTTCCAAGGCAAACCATTCAATATCACGGTAATCCAAGTCTATGTACCAACCAGTAACACTGAAGAAGCTGAAGTTGAATGGTTCTTTGAAGACCTACAAGACCATTTAGAACTAACACACAAAAAAGATGTCCTTTTCAGTATAGGGGACTGGAATGCAAAAGTAGGAAGTCAAGAAACACCTGGGGTAACAGGCAAATTTGGCCTTGGAATGTGGAATGGAGCAGGGCAAAGACTAATAGAGTTTTGCCAAGAAAACACACTGGTCATAGCAAACACCCTCTTCCAACAACACAAGAGAAAACTACACATGGACATCACCTGATGGTCAACACCGAAATCAGGTTGATTATATTCTTTGCAACCAAAGACGGAGAAGCTCTATACAGTCAACAAAAACAAGACCAGGAGCTGACTGTGGCTCAGATCATGAATTCCTTATTGCCAAATTCAGACTTAAATTGAAGAAAGTAGGTAAAACCACTAGACCATTCAGATATGACCTAAATCAAATTCCTTATAATTATACAGTGGAAGTGAGAAATAGATTTAAGGGACTAGATCTGATAGACAGAGTGCCTGATGAACTATGGAATAACGTTCGTGACATTGTACAGGAGACAGGATCAAGACCATCCCCATGGAAAAGAAATGCAAAAAAGCAAAATGGCTGTCTGAGGAGGCCTTACAAATAGCTGTGAAAAGAAGAGAAGCAAAAAGCCAAGGAGAAAAGGAAAGATATAAGCATCTGAATGCAGAGTTCCAAACAATAGCAAGAAGAGATAAGAAAGCCTTCGTCAGCGATCAATGCAAAGAAATAGAGGCAAACAACAGAATGGGAAAGACTAGAGATCTCTTCAAGAAAATTAGAGATACCAAGGGAACATTTCATGCAAAGATGGGCTCGATAAAGGATAGAAATGGTATGGACCTAACAGAAGCAGAAGATATTAAGAAGAGGTGGCAAGAATACACAGAAGAACTGCACAGAAAAGATCTTCACGACCCAGATAATCATGATGGTGTGCTCACTCACCTAGAGCCAGACATCCTGGAATGTGAAGTCAAGAGGCCCTTAGAAAGCATCACTACAAACAAAGCTAGTGGAGGTGATGGAATTCCAGGGGAGCTATTTCAAATCCTAAAAGATGATGCTGTGAAAGTGCTGCACTCAATATGCCAGCAAATATGGAGAACTCAGCAGTGGCCACAGGACTGGAAAATGTCAGCTTTCATTCTAATCCCAAAGAAAGGCAATGCCAAAAAATGCTCAGACTACCACACAATTGCATTCATCTCACACGCTAGCAAAGTAATGTTCAAAATTCTCCAAGCCAGGCTTCAGCAATATGTGAACCGTGAAGTTCCAGATGTTCAAGCTGGTTTTAGAAAAGGCAGAGGAACCAGAGATCAAATTGCCAACATCCACTGGATCATGGAAAAAGGAAGAGAGTTCCAGAAAAACATCTATTTCTGCTTTATTGACTATGCCAAAGCCTTTGACTGTGTGGATTACAATAAACTGTGGAAAATTCTGAAAGAGTTGGGAATACCAGACCACCTGACCTGCCTCTTGAGAAACTTATATGCAGGTCAGGAAGCAACAGTTAGAACTGGACATGGGACAACAGACTGGTTCCACATAGGAAAAGGAGTATGTCAAGGCTGTATAATGTCACCCTGCTTATTTAACTTATATGCAGAGGACATCATGAGAAACGCTGGGCTAGAAGAACCACAAGCTGGAATCAAGATTGCCGGGAGAAATCTCAATAACCTCAGATATGCAGATGACACCAAACTTATGGCAGAAAGTGAAGAGAAACTAAAAAGCCCCTTGATGAAAGTGAAAACAGATGGGGAAACAATGTCAGACTTAATTTTGGGGGGCTCCAAAATCACTGCAGATGGTGACTGCAGCCATGAAATTAAAAGACACTTACTCCTTGGAAGAAAAGTTATGACCAACCTAGACAGCATATTCAAAAGCAGAGACATTACTTTGCTGACTAAGGTCCGTCTAGTCAAGGCTATGGTTTTTCCAGTGGTCATGTATGGATGTGGGAGTTGGACTGTGAAGAAAGCTGAGTGCTGAAGAATTGATGCTTTTGAACTGTGTTGTTGGAGAAGATTCTTGAGAGTCCCTTGGACTGCAAGGAGATCCAACCAGTCCATTCTGAAGGAGATCAGCCCTGGGATTTCTTTGGAGGGAATGATATTGAAGCTGAAACTCCAGTACTTTGGTCACCTGATGAGAAGAGTTGACTTATTGGAAAAGAGTCTGATGCTGGGAAGGATTGGGGGCAGGAGGAGAAGGGTACGACAGAGGATGAGATGGCTGGATGGCATCACTGACTCAATGGACATGAGTCCGAGTGAACTCTGGGAGTTGGTGATGGACAGAGAGGCTTGGCGTGCTGCGATTCCTGGGGTCGCAAAGAGCAGGACATGACTGAGCGACTGAACTGAACTGAACCAGGAGTTCTCTTAGCCTCATGGACTTGCATATCCACTTCCTTCCCCTGTCTGGGAAGTTCTCAGCTATTATTTCTTTAGATAATTGCTCCACTCCCTTCTCCCTCTCTTTTCCTTCTGGGTACCCATCACTCTGTTGCCCCTTATAAAAGAATCATATAGTTCCTGTAGGATTTCCTTACTTTTTAAAGATCTTAATTCTCTGTTCTCTTCTATCTGAATCATTTCTAGATTTATATCTTCAAGTCACTATTTCTTCCACGTGGTCTGCTCTGTTTCCAGTACTTTCTAATGAATTTTTCATCTTGTTAATTGAGTTTTTCAGCTCTAGAATTTCTGTTTGTTGGTTATCTTAGAGCTCCAGCCTCTTTGGTAAAGAATTCCTTCTGTGCAATAATATTATTCCTGATCTCATTGTAATGCCTTTCTGAGCTTTCTGTGCTTCTTCACAATGGCCATTTTGAATATTTTTCACTTGGATAATACTCCTTAGGTTTTTTTTCCTGCAGGACTGTTGTTTCCTTTTTGAAATATATGTTACCTTGGTTTCATGGTGCTGGATGAGCTGTTCCTCCACAGGCACATGTAACACCTTTCTTCTTTAGGTAAAGCTTTTCAAACTTGATTCTAACATTTAAGGGAAGAGAAAGTTGCTTAGTTGTGTCCAACTCTTTGCGACCCCATGGACTATACAGTCCATGGAATTCTCCAGGCCAGAATACTGGAGTGGGTAGCCTTTCCCTTCTCCTGGGGATCTTCCCAACCCAGGGATTGAACCCAGGTCTGCCGCATTGTGGGTGGATTCTTTACCAGCTGAGCCACCAGGGAAGCCCAAGACTACTGGAGTGGGCGCCTATCCCTTCTTCAGGGGATCTTCCTGACCCAGGAATTGAACCGGGTCTCCTACATCACAGGCAGATTCTTTACCAGCTGAGCTGCTAGGAGCTAACATTTGTAAAGGTCAGTAATTAGAGCGCTTTCCTCGATTTCCAGTAGGTGGCGCTGTGGCATACGTTTGTGCGTCTCCACCTTCATGGCCTCTCCAGCTGTTACAGGTGACCTGGGTACTGCTGCTGGTGTTACTGGGACGTGGGAAGCTTCCACCACGTTCCTGGGCCTCCTGCAAGTCCAGGGTGTGGGGTCCACAGGCACAATCCTGGGGGGTGAGGAGGCAGGTGGCTGGAGTCCCTGACGCCCAGCTCCCATGGCCCAGGCGTTTCAGTGGTCAGGAGGCTGGAGTCCTATACAAGCTGCCTGACCAGTGCGGCCAGGCTCCCTGGGGATGCGGGTGAGCCCACTGCCAGTCCAGGATCACAGGCAGGTGATTCAGGATCACCTTCACTGTCTCAGGCTCCACTTTCTCTACGTGTCCTAAGCACCCGCCTTCAGATGCACAGATCCAAGGAACTCTCCAGAGACCGATGTGCTGAGCAGAGGCATCTTTGTTGAGTTATGGATGTTTTACTGATTATATATCGAAGGGGAAAGAAACAGAGATCATCTCATTCCACTCTGATGCTGGACATCGTTAAGATGACATTTTCACATAATAATTCTTGGTAAAAAGAAACGTAACTGGAAAAAGACAGTTTAAAAGCTATATGTTCAATTAGTTTGTAACAGGTAAAGACTAACAATATTAATTTATAATTATATAATAGACACTTGCCTTGACATTTTATAACAGATAAATTTCTGAAAGCCTGGGTTTATTTCAACTGCAACACAGTAGTATTTTCAAAAGTATCTAATTTGTGCACTATCTGTTCTTTTTTACGGCTGAGTACAGGATTTTTAGGTAAACAGGAAGTGGTGGCGGTACAGCTGCGATGGGCTGGGCACGCTCCAGGACAGGCAGGGGGGTCGCACTGCTAAGGGCCAGGACGTGTCACTGAGCTGGCCTTGCCTAGCCTGTCCACTCGCTCTCCCCACACTTTCACTAGCGCAGAGGAGACATGGAATGTCCGCTGCAGTTCCACTGGGTTGGGGTGTGGCCCCTTATAATGCTCGATGACTGAGACGTGCAGCTGGAACCCCGGTGCCCTGGGGACTGGCACGCATACTGGCCTCACGTGGCTGGAGCCACACCTTCTGCTGCGCCTTGTGTGTAAGGGCCGGAGAGGAGGGTTGGTTCAGGAAAGTCACCTCATCTCAGGCAGAAACAAAACTTCAGCCTATTTAACGCAGCTCTGCTCCAGCTGTAAAGGCTGGAGGGGAGAGGGGCACGGGAAGGGCCCCAGAGGTCCACACACATGTGGTCACGTGGCTGCCACCTCATTTCTGTGAGTCACAGGTAAACACAGAGGCTCTAACAACTGAGAAACATGGAGAGCTGTGTTCTGCATTGTGCACAAAATACATAAACTACAACTGGGTCCAGTCTTGGGTTCACCTTGGGAGCAATGAACTGGGACGAGAAAGTTCACACATCCAGTCAATCCACTGGGCATTCAAAGGTCAAGGTGACCAGGGAAAAGGGAAAACTTGCTCCAGCAGCGTCTGAGGCAAAAGCCTCTGCACTTGCATTAACAAGAAGGAGAAGAACACACTGAGCCTGCCTACGACAAAACACCACTCACTAAATTTAAAATACAGTTTGGGAAAAACTACACAAAAATCTGATGAACTATTTCTGGGATAGTAATGATTAACTTCTATCCAGATAGTTATCAGTTCTGAATCTTTGAATACATATTTCTGAAATTATATTTAAGAAAGCAACATTACTTTTTACACTGTTCTTTCAAAAAAGTACAGTATTTGAAATAGTGACATTCACCATTTTCATCTCTTTCACTGACAAAACCATACCAAGAGCAAAAAATAGTACAATTCTCAGATCATTCTTTAATTAACTAGTAGTTATTATATTACACATAAACTATTGTGCTAAGCATGGAATATGAAAATCCTACTAGTAAGGAATTTATGGGGAAACAGTGGAAACAGTGGCTGACTTTATTTTGGGGGGCTCCAAAATCACTGCAGATGGTGACATGAAATTAAAAGATGCTTGCTCCTTGGAACATATTAAAATATATTAAACATATTAAAATATGTTATTTTGATTATTAAAATAATTAAAAAGCAGAGACTTTACTTTGCCAACAAAGGTCTGTCTAGTCAAGGCTATGGTTTTTCCAGTAGTCAGGTATGGATGTGAGAGTTGGACTATAAAGAAAGCTGAGCTCCGAAGAATTGATGCTTTCGAACTGTGGTGTTGGAGAAGACTCTGGAGAGACCCTTGGACTGCAAGGATATCCAACCAGTACATCCTAAAGGAGATCAGTCCTGAGCGTTCATTGGAAGGACTGATGTTGAAGCTGAAACTCCAATACTTTGGTCACCTGATGCGAAGAACTGACTCATTGGAAAAGACCATGATGCTGGGAAAGATTGAAGGCAGGAGAAGAAGGGGATAACAGAGGATAAGATGCTTGGATGGCATCACCAACTCAAAGGACATGAGTTTGGGTAAACTCTGGGAGTTGGTGAAGGACAGGGAGACCTGGCATGCTGTGGTCCCTGGGGTTGCAAACAGTCGGACATGACTTAGCGACTGAACTGAACTGAAGGAATTTATAGTTAAATTGAAAGATAATACATATGTACACATGATAATATAAATAAAAAAGAGGCATGTGCCCAAGGAAAGAAAGACAGAAAGGACGTCATAAGGGATGTTATTGGAACAACCATCAAAACAATGGGATCTGAGGATTAGATGATAGCAATATATCAGTGTCAATTTCATGATATTGCTGGTGGTATTATGATTAAGTGTCTGCTACACTGTAGGAAATACACACTAAAGTATTCAGGGACAATCAGGCATAATGTTGACAATTTATTTGCAACTGATACAGAAAAAGAATAGCCCTTCATAGTGTACCTGCAACTTCAGTGTGTCTCTGAAACTGGTTTAAAAAATAAAATACAAATGTTGACATGGAGATTGTGAATAAAGTGGTGACAATTTTTTAAAAAAGTATTCCCTATGAATTCATGTTGCCTATAAATGCATAGATATTTATTCTCCTTCGTTCAGCAAAATCTTCAGACCCTCGAGGAAAGGTCCAGTTTTAAGATCCATGGTGCACGACTTTTGCTATCTTCGATGCCCGCAGTCTTAGACATCGTCACTGTCATTTGACAGTCTTAGTTATTTTAAGTTCTATGCTCATGCTTATTTTTGTTTAAAAGAAAAGCATAATAGTATTGAATAGTCCAGAAAATTCTCTTTATGTCCATTTGACAGTGACAAAAATTGAGTTTTTATGAATTAGACACCCTATTTAGAAATGGGGAAATGGAAGCTGAAGGAGCATCAATAAATCACTGGGGGCAACCATGAGCGTCTGCTGCTGAAACCTGGGCCACACTCTCACTTTTCACCCCGAGTTCCTGCCACCACACAGTGTGTCTTACCTCCTCCCAGAGGGTCCTGTCCAGTGCTCTTCAAGAGTCAGGAAATTCTGTGCTTCAGAGCATGGTGTTCAGGGACCAGGGTCACACCCAGTAATGAGCTGACTATCTCTCTGGGTCAGTTTCCTCTTTTCTACCAATAGTGCTTCTTTCTTCTAAGTTGGATGTAAGCCACTTGGAGGATTAAATTAAGTAACACATGTAAGATGCTTAGAGTGGTGTCTGGTGCATAATACGCATTAAATTACTACTATTCTAAAACTCAGATAGCCTGATTTTTAAATGATCACAGCTCTCTTAGGAACTTAAACAACTGAAATGAACATTTTGAACAAGTGTGTTTTTCACCACTAGGAAATATGTAACTCAATTTTCTGTTGAGTTAGGGGGAGTTTCTTGCTTTGCTAAAAGTACATTCATCACCTAATGGGGAAGCCTTCATCCACGACTGTTGTCTGACACCCAGAAAACCAGACACTGCCTCAGCCCATATCCCTAGAAAACCGAAGACCATCACATGCCAACAGGTCTCGGAAGTCTGACCTTAATGACCCAGAATTCTAAAAATATGTAACAAATTTATCTTTCTCATTTACCCTTTTCAAAGTTTCAGCCATTCTGTTCCTCACCATGTTTTGTGCAGATCAGGTTACAGTAAGCTGTCCACATCCTCCCAGAAATCATCCTCCTTCTCATTATCATGCACATGCAGTCTCATTGTCAACAAAGTGAAGAGGGCAAGAATCGATGTTCAACATGGATCCTTACTCATGATGAGTATCTATCAGTGTGAAGAGGCAAAAAGGATCTGAAAACTATATAACAGAAAATCCAAGAGGTCATAAAACCAAGCCTACCAGCAGAGTTCACTCATGAATTCATATATATATATATATATATTCAAAAAAAATGTCCTTTTCATCACAGGGGACTAGAATGCAAAAGTAGGAAGTCAAAAGAACCTGGAGTAACAGGCAACTTTGGCCTTGGAGTATGAAATGAAGCAGGGCAAAGGCTAACAGAGTTTTGCCAAGAGAATGCACTGGTCATAGCAAACACCCTCTTCCAACAACATAAGAGAAAACTCTACACATGGACATCATAAATGGTCAATACTGAAATCAGACTGATTATATTCTTTGCAGCCAAAGATGAAGAAGCTCTAAACAGTCAGCAAAAGCAAGACCTGGAGCTGACTGTGGCTCAGATCATGAACTGCTTATTGCAAAATTCACTAAAACTGAAGAAAGTAGGGAAAACCACTAGACCATTCAGGTATGACCTAAATCAAATCCCTTACAATTATACAGTGGAAGTGACAAATAGATTCAAGGGATTAGATCTGATAGACTGCCTGAAGAACTCTGGACAGAGGTTCATGACATCGTATAGGAGGCAGGGATCAAGACCACCCCCAAGAAAAAGAAACGCAAAAAGGCAAAATGCTTGTCTGAGGAGGCCTTACAAATAGCTGAGAAAAGAAGAGAAACTAAAGGAAAAGGACAAAAGGAAAGATATAAGCATCTGAATGCAGAGTTCCAAAGAATAGCAAGGAGAGATAAGAAAGCCTTCCTCAGTGATCAATGCAAAGAAATAGAGGAAAACAATAGAATGGGGAAGACTAGAGATCTCTTCAAGAAAATTGAAGATACCAAGGGAACATTTCATGCAAAGATGAGCACAATAAAGGACAGAAATGGTATGGACCTAACAGAAGCAGAAGATATTAAGAAGAGGTGGCAAGAATACACAGATGAACTACACAAAAAAGATCTCAATGACCCAGATAAGCATGATGGTGTGGTCACTCACCTACAGCCAGACATCCTGGAATGTGAAGTCAAGTGGGCCTTAGAAAGCATCACTATGAACAAAACTAGTGAAGGTGACAGAATTCCAGTTGAGCTATTTGAAGTTCTAAAAGATGAAGCTGTGAAAGTGCTGCACTCAGTATGCCAGCAAATATGGAGAACTCAGCAGTGGCCACAGGACTGGAAAAGGTCAGTTTTCATTTCAATCCCAAAGAAAGGCAATGCCAAAGAATGCTCAAACTACCACATAATTGCACTTATCTCACACGCTAGCAAAGTAATGCTCAAAACTCTTCAAGTGAGCTTCAACAGTACGTGAACTGAGAACTTCCAAATGCTCATGCTAGAGTTAGAAAAAGCAGAGGAACCAGAGATCAAATTGCCAATATCCCCTGGATCATCAAAAAAGCAAGAGAGTTCCAGAAAAGATCTACTTTATTGACTGTGCCAAAGCTTTTGACTATGTGGATCACAACAAACATGGAAAATTCTTTAAGAGATGGGAATACGAGACCACCTGACCTGCCTCCTGAGAAATCTGTATACAGGTCAAGAAGCAACAGTTAGAACCAGACATGGAGCAACAAACTGGTTCCAAATAGGGAAAGGAGATTGTCAAGGCAGTATATTGTCATTTATCTAATATGAAGAGTACATCAAGGAAAATGCCAGGCTGGGTAAAGCATAAGCTGGAATCAAGATTGTCAGGAAAAATATTAATAACCTCAGATATGCAGATGACATCCCCTAGATGGCAAAAAGAGAACAGGAACTAAAGAGCCTCTTGATGAAAGTAAAAGAGGAGAGTGAAAAAGTTGACTTAAACCTCAACATTCTGGTCCCATCACTTCATGGGAAATAGATGGGGAAACAATGGAAACAGTGACAGACTTTATTTTGGGGGGCTCCAAAATCACTGCGGATGGTGACTGCAGCCATGAAATTAAAAGACTCTTGCTCCTTGGAAGAAAAGCTATGACCACATGGACAGCATGTTAAAAAGCAGAGACATTATTTTGCCAACAAAGGTCCATCTAGTCAAAGCTATAGATTTTGCAGTAGTTGTGTATGGATGTGAAAGTTGGACCATAAAGAAAGTTGAGCACTGAAGAATTGAGGCTTTTGAACTGTGGTGTTGGAGAAGACTCCTGAGAGTCCCTTGGACTGCAAGGAGTTCAAACCAGTCCATTCTAAGGGAAATCAGTCCTGAATATTCATTGGAAGGACTGATGCTGAAGCTTCAATATTTTGGCCATCTGATGTGAAGAACTGACTCATTGGAAAAGACCCTAATGCTGGGAAAGATGGAAGGCAGAAAGGGAGGACAAAGGATGAGATGGTTGGATAGCATCACCAACCCAATGGACATGAGTTTGAGCAAGCTCTGGGAGTTGGTGATGGATAGGGAAGCCTCGTGTGCTGCAGTCCATGGGGCTGCAAAGAGTCAGACATGAACTGAACTGAACTGACTGATCCATTTAATATTTACTGAATATTTCCTATGTGCCCAGTACTAACTGAATCTAAGTGCTCGGGATGTTGCTGTAGATAAAATAAATAGTTCTGCCATCTTTGGCCTTGTATATTAATGGACATGACTCAGGAATTAGTATGAGTTCTGTTTGTATACAAGGCATATATTATTACACAAGGCATCACTTATTCATAAGGGGTGCTTTCAGTTCCTCTACTGAAGACAGTGATCACACAATCCAGAATATTCCCACCTAAACCAGCGTCACCGTGAACCACTCCTATCACAGGATGACTGTTTTCCTGACACAGCGGAAGTCTGAACCATCAGATTTAATGACATCAACAATATTAGAAAAACCGCAAATGTAACCATTTCCAGTTGATGCTGGTGCTCCTTTCATGGAGTACGATGGTAAGAAATTCTGGGTAGCTATCTGGTTTGTCCACAGTCGGAAATTTCTATTTTGTGAAGTTACTTTACTTTAAAGGCGAAAACCTCCCAAAGAAAATACTCTAAATCACTGCAAAATAAACTCTCCTTATAAATACAGTTGTCCCCAATGTTCTGGTTTTTTTTCTGTATGTTTCTGCACATAGATACACCAGCTGAAAATAAAACATTCATGCCTTCATATAATGTACAGACATATACACTATGGATCTGCAGAGAGACATGTACATAAGTTCATGGAATATGTGCACAAGCTACAGTTACACATACACCAATGAAATCTGACATGGTTACAACCTGCTGAAGATGTTGTTCTCCTTGGTGTTTCCTTGTTTCTTCCACCTGGTTCTTGGTTGATAGCAGGTTGGCAGGAAGGATGAGGGAAATAAAAGCTCTGTATACCTCTAAACAGTTCCATTTTTTTTCCCCAAGTTTTCCATCGTGTAGTGACCACCAGGAAACAAAACACTCATGCCTTCCTCTCCAGTTCATTAATGAGTCACACACCTGTGCCCACAATGGGCACCAGGTGCCAGCACTGCGTTCACCACAGCTGTGTGTTTCACTCATGGACTGGGAGATACTTCATGAGAAATATCTGCCCACGAAGGTCCTGGCCTCATAGGGACAGCATGTGGACATGTGCTTTAAAAGCATCGAATCAAAAAAAATGAAAATAAAAAAAAATAAAAGTACCGAATCTAAGGACATACAGGTGGAACACACTGTCCTCAAGGGAGCGGCTGAGGAAGAGGGTCAGAAAAGCCCAGGACCAACCAAATCAGCGGAGAAGGCAATGGCACCCCACTCTAGTACTCTTGCCTGGAAAATCCCATGGACAGGGGAGCCTGATAGGCTGCGGTCCATGGGGTCGCGAAGAGTCAGACACGACTGAGCAACTTCCTTTTCACTTTTCACTTTCATGCATTGGAGAAGGAAACGGCAACCCACTCCAGTGTTCTTGCCTGGAGAACCCCAGGGACGGAGGAGCCTGGTGGGCTGCCGTCTATGGGGTCGCACAGAGTCAGACACAACTGAAGTGACTTAGCAGCAACCAAATCAGGCCCCATTTAATCACAGAGGCTTAAACACCACGCAGACCAGAGGCCAGAACAGAAACCCAGGAAGAAAACAGGGCCACACTGAGACTTTCCTAGATTCAACCGAGCACACTGAAGAGGGAATCGCTTTCTTACTGCACGAATCAATGTTATTTAATGCCAACCCCCAGCAAAAGTCATTTCACACAGCCTCCACCACCCCCTCCCCGCCAAGACTGCACTTCCCCAGAGCACGTGCCCTGGTCCATTCTCCTCATGCCAGTCTCCTGCCACCTTTCTAAGAGAAAGTGGTACCAGGAGAAAGATACCATGTCCTGACGCTCAGTGAAGGAAACTGGCAGACAGAGAAACAGAGAGAATGAAACCACATCCCACCTCACCACAACACAGCATGTGTGACTTGGGCAGGTGGTATGGACTCTCTCTGCCAAGTTTCCTCATCTGTAAAATAGGGCAGTAAGAGCAGCTACTGAGAGTTTTCACATCTAGAGTAAATGCATCAGCACATCACACAATGTTCCTCTCAAATTACCCTCTGCCTAAGCACTGATTATGTTTCAAAAGAAGGAATCTGAAAGACTGCACATACAACATGCTTTGAATCACAGTTTTTAAAACTATGAGACCATGCATTTATTTAATGCATTTCTACCAAGTATAAATTTTGACAAATCCAGACTTATGTAAATTCAGTGCCCCCGTATCAAACTTCTTCAGAGGACACGGAGGCAATGAGCCCAGATATGGACATTGACAAGAACTGTGTGTGTCACATTCTCACACAGAAAGCCTCCTGTTACTCACATTCTCATAGAGAGCTTGAAGGGTCTCCAGGTCAACCACAGAATTGTCCAAGTTCACCACAGCTGTGTGAAAAAGACAAAACAGAAAGTATAAATGGCCATAAACCAGCTGTGAAAAGTGTCTGACCACCTCAAACAACAGTAACCGTCCACAGGGCAGACCTCATGTCCTGCAGGCAGCAGGCAAAGCTCTGCCCTCACTGCAGCTGCTCCCCTCCCCGACAAAGACTGAGCTGAGCTGGGAATTTCAACGGGGCAGGTGTCAAGTGTCACAGCTTTCACACTCTCCACAAACACAAAATCCCAAGAATAGGCCCCCACGGCCAGAAAGAAACCCACCGTCTGTCTCTTTCATGACTCACCTGAATAAATTTGAAAAATCTGCCTAATACCAGAAAAATAAGCAACTCACTCATGTTACTACCACATCCTGGTTTTATGCCAATAAATGCACGTCTGCCAATTTATCTAAAGACATTTGGCAAAGGTTATATCTAATGACTAAATTGATAGACTTAATATGGAAACAGGTGCATTTCCTGTTACAACCCTTTAAATTATAATAATCCAAGGATAATTCTTTGATTATGGTTTTGAAATTGGCAAAGGTGTCTGTTCAGTGAGGCAGTAGGTGTGGACAATGGAGAAAGTTCAGTTCTTTGGATGAGATCTTCAAGAAACACGTATTGTTTATAGAGCACCCTTAACTGGAACTGTGTGGGGAAGGGGAGAGATGAGACTTAGAACTTGTATTCTATTACATGATAGTGGACCTAGCTGCAGGGAAAATTCATGGTATCCAAGGAGGGTTAAACCTCTTCTCCACCTGATTGTTCTACCTGAAGCTTTCTGCACACTGATGCCTGTCTTCTGTTTCACAGTTTTCATGGATTGCCAGTGATAAGGATGTTAAGAGCTGCTTGGGGCTGGTGCACTGGGATGACCCAGAGAGATGGTATGGGGAGGGAGGTGGGAGGGGGTTTCAGGATTGGGAACACGTGTACACCTGTGGTGGATTCATGTTGATGTATGGCAAAACCAATACAGCATTGTAAAGTAAAATAAAGTAAAATTAGAAAAAAAAAAGAAAAAAAAAGTTCTTTAATTAAAAAAATCTTACAAGCCATGAGAAGGGTGAGTGCATCTTGATCGATTAACTCAATTAGAGGAGTGTTGCAGCTTCAGAAGTGGTGAAAGCACTGGATACTTAAAGTAATAAGGGCGGAGGGGACTGGGAGAAGCAGAGGCCACAGTCTCCTCCGCCAGAGTCGAGCTGCGAGCTTGGTCCTGCAGGCCAGGAGGATGCGACTCCAGCAGGGCTTTCCCTCCCCCATACAGCTGGCTATGAGTAGTTAAGGCTCAGAAACAACAAGGGATGGATTAGAACAGAGGCAGTGCCACCTTATATTTGAAAAGCTTGTATCTTTTTTAGAAGCAACTTTTTATGCATCAAAGTCACATTAAAGGGACTTCCCTGTTGGTCCAGTGGTAAAGAATCCACCTGCCAATGCAGGGGACATGGGTTTGATCCTTGATGCAGGAACTAAAGTCTCATATGCCACGCACTGCAACTAAGCTGCAGCTACTGAGTGGTGCCATGCGCCACCACTAGAGTCTGTGAGCTGCAATAAGAGATCCTGCATGATGCACTAAAGGTTCCATGCATTGCACCTGAGACCTGAGGCAGCCAAATTAATTAGTTAAAAGAAATCACATAAGAGAAATCCTAATGTCCTCCATGATTATCGGTTATTTTATTCCTCTGGACAATGAGCCATCAAACTAACCCTTACATACAAATATATATATATCAACAGAGAAAACAGAAAACCTTCATAACTGAACAAATGACCAAGCATGACTTAACACACACATAACCAGCCCACCACATTTTATATATATTAACAACATGTTGAGTAAATCACACAATTATTCCAAGTGGATCATGATAAATATGTGTGTTCTTTAGATTTCTGTACATTTAAATATTTTGGAAAAAGTTTTTGTGAGACCCAGGTTTTTAGTCAAAACCATCTGTAACACAATGAAAGGAACGTGCCAAGTTTAACTGTGTAAACTTCGATTTTCTCCATCACAGGTTATAAGTTCACAGCTGTTTTTTTTTAATCCATTAATAGTTTACGGTATGAGATGAGGAAATAAGTTTGTGTTATGACATTGTTTGACATTTTTGTTGCAACTTAATAGTCAATAGTCATAAATAGTTCATGTACCTTGAGAAGACAGGATATAACTATATAGTATATAAGATATAATCTTTTCTGTTTATATACTCTAAATCCTTATTTGTATTTTTCCTCTTGATCTGTTTCGATGAAAGTGGTTTAAAGTTACTCTTATTAATGTGCTTGTATCTCCTTGTAAGTACTACGTAGTTTCTTTCTTATGTAGTTGCATCTGTATTTAGAGGGACATAAATTCAAATCTATTATAATTTCATTGTGAATTATAGCTGTTAGTATTAAGAATATGTTTTCATTGTTTTGTCGTTGTTCACGTAATGTTCCTGGCCCGAATTTTAAGTTGCCACATATCAAGATCATAACTCTTGCTTTTTTGATTCACATGTGTTGGGCCTAATTTCACTTCTCTTCATACTTCAGCCTTTCTGAAATATTTTGTTATAGCTAGGTTTTATTTAGAAGCAGAAGATATTAAGAAGAGGTGGCAAGAATACACAGAAGAACTATACAAAAAAGATCTTCACGACCCAGATAATCATGATGGTGTGATCACTCACCTAGAGCCAGACATCCTGGAATGTGAAGTCAAGTGGGCCTTAAGAAGCATCGCTATAAACAAAGCTAGTGCCAGGTGATGGGTTCCATTTGAACTATTTCAAATCCTAAAAGATGATGCTGTGAAAGTGCTGCACTCAATATGCCAGAAAATTTGGAAAACTCAGCAGTGGCCACAGGACTGGAAAAGGTCAGTTTTATTCTGATCCCAAAGAAAGGCAATGCCAAAGAATGCTCAAACTACTGTACAGTTACACTCATCTCACACACTAGCAAAGGAATGCTCAAAATTCTCTAAGCCAGGCTGCAACAGTACATGAACCATGAACTTCCAGATGTTCAAGATGGATTTAGAAGAGACAGAGGAACAGGAGATCAAATTGCCAACATCCGCTGGATCACTGAAAAAGCAAGAGAGTTCCAGAAAAGCATCTACTTCTGCTTTATTGCCTATGCCAAAGCCTTTGAATGCGTGGATAACAACAAACTGGAAAATTCTTCAAGAGATGGGAATACCTGACCACCTGACCTGCCTCTTGAGAAACCTGTATGCAGGTCAGGAAGCAACAGTTAGAACTGGACATGGAACAACAAACTGGTTCCAAATAGGGAAAGGAGTATGTCAAGGCTGTATATTGTCACCCTGCTTATTTAACTTATACGCAGAGTACATCATGAGAAACACTGGGCTAGATGAAGCACAAGCTGGAATCAAGATTGCTGGGAGAAATATCAATAACCTCAGGTATGCAGATGACACCACCCTTATGGCAGAAAGCGAAGAACTAAAGAGCCTCTTGATGAAAGTGAAAGAGGAGAGTGAAAAAGTTGGCTTAAAACTCAACATTAAAAAAACTAAGATCATGGCATCTGGTCCCATCACTTCATGGCAAATAGATGGATAAACAGTGGAAACAGTGACAGACTTTATTTTCTTGGGCTCCAAAATCACTGCAGATGGTGACTGCAGCCAGGAAATTAAAAGACACTTGCTCTTTGGAAGAAAAGCTACGACCAACCTAGACAGCATATTAAAAAGCAGAGACATCACTTTGCTAACAAAGGTCCATCTAGTCAAAGCTATGGTTTTTCCAGTAGTCATGTATGGATGTGAGAGTTGGACTATACAGAAAGCTGAGTGCTGAAGAATTGATGCTTTTGAACTGTGGCGTTGGAGAAGGCTCTTAGGAGTCCCTTGGATTGCAAGGAGATCCAACCAGTCCATCCTAAAGGAAATCAGTCCTGAATATTCATTGGAAGTACTGATGATGAAGCTGAAACTCCAATACTTTGGCCACCTGATGCAAAGAATCGACTCATTTGAAAAGACCCTGATGCTGGGAAAGATTGAAGGCAGGAGGAGAAGGGGATGACAGAGGATGAAATAGTTGGATGGTATCACTGACTCAATGGACATGAGTTTGAGTAAGCTCTAGGAGTTGGTGATGGACAGGGAGGCCTGTTGTGCTTCAGTCCATGGTGTCCCAAAGAGTTGGACATGACTGAGCAACTGAACTGAACTGAAGTATTATTTATTTTTGATGCATTTTTAATTTTCAGTGACTAAATTTCCCCTACCTTAACCTGTGTGCCAATATATTGGGTTGGCCAAAAAGTCCATTCGATTTTTTTCTATAAGATGGCTCCAGTAGCACTTAGTTGTCCTTAACTTCATTTGAAATCATTTTCTTAGATTGTATTCTATATTGTCATATCAGTGTGCATTTAAAAAAAAATCAAAATTGGTGAGTTTTTGTGCAGCCATTTTAATATTAAAGATGGAAGAAGAAAAGCATCATTTTTGACATACTTCGTTACTTTAAGAAAGGTTAAGAATGCAACTGTAACACAGTTTCATAAGAAAACTATTATTCAGTGGTAGGCAGAGGGGTAAAAGAACTGCTCCACCAGAAGCTACCAGAACACTCAGGGATAGAGTCACCACGAAACATCCTACACAGTTCTGGCAGTTTAGAAAGGGCATTTCCTCATTTTTAAGTGTTCTCATACTTTACCCTCAAAGCTAGAAACTAGTTCACCTTTCAGGAAAATAGTATGTCAAAGCAAGAAACAGAATCATCTGTCCATGTACTTAGATTCTGCTCACACCCATCACCAAGGTTCACCCTACCACCAAAGCCTAACCCCTCCCCACTGCCATCTTCCCTGCCTCCAGTACCCACCGGCAATGCGTGTGGGGTGTGATGACACACAGCACAGAGATGGTGATGAGAAAGCACATGGTTACAGGACATCCCAGCCTTTCAAGAGCCAAACAAACTGCACCAGGGCTTCCCTGGTGGCTCAGAGGTTAAAGCGTCTGCCTGCAATGCGGGAGACCTGGGTTCGATCCTCGGGTCGGGACGATCCCCTAGAGAAGGAAATGGCAACCCACTCCAGTATCCTTGCCTGGAGAATCCCGTGGACAGAGGAGCCTGGTGGGCTACAATCCATGGGGTCACAAAAAGTTGGACATGACTGAGCGACTTCAATTCACTTCTGCACTGTAGGTGGATTATCTACCATCTGAGCCAAAAACCACACAGCCAACTTTGAAGAGTGGCTGATACACATAACTCTCATATCTGTCTCCATTCAGGAAACAGAAATGGACACAACCCAGTACTAACTCAGTGTTTCAGTAATAGTGATGGAAAACCCAAGCTAAGGACAATCAAATTTGCCTCATTTACATTCCCCCTGAACTTGAACTCCCATCTCTCCCCTCTCATTTCTCACTTGAGAATTCCATCACAAGGCTGTCTCCCAGGCAACGTTTGTAGTGGAACCGCTCAGAGCAAGGAAGGAGGAATAAAACCTTTACACTCTCCCTCCTCCATGGGTGGCCAGCTGGAGTTTCAAATACACCCACATCTGGAAAACAAAGCTCATTCCCTAAGAAACGAAGGAAGGGTATTCTATGTGTGTGCTCGCCAGTGAGCATGCATGTGTGAATATGCGTTGAATATTTATGTGTGCTTGTGTGAGTGCTTGCATGTGAGTGCACATGCACATATTTATAGGAAATAACTCATTTTACAGCCATTTTTACTACTGAGGAAACTGTGGAACAGAGATGAGGAAGACATTTGCCCAGATTTACCCACCTAACCAGTGGCAGAGCTGAGCTCCAAATCTGCCTTAGACTGGATGGTTTAAACAACAGGAATTCAGTTTTCAGAGTTCCAGAGACTGGAACTGGGGTGGATTCTCTTGCTGGCTGGCAGAGTCCTGGTTTTCCCTCCTCTTATTAGGATGCTAATCCCATGATGGGGGCTCCAGCCTCTTGACCTCACCTCAACCTGATTAATTCCAAAGGCCCCACTTCTGGATACCATCACATTGAAAGTTAGGACTTCAATGTAGGAATGGAGAGGAGGGGAGTGAACATTCCATCCATAATAGAAAACAGAGGGCCTGCCTGGTCCCAGAACCCATGTCCCCAATGGTGCTAGACTACACCAGAAAGCGGAGGGAAACCCAGGGAAGCAGAGATGCTAAGAAGAAATGTGTTTAGATGGTTAGTCAAAAGGAAAGCAGGCATCCCCAAGGACCACACCAGGGAGATATTCTGTTTCCCTACATACTCTCTGAGCAACTGGTTCCTAAAAGGGGGGCACAGGAAATTCCATCTAGAGGTACCACCAGACTCATAAATAATCACAATATGCTTCAGTTCATTGATAGCCGTAGCCTAGATTGCTTTTTATATAAAAATTTTTTTCTTTATCCTTGCTTGGTTCCATCAAGAATGAGCAACTCCATTAATCATTTATTTAAAAAAATTTTCCTCACTTAACTCACAGATGTGAAAAAGAAACCCACAATTTCTTTTCTCTAAGAAATAGAATCAATAAGCAAACAGGGCAATATATAAAATGACCCTTAAAGCAAGAGACCAAATTTACTAAATTGATATTCTCCAAAGTTTTAAAATTCCATATTGGTGACCAAAAGTATTATGTTCTCCTACCAGTTCTGTTTTTGCATTTTATTAGATAACAGAGGTCCTCACTCTGAGACAAGCTAACAACTATAGACAACACTGAACAAGGAGTCCGATGGACGGGTGTCCTTATTAAGGGGAAGCCTCAGATACGCTTGATCTATAAGCTGCAATTCTCTTCCCTGCAAAAGAGAAATTAACTGGACCATTTTACACAACCATCAGTAACAATGGGGTGGGAGTGTAAAATTCAATACTGAATTCCATATCTTTGGATACTGACAAAAAGGTTTGATTATGAAAGATTTTAGAATATATCTCCTGTTTGTCAGAAGCAATTACCATTTTTTTCTTTTTTTTTTTTAAGGTTTTCTATTCTGTTTCTTTTTTTTAATTTAAATTTATTTATTTTAATTGGAGGCTAATTACTTTACAATATTGTGTTGGTTTTGCATTTACCAACATGAATCCACCACGGGTGTACACGTGTTCACCATCCTGAACCCCCCTCCCACCTCCCTCCCCATCCCATCTCTCTGGGTCATCCCAGTGCACCAGCCCCAAGCATCCTGTATCCTGCATCGAACCTGGACTGGCGATTTGTTTCTTACATGATAGTATACATGTTTCAATGCTATTCTCCCAAATCATCCCACCCTCTCCCTTTCCCACAGAGTCCAAAAGACTGTTCTATACATCTGTGTCTCTTTTCCTGTCTCGCATACAGGGTTATCGTTACCATCTTCTAAATTCCATATATATGTGTTAGTATACTGTATTGGCATTTTTCTTTCTGGCTTACTTCACTCTGTATAATCGGCTCCAGTTTCATCCACCTAATTAGAACGGATTCAAATGTATTCTTTTTAATGGCTGAGTAATACTCCATTGTGTATATGTACCACAGCTTTCTTCTCCATTCGTCTGCTATGGGCACCTAGGTTGCTTCCATGTCCTGGCTATTATAAACAGTGCTGCGATGAACACTGGGGGACACGTGTCTCTTTCAATTCTGGTTTCCTCAGTGTGTATGCCCAGTGGTGGGATTGCTGGGTCATAAGGCAGTTCTATTTCCAGTTTTTTAAGGAATCTCCACACTGTTCTCCACAGTGGCTGTACTAGTTTGCATTCCCACCAACCTTTTTAAGCACCTGCAACCTCAGGCAATTCCTTCCTATACAATGGTCAGGATGAGGCTCCTTAGCCCTGAGCCCCTTTAAATGGGTCAACCGAGCGAATATCAAAACATCCATAACACAGGATCCAGTGAAGAGTCAGAAATAGACAGATGCCACAGGAATTTCTGATTTAAATCTAAAAGCATGTTATTGTCCTTATAAGGTATCCTTAACTACATTTTTTAAAAAATAAAAAAGTGTTTGAAAAGCAATCATTAAGCTTAGAGACCAAATAATAAAAATAACCATGTTTCATTTACCTTATCAACTATATTGCTGATGGATTACTATGCAGTTTTACATAAATCACATTTAAATGCGATAGAAATTTCAACGACATACTTTAGTATTCACTGCCCTTGTGCCAACAATACCAACTGGCTTTATATGGGAAAGGCATGACAAGGAGGGAAGGAACCAGGGGTCAGTGTCCTGGAGGGACAGTGACACACACTTCCCTGTGAGAGATATTTACACACTTCCTTAGGTGTGTCTCACCACTGTATCTGTAATCACTGCTGACATGTGTGCACCAAGGGAGTGGAAGAGGGTAGGTGAGCAGTTAACACTTCAGCGCCTGGGCCCCCACATGACTGGTGGCACTCCCGCAAGAAAAGCCATGCTCCAGAGGCAGCTCCTGCAAGGTCTTCAGACATACCCACCACACTAACATCTGAAACGGGCGTCTGCTGGTGACGTGAAAGGCACACAGGCCTGTGGATGAGATGAACCTTCTTAGAGACGCACAAGAGCATGAGAGCCCCATGCAGGAGCCCACAGCTGGGGTCCTTAAGGAGGCTCTGTCCCTAACAGCCTGGGTGCGGGCCTGGCTGTGCTGGGTTTCCAGTGTCTTGTGCAGACTGAGGGCAACAGATCCCTTGCTCTGTGGTGTGACTGCGTTGGCACAGAGCAAATCTTTCAGAAAAGATACTGGTGAGAGGATCTCTAAGTACAGCCAGCCAGGAAACCTCAGGGTTACAGAGCAGGCTTTTCAAACTCTTGTGTTCCTGCTGGGCAATAAACGTTGGTTTAATAAATATCTAAACAAGAGAGAATTAGATCAGAAATTGCTTTGTCTGACCCTACTACCTGTGTGCCTGGAAACTGTCCACTCCCAAGCACCCCTTCCACTCTCAGAAGTATCGCATGCTGGGTGATACACCACGCGGATACTCTACCCAGCAGTGAGACTAGGGGCTGGGAGGATAAAGCTGAGCCTTAGGAAATTCAGAATTCTTTTACAGCTACTGTTATCTACCAAAATGGACCTGAGAGTTGTGAACACCGCACTGACGCCTTATGGATCAAAAGCTGTACAGAAAATTCAGTTTATTTTCACTAAATTGCAAGTCTATAGCTACTCTCATAATATCAATTTTTGAGAACAATACTGGATTAAAGGAATCCTCCCATTGAGAACAATTAAAAATGCTCAACAAAATATATTTGAAAACTATCTTAAAGGCTTCAAAGAGCTGACAAGATAGGAACTAGCATTTTAATCAAAACGCAGGAGATAACCTTCAGAGATGAGCCAGCTCAGAGCCTGCCTCTGCCCTGAGAGTATCTGCATTTGTGCTCAGTTGCTTCAGTCATGTCTGACTCTTTGCGACCTCATGGACTGTAGCCCACCAGACCCCTCTGTCCATGGAATTCTCCAGGCAAGAATACTGGAGTGGGTTGCCATGCCCTCCTCCACGGGATCTTCCTGACCCAGGGACTGAATTTGGGTCTCTTACTTCTTCTGCACTGCCCGGCAGGTTCTTTACCACTAGGGCCACCTGGGAAGCTTACAAAGGTACCTGCCTGACCCAACAAACTGAACTTTGTACTGATAGTTTCTGGGGCTCAGGGCCCATCCAAAGTACAGATTCTAGACCCTCTGACAATAAACTGGGACTCAAACGACTACACACTCAGGGACTATGCACATAATGTGACTTTCAACTTGGATTATACATTATTTTGGTTTGGCTTCCCTGGTGGCTCAGAGAGTAAAGCGTCTGCCTGCAATGCAGGAGATCTGGGTTTGATCCCTGAGTCGGGAAGATCCCCTGGAGAAGGAAATGGCAACCCATTCCAGTATTCTTGCCTGGAGAATCCCATGGACAGAGGAGTCCAGTGGGCTATAGTCCACGGGGTCACAAAGAGTCGGACACAACTGAGCGACTTCACTTTCACTTTTACTTTTATTTCGGTTTAATGACTATTTTTCTGCACATAGAAGGTAAATGGGTCTATATCTGGTGGTTTCCTACCTGATATTTATCAAATATGGGATGAGGTCATATGGCTAACTCCTGAAAAGAGATGCCTACTATCTAACATTCCCATATGCTGGGAACAAAAACAGTCATCCCCAGAAGTTAACCAACAACATAATTATAATGATTGGAAACAATTGGTATTTTTGCCTCAAGAAATATGCAATGTAATCATTCCTGTGTCCTCCAGTCCCAGTTCATGTCCTCCCTTTGCCTGGCCAGACTGATTGGGACTGGATATCTGAGACATGCTGGTTTGCCCCAAACAGGACTTACTGGATATGTGGCTCTTACCTATGGGGATGGCTTCCCCTTGCTAGATAGGAAGATGCACCCAAGGTTTACCTTTTACTCAGGGCTTCATATCTTCACAGCTTCCAGAGAAGCCTGCTAATCTGCCACATGCAAAACTCGCTAGGCAAGGTCTGTACTTCACTGGTATGATTATATGGCTGCAATATTCATTCCCTCTCTAGGAACTACAGATATTATGCTGCAAGTTGATGCTCTGAATAACTGTACTCAACAGGATTTACGAGATTCTCAAAAAGCTATTTCACCCCTTAATGCTGAACAAATACAAATGAGAAAGGTGATTTTACGAAACAGATTGGCTTTAGATATTCTAACAGCCTCACAGGGAGGAACTTGTGCTATTATTCATACCCAGTGTGGTACATATATACCAGTTCAGTTCAGTCGCTCAGTCATGTCTGACTCTGTGACTCCATGAACTGCAGCACGCCAGGCCTCCCTGTCCATCACCAACTCCCGGAGTTCACCCAAACTCATGTCCATTGAGTCGATGATGCCATCCAACCATCTCATCCTCAGTTGTCCCCTTCTCCTTCTGCCCTCAATCTTTCCCAGCATCAGGGTCTTTTCAAATGAGTCAGCTCTTCGCATCAGGTGGCCAAAGTATTGGAGTTTCAGCTTCAACATCAGTCCTTCCAATGAACACTCAGGACTTATTTCCTTTGGGATGGCTTGGTTGGATCTCCTTGCACTACAAGGGACTCTCAAGAGTCTTCTCCAATGCCACCGTTCAAAAGCATCAATTCTTCAGTGCTCAGCTTTCTTTATAGCCCAACTCTCACATCCATACATGACCACTGGAAAAACCATAGCCTTGATCAGATGGACCTTTGTTGACAAAATAATGCCTCTGCTTTTTAATATGCTGTCTAGGTTGGTCATAACTTCTCTTCCAAGGAGCAAGCGTCTTTTCGTTTCACAGCTGCAGTCACCATGCAGTGATTTTGCTACTGCTGCGTCGCTGCAGTCGTGTCCAACTCTGCGACCCCATAAACGGCAGCCCACCAGGCTCCCCCGTCCCTGGGATTCTCCAGGCAAGAACACTGGAGTGGGTTGTCATTTCCTTCTCCAATGCATGAAAGTGAAAAGTGAAAATGAAGTTGCTCAGTCGTGTCCGACTCTTAGTGACCCCATGGACTGCAGCCTACCAGGCTCCTCTGTCCATGGGATTTTCCAGGCAAGAATACTGGAGTGGGGTGCCATTGCCTTCTCTGGCAGTGATTTTGGAGCCCCCCAAAATAAAGTCTCTCATTGCTTCCATTGTTTTCCCATCTATTTGCCATGAAGTAATGGGACCAGATGCCATGATCTGTTTTCTGAATGTTGAGGTTTGTTTTTTTGGGGGGGGTATTAAATATTGTATTGATTACACATGATAATGGATGATACACAAGCTTCATTCCCATCTATAACTTTATCTGGTACCATAATTCAATTTAGATATATTGCATAGGATGTGCCAACAATCATTAATAACCAAAAAATAAAAATAAAAAAAACTCCATGACTTTGCATGGGTGACCCTTTTAATGGTGAACTCCAGGTCACAACACAGTAACTGTCAGTTCAACTACACCAAGGTTCTGAAGACAACAGCTTCTCCACCAAGCAGGCTGTAAATAAATTTCAAATGAACCTGGCATCACCCTGAAGGAATTCTAACTTCACACTGTTGGGGTAGTTTACCAAAATGGCTTCAGAGTAGACTAACTTTACACAGCACATTAAAAAAAGAAAAAGACATTTATTCAGCGTCATGACCAGACTATTACATTTAGCAATCAACAGCATGGGTGCAAAAAAAAAAAAAATGTACATTAAAACCCTTTGTTAGAATGCTTTACACTTTCCACAGAACAGAAACTAAAATAACCTGTTATACAATTAGTCACAAGTACAGTCCTCGAGTTTTTTGCCCATGCACATGAGTATTGTCTAAAACATGTCTTCTTTGTAGCAGCTAGGCCCTGCCACCACTGTGCTTGGCTGAGTTCACAAATCTGTTGTAACCTGTAGCTTCCCTGTCACCTCTCTGGCTCTCCTCTCCTGCTAAGCTTTGTTTCCTGGCAGTAATTAAAACCTTCTGCCACTGCCATAGCTACTGCTGCTGCTGGAGCCACCACAGCCACCTTGGTTTCGTGGTTTGGCAAAGTATTGGCCTCCACCACCATAGAGGCCAGAACTTCTTCCTCCAAAGTTTCTTCCTTTCATGGGTCCAAAATTTGAAGACTGATTGTTGTAATTGCCAAAATCATTGTAGCTTCCGCCACCTCCAAAATTGCTTCCGTCATTACCAAATCCATTATATCCATCCCCACTGGCAACATATCTGCCACCACCACGGCTGCCACCAAAGCCACCTAGACCACTGAAGATTCCTCCACGACCAAAGTTGTCATTCCCACCAAAACCACCTCTATGACCGCCACCAAAGTTTCCAGAACCACTTTGACCTCTCTGGCTGGATGAAGCACTAGCCATCTCTTGCTTAGACAGGGCTTTTCTTACTTCACAGTTGTGGCCATTCACAGTGTGGTATTTCTGAATGACTATCTTATCTACGGAGTCATGGTCATCAAAGGTTACAAAAGCAAAGCCTCTCTTTTTGCCACTGCCTCGGTCAGTCATGATTTCAATTACTTCAATTTTCCCATACTGTTAAAAATAATCTCTCAGGTGATGTTCTTCAGTGTCTTCTTTAATGCCACCTACAAAAATCTTTTTCACAGTTAAGTGGGCATCAGGTCTTTGAGAATCTTCTCTTGAGACAGCCCTCTTTGGTTCCACAACTCTTCCGTCCACCTTGTGTGGCCTTGCATTCATGAGCGCATCCACCTCCTCCACCGTGGCGTATGTGACAAACCCGAAGCCTCTAGAGCGCTTGGTGTTTGGATCCCTCATTACCACACAGTCTGTGAGCATTCCCCATTGCTCAAAATGGCTCCTCAGACTCTCATCGGTTGTTTCAAAGCTCAATCCTCCAATGAAGAGCTTCTGCAGCTGTTTGGGCTCTTTGGGAGACTCTGATTTAGACATGACGGCAGTGGAGGCGAGGAAGACTTCAACGATGCTTTCTCGGCAGCGTCCACGGGCAGAAAGGAGTAACCTCACAAACGTATCTCTGAATGTTGAGTTTTAAGCTAACTTTTTCACTCTCTTCTTTCCCTTTCATCAAGAGGCTCCTTAGTTCTTCTTCACTTTCTGCCATAAGGGTGGTATCATCTGCATACATGAGGTTATTGATATTTCTCCTGGCAATCTTGATTCCAGCTTGTGCTTCTTCCAGCCCAGCATTTCTCATGATGTACTGTGAGTACTAATGTTACTCACTTAACTAGATACATGAACAAGATGATTCAGGCTATGGATTCTCCTGAAGCCTCAGTCACCTCACTTTGGGAAATGCTAACTAGCCCCCCATGGTAGAAAAGTATCTTAATCATAATAATTCTAACTATTCTGTTTTTACTGTTTGCTCTCTGCATCTGTAACTATGTAACTGAATTTGTTTCTAACAGTGTGAAAGCTTTTAAGTTACAAATGGTTGTCCAGGCTACTAGAGTGCCACAGCCTCCTTCAACTATTATTTGGGGCCCCTGGATTGGAGACCCTCAATATGAGGGTTAAGAGAATACATTGCCTCAACAATTTAGGGATAGTACCCCATCACAGCAGGAAGTAGTTATGGAATGAAAATGACACCCCTTTCCCTTGGCAACATAATGTTCATAACAGAAAAGGGGGGAATGAGAGAGTCAATTTTTAGGCAGGCTGCTACGAAATCCAGGGTTCCTGAGAAGGGGAGAGGGGTCTGGAATTCTCAAGGAAGAGGAAAGGACAAACGTCCTCTTTATTTATTTTTTTTCTTTACATTCCTTAGTCTTAGTCACATAAAACTTTTCTTCCTTTAAGCCCTGAACTGATGGTTAAGCAACAACACAACTCAGCTTAAACTGTGTACTAAAGATTATATAACAACATATATGTAACTGCTTGAGGACAGTTTCTCCTTCCTGAAAACCTTCTGACTAATCCTGTTTGTTATTTTAAAATGTAAATTGTGAGAATGGGTCTGGTAAAATTTTTACAACCTTGAGACATTCTTTTGATTTATTGTAATAACTAATTTAAAAAGTATATAGCTCCCTTGCTGAAGACTAGCGAGGGGGTACTCTCCAACCCCTTCTGATGTCTATGTTAAAGCTTTCTCTGCCCCTCTTCACTGTAATAAAACTCCGCTACACACACATACAAAAGTAACTGAAGTTTTGCACTGTTGAAATTTGCCATTTGGTATTAGAATACATTCTTAAATGAATGTGGTTATGTTTATCTTATTTTTCTTAAATAAATTATGGTTATGAATATATATATATACATCATATTAATGTACATTTTTCACTTTATTTTTTTGCTAATGACTTATTACTTGCTGCTTATTTTATACTTATTTTAGACTATGGAAATGATGTTAGACAGAAAGCAAATTCGAGTGATTTTCCTATTGAGTAAATAATGGGCTATAAATCAGTGCAGACAACTTATAACATCAACAACTCATTTGGCCCAGGAACTGCTAATACAGTTCAATGGTGGTTCAAGAAGCATTGCAAAGGAGATAAGAGCCTTGAAGATGAAAAGTATAGTGGCCAGCCATTATAAGTTGACCAGGACCACTTGAGAGCATCATCAAAGCTGATTTCCAACTACAGGAGAAGTTGCTGAAAAACTGAACGTCAACTATTCTACCGTTGTGCCGCATTTGAATCAAAATGGAAAGGTGAAAAAGCTTGATAAGTGGGTGCCTCGTGTTGTCATTCAGTTGCTCAGTTGTGTCCGACTCTCTGCAACCTCATGGACTTGCAGCATGCCAGGCTTCTCTGACCTTTACCGTCTCCTGGAGCTCAAACTCAAGTCCATCAAGTCAGTGATGTCACTGAGTGCCTCATGAGCTGACCACAAATCAAAAAAATTGTCATTTTGAAGTGTCATTTTCTCTTATTCTACACAACAAAAATGAACTATTTCTTGATCAGATTGTGACATGTGATGAAAAGTGGATTTTATATGACAAATGGCAAATACCAGCTGAGTGGCTGGACCAAGAAGAATTTTCAAAGCACTTCCGAAAGTCAAACGTGCACCAAAAAAGGGTCATGGTCACTGTTTGGTGGTCTGCTACCAGTCTGATCCACTACGGCTTTCTGAATCCCAGCAAAATCATTACATCTGAGAAGTATGCTCAGCAAATTGATGAGCTGCACTGAAAACTGCAAGGCCTGCAGTCAGCATTAATCAACAGAAAGGGCCCAATTCTTCTGTATGGCAATGCCCGATTGCACATCACACAACCAACGCTTCAAAAGTTGAACGAATTGGGCTATGAAGTTTTGCCTTGTTGGCCATATTCATCTGATCTCTTGCCAACTGATTACCACTTCAAGTATCTCAACAACATTTGCAGGGAAAACACTTCCACAATGAGCAGGAAGCAGAAAATGCTTTCCAACAGTTCACTGAATCCTGAAGCACAGAGTTTTACACTACAGGAATAAGCAAACATTTCTCGCTGGCAAAAATGTGTTGATTATAATGGTTCCTATTTTGATTAACAAAGATGTGTTTGAGCCTAGTTATAACAATTTAAAATTCATGGTCCCAAACTACAACTACATTTGCACCAACCTAATACTTCCTGGCATCTGACTTTGCATCCTGTTCCATAACAATGGCCCCCAATGCTTCAGCTTGGGAAACTCTCCTCACCATCAAAGCAGTTTAATAAAAATTTAAATTGTGGTTGAGCTACTCGGCTAGTGACAGGGCATGCCAAGCTTGTGCTATTTATGAGTTACTCCGCACATATTTTAAGCCAACCAAATAGAATCCATATACATAAAGTGGTAAGCTGGAAAGCCAAGTAAATCTTTTCACAATTTATAAACTGTATTTTGTTAACAGGTAAATTGGCATTCCATTGGAAAATTTATCTGCTTTAAATCTACTCTCAGGCTCAGAACAGCTCAAGGGACATCTGAATATAGATTTAACTCCTTTATTCACCTTGGGCAGTATCCTTCAGCACAATGTGATGGAATATGGATAGGGATATTTGTCTAGAGCAAAGTAGAGTCGAGTATTAAAACACTGACACAAAAACCATTTTAAAAATGGTAAAAGCCATCCTAATTCCAAATATAGAGAATATTTTATAAGCCTGGTTAAAGATGTAAATTAAAACAGCACCATTAAAAAAATAACAAAAGGTCACCATATCACTGCTTCCATGGGTCTGGATAACCAACAATATATAAGTGGCCAAGAGTAATTTGAAACTATCTTTGATGGATACTAGAAAAGATAACATGGGTAGAGAAGCCTAGGGGTTACATTCTAGTCATCCAAGGAATTGAAAAAAGAGGGACCACTTGTCCACACTAAAAATTATACATAATAAAGTTGCTTTAGTGATTCCTTCAGCATCTCATGGCCTATCAGAACCAGAGGAGGAAGAGGACACACCCCATCACCCACTCTTTGCCTTATGCGCATCTGAGACAAATGGTCATGTAGTCTCTTGAACAGCTCTGAGCTTTCGTTTAATCACTACATATGGCAATCCAGTCTACTCTTTGACATCTCCAATCATAAGATCATTTTAGAAACAACAATCTAAAGAAGCTTTCCTGTAACTCCTACACTGGTTTTAGCTGATAGATTAGAAAGTCTTGGGTTTACTTCCTCTTCTCTGTGTTAGCTCAGCAAACATCTGAGACTCACCCTCAGAGATTTTCCTCTCCTGTGGACCATCCTCCCCAGGTACTGTCAGGTGAAGGACCTAAGCTACTCTATTTTGTAAGGTTCCGGGAAAAGAGCCTTTGGAAATCCCCTGACCTCACCCCACCACCTGTGACTCAATCAGAACCCTTGGCCAGCCTGGGAAATTTGAGTCAAGCCCGGGAAAGGAGAACCAATCAGAACTCAACACCTAACCCTTCACCAGAAGGTGCCCAATCAGACCCGGAGACTCCCGTTTTTTGAATTTTTCGTGCGATAATACCCTATATAAGCAATGTAACCCAGAGCTCAGGGCTCCTCCCTATAGCTGCTGCGTCGCTATCGGTGGGAGCCCCAGCTCGAGCTTGGTAATAAAACTCTCTTGCTTTTACATCGGATATCGGCTCCCTGGTGGTCATTGGGAGATTTCGCGACTTGGGCATAACATCAGGGACTGAGACACAGCCCGCACCTGGATCTCAAGAGTGTTCACCAGTCCTTTTTCGGACGTGGCATGGAGCAGTCAATCAGGTATAGAGCACGGTGGGACTAGCATTTCTTATGAATCAAAAGTTAAGTATTTACTAATGCAGACTAAACATGTCACATGAGAATTAGGCTCTTTTTATAGATAGAGAAATAACAGAAAAGTCAAATTACCCATAACCCTTTCAGAAACAATCATGGCAGAAAGTGTGGTAGCACTCACAGGAAACATACTAATCTCAATACATACAGAAAATCTAAGTATGAAATAATTTTCCACTTCAGCCCAAATTTGAATATTCAAAAGCTGAAATTTTATTTCTCACTTGGTGATGTTTTAGTCACTAAGTTGCATCTGACTCTTGTGACCCCCTGGACTGTAGCTCACCAGGCTCCTTTGTCCATGGGATGTCCCAGGCAAGAATACTGGAGTGGGTTGCCATTTTCTTCTCCAGGGGGTCTTCCCAACCAAGGGATAGAACTCTCATTTCCGACACTGCAGACTGTCTCCAGCATTGCAGGTGGATTCTTTACCTGCTGAGCCAGAGGGGAAGCCCATTTTTCACTTACCATGTTGTATATCTTTCATATCTAAGTGAAGGCTAGACATCAATATTCCAACTGCTTGAGACCTTTTGTTGCTTAGTAGCTTGACAACCTGCTCAAGGAAGAAAGGAAAAGGAAGAAATGTTACTTGAACTCAGTGATATGCTTAATATCATGTGATTTTTATCCTAAATGAGAAACAAATAACTTAGAATTGTTGAAGTATCAGAACTAATGTGAAAGAGCTCTTGAATTTTGCATTTACTGTCTTCAAAATTCCCGTCTTCACCCTGCTCTTCATTATCCCTACCACTGTTTTTCTCATCAGCCTTTTAAGGGCCTGATTTACCAACACTGAAATTTCTAACCACCTAGAAAATTAGATTGGTCTCTGTAAAATAACACTTATACATCTGATCATTTGCAGTCTGAGATTTTAAAAGTGTTCTTTGATTTTAAATGCAGAACCTTGAAACACTGGCTAACAGTAAAAGGAAAACTAAAAGTACTCAAAGAGTCTATTAGATCAGGTTAGTTTGACCACAAAATAGAACACGTGCAGTTTTTTTATGCAGCTTAATGTAGTTCTTTATTCATTTATTTTGAGAAAGCTCACTGTTTTACTGGCCATTGCTCTCATTCTGCATTTGGCCCACATTTTGTGAGGAACTTTCCAGCTAATTAACAGTGATGCAATCATCAAATCCAATGGGTTGTGTTAGCTCAATCTCAGATCTTTCCAGAGTCCAGAAGAATTAGCCCACAGAAACCCGATAAGTTTCCTAACACAGATTGGGCATGTTTAAATTATGTTTTCCAGACAATAATACGCCACTGACAATTCCTACTTATGACACTATTACGCCAGATACCAATCATGTGTAGGGCAGCGACTTCTATTTACTCTCAGGATTCCATGATAAATTTGCTCGGAAGAACACTACAGTAAAAGAAAAATGTTTATGGTCAAATTCCAGAAGTGATAGCTGCCCTAAGTTGATCAATTAGGAAACTAATAAAATAATCCTGGCCAACTGTCACACAAATTACAGCATAATACTCTTAACAGGACTAATAGCATTCTTGGTTCCTATCACGGATATGGGTAGAGAATAAAACAAACCCTTTCAGAAGTTGTTCACTCGCTAAGTCATGTCCAGCTCTTTGCGACCCCATGGACTGCAGCAGAGCAGGGTTCCCTGTCCTTCATTATCTCCTGGAGTTTGCTCAAGCTCATGTCCATTGAATCAGTGATGCCATCCAACCATCTCGTCCTGTGTTGCTTCCTTCTCATACCTCCAATCTTTCCCAGAATCAGGGTCATTTCTAATGACTCAGCTTTTCCCATCAGGTGGCCAAAGTATTGGAGCTCCAGCTTCAGCATCAGGCATCAGTTCTTTCAGTGAATATTCAGGGTTGATTTCCTTTCGGATCGACTGGTTTGATCTCCTTGCTGTCCAAGGGACTCTCAAGAGTCTTCTCCAGCACCACAATTAAAAAGCATCAGATTCTTCAGCACTCAGCCTTCTTTATGGTCCAGCTCTCACATCGATACATGACTACTGGAAAAACCATTGCTTTGACTATACACAGACCTTTGTCAGCAAAGTTATATCTCTCTTTTTTAACATGCTGTCAAGGTTTGTCATAGCTCTTCTTCCAAGCTTTTCTTCCAATTGAAAGCAAGTGACTTTCAATTTCATAGCTGCAGTCACGATCTGCAGTGATTATGGAGCCCAAGAAAATAAAATCTGCCACTGTTTCCATGGTTTCCCCTTCTTTTTGCCATGAAGTGATGGGACTGGATGCCATGGTCTTAGCATTTTGAATGTTGACTTTTAAGCCAGCTTTATCACTCTCCTCTTTCACCTTCATCAAGAGGTTCTTTAGTTCCTTTTCGCTTTCTGACATTAGGGTAGTATCATCTGTATATTTGAGGTTGTTAATATGTCTCCCAGCAATCTTGATTCCAGCTTGTGCTTCATCCAGCCAGGTATTTTGCATGATGTACACTGCATAGAAGTTAAATAAACAGGGTTACAATATACAGCCTTGGCGTACTCCTTTCCCAACTTTGAACCAGTCTGTTGTTTCATGTCCAGTTCAAACTGTTGCTTCTTGATCTGCATACAAATTTCTCAGGAGGCAGGTAAAGTGGTATGGTGTTCCCATCACTTTAAGAATTTTCCACAATTTGTTGTGATCCACACAGTCAAAGGCTTTAGTGTAGTCAATGAAGCAGAAGTTTTTCTGGAATTCTCTTGTTTTTTTTCGTGATCCAACAGATGTTGGCAAGTTGACTTCTAGTTCCTCTGCCTTTTCTAAATTAAGCTTGAACATTTGGAAGTTTTCAGTTCATGTACTATTTTAGCCTAGCTTGAAGGATTTTGAGCATTCCCTTGTTAGCATGTGAGATGAGTGCAACTGTATGGTAGTTTGAACATTCTTTGGCCTTGCCCTTCTTTGAGATTGGGACGAAAACTGACCTTTTCCAGTCCTGTGGCTACTGCAGTCTTCCAAGTTTGCTGGCTCATTGAGTGCAACACTATAGCAGCTTCATCTTTTAAGATTTGAAATAGCTCAGCTGGAATTCTGTCACCTCCATTAGCTTTGTTCACAGTAAGGCCTCCTATGACCCCCTCGGCTTCATACTTCGGGATGTCTGGCTTTAGGTAAGTAACCACACCATCATGGTTATCCAGCTCATTAAGGCCTTTTATGCACAGTACTTCAGTGTATTCTTGCCACCTCTTCTTAACCACAAAAACTCCACAGTTATTTCTGCAAGCTTCCTGAGGAAAGGGACATTAATACCTCACGAGAGGCAGCACTTCATAACAGAAAAGCCATAGAAATTGATTCTCAGTTTGCTCTTTAAATATTTTATTCAACTTAGAACTTGAATTTAAATCCATTCACCTAAACTATTTTTAAATCAATAACCATATCCTGTTAAGAGATGAAAAAATAGAAACTTAATATCAGAAAAGCAGAAGGCATGTATTCTGTTCTAAAAATGTTTCTAACTTCAAATAAATATAATCTGGATCCCATCTGTGCTACTCTGACAAAACTGCTTTTCCTACGATTTTCTATCACCCCTGATTCCTAAATACACAGAAATGGCTGCATCCATATGTCATTTGACCTTCCTGCAGAGCTGACATGTTGATTACACCCTTACAAAAACTTTGGTTAAAAGCAATTTCTAAGCCTCAACTAAAATTGGCCTCAGGAAGGCCAGCAAAGGGAGCTTTCATGCCTACCAATTACCGTGAACAAGAAGGGAGGGTCCCCCTAGCTTCAAGGGGTGTGTGTGTGTGTATGTGTTAACTCACTCAGTCGTGTCTGACTCAATGCAGTCCCATGGATCAGGCCACCAGGATCCTCTGTCTAAGGGATTCTCTGACCAAGAATACTTGAGTGGGTTCTTATTCCCTTCTCCATGGGATCTTCCTGACCTGAGGACCACACCCTGGTCTCCTGCATTGCAGGCAGATTCTTTACCATCTGAGCCACCAGGGAAGCCCATCTCCGAAGGGAAGGGGCCTCTACTTCCCTCCTAGGAGGAAGGGAGATGTTCTTCCTGCTGGGTAACAAGCTCAGCCAATGGAAAACTCTGTAGCACAGCCAATGAGAAAGCTGAACTCTCACTTTCCTCCAGTGAATTTTCATAGAGAACAGCCTTGCCCACTCCTCTTTTTCTCTGTACAAGCTCCTCCCCTTTGTCCTCAGTATTTCCCTGTAGTCCAAAGCTTGTATTTATTTCCCCAATTACAAGTCTTCTAACAATTTCCAAATAAACTTTTGCTGGTGAGACAACTGGCTATTTTATTTTTAAAGTTGTCACTCTCTACTGCAGGGTTCCTGCTAGTCCTAAGGCCTTTTTAAAGTGAACTATTCTGATTTCACATTGAATATTGGCGTATCCCAGAGTTCTATTCTCAGCTCCATATTCTCTTCAATAGATGATGTCTATTTTCTCCTCCAACATATATGCCTGCATTTACATAACTGTATTCTTTTAACAGCCATCTTCACCTCAGCTGTGTCCTATTGATATTTTCCTAACAAACATCTCCACTTTGATAACCCACACACATTTTCATTTGACATGTCTAATATCAAACTTACCAATCCCACCCCTAAAATTTATCATCAATCCCAATCTCCAAACCTACTCAGTTTCTCCTCTTTTATTCCATATGTTGAGATCATGCACCACCGCTTTCAATCCACCATCAAAGTCAGAAATCCAGAAATCATTCTAGAGCCACCTCCCCTCCTACCCCTGCATGTTCTGGTCTAACAAGTCCTGTCAGTTTTAACTTTGATACAGCTTTGAAAGCCATCCCTTCCTCTTTCAACTCTAATATCAGCATTTACTTCCATATTATAACTTGCATAGATTGAGGCAAGAGATTCCTAATTGGTCTGCCCAAATCTAGTCCAGTAGTTTTCAAGGTATATTTCCTGCAACAGCAGGCATCATAATCACATGAGAATTTATTTAAAATGGAAAATCTCTATAAAAAACCTGCTTGTCAGAGATCTGGGCAGAGAAAGAATCAATCAGCATTAAAAAAAAGGATAAAAATTGTTTAAAGAATTACATGAATTATTTTCTTCAGCCTGTTAAAAAATGGCTACTGCACCATATCTGTACTCTCAGCTTCCAGACTTCTGATTTTGTAAGAAAAAATAAAGCTATTAAAAAAAAAAAAAGCCTTTCGGGTGATTTTCAAATAAATAATGAGTCTCATCTCTTCCTATTCATTCTCCAAACCAATATCCAATTGCCACCTCTAAAAGTGTCAATATTTCCATGCCACACTCTTGTCTTTTAAACCTAAGAGGCTCATAAATAAGGGAAGGTTACATAACCTCTTCATAGACTGTTTCACAGCTCATACTTCGAACTTGCTTCTCCTTGTATAATTCAGATGAACTAGATTAAAAGCTATATGTTACATTTAAATGCAAAAAATTATAGATAGGAAGAATAATTATCAATCACCTTCCAAAAAGCATACATATGGGAGAGAACAGATGTCTAAAAGGATCAATTCCACAATTCCCTAGAGTTATTTGACCTAATATTAAAAAAGCACCATCATCATTTATCTCTCTCTCTCTCCCCATCTCTTTTAACACACTAAATAACAAAAATTTGAAGCTATCAAACTACAATATTTTTAGAATCCAGTAACTACATAGACAATGGAGACGAAGGACCTGACTCCTACAAAATGATCTCAGAACTCTTAGATGAAATGCAGAAAATACAGATTTAGCAAATTTGAATATTCTAGAATGAAATCTACAGATTCAATGCAATCCATGTCAAAATACTACTGGCATTTTTCACAGAACTAGAACAAATAAACCTAAATTTGCATGGAAACACAAAAGACTCCAAGTAGCCAAAACAAACTTTAGAAAGAACAAAGCTGGAGGTATCACATTCCTTGATTTCGAACTGTGCTATAGCTACCTTAATCAAAACATGATGATGCTGGCACAAAAAACAGACACATAGATTCATGAAACAGCACAGAGACTATAAAAATAAACCTGAGCCTATACGGTCAAATTTACCTACAACAAAGGAGGCAAAAATATATAATGAGAAAAGGTGATTTCTTAAATAAATGGTGTTGGAAAAACTGGACAGTTCAGTTCATTTGCTCAGTCGTGCCCTACTCTTTGTGACCCCATGAATCGCAGCACGCCAGGCCTCCCTGTCCATCACCAACTCCCGGAGTACACTCAGATTCACCTCCATCGAGTCAGTGATGCCATCCAGCCATCTCATCCTCTGTCGTCCCCTTCTCCTCCTGCCCCCAATCCCTCCCAGCATCGGAGTCTTTTCCAACGAGTCAACTCTTCACATGAGGTGGCCAAAGTACCGGAGTTTCAGCTTTAGCATCATTCCTTCCAAAGAAATCCCAGGGCTGACATCCTTCAGAATGGACTGGCTGGATCTCCTTGCAGTCCAAGGGACTCTTTAAAAACTGGACAGTTATATGCAAAATAATCAAAGCAGACTACTTTCTCACACCAAATGTATAAAGACTTAAGCATAACGTTGGAAGCCATAAAACTACTAGAAGAAAACACAAGCAATATGCTCTTTGAATCTCCTTCAGTGCAGGAGAACCGGGTTCAATCCCTAAGTCAGGAAGATCTCCTGGAGAAGAAAGTGGCAACCCACTCCAGTGTTCTTGCCTGGAGAATCCCATGGACAGAGGAGCCTGGTGAGCTGTCCACGGGGTCGCAGAGTTGGACACGACTGAGCAACTTACACACTATGCTCTTTGACATCAGTCTTAGCAATATTTTTTTGGATACGTCTCCTCAGGTAAGGAAAACAAAAGCAAATGAATGGGACTACATCAAGCTAAAAAATTCTCTCACAGTGAAGGAAACTAAAGTGAAAGTGAAAGTTGCTCAGTTGTGTCCGACTCTTTGTGACCCCATGGACTGTATACTCCATGGAATTCTCCAGGCCAGAATACTGGAATGGGTTGCCATTCCCTTCTCCAGGGGATCTTCCCAACCCAGGGATCAAACCCAGGTCTCCTGCATTGCAGGTGGCTCTATCAGCTGAGCCACCAGGGAAGCCAGAAGGAAACTAAGAACAACAAAAAAGGCTGCCTAACTGAATGGATGAAGACATTTCCAAATGATGTATCTGATAAGGAGTTAACATTCAAACTATCCAAAGAACTCATTAAACTCAACATCAAAAAACCTCAAATAACCTGATTAAAACATTGGCAGAGAACTAGAATAGACAGTTTCCAAAGAAGACATACACATGGACCACAGACACATGAAAAGATGCTCAACATCACTAATCATTATGGAAATACAAATCAAAACCAGAATGAGATAACATCTCATACCTGTAAGAATGACTATAAAGTCTGCTACAGTTATGGTGTTATTATCAATTTCTCCCTTTACGTTTGTTAATATTTTCTTCATGTATTTACATGGACCATGTATTTACATGCACATTGGGTGTATATACACTTACAATCGTTATATCTTCTTGCATTGATCCCTTGATCATTATTTAATGTCATTTTTTGTATATTGTTACAGTATCTTTTTAAAAGTCTATTTTGTCTAATATGAGCACTGGTACCCCAGATTTCTTTTCATTTCCATTTATACAGAATGGATACTCCTTTCACTTTCAGTCCGTGTATGACTTTAGATCTGAAGTGGGTCTCTTGTAGGTATCACATATATGGGTCTGGTTTCTGTATCCATTCAGCCAATCTACATCTTTTGATAGGAACATTTAATCCTTGTACATTTAAAGTAATTATTGATATGAACTTATTGCCATTTTTTAACTGTTTCTGAATTATTTTCATAGTTCTTTTCTTTTGTTCACTTGTGAGTTGATGACTATCTTTAGAACTGGGTACCTTTAGATACCGATTAGATATTTTTCTCTATTTTTGTGTGTATCTATTATAGATTTTTGGTTTGTAGTAACCATGAGGCTTATATACAATAAAATTTTCTCTCTCTCTGTATACATGTATATATGTGTCTGTGTGCTTATTTGTTAATTTACTATTTTTATTGAATTATAGTTGATGTACAATATTACATAAGCTACAGGTGTACAATATAGTGACTTACAAATTTTAAAGGTGACGTTCCATTTGCAGTTATTGTAAAATATTGGCTATATTCCCCATGCTATACAGTATATCCTTATAGTTTATTTTATACTTATAATTCATATCTCTTACTCCCCTACTCCTTTATTGATCCTCTCCCTCTCTTCCCTCCTGGTGATCATTAATATGCTCTCTATATCTGTGAACCTCCATCTTTTTTTGTTGTTGTTATATTCACTAGCTTGCTGTAATTTTTAGATTTCACATATAAGTGATTTCATATTTGTCTTTCTCTGACTTACTTCACTTAGCATAGTGCCCTCTAAGTCTATAATGTTGCTGCAAATTGCAAAAGTTCATACTTTTATAGCCGAGTAATGTGTGTGTGATGGATTGGGGGCAGGAGGAGAGGGGGACGACAGAGGATGAGATGGCTGGATGGCACCACTGACTCAATGCACATGAGTTTGGGTGAACTCCCAGAGTTGGTGATGGACAGGGAGGCCTAGTGTGCTGTGATTCATGGGGTCACAAAGAGTCGGACATGACTGAGCAACTGAACTGAACTGAATGCATGCGTGTGTGTGTGTATAGTGAAGTGAAAGTGAAGTCGCTCAGTCGTGTCCGACTCTTTGCGACCTGTGGACTGTAGCCCACCAAGCTCCTCCATCCATAGGATTCCCCAGGCAAGAATACTGGAATGGGTTGCCATTTCCTTCCATTTATCTGTTGATGAACACTTAGGTTGCTTCCATATCCTGACTATGATAAACAATGCTGCTATGAACACTGGAGTGCATAAATCTTTTTAAATTAATGTATTTGGTTTTTTGGAGATATGTAACAGGAGTATAATTGCTCAATTATATGATATTTCTTTCTGTAGTTTTTTGAGAAACCTCCATACTGTTTTCCACAATGGCTACACCAATTTACATCCCCAGCAATAGTGTACAGGGTTCCCTTTGGTTCACATTATCATCAACAACATTTGCTATTTGTGCTCTTTTTAATGACAACCATTCTGACCAGTGTGAGATGATACCTCATTATGCTTCTGATTTCCATTTCTTTGATAATTAGCCATGTTGAACATTTTTAATATGCCTGTTGGCCACCTTACATCTTATTTGGAAAAGTATCTATTACTATCTTCCGCCTGTTTTTTAATCACTTGAAAAAAAAAGACATTTATTTTTGGTTGCATTGGATCTTCACTGCTGCCTTCAGGCTTTTTCTAGTTGCAGTGAGCAGGGGCTACTCTCCAGTTGCAGTGCACAGCCTTCTCTTTGCAGTGGCCTCTCTTGTTGTGGAGCGTGGACTCTAGGGCACATAGGCTTAGTTGCATTGTGGCATGTCAGATCTTTCCCAACCAGGGATCAAACCTGTGTCCCCTGCACTGTAAGATGGATTCTTAACCACTAGACCATCAGGGAAGCCCTCTTTGCTTTTTTAGATGTTGAGCTCTATGAGCTGTTTATAGATGTTGGATATCAATCCCTTATTGGTTATATTATTTCTAAATATTTTCTCCCATTCAGTAAGTTATCTTTTTGTTTTATTGATGGTTTCTTTTGCTGTGCGAAAGGTTTTAAGTTTAATTAGGTCCCATTTATGTTTCCTTACATTTCCTTTGCTTTAGGAGACAGATCCACCAGTACACTTTGAAAGAGTGTACTACCCATGTTTTCCTCCAGTTTAATAGTATCCAATCTTTTTATTTATTATTATTATTATTTTACTTTACAATATTGTATTGGTTTTGCCATACATCAACATGTATGGTACACATGTTCCCCATCCTGAACCCCCCTCCCACTTCCCTCCCCATACCATCCCTCTGGGTCATCCCAGTGCACCAGCCCCAAGCATCCTGTATCATGCATCAAAGCTGAACTGGCGATTTGTTTCTTATATGATATTATACCCGTTTCAATGCCATTCTCCCAAATCATCCCACCCTCTCCCTTTCCCACATAGTCCAAAAGACTGTTCTATACATCTGTGTCTCTTTTGCTGTCTCGCATACAGGGTTATCGTTACCATCTTCTAAATTCCATATATATGCGTTAGTATACCGTATTGGTGTTTTTCTTTCTGGCTTACTTCACTCTGTATAATAGGCTACAGTTTCATCCATCTCAACAGAACTGATTCCAATGTATTCTTTTTAATGGCTGAGTAATACTCCATTGTGTATATGTACCACAGCTTTCTTATCCATTCATCTGCTGATGGACATCTAGGTTGCTTCCATGTCCTGGCTATTATAAACAGTGCTGCAATGAACACTGGGGTACACGTGTCTCTTTCAATTCTGGTTTCCTTGGTGTGTATGCCCAGAAGTGGGATTGCTGAGTCATAAGGCAGTTCTATTTCCAGTTTTTTAAGGAATCTCCACACTGTTCTCCATAGCGGCTGTATTAGTTTGCATTCCCACCAACAGTATAAGAGGCTTTCCTTTTCTCCACACCCTCTCCAGCATTTATTGTTTGTATACTTTTGGATCACAGCCATTCTGACTGGTATGAAATGGTACCTCGTTGTGGTTTTGATTTGCATTTCTGTGATAATGAGTGATGTTGAGCATCTTTTCATGTATTTGTTAGCCATCTGTATGTCTTCTTTGGAGAAACATCTGTTTAGTTCTTTGGCCCATTTTTTGATTGGGTCATTTATTTTTCTGGAATTGAGCTGCATAAGTTGCTTGTATATTTTTGAGATTAGTTGTTTGTCAGTTGCTTCATTTGCTATTATTTTCTCCCATTCTGAAGGCTGTCTTTTCACCTTGCTTAGAGTTTCCTTTGTTGTGCAGAAGCTTTTAAGTTTAATTAGGTCCCATTTGTTTATTTTTGCTTTTATTTCCAGTATTCTGGGAGGTGGGTCATAGAGGACCCTGCTGTGATTTATGTCAGAGAGTGTTTTGCCTATGTTCTCCTCTAGGAGTTTTATAGTTTATGGTCTTACATTTAGATTTTTAATCCATTTTGAGTTTATTTTTTTGTATGGTGTTAGAAAGTGTTCTAGTTTCATTCTTTTACAAGTGGTTGACCAGTTTTCCCAGTACCACTTGTTAAAGAGATTGTCTTTATTCCATTGTATATTCTTGCCTCCTTTGTCAAAGATAAGGTGTCCATAGGTGTGTGGATTTGTCTCTGGGCTTTCTATTTTGTTCCATTGATCTATATTTCTGTCTTTGTGCCAGTACCATACTGTCTTGATGACTGTGGCTTTGTAGTAGAGCCTGAAGTCAGGCAGGTTGATTCCTCTAGATCCATTCTTCTTTCTCAAGATTGCTTTGGCTATTCGAGGTTTTTAGTATTTTCATACAAATTGTCAAATTATTTGTTCTAGCTCTGTGAAAAATACCGTTGGTAGTTTGATAGTGATTGCATTGAATCTATAGATTGCTTTGGGTATTATCCTCATTTTCACTATATTGATTCTTCCAAGTATCCAGTTTCATATGTAGGTCTTCAATCCATTTTGAGTTTATTTCTGTGTATGGTGTTAGGGAATATTCTAACTTTATTCTTTTACATGTAGTTGTCCAGTTTTCCCAGCACCACTTATTGTAGAGGCTATCTTTTCACCACTGTATGTTTTTGCCTCCTTTGTCACAGATTAGGTGACCATAGGTACATGGGTTTATCGCTGGGTTTTCTATCCTTTTCAATTTATTTACATGTCTCTTTATATGTTATTACCATACTGTTTTGATTACTGTAGCTTTTTAGTTGTAAGTGATTATTTTAAATTTCTGATCTCTTAAATTCAAACCATTTTTATCAATCCTGCATTTTCACTCCCTGCCCCCAAGTTTACTGTTTTTGACATCTTATTTTACATGCTCTGCAACTACTTATCATGGGTATAGATGGTTTTACTACTTTTGTCTTTCAGTCTTTCTACTAGCTCTCTATGTGGTTGCTCTATTATTTTTAATGTGCATTTGCCTTTATCAGTGAGAGATTTCCTTTCGGAATCTCACATTTTCAGTTGTGGCCTTTTCTTTCCAGGTTCAGTTCAGTTCAGTTCAGTCACTCAGTTGTGTCCGACTCTTTGCGACCCCATGAATCGCAGCACACCAGGCCTCCCTGTCCATCACCATCTCTCGGAGTTCACTCAGACTCACGTCCATCGAGTCCCTGATGCCATCCAGCTGTCTCATCCTGGGTCGTCTCCTTCTCCTCCTGCCCCCAATCCCTCCCAGTATCAGAGTCTTTTCCAATGAGTCAACTCTTCGCATGAGGTGGCCAAAGTACTGGAGCTTCAGCTTTAGCATAGAAAAGTCCTTTTAGCATTTCCTATAAAGCCATTTGGCAGTGCTAAACTGTTTGAGCTTTTGCTCATCTGTAAAACTCTTTATATCTCCTTCAAATCAGAAGGATAGCCTTCCCCTGGTAAGGTATTCTTATTGTAGGTTTTTTCTTTACAACACTTTAAATATATCATGCTACTCTCTTCTGGCCTGCAGTTCTGCTTCAAAGTCAGGTGATAGCCTTATGGGAGTCCTCTAGCATAAACTAATTGCTTTTGCCTTGCAGATTTTAATATTCTCTCTTTATTTCAAATTTTGACATTTTAATCACAAAGTGTAGACACCTTTGGGTTGATCTTGTTTGGGACTCTCTGTGTTTCCTGGATCTGGATGTCAGCTTCCTTCCCCAGGTTAGGGAATTTTTCAGCTATTACGTTTCCAAATAAGTTCTCTGCCCATTTATTTCTCTCTCCTCCTCCAGGGGTTCCTGTAATGTGACTATCAGGATGCCTGATGTTGTTACAGAAGTCTCTTAAACACTCATTTTAAAAGCTTTTTATTTTTTCTCTTTTGAGTATTTTCCACCATTTTGTCTTCCAGTTTGCTTATCCCTTCCTCTGTATCATCTAATCCACCATGGATTACTACCAGTGTATTTTTAAATATTTGTGTATTTATTTGGCTGAGCTGGGTCTCAGATATGGCATGTGGAATCTTTTAGTTGCAACATGTAGAATCTCTCTCTCTCTCTCTTTTTTTTTTTTTTTTTTTTTCTTGCAGCATGTGAACTCTTAGCTGTAGCATATGGGATCCAGCTCCTGAAAAAAGTGAAAGTGCTAGTCACTCAGTCATCTCTAACTCTTGGTGACCCCATGGGCTATAGTCCACCACGTTCCTCTATCCATGGAACTCTCCAGGCAAGAATATTGGAATGGGTAGCCATTCCCTTCTCCAGAGGATCTTCCCACCCCAGGGATTGAACCCAGGTCTCCTACATAGCAGACACATTCTTTACTGTCTGAGCCACCAGGGAAGCCCTGACCAGGGACCAAGCCTGGGCCCTCTGCATCAGGAGCAAGGAACCTTAGCTCCTGAGCCACCAGGGAAGTCCCAAGAATAGTTTTAATTGCAGTTATGGTATTCTTCAGCTCTTTGGATCTATTAGAATCGTCTAACTTTTTACTGGGTTCATGCATTCTTCTCCAGATTTCTTTGATGATCTTTGCCTTCATTATCTTGAACTGTTTATCAGAGAGGCTGCTTATCTCCACCTGACTTAGCTCTTCTTCTGGGGTTGTGTCTTTTTCCTTTATTTGAAACACATTCCTTGTTCATCTCAGTTTTCCTAATTCTCTTTTCATTTACATATATTTATGGTTGGTTACATTTCCTGATGTTGGAAAAGGGGCCTTATGCAGGAAATACACTAGGGGCCCAGTAGCACTCTCCTGTAAAGGCTCTGGGGTGCCCCCTTTGTGGTTCTGTGGGTCCTTCTGTTGTGGAGGGTTAACTATGGTGGGTTCACTGGTAGGTGAGGTTGTACCCTGGCCCATTTGGTTGCCAGACCCCATATAACATGGAGCTGCATCTGTTGTTGAGCAGGGCTAGGCCCTGGCACAGTCGGCTGCATGGCCCATCGAGTCCTGGTTCTGGCTCAGTAGTGGACAGGGAAAGGTACCAGGGTGGGTGGATGGCTGTGGGTTTATGTTAGCCTGTGGCAGCTTGGTGGGAAGTCAAGTGTGGAGAGAGCATCTCAGGCCTGCTGATGGTTGAGGGTGGTTTCTGATGCAGCTGGCTGCAGGGTCCAGAGTTTCTTGTAGCTGGTATTAGCCCACTGGTGGGTGGGACCAAGGCCCAGTGCATCTTGGGGCTGGTGCAGACCCTTTGGTGGACAGAGCCAAAAATCAGGCTCTCTGGCTGTGAGGCCCAATGGTTCTGGAGCTGGTATCAAGCCATCTGCTCTGTAGGGCTGGGGCCCACGGTGTCCAGGGCTATTGCTGGCCCACTGATGTATGTAGCTGTGTTTCAAGATCTCTGTCTGAAGGTTTCTGGGGGTCCTGTAGCTGCTGTCAGCCAACTGAGGAGTAGAGCTGGGTCTTGAGGTCTAGACTTCCAGACCCAGGCATTCCAGATCTTGAGTCAGCTCACTTATGGGAATGTCTGGGTCCTGATAGCTGGCTGCAGAATCCACTGGCGGGTGGGCTGCCTCATGCCCCTCTACTGGGCAGGGCCCGGTCCTGGGGCAACAAGGGGATTAGGGAGCCCAGGGAAGCCAGCCTGCTGGTGGTTGGCTCTTTGTCTGCCCAGTTAGGTGCCTGTCCTGGGGCATCCCAGGAGCGGTGCTGACCACTGGTTGAGGGGCCAAGTCACGGCACTTAAGCTAGAGGGAAGATTCCAAAAATGGCATCTACCTGCTCCAGTGTCCACGTAGAGAAAGAGCTCCCAAAGGCTGTGCCATTGTCCTTGTCCCCAGGGTAAGTCCAAGCTGCCCCCACAACTAGTCAGAGGGTCAAGACTCTCCACAACTAGTCAGAGGGTCAGCCCCCGGTTCCTTTCAAACTACTGATTCTGCCCTTTGTCCCCAGGGTAAGTCCAAGCTGCCTCCACAACTAGTCAGAGGGTCAGCCCCTGGTTCCTTTCAAACTACTGATTCTGCCCTTTGTCCCCAGGGTAAGTCCAAGCTGCCTCCACAACTAGTCAGAGGGTCAGCCCCCGGTTCCTTTCAAACTACTGATTCTGCCCTTTAAGGGAAAAGTCTCTGCTTCCCACAGCCCTTGGGCTTTCTCTAAAGTAAGGCCCATTGGTGTTCAGAGTCAAACATTCTGGGGGCTCATCTGCCCCAGTGTAGGACCTGTGGGTGGGGAAGCCTGATGTGGAGCTCAGACCCTTCTCTCCTGGGAGAGAATCTCCACAATTGTGGCTATTTTCCTGCTTGTGGTTCACCTACCCACTGGTGCTGGTCTTGATTAAACCTCATATTTGCCCTTCCTGCCCCTCCTGCGGCTCCTTTCTTATGTCTTTAGTTTTAGATGATCTTTTCTGCTGGTCCTCTGGTTGTCCTCAAAGACAGTTGATCTATAAACAATTTTAATTTTGAGGCCCTCATAGGAAGTCAGGTCTTCTTACTGCAACATCTCAGCCATTCCAAGTCTGGTCTTACCATTTTTCTTTTTTTTAATGTTACCTCTAAGAAATAATGGGTGCTTGATAAACTTACTGTGGTAATCATTTCTTGATGTATGTGAATAAAATTATTTTGCAGTGCAATTGAAACTTACAGAGTGCTGTATGTCAATTACATCTTAATAAAACTAGGAGAAAAAACATTTGAAATCCACAAAATTAGAACATATACCAGGAAAGGGGATTATTTTAAATCAATTCAAATTCACATCAGATTCAGTTAATATTCTTAATGAAATTTTTATCTTAGACATCCTTTTCATGAAGGACTGTGTAAAAATTATGAACATGGAATCTGTAAAATAAAGGGTTATTTCTTAAACTTCAACTTGCACATAAATCACATGGAATCTTTTAAAAATGCACTGAAATCGAAACTGTCATAAAAAGTCTTCTGACAAACAAAAGCCTAGGGCCAGATGGCTTCATAGGCAAATTCTATCGATCATTTAGAAAAGAGCCAATGCCTATTCTTCACAAACTCTTCCAATAACCGCAGAGGCAGGAACACTCCCAAACTCATTCTAGAAGGCCACTATCACCCTGCTACCAATACCAGACAAACTTATTGCAAAAAAGGACAATTACAGGCCAATATTATTGATAAATATAGATGCAAAAGTCCTCAACAAAATAATAGCAAACAGAATCCCAGAAACAAAACAAGAAACAAAAGGAATCAAGACTGGAAAGGAAGAAGTAAAACTGGCACTGTTTGCATGTGACATGATGCTATAGATAGAAAATCCTAAAGATACCACCAGAAAATTACTAGAGCTAAACAAGGAATTTAGTAATGTCACAGGATACAAAACTAATACACAGAAATCCCTTTTATTCCTATACACTAACAACAAAAAAAATCAGAAAAAGAAATTAAGGAAAGAATCCCATTCACCACTGCAACAACAGCAACAAAAATAAAATGCCTAGGAATAAACCTATCTAAGGAAACAAAAGACCTGTAGGCAGAAAACTGTAAGACACTAATGCTAGAAATCAAAGACAACACAAACAGGTGGAGAGATATATCAATAGAATTGACATTGTGAAAATGACTATACTACCCAAAGCAATCTACAGATTCAACGCTATCCCTATCAAATTACTGATGCATTTTTCACAGAACCAGAACAAAAAATTTTATAATCTGTATGCAAACACAAAAGATCCCAAATAGTCAAAGAAATCTTAAGAAAGAAAAATGGAGTTGGAGGAATCAACCTTCCTGACTTCAGATTATACTACAAAGCTATAGTAATCAAAACAGTATGGTATTGTTACAAAAATAGAAATATAGATCAATGGAACAAGATAGAAAGCCCAGAGAAAAATCATGCACCTATGGGCATTTATCTTTGACAAAGGAGGTAAGAATATACAACAGAGAAAAAGCAGCCTCTTTAATAAGTGGTGCTGGGAAAACTGGACAGCTACTTTTAAAAGGGGCTTCCCTGGTGGCTCAGATGGTAAAGGATCCACCTGCAATGTGGGAGACCTGGGTTCAGTTCCTGGGTTGGGAAGATCCCCTAGAGAAGGGAATGGCTACCCACTCCAGAATTCTGCCCTGGGGAATTAAAAAAATGAGATTAGAACAGTTCCTAACAGCATACACAAAAATAAACTCAAAATGGGTTAGATACCTAAATGTAAGGCCAGAAACTATAAAACTCTTAGAGGAAAACATAGAACACTCTTTGATATAAATTGCAGAAATATCCTCTTTGACCCATCTCCTGGAGTAATGGAAATAAAAACAAAAATCAACAAGGCATCACTGACTCGATGGACATGAGTTTGAGGGAACTCTGGGAATTGGTGATGGACAGTGAGGCCTGGCACGCTGTAATTCATGGGGTTGCAAAGAGTTGGACATGACTGAGGGACTGGACTGAACTGAACTGAACTGAAACTTAAAACTTTTCCCACAGCAAAGGAAACTATAAATGAGGTGAAAAGACAACCCTCAAAATGGAAGAAAATAATTGCAAACAAAGCAACTGACAAAAGATTAACCTCCAAAATATATAAGCAGCTCATATAGCTCAACATTAGAAAAACAAACAACCCAATCAAATACTGGGCAGATGATCCAGACAGACATTTCCCATTGACAACATACAGATGGCCAATAAACGCATGAAAAGCTCAACCTTGCTCATTATTAGAGAAGTGCAAGTTAAAACTACAATGAGATATTATCTCACACCAGTCAGAATGGCCATCATCAAAAATTCTACAAACAATAAACGCTGGAGAGGATATGGAGAAAAGGGAACCGTCTTGCACTGTTGGTGAGAATGTAAACTGATACAGTCACTATGGAGAATAGCATGGAGATTTCTTTAAAAACTAGGGATAAAGCTACCATGTATGCATGCTAAGTTGCTTCAGTCATGTCCAACTCTTTGCGACCCTATGGACTGTAGTCTGCCAGGCTCCTCTGTCCATGGGATTCTCCAGGCAAGAATACTGGAGTGGAACCTTCCTGATCCAGGTATCAAACCCCAGGCTCTTGTGTCTCTTGCACTGGCAGGCTCTTCACCACTAGCACCACTTGGGAAGCCCTAAAACTGCCATACGACTCAGCAATTCCACTACTGAGCATATACCTGAGAAAATCGTAATTCAAAAAGACATATGTACCCCCAATGTTAATTACAGCACTATTTACAACAGCCAGGACATGGACGCAACCTAGAAGTCCACTGACAGATGAATAGATAAGGAAGTTGTGGTGATGTGAAGTTGCTCAGTCGTGTCCAACTCTTTGCAACCCCATGGGCTGTAGCCTACCAGCGTCCTCCCATGGGATTTTCCAGGCAAGAGTACTGGAGTGGGTTGCCATTTCCTTCTCCAGAGGATCTTCCCCACCCAGGGATCAAACCTGGGTCTCCTGTATTGTAGGCAGACGCTTTACCATCTGAACCACCAGGGAATATGTATATGTGGTACATATACAATGGTATATTCCTCAGCCATAAATAGGAACGATTTTGAGTTACTTGAACAGAGGTAGACAAACCTAGAGCCTATTGTAGAGAGTGAAGTAAGTCAGAAAAAGAAAAACAAATATTGCATATTAATGCATATATATGGAATCTAGAAAAATGGTACTGATGAACCTGTTTGTAGGGCAAGAATAGAGACACAGACATAGAGAACAGACTTGTGGACCCAGCAGGAAAAGAAGAGGGTGGAATAAACTAAAAGAGTAGCACTGATATATATCTGGAGAAGGAAACGACAACCCACTCCAGTATTCTTGCTTGGAGAATCCCACGGACAGGGGAGCCTGGCAGCCATGGTCCATAGGGTCATAGAGAGTCAGACACGACTGAAGCGGCTAAACATGTACTGACGTATATGCACTGAAAGTGAAGTCACTCAGTTGTGTTTGACTCTTTGCGACCCCATGGACTGTAGCCCATCAGGCTCCTCCATTCATGGGATTTTCCAGGCAAGAGTGCTGGAGTGGATTGCCATTTCCTTCTCCAGGGGACCTTCTGACTCAAGAATCAAACCCGGGTCTCCCACATTGCAGGCAGATGCTTTACCGCGGGAGCCATCAGGGAAGCCCACCATATATAAAACAGATAGCTAGCAGAAGCAGCTGTATAGCACAGGGAACTCCACTCGGTGCTCTGCAATGACCTAGAGGGGTAGGATGGGCGGGGGGGGTGTGAAGTGGGGGATGGGAGGGAGGTTCAAGAGGGAGGGGACATATGTATACTTACAGCTGATTCACACTGTTGCATGGCAGAAACTAATACAACATTGTAAAGCAATTATCCTCCAAATGAAAATAAAGTGAAAAAAAAAAAAGCCTCCTACCAATTCGTTCTCTATTAGACAGTGTAAGCCTAACACGTCAGAATTAAACACAGAGGGACCACATAAAACAGATGCCAGAATACGGACTCTCTGAGTTTGGGAAGATTCTACTTTCCACTGTATACAGGACTCCAGAGAATGAAAGACAACAACATCCGGGCCTTTTAGACAGGATTTGAACTTTCCTAGATTTAAGGGACTAGATCTGATAGTGCCTGATGAACTATGGATGGAGGTTTGCGACATTGTACAGGAGACAGGGATCAAGACCATTTCCATGGAAAAGAAATGCAAAAAAGCAAAATGGCTGTCTGGGGAGGCCTTACAAATAGCTGTGAAAAGAAGAGAGGCAAAAAACAAAGGAGAAAAGGAAAGATATAAGCATCTAAATGCAGAGTTCCAAAGAATAGCAAGAGGAGATAAGAAAGCCTTCTTCAGTGATCAATGCAAAGAAATAGAGGAAAACAACAGAATGGGAAAGACTAGAGATCTCTTCAAGAAAATTAGAGATACCAAGGGAACATTTCATACAAAGATGGGCTCGATAAAGAACAGAAATGGTATGGACCTAACAGAAGCAGAAGATATTAAGAGGTGGCAAGAATACACAGAAGAACTATACAAAAAAGATATTCATGACCAAGGCATCCTGGAATGTGAAGTCAAGTAGGCCTTAGAAAGCACCAGTACGAACAAAGCTAGTGGAGGTGATGGAATTCCTGTTGAGCTGTTTCAAATCCTGAAAGATGATGCTGTGAAAGTACTGCACTCAGTATGGCAGCAAATCTGGAAAACTCAGCAGTGGCCACAGGACTGGAAAAGGTCAGTTTTCATTCCAATCCCAAAGAAAGGAAATGCTAAAGAATGCTCAAACTACCACACTGTTGCACTCATCTCACATGCTAGTAAAGTAATGCTCAAAATTCTCCAAGCCAGGCTTCAGCAATACATGAACCATGAACTTCCAGATGTTCAAGCTGGTTTTAGAAAAGGCAGAGGAACCAGAGATCAAACTGCCAACATCTGCTGGATCATGGAAAAAGCAAGAGAGTTCCAGAAAAACATCTATTTCTGCTTTATTGACTATGCCAAAGCCTTTGATTGTGCGGATCACAATAAACTGTGGGAAATTCTGTGCTGGGGGCCAGTGTGAGGAACTCCGCCCATGGCAAAGGTCATGAGGAAGGAGGCTTGGCATACGCAAAGGCGTGATCAAGCCTCAGGAAATCCCTGTTCCCGAGCATCTACCCCAAAACCAGAGTCTGTTTTATGCTCTCCCCCATAACCGTTTCTCTCGAAGAAGGAGTAAACGTGAAGCTCCAAGGCAATAAAAATTCCTGGGTGTGACAAGAGTGTTTCAGCTTACAGACTCCTCTGAAGGTTATCTAGCCCACCTGTATAGGTTCGTCCGGCCACATGTGATTGTTTACAACCTCCCAGTCTGAGAGGCACGAGATGTTTTAGACTTACTAAAGGCAAATTCTTTTGGGGAGTTGGAAATTATTAGTATAGTGGGTTGGTTAGGAAATTATATTGATGAAGGGTTTTTCATTTGTTGTGTCAATAATTGCTGCTAATTCCCTGCCCTGGGTGTGACAATTGTGTCTTAGGTCAAACCTCTCTGCTGACAGACTAGCTTGTGTGACAGGATTATCCATACTCCTGCCACTACGCACATGATTGTTTACTACCTCTCAACCATAAACAGCACAGAGAGTTTTGGGGTATTTTGAAAGTCTTAATTAGCACAGGGCTTTTCTTATTGTTCAGTCAATGATTGCCACCAGGCCTCCATATCCTTAGGCACCTGGGAATATATTAATCAATATATTTGGCATATAGAAAAGGAAATATAGTAGTTTTTAAGGTTAGCAATACTAGACTTTTTGAGTTAATGAATTTTCTCTTTTGTAATAGATCACTGTACTTTGTTATAAATCACTGTGTCCTTGCTATGTAAAAATGTAACTTTATCACTATCTTAAGACTAAATAGATCTTAAGGGGAGCATTGGTGAAAGGATTTTCATTTGTTGGGCTGCTTTTTGCTGCTAAATCTCCATGTTCCCTGCCCTTATAATGAATATAACTAGCCTATAGGAGAAATAAGTATTAACCTTTAAGCATATAGGAGAAATAAGTATTAACCTTTAAGCATATAGGAGAAATAAGTATTAACCTTTAAGATTAATCATGTTAACCATGGGTTAAATAAATTCCTTTCTTAATTGTAACTCACTACACCCTCACCCTATAGGAATGCAACTTTATTTGGAGGGTGGTGCCTGGTTTAAGAAAAAACACCCTTGGAAGAAATAAGTTTTTTGGTTATCAGAAATAAAGGATCATAAAATGTTAGCAGGTCTCACTCATGGCCAGAAGATGACGTAATATCCCTAAGACCTTTTTTTATACATTTATGTGAAGCACCTGATTTTGATAAAGGTCAGGACTGCTGACCCCCACGTGACTCTGTATTCATCCCTATGTGTAACAAAAGGTATATAAGCAAACCCAAAAATAAAGAAATTGGATCAGTTTCCGGAAAGACTGATTCCCCCATGTTGCTTCTTTCTTGCTCCCTGTTTCTCTGGCTAAATTCCCATCTGGAGCATGGATGCTATTCCACGTAAACCAAGTGATTCAGCCTCCGTTTCTCCACTAATTTTCCTACTATACCATCCGTTTCTAATCTCTCTATATCTCTGTAATTAAATATGTATTTTTCCAAGAACGCCGACGCCGTCCCCACCTTCAAATTCCCTGGATCCACCGGGGCTGGATCCCAGCAATTCTGAAAGAAATGGGTATACCAGACCACCTGACCTGCCTCTTGAGAAACCTGTATGCAGGTCAGGAAGCAACAGTTAGAACTAGACATGGAACAACAGACTGATTCCAAATAGGAAAAGGAGTACGTCAATGCTGTATGTTGTCACCCTGCTTATTTAACTCATATGCAGAGAACATCATGAGAAACGCTGGGCTGGAAGAAACACAAGTTGGAATCAAGATTGCTGGGAGAAATATCAATAGCCTCAGATATGCAGATGACACCACCCTTATGGCAGAAAGTGAAGGGGAACTAAAAAGCCTCTTGATGAAAGTGAAAGTGGAGAGTGAAAAAGTTGGCTTAAAGCTCAACATTCAGAAAACAAAGATCATGGCATCCGGTCCCATCAGTTCATGGGAAATGATGGGGAAACAGTGTCAGACTTTATTTTTGGGGGCTCCAAAATCACTGCAGATGGTGATTGCAGCCATGAAATTAAAAGACGCTTTCTCCTTGGAAGGAAAGTTATGACCAACCTAGATAGCATATTGAAAAGCAGAGACATTAGTTTGCCAACAAAAGTCCGTCTAGTCAAGGCTATGGCTTTTCCAGTGGTCATGTATGGATGTGAGAGTTGGACTGTGAAGAAGGCTGAGCACTGAAGAACTGATGCTTTTGAAATGTGGTTTGGAGAAGACTCTGGAGAGTCCCTTGGACTGCAAGGAGATCCAACCAGTCCATTCTAAAGATCAGCCCTGGGTGTTCTTTGGAAGGACTGATGCTAAAGCTTAAACTCCAGTACTTTGGCCACCTCATGCGAAGAGCTGACTCATTGGAAAAGACTCTGATCCTGGGAGGGATTGGGGGCAGGAGGAGAAGAGGACAACAGAGGATGAGTTGGCTGGATGGCATCACCGACTCAATGGATGTGAGTTTGAGTGAACTCTGGGAGTTAGTGATGGACAGGGAGGCCTGGTGTGCTGCAATTCATGGGGTCGCAAAGAGTCGGACATTACTGAGCGACTGAACTGAAGTGAACTGATTGAACAAATGTGGCTTACACCATTTGCTGACTACAAAATCTAACCCAAATGAGGCTACTGAATCTTAGAGAAATTTAAATGTCTTTTTTTTAACGTTACAGAAATCATATACTTGATCTTTTTTTAAAATGTCAATTTCAGCACTGAAATAGTAGAAAGCAAGTAATTCATGATAATGTCAAGTCTCAGCTACAAACACGGCCTCCAGCAAAGTGGATACATTTCCACACAGTCTTATAATCTGCCCCTGAGATGTCCTCTGAGCGTTTTCCTCTGAAACAGGGAACACCACCCCCCTCGATGGCCCATGTGACAGGACCTTTGGAAGGAGCCTCATGTTGACAACAGTCAGTTCTCTCTCCTCAGACACACTGCTTGGCCCCTACATCTTTTATTTTTGTCCTCTTCAAAGCTTTAGCCTTTCCCCAATATTATTTCATTTCTCTCCACTGTCACTCAGGAAACAGCATTTCTCAGTGTCTTTAGATGGCACTCTGTCAATTGTCTGGGTTCTCGCCACCAAACGCCATCTGACCTATAAACAGTCTCTCTGAGGTCTGTCTCCTACTTTGTTCTCTGCAGCTCTTCTCTGTGTTCTAACCTAATGTCCACAGCCTTTGGAAGGGCCCCACATGTTGACCATGTGGGCAGCTCATGGTTATGAGTCCTGTATCTTTCACTGCCTCCTGGGCATCTCTACTTGGGAGCATCCCTCCTCCTCCAACTCCACAGGACCAAATTCCAACCCATTCATTCAACAAAACTAAGGACTCTGTGGCAGGTCCCATGTTTAAGACCTTATGCTGCAAAGTCCTCTTCAGCTTGGAAACAACCTCTGTGTTTCAGCTGGTCCATGGCTGGCCGCTGACACAGCATTTTTCACAGCCTACTTCACACTGAGGTGTGGCCATCAGACCACCTTACAGGTGATGGAGTGCAGGGAGCGATAAAGCACAGCCACAGAAAGAAATCTTGTCTCCACTTCCTCGTCCCTTCTCTGGGGCTCAAAGGCAGAGTTAAGGAACTGAGCCACTCGGCCATAAAAAACCCTGGGGATACTGAGACAACAAGAGCTAGAAAATGAATGACAATCTGATGGAATGGAGCCACCTACCTCCTAGACACTCGTGTGCCTAGACACTTCTCTGAAAGAGTAAAATTAACTTGCCATCCTTTGTAAGTCATGGGGGAGGTAGCCAGACCAATACTGTAACTCCTACACCCACTAAGAAAAGGCATCCTGCAGGCATGGAGGGATTGCTTACCCTCATGACCAAGAAGGTAGAAAAAGTAAGCAACCCCTTTGCAGCCGGAGACCACCACCATCCCTGGTGGAGACCTGGACTCATTTCTGGATCTGATCACACACTGAGGCTCCTGCATTTCCTGTTTCCCTTCCTCTCTTTCTCCCCTGTTCTCTAGCACAGGTTCTTATCTCTTCCAACAGTACAAGAGGCTTCTGCCCCCAGGACCCCACTCCTGCTCCTGGACTCACACCCTGTAAATACTCCTTTGTTGTTCCTCCTTCACAAACACTGAACGGCTCCTTGCTCTTCTGTTCTGTTTCCCACTGTCAACAGCACTGATTCTGCTCTCTAGACAGGAATGTCCCAGCATCACCTCCCACCTCCCACACAAGTCTCAAGACTGACGTAAGGCCCTCTTCCTGCTGTCATCAGACCATAGAGTCTCCTCCCATCATATAGAAACTTTGAAGTAATTGTCAGGGTAACCCTCACTGAAACACGAGCACAGCTGGATAAAGACTCTCATGTCATGTACCCCAGCCACCAGCACAGGACGGGTATGCGAAAGCCTCAGCAAATTCCTACCGAATATGAACCTTGCTATGACCAACCTAGACAACACAATACAAAGCAGAGACATTTCTTTGCCAACAAAGGTCCGTCTAGTCAAAGCTATGGTTTTTCCAGTAGTCATGTATGGATGTGAGAGTTGGACCATAAAGAAAGCTGAGCACCAAAGAGTTGATGCTTTTAAACTTTGGTATTGGAGAAGACTCTTGAGAGTCCCTTGGACTGCAAGGAGATCAAACCAGTCCATCCTTAAGGAAATCAGTCCTGAATATTCATTGGAAGGACTGATGCTAAAGCTGAAACTCCAATACTTTGGCCACCTGATACAAAGAACTGACTCATTGGAAAAGACCCTGATGCTGGGCAAGATTGAAGGCAGGAGGAGAAGGGGTTGACAGAGAATGAGATGGTTGGATGTCATCACCAACTCAATGGACATGAGTTTGAGCAAGCTTCAGGAGTTGGTAATGGACAGAGAAGCCTGGCATGCTACAGTCCATGGGGTCGCAAAGAGTAGGACATGACTGAGCGACTGAACTGAACTAAACCACCATGCTGTCTTGAAGAACTTCCACCCTTGGTAGACACCAGAGTCACCTCAGTAGCTTCCTAAGCAAAGGTTCTTACTTTGCACTCTGAAAATAATTTTTTATCTAGGATGGAGCCCTGGAATGTACATTTAACAAAAAAACTCCACAGCTAATGCCAACGCTCATATAGGAATCACTGAAAAGTAAGTATAGTTGCCTCTGAACAACATGGGTTTGAATATGGGTGTTTTTTCAATAGTAAATCCAACAGCACCACAGGACCCAGTGGGTTGAATCAGGAGCACAGATGGCTGACTCTAAGTTACACCTGGATTTTCAACTGCTTAGAAGTTGGCACCCCCAACCTCTCCTTTAAGTGTCAACTGTATTCAAATAACAATTGAGGTATGATCTTACAACTAAACTCGAGTCAAACACTGAAAAGAATTTATACAATTTGCCTCAGAGTCATGTCAAGACACAGTTGAAAGCTGATGGGAACTCCACTTATTATTTAAGTAGCCAAAACAACACATAATTATCTCATCAGTCAACCAAGGTGTCTGCTGTTTATGCAGTGATGTATGCGTTTTACCTGTGTCATGTGAAAATTGACATAAGAAAGCTGATGCCTCAAAGGCTCCACGTTAAATATCCAATACACAGACAGCCTGTATTTCCTCACAATCTGGAACACACTAGAGACAGAAACTACCTAACTAGCTCGTGATCTAAATGCAGTCAGCACCAGGGCTTTGTTTCCTAATTCCTGGTCATGGAGAGTGCAGGGCTTTCCTCTCAGTTGCTGGCATGGCCCTGCTGAAAGCTGAATACTGGCTCAGATGGATGCAGGGTCAGAGCCAACGAGGCAGACCCTCCCCTGAGGAGGGGAGAAGACGGAACAGAGGGAAATTCCAGAGCAGAGTCACAGAACACAAACACTGCTGTTCCACCCCATGTCAGGACACAAGAGGGATGCCAAGAGCTGGAGAAGCCAAGATGCAGAAAGTGGCCCCAAACCCGCAAACGAGCAAGTGACGAGAGGACACAGGCAGACACGAAACAGTGAAGCTGAGCTAAGCCAGAGGTGCAGGCTAGAGGGAGATGTGGGGCGGGGACAATCCCCACACTCAGGGTTCCCAGCGCATTGGCCTGAGTGTCGGTAGGAGGTCTGTACTTCAGTCCATGTCTCCGACTAAATTAGCAGCCATGTAACTGCACAATGGTTCTCAACTGTCCTACCTGTAAAGTATACAGCCTATATGCAATATTCCCATTGTTTGAGACAATCAAATATGTAATGTGAACTATTTTTAAAGTATAAGACATCTTGCAAATGCACAGCACTAGTGTTTACTAATTTAAAAACAAGCAATTATATTTCACAATGATGCAAAAGCACTTAAGCTTATTCCAACAAGACGACGACAGACAATAACAAAGTAATAAGGAATAAACCAAATGAAGTTTGGTAAACGCCACAGTTAAGAAAGAACAACCCAACACATTGACTAATTTATAAAATGCTGTTTCTCTAAGGACTCTCTAGACAAACTGTTGGTTATTCCACAGCTTTGATTTGGATTCAATTTTTTTTTTTTTTTACTTTGGAAAGGTATGGCTATTTCTAGAGTTTGACTTGATGAGAACCTGGAACCAGGAGCCTTCTCTGTATTGCCTGTACTATTACATAAAAACAGCAGACACTAAATCTTACCTAGTCTACACTCAAAAGTAAAAGATGCTTATATGGGATTTTGCAGAATGAGAGATTAAAAGGTTTTCTTATTGCACAAACGAGCAGAGAAAACTCCCCTTCTACTCACACCACCTCCTTCTCCAATGGTTGTCAAGCCTCAGGGCAAGTTGCCCAGCCTCCAGGGCATCAGAGCAGACTCCCAAGGCCCTTCAGGTCACAGGAGGCATGGACACTCCATGCCCAGCAGTAATTTGCATGGAAATGTGAACCAATTTCTCTTGGATAAACACAATACTAGTGGATAAGACTGTATATATGTTAAGAGAGCATTTACTACTGGTTTTCCATAGGAGTTGTCCTTGTTTGGAACTTCGGTAGACTAATGAAATGAACAAAGAAAACTTCATAGTTTTCAATAATATTTGTAAAGCTTTACAAATACAGGTGTGACCAAAAAATAAATATCTCAGAATAAAACCACAAGAGTTAAATAAGTCACCCAGTAACCTCTAAAGCAGTCAGGTGTTTTGGAAAGTGTTACACATGTCACTGGCATCCACAGAAGCACACACATGAAGGGCACACAACACTAAGAGATTCACCAAATAACTTTTCTTTTCTTTACCCATGACGATCAGCAAAGCATTAGAAGTAGAGGATATAGAAATACAGCTTTATACATATTTCAAGTGTCCACAAAACTACTGAATGCATTTCTAGTGGATAGATAAATTGTATCACCATTACTGTCAGCTGCATAAAGATATTGATTAAAAGTAATTTTGAATGATCTGTAAGAGTACAATGTTCTTGGAAATCACTATTGGCAAGTGATTACTGCTGGATTAGGTTTTTCCAGCCAATTCATTCTGTGTCTCTTCTAGAAGCTATGGGTAACACGTTCAGAGAAGATAAACTAAATCAGATCAAAGTAGCAAAGAAACAAGTCTTTTTTTTTTTTTTTTTTTTTTTTTTAGATTCAGAGAATCTGCCTGCAGGGCAGGAGACACAGGAGATGTGGGTTCAACCCCTGGCTTAGGAAGATGTCCTGGAGGAAAAATGGCAACCCATTCCAGTATTCTTGCTGGGAAAACCTCATGGACAGAGGAGCCTGGTGGGCCACAGTCCATGGGGTCACCTAAAGTCAGATACAAGTAAGCATGCACATACACATTAGAAGTCAAATAAATACAATTTCAGCATTGGATGCTATTTGGGATTATGAAGGTTTTTTTCTGCCAGCTCAGCATCACTCTCTTGATTTTAGGGCAGGAAGAAGACAGACACTCAGGTATCCTTTGGAATTCTTTCTCACAAAGTCCAGGCTTATTCCCCAATCTTATCCTACCCTATGGAGATTAAGTATGAAGTTCAGCACTTCACAGACAGAATTCAATAAAGAATCATGCACTGAATTAATGCCACGTGGAATCTGGTTTCCTCCTGCTCCTATGAAATCCTCTACATCATCAAACAATGATTTCACCTCAGGGGAAGCCGTGGGTTATTCCTTGTAAGGGACTCTATCCCCAAGACGGCCAGCTGGGGTATTTCATTTGTCTATTTCTAAAAATCCAGAGACAGGAAAGATACTGAAAATGCAGAGTGGTAAACAAAGCTTGACAACAATACCTCAGGCCAAGAAAATGATAATGGGGTTCCAGAGGCATGAAAGCCCACGGTCTATACAAAGGGCTGAGCCAGGGGGGCACCCGCAGCTGACGTGCACAATTGAGCAAAGACTGATTTGAGTGACTCTTGTAAAAACCCCTGAACATTTGCTAAGTTGATGGTGATTTGTCTGATTATACCTGATAATTACTTGCTCAAGAGTCATGCATCAGCAGAGACCATCAACAGTCACATAACTGGATTAAAGCTTATGAAAAGAGAATTGTTATCCCAGCTCTCAAATCATTTTCTGGTTTTATAATACAAGACCCAAGATCCAAACCCCAGTGCCTCCCAAGACTGGGCCCATTTGTCTATAAGACAGCATCCCTCCAACCTCAGCTGCTCCTAACAGAAGCGGCACTGAGCTGGAGATGTGGAAAGAAGGGTCACTTTCAACTTTCTAAGGCACTTTTGTGAAGTTAGGCCCGAAGTACCAAACAAGAAGAAAATGAAACCCCTGAAAGAAAGCTCTAGAACATTTTACTGTATATAGTGCCTTTTCAAAAAACCTAACAATTAGGAAACACACCACCTTTAAAGCTGGTAATGAGTCTATACCATGTGTTACTGTATCAGGGGCTGGAGTAACTGTAAAGGCCTGGCTAGATCTCCTGAAGACTCTCTAAAGGGGGTGGGTGGGGCCAGTGAGGAAAGCAAAAAATCTGTTTTTGTGTAGTCACTTGATCGGAAATCATTCTTCTATCAATGGAACCAAGTGGTTCCGAAGAACTTGCACTAAAGCCGTGCAAAAAAGGCATAACTCCCAACAGGACCTCACACCTGACTTTCACAGTGGCTCATGTGTGGGCTAAATCTGTGTGGGCTTGTATCATGACCCCACATCCTTTATGAGCATCTCACAACTAGCACACCACAGGCTGATCCTACACCAGAAACAGCCTGACAGGGCAAAAGGGAGGCCCCTGAGACATGGCAGAACAGACATGAGTAACCTGAAGCAGTAAGAATATAGACAGATTAAAAAGAGAAAATGTGAATAATCAGGAGCAATTAAGGCACCGGCCTTCTGGACAGGATCCTTTCTGCCATCCCATTCTGTTTTCTGACACTGGGGAGGGAGTAGAGCAGAGATGAGTCCTTATTCTTAGAGAGAACAGCTGACTTCTGCCACCTGAAGACAGGAAAGCCTTAAGGCTCACTGAGAAGATTATGTACCTAACAAACCAGTCACTCATCTAAACGAAAAGATGCTTTTAAAAGAAGAGCAAATGAGTACAAGAGCTGTTTTACACATACACACTTTTTCACTTCTTCTCAGATTGCTGACCCGACCTAGAAGCTCCTCTATTGCATCAGGCAAAGATGACAGCCAAGCCTGGGTCCTCAGGGCGTGTAAGGAGACACCCCAGAACAGTAAGGTATCATCCCTAACTCACTGCAGAAGCTCAGGCGTCCTCTTTCCCTTTCCAATTTTGGAACTGGAAGCCAAAACTTAGTAACTAAAGTACAGGTAGGAAAGAGAATGATTCCAGCTTTACAACTGGTTTGATAGAACATGACTAGGGGGATAAAGTCAGGAAGCTGGTAAGGGAGTGAGTAACGACTCCCTGTTTTCTCAGAAGGCAGGGAAAAGAGGAGTTTTCATCTGATTCAACACGTTTCTAATTATAACTCATCCACAGGGAGATGGATACTCTTTTTGGTAAGGACAGAATGTTTTCACACACCTAAAACTGCAGTCATGTGGTTATAGTCCAATATCACAATAATAATATGCATGACATATGTTTCCTTGTGGTAGAAAAGAAACAGCATGCAAACTCAGACCTGATTTGGGCTCAAAGAGACACAAACTGGCATCTTCACATACAAGGCTCACGTGCACTCACCCTTCCAAGGTCTCTTTCCCTTTCTTCTACAATGGGTTCCCTTTTTCTGGAAGTTCTCTACACCCTTGGAATCTTCTCCAACAGAAGTTCTGCCCAGTGTGTAAAATGTCTTTGGCCCTCCTCACCTTTTCCTCCTCTTTTCAAGGGTCATCTGGAAGAAGGTTAAAGATCGTGGCGAGGGGAGGGGGTTCAGTGCCACCTGAGGAGGTTGTTAATGCAAAAAAGATTTAATAATTTGCATCAAATTTTTTCTGTCCCCCCCTTTTTTGTGTTTTGTCCCCACAAAAAATCCAGATGACACTATGGATGAGAAGATAATCTGACTGGGATAAATGAAAAAGAATGAAAAGTTGTATTGTCACAGCTATCAATCAGTTTAAAACCACCTTATTCGTGCAAAGGATTCAGAGGAGAAATGAATTCACATACTGGAGCAATTCCATCCCCACTGACATTTCTCTCATCCCTTTGAAAGACTGACTTACATACACCCCAAACTTGAATAAAGAAAATATGAAACACAGACATTACCACCAGAAGGCATCACAACACTGTCAGGAACCCACTTTCAGAGCTACGGATGGTAGCAGCGCGCTGTGTTTAAGCAGATCTGCTCTTTGCCTCTGGTTCTTTGTACAAAAATACACAGAGAGAGAGGCACAATGCTCTGCTTTTACCCCTAATTAGTAAGGAGTCTGGGTCTTACTTCCTCTAAGATTGTGTTACTGGCTTTTCAGAATAAAAAGTATATTTTCAATTGTTAACCTTTCTGTGAATCTTAGGGCGAGTCTTCAAAAAGATAATGTATTATTCTCTTCAAATAACTTTTGTGTAGTTAAAAAATAACAATCTTAGCAAGAGAGATGGTTTCAAATACTTTAGGAAGAAAATTTACAAAGAAGATAGACCTATACTCAATAGTTTTCTAGTAATGAGCTTATTAAGTGCCTGTTAAAGTTGAATCAATGATAAAAGGTGAGCAATATATAAGCCTCTGAAAATTTAAAACAGATTACATTTTTTTTTCAGATTACATTTTTAAGATGCAATTTCAGGGTAAGTAAACATACAGAAAATACAAAATTAATATATGTGGAAAACAACAAGACTGGAAAACAACAAGACTGCAGTAAGCTGAGAAACAAAGACAGTGACGACAAGGATAGAATCTGGATCCGTAGTCCTGGGTGGCTCAGGGCAGCTGTGTGAGAAAGGGGAATGGTCTGGTTACTAAAACAAGGCAGTGGAATCCATGACCTCAACAATGGCAAATGTGATTTATGAAGCTGGATCAAGATAAACAGTGCATGCGTGCTGAGTCACTTCAGTCATGTCTGATTCTTTGTGACCCCATGGATTATAGTCTGCCAGGCTCTTCTGTCCATGGAATTCTCCAGGCAAGAATACTGGAGTGGGTTGCCACTTCCTCCTCCAGGGGAATCTTCCCAATCCAGGAACTGAGCCCACATCTCTTATGTATTCTGCACTGGAGGGTGGGTTTTACCACTAGCACCACCTGGGAAGCCAGGAACCTGAGTCACTGCAGGCAGATTCTTTACACTCTGAACTACAGGGAATTCCTGGGACACCAGAGGGCAAACGAAAAGTAAACAACAAATCACTGTTTGGTATGAGTTGTGTGTTAAACACCCTTCTTGTAATTTTGCACTTGGATCCAATACCTGAAATGCTCATTTACCTCAACATGGAATACAGGAAAGGGTGCAGATTCTAGAACAACGTGAATTCTAAGTACAGTTAAGATAGCCGTGCTCATCCCTTAGACATATCAGCAGTTCCCATGGCCCTGATAAAAAGAGGTCTATAGATATATGAAAAAGATTTTGGAAGTGGAATAAACTGAAACCATGCTGTCATTTGATTTTCTTTGTGGATATTTTATAAAGATCAGACTCTGATTGGGGAGGGAGGTGGAAGGAGGGTTCAGGATGGGGAACACATGTACACCCACAGCTGATTCATGTCAATGTACGGCAAAAACCACCACAATATTGTAATTAGCCTCCAATTAAAATAAATAAATTATTTTTTTAAAAAAGATCAGGCTTTGAAATAAAAACAAGCTTTAGGGACTTTGCTGGTGATCCATAGGTTAAGACTCCATGCTCCCAATTCAGGGGCCCCAGGTTCAATCTATGGTCAGGGAACTAAATCCCACATTTCAATTAAGAGTTTGCAAGCCACAACTTAAGAGCCTGTGTGCCACAACTAAGACCAGGCATAGCCAGATAAATAAATATTTTAAAACAAACTTCAGCCATACTTGGTAGATAATGGGGGAAATATTTTTTATCCTTTTAAAAGGGGTAATTTGGTTAGGTCTTATATTTGGGCTGCTTTGCATTTTAGGGAAGACTTAATTTGGAATCCAAAAAGACATTGCTTCTATTTTGTTTTTGGAAATGAGTCCTCTCCATCTACTTGCTTTTTATGCAGCAATAATCAAAAGCAAGCTGGCATTACTATAATATAAAAGTTTGTACTTAACAAAATAAGCCAAGTGTGTCTGGCATTGCCAGGGTAACACTGAAACTTAACTTTCAAAACAACAACAAAATGTTACTTTTTCTCCCCTCACCAGTTCAAAGATGGAGACTTGTTCCATTTTTATGGAGCCCTATGCTGATGTGGGCTTCAAGAAGTTTGTCTCAACTCAAATTCTAGCTTCCAGTGTTGCTTAAAAGCAAGCTGCTTTTATTTTTTGGCACTGAAAAGAAATCAGGAGAAATTCCAATCTGATTAAGAAAAATTAAAATCTTATTTATAACATTAATTGATAAACCTACAGAGAATCTTAGTAAAAGGGGCCACAAGTAAAGCCACAAACATTATGTAGAAAAGTACAAAAAAAAAAAAAAGATTCTTTGTGTGTACTCAGAGCTAAGAAATTATAAAGAATCACCTGCCTATGTTTTGTGAAGCTTTAATTACATTAGAATAAATTCATGAGAAAAAATATACAAAACCACCCATTATGATCACCTTGAAGATCAAAGAAAAACCTTGTCTACATTCCTACCAACATTCACCTAAAAACAGAGTGGTTTTTATGACTGTACGGGAAATGGTGATAAGAAAACGTGCCTGACTTCTGCCAAGCTGTGGCTGACCATGGTCCGTGCACACTCATCTTTCTGCTTTCATGCAAGATCGCAGACACCACTCTCAGTACTTTTTCCAAAAAATTCTGGGTGGTAATGTTTATCCTGGGTGTGCATGCAAGCTAAGTCACTTCAGTCATGTAGGATTCTTTGTGACCTCATGGACTATGGCCTGCCAGGTTTCTTTGTCCACGGGATTCTCCAGGCAACAAAACTGGAATGGGATGTCATGCCCTTTTCCAGGGGATCCTCTTGACCCAGGGATCAAACCCACATCTCTTATGTCTCCAGCATTGATAGGCGGGTTCTTCACCACGAGTGCCACCTGGGAGCCTCCTTTTTATGCTAGAGCTTCCTAAAATGTTTCCTATAACTTGACATTTTGAAGTCACTTTTCCTACTTAGTTAAAATTTATCAGTTATGAAAGAATAGGCATTTTGTTCACTTAATCCTGGCACAATGTCATAGAAAACAATTTAATACAACCGCCAAACTTACATTTTTTGATTTGGAGGCTAAACATATGTTAACAGTACAATGGTACTATAATTAGCAGCACATTAAGTCCCACTTCTTCTATGGAGGCATCATTAAGAAATCAACAGTTTGGGGTCTGATTTCACTCTCTTCATGTGTGTAAAGGGTAAGAGATGACAGTTTCCAGGAGTATATCAGTCTTCATGCATCATGTACCACTGCACATGGTGGGGGGGGTGGGTTGCTGTTACTGAAGGGGCCAGGAGAGCCAATCTTAGTTTATGAACTGAAGTTTAGGTTTAATGATGCAAATCTCCTCTGCCACATGTCTGTTCAATATACAAGTTAAAAACACACAGGGACTTAGATTTTGCTCTCAATCCTCTTTCATATGTAAGGACTTGAGGGAAAAAAGTCCTTTGAAGCTTCCACTGATATAGGCAGTAATCCAATTTACAGTCAGAGTTAAGGTGGACCATAAAGAAGGCTGAGTGCTGAAGAATTGATGCTTTCAAACTCTGGGACTGGAGAGAGTCCCTTGGAGTGAAAGGAGATCAAACCAGTCAATCCTAAAGGAAATCAACTCATGCTGAAACTGAAGCCGAATACTTTGGCTACCTGATGCGAAGAGCTGACTCATTAGAAAAGACCCTGATGCTGGGAAAGATTGAAGGCAGGAGGAGAAGGGGATGACAGACGATGAAATGGTTGGATGGCATCACCGACTCAACGGACAAGAGTTCGAGCAAACTCTGAGAGATAGTGAAGGACTGGGAAGCCTGGCGTGCTGCAGTCCATAGGGTCATAAAGAGTTGGACACAACTTAGTGACTGAACAACAAACCAATAGTGGGCATAACCTTCATAAACACAGCAGATGCATCCTCTAGACGCTCTGTTACTGTCCCAAAGTGTTCAAGGGAAGGTCAGTGAGTCTCCTAGAGGGCTTTTCATTACATTCCCAGGGCCCATGTTCCTAAAGAGGAAAATCACAGTCCATATCTTTAGTAGCTTCATGAAAGGAAGAAATAGATATATTTCTGCTTCAGATATAGATAAAATTGTTTTGCTCTGTAAGTTAAAAACAAGCTTACACTTTTGACAATACACTTTCAGGGAGGTTTACCTTTAAAGGTTTTTAAGCAATCTTGAGAAAGAAGAATGGAACTGGAGGAATCAACTTGCCTGACTTCAGGCTCTACTACAAAGCCACAGTCATCAAGACAGTATGGTACTGGCACAAAGACAGAAATATAGATCAATGGAACAAAATAGAAAGCCCAGAGATAAATCCACACACATATGGACACCTTATCTTTGACAAAGGAGGCAAGAATATACAATAGAGTAAAGACAATCTCTTTAACAAGTGGTGCTGGGAAAACTGGTCAACCACTTGTAAAAGAATCAAACTAGATCACTTTCTAACACCGCACACAAAAATAAACTCAAAATGGATTAAAGATCTAAATGTAAGACCAGAAACTATAAAACTCCTAGAGGAGAACATAGGCAAAACACTCTCAGACATAAATCACAGCAGGATCCTCTATGATCCACCTCCCAGAATTCTGGAAATAAAAGCAAAAATAAACAAATGGGATCCAATTAAACTTAAAAGCTTCTGCACAACCAAGGAAAATATAAGCAAGGTGAAAAGACAGCCTTCTGAATGGGAGAAAATAATAGCAAATGAAGCAACTGACAAACAACTAATCTCAAAAATATACAAGCAACTTATGCAGCTCAATTCCAGAAAAATAAACGACCCAATCAAAAAATGGGCCAAAGAACTAAATAGACATTTCTCCAAAGAAGACATATGGATGGCTAACAAACACATGAAAAGATGCTCAACATCACTCATTATTAGAGAAATGCAAATCAAAACCACAATGAGGTACCACTTCTCACCAGTCAGAATGGCTGCGATCCAAAACTCTGCAAGCAATAAATGCTGGAGAGGGTGTGGAGAAAAGGGAACCCTCCTACACTGTTGGTGGGAATGCAAACTAGTACAGCCACTATGGAGAACAGTGTGGAGATTCCTTAAAAAATTGCAAATAGAACTGCCATATGACCCAGCAATCCCACCGCTGGGCATACACACCGAGGAAACCAGAATTGAAAGAGACACATGTACCCCAATGTTCATTGCGGCACTGTTTATAATAGCCAGGACATGGAAACAACCTAAATGTCCATCAGCAGATGAATGGATAGGAAAGCTGTGGTACATATACACAATGGAGTATTACTCAGCCATTAAAAAGAAGACATTTGAATCAGTTCTGTTGAGATGGATGAAACTGGAGCCAATTATACAGAGTGAAGTAAGCCAGAAAGAAAAACACCAATACAGTATACCAACACATATATATGGAATTTAGAAAGATGGCAATGATGACCCTGTATGCAAGACAGCAAAAAAGACACAGATGTGTATAGCGGAATTTTGGACTCAGAGGGAGAGAGAGAGGGTGGGATGATTTGGGAGAATGGCATTCTAACATGTATACTATCATGTAAGAAATGAATCGCCAGTCTATGTCCAATGCAGGATACAGCATGCTTGGGGCTGGTGCACGGGGATGACCCAGAGAGATGTTGTAGGGAGGGAGGTGGGAGGGGGGTTCATGTTTGGGATCGCATGTACACCCGTGGTGGATTCATGTCAATGTATGGCAAAACCAATATAGTATTGTAAAGTAAAATAAAGTAAAATGATTTGAAATCTGAAAAAAAAAGAAAAAAGAAAAAAATACATCATTTATCCAAAAAAGTATAGCCTGACATGATTATTCTATGGGTAACTGGAGCTACCTGAAAAATATTTTGCTTTTTCATGTGTGCTTGTGTGTGTTACGTTGCTTCAGTCATGTCTGACTCTTTGTGACCCCACAGACTACAGTCCTCCAGGCTCCTCTATCCATGAGATTCTCTAGGCGAGAATACTGGAGTACTTTTCCATAAAACTAGATTTTTACTGGCAGTTACATAAATAGGTAGATCAATGGTGGGAATACTCACTGAAATCTAGAGCTGTGGCTTCCCCAGACCCTCAACACAGCAGTTATTATCTTTCCTTTAGGTTCCAGCCATCCTAGTGCATGCAAGGGTGTGCCACACAGTGGTTGTGAATTTCATTTCTATTCACATCTTTGCTGATCTTTCAATCAGGTTGTGTTGTTTTCATTTCAAAGAGCTGTAAGAGTTTATCACATATTCAGGATATTAACCTCTGATCAGATACGACTTGCAAATAGTTTGTCCCATTTTGTGGGTTTTTAAAATTTTCTTGTTTATTTTCATTGTTTCCAGCACAGATATAGTTCATCTTGATGTTGTCCAACTTTTTATATTTTTCTCATCACATGTGCTTTTGGAGTCTCTCGAAGAGAAGGCAGTGGCACCCCACTCCAGTACTCTTGCCTGGACAATCCCATGGGCAGAGAAGCCTGGTAGGCTGCAGTCCATGGGTTTGCTAAAGGTCAGACACGACTGAGCGACTTCATTTTCACTTTTCATTTTCATTCACTGGAGAAGGAAATGGCAACCCACTCCAGTGTTCTTGCCTGGAGAATCCCAGGGACGTGGGAGCATGGTGGGCTGTCATCTATGGGGTTGTACAGAGTCAGACATGGCTGAAGTGACTTAGCAGCAGCAAGAAACCAACCCATGGTCATGAACATCGACTATGTTTTCTCCTGAGTTTCATAGTTTTAGCTCTTATGTTTATGACCCATTTTGAGTTAATTTTTGTTCACGGTAGAGCTTCAGTTCAGTCACTCAGTCATGTCTGACTCTTTGCGACCCCATGAATCGCAGCACACCAGGGCCCCCTGTCCATCACCAACTCCCAGAGTTCACTCAGACTCAAGTCCATCGAGTCAGTGATGCCATCCAGCCATCTCATCCTCTGTCGTCCACTTCTCCTCCTGCCCCCAATCCCTCCCAGCATCAGAGTCTTTTCCAATGAGTCAACTCTTCCCATGAAGTGGCCAAAGTATTGGAGTTTCAGCTTTAGCATCATTCCTTCCAAAGAAATCCCAGGGTTGATCTCCTTCAGAATGGACTGGTTGGATCTCCTTGCAGTCCAAGGGACTCTCCAGAGTCTTCTCCAACACCACAGGTCAAAAGCATCAATTCTTCGGCGCTCAGCCTTCTTCACAGTCCAACTCTCACATCCATACATGTCCCCTGGAAAAACCATAGCCTTGACTAGACAGACCCTTTTTTTGGCAAAGTAACGTCTCTGCTTTTGAATATTCTATCTAGGTTGGTCATAACTTTCCTTCCAAGGAGTAACTGTCTTTTAATTTCATGGCTGCAGTCACCATCTGCAGTGATTTTGGAGCCCCCCAAAATAAAGTCTGACACTGTTTCCACTGTTCCCCCATCTATTTCCCATGAAGTGATGGGACCGGATGCCATGATCTTCGTTTTCTGAATGTTGAGCTTTAAGCCAACTGTTTCACTCTCCACTTTCACTTTCATCAAGAGGCTTTTTAGCTCCTCTTCACTTTCTGCCATAAGGGTGGTGTCATCTGCATATCTGAGGTTATTGATATTTCTCCCGGCAATCTTGATTCCAGCTGTGTTTCTTCCAGTTCAGCGTTTCTCATGATGTACTCTGCATATAAGTTAAATAAACAGGGTGACAATATACAGCCTTGACGTACTCCTTTTCCTATTTGGAACCAGTGTGTTGTTCCATGTCCAGTTCTAACTGTTGCTTCCTGACCTGCATACAAATTTCTCAAGAGGCAGGTCAGGTGGTCTGGTATCCCCATCTCTTTCAGAATTTTCCACAGTTTATTGTGATCCACACAGTCAAAGGCTTTGGCATAGTCAATAAAGCAGAAATAAATGTTTTTCTGGAACTCTCTTGCTTTCTTGATGATGCAGGTAGAGGTTAAGAGGTACAAATTAATTTTTTGCATGTGGATGTCCAGTTGTCTCAGCATCACTTGTAGACAAATCTTTTCCTTTGCTCTTGAAATGTCTCACTACCATTGTCAAAAATCAATAAACTATGTCATTATTTCTGGGCTCTTAATTCTATTCCACTGACAAATGGTCTATCCAAAAACCCAAGCCACACTGTCTGTGATTACTGTGCCTGTGAAATCACTGTGAAACCAGGAAGTGTAAGTTCTTCGACTTTATTCTCCAAGATTGTTCTGGATATTCTGGACCCCTTGCATTTTCACATGATTTTGCAAGATCAGCTTGTCAGTTTCTGGGAGAGAGAAAGGTAGTTGGGACATTGTGTAGAACTGTGTTCTATCATCTGTGGAACAATTTGGTGGTGTCTTCTATAAATACAGTGTGTCATTCTGTTTATTGGATCCACCTTAGCTTTCTTTGGGGGTCTTCTCATTTTCAGTGTATAAGTCTTACACTTCTTTTGTTAAATTTATACCCAAGTGTTTTACTTTCTTGATGCTATTATAAAGGAAACCATCTATATAATTACATTTTCACAGTGTTAATTGCTAATGTCTAGAAATAGAATTGATTTTTGTACACTGACTTTATATCTTGTTCAGTCTTCTTGAATTCCTTTATTACTTTTCTCCCCCCGCCCAACCCCGCCCAGTGGGTTTTTTTCCCATATAAAAGATCATGTCACCTACAAAGAGAAGATAGTTTCAGTTCTTCCATCCCAATCTAAATGTCATTTACATATTTCCTTTTCTTGCCCAACTGCCCTGACAAGAGCCTCTAACAGACTGTTAAACAGAAGTGGTGAAAATGGACACCTTCCTCTCCTTCCAGACATCAGGACAAAAGTATTCGGTCTTCCACGTGAGCTGTGGGTTTTTCACAGACACTCCCCAGCAGGCTGAGGAAGTTCCTTTCTATGCCCAGTTTGCTGAGTGTCTCTATCATGAAAGGCTGCAGGATTTTGTCAAATGTTCTTTTTGCATCTATTGAGATGTTCATAGGGCTTTGATCCTTTAAGTTGTATATGACAATAACTGATTTCTGTATATGTAATCTCGCATTCTTGGGATGCATCCCATTGGCCATGACATATAATATTTTATGTATGTTGCTGGATTCCATCTGGCAGCATTTGGAGACAATTTGTCTGTATTTGTAAAGGATATTGGTCTGTACTTTATTCTGTGATGAGTTTGCCTGATTATGATAGCAAAATGGTCTCACAGAATAAGAGAGGGTGTGTTCCCTCCTATTTCATTTTTTAAAAAAGTCTGTGAGTGATCAGTGGTAATTCTTCAAATGTCTGATATAATTCACCAGTGAAGCCACATGGGACTGAGCTTTCCTTTGTGAGTAGTTTTTGAGGGGTTATTTTGTCTTTTACTAATTAAGTCTCTACTTTCTATAAACCTATTCAGACTTTCTATTTCTTCCTAAGTCAGTTTTTTTTTAAAGAATCTATCCATTTCATCTAATTTAACTATTGTATTGTCATATGATTATTCATAGTACTTATCCTTTTTTATTTCATTAGGTCTGTAGTGATATCTTTTCTTTTTTCCTGATTTTAGTAATTTGAATCTTTGTATTTTTCATGGTCCAGCTGAAGGTCTGTCAATTGTTATCTTCTCAGAGAATCAACTTTTTGTTACATTTACTTTCTCTATTATTTTCCTATTCTGTTTCATTTATTTCCACTCTAGTGTTTATTATTTCCTTCTTTCCATTTGCTTTGGGCTTACTTGGCTTTTCATTTTTAGTTTATTAAGGTGGAAGGTAAGATTGATTTCAGATTTTTAAAATAAGATATTTATAGCTATAAAGTTTTCTAAGCACTGATTTAGTTGCATAGTACTAAACATATTTATCATAATATAAATATGCATTACATATAAAATATGTAATAAGTATATATACTTATATATAGTATAAAAATTTAATATATTATTATTTCATTTATACTGATCTTGAAGTATTTTCTATTTATTATTGTGATTTCTTTTTTGAATCATTTGTAACTTGAGTTTAGTATTTATAGATCTGAAAATTCCCCCAAATTTGTTATTGCTTTCTAATTTAATTCCATTATGACCAGAAACCATACTTTGTCTTTCAATAGTTTTAAACTTATTAAGGCATTGATCTCAAGTTTATAAAGGCTTGATTTTGTGTGTCCTAGCACACGGTCCATCCTAGAGAACATTCTGTGTATGTCTGAGCAGTATGTTTGTTCTGCTGATTGGGTGCAACACTCCATTCTCTTAAATCTAGTCTGTTTATGCTGTTGTCCAAGTCTTCTAGTTCCTTGTTAACTTTCTGCTTATCTTTCAAACTTTTATTTATCTATTTTTGGCCATGTTGAGTCTTCATTGCTGTGCACAGGCTTTCTCTAGTTGCGGCGAGAGGGGGCTACTCTCTAGTGGGACACAGGACTGCAACGGCTTCTGTTGTTGCAGAGCACAGGCTCCAGAGTGTGCAGGCTTCAGTAGTTGCAGCTTGCAGGCTCCAGAGCAAAAGCGCAGTGGTAGCTGTACAAGGCTTAGCTGCCCCACAGCACATGGGATCTTCCCGGACCCGGAATCAAACCAGTGTCCCCTACACTGCAAGGCAGATTCTTAAGCACTGGACCACCAAGGAAGCCCTGCTTAACTTTCCATCCATTACTGAAAGTGGGCTATTAAACTGTTCACATATTATTGATTTCTGCTTTAAATTCTGTCAGTTTTTTCTTCATGTATTGTGGGACACTGTTGATAGATGCCTGTGTTTAGAAATCTTCCTGGAAGATTGACTCTTTTATTATTATGGCATGTCCCCTTTATCTCTACTAACATTTTTAAAGTCTATATTACCTGATACCAGTACAGCTACTCCAGCTCTTTTATGGTTGGTTAAAGTTGTTCTTTTTACTTTCAACATATTTATATCTTTGAATCTGAAATATGTCTCTTATATACTTCATTTCTTTTTATCCAACCTGATAATGTCTGCCTTTTGAGTGGATTGTTTAGCACATTCACAGTTAATGTTATTATCCATATGGCTCAACTTACAACTGCTATTTTTCATTGAGTTTTCTCCATATCTTGAGTATTTTCTGTTCCTCTATTCTCCCCTTATTGTTTTCTTTTGTAATGGATGGATTTGCGTCTTAGTGGTTGTTCAAGGGCTTACAATATTTATCTTAAATATCAGAATTTATATTTATATTGATTTAATTCCAGAAATACAGGAAGTTTACTCCTCTATAGCTCCATTCACTCCCCACCTTTTTACATTATTACTGTTATAATCATAGAAGTTGAGAGGAGAGAGATACATTTCTATTGTTACATTAAATTACTCATTACTCTTTATTGTTCTTTTCATTCTTTTCTGTAGATGCACACCCCACATGGTGTCTCTCTCTGACTCCAATACAACTTTTGTTTCTACTAGTTTCCTTTGTTCTCAAATATATTTCATTTCTGGATGTCACAGGCTCAACAACATACATACTGTTTTATGCAATTATTTTAAAGTCAGTTAGAAGAACTAAGGAGAAAAAGCACACAGCTATATTATATTTTATATAGATGAAAAGTGTGTTGTGTGTGAGTGCACGCATGTCTGCTGTAATTTACCTTCACAATGAAGAACACTCTTTAGTGTCAGAAGGCAGGTCTGTTAGCAACTAATTCTCACAGTTTTGTTTCTCTGAGGATGCCTCTATTCACTTTCATTTATGAACACTTGTTTTGCTGTATGCAAGGTCTCAGTTTGTTGCTTTCATTTCAGTATCTGAATGTCGTCGCACTGCCTTTTGGCCTCCGTTACTTCTTGATAAGCTTGCTTCTGATATTACTGGGGTTTCCTTTTATGTGATGCATTATTTCTCTCTCACTGCTTTCAAGATTCTTCCTTTATCTTTGGCTTTCAACATTTTGACTAAGATATGACAGAGATCTCTTTGTATTTGCCTACTTGAAGTTCACTAAACTTAGATGTAGATATTAGTGTTGTTGTCGTTGTTTTTAATCAAATTTAGGAATTTTTCACCCATTATAATTTCATATATTTTTTCCTGTACCTTTTTCTTCCTCCTTTCCTTCTGATACATTTCATGTACATTGATAACTTAATGATACCCCACATTTTTCTGAGGTTTTTATTTCCTTTTTTTCTGTTTTTTTTCAGACTACAAAATCTCTACTGATTTATCTTCAAGTTGACTGACAGTTTTTTTCTGCCATCTGCCAGAAACCAACTGTTTGACCACTTAGTGCTTTTTTGTCATTTTGATTACTGTACTTTTCAGCTCCAGAATTTTGAAATAATTTCTCTTTACTGGCATTCTCAATTTAATGAGACAATATCATCATACGTTCCTTTATTTTTTAGAAATCATTTTCTTCAGTTTTCTGGAGACATTTAAAATGGTGCTTTGAAATCCATTTCTGTTAGATACAACATCTGGGCCCCCATGAAAGAAGTTCCTGTTGCCTGTTTGTTTGTATCTCTTATGTGGATCACACTTTTCTGCTTCTCTGTATGTCTCATTTGGGTTTCCCAGGTGGTTCACTGGTAAAGAATCAACCTGCCAAGCAGGAAACATGGGTTCGATCCCTGGGTCAGGAAAATCCCCTAGAGAAGGAAATGGTAACCCACTCCAGTATTGTTGCCTGGGAAATCCCATGGACAGATAGACCTGACAGGCTATACTCCATGGGTTTGCAAAGAGTTGGACATGACCTAGCAACTGAAACAATAAACAACAACATGTCTCATTTACTGTTGTTGAAAACTGGACATTTCAGATAATATATTAGGAGCTCTGGGTACAGACCTGTCTCTTCCCGGCCCCAGAACTTACTGTCTTTGTGTTTGTTTGTTCATTTGCTCAGTGACTTGGCTGTACTGCCTTGGGGAAGTCTGTCCCTGAGGGAATATTCAGCCTGACCTTACTGCACACACTCTTCTTGTTTTTATCTAAAGGAAAAGCTAAAGAGTGTGCTTCTGCTCCCTTACCCACTTAAAGCTCTCCTCCTAACCATTTTGTGCGTGAGAGGCATTTACAGAATTTCTCCCTACACTGAGCCAGGAACTACTAAATTTGATTTTCTCTAATCATTCCTGAGAAGGTGCAGCCTGGGCATGCACACAGCTTTCTGATTGCCAGGCATAACTGACTTTATTTTTAAGCCTGGCTTAGGATTCTTCCCCAGGTAATGTTTGTACAAAGGTGTGTTTAAGAGTCTCGTGCAATGAAGATTCCACTTGGTTCTGATGAATCTGTATGAGGTTTGGGGACACCGTTCAAGTACCCTGTGTCCTTGCCCTGATGGCTCCTGAGCAGAGGCAAAGTGCACAGCTTTCCCGACCTCTAGAGCTGACTGTGATCCACAGACAGCCCTTCTCAGATGTCTCCTTACTTCTCCATGCTTGCCTGAAACAGAGCTTCTGCAAGAGGACTGAAGAAAGTAGAAATGCTGGCTTCCTGCCTCCCCAGGGCAGAACCACAGTCACAGACAGAGCCGTGGGTGCACACACCCTGTGGTTAGAATAGAGCCGCTCAGGGCTCAGGCGCCGTGGGTCTGAGTTTCAGGAAATTTTCTTGAGTGGGTGTTTCTCCCTCTCCTCTATGCCCTGAGGATGGCTTCCAGAGACTTTAGATAAGTATTTTTGTTACAGTTCTCACCAGTTAAATTGTTGTTCTACTGGAAGAGGACATGCCAAGCTGCTTGTCTGTTGGTCCAGAAGGTCCAACTTCAAAGAAATTTTTAACATATTTCAGATGAAGTTTCAAGTTACAAGTTTAGTAATTTAAAAAATTCCCTTATTAACATAACCAAAAATAAGCAGATATGTTAGATATTTTCCATTATGAACACAGTTTTGAAAAAGAAACATACACTTATTTATTTGTTGCTGTTGTTCAGTCACTAAGTCGTGTCCGACTCTTTGTGACCCCATGGACTACAGCATGCCAGGCTTCCCTGTCCTTCACTATCTCCCATAGTTTGCTCAAATTCATGGCCATGGAGTTGGTGATGCTATCTAACCATCTCATCCTCTGCTGCCCCCTTCTCCTTTTGCATTCAACCTTCCCCAGCATCAGGGTCTTTTAAGTTTTTTTTTTTAAAAAAAAAAACAAACAAACTAGAGATACCAACAAGAACGTTAATTTTTCTTGTAAGTCTTAAATTTGTGTCCCGAAATAATGGGGAGCATTTTTCAGCTTACGTCACAGGAAGTACCCTGGGAACAACCAGTCTATTGTCAGCAGCATCACTTCTGCTCTCTTGGGTAGCCCAGAATCCTGTTGCTGTCCATGGTACAGAAACATACATTCCACCATGTAGCACCAAGACAACAAAATTAACTTCAGGCCTAACTTGTCTCAGTTCTCACTCCTTTGTCCAATAAAAAAAATCTAAAGACTTTTGCTGGAGGATGAGAAGGACTCACATTCAGTGATGGGAAATGACTGTCAACAGCCCACACCCACAGCCCTGAAACTGCCAGACAGGAGCTTCTGGAACACAGAAGCCTGCTGCTCTACTGCCTGATTTCCTAGGGTTCTAAACAAGATGCAAGGTTAATCCTTGCTCATGGTGCTGTTTTCCAAATCCAACACTTATTCCTCTGTACAAGGCCCACTTCCAGCCTTATATCCTCTCACAGCCACAACCTAAGTCCAGAAATTCACACTATTCAAGAGTCCTGATTGCAGGCAGTGCCCACTGTGACAGAACTGGTCAGTGTTGGCTCTCAAGGGAAGCCCCCAAGGACCTCTGTGCTCTCCCTGGCATGGCTGCCGCTTGTCTCTGCTGTACTCCCAGCTCCAATGGATAAACTCTGTTCCCACTGGGTCAAGAAAAGCTGCAATGCTGAACGTAACTGGTGTCCCTGCTTCCCTTCAGGTTCCTGGGTTCTACACACCTGATAAAACACTCCCATCATCTGATCAAAAAGTCTCCCCTCCCTTAGGCATAGATGAGCTTTAGTTTCCCACAGATAATCATAAAACATAATGTGAGTCTTAAGTATATTTTCCAAACCCTTTTTTCAATGTTGATGTATCGTAATAAACATCCCAGCAGTTAAAACTTAATACCCTTTTCTAATATACCTAGACCAACAAAATTTTAATATCATAGTATATAAATACAAAGACCCAAAGAATTAAACTTTAACATCATGATTAAATCTTCACAATTCAAAGGACAATCAAATATAATTTTCCTAGTACATCTAGCAAGGTTCATGGATCATTAGCCTAATTATATTTCCTTTTTATTACGTCATTTGGCATTCTGTTTTTTTTTTTTAGCCATCTATTTAGAAATGCAAAAATTATATTTTGACTGAAAGAAAAAAATTAAAAATCAGTTATTATTGTTGGATTCTTTGAATTGACTGGGTATGCTCTACAAATAGTTTTAGGAAAAGCATCTCCAAAAGTATAATGAATCTTTCAACATCTAAAGCAAATCTTGAATCCACAATATGTATGTTCATCTAACTATAGCTTTGTATTTTGATGTGAGGCTTGCAACAGAAATGCATTATTAAAAGCAGATACTACAGGCAGTCCTAAGATGGCAGAGGAATAGGACTGGTAGACCACTTTCTCTCTCACAAATTCATCAAAAGAACATTTCAACGCTGAGTAAATTTCACAAAACAACTTCTGAATGCTGGAAGAGGACATCAGGCACCCAGAAAAGCAGATCATTGTCTTCAAAAACAGGTAGGAAAGAATATAAAAGACGAGAAAAGAGACAAAAGAGGTAGGGAGGGAGCTCTGTCCCGGGAAGGGAGTCTTAAAAAGAGAGAAGTTTCCAAACACCAGGAAACACTCTCGCTGCCGAGTCTGTGGTGAGCCTTGGAAGTACAGAGGGCAACATAACAGGGAGGAAAAATAAATAAGTAATTAAAACCAATAGATTACGAGCCCAACTCCCCCAGCGGAAAAGCAGCGCAGATTCCTGCACTCACCACTAGCAAGTGGGGGCTGGGCAGGGAGGCGCGGGCTGCAGTCTTTTTTAAGAATCAGGCTGGAATGCCCCGAGTGTAACCAGAGCGAACTAACTTGGGCTAGCAAACCAGACTGTGGGATAGCTACCACGCAAAAAGCTCAAAAATAAGATACCACCAGGACTGCACACAGAACAAAGGACAGAACAGAATTAGCTGGCTGCAGACCATTCCTCTCTGGTGACAGGCAGCCAGAGCTGGAAGGCCGGAAGGGGGCAATTGCGGCCCCAGAGAGACATTAACTACCAAACTGCAAAGAGGCTTCTCTGCTAACTAAGACTTCCTGGGGTTCTGGACAGTCACCATCCGCCTGAGAAGGGGCGCCAGTTATACACCCAGAAAACGGAGCAACAGGGACGGGAGAGGCGATGAGTCGCAGCGACCGCGCTCGCCAAACACCCGAGCTACTCGGACCCGGGAAGGGCACAAAACGCAGGCCCAACTGAGTCTGTGCCTCTGAGGACTACCTGAGTGCCTGAGCCTGAGCGGCTTAGACCAGGGAGATGCATGCAGCCCAGGGCCGGCCTCAGACGGTTCCCGGTGGAGCAATCTAGAGTCTGAGTGGTGTGTGCTGTGAGCGGGGGCAGGCCCAGCGTGGTTGAGACACTATGAGCACACACCAGTGTTATTTATTTGCAGCCTCCCTCCCTCCACACAGCACGACTGAACAAGTGAGCCTTAAAAAAAAAAAAAGTGTCCACCACTGCCCACCTTGTGTCAGGGCGGAAAACAGACACTTAAGAGACCAGAAAACAGAAGAAGCTAAAACAGAGGGAACTGCCTTGGAACTGATAGGTGCAACAGATTAAAACCCTGTTGTTAGTACCTAGTACATAGGAAGGGACCTATAAATCTTGAGAAACATAAGCCGGACCAAGGAACTATCCGAAAATGAACTGACCCCACACTGCCCACAACAACACCAGAGAAAGTCCCAGATATACCTTTACTATTTTTAGGATCATTCTTTTTTTGGTTGTTTGTTTTTTCTTCTTTTTTTTTAACATTTTTGAATTTTTAAGTCCTCTATTTCTCCTTTAATTTTTATTTTTATAACCTACTATTACTTTTCACAAAAAAGACCCTATTTTTAAAGCAAACGCCATATATATATTTTTTTGTGGTGGTTGTTGTTTCTTAATAATTCTTGTGATTTTGTTCTTTTTTTCTTTATTCTTCTTCTTTTCCTTAATACTGTATTTTTGAAAATCCAGCCTCCACTCTAAATTTTTAATCTTTGCTTTTTGGTATTTGTTGTCAATTTTGTACCTTTAAAAACCCATTCTTCAGTATCCATTTTTACTTGAGAGCAAGATTACTGGCTTGACCACTCTCTCCTCCTTTGGACTCTCCTTTGTCTCCACCAGGTTGCCTCTGTCTCCTCCCTCCTCCTTCTCTTCTCTACCCAACTCTGTGAATCTCTGTGTGTTCCAGACGGTGGAGAACACTTAGGGAACTGGTTACTGGCTGGATCTGTCTCTCTCCTTTTCATTCCCCTCTTTTATTCTCCTGGACACCTCTGTCTCCTTCCTCCCTCTCCTCTTCTCTGTATAACTCTGTGAACATCCCTGAGCAGTCCAGACTGTGGAGCGCACATAAGAAAGTGATTACTGGCTAGCTTGCTCTCTCCTCTTTTGATCCCACCTCATCTCATTCGGGTCACCTCCAACTCCCCCCTCCCTCTTCTCTTCTCCATGTAACTCAGTGAACCTCTCTGGGTGTCCCTCAATGTAGAGAAACTTTTCAACTCTAACCTAGATGTTTTATCATCGGTGCTGTATAGATGGAGAAGTCTTGAGGCTACTGTAAAAACAAAACTGAAAACCAGAAGCAGGAGGCTTAAGTCCAAATCCTGAGAACATCAGAGAACTCCTGAATCCAGGGAACATTAATCGATAGGAGCTCATCAAATGTCTCCATACCTACACTGAAACCAAGCACCACCCAAGGGCCAACAAGTTCCAGAGCAAGACATACCATGCAAATTCTCCAATAACACAGGAACACATCCCTGAGCTTCAATATACAGGCAGCTCAAAGTTACTCCAAAACCACTGACATCGCATAACTCATTACTGGACACTTCATTGCACTCCAGAGAGAAGAAATCCAGCTCCACCCACAAGAACTCCAACACAAGCTTCCCTAACCAAGAAACCTTGACAAGCCACTAATACAACCCCACCCACAGTGAGGAAACTCCATAATAAAGAGAGCTCCACAAATTCCCAGAATACAGAAAGGCCACCCCAAACGCAGCAGTATAACCAAGATGAAGAGACAGAGGAATACCCAACAGGTAAAGGAACAGGATAAATGCCCACCAAACCAAACAAAAGAGGAAGAGACAGGGAATCTACCTGAGAAAGAATTCCGAATAATGATAGTGAAAATGATCCAAAATCTTGAAAACAAAATGGAATCACAGATAAATAGCCTGGAGACAAGGATTGAGAAGATGCAAGAAAGGTTTAACAAGGACCGAGAAGAACTAAAAAAGAGTCAATATATAATGAATAATGCAATAAATGAGATCAGAAACACTCTGGAGGCAAAAAAGAGTAGAATAATGGAGGCAGAAGATAGGATTAGTGAAATAGAAGATAGATGGTAGAAATAAATGAATCAGGGAGGAAAAAAGAAAATTAAGAAAGAATTAAAAGAAATGAGGACAATCTCAGAGACCTCCACTCCAACATTTGAAATATAGGAGTCCCAGAAGAAGAAGACAAAAAGAAAGACCATGAGAAAATACCTGAGGAGATAATAGTTAAAAACTTCCCTAAAATGGAGAAGGATATAATCACCCAAGTCCAAGAAACCCAGAAAGTCCCAAACAGGATAAACCCAAGGTGAAACATACCAAGACACATATTAATCAAATTAACAAAGATCAAACACAAAGAACAAATATTAAAAGCAGCAAGGGAAAAACAACAAATAACATACAAGGGGATTCCCATAAGGATAACAGCTGATCTTTCAATAGAAACTCTTCAGGCCAGGAGGGAATGGCAAGACATACTTAAAGTGATGAAAGAAAATAACCTACAGCCCAGATTACCGCACCCAGCAAGGATCTCATTCAAATATGAAGGAGAAATCACGAGATTTACAGACAAGCAAAAGCTGAGAGAATTCAGCACCACCAAACCAGCTCTCCAACAAATGCTAAAGGATCTTCTCTAGACAGGAAACACAAAAAGGGTGTATAAACCCAAACCCAAAACAATAAAGTAAATGGCACTGGGATCCTAGTGAAAGTAAAGGTGAAGTCGCTCCGTCATGTTCGACTCTTTGCAACCCCATGGACGGGTGAAAACACAACAACCCAAAACCTGCGGGACACTATAAACGCAGTGCTAGGGGAAAGTTCATAGCAGTACAGGCATACCTCCAGAAACGAGAAAAAGTCAAGTAAATAACCTAACTCTACACCTAAAGCAACTAGAAAAGGAAGAAATGAAGAACCCCAGGGATAGTAGAAGGGAAGAATTCTTAAAAATTAGGGCAGAAATAAATGCAAAAGAAACAAAAGAGACCATAGCAAAAATCAACAAAGCCAAAAGCTGGTTCTTTGACAGGATAAATAAAACTGACAAACCATTAGCCAGACTGATCAAGAAACAAAAAGAGAAAAATCAAATCAATAAAATTAGAAATGAAAATGGAGAGATCACAACAGACAACACAGAAATACAAAGGATCATAAGAGACTACTATCAGCAATTATATGCCAATAAAATGGACAATGTGGAAGAAATGCACAAATTCTTAGAAAAGTACAACTTTCCAAAACTGAACTAGAAAGAAATAGAAAATCTAAACAGACCCATCACAAGCAAGGAAATTGAAACTGTAATCAGAAATCTTCCAGCAAACAAAAGCCCAGGTCCAGACGGCTTCACAACTGAATTCTACCAAAAAATTTGAGAAGAACTAACACCTATCCTACTCAAACTCTTCCAGAAAATTGCAGAGGAAGGTAAACTTCCAAACTCATTCTATGAGGCCACTATCACCATAATACCAAAACCTGACAAAGATGCCACAAAAAAAGAAAACTACAGGCCAATATCACTGATGAACATAGATGCAAAAATCCTTAACAAAATTCTAGCAATCAGAATCCAACAACACATTAAAAAGATCATACATCATGACCAAGTGGGCTTTATCCCAGGGATGCAACGATTCTTCAATATCTGCAAATCAATCAATGTAATTCACATTAACAAACTGAAAAATAAAAGCCATATGATTATCTCAATAGACACAGAGAAAGCCTTTGACAAAATTCAACATCCATTTATGATAAAAAAAAAAACTCTCCAGAAAGCAGGCATAGAAGGAACATACTTCAACATAATAAAAGCTATATATGACAAACCCACAGCAAACATTATCCTCAATGCTGAAAAATTGAAAGCATTTCCCCTAGAGTCAGGAACAAGACAAGGGTGCCCACTTTCACCGCTACTGTTCAACATAGTTCTGGAAGTTTTGGCCACAGCAATCAGAGCAGAAAAAGAAATAAAAGGAATCCAAATTGGAAAAGTTAAGAAATAAAACTCTCACTGTTTGCAGATGACATGATCCTCTACATAGAGAAATCCTAAAGACTCCACCAGAAAATTACTAGACCTAATCAATGAATATAGTAAAGCTGCGGGATATAAAATCAACACAGAGAAATCCCTTGCATTCCTATACACTAATAATGAGAAAGCAGAAAAAGAAATTAAGGAAACAATTCCATTCACCATTGCAATGAAAAGAATAAAATACTTAGGAATTTATTACCTCACAACCCAGATAATCATGATATGATGTGATAACTAATCTAGAGCCAGACATCTTGGAATGTGAAGTCAAGTGGGCCTTAGAAAGAATCACTACAAACAAAGCTAGTGGAGGTGATGGAATTCCAGTTGAGCTGTTTCAAATCCTGAAAGATGATGCTGTGGAAGTGCTGCACTCAATATCCCAGCAAGTTTGGAAAAGTCAGCAGTGGCCACAGGACTGGAAAACGTCAGTTTTCATTCCAATTCCAAAGAAAGGCAATGCAAAAGAATGCTCAAACTATCACACAATTGCACTCATCTCACACGCTAGTAAAGTAATGCTCAAAATTCTCCAAGCCAGGCTTCAGCAATACGTGAACCGTGAACTCCCTGATGTTCAAGCTGGTTTTAGAAAAGGCAGAGGAACCAGAGATCAAACTGCCAACATCTGCTGGATCATGGAAAAAGCAAGAGAGTTCCAGAAAAACATCTATTTCTGCTTTATTGACTATGCCAAAGCCTTTGACTGTGTGGATCACAAGAAACTGTGGAAAATTCTTCAAGATATGGGAATACGAGACCACCTAACCTGCCTCTTGAGAAATCTGTATGCAGGTCAGTAAGCAACAGGTAGAACTGGACATGGAATAACAGACTGGTTCCAAATAGGAAAAGGAGTACATCAAGGCTGTATATTGTCACCTTGTTTATTTAACTTATATCATGAGAAACGCTGGACTGGAAGAAACACAAGCTGGAATCAAGATTGCCGGGAGAAATATCAATAACTTCAGATATGCAGATGACACCACCCTGATGGCAGAAAGTGAAGAGGAGCTAAAAAGCCTCTTGATGAAAGTGAAAAAAGGAGAGTGAAAAAGTTGGCTTAAAGCTCAACATTCAGAAAACGAAGATCATGGCATCTGGTCCCATCACTTCATGGGAAATAGATGGGGAAACAGTGGGAACAGGGTCAGACTTTATTTGGGGGGGCTCCAAAATCACCACAGATTGTGACTGCAGCCATGAAATTAAAAGACGCTTACTCCTTGGAAGAAAAGTTATGACCAACCTAGACAGTATATTCAAAAGCAGAGACATTACTTTGCCAACTAAGGTCCATCTAGTCAAGGCTATGGTTTTTCCTGTGGTTATGTATGGATGTGAGAGTTGGACTGTGAAGAAGGCTGAGCGCTGAAGAATTGATGCATTTGAACTGTGGTGTTGGAGAAGACTCTTGAGGGTACTAAATGTTTATGATGTATTCTTCCAAACAGATCTAAATTGTCTTATTATAATTGGTATCTCAGATATTATTTTAGGTCTAAGAGACAAATAGAACCATCCAACCAAAAGACAGCCTTCCCATGCTACAATAAGAAAACTTAACACCAATACAAACAACTAGGCCTGTCAGAGTATCATGCAGGCCATCAGCCTGTGAACACTGAAATATCCAGTGACAGTGATATCCATAAAAATATGATAAAACATACTTTAAAATCTAAAGATTTGCAGTTAGTAAAAGTAAGGCACAGGGACTTCCCCGGTGATCCAGTGGATAAGAATTTGCCTGCCAGTCCAGGTTCACTCCCTGGTCTGGGAAGATCACACATGCCACGGAGCTGCTAAGCCTGCACACCACAAACCATGGAGCCCATGCACAAGGATGGACTAGGCTGATGTCAAGCTGCAGAGACAGTGGCAGCAGAGGGTAAACCGAGCCCACGTGCCTGCAGGCTCCCCAGCTGTCATGTTTCCACTGTTACTATTACAGCTGAAGCTGCTGCTCCTACTGTATTTCCCAAAATATATTTTCTGAGGAACTCATTTGACATTGGATTAACTAGAAACTTCTTTTTGAGGGAATTCTTACTGTCAAAATTATTCCAGTGTACATCCTCTCACTTTCCTGCTCATAAGCTCAGTTAAACTTAATCTTTAATTGGACATGAAGATCTTGAAGTGGCTTAGGAGCACTTAGGATCACTCAACAGTAACTGTCAGTGAGCTCGCCTGTCAGTGGCAAAACATGGGTCACTTGTACTCGCTCTAGGATCACATGTATTCGCTGTAGAGGGTTTCTTAAGAACCTTAAAAATGGACAGGTTTGCATGTATGTGCAATGTGTCAAACAGGGGCCTCAGGCGACACTGGTTTTTCCATCTTCCTCTTGATTCCTTGGGAGATGGGGCTGCTATCGTGCCAAATCAGCAGGTTGATGTTTAATTCTGACCTGGCAGCATCACAGTCATTTGTTAAAGGAGAACTAGGTGAAACAACAGTCTGATGAACTCCCTGTACCTTCTCAGCAAATCTCCTTATGTTTTCATAGCCACAGTGAAGATGGGTGAGCTAAGACATCAGCACAGAACTTAAGCACAGGTGCCATGAGAAAAAGTGAAAGGCTCTGTCTTGAGTTACTTGGGGGAGAAAGGATTGAGAAATACCAGACACTCCTCACTGTTGCCACTCGGCACCCACAGAGTATCTTCTTTCTCATCATGCCACACAGCAAGGTGTCCAGCTGAGGAACCTCCATTACCACAATGAAGACGTGTTTTCTGAGAGTTGTTAAAGGCCAGAACATTCAGCCACACTCTTAGTTTCAAGGAGACAACAGATCACAAAAAATATTTTAGCTATTTTGAACTATTTAAAGAAAACCGGAATTCTTAGCTTCCATCATATATGAGAAGAATAGCTTGAAACATCTTCATAAAACCAGGTCACAGCATTAATGGCTATTAATTTTGCTGGAAATGAATGTCTGCATATGATAAGGGGAACCACTTGTTAACAGTTTGAACTGTGCATGTCTACGTACATCCAGATTTTTTTCAATAGTAAATATTGCAGTGCTGCACGAGCTTAGGGTGGTTGCATCTATGGACATGGAACCATACAGAGGGACCCCAAGTACAAAGGACTGACTCTAATTTAAATGGAGATTTTCAGCTGCTCAGAGGGCTGGCACTCTTGACCCCATATTGCCTGTATCTGGAAAATATGTTTTCCTTAAGCAAAATTTTAAATTAGACGGAAATTTTAAAGTAGACGGAATGGATAGATTTTTCTTCCAAACACAACACAGTTAAATAAAACTTACTTTCTTCAGCCATATAACTGTTTGTAGTAGATTGGTCTTTCACCAACACATGAGAAAAAAAAAAACAAACAAACCACTTTTCCTTCCAAAAACAAATCTGAAAAGCAGGGCTGAGAACTAGACCCTGGCCAAGAAAATGCTGACAAGCTCACTGGGAGTCAGGATGGAGACAGGTCCACAAACTGTCTTTAAGCTGAAGGTCAACAGCTGCATCACCACCAATGGGTACAAATGATAACCCTGGCAAAGGTCTGTCCCCATGGATTACGGAATAGGCTCACGACAGGGTGAGGCAACTGTGCTGAGATGATGCTCCACTCAGACGTGCAGCTTGCATGAAAGGAGGCATCTCATGCCACCTAGCTGAGGTTGCTGTCTTCATGATTTGGACATAATCTCAAAGCAATCATAAAATCCTACACTTTGAGGCATTATGAGACAGCTTCCTTATCTATGTTCACTTAACTAAGAAAAGGCAGTGATGGGAGGCAGGGAGGGCAAGAATTTCATCCCATAAAACAGATGCCCCATGTCATTCCTGTCCGCTTGATAGGTGAAGGCCCTGATGCCCAGCCCTCCATGGCATATGCTGCCCTGCCCATATTCCTCACCTAAACAGCTTTTCCATCACCAGTACCATCGACGAGAAGAGACATGATGACTCAGTCTATGCGTCCTATATACAAAGATGCTGTGGGAAAGATTTTTAGACTATTTATCTCTGCCAGAAAAAAATGTGGTTCCCCATTTACCTTTATTCCATGACAGAGCCACCTTGACCAAATTGATTATTGTGAGATAAGTGATTTTCTGGCTTTAATCATTATCAGGAATAGTCATGGGTATGTATAAAGTCCTCCTCCTACAGTTGCCTGGTTTATTTGCAGAACAAATGTTTATTCAGTGCCCACAAGGTGCAGGTTTACCATTGTTTCCGATCTAAAGTCACCAGCAACCAGCTGTGTCACAATAAATGGTTCTGAAAAATTCACTGTGTCACATTTGAGTGTCAGAGCAATAGAGATGCGTGGCGTGAGTCTGAAATGAATACGGATGAAAACAACTCTGGGTCAGACATCTAGCTACAACTTCCAGGTCAGAGCAAAAGCTCACAGGACCATATCACCCCTCAGTTTTCACTCATCTGGGGAGGCTGTACCAGGAGAGTCCCGAGGCTTCAGACCTCAATTCTCTTTATTTCACCCAAAAAGACACAGCTGCCACCACCCCTCTTCAGGGTGAAAGATGAACACCAACAGCAATGTCTTCCTTCTGAGCTCATTGTTCTGGGCTTTACTATACTTTCCTGAATGGCTACCTTGAGAGATACCAAAATTAGTTCATGATCAAGGCCACTGTGTGGACCAGTGGGAAAATATTATATGAAAATGTTTTCTTCCAAATGCACTTTTCTTTCTCTCTGGGACTCAAGTGTCACAGGATGCATCAAAGGATCTAACACAGAATGGAGATGCTGGAACTGGATACAAGAGTCTCTTCTCTGCGTCAAGTTTAAGGTGATTATTTAGCTAGGTTCTACAGGGCACTCAGTTGTTAGAATAGGACAAACACGAGATCGGTTACTAAGGACTGGATTTCTTGCTTGATTTCCAGTTTGTTTCTAGACAACTAATTATAACAACAAGCAATTGCTAAAATCTTGGAAATATGGATCGTGGGGCTACAAATCAAATAGTCAGAACATGATCACTTGGTGGAGATGATTACTTGCTATTCTATCTGGGAAAGTCTTACTTAACCACATGTTCTAAAATGCTAACCCCTACTATCTGCTTACAGACAGTGGAACGGACACAGCCCTGAAAATGGTGTCAAAGTTTTTCTCCAATGAAAGTTCACACTTATACCCAAAATACTGTCCAATTTCAGAAAACATGAATACTCACTTGCTTAGCCTTGGTCTTTGTGATGGTGTCAGAAATGGGTTTCTTCCTTTCCTTGACAGTAGATTTAGAAAACAATTCCTCAAATTCATGACAATCTATGGATGGTTCTTCAATTTTTTCCCAAATAAGTGAAGCACTGGAGTCTCTAAAGTTAAGCAAAAACCCATGAGAGAGGCATCAAGCTGGACTGCAGGGACAGGAGGACACAGGCACCAGAGGGGCCAGGAGAGGATGAAGGGAGGTTGGGGATGGGGGAGATCCATCCCCATCCCCTTTTCTGTAAGCTCAGCACTTGTTTAATCAACCAACATGGTGAGAAACAGCATCAACACAGGATGGAACCTTTGCCTAGAAAGGAATTCTTTCTAGGCATTGCCAGGAATTCTCAGTCATCAAGTCATTGTATAAAACATGTAAGAACCCTTTTTAGTATGGATCTCCAGGCAAGAAATGTCTGATATCTCACATTCCAACCTGACCCATAAGTTTGATGGGTTAAAAATAAATCACTTTCTGCCTACAGAGTGGCATTTCTGTCTCCCTACCACTGTCCAGCACTCATGTCATCTGACTCCTCAGTGATCACAAAGACAGGTAGGTAGTACCACCTGAAAATGAAGGTTCATTTTAAAAAGCAAAACAACAAAATAAAAGAACTTCATATAATGCATATGGAAAAAATGAGTTTGGAGCACAGCTGGAAATGATGCCTCAGCAATTAGGAGTGACTCGGAAAAGTACTCAGAGAATGGACAGCAAAGTTAGAAGCGGTGATTCTCCACTACGACTCAGAGAAGAGAAGATTAATATGAGAAATAAAGATGAGTCTAGTAAACACCCTATCTCTAAATCTGTGCCACATCACAGACAGCCACAAATTCAAAGTCATGAGAACTCGGGATAAGAAAGTCCAGGGGAAATTTAAAGGGCATGTTTTCTCTGGCACCACCCCAGGGCTCAGGGAACCAGGTTACGGACCATCCATGGGTAAGTGATACACCAGCAGCAAACCTGCTGGGAGGCATTCTTTTATGAATATCATGTCTTTCGTAAAAGTCATGTAAGTCTGTGATTTTGTGACCTCACAGTGTTGCAAATCATCTACAGAAGTGCCATGAAATGGTCAGACCTAAATCATTTCACACACAGGGTGAAATCCACACATGTGGATTTTTGTGTATCACTTTTCTGAATAGTAAAACAAGACCATGCCTTCAAAAGGATGCAGAATACATCCTCAAGGGTTTGTCTGTTTAATGATTTGATTTACTTTTATAAGTTATTTGTCAGAGTGAGGCTTTGCAAAAAGGCAACAGCTCACATAAGCTAAGAAAGATCTATCCATCAATCCTTAAAATGTCGATTAAAAATTAACCATGTTGAGGTTTGACAGAAAACAACAAAATTATGTAAAGCAATTATCCTTCAATTAAAAAAGAAATTAATTAAAAAACTATATAGACAGAAATGTGTACATTGATACACATGATTTATCACTTGGATACTTCTGGAGAAAAGTCTAAAATTGCTCCACTAAATATTGATGTAAAAATCTACAGACTAGCTTTGGAGTGGTACAGAGAGGAAACCACTTCTCTCATGTTGACAAATTATGCAAAGAGGAACGCCGCTGGTGTTACCTTCTACTATGCAGCTGAATTCTTGTCCAATATAGAGGCTTCATTGGCCGACAAGGCTCTACTGGCTGCTTCCTACTCCCTTTTTCCTGATTCATCCCAAATCCAAACAAGCCAAGAGGCAACGGAGGAGGAAGAAAGCCACACACCTGAGGTGTCGGTAAAGTGCTACTCCCAACTTGTCGTGGGAGAGGAAGGCCTGATCCAGCAGTGGGTAGGGGCGGAGGGGTTAGAGGAGGTGGAATCCCCACACCGGGAGGAGGAGGAGGAGGAGGTGGGGCAGGAGGTATTCCTTCACTGGAAAGAGGTGGGGGAGGAGAAATTCCCACTCCTGGAAGAGGGGGGGTGGGGGGTATTCCCATGCCTGGAAGAGGAGGGGGAGGAGGGATGCCCACCCCGGGAAGGGGAGGGGGAGGAGGGATGCCCACCCCGGGAAGGGGCGGGGGAGGAGGGATCCCCACCCCGGGAAGGGGCGGGGGAGGAGGGATCCCCACCCCGGGAAGAGGGGGCGCTGGAGGGATCCCCACCCCGGGAAGGGGCGGGGGAGGAGGGATCCCCACCCCGGGAAGGGGCGGGGGAGGAGGGATCCCCACCCGGGAAGGGGCGGGGGAGGAGGGATCCCCACCCCGGGAAGAGGGGCGGCTGGAGGAGGGATCCCCACCCCGGGAAAGGGGCGGGGGAGGAGGGATCCCCACCCCGGGAAGGGGCGGGGGAGGAGGGATCCCCACCCCGGGAAGAGGGCGGGGGAGGAGGGATCCCCACCCCGGGAAGAGGGGGGGCGGGAGGGATCCCCACCCCGGGAAGAGGGGGGGCGGGAGGGATCCCCACCCCGGGAAGAGGGGGGGCGGGAGGGATCCCCACCCCGGGAAGAGGGGGGGCGGGAGGGATCCCCACCCCGGGAAGAGGCGGGGCGGGAGGGATCCCCACCCCGGGAAGAGGCGGGGCGGGAGGGATCCCCACCCCGGGAAGAGGGGGGGCGGGAGGGATCCCCACCCCGGGAAGAGGGGGGGCGGGAGGGATCCCCACCCCGGGAAGAGGGGGGCGGGAGGGATCCCCACCCCGGGAAGAGGGGGGGCGGGAGGGATCCCCACCCCGGGAAGAGGGGGGGCGGGAGGGATCCCCACCCCGGGAAGAGGGGGGGCGGGAGGGATCCCCACCCCGGGAAGAGGGGGGGCGGGAGGGATCCCCACCCCGGGAAGAGGGGGGGCGGGAGGGATCCCCACCCCGGGAAGAGGGGGGGCGGGAGGGATCCCCACTCCAGGCAAAGGTAGAGGAGGGGGTGGCAGCATCTCTGGACCTAAACAAGGAGGAGGTGAGAGGCCTGCTGGACTGGGCAGTGCAGGCCCAGGTGCACCGGGGGTCAGGGGTGCTGGGGAAGCCTCGGTCCCCACGCCAGGCATCAGGGGGGAGGTCTCTGGAGGCAGAGGTGGTGCAGTGGGGATGTCACAGCCGTTTCCAGAGGAGGGGAAAGCAGAGTGCTCCTGGCTGGTTTCAAACCCAGTGTGAAGAGGATGGGAAGGCTGGGACCCCGCCTGTCCGTGACTGTCAGACCAGGGGAGGGATGCAGGCGGTGGAGGCTGGAGGGACGGCTGTGCATCAAGCTGAACTGATATTCGCCTTGGAGACACGACCAAAGAGATTTCTGAGCAGAACATGGTCTGAGGTCCCAAAGGCAAGGGCAGCCCTGCTGATTCTCCATGTGCGGTCAAGGGTAGGGGGCCCACCAGCGGGGCCCCCCCAGGAGGACGTGCTAGCACACCACCATCTTCCATCGGGGACGTCTGGATGGACTTGGCCTGTACAATCCTTTCATATCCGACATCCTTTTCGCCCAACTTGAGGGCTTCCAGACCCGTGTCTAGGGCGGGATATTGTTTCTCCAGCTCAGCTATCTTGGTCTTCAGATCCTCGATGGTCTGCTCCAGCCGCTGGATGACAGTGGCCTGACCCTCAGACTTCATGTCGCACACTTCCTGGGGGGCAACACAAACATCACAGTTGAACAGAAAATCAGGGATACTCCAAACATCAAAAACTAGACCCACCAAACTCAGCAAAATGTATTCGTTTGTTACTTCTAAAAGCTTGCTCCATGGAAACACATTATTAGTTCTACAATGTGTCCCTTCTTCTCTGCTCTTGGATTTCAAAGTGGATTACATACATGACCATGAGGTCCTAAGGCCCTTCTCTAATTAATCTTCAAATGAAATCGTGGAAGATCAGCAGACCTCAGTGAAGAGGGAAACCAAGGCTGAGTGACAGACCCACTTAATTTCACCATAGACCACTCTCCTTCTTGCCCAGTAACATCTGCTATATGAGGACATTTCCCAAAGACATTTTAAATTCTAAGTTTTAAAGTTAATTGCAACTTCTAAAGAATAATCTCTATAGGAGTCCCCAGTAAAATCATAAGAAATATTTGCAACACCCACACAAGCATGTATAGGCATGTCTTACGTGCATGTATAGAACTTATATCACACTTATTACAATTCAAATATTTTATTCAAGGCATTTCAGAAAGGGATACCTTTGGTCACCACAATTTATCACAATAGCCAAGAGCAACTGTGCCCATGTATGGGTCACTCTCACCCCCAGACGGTACCTTCCTCTCCCAAAGCATGCCATCAACCTTTCAAGGAAAAGGACTTTGGGTAGAGAAAAGGGGAAAACCCTCTCAGTAAACTGACTGCCAATAACAGATGAGTAAGAAGAAAAGAGGAGGCAGAGGAGTAGGCAGAGAAAAATGAGGAAAGCAGGAACAGGAGAAGGAAGAAGAGGGGATAGACCCCAACTGAGTGAAGCGCAGGTCAGACACCTGATCACACAGGTTCATCTGTCCCCCATCGATGTGGGGATGAGAGGGCCCAGAACTGCTTCTCCAGAGCGTCCAGGGCTTTTCACACAATACCCCAACAGAGGCCACCATCCACAGCATGGACATGTTACTACCTTCCCCACATGCGAGCCAGGCCTGCTCTTAACCTATCAACTGAGAGGTGATACAAAGATGATGCAAAGTGTGAAACTAAACTCCTATCCTGCTTGCCAAATGCTAAATCCAAAAAAAAAAGTCTCCACAAAATAAAAAATAACTTACTTTGCTATTTTTTAAAAATTCAAAACAAATATATAACCCATTTACAGTGGAAAAGCTGCAGACAGACAAGACAGAAATGGGTATTTACAATAAATGAAGCATTTTTGGTGTTATGCGTATATTTATTTAAAATCTTCACAGGTAGTTTCTTTTTGCATGGGGGTAGGGAAGGTATAAAGATAACAGTCTTAATCCTAAACCCATTATTTCTTCTCTAAAAATTCTATATTTTACTGTAATATTTCACTTGCTGAACATCAATTATGATGCTTATTAAAAGCAGAACTTGTAACTTCAAAGACAAGCACCTACACAAGGTACTTATTTCCCTATAATCAAAAAATACCAAATAGCCCTTACTGTGAAAGAAAGCTGAAAAGGAAATTAATTTACCTTTTAAGTAATAAAGAAATATAAACACTTATTATAGGCAAAATTGTGACAGGCACTTCTATTTATGGGTGTGTGTGTATGTGTGTGTGTGTGTGTATATATATATATATGTATATATATATATATATACATGAAATCTAAGTCACTATTTTTCACCAATGTCTATACAAAAGACTAAAGAATTACAATACATAGGTTGGGAAATCATGTCATATATTCTCTAAATAGTCCATGGTAAAAGAAATAACTATAATAAAATAATTTGTAATATCTTATTTAGCCATTGTAGTTAACTTCACTCTCCAATTATGATGCTAGTAAGCACAAGAAAATCCAACCTAATAAAATTATAAATATTCACTATTTTTGCCTTATGGGTTAGTAAAATATATAGATTACTTTCATTTTTCCAGTATAATCTTAGGAGTGACCATTAAGCTTAGATAAGTCTTTTTTGAGTTGTCCTGGTATGAAGTAATGCTCTCATTTTCTCATTTCTGTAATGAACATATAAAAAGGCTACTTGATAAAAGGCATGCAACTAGTATATTCTAGAAGTGTTTTCCAAAACTCAATTATTAAAAAAATTTTTTACTGGGATATAGTTGATATATGTTTCAGGTATACAACACAGGGATTTACAATTTCTAAAAAGTTATATTCCATTTACAATTACTATAAAATATTGCCTATATTCCCTGTGCTGGACTATATATCCTTGAAGCTTATTTTATACATAATAGTTTGTACCTCTTATTCTCCTACAACTATTTTGTGACTCCCCACAATCCTCTCCCCACTGATAACCACTACTCTGTCCTCTGTATATGTGAGTCTATTTCTTTTTAGTAAATACACTACATCTTCTTTATGCACTCATCTCTTGATAGAAACTTAGGTTGCTTCCATATCTTGGCAATTGTAAATAATACTGCTATGAACACTGGATGCATGTATCTTTAAAAATAAGTGCTTTATTTTTTGTTTGTTTGTTTTGTTTTTTAGGTAAATATCCAGGAGTGAAATTGCTGGGTCATACAGTAGTTCTGGTTTTTTGAGAAACCTCCATACTGTTTTCCATAGGAAACATTCCCACCAAAAGGGTACGTGGGGTCTGTTTTCTCCACATTTTTGCCATTCTCTTGTTATTATGTTCTTTTTTTAATACTTTCTTTATTATTTTATCATTATTTTTAAACTTTTACTGAAATATAGCTGATTTACAATGTTGCATTAATGTCTTCTGTACAGCAAAGTGACTCGGATATACATACCTCACTTCAGTTGCTCAGTCGTGTCCGACTCTGCGACCCCATGAACTGCAGCATGCCAGGCCTCCCTGTCCACATATATATATATATTCTGTTATTTGTGTTCTTTTTCATGATAGCCATTCTGAAACTGTGAGGTGATATCTCATTGTATCTCATTGTGGTTTTGATTTTCATTTCTCTGAGGACTTATCATGTTAAGTATATTTTCGTGTGCCTGTCGGCCATCTGTAGGTTATCTTTAGAAAAAAATTCAGGTCATTTGACTATTTTTAAATTGGTTTGTTTTTTTTTTTTGATGTTGAGTTGTATGAGCTGTTTATATAGTTTGGAAAGTAACTCCTTATCAGTCATATAATTTGCAAATATTTTCTCCCATTTAATAGATTGTCTTTTGTTTTGTTGATAGTTTCCTTTGCCATCCAAAAGCTTTTAAGATTAATTAGGTTCCATCTGTTTATATTTTATTTCTTTTGATTTAGGAGACAGATCCAAAAAATGTATTGATATGATTTGTGTCAGAGTGTTCTATTTTTATTTCCACCATTTTTATGGTTTCTGGTCTTATATTTAGGTCTTTAACCATTTTGAGTTTGTTTTTAGAGAATGTTCTAATTTCATTCCTTTTCATGTAGCTGTCCAGTTTCCCCAGCACCACTTACTTAAGAAACTGTTTGTTGTTTTTTTCTTTTCCCATCTCCTGTATATTCTTTCCTTTGTTGTAGGTGAATTTGACAATACAACCTCAGACTTATTTCTGGACTCTCCATACTCTTCCATCGATCTCTGTGTTTGTTTTTGTGCCAGTACCATACTGGTTTTGATTATTGTAACTCTGTAGTATAGTCCGAAGTCAGGGAGCCTGATTTCTCTAGTTTTGTTCTTTCTCAAGATTGTTTTGGCTATTCTTTTGTGTTTTCATACAGATTTTTATATGTTCTAGTTCTGTGAAAAACATCCTTAGCACTTTGATAGGAACTATATTGAACTGTGGATTTCCTTAAGTAGTGTGGTCATTTGAAAAATGTCAATTCTTCCAGTTCATAAACACAGTATACCTTTCCATCTGTTTGTGTCATCTTCAGTTTTGTTCAGCAATGTCTTATAGTTTCCCAAGTACAGGACTTTCATCTCCTTGAAAAAAGTGAAAGTGCAAGTCACTCAGTCATGTCTGACTCTTTGCGACCCCATGGACTATACAGTCCGTGGAATTCTCCAGGCCACAATACTGCAGTAGGTAGCCTTTCTCTTCTCCAGGGGATCTTCCAAACCCATGGATCAAACCCAGGTCTCCTGCACTGCGGGCAGATTCTTTACCAGCTGAGCCACAAGAGAAGCCCAAGAATACTGGAGTGGGTAGCCCATCCCTTCTCCAGCAGATCTTCCCAACCCAGGAATTGAACCAGGTTCTTCTTGCATTGCAAGAAGGTTTTTAACCAACTGAGCTACCAGGGAAGCCTTCAGTTCAGTTCAGTAGCTCAGTTGTGTCTGACTCTTTGTGACCCCATGAATCACAGCACGCCAGGGCTCCCTGTCCATCACCAATTCCTGGTGTTCACTCAGACTCATGTCCATCGAGTCCGTGATGCCATCCAGCCATCTCATCCTCTGTCGTCCCCTTCTCCTCCTGCCCCCAATCCTTCCCAGCATCAGAGTCTTTTCCAATGAGTCAACTCTTCACATGAGGTGGCCAAAGTATGGGGAGCTTCAGCTTTAGCATCATTCCTTCCAAAGAAATCCCAGGGTTGATCTCCTTCAGAATGGACTGGTTGGATCTCCCTGCAGTCCAAGGGACTCTCAAGAGTCTTCTCCAAAACCACAGGTCAAAAGCATCAATTCTTCAGTGCTCAGCTTTCTTCACAGTCCAACTCTCATATCCATACATGACCACAGGAAAAACCATAGCCTTGACTAGACAGACCTTAGTCGGCAAAGTGATGTCTCTGCTTTTGAATATGCTATCTAGGTTGGCCATAACTTTCCTTCCAAGGAGTAAGCATCTTTTCATTTCATGGCTGCAGTCATGATCTGCAGTGATTTTGGAGCCCCTCAAAATAAAGTCTGACACTGTTTCTACTGTTTCCCCATCTATTTCCCATGAAGTGATGGGACCAGATGCCATGATCTTCGTTTTCTGAATGTTGAGCTTTAAGCCAACTTTTTTGCTCTCCTCTTTCACTTTCATCAAGAGGCTTTTTAGCTCCTTTTCACTTTCTGCCATAAGGGTGGTGTCATCTGCATATCTGAGGTGATTGATATTTCTCCCGGCAATCTTGATTCCAGCTTGTGTTTCTTCCAGTCCAGCATTTCTCATGATGTGTAAGTTAAATAAGCAGGGTGACAATATACAGCCTTGACGTACTCCTTTTCCTATTTGGAACCAGTCTGTTGTTTCATGTCCAGTTCTAACTGTTCTAACTGGAACCAGTCCATGTCCAGGGGCTGTGACCCTGAGGAGCCACCCCGAGCCCAAGGCCAGGGCCGGCGGCCGGGAGGAGCAACCCAAGGAGCCGTGGCTGCGCAGGCACAGGAGGGCCTAGAGGAGCTATCCCACCTTGAAGGTCAGGAACCGCAGCGGTAAGGCTTGTCCAAGGTAAGGAGCAGCAGCTGTGCTTTGCTGGAGCAGCCGTGAAGAGATACCTCACGCCCAAGGTAAAAGAAACCCAAGTAAGATGGTACATGTTGCAAGAGGGCATCAGAGGGCAGACACACTGAAACCATAATCACAGAAAACTAGTCAATCTAATCACACTAGGACCACAGCCTTGTCTAACTCAATGAAACCAAGCCATGCCTGAGGGGCAACCCAAGATGGCCAGGTCATGGTGGAGAGGTCTGACAGAATGTGGTCCACTGGAGAAGGGAATGGCAAGCCACTTCAGTATTCTTGCCTTGAGAACCCCATGAACAGTATGAAAAGGCAAAATGATAGGATACCAAAAGAGGAACTCCCCAGGTCATTAGGTGCCCAATATGCTACTGGAGATCAGTGGAGAAATAATTCCAGAAAGAATGAAGGGATGGAGCCAAAGCAGAAACAATACCCAGCTGTGGATGTGACTGGTGATAGAAGCAAGATCCGATGCTGTAAAGAGCAATATTGCATAGGAACCTGGAGTGTCAGGTCCATGAATCAAGGCAAATTGGAAGTGGTCAAACGAGATGGCAAGGGTGAACATCGACATTCTAGAAATCAGCTAACTAAAATGGACTGGAATGGGTGAATTTAACTCAGATGACCATTATATCTAGTATTGTGGGCAGGAATCCCTTAGAAGAAATGGAGTAGCCATCATGGTCAACAAAAGAGTTCAAAATGTAGTACTTGGATGCAATCTCAAAAATGACAGAATGATCTCTGTTTGTCTCCAAGGCTAACCATTCAATATTACAGTAATCCAAGCCTATTATGCCCCAACCAGTAACGCTGAAGAAACTGAAGTTGAACGGTTTTACAAAGAGCTACAAGGCGTTTTAGAACTAACACCCAAAAGAGATGTCCTTTTCATTATAGGGGACTGGAATGCAAAAGTAGGAAGTCAGGAAACACCTGGAGTAACAGGCAAATTTGGCCTTGGAATGCGGAATGGAGCAAGGCAAAGACTAACAGAGTTTTGCCAAGAAAACACACTGGTCATAGCAAACACCCTCTTCCAACAACACAAGAGAAGACTACACATGGACATCACCAGATGGTCAACACCGAAATCAGATTGATTATATTCTTTGCAGCCAAAGATGGAGAAGCTCCATACAGTCAACAAAAACAAGACCAGGAGCTGACTGTGGCTCAGATTATGAACTCCTTATTACCAAATTCAGACTCAAATTGAAGAAAGTAGGGAAAACCGCTAGACCATTCAAGTATGACCTAAATCAAATCCCTTATGATTATACAGTGGAAGTGAGAAATAGATTTAAGGGCCTAGATCTGACAGACAGAGTGCCTGATGAACTATGGAATAAGGTTCGTGAAATTGTACAGGAGACAGGGATCAAGACCATCCTCATGGAAAAGAAATGCAAAAAAGCAAAATGGCTGTCTGAGGAGGCCTTACAAATAGCTGTGAAAAGAAGAGAAGCAAAAAGCCAAGGAGAAAAGGAAAGATATAAGCATCTGAATGCAGAGTTCCAAAGAATAGCAAGAAGACATAAGAAAGCCTTCTTCAGCAATCAATGCAAAGAAATAGAGGGGAAAAAAAAACATGATGGGAAAGACTAGAGATCTCTTCAAGAAAATTAGAGATACCAAGGGAACATTTCATGCAAAGATGGACTCGATAAAGGACAGAAATGGCATAGACCTAACAAAAGCAGAAGATATTAAGAAGAGGTGGCAAGAATACATGGAAGAACTGTACAAAAAAGATCTTCACAACCCTGATAATCATGATGATATGATCACTAATCTAGAGCCAGACATCTTGGAAAGTGAAGTCAAGTGGGCCTCAAAAAGCATCACTATGAACAAAGCTAGTGGAGGTGATGGAATTCCATTTGAGCTATTTCAAATCCTGAAAGATGATGCTGTGAAAGTGCTGCACTCAATATGCCAGCAAATTTGGAAAAGTCAGCAGTGGCCACAGGACTGGAAAAGGTCAGTTTTCATTCCAATCCCAAAGAAAGGAAATGCCAAAGAATGCTCAAACTACTGCACAATTGCACTCATCTCACATGCTAGTAAACTGATGCTCAAAATCCTCCAAGCCAGGCTTCAGCAATACGTGAACCGTGAACTCCCTGATGTTCAAGCTGGTTTTAGAAAAGGCAGAGGAACCAGAGATCAAATTGCCAACATCCGCTGGATCATGGAAAAAGCAAGAGAGTTCCAGAAAAACATCTATTTCTGCTTTATTGACTATGACAAAGCCTTTGACTGTGTGGATAACAAGAAACTGGAAAATTCTTCAAGAGATGGGAATACCAGATCACCTAACCTGCCTCTTGAGAAATCTGTATGCAGGTCAGGAACCAACAGTTAGAACTGGACATGGAACAACAGGGAAGCCTTAGGTAGGTATATTCCTAGGCATTTTTTTCTCCGTAATTTGATAAGTGGGATTATCTCCTTAATTTCTCTTTCTGATAGTTCATTAAGATGTATTAAAATGCCACAGATTTGTATATATTAATTTTACATCCTTCTGTTTTACCAAGTTTATTAATGAGGCCTAGTAGTTTTCCAGTGGCATCTTTAGAATTTTCTCTGTATGGTGTCATGTCATCTGCAAACAGTGAGAGTTTTACTTTTCCCTTTCCAATCTGGATTCATTTCATTTATCTTGTCTGACTGCTGTTGCTAGGACTTCCAATCATATATTAAATAAAAACGGTGGGAGTGAGCATCCTTGTCTTGTTCCTGATCTTACAGGAAATGCTTTCAGTTTTCCATCACTGAGTATGATGTTAGCTGTAGGTTTGTCATATAAGGTGTTTCTTATGTTAAGGTATGTTCACTTTATGGCCACTTTTGGAGAGTTTGTATCATGCATGGATGTTGAACTTTGTCAAAGCCTTTTTCTACATCTATTGAAATAATCATATAGTTTTATTCTTCAGTTTGTTAATGTGGTATATCATAGTGATTGATTTGAGGGTATTGAACTATCCTTGAATCCCTGGAATAACTCCTACTTGGTCATGTTTTATAACCCTTTTCATGTATTGTTGGATTCAGGTTCCTAATATTTTCTTGAGGAGTTCTGCACCCATGTTCATCAGTTATAATTTTTTTTATATCTTTGTATCAGGGTTATGCTAACCTCATGAAATGGGTTCACAAGCATTCCTTCCTCTGCAATTTTTTGGGGGGAATACTTTCAGAAAGTTTCTTGTTAAATCTTCTCTAAATCTTTGGTAAAATCCTCCTGTGAAGACATCTGATCTTGACTTTTGTTTCCTGGAAGTTTTTTGTTTTTTTTTAAATTATTGACACAATTTCATTATTAGTAATTGGTCTGCTCCTACTTTCTATTTCTTCCTGGTTCTAAGTTGAGAGATTCTACCTTGCTAAGAACTTGTCCATTCCTTATACGTCATTCATCTTATTGGTGTATAGTTGTTTTCAGTAGTGTCTTATGGTCCTTTGAATTGCTGTGGTGTCAGTTGTAACTTTTCCTTTTATTTTTTATTTTATTGATTTGGGCTGTCTCTCTTTTTTCCTGATGAATCTGGCAAAATGTTTATCAATTTTTTTTCTCTTTTCAATGAAACAGCTATTAATTTCATTGACTTTTTCTATTCTTTTTCTACTCTCTGTTTCATTTATTTCTGCTCATATCTTTATGTTTCTTTCTTTTGACTAAATTTGAGTTTTGTTTATTCTTTTTCTAGGCCCTTTATGTGTAGGGTTAGGTTGTTTATTTAAGATTTTTGTTGCTTGACAAAGTAAACTTGTATCACTATAAACTTCCCTCTTAGAACTGCCTTTATTACTGTGTTACTGTTGACTTCTCCCTTATGTCTGCTGGTATTTGCTTTTTGTGTTTAGATGCTCCTATGTTGGGGTATATTTACAATTCTTATATCTTCTTCTTGGATTGATTCCTTGATAATAATGTAATATCCTGTCTCTTTTACCAGTCTTTATTGTAAAGTCTATTTTTTCTGATACAACTATTGCTATCTTGGCTTTCTTTTCAACCTATTTGAGTGGAATACATTCTTCCATTCTCTCACTTTCAGTTTGTGTCTCCTTAGATTGAGGCAAATCTCTCGTTGGCAGGCCTGTTTTTACATTCAGCTACTTTATGTCTTTTCATTGTAGCATTTAGCTCATTTACATTGAAACTAATTTCAACATATGTTTAATTTTAACATATGTTTCTATTGCCTTTTAAAAATTCTTTGTGAGGTTGTTTTGTAGTTTTGTTTTGTTTTGTTTTTTTGTTCTTCTTTTGCTCTGTTCTCTTATATTTGATGGCTATATTTACTGTTAGGTTTGGATTCCTTTTTCTTTGTGTGTGTGTGTATCTATTACAGATTTTTAGATTGTAGTTACCATGAGGTTTTTATATTTCACTCATTATATATATATATATAGTATATTATATATATATATGATGGTTATACAATTACTGATGTCTTAATTTCAAATACATCTTTAAAACCCTGCACTTGTACTCTATGACCCTCATGATTACTGTTTGTGATGTATTTTACATCTGTTTTGTGGATCACATAGCTGCTCGTTGTAGTTATGGATGATTTTACTAGTTTTGTCTTTTAAGAATCCTACTAGTTTTTTTTTTTTTTTTTGAGTGGAAGATTTCCTACCTTTACCATATGTTTGCCTTTACTGATGAATTTTTCCTTTCCATAATTTTCATGTTTCTAGTCATAGTCTTTTCTCACTTAGATAAGTTCCTTTAACATTTGTTGTAAAGCTATTTTGGTAGTGCTGAACTCTGTGATGCGTTTAATCTATCAAATATCTGAAAGAGAACCTTGCCAGGTAGAGTATTCTTGATTGGAGGTTATTCTCCTTTATCACTTTGACTATATCATACCCCTCCCTTCTGGCTTGCAGCTTTTGTTGAAAAGTCACCCTTATGGGAATTCCCTAATTGTTACCTATTGCTCTTCCCTTGCTTTTATATTTTCTAATACTTTTAAAAAAATTTGTTTATTTTACTTTACAATATTGTATTGGTTTTGCCATACATTGACTTGAATCTGCCATGAGTGTACATGTGTTCCCCATTCTGAACACCCCTCCCACTTCCCTCCCCATACCATCCCTCTGGGTTATCCCAGGGCACCAGTCCTGAGCGTCATCATACAGAGTCCCCCTGTATCACGCATCAAATCGGGACAGGCAATTCGTTTCACATATATTTTACATGTTTCAATGCCATTCTCCCATATCATCCCACCCTTGCCCTCTCCGACAGAGTCCAAAAGACTATTCAATACATCTGTGTCTCTTTTGCTGTCTAGCATACAGGGTTATCATTCCCTTCTTTCTAAATTCCATATATATGCATATTGGAGAAGGAAATGGCAACGCACTCCAGTGTTCTTGCCTGGAGAATCACAGAGACAGGGAGCCTGGTGGGCTGATGTCTATGGGATCGCACAGAGTCGGACACGACTGAAGCAACTTAGCAGCAGCATACTGTATTGGTGTTTTTCTTTCTGGCTTACTTCACTCTGTATAATAGGCTCCAGTTTCATCCACCTCATTAGAACTGATTCAGACGTATTCTTTTTAATGGCTGAGAAATATTCCATTGTGTATATGTACCACAGCTTTCTTATCCATTCATCTGCTGATGGACATCTAGGTTGCTTCCATGTCCTGGCTATTATAAACAGTGCTGTGATGAACATTGGGACATACGTGTCTCTTTCAATTCTGGTTTCCTTAGTGTGTATGCCCAGCAGTGGGATTGCTGGGTTGTATGGCAGTTCTATTTCCAGTTTTTTAAGGAATCTCCACACTGTTCCCATAGTGGCTGTACTAGTTTGCATTCCCACCAACAGTGTAAGAGGGTTCCCTTTTCTCCACACCCTCTCCAGCATTTATTGCTTGTAGACTTTTGGATCCCAGCCATTCTGACCGGTGTGAGAGGGCACCTCATTGTGGTTTTGATTTGCATTTCTCTGATCATGAGTGATGTTGAGCATTTTTTCACGTTTGTTAGCCATCTGTATATCTTCTTTGGAGAAATGTCTGTTTAGTTCTTTGGCCCATTTTTTTGATTGGGTCATTTATTTTTCTGGAATTGAGTTGCAGGAGTTGCTTGTACATTTTTGAGATTAATTCTTTGTCCGTTGCTTCATTTGCTATTATTTTCTCCCATTCTGAAGGCTGTCTTTTCACTTGCTTAGAGTTTTCTTTGTTGTGCAGAAGCTTTTAAGTTTAATTAGGTCCCATTTGTTTATTTTTGCTTTTATTGCCAATATTCTTGGAGGTGGGTCATAGAGGATCCTGCTGTGATTTATGTCAGAGAGTGTTTTGCCTATGTTTTCCTCTAGGAGTTTAATAGTTTCTGGTCTTACATTTAGACCTTTAACCCATTTTGAGTTTATTTTTGTGTATGGTGTTAGAAAGTGTTCTAGTTTCATTCTTTTACTAGTGGTTGACCAGTTTTCCCAGCACCACTTGTTAAAGAAATTGTCTTTAGTCCATTGTATATTCTTGCCTCCTTTGTCGAAGATAAGGTGTCCACAGGTGTGTGGATTTATCTCTGGGCTTTCTGTTTGTTCCACTGATCTATATTTCTGTCTTTGTGCCAGTACCATACTGTCTTGATGACGGTGGCTTTGTAGTAGAGACTGAAGTCAGGCAGGCTGATTCCTCCAGTTCCATTCTTTCTCAAGATTGCTTTGGCTATTCAAGATTTTTTGTATTTCCATACAAATTGTGAAATTATTTAGGTAGGTGTTTCTTTAAGTAGATATATTCCTAAGTATTTTATTCTTTTCATTGCAATGGTGAATGGAATTGTTTCCTTAATTCCTGTTTTCTCATTATTAGTGTATGGAATGCAAGGGATTTCTCTGTGTTGATTTTATATCCTGCAACTTTACTATATTCATTGATTAGCTCTAGTAATTTTCTGGTGGAGTCTTTAGGGTTTTCTATGTAGAGGATCATGTCATCTGCAAACAGTGAAAGTTTTCCTTCTTCTTTTCCAATCTGGATTCCTTTTCTTTTTCTGCTCTGACTGCTGTGGCCAGAACTTCCAAAACTATATTGAATAGTAGTGGTGAGAGTGGGCACCCTTGTCTTTTTCCTGACTTTAAGGGAAATGCTTTCAATTTTTCACCATTGAGGATAATGTTTGCTGAGGGTTTGTCATATATAGCTTTTATTATGTTGAGGTATGTTCCTTCTATTCCTGCTTTGTGGAGGGTTTTTTTTTTTATCATAAATGGATGTTGAATTTTGTCAAAGGCTTTCTCTGCATCTATTGAGGTAATCATATGGTTTTTATTTTTCAATTTGTTAATGTGGTGTATCACATTGATTGATTTGCGGATATTGAAGAATCCTTGCATCCCTGGGATAAAGCCCATTTGGTCATGATGTATGATCTTTTTAATATGTTGTTGGATTCTGCTTGCTAGAATTTTGTTAAAAATTTTTGCATCTATGTTCATCAGTGAAATTGGCCTGTAGTTTTCTTTTTCTGTGGCATCTTTGTCAGATTTTGGTATTAGGTGGTGGCCTAATAGAATGGTGGTTTTGGTATTATGATGGTGGCCTCATAGAATGAGTTTGGATATTTACCTTCCTCTGCAATTTTCTGGAAGAGTTTGAGTAGGATAGGTGTTAGCTCTTCTCGAAATTTTTAGTAGAATTCAGCTGCGAAGCCATCTGGTCCTGGGCTTTTGTTTGCTGGAAGATTGCTGATTACAGTTTCAATTTCCGTGCTTGTGATGGGTCTGTTAAGGTTTTCTATTTCTTCCCGGTTCAGTTTTGGAAACTTGTACTTTTCTAAGAATTTGTGCATTTCTTCCACGTTGTCCATTTTATTTGCATATAGTTGCTGATAATAGTCTCTTATGATCCTTTGTATTTCTGTGTTGTCTGTTGTGATATCTCCATTTTCATTTCCAATTTTGTTGATTTGATTTTTCTCCCTTTGTTTATTAATGAGTCTGGCTAATGGTGTGTCAACTTTCTCTCAAAGAACCAGCTTTTGGTTTTGTTGATTTTTGCTATGGTCTGTTTCTTTTGCATTTATTTCTGCCCTAAGTTTTAAGAATTCTTTCCTTCTACTATCCCTGGGGTTCTTCATTTCTTCCTTTTCTAGTTGCTTTAGGTGTAGAGTTAGGTTATTTATTTGAGTTTTTTCTTGTTTTTTGAGGTATGCCTGTATTGCTATGAACCTTCCCCTTAGTACTGCTTTTACAGTGTCTCATAGGTTTTGGTTGTTGTGTTTTCATTTTCACTCATTTCTATGCATATTTTTATTTATTTCTTCTCTAATTTGTTGGTTATTCAGCAGCGTGTTGTTCAGCCTCCATATGTTGGGATTTTTAATAGTTTTTCTCCTGTAATTGACATCTAATCTTACTGCACTGTGGTCAGAAAAGATGCTTGGAAGGATTTCAATTTTTTTGAATTTACCAAGGCTAGATTTATGGCTCAGGATGTGATCTATCCTGGAGAAGGTTCTTGGAGAAGGCTCTTTGGCTTGGTCCTCTATAGAATTCTGCACTTCCTGGACTTGGCAACTGTTTCCTTTTCCCAGGTTGGGGATGTTTCCTGCTATTATGATTTCAAGTATGTTCTCGGCCCCTTGCTCTTTTCCTCCTTCTGGGACCCCTACAAAGAGAATATTAGGATTCTTGATGTTGTCCCAGAGGTCTCAAACTGTGCTCATTTCTTTTCATTCTTTTTTTTAAATATAAATTTATTTAATTGGAGGCTAATTATTTTACAATTTTGTATTGGTTTTGCCATACATCAACATCATTCTTTTTTTTCTGTTCAGGACCAGCTATTTCTACTAGTCCATCTTTCAGCTTGCTGATCCATTCCTTTGTATTACTTGCTCTACTTTTGATTTATTCTGGTTTATTTTTCATTTCAGTTATTGTATTCTTCATATCTGTTTGGTTGTTCTTTGTATTTTCTAACTCTTTGCTAAAAACTTCTAACACCTCTCTCTCTGCATTCATTCTTCTCCCAACTTCTTTGATTATCTTTACAATCATTACCCAGAACCACTTCTGGGGTAGGTTACCTATCTCCACTTCACTCAGTTCTTCTTCTGGGGTTTTGCCTCGTCCCTTCATCTGGAATATTTTGCCTTGTCACCTCATTTTGCCTAACTTGTTGTTTTTATTTTTATGAGTCCTTGGAGAAGGAGCCTTTTGCAGGAGACATCGTCCCAGCAGCATACTTCCCTGTGGTCACCAGAGCCATATGCTCTAGGGGATCTCCTTAAGAGGTCTGTCTGGGCCTTTCTCTTGTGGCAGGCTGACTGTTGTGAGTGGTCCAGCAAACCTGGTTGGCTCTTGGTCTATTTGGTTACCTGGTGTGCCTTGGGCCGAGGCTGCTGGCCAGTAGTTGGCAGAAGTGGGTCACCAGGCAGCTGACTACAGAATCACAGGGGATTCCAGGGTGTGCTGGCTCGCTGGTGGGTGCATTGAGGGTCCAGGGATGTTGCCTGCCCACTGATTAGTGAAACCAGGTCCTAGGGCAAGTTCCAGCCTACTGGTGCTGATGGGCAGAACCAGGTCCTGAGGTCAGGTTGCCAGGCCCCAGGGCTCCTAAAGCAGGTGTCAGATCACTGGTGGGTGAGGCCAGTTCCTGACAAACTTTTCTGTGGGTCCTGAGTTCCCTTGAAACTTGTGCTGGCCTGCTACTTGGAGGGCTGACCTGCTAGTGGGAGAGCCAGTTCGCAGATGGGCATTTTCTTATGGCTGGTGTGTGCATGCTCGTGGGCAGAGATGTCCAGCGGCAGATAATGGGCTCAAGGCGTCTTCAGGAAGCCTATCTGCTGATGGGTGGGGCTGCGTTCATGCCTAGTTAGCTGCTTGGCGAGAGGTGTCCCAACACGGGTGTCAGAATGGCCCTTGCCAGCACCAGTGTCCACATGGTAGAACACACTCCCCAAATAACTTCCACCAGCATCTATGTCCCCAGGGTAAGCTGCAGTGAGAGAAAGTGAACTCAGGGTCCTTCTACCCTGCCATCTTGCACATTCTCTCCTAAATTTTTTTTTTAATTGAAGCATAGTTGATTTACAATGCTGTGTTAATTTCTGCTCTATAGTGATTCGGTTACACACACACACACACACACACACACACACAGAGTTTTTTGTGTTCTTTTCCCTTATGTTTTTTTCACAGGATATTGAACATATTTCCCTGTGCTAGACAGTAGGCCTTCTTGTTTACCCATCCTATTTTTAATAGCTGACATCTGCTAACCCCAAACTCCCACTCCATCACTCCCACCTTGACCCCCCCTTGGAAACTCCAGATATATCCTCTAGGTCTGTGAGTCTGCCAAACTTAATTCTTTTAAAAAAATTTTATTTATTTATTTATTTATGTTTTTAATTGAAGGATAATTGCTTTACAATATTGTGTTGGTTTCTGCCGTACATCAACATGAATCAGCCACAGGTATACATATGCCCCCTCCCTCTTAAACCTCCCTCCTAGTTCCCACCTCATCCCACCCCTCTAGATTGTCACAGAGCAGCGGTTTGAGCTTCCTGAGTCCTGCAGCCAGTTCCCATTGGCTGTCTATTTCCATGTGGTAGTGTATATGTTTCCATGCTACTCTCTCCATTTGTCCTACCCTCTCCTCCCCCACCCCGAAACTTAATTCTTAAACATTATTACTTTAGCCAGCTATTTTTCATCATAAATTCAGGTATAGTAAAGGCAGTATAAAAAGTAAAAGCCATGAAGAAGAGGAGGAGGAGGAGAGACTGATTCTAAATCAGGTTCTCACTTTAAAATTAAAATAAACAAAAATTTAAAGGGAGACGTCCCTGGTGATCCAGTGGTCCACTGCAAGGGGCCCAGGTTCAAACTCTAGTCCTGGAACTGTGATCCCCTAGGCTGCACGGTACAACCAAAACTAAATATTTTTTTAAAAAAAATAAAAGGAGAAAAGGAAAAAATTAATCTTTGCAATTTTGCAGAGAATCTATATAATAATCCTTAAAAATGGAAGTTAACAAATTTATTTTACTCAATACAGTAATATATTTTATATATCACCAATTTTGAGATTGTTTCTATTCTAAAATATTGATTCAACCCTCTAAATCATTACAAGTTGTAAAATCTGCCATCCACTCCAGCTGAAAAATTATAAACAATAAGTTGGCCAAAATTCTTCCATTTTTGTATATATTATATGTGGGTGGTATTGGTTAGTTCTTATAAGTTATTTTAAACACTAGCATATCATCAGAAATTGTCATTAAAAAAAATAATAATAACAATAATATGTTCACCAAAGTATTTCTCAAGTACAAGATTATCTATTTCCCAGAAAAAGGAACATTACTGTCTTAAGGCTAAACCTCACAAAGAAAGTCAAGATACATTCAAGGAAAGCTTTTCTGAAAGGTTTATTTGCTCATCTTTGAAACTTTATTATGTTTACTGTGTAGGTGATATACTTTCAGAGCCTAGAATATAAAACCACTTATTAGTAAGTTAACACTGTGGTAATTTATTCTGTAAATGTTAATATTAAATATGTAATTGATTTTCTACAATATTCAGATTTTCAAGTTCTGTGAAATTCTCAGGCCACATTATTGTCAAGTTAGGATACCTCTAGATAGCTGTAAAATTTGAATTCTACTCTTTACAGAAAAAGATAAATTTTCTTATTTGTCAAGCTCTACATTAGAAAACACACTACAGCTTTGGAGAAAGCCAATGCGATTCCAAATTTACAATAAGGCAACATATGCTGTGCATACTCCTACAGGAAAGAAACCCAGATTTTTAAATAGATAAGATTATGCACAGAAATAAAGAGCAATCAACTTCAAGTTTGAAACAGAATTTCAAGAAAGAAGGAAATATCAGAACATATGGTAACTGGTAAATAACTTACCCCTAGCTCCTTAAAGTAGAACATATAATGGAAAAGGAGAGTCATAGAGAGAGCTAAAGAAGCACCTCCGGAATCCTCGCAATGAAAAAGATAATTAATTGCTGATTATGCAATATTTCTGAACTGCAATGGAAATGACTAGTCTCTTCCAAGCCCTTCACTGCACAAATGAGAAATGTGAGGGGATGGGGCAAGGGATCAGGTAGATCTCATCATCAGCTGTGTTACTTTCAACAGAATTGATAATTGACAGAAGATTGATTGATAATTGATTCCAACAGTAATTGATTGTCTGCAGCAGGAATTAAGCAAAGAAGATAAGGAAAGATATAAGCATCTTAACGCAGAGTTCCAAAGATTAGCAATGAGAGATAAGAAAGTGTTCCTAAGCAATCAATGCAAAGAAATAGAGGAAAACAACAGGATGGGAAAGACTAGAGATCTCGTCAAGAAAATTAGAGATACCAAGGGAACATTTCATGCAAAGATGGGCTCGATCAAGGACAGAAATGCTATGGACCTAACAGAAGCAGAAGATATTAAGAAGAGGTGGCAAGAATACACAGAAGAACTATACAAAAAAGATCTTCATGACCAAGATAATCACGATGGTGTGATCACTCAACTAGAGCCAGACATCTTGGAATGTGAAGTCAAGAGGGCCTTAGAAAGCATCACTACGAACAAAGCTAGTGGAGGTGATGGAATTCCAGTGGAGCTATTTCAAATCCTGAAAGATGATGCTGTGAAAGTGCTGCACTCAATATGCTAGCAAATGTGGAAAACTCAGCAGTGGCCACAGGACTGGAAGAGGTCCGTTTTCATTCTAATCCCAAAGAAAGGAAATGCTAAAGAATGCTCAAACTACCGCACAATTGCACTCATTTCACATGCTAGTAAAGTAATGCTCAAAATTCTCCAAGCCAGGCTTCAGCAATACGTGAACCATGAACTTCCAGATGTTCAAGCTGGTTATAGAAAAGGCAGAGGAACCAGAGATCAAATTGCCAACATCCGCTGGATCATTAAAAAAGCAAGAGAGTTCCAGAAAAACATCTATTTCTGCTTTATTGACTATGCCAAAGCCTTTGACTGTGTGGATCACAAGAAACTGTGGAAAATTCTGAAAGAGAAAGGAATACCAGACCACCTGACCTGCCTCTTGAGAAATCTGTATGCAGGTCAGGAACCAACAGTTAGAACTGGACATGGAACAACAGACTGGGTCCAAATAGGAAAAGGAGTATGTCAAGGCTGTATATTGTCACCCTGCTTATTTAACTTCTATGCAGAGTACATCATGAGAAACGTTGGCCTGGAAGAAGCACAAGCTGGAATCAAGATTGCCGGGAGAAATATCAATAACCTCAGATATGCAGATGACACCACCCTGATGGCAGAAAGTGAAGAGGAACTAAAAAGCCTCTTGATGAAAGTGAAAGAGGAGGGGGAAAAAGTTGGCTTAAAGCTCAATAATCAGAAAATGAAGATCATGGCACCTGGTCCCATCACTTCATGGGAAATAGATGGGGAAACAGTGGAAACAGTGGCAGACTTTATTTTTGGGGGCTCCAAAATCACTGCAGATGGTGACTGCAGCCATGAAATTAAAAGATGCTTCCTCCTTGGAAGGAAAGTTATGACCAACCTAGGTAGCATATTGAAAAGTAGAGACATTACTTTGGCAACAAGATCTGTCTAGTAAAGGCTATGGTTTTTCCAGTGGTCATGTATGGATGTGAGAGTTGGACTGTGAAGAAAGCTGAGTGCCAAAGAATTGATGCGTTTGAACTGTGGTGTTGGAGAAGACTCTTGAGAGTCCCTTGGACTGCAAGGAGATCCAACCAGTCCATTCTGAAGGAGATCAGCCCTGGGTGTGCATTGGAAGAACTGATGCTAAAGCTGAATCTTCAGTACTTTGGCCACCTCATGCAAAGAGTTGACTCATTGGAAAAGCCTCTGATGCTGAGAGGGATTGGGGGCAAGAGCAGAAGGGGACAACAGAGGATGAGATGGCTGGATGGCATCACCGACTCGATGGACATGAGTTTGAGTGAACTCCAGGAGTTGGTGATGGACAGGGAGGCCAGGAGTGCTGGGATTCATGGGGTCGCAAAGAATCGGACATGACTGAGCGACTGAACTGAACTGAACTGAGCAGTAATTGATAATCTGACTGGAGGGAAGGTTACAGTACCTGTCACTAGTGAATAACAAGAGTGGAAGTATTAAATAGCATGTTTGAGAAACAGGTCAGAAAAAAATGGAAACAAACAGTCTCTTTGGTTCTCTCACATCTTCTGAATGTTCTCTCTCATTACTTGATTTGTGGCAAGGTCCTGCAATAACTCTAAAGCAAAATATTCCTGAGCTGTCCCAATTACTGCAAAGAAGAACAATCTCATCATAGTTTCCCTTCATTGATGATACTGCAATAAACTGCTCACCTCCTAGCCACCCTTCTGGATGGACACCTATTCAGCCTGTAAGGTAATTAAGCTTGCAAAGAACAGCACTCACAGCAAGTCTGGTGGAATGGCTTAGGGGTGGGGTGTTTGCTCGGCTCAGCTCTCGGCCGCTCAGTCGTGTACAACCCTATGAAATGCCATGGGCTGTAGCCCGCCAGGCTCCCCTGTCCACGAAATTTTCCAGTCAATAATTCAAGAGTGGGTTGTGATTTCCTACTCTAAGAGGTCTTCCCAGATCAGGGGTCAAACCCACGCCTTCTGCATCTCCTGCACTGGCGGGCAGATTCTTTACCACTACGCCACCTGCTGAGCTAACAGCTAACATCTTGAGAGCCTCCTATGTGCCAGGGGCTCTTTTAGGCTACATTTGTGCATTTAAATCTCACAAAATTTTATGAGACTCATTATTCCCTATTTGTAGAAGAGGAAATTAAGGCACAGAGAACAGAATACATTGCAGACGTTTCCCCGGTAAAAGTGAGGTAACTGGGATTTGTGCATAGAAAAACTGTTTCAAAGCTCAATCCTCATCACTTGGGGTGAATAGAAACAGAATTTCTACCACTCCCCAACAACCACCTCTACTCCTGACAGTGTGGACCCCTCCATACCTATTTGTTTATCAAACACGTGCTGATCTGCCTCAAAATGTCAGGTACTATGTTAGACACTGGAGAGACAGGTAGAATGGAGGAGTCTAGCTTTAAGGGGGACAGTTGTCTATGAGACGCACATAATACAACAGTTATGGGAGAGCAAGGTAAGTACAGAGTCCCAGAGTAGAGCCATCAAAGGAGTCAGGAGGGAGGCCTCTTGGGGAACACAGAGAAGAGGGAGTGAAGTCTAACATGAGTTTAGATTAAGAAATATGTATTCAGTGAATTAAAAAGGGGCAGTAGGCATAAGAAGGAAAGATATCAAAGACAGACATGAAGGATGCTAAAGTTTTCAGAAAATGCTTTCAGGATGTCTTTTTAAGGTCAGAACAAACTGAACATCTAGGAAATAGTGGGTGATGGGGCTCAAGGCAGAAGATGGCAAGGGAAAGCCCTGCGTGTCACTCAGGTATGAGTCTTGTCTCTGACACCATGAGCAGAGAGCATACATGAGTACGTTCAGATTTCAGAAGCACAGCTCGGTAGGTTAACTTTTTTTTTTTTTCTAATTCTGTAATACAACATAGACTAAATACCTTAGCAGAATCACTTGACATCTTGCAAATCACTTCATATCTACAGAAGAGCCCAGGACCTTACAATTCCTTGTATTTCCTTCAATAAAGACCACAAATACCTTACACATAGTATATCAGCAGACAACCAATAGTGCAGTAAAGGAAAAACATCCTTTGTAAGTTATTAACTTTTATCACCTGCTATCCCTTTAGAGCAGCTGCTTGATCTGTTTGCCCCTCTCATGAGTCATCAATGGTAAAGATTGGAGATCTCTCCAAAACTAGAGATACCAAGGGAATATTTCATGCAAAGATGGGCACAATAAAGGACAGAAACAGTATGAACCTAACAGAAGCAGAAGATATTAAGAAGCGGTGGCAAGAATACATAGGACAACTACACCAAAAAAGATCTTAATGACCCAGATAACCACGATGGTATGATCTCTCACCTGGAGCCAGGCATCCTGGAGTGTGAAGTCAAGTGGGCCTCAGAAAGCATTACTATGAACAAAGCTAGTGGAGGTGATAGAATTCCAGCGGAGCTACTTCAAATCCTGAAAGATGATGCTGTGAAAGTGCTGCACTCAATATGCCAGCAAATTTGGAAAACTCGGCAGTGGCCACAGGACTGGAAAAGGTCTGTTTTTATTCCAATCCCAAAGAAAGGCAATGCCAAAGAATGTTCAAACTATCACACAATTGCACTCATCTCACACGCTAGCAAAGTAATGCTCAAAATTCTCCAAGTTAGGCTTCAACAGTACATGAATCAAGAAATTCCAGATGTTCAAGCTGGATTTAGAAAAGGCAGAGGAACAAGAGATCAAATTGCCAACATTCGTTGGATCATAGAAAAAACATGAGAGTTCCAGAAAATCATATACTTCTACTTTATTGACTATGCCAAAGCCTTTGACAGTATGGATCACAATAAACTGGAAAATTCTGAAAGAGATGGGAATACCAGACCACCTTACCTCCTGAGAAATCTGTAGGCAGTTCAAGAAGCAACAGTTAGAACTGGACATGGAACAATGGACTGGTTTCAAATTGGGAAAGGAGATTGTCAAGGATGTATATTGTCACCCTACTTATTTAGCTTATATGCAGAGTACATCATGTGAATTGCCAGGCTGAATGAAGCACAAGCTGGAATCAAGATTGCTTGGAAAAATATCAGTAACCTCAGATATGCAGATGACACCACCCTTATGAAGGAGAAGAAAAACTAAAGAGTTTCTTGATGAAAGTGAAAGAGAAGCGTGAAAAAGCTGGCTTAAAACTCAATATTTAAAAGACTAAGATCATGGCATCTGGTCCCATCATATCATGGCAAATAGATGGGGAAACAATGGAAACAGTGACAGACTTTATTTTCTTGGGCTCCAAAATCACTGCAGATGGTGACTGCAGCCAGGAAATTAAAGATGCTTGCTCCTTGGAAGAAAAGCTATGACCAACCTAGATAGCATATTAAAAAGCAGAGACATTACTTTGCCAACAAAGGTCCATCTAGTCAGAGCTATGTTTTTTCCAGTAGTCATGTACGGATGTGAGCATTGGACCATAAGGAAAGCTGAGCACTGAAGAACTGACGCTTTTGAACTGCGGTGCTGGAGAAGACTCTTAAGAGTCCCTTCGGTTTCAAGGAGATCCAACCAGTCCATCCTAAAGGGAATCAGTCCTAAATATTCACTGGAAGGACTGATGCTGAAGCTCCAATACTTTGACCACTTGATGTGCAGAACTAGTCATTAGAGAAGACCTTGATGCTGGGAAAGATTGAAGGTGGGAGGAGAAGGGGATGACAGAGGATGAGATGGTTAGATGGCATCACCGACTCAATGGACATGAGGTTGAGCAAGGTCCGGGAGTTAGTGATGGACAGGAAAGCCTTGGGCGCTGCAGTCCATGCGGTCGTAAAGAGTCAGAAATGACTGAGTGACTGAACTGAACTGACTCTTAGAAGGACTGGTGCTGAAGCTGAAGCTCCAGTACTTTGGCCACCTGATGCCAAGAGCCAACGCGTTGGAAAAGACTCTGATCCTAAGAAAGACTGAGGGCAGGAAGAGAGGTGGACCACAGAGGATGAGATAGCTGGGTGGTATCATTGACTCAATGGACGTAAGTCTTGATCAAACTACAGGAGGTAGTGAAGGACAGGGAAGCCTGGTGCGCTGCAGTCCCTGGGTTGTAAAGAATCAGACATGACTTAGCAACTGAACAAGCAGAGGAAAAGCTCAGTAGGTTAAGGACACAACTTCATTTCACCTCCAAGTCCTACTGCCCCAGAAAGATAGTGCTAAGTCGTGTCTGACTTGTGATCTCATGAACTGTAGCCCACCAGGTTCCTTTGTCCATGGGACTCTCCAGGCAAGAACACTGGAGTGGGTTGCCATTTCTTCTCCAGGGAAACTTCCAACTCAGGAATTGAACACAGGCCTCCCGCATTGCAGGCAGATGCTTTACTGACTGAGCTACATGGGAAGCTTCCAAGAGAAGAGTAAAAACAGTATGTGAGCTCCACGGCTTTTTGCACATTCACACCTCAGACTGTAACTGTTTTCCAGATGCCTGCTGCTTTTCACTCTTAAAACTGTGGGAACAGTTTCTCCTGTTTTTTTAATCTCTAAAACTAAAATGTCTAATTTGTTTCCTCTGAGCTAGGGGGAGTTTCCATAAAATGAAAACGTACTTTCCAGAAGAATTCTATCTTCCACTTAACACATAATGGGGAACACCTTGCCAAAACAGCACCCATTTCCCATGCTTCCACAGGGGGATGACTGTGTCTCCCCCTTCCCAACGACCCCTACCCACCCCCCACCACCACCCCCAGAGTCACTGCACCAATGTGTTGATAATCCACCTAAGAACATTCAGAGTCTGAGGTAAACTTCAAGGAAGAACAACCTATGTTTCTAGACCACAACCACCTCTTTCTGTCTCCCCTTGAACCCCTCTTTTTCTTACTCTGGTCTCCACTGTGGTTGTTTACCTGTCTTGTAAATTGTTGTTTTGTAGGTCTGTAATTAACATGTGACTTCACATCACTTATTGCCTTAGAGTTTAAAAGGAATGCCCTTTTCCCCAAGTCTTTAATATGTCTAAGTCACTCTCTCTCATGCAATTCAAGTTGCTTGTTTTCATGTCTCCATCACTATTCCTTCAAAATCACATCCCTTACCCCTTTGTTTGATCTGACCAAGTCTTCTATTACTCGCTGAACTTGTCTACGTCATAACACAGGTGAGTAACCCCTCAAGCACCATCAACCAGGCTACATTACTTCATCACACGTGTTCCCTTGATGTGCCTCTAAATAAACATGTATCTGAAACTAACAATAAACTGTACGAGCAGTCATTGTATAAAGAGCACCATAAAGGATATTCTGAAAGGAGAACCAATAGAAAAGAACACTCAGTTCCTCAATTAAGTTTGCAATCCAACTGGGCACTGAGAGGACTGATCAAAGCAGGATCCTGGGGGAAAAGTTTTAAGCCAATTTCAAAGGAAATTAAAACTGGACTGAGTTCAAATCGTACACATTTTCCTGACCTTTGAGAATTTATTTGCATACAATGTAAAGGGTGACAGAGTACTAATTTTGTTTAATGTTTTCATTATCTAACACTCTGTATCAGATGTGACTGTTCTCAATAAATACCGTATTGTGTAGGAAGACCCAACTTTCAATTTCTTGATGTCTATCCAAAGCTAGAATTTTCAAAGGTCAAATTTTATTCTATTTACCTTTCAGCTAGTCCATTTACATCAGAAAGATGTTGAGAGTCTTAGGACAATGCTTTGAAGCACATATTTTATATGTAACTTCAAAAGCAAAAAATAAGCTAAAAACTGGGCAGTAACCAATTGAACTACCATAAATCTTTAACATAGGAGTAAACATTTTTAGAGACTATAACTGACATTTGGCTATTTACATATTGTAGCATGTAAATGAATTTACAGTTTAAATAGTATTTCAAATGCCAAAGAATAAAAAGACATACAGAATACAGACAGTCCTGTTTCTGTCTTATGACATAACTCTTTAGCTAGGGCAGCTTTCAAATCATATTAGTGGTTTAGTCACTAAATCATGTTAGACTCTTGAGACCCCGTGGACTGTAGCCCACCAGGCTCCTCTCTCCATGGGATTCTCCAGGCAAGAATACTGGAGTGGGTTGCCATTTCATCCTCCAGGGGATCTTCCCAACCCAGGAGTCAAACCCAGGTCTCCTGCATTGCAGGCAGACTCTTTACCGACTGAGCTACAAGGGAAGCCCCTCAAATCGTATTATTTGAATTCAAATAATCAATAAGTGACGGAGAAGGCAATGGCAACCCACTCCAGTACTCTTGCCTGGAAAATCCCATGGATGGAGGAGCCTGGTAGGCTGCAGTCCATGGGGTTGCTAAGTCGGACATGACTGAGTGACTTCACTTTCACTTTTCACTTTCATGCATTGGAGAAGGAAATGGCAACCCACTCCAGTGTTCTTGCCTGGAGGATCCCAGGGACAGGGGAGCCTGGTGGGCTGTTGTCTATGGGGTCACACAGAGTCGGACACAACTGAAGTGACTTAGCAATAGCAATCAATAAGTGAAGTCTAAAGAAGGTAGCTTTGTTTAAAAACTTCCTAACCCATGGGCCTTGGGTGACAGCACTGGAGGGTAGTAGTGGGTCTCTCTCCATGTGCACAGATAACTCCTGCACCTTCCACCCCTCCCAGCAAGAAGAGGCATTAGGAATCATGGGCCTTGTCTAGGGATATGGAGTTCTCAGAATTATTAAGTACAGAGAGAGAAAAAGTCAAAACTAATTCAATATACTCCAGAGCACTTGAATGGAGAGAACAGGCGCCTGAAGAGAACAGAGTGAACGCACCAGCCACATCACCTCCACAGAGGGACCAACCCTCTGCGTTCATCACATCCATCAGTCACAGGGCAAACTGGCCAGAAGCCTCCCACTTCCTCTGCAAGGGCAGCTGACAGACAGACTGCTGTCTAGTAACTAGAAGCAAGGCGCGTTACACAAAAGACAGAGCTGCACCTTTTTCAAGAGTAGTGAGGCACTGAAGTTTGAGAAATGGACACAATTTAGCAGAAAGTTAAACATGTATCTTTGATCCAGTCAGCTTCAATCTAAGCTTCTAAAACAAATCTTGACATCAGACTCTTATGTAAGGTATAAATAGGATAATGTAAATTTCTCACCTCATCATTGGATGATTCTGGCATGAGACGGTATCAAATAGCCATAGGAAAATTACATGTGTAAAAGTCTAGATTTTTTCATACTGGAGAGAACATGAGGTACAAAGTCAAACCTCTTGTTCAAATCATGACTCTTACCCTTTATCAATTTTTGACCTAAAGCAAGTTAATTTCTATAAATGTCATTTCCCTATCAGTTAAATATGAATTAATGAAAATGCCTTTAAAGGGTTATTATAAGAATTGCCTAAGACAATACAGTGAAACAACAGGTGCACAGTACACAGGTTTCTAGTTTCCCACATCCCTCTTAGGGCTGTTGTTTCAGGTTTTATGAAACAGACACATATCATCTCAAAAAAGAACCCGTCCTCAAGTAAACTAATGACAAACAGCCAGTGACTCCAAGAGTAAGTGATGTCATTACTGAGTGCTTGGCTTCAACTGCCTCCCAATTAATTTACTGCATTTTCCAGTTTCTAGATACTTCATTGGTAACAAGGAAATGAGAAGGTATGAAATTCAAATTAGTCTGTTTTGCTTATAAGTTTCCAGGCTATAACATCAGGTGTTTTAAAATTACCCAATTCATCAGGTTTTCCACATACTATTGGTTCAAAGCTCAAGAAAAATGGAAAATCACTATAATTTTATACACACACATGAATATCTACCTTATATTATTCTATATGAAATCTTAATCCACAGAGCATTGTTGTATGTGTTGATAGTGTAGAATACTTTTTGTTCAGGTTTTCTTTGGGATTATAATTTCTTTGGGATTATCAATGTAACAGAGAATTCAATACTATGCACCCTGAACTAGATAAGAACTAGAAAAATCTAACATATTGTCTCAAATTACAACTTAGTCATGACAAAAAACTGCTGCAAGAATAATGAGATATTTTGAGGGCACAAATTTTTCTGATTATTTCTTTTTACTTCTCTTCACTGTATTCACTCTTGGCTAATCACTAAACTTAGATAGCATCACTGACTCAATGGACATGAATCTGAGCAAACTCCAGGAGATAGAGAAGGACAGGGAAGCTTGGCATGATGCAGTCCATGGGGTCACAAAGAGTCGGACACGACTTAGTGACTGAACAACTACAAGGTAATGAACTTCCAGCTGAGTCCACCAGACCTCTCCAAGTAACCCAGCCTGACAGAGGTCTCTGCTCTTAAAAAAAAAAAAAAAGAAGCTGGGAAAACCTGCTTTATGACATTATTCTTAAGAGTATATTTACTCTTATCATACCGACCTGTCTAGCTATATTTCTGAAAAGCACCAGAGGATTTATAAAATGAAATTCTCAACCAATTTATATCTCCATTTCTCCTCCAGGAGGAGCAAACTTCCATGTATGCTGCAGGGCTGCTTTTTTTGAAAAGAGGAGTCAATTTATATTTGAAAAAATTCTCAAAAATCATCAGATTCTTTGATTTTTACAGAGAAGAACACCATATCCCAGATAGTGTGCCATCACTAACCAGAAATTGACCTGGGCCTGGAACCTGGGCAAGAGCCATCTCATTTTCTACTTAGACTCCCCTCCAGAGAATATGCTTCATGCTCGTAATTTCTAATACTAAGTTATTTTCAAATTATAGTTGGAAAATATATAAACAAATTTTAAAAATGATTTTATATCCAAAAGAACAACTTCTAACCCCAATTACTATTCCATACAAACGTTTCTTATTTTTGCAGGAAGTGCATTTTGGTGCAAGAAAAGACGTTAGATTTGACTTCTTTAGTAACAGAAGAAGAAAGTTTCCATGGAAATTAAACAGACACTAATGTTTCATTCACCGAATCAACTTAAGAATATAATTTGATTTTCAAAAAGCTCTGGACATTAAAAAAAAATCATATCCATATGACTATTAGTTCAACCAGGCACATTTCCACATGACACCTGAATGGCCCCTGTTTCCTAGTGGAGCCAGCAGTTGCAGCCCAGCTCTCTGGCCGGATGTGGAATGATACAGGTTTTGAGGAGCTTGTGCCCAGAGCCACTTCAAGGCTGATTTCCTTGGCCAAGTCTGAATGGAAGAAAACACCCACCCACCTGCCTGGAGTCCCCTGCAGGCTGAGAAACACGGGTGGCCTGGATGGCTGGGCAAATGGAAGCTAAGGCAGACAAACATGAGAGAAAAGGATCCCACAGCCTAATTAAGTCTTCTTACCTGCTGAGCAGCATCTGAACATTTTTTCGGAGTTTCTAAAACAGCAGATTGAGAGTCTGGGTTGAAAAGGAAGAAGACAGGCAATATGTTAAAGAGCAGATTTTCCCATTTCTTTGATCAGAAAATGAAACTAACTACAATATACCTTCAACCACAATAAGCACCCAAACACCCAGGCTACTTTCCAGCTATACTTACATGCTATGAGGACATGACCACTTTTCAGCACATATAATACACAAGATGACACACTCATGTCATTAGGTATTTTTAAAATTAGATTAGCACTATGCCCTTCTTTACACATCAGTCATGATTCCTTATCTCAATAGCTAGTTTCTATTTTGTGCCAGGAAGTATCTGCTAAGACAGTCACTGCTCATATTATTCTCTTAAGTCTGTACAGTGATGGAAGCCAACTCCCTAGCCTGGAAGGACCGGGTCTTGGGCACCTTATCTGACTGTTGACAGCTGACCTTGCCCTTTTAACAAGAGATAATGTGCCCTCGCTAAGAGGCACTGAGTGATGGTCATCTGAGACAGAATCTATGGGACTGCAGCTTCTTCATGCTGGAAAACCTAAGGGATAGCCGAGGCTACATATCCTTCTGTTTTTTAAGCTGAGGGATGCTTTCTGTGAAGCTCACAGAAATAAAGACATAAGAGAGCCTGCAGGAACTACCAGCAATCGTGGACTGGAGTCTGAGAACGACTTCTCCTGTTCATCCTTGCATTGCAGTGAGGAGCTGAGGCCCAGACACAGCTGGTAGGGAGACAAAGATGAGTCTGTCTCCCCACTGTCCCACTGCTCCCCATCCCAGACTGGCACACAGACCAGATGCCTGACAACACACAGAAGTCACTCTGGGGGATACCTCAGACTTTACTAATTTAACAGCATTTTAGTTCACGTGTGTGACAATGCACAGAAAAAGTAAAAGGCATTCATGGTTTAAATCATACAACGTATTGTTAACCTTCATTGAAAGTTCATTTCACTTGGATTAAAGCATGGTCTCCACCTGGGCCCCACGAGCCTCTTTCGACCTTCTCCTCTCCCGCCGCCCCGACCTCTGTGCCGTCCCCACCTGCCAAGCACACACTGGCCACACCAGCCTTCCTGCTGCCCTGTGCACACAGTCCTGCCCCCTCCAGGGGATCTGGGTGCGTGGGGATCTCTGCCACACACACCCTCCCTCTCCTTGCTCCATGGAGCACCCCATTCCCTGTTACTTTCTCCACAAAGTCGATCCTTAAACAAAATGCTATAGAATTCACTTGTTTGCCGACTTATTTCTCTAACTTACTTGACTAAATCAAACTCTATGAAGACAGACACTTGGTATATTCTTTTCCTTACTGACTCCCCAGCACCTAGAACAGTGCCTGACACACAGTAGATGTGTAAAATATTTGTTGAGTGTTGTGGGAGGGGTGAAGGGTGAGACCAAGGAATGATGAAACGATGGAAGCAAAGTGGGAGCCCCAGGAGAGCAGGCGCTGGGCAGGGCACAGGTCGCCATGCTGTTGCGAGGGCTGCCCCTAAGCTCAGGGTACGTCTGTCAGAACAGAATCACTGAGAACAGCATGGCATGGTCACTCACCAACAGGCATCACTGTGGCAACGATACTAACAAGCAGCTTTAACACACAAGTGTTTTCCCAAATACGATACTTTACTAAGTTAATCAAAAGATTTGTCTCATACTGACAGAGCTCTATTTTGAACTCAACACAAGAGCTGGCCATTTTTGAAGAAAGATCTTTAACATCACAGCAAGGACACTTAATGTTAAAGCAAATCCAGGCTCTAGAACACTTGTTTTCTGCTGGTTTTAGTCACCTTCAAATCCTCCGAAACACAAGAGACTTGAGACAAGACCCTGGGGCTTTGTAGAAATGAGGACGCTTTCTCTTCCTTGTCTGTCTATGCAGGCGATGCAGGCAGAGCCCACAGGGTCTCCAGAGGGGTCACAAACAGCCCTTTCCCTTAAAGACACATACAGTGTTTCCCAGTTTTTTAAAAAAAATAGTCCTATGCCATATGACCTGCTCCAAAAAGCAAACCTCTGGATTCTGACGGTAAAAAGAATGTCACCACCTCACCAAAACAAAGAACTAGAGAGTGTTATCAATATTCCACTGTTTTGAACACCTACATTTGAACTTTGATCTGAACTGAGTTCATCCTCTCCCCCTCACCTCTTTCACCACCTCCTTGAATCAGTGTGTTATGACGCCTGGGAGAAATTTACACGTCAAAATATTCTCTTCAAGATCATAAGCTGGAGCACAGGAGTTCTAGAGGGTCAAGACTTTAAGGTGAAAGAAATGGACAGAATAACTACAAAGTAAGGGGGAAACAAATGAGAATAATCAAGAGAAGAAAAACAAATGTCGAGGAGAGCGAAAACAGGAGAGAATAAGAAGGAAAAAGAAGGAAGGGGAAGCAAAAGAGCAAAAGGAAGCATGAAAACTCACAAAGGGCTGCCCACCGAGGGACAACACAGGCTGGGCTGTGCCCAGTGACGGGCCTCTGAGCACCAGGCCGGTCAGGACCCTGTGGGCAGGTCGGGGAGAAACCCACCGGGTTCCAGTATCCTCAGAGTGTGGACCCCTCGTGTGAACTACCAGGGCACTGGCCTCCCACCCCTCCTCCCAGAACCGGGGAGCTTTTCAGAACTGCCTTCTGTCAGCCCTGCACCCGCAGACAGTCCCTCTTCATCATCAGGACGGGTGTTTTCGGAGTGACCCAGGGAGAGCTCTCAAGAGCACATCTCAAACTGCCAACTCCTCCACCCACCCTTCCTAAGGATTAAGAAATTCAGTTTAGTTCAGTTCAGCCACTCAGTCATGTCTGACTCTTTGCCACCCCATGGACTGCAGCATGCCAGGCTTCCCTGTCCATCCCCAACTCCCGGAGCTTACTCAAACTCACATCCTTTGAGTCAGTGAAGCCATCCAACTAGAAGTCTAAGAAACTAGACTGGTTTTAAGAAAACATTACTGTCTGAAGTAGAGTGGGAGAAAGAACATTCCTGACAAAAATTTAAATGCTCCATTTAAAAAAAACGAAACAAAAACTTCACAAAATTTCTGGGCACTCCGCAATTCCAAATATGCTTCAGAAATGATCTCTTTATCATCACAAATAAGCCAGTGACTTACAAAACAAAACACACCGGGATGAGGTTTACATTTGTCGAGAGGACAGGAAGGAAAAGGGTAGGGTATGCCACTCTGCTAGGAATGAAGCATAAATCAAATACCCTTCAAAATACAGAAAATACACCTTCTGAAAATGAATAAGCAGTCTCTCAAAGCTTTTACATTTTAATGAAAAATGAGCTTACATAAAATTACTAAATTACAGCTTCTTTAGTGATCAATTTGACTCAAAATTAATCAATTTAATTGAAAGAAAATTCATTAAATTTCATTTAAATACCATGACTTATGATTAGCAGCCTAACCAACGGTAGATGTCTCTACTCTGGTATCCCATGTCCTTACACAAATGAAGATGGGGTTAAAAATGTAATTTCCCTAAAAGGGGTCAACCCTGTATTCTGCTTATTTGATTATTTAATAGTCTGGATCTGACCCTCGTTGCCAACAAAGGATGTCCACAGAGAGGCATCAGCCTGCATATATGAGGGGAAAATGCAAGCTGATTAAAAAATAAATAAATAAATAAATAAAAATAAAACTGAACATGAAGAATCATCTCCAGGAGACATGGTTCATCTGCTTGAGAGCATTTTATTCCTGAGTCAGGTGGCAGGTTGAGAGATAAACATCATCAAACACCCCCAGGCCCCTTACAGAATCTATGCTTTTCCTCAAGCGAACATGGACTAAAGCATCAGGAAAAACCTGGAAATGAGTTGAGAATGCACTTCACACTAAATTTCATCCCACAGAAGCTCCTTTATTTAGAAGCCATAGAAATACTTCTTTTGGATACTAAAGGACAGAATAGTCATCCTTCTGAGATTATTGCTTTTCCTCTCACAGACACAGGGCATTATCCAGCTGTGTTCCCACTTCCCTTTCTATCTTAAACTTGAGAGATAAATGTCAACCATCTTTAAAAACTGCAAGTCCTTCTGAAAGTCATTTCAGCATGCTGGTTCTCCTCAGTGCTATACTCAGTTCCTTTCAATCTAGTCTATTTCCTTCTATCATCTTTTTGTACACCTCACACATTCATAAGCTGCTCTGATATCTTTTTGGAGCCAAGGTGGATTACCATTCTTTTAGCCAGCAAGTAAACACAGGTTTTAGGATTCCTATACAAAAAGTTTGCCGTGTTTCTACCAGCTATCCTTCCATATTTTCCTCCAGGATTTTCTGTGCCAAAATTGCTTTTCTAAAATCAGTCCTCTGTTAAATCTCTTGACCCTTCACATTTTTAAGGAAAGATAATGGACCTGGACTTCCCTGGTGTTTCAGTGGTTAAGAATCCACTTGCTAATGCTGGGGACAGGAGTTCGATCCCTGGTTCAGGAAGATTCCACATTCCAAGGGACAAGTCCACAAGCTGCAGCGACTGAAGCCGGAGTGCCTAGAGCCCATGCTCCACAACAAGAGAAGCCACTGCAGGGAGAAGCCCCAGGGCCACAACTAGAGAGTCTGCACATAGCCACAAAGACCCAGCTCAGCCAGAAATAAATAAACAAAATTAATTTTCTAAAAGAATTTATTGAAACAAAGAAAGAAAGGGACTTTCCTGGTGGTCCAGTGGCTAAGACTCCATGTTCCTACTGCAGGGGACCCAAGTTTGATCCCTGGTTGGGGAACTAAAGATCCCACATGTGGCAATGAAGATCCTATATGCTGCAACTAAGACCAGGAACAGCCAAATATATATATATATATATATATATATATATATATGGAAGATAACAGCCTTGATTTTCTAAAGATGCACCAAGAATGATCAAGTCACTCTTCACACCTTGACCCTGTTCTCCACGAATTCAAAACTAAAATCAAGTCTCTCTTTGTGTAAATCTATCAAGTAACCTTTGAAGCTTGGTGATGAGCCCTTAAAATGGTTCTCGGGCTCTTTCAGCAACACAGAATTCCATCAAATATAATACTTGCATTCATGTGCTGAGTAGATATCTTATTAATATTTATATCTTTTTCAACAAAAGACCTTCATTTATTCACTCAATATTTAAGTATATACTGTATCCAAAGGTCTTGAAATGTTAGGAGTCTACACAGAAGACAGATAGTAGATACAGATCAAATCTAAACCTATATAATTCACATGATAGAGATATGAATAAAGTGCCAGGAGGCTCCAGAAAAACCACCATGGTGGGGGTGAGTTGCATCAAATAAGTGAAGGGAAATGAAGAGACAGAAGATAAGGAGAAAAGATAACTGAAAAGAATCTCTTATTAACGTTTCTGCTACAAACATCTGGAGCAAGCACATTGCTCTCTAACTTCCTTTCCAGCCTGTCCTTCTAGGAGACTTCACTCTACGGACTTCAGGTGCTCAGCCTCAGCACCTCAGGCCCCTCTGTGGAGGCAACACAAAGACGCTGTACGAACCGAAGATCCCCAAGAACCCACAACCCCTGAGGGCTCACTGCAGCCTCTGCACCTAGATTACCATAGAGGAGGGTCCATTTCTTCACCAGTAAGTGAAGGTGGGAAAGCCAGTTTCACAAAATGGATTGTGGAAAAACAGAAGTGCAGTCCCCGAGAAAGGCAGAAAAGGCAGCACCACGAATCTGAATGAGCCTGCCATGCGGATAGTGGGGCTTCCCAGGTGGCACTAGTGGGGAAGAATCCGCCTGCCAACGGAGGAGACAAGGGGACCCCAGTTTGATCCTTGGGTTGGGAAGAGGGCGATGGAAACTCACTCCAGTATTTCTGCCTGGAGAATCAAGGAGACTGGGGGATACGGTCCGTAAGTTCACAAAGAGTCAGACACAACTGAAGTGACTTAGCATGCACACATGGGGATTAGTAACCAGTCTAAAGTAATTAACCTCCAATTAAAATAAATAAATTTATATCAAGGCATCCACATACACACACACAAAGAAGAGCCAAAAGGCAAAAAAAAGTCAAAGGAAAACCAAGTTGTCAATTTCCTAAGATGGAATCACAAGTCTTTCTTCTTCAGAAAGAAAAATAATCAGTGAGTTCTTTTATTTTAAAACAAAGCTGAAAGGGACCACATGCTGAAAACAGCAATTTTAGTGGTGAAGTCACTACACAGATCACAGTAAAGTGCACTGGAAATAGTTTGTCACTATTAATAATCACATTATCAATATTTGTATTAATATCTATCTTTCAAAAAACGTAGGGTCTATGCATGGTTTTCACTGTTACTGACATCCTCACTTGCCTGCTTACTACAGGGAGGATGAATGGTCCCAGAATGAGAATGCCCTGCAGAATCACAGTAGGAAAAGTTTAGGAAGGGCCATTAGGCCATTTTGGACAAAACAGTTATTGGGCTCTTGGGTTTATTAACAGATCAGCTGGATAAAAATAAGTTACTACATTATACTATTTTCTACTTATCTCCATCATCCTCTTTAAGAATACACATTTTAAAAGGAGACAAGTTGTTATATTAAAAATTGCTACTCTGGCATTTTACAAGTTATATCGAATAACAAAGAAAAAATTAGTTTGAAAACTTCTTGGCCTCAATCCCAACTATCATCTCTTACCAAACTAAAATTCATATTATCACTAACTTTCTGTCTAGCATTCCTCCAGTTTACAAAAAAAAAAAATCAGTAACATAAAATGCTTCATAACTTTTTTAAATTGCCCTAAAATGTTAGAGGATAATATAAATGTTTCAGTTAAAGTTGAGAAGTTCACCCTAGGGATGAAAAAAAAATGAAAATATCACCCAAATCTCTGGTGTAAAACACAAGATATGAACAACTGTTAAAATATCTCTCAGTGAAATTGATTGATTCTACTGTATCTACACCTAGCTATTTCCTAAACTGTAATTTCCAGAAAAACATCTACTTCTGCTTTATTGACTACTCCAAAGCCTTTGACTGTGTGGATCACAACAAACTGTGGAAAATTCTTAAAGAAATGGAAATGCCAGACCACCTTACCTGCCTCCTGAGAAATCTGTATGCAGGTCAAGTAGCAACAGTTAGAACTAGACATGGAACAACAGACTGGTTCCAAATTGGGAAAGGAGTATGTCAAGGCTGTATATTATCACTCTGCATACTTAACTTATATATATAGAGTACATCATGTGTAATATTGGGCTGGATGAAGCACAAGTTGGAATCAAGATTTCTGGGAAAAATACCAGTAATCTCAGATATGCAGATGACGCCATCCTTATGGCAGAAAGAGAAGAACTAGAGGGCCTTTTGATGAAAGTGAAAGAGGAGAGTGAAAAAGCTGGCTTAAAATTCAACATTCGGAAAACTAAGATCATGGCATCTGATCCCATCAGTTCAGTTCAGTTCAGTTGCTCAGTTGTGTCTGATTCTTTGAGACCCCATGAATTGCAGCACACCAGGCCTCCCTGTCCATCACCAACTCCCAGAGTTCACTCAAACTCACGTCCATCGAGTCAGTGATGCCATCCAGCCATCTCATCCTCTGTCATCCCCTTCTCCTCCTGCCCCCAATCCCTCCCAGCATCAGAGTCTTTTCCAATGAGTCAACTCTTCGCATGAGGTGGCCAAAGTACTGGAGTTTCAGCTTCAGCATCAGTCCTTCCAAACACCCAGGGCTGATCTCCTTCAGAATGGACTGGTTGGATCTCCTTGCAGTCTAAGGGACTCTCAGGAGTCTTCTCCAACACCACAGTTCAAGAGCATCAATTCTTCGGCACTCAGCTTTCTTCACAGTCCAACTCTCACATCCATACATGACCACTGGAAAAACCATAGCCTTGACTAGACAGACATTTGTTGGCAAAGTAATGTCTCTGCTTTTCAATATGCTATCTAGGTTGGTCATAACTTTTCTTCCAAGGAGTAAGTGTCTTTTAATTTCATGGCTGCAGTCACCATCTGCAGTGATTTGGGAGCCCAAAAAAATAAAGTCTGACACTGTTTCCCCATCTATTTCCCATGAAGTGATGGGACCAGATGCCATGATCTTTGTTTTCTGAATGTTGAGCTTTAAGCCAACTTTTTCACTCTCCTCTGGTTCCATCACTTCATGGCAAATAGATGGGGAAACAATGGAAACAGTGACACACTTTATTATCTTGGGCTCCAAAATCACTGCAGATGGGGACTGAAGCCATGAAATTAAAAAACAGTTTCTCCTTAGAAGAAAATATGACCAACCTAGAGAGCATATTAAAAATCAGAGACATTACTTGGCTGACAAAGGTCTGTCTAGTCAGAGTTATGGTTTTTCCAGTAGTCATATACGGATATGAGCATTGGACTAGAAAGAAAGCTGAGTGCTGAAGAATTGATGCTTTTGAATTGTGGTGTTGGTGAGCACTCTTGAGAGTCCCTTAGACTGCAAGGAGATCCAACCAGTCCATCCTAAAGGAAATCAGTCCTGAATGTTCATTGGAAGGACTGATGCTGAAGCTGAAACTCCAATACTTTGGCCACCTGATGCAAAGAACTGACTCACTGGAAAAGACCCTGATGGGAAGGATTGAGGGAAGGAGGAGAAAGGGATGACAGAGGATGAGATGGTTGGATGGCATCACCGACTCAATGGACATGAGTTTGAGCAAGCTCTGGGAGCTGGCGATGGACAGAGAAGTCTGGCATGCTGCAGTCCATGTGGTCGCAAAGAGTTGGACACGACTGAGCAACTGAACTGAAGTAACTTTTAACATAAACAAATAAAAGTGTATTCAATAGGATAAATACTTTAAGTTATATAATTTTCCTTTTAAAACTAAATTGTTTTACATGCTCGTTTTTCTCAGGTGTTACTTACACACCCTCTCATCTCTGAAGATCTACCTTGACCCTTGATCAACTGTTCTCTGTACCACAAGAAAGTCAAAGTCCTACAAAGAACATGTTTCTTACATCACACCTCTTGTTTGTGGTTCATTTCAGAGAGTAGAGTCCATCAAGTAAACACTAAGCAGAGTTTCAAAAGCATGGGCCTTTAAAAGGGGGTACACAAGGTTGGGTGTGGGCCCCCACTCAGTGCCTCAGTGAAAAGAAATAAGTAAATGTATCACTTCAGGATGAGGAGAAAAACAGAGGCTATGAGCAGGAGGCCCCCTCTGCAGATCTTCGGATAGTAGTCTGAAATAAAGTCACTGATGGTGTGGGCCATTGTTGGCTTTAAAGGGACTCATGAGGAATATAGTGACTGCATTCTGGATGCCAATCTATACTTTCACACTTAGATAATTCTCAAAGTATCCCTATGCAGTAGGTGCTATCCTTACTACCATCTTACAGGTGCAAAAACCAAGGACAGAAACTTGGGAAAGGAAGTTTTTCGTTTTTAGGAAACTTGCCCAAGGTTACAAGCTGATACACAGCAGAGCCCAAGCTCCCTGGTCACACTCTTCACAGAGGTCCCAGCTAGGCTTTTACCCAACATCTTTCTCTCAATAAGCCAATGGGAATAAAATATCAAATTCTTAACTCTAACACTATGCTATGATACCATTTAGGAGAATTTGATCAGGGAGAGATTTCTGAATTGTAATAATACCCTTCTATTTACTCTTCCCTGATGGATCGGATGTCAATATTCCTGATCAGTCCACCAAGAGGACGCTGCGATTTTATTAAGCTAAAATGAAAAAGGAAGCAAGAAGTAAGATAATCAAATTCCACAAAAACATTGTTATACAAATATGATTCTTAATTCAATACAATGAAGTGCTTTTCTAGTTTGGGGCTCCATAAAAAGATGATATCAATGTCATGCTACCTTCAAAGTACTTCAAGAATAACACACAACACTTTAGGACAACACAAGGGACAAAAAGAAAAAAACAATCAAATGTTACATCTGAACAAGGTACAATTTTTAAAATTACTTAAAATTTAGATTTAGTAGAATGTATAGCTTCATCATGCCTCTATCAATTATCTCTGAAGGCAAAGAAAAACTAACAAAAGTTCAAAGAGAATAGTATGAGAAGAGCCAGGGAAGGAGGTGAGGTGGCTGCCAGCTCTGAAGCCAACAGACAGAAAGTTCCCTTCTGAGCTTTCAGCCCATACGGTGGGTGGCTTCCTTCCAGATGGAGGCCTCAGCTGGACCCCAAAGCAGTGGTTCTCAGATTCTGTATACACAGTACTAACTGGATAGCTCTAGTTTCCCAGTCCCCGTAACTATGAAGATAAAGTGTAAGAATTTTCAGTTTAACAAGCTTCCCAGTGATTTAGCCTGATTTATATGAAGATTATAATCTAAGAAATACATGGAAGAAAAACCCAGACTCAGTGCTCAGCAGTTGCTTCACAGAGATTTGATGTCACTTTCAGAACATACACTCTTCCCACGGGCCTACCTGTGTCAGCATCCTTAGGCCTTTGTTCTTCATCAGGAGGTTTAGATGGTGGCCAAGCAGCTGGGACTCTCCTGGGAAACTGCCCTTCGACATAATCCAGTGAGTGTGTAGGCTGACTAACTGCAGCCCAGGTGTAAAGTCGATCTTGCTATATTAAAAAAAAAATTAAGCTATTTTAATTCAATCATGAAAAACGGAGTCTTCTTGATTGATATTTGCAACATCATTTCTATCATAAATATATGTGTGGTAGGCATATATATAGATGCAAACACACATAAAACATGAAACAGCTTTTTATACTATTCAACGTAGATTCATCACATAAACTTTCTTTCACACATTTTGTTTTCATAACCATATGTGTTTCAACTTCTATGGTAAAATTTAAGTCTCTTTCTTTGGAGGTAAAAGGCCATGTAGGTCTGCAGGGAATTACAAGGTCAGAAAACCCACCTGATCACAGAGTCCCCTGACTAAGCGTCTTCAGTGCACTGGAATATGATGTCCCTTTGAAATCTGTGTAAACACTTGGCAAAATCAGAGAACAGGCAGTGCTGGGCACTCAAGGACAATAAGCAGCTTCCTTGCCTTCAATAACAGAAAGCCCAGAAAACTAATTATTCTCAATCCAGGTCAGGAACAGTTTGGGAGAGGAACTATAAAAAAGTAAGTGAACTTGCCAAGAAAAAAAGAACTGGACAGGGATCTGGCAAAGAAAGCTCTTCCCAGCTGGAGACTAACAGCATCTGAACAGAATGAGAAGCAGGCTCATTGCTACATCTCATGCCAGGAAGCCAAGTGGGAACGTAGAAAGGAGGCCACTCTGAGGCTGTAGACACCCTTGGAAACTGCCCGCTAAGATTTCAGGGTAACAGGTGCTTCAGGATGCAGGCACCAATGTACACAAGCCCTGGGTTCTCTTCATGACATCCTCCTTACTCACAGATATATTTCCCTAAACCTTTTGACCAACACAGCAAATAAAGCAGAGAGAGCACTTGAGTGGTAGAAACAAAAACAAAAAACATGATATAAAACCATGCTGAGACTGAACTTGAGTTAACCAGTGGAGAGGCATCGCTATTTCCAAACACTTGCTTCACAAATTAATTGAAGAATTTCATAAAATATTCTTCAGTGTCAACAGTAAAATACAATGTATATATCAGTTAGTTTGAGCTTCACCTTTAGGGGCAGGTCTGAATCAGGAAGGGTCCCACTGTAGACCCTTCAACTAGTCACATCTTTCACATACCTACATCTTGATTGACACCAGGTGTACTGAATATCAGAAATAACTTTTTATTGGAAAAATGAGTGGTTTAATTAACATGATATTAGAAATGAGCTCTTGTTGGTGAAAGTAAAGGAATTCAATGGACGTGGACCAGCAAATCCCTGTCCAGGGATTAGACATCAGAGAATATCCTCATTCTGGCAAGAACAAGGTGAGATGTGGGCAAGGAGCAATATCAATGTCCCCTTCACATCCACAAAATGTGAACCTCTCGTGTAAGGAGCAGCCAAGTACCTGGCAGGGGAGCGAGCTGTGTGTTTCCTAAAAGGGGGACTGTGACATAGAGAGCTTCATCATTCTAATAATAAACGCACTCAATCTCAGACTTCACTTGCTCCACAGAAAAGAGTCAGAGCCAGCAGCCATGGGAACAAGTGGTTTCACTCAGGATTTCATCATACAGCAAATGTAAGTTTGCTAAAAGCGCTCCATAAAAGCCTAAGCAAACCACAAACAGCCTGGCCAGTCCTGAAGTCTTTCAGCCCCACCCCAGGACTGGAACACATACAGACCTGTAAGGTGATAAAACCTCTCCTTCATCGTATGGCTCCGCAAGCAGGGAATAAGCAAGCACTAAGTTCTGTTGTAGTTCAAGAATCAAATGTCAGCTCTTCCACTTGTCCTTTAAGCTTTTCTATAACCCTCCTATTCATCCTCCCAAATTCATCTCCCCACATGTCCCAAATCAAGCTTCACTTCACTGGAATGTCCCAACCTAGCCTTCCCCATGCATAGCATCTAACCAAAGATTAAGTCCCACTGGGGTCTCCCCCAGACGCCCAAATCACAGCATGTTAGCCCCACCTCTTGTTGACAGTTAACAGCATGCAATCCAGATCAGTGGCTGAACACGTTTCTGAGTACACTTTGCCTTCCCTTAACCGCCTGAACTACTTCAGCACAGAAAGTGTGTACACAAGTCCTATAAAATTCCCAAGCACTCCATAAAAGCCACTTAATGTCTACTGAATTAACACATTTGTCAGATAAGAAGAAAAAGCAAGAGAGATGGTTTATCAACATGAGAGCAGCTGGAGCTGTGATCTCATTTTTTTCATCTCCATATTAACAAAAGTACCAGAGGGGTACTTTGTGTGCATTAAACGGAAAACAAAGGTGTCAAGCAATCCATTATATCTGAACCTATTCACAACTGTACCATGTAAAACAACAACAACAACAACACGGGGCAGACAAAATTCCTAGGATAGAACCAGAACTGCACCCCAGACACATCTCCTAACTTTATAATGTCTTCATGTCCTCACCAGTAACTCAGAAACAATGCCTGTTCTTGTCTTTCTGCAGGACTGGAGTGAGCAGGGTAAATGCTACATGAAAACAGCTGTGTAAACCACATGGTGTAACTCAAACATAACTACCACAACAGCTACTTGCTTTGATTTCTTTTTTTAATTTTTGTTTTTGGTACATTAAATTTACTCATAAAAAATTCTAAAAATGTACAATTTTGCCTTTTTAACAAAGTATAATAAAGCTCCCTAAACAATACTTGACATTTGCAATTCAAAATCAAATTAGCAGAACATTAAACATTTACAAAACTTTATTTTTTAAAGGGCTTCTCTGGTGGCTCAGACAGTGAAGAATTCGCCTGCAATGTGGGAGACCTGGGTTTGATCCCTGGATTGGGAAGATCCCCTGGAGAAGAGAACGGCTACCCACTCCAGTATTCTGGCCTGGAGAATTCCATGGACTGTATAGTTCATGGGGTCTCAAAGAGTCGGACACAACTGAGCGACTTTCACTATCTTTTAAAAAAAATTGTTTTTACATACAAATTGTTTAAAATTTTAATTGGAGGCTAATTACAATATTCTAGTGGTTTTGCCATACACTGACATGAATCAGCCATGGTGTACATGTGTTCCCCATCCTGAACCCCCTCCCACCTCCCTCCCCATCCCATCCCTCAGGGTCATCACAGTACACCAGCCCTAAGCACCTTGTCTCATGCATCGAACCTAGACTGGTGATCTATTTCACATATGATAACATACATGTTTCAATACTATTCTCTCAAATCATCCCACCCTCGCCTTCTCCCACAGAGTCCAAAAGTCTGTTCTTTATATCTGTGTCTCTTTTGCCATCTCGCATATAGGGTCATCATTACCATGTTTCTAAATTCCATTTATATGCGTTAATATATTGTATTGGTGTTTTTCTTTCTGACTTACTTCGCTCTGTATAATAGGCTCCAGAAGTTACATGCAACTTTGTAGAACTGACATAAAAGAATGGCTCAAAAAATGGGAGAATTTTCCTTCATTCCTAAAAAGAAAATGCATCCAAGAAGCTGTGAAGATTCTGGAGAACATGAGGCCTTTAGCTTCAGTGCCAGGGCCCGTCTTTGTGCATCTGAGGACTTGCACAGGTGAGGGGCTGCTTACAACGCTGGGATGGACTGGCCGGAGCACCACTCTCTCCAGTAGCACTGCAGTAACGCTGACCTTTGGCCTCAGCCAGCACAGTATGTAGTTTGCACATGTTGATTAAAGATACTCAGTTTGATTCAGAACCTTCGGACTTTTCAGTAACTGAGCATCTTCAGAACCCTTGGCTGTAGAGGTCACTTGCCTCACTTTCTGGGAGTCATCTACACTTTGGAAAGGACAGCCAACCCGCTCAGGTGCCACAGGCCCATCCACTGGGACGGGTGGTCAAGCTAAGCAGGGTCACGGCTTCCCTTACAGTGTTTAAGACTCTTCAACATGCAATGCCATCAGTTACCAGTGTGGAAAACAAACAAGGCATCAAATAAGCCACCACAGAGGCAGGAAGAGTGACAGTAACAGGGGTGTGAGGAGGGTGCAACCCAGTTCCCACTTAGCATGCTCACTAGAAACGATGGAATGAGTGGACAGATGCAAGCCTCCATCAGTTTGTGCTCAAACAAGAATGCATTACAGCTGTATAACATTAGGCAAAGTCACTACCCACTACGCTCCTCCACATGTAGTGTGCAGTGTAAACTAACTATGTGACCTTCCTTCGATAAAGGATCTAGAGTTCCAAGTAGTGAATTAAAATACTGAACCTACTAACTGCCATACTAACAAGCTGACTCACGTAATCTTGGGGGATTATAAATGATGCTGGTTTTTTAAAATACCCAATCATATGTACGTATTTATTATTCTAGGTGCTAGCTCCCATTTTCTCAGCGCTCTTTAGCAATTATTAAGTTTTTAACATTTACATCCTTTCCAATTTTCAATATTATAATATAAAAACTAGAAAATAAGGCAGAAAATTGAGCATTCTGCTTAAAAAAAAAAAAAAGATGAGTGTTTTGTCCTCATGGTGCATTCTACTTCAGTCTCTACATGCCACTTTCTCCATTCTTGGAGGTACAAAATGTGAGCAGAAGCTTTAAAATATGACAAATTACACAAAGCAGATTGGCTGGCGCCACAACTACCTGGTTGCCACAGCCTTTGGAAACTGAGCCCACAATTTCATGAAAATGATTACGTAGTTGAAAAAGTCAGTCTGATCTGTTTCTAGCTGATGAGGACATCTTCTGAGGAAATGCCAAATGCCTTATTAGACTCACTGACTGTGGTTGCTTCTGGAGAGAAACTTCATAAGAGAGAAAACACTGCTAGCAAATATTCCCAAGTTCAAGTAAGGGATTCACTTGGGAACAGGTCTCATGGGTAGGCAGCGGAATCCTTTGTGTTCTGTGTGTCTCATGTTTATGTTTTACCATTCTCAATTCAGAATGGCCTCATTGGAGGTACCACTCAGCACATGAACTTTCAAAGACAGCTGGAAATTTCTCTCAGACTTCTGATGACTAAAACACAGCTGTACAATGTCTAAATTCATTTCCTTCAATTAGAATGCCATACTTAAAGTTTGTTTTAATTTTTTGCTGTGTTTAGTATAATAACACTAACTTCTTACATTTATCAAAATAAGTTATAAGAGAGTGGGCAAGGCTGAGTTAAGGGGTGTGTCCAGAGATGGCTATGGACTTAGGAAGTCATTTTAGGCAGCATGTCTGCTGACAGTAGGGCTGTGTTCCTGACCAGTTGGTTGTTTGGCCTGAGGCATCCCAGCACTGAAACTTACAGGCTGTCGAGTGGAGCCAGGTCTCCATGTTAGGGGCCCAAAGTATCTGCCTCTGACTCCAGCCAGAGTTCACACAGGCCCCTGCTATGTCTGCCATCAGCTTTTTTGACTCCAGAGAGAGCTACAGTCACCTCCCTGCCTCTCCAGGAGACCCTCCAAGACAGGCATTGTGATAAAACTGAAAAAATTAAACTTGGGGAAAACAAGATTTGATGTCTGGATCCCAAGTCAGAGCCAGGCCTGCCCAGCTTGAAGCTTTGCTTTTCAGGACACAGGCACAAGTTACCCCTAACAAGAAATCTACACAAACAACCCAACCAACATTTCCCTCCAAGGGCAAAAAACAAAAGGAAGAAGTAATACAACCCTAAAGCCTGGGACAAGGAGACCTCAAGTGGAGCAAGTTAGAAAAAAATGATGAAAAGACAGAGAAGTACAGTTCAAATGAAAGAGCAAGGGAGAAACTCACAAGACCAAATAAATGAAGAGAAAACAACCAATCTCCCTGAAAGAGAATTCAGAATAATGAGAGTAAAGATGCTCTGAGACTTGAAAATAAAATGGAGATGCCCATCAGCAGATGAATGGATAAGAAAGCTGTGGTACATATACACAATGGAGTATTACTCAGCTGTTAAAAAGAATTCATTTGAATCAGTTCTGATGAGATGGATGAAACTGGAGCCGATCATACAGAGTGAAGTAAGCCAGAAAGAAAAACACCAATACAGTATACTAACACATATATATGGAATTTAGAAAGATGGCAATGACGACCCTGTATGCAAGACAGCAAAAAAGACACAGATGTGTATAACGGACTTTTGGACTCAGAGGGAGAGGGAGAGGGTGGGATGATTTAGGAGAATGGCATTCTAACATGTATACTGTCATGTAAGAATCGAATCGCCAGTCTATGTCTGACGCAGGATACAGCATGCTTGTGGCTGGTGCATGGCGATGACCCAGAGAGATGTTATGGGGAGGGAGGTGGGAGGGGGGTTCATGTTTGGGAACGCATGTAAGAATTAAAGATTTTAAAATTTTAAAATAAAATAAAATGGAGAAGATGCGAGGAGCATTTACCATAGTTAATACAATCACCAAAGACAAGAAAAAAGATTAAGCAAACAGAGATGAACAACACAATTACGGAAATTAAAAATGCTCTAGAAGGAGCTAACAACAGAGCAACTGACAGAGAGAGAGATACATGAGCTGGTGAAGAGAATGGTAGAAACAACTGCTGAAGGGCAGAATAAAGGGAAAGGAATGAAAAGACTGAGGACAGCCTCAGAGACCTTTGCGACAATATTAAGCAAATCAACATTCGAGTTATAGGGGTCCCAGAGGAAGGAAAAAAAAGGCACTGAGAAAATTTTTGAAGAAATTATAGTTGAATCCCCCACATAGGAAAGGCAATAGTCAATGAAGTCCAAGAAGCACAGAGAGTCCCATACAGGGTAAACCCAAGGAGAAACACATTGAGACACATATTAATCAAGCTAACAGAGATTAAGCACAAAGAAAGAATATTAAATGCAGCAAGGGAAAAGCAACAAGTGACATACAAGAGAAAACCCAGACAATTACCAGTGGATCTTTCAGCAGAAACTCTGTAGACCAGAAGGGAAAGGCAGGATATACTTAAAGTACTAAAAGAGAAAAATATACAACCAAGATTACTATACCTGGCAAAGATCTCAATCAAAATTGATGAAGTCAAAAGCTTTACAGACAAGCAGAAGTTACAAGAATTCAGCACCACCAAACTAGCCTTGCAATAAATACTAAAGGGACTTTACATAGCCAGTAAATACAACAGAAAGGAAAGACCTACAAAAACAAACCCCAAATAATCAAGAAAATGTCAATAAGAACATATGTATCAATAATTGCCTTAAATGCAAATGGATTAAATGCACTAACCAAAAGATACATGCTGACTGAATGGATACAAAAACAAGACCTATTTATATGGTGCCTCCAGGAGATCCACTTCAGACCTAGAGACACATACAGACTGAAAGTAAAGGGATGGAAAAAGATATTCCATGTGAATGGAAACCAAAAGAAAGCCAGAGTGCAATCCTTATTTCAGAAAAAATATATTTTAAAATAAAGAATATTATAAGAGACAAAGAAGGACACTGCATAATGATCAAGGGATCAACCCAAGAATACATAACAACTGTAAATATTTATGCACCTAGTCAAGGCTATGGTTTTTCCAGTAGTCATTTATGGATGTGAGAGTTGGACTGTGAAGAAGGCTGAGCACCAAAGAGTTGATGCTTTTGAACTGTGGTGTTGGAAAAGACTCTTGAGAGTCCCGTGGACTGCAAGGAGATCCAACCAGTCCATTCTGAAGGAGATCAGCCCTGGGATTTCTTTGGAAGGAATGATTCTAAAGCTGAAACTCCAGTACTTTGGCCACCTCATGCGAAGAGTTGACTCATTGGTAAAGACTCTGATGCTGGGAGGGATTGAGGGCAGGAGGAGAAGGGGATGACAGAGGATGAGATGGCTGGATGGCATCACTGACTTGATGGACGTGGGTCTGAGTGAACTCCGGGAGTTGGAGATAGACAGGGAGGCCTGGCGTGCTGCGATTCATGGGGTTGCAAAGAGTCGGCCACTACTGAGCAACTGAACTGAACTGAACATAAGAGCATCTAAATACACAAGGCAAACACTAACAGGCGTAAGAGGGAAAATCTACAGCAACATATTAATAGTATGGGACTTTAACACCCACTTACACCAAAGCACAGATTATCAAAACACAGAATCAATAAGGAAACTCAAATCCTAAATGAAACATTAGACCAAAAGGATGTCGTCAGGATTTTCGATCCAAATGCAGAAGACTACACTTTCTTCTCATTGCACATTAAATATTCTCCAGGATAGACCATATCTTAGGCCACAAATCAAGCCTCAGTAAATTTAAGAAAACTGAAATTCCACCAAGTGTCTTCTCTGACCACAACACTATGAGACTAGATATCAACTACAGGAAAAAAAAACTGCAAAACACAAACTCATGGAGATTAAAGAATATGTTACTAAATAACAAACAGGTTACTGAAGAAATTCTTAAACAGATGGGAATACCAGACCACCTGACCTGCCTTCTGAGATATCTGTATGCAGGTCAGGAAGCAACAGTTAGAATTGGACGAGGAACAACAGACTGGTTCCAAATTGGGAAAGGAGTATATCAAGGCTGTATATTATCACCCTGCTTACTTAACTTATATGCAGATTATATCATGAGAAACGCTGGGGTGGATGAAGCACAAGCTGCAATCAAGATTGCCAGGAGAAACATCAATAATCTCAGATATGCAGATGATACCACCCTTGTGGAAGAAAGTGAAGAAGAACTAAACAGCCTCTTGATGAAAGTGAAAGAGGAGAGTGAAAAAGCTGGCTTAAAACTCAACATTCAGAAAACTAAGATCACAGCATCCAGTCTCATCACTTCATGGTAAATAGATGGGGAAACAGTGAAAACAGTAACAGACTTTATTTTGGGGGGCTCCAAAATCACTTCAAATGGGGACTGTAGCCATGAAATTAAAAGACAGCTGCTCCTTGGAAGAGAAGTTATGACCAACCTAGACAGTATATTAAGAAGCATAGACATTACTTTGCCAACAAAGATCTGTCTAGTCAAAGCTATGGATTTTCCAGTAGTCACGTATGGATGTGAGAGTTGGACCATAAAGAAAGCTGAGCACCGAAGAATTGATGCTTTTGAACTGTAGTGGTGGAGAAGACTCTTGAGAGTCCCTTGGACTGCAAAGAGATCCAACCAGTCCATCCTTAAGGAAATCAGTCCTGAATATTCACTGGAGGGACTGATGCCGAAGCTGAAACTGCAATACTTTGGTCACCTGATTTGAAGAACTGACTGATTTGAAAACACCCTGATGCTGGGAAAGACTGTGGGCAGAAGGGGACAACAGAGGATAAGATGGTTGGATGGCATCACTGACTCAATGGACATGAGTTTGAGTAAACTCTGGGAGTTGGTGATGGACAAGGAGGCCTGGCATGCTGCAGTCCATGGGATTGCAAAGAGTTGGACACAACTGACTGACCGAACTGAACTACTGAAGAAATAAGAAAGGAAGTCAAAACATTCCTAGAAACAAATAACAATAAAAACATGATGACCCAAAACCTATGGGATTCAGCAAAAGCAGTTCTGACAGGGATGTTTATAGCAATACAATCATATTTCAAGAAATAAGAAAAGCATCAGATAGACAAGCTAACTCTAGAACTAGAGCAGCTGGAAAAAGAACAACAACAACAAAAAAACCAAAGTCAGGAGAAGGAAGTAAATGATAAAGATCAGAGCAGAAATAAATGAAAAAGAATGAAGGAAACAATAGCAAAGATTGATAAAACTAAAAGCTGGTTCTTTGAGAAGATAAACAAAATTGACAAACCACTAGCCAGACTCATCAAGAAAAAAGGGAGAAAAATCAAATCAACAAAATTAGAAATGAAAAAGGAGAGGTTATAACACACAACACAGAAATACAAAGGATCACAAGAGAATATATAAGCAACTATATGCTAATTAAATGGACAACCTAGAAGAAACAGATTCTTAGAAAAGGTCAACCTCCCATAGACTGAACCAGAAATAGAAATTATGAACAACTGAATTACAAACACTGAAATGAAAACAGTGATCAAAAATCTCCCCAAAGAACAAAAGGCCAGGGCCAAATGGCTTCACAGGAGAATTCTATCAAACATTTAGAGAACAGTTAATGCCTATTTTTCTGAAACTCTTCCAAAAAATTGCACAGGAAGGAACACTTCCAAACTCATTCAGTGAGGCCATGATCAGGCCAAAACCAGGCCTGATGCCAAAACCAGGCAAAGACAATATGAAAAAAAGAAAATTACAGGCCAACATCACTGATGAACAAAAATTCTAGGAAACAGAATTCAACAACACATAAAAAGCTCATACACCATGATCAAGTTGGGTTTATTTCAGGGATGCAAAGATTCTTCAATATATGCAAATCAATCAACACAATATACCATACTAATAAACTGAAAGATAAAAACCATATGATCATCTCAATAGTTGTAGAAAAAGCCTTTGACAAAATTCAGCACCCATTTATCATTAAAACTCTTCCAAAAAATGGGCATAGAAGGAACCTACCTCAACACAGTAAAGGCCATATATGAAAAGTCCACAGCAAACATTATTCTCAATGGTTAAAAACCAAAAGCATTCCCTCTATGATCAGGAACAAGAGAAGGGTGTTCACTCTTACCACTATTATTCAACATAGTTTTGGAAGTCCTAGCTATGGCGATTTGGAGAAGGCAATGGCACCCCACTCCAGTACTCTTGCCTGGAAAATCCCATGGATGGAGAAGCCTGGTAGGCTGCAGTCCATGGGGTCGCTGAGGGTCGGACACGACTGAGCGACTTCACTTTGACTTTTCACTTTTGTGCATTGGAGAAGGAAATGGCAACACACTCCAGTGTTCTTGCCTGGAGAATCCCAGGGATGGCAGAGCCTGATGGGCTGCCGTCTATGGGGTCTCACAGAGTCGGACACGACTGAAGTGACTTAGCAGCAGCAGCTATGGCGATTAGAGAAGAAAAAGAAATAAAAGGAATCCAGATCAGAAAAGAAGTAAAATTCTCACTGTTTGTAGATAATGTGATACTATACATAGAAAACCCAAAAGAAACTATCAGAAAATCACTAGAGCTAATCAGTAAATTCTGCAAAGACTTAGGATACAAGGTCAATAGACAGAAATCACTTGCTTTCCTATATACTAACAATGAAAAATCAGAAAGAAAAAGTAAGGAATCAATACCATACACCATTACAACAAAAAGAATAAAATATCTAGGAATAAACCTACCTAAGGAGAAAAAACACCTATATATGGAAAACTATAAGACACTGATGAAAGAAATCAAAGATGACATAAACAGATGGAGAGATGTTCCATGTTCCTGGGTAGGGAGAATCAATATTGTGAAAATGACTATAAACTCAATATGGGTTAAAGACCTAAATGTAAGACCAGAAACTATTAAACTGTTAGAAGAAAGCATAAGCAGAATACTCAATGACATAAATCAAAGCAAGATCTTCTATGACCCACCTCCTAGAGTAACGGAAATAAAAACAAAAATAAACAAGTGGGACTTAATTAAACTTAAAATCTTTTGCACATCAAAGGAAACTACAAACAAGGTGAAAAAACAACCCTCAGAAAGAGAGAAAATAATAGCAAAGGAAACAACTGACAAAGAATTAATTTCCAAAATATATAAACAGCTCATACAACTCAATACCAGAAAAGCAAACAACCCAGTCAAAAAGTAGGAAAGGAACCTGAAGGGACATCTCTTCAAAGAAGACATGCAGATGGCTAACAAGCACATGAAAAGATGCTCAACATCACTCGTTATTGGAGAAATGAAAATCAAAAGTACAATGAGATATCACCTTATACCAGTCAGAATGCCCATCATCAAAAAGTCTACAAACAATAAATGCTGGAGGGGGTGTGGAAAAAATGGAACACTCTTGCATTGCTGGTGGGAATGTAAACTGGTACAGCCACTATGGAAGATGGTATAGAGATTCCTTAAAAAGCTAGGAATAAAACCACCATATGACCCAGCAATCCCACTCCAAGGCATATACCCTGAGAAAACAAAAATTGAAAAAGACACATGTACCCCAAGGTTCATTACAGCACTATTTACAAAAGCGAAAAGATGGAACCAACCTAGATGTCCATTGACAGATGATTGGATAAAGAAGCTGTAGTATATATATATATACAATGGAATACTACTCAGCCATAAAGATGAATGCATTTGAATCTGTTCTACTGAGGTGGACAGCCTAGAGCCTATTATACCGAGTGAAGTAAGTCACAAAGAGAAATATACATACTGTATACTGACACATACATATGGAATCTTAAGAGATGGCACTGATGAATTTATTTTTAGGACAGCAATGGAAAATCAGACATAGAGAACAGAGCTATGGACATGGTGGGAGGAGACGAGGGAGAAGGGGAGATGCATGGAGAGAGTAACGTAGAAATTTAAAATACCATATGTAAAATAGATAGCCAGTGGGAATTTTCTGTATAACTCAGGGAACTGAAACAGGGGCTCTGTGACAGGCTGAAGGGTGAGATGAGGAGGGAGATGGGAGGGAGGCCCAGGAGGGAGGGGACATGGGTGTACCTATGGCTGATTCTTATTGCTGTATGACAGAAAAGCACAAAATTCTATAGAGCAATTATCCTTCAATTAAAAAATTTAAAAAATTAAAAAGATTAGGCAGGTGGCAGCCACTGCTGTCTGGAAACACATGAATAACCAGACATCTTCGAGAACATTCTTCAGTTTCAGAATTGTAAAGTGTTCTGTGAGCAATAAATGGATTTGGTCCTTGCCTTAAACAACTTGACAGTATCATTTGAAAAATAATATTCAATTATATGAAACAGTACAAATTTCATAGAAGAATAATATAAATTAGACTTTTAAAAAATAGCTATAAGAGTAACAACAATTTCATCCCCCAATACTAACCACTAAAGCAAAAAACCCTAAATATTATTTTTTTCTTTTGCAATGTGACAGTTTTCAACAATTTCATTGTGCTAAAATAGGATTTATTTAGAATAGTTCTTTGATTTAAGAAATGGAAAGTTTTGGCTTTTAGCACATAACTTTTAAATCTGTGTTTAAAAGGATTTTTAAAATCCTTTTTAAAAGGATCTTTAAAATCCTTTTTAAAAGGATCCTTTTTAAATCCTTTTTAAAAGTAAAAATTGTCATATATGTACACAACACCACCACAGAATGAGCACAAAATCTTTTACTTTACTAAAAGAAGCTAGTTGAGCAAACTGTAGTCGGGAAAGTTCCCCGAGCATTTGTGTCGACTGCCACCACATTGTAAATTCAATTAAAACTGCCCTGTGGGATTTCTCAACCAGCCATGTTTGTCATTTTCTCTATTTTATTTCTGTTAAACATTTCAGAAATGTATGTGTTATCCTCCCAAGTAGGATAAGTAAGCTCCTTGCCCCTAGTCACCAACCATATCCTATCACCCCTTGTTTTCCCCCTGATATTTGTATACGTAACAGACACGTAATGAGTATTAAGGAACTTAAAGGGTCAGGCTGAATAAAAATTGTCTTTTAACGACTTAGTTCTATGTCTGAGTAAAAATAGGAACGTGCTTCCCCCACACTACTCCACTTCTTACATTCTTAAAGTCTGTTTTGGCTTTTGTTGAACTGGATCATTTCTTCCTGTTAAAGAAAACAAACAGAAGCTTCCTACCCTAGGAAGATCAGGAGATTAAAAACCACAATGTAAAAGTAGGATAAATGGGCCACAAGCCCATTTTACTCAAAAAAAAAAAAAAAGGAAAGTTTCTTTTAGCAGATTTTCCTTTTTTTTTAAAACATGCTATTTTTAACATTAATTAATTAATTAATTTTACTTTACAATATTGTATTGGTTTTTCCATACATTGACTTGAATCCACCATGAGTATACATGTGTTCCCCATTCTGAACCCCCCTCCCACCTCCCTCCCCATACCATCCCTCTGGGTTATCCCATGGCACCAGTCCTGAGCATCCTGTATCATGCATCAAACCTGGACTGGTGATTCGTTTAACATATGATATTTTACATGTTTCAGTGCCATTCTCCCATATCATCCCACCCTCGCCCTTACCCACAGAGTCCAAAAGACTGTTCAATACATCTGTGTCTCTTTTGCTGTCTTGCATACAGGGTTATCATTACCTTCTTTTTAAATTCCATATATATATATGCGTTAGTATACTGTATTGGTGTTTTTCTTTCTGGCTTACTTCACTTTGTATAATAGGCTCCAGTTTCATCCACCTCATTAGAACCGATCCAAATGTATTCCTTTTAGTGGCTGAGTAATACTCCATTGTGTATATGTACCATGGCTTTCTTATCCATTCATCTGCTGATGGACATCTAGGTTGCTTCCATGTCCTGGCTATTATAAACAGTGCTGCGATGAACACTGGGGTACACGTGTCTCTTTCGATTCTGGTTTCTTCAGTGTGTATGCCCAGCAGTGGGATTTCTGGGTCATATGGCAGTTCTCCAAACTCATTCCATGAGGCCATCATCACCCTAATGCCAAAACCTGACAAAGATGCCACAATAAAAGAAAACTACAGGCCAATATCACTGATGAACCCATATACAAAAATCCTTAACAAAATTCTAGCAAACAGAATCCAACAACATGTTAAAAAGACATACATTATACATACATCATGACCAAGTGGGCTTTATCCCAGGGATGCAAGGATTCTTCAATATCCACAAATCAATCAACGTAATACACCACATTAACAAATTGAAAAATAAAAGCCACATGATTACCTCAATAGATGCAGAGAAAGCCTATGACAAAATTCAACATCCATTTATGATAAAAACCCTCCAGAAAGCAGGAATAGAAGGAACATACTTCAACATAATAAAAACCATATATGATAAACCCACAGCAAACATTATCCTCAATGGTGAAAAATTGAAAGCGTTTCCCTAAAGTCAGGAACAAGAAAAGTGTGCCCACTTTCACCGTTACTATTCAACATAGTTCTGGAAGTTTTGGCCACAGCAATCAGAGCAGAAAAAGAAATAAAAGGAATCCAGATTGGAAAAGAAGAAGTAAAACTCTCACTGTTTGATGACATGATCCTCTACATAGAAAACCCTAAAGACTCCACCAGAAAATTACTAGAGCTAATCAATGAATATAGTAAAGTTGCAGGATATAAAATTAACACAGAGAAATCCCTTGCATTCCTATACACTAGCAATGAGAAAACAGAAAGAGAAATTAAGGAAACAATTCCATTCACCATTGCAATGTAAAGAATAAAATACTTAGGAATATATCTACCTAAGAAACTAAAGACCTATATACAGAAAACTATAAAACACTGGTGAAAGAAATCAAAGAGAACACAAATAGATGGAGAAATATACCATGTTCGTGGATAGGAAGAATCAATATAGTGAAAATGAGTATTTCCCTATCTTTTCACTGGCTTATAAATAATATTAGGTTGGTTCTTCCTCAGTTCTTTTCTCCTTGTGGCAAAGAGCTGAAACAACACACCAGTTATATCTCAAGCAGGCAGGATGTATTGGGCAAGCAACAAGCAGTACACTCTGTAGGCCTGAGAGCAGAACAGCCCCTGCAGGAGTGGCCCTGTTGTTTTGGCTTCTCTCCTTCCTTGTTCCCTCCCTGAGCAGGTTCCTGGGGCCTGACTGGCTACACTCTATGCAAATAGGGGAAGGTACAGACACACACCCAAAACCAATCAGGGGAGATGGTATGTTTTCAGGGAAGGGCGCCTGTTGGGTGCCTTTTCCGTCAAAGGTTCCCATTTAGGTCCATGGCTTCCCCTTTCCATGGGCTTTTCTTTTTTTCCTTCTAGTCACTGCTTCTTCTGACCACCATCGTGGACCCTGTTTCCCTGTTCTAACTATATAACCATAATAACCCCCAAATAACTCAGAGTTGTAACTGACAGTTTAGAGCACATACTACAAAATGATAGTGACGGGAGCAAGGCAGTCTAAGAGTGCTTCGCTGAAATTTTTCTACTTGAAGAGGAGAGCTGGGTTCTGTAGCGGCACTGTTGTACAGGAAAACCTCATCCCGTTCAGCCTTTGGTTAAAGCAGAGTCTCAGTTGCTCCCTGAGAGGTATGGTCGCCTTCCCACTGATGCTCCGAGGACCGTCAGTGGGTGGACATGTGCTACCCTGCATGTGGGATCATTTCACTGTGGGCACTTCCCTCTCCGCTCTCAGCTCTGCCCTGCCTCAAGTGTCTGTCAAGGCCAAAAGGACTATATTTGAGTGTATCTAGACATTCCAGCAAGTGCATTCTCCTGCCAAACATTAAAAGTTTGACTGAGGGCAAAAAAAGTAAAACAGTGTCACAAGTATGGCACACATCCATTTCTTTACACCTACAGTTCACCTCTGGCTGTTGTTTGATGGTTTTCTTCAGTAGCATGCTTATATTTCTTTCTTTCTTTCTTTCTTTTCTTTTTTTTTTTAGTGTATCTATTCTAGGCTTCTGGTTTGTGGTTTTCATGGGTTCATATGTATTTTCCTGTAACTGTAACTATTTGTTTTAAATTGATAGTCATGTAAGTTCAAACACATTTTGAAAGATCTATATTTTTTGTTCCCCTCCCCTACTGTATGTGTTTTAGATCTTCACATTTAGATCTTCACCATCACATTGTGTTGGTGATCTTCACATTTATCTCATCACTATTTATTGTAGTTACACTTGATTTTAGCATTCTTTTGTCTTTTATTTTCATACTTGGTTTAAGCACTTAATTCTTACTTGATCCTCAGTTCTTACTATATGTCAGCCTTTCCTAGTTGGATTTTCCCTTTCCTATAAACTCTTACTTCTTTTACACTTAGAGAAGACTATTTTTAGGGTAGGTTTAATATTAATGAATTATTTAGTTTTTGCCTGTCAGAGTATTCTTTATCTCTGCTTCATGATAATCTTTCTGGGTAGAGTATCCTAGGGTCTAGGTTTTTCCCTTTTAGCACTTTGAATACATCATGCCACTTCCTTCTGGCCTGCAATGTTTCTGCAGACAAATCAGCTGATAGTCTTACGGGGGTTCCCTTATATATGCTTCCTTGTTTTATTCTTGTTGCTGTAAGAATTCTCTCTTTAACTTTTCCTACTTTAATTATGATATGTCTTATTGTGGGTCTGTTTGGATTCATTGTGGCTGGAACCCTCTGCTCTTCCTGTACCTGGATATGTTTCCTTGTTCGCATTCAGGAGGTTTTCAGAATAATTTCCTCAAATACATTTTGATCTCGTTTTCTCTCTCTCCTCCTCTGTAACCCATATAATGTGAATATTAGTATTTTTAATGTTATCCTGGAAATCTCTTAAACCGTTTTCATTTTTTAGAATTTCCTTTTCTGATTGTTATTCTGACTGATTTTCATTATTTTACTTTCCAGATAATTTATGCATTCTTCTGTATCATCTAGTCTGCTGTTCCATTTCTTCTACTGTTTTTTTTTTTTCTGTTTCATTTGTTGAATTCTTTATTTGTGATTAGGTCTTCTCTACATTTTCTAGCTCCTTGTTAAACATCTCACTGTGTTCATCTATTCTTTCCCCTAATTCAGTTCAAATTTTCATTGCCAATGCTTTGACTATTTTATCTAGTAAACTATTTCTATTTGCTGAATTTCACTGTAATCAAGTAAAAGTACGAAAATAAAGCTAAAGCATGTGATTTATTTTTTAAAAATCCGTCACAAAAATAATGGTAAGAGTATATCATTTTTAAACCACCAGGGGGAAAATGAAATAATAAAAAAACCTGATGAAGCATTACTAATAAGAATGCTAACTGAATTAACAAAATTTAGGTTTCAATGCATATATTAAAGTGATTGAAGTTTGAAAAATTAACAAATTAAACATCCAAGTTAAAAAATTCTCAAGAATTTGGGGGAGAACTGTAAAGATGGCGGAGGAATAGGACAGGAAGACCACTTTCTCCCTCACAAATTCCTCAAAAGAACATTTCAACACCGAGCAAACTCCATAAAACAACTTCTGTAGGCTGGTAGAGGACATCAGGCAACCAGAAAAGCAGACCACTGTCTTCAAAAACAGGTAGGAAAAAATATAAAAGATGAAAAAGGAGACAAAGGAGGTGGGGAGGGAGCTCCATCCCGGGAAGGGAAGCCCGTCCCGGGAAGGGAATTTGAAGAAGAGAGGTTTCCAAACACCAGGAAACACTCTCCCTGCCGAGTCTGTGGCGAGCCTTGGAAACACAGAGGGCAACATAACAGGAAGGAAAAATAAATAAATAATTAAAACCAAGAGATTACAAGCCCACCAGTAACTCCCCCAGCGGAAAAGCAGCAAAGATGCCTGCATCCGCCACTGGGAAGTGGGGGCAGGGCAGGGACGCTCGGGAGGCGCGGGCTGCAGTGCTTTGTAAGAATCGGGCAGGAACGCCCCACGCGCAACCAGAGCGATCTAACTTGGGCTAGCAAACCAGACTGTGGGATAGCTACCGCAGGAAAAGCTCAAACATAAGACACCACCAGGACCGAGCACAGAACAAAGGACGGAACGGAAAAAGCTGGCTACAGACCATCCCCTGCCGGGGACAGGCAGCCAGAGCCGTAAGGACTGGAAAGGAGCAATTGCAGACCCGGAGAGACTTTACTTACCTAACTGCAAGCAGGCTTCTTTGCTAAGACTTCTGGGTGCGCTGGACAGTCACCATCTGCCTCACAAGGGGTACCAGCGGTCCACCCAGAAAGCTGAGCAGCAGCGGCAGAAAAGGCGACAAGTCGCAGTGATCGCGCTCGCCAAACTCCTGAGCTACTCGGACCTGGGAAGGGCACAAAGCGCAGTCCCAGCCGAATCTGTGCCTCTGAGGGCTGCCTGAGCGCCGAACCTGAGCGGCTTGGACCGGGAAATTGTACGCAGCCTAGGGCCGGCCCCAGACGGTTCCCGGCTGAGCATCGTAGAGCCGGAGCGGTTTGTGTCCCGCGAGAAGGGACAGGTCAAGCGGGGCTGAGACACTGTGTGCACACGACAGTGCTATTTGTTTGCAGCATCCCCCCTCCCCACAGCGCGACTGAAGTAGTGAGCCTAAAAAACCAGCATAAAGAAGAAGTTAAACAGAGGGAACCGCCTTGGAAGTGACCCCACACTGCCCACAACATCAGAGAAGGGCCAGAAATATTTTTACTATTTTTAAAATCATTCCTTTTTTGTTTGTTTGTTTGTTTGTTTTTTGGTTTTTGTTTTTTTTTTCTAACTTTTTTAAATTGTTAAGTCTTCTATTTCTCCTCTAATTTTTATTTCTATAACCTACTATTACTATTTTTTAAAAAAATACTTTTTTTTTTTTAAGGCAAACACCATATATAGTCTTTGGATGGTTGTTGGTGGTTTTTTGTTTGTTTGTTTGTTTTTTGTTGTTGTTTTTTAATAATCCCTTTTTTTTCTTTCTTCCTTTTTCCTTCTGCTTTTCTTTAATATTGTATCTTTGAAAATCCAACCTCTACTCTAGATTTTTAATCTTTGCTCTTAGGTTTTCATTGTCAATTTTGTACATTTAAAAACCCAAACTTCACTACCCAAGTTTACCTGAGAGCGAGATTACTGGCTTGACCACTCCTCCTTTGGACTCTCCTTTTTCTCCACCAGGTGGCCTCTGTCTCTTTTCTCCCCCATCTCTTCTCTATCCAACTCTGTGAATCTCTGTGTGTTCCAGACGGTGGAGAACACCCAAGGAACTGGTTACTGGCAGGATTTGTCTCTCTCCTTCTCATTCCTCTCTCTTATCCTCCTGGCCACCTCTGTCTACTTCCTCTCTCTCCTCTTCCCTGTATAACTCCATAAATACCTCTGAGCGGTCCAGACTATGGAGCACACAAAGGAAGTGACTACTGGCTAGCTTGCTCTCTCCTCTTTTGATCTCACTGCATCTCATTCCAGTTACCTCTAACTACCCCCTCCATCTTCTCTTCTCCTTGTAACCCAGTGAACCTCTCTGAGTGTCCCTCAGTGTGGAGAAACTTTTCATCTTTAACCTAGATGTTTTATCATCGGTGTTGTATAGATGGAGAAGTCTAGAGGCTACTGTAAAAATAAAACTGAAAACCAGAAGCAGGAGGCTTTAAATCCAAAGCCTGAAAACATTAGAGAACTCTTGAATTCAGGGAACATTAAGCAATAGGAGCTCATCAAATGCCTTCATACCTACACTGAAACCAAGCTCCACCCAAGGGCCAACAAGTTCCAAAACAAGACATACCACTCAAATTCTCCAGCAATACAGGAACTCTCCCCTGAGCTTCAATATACAGGCAGCTCAAAATTATTCCAAAACCTTTGATGTCTCATAACCCATTACTGGTCACTCCACTGCACTCCAGAGAGAAGAAACCCAGCTCCACCCACCAGAACTCCAACACAAGCCTCCCTAACCAGGAAACCTTGACAAGCCACTGATAGAACCCCACCCACAGTGAGGAAGCTCCATAATAAAGAGAACTCCACAAATTACCAGAATATAAAAAGGCCACCCCAAACGCAGCAATATAACCAAGATGAAGAGACAGAGGAATACTCAGCAGGTAAAGGAACAGGAGAGTTGCCCACCAAACCAAACAAAAGAGGAAGAAGTAGGGAATCTACCTGAGAAGGAATTCCGAATATTGATAGTGAAAATGATCCAAAATCTTGAAATCAAAATGGAATCACAGATAAATAGCCTAGAGACAAGGATTGAGAAGATGCAAGAAAGGTTTAACAAGGACCTAGAAGAACTAAAAAAGAGTCAAAATATAATGAATAACGCAATAAATGAGATCAGAAACACTCTGGAGGCAACAAATAGTAGAATAACAGAGGCAGAAAATAGGATTAGTGAAATAGAAGATGGAATGGTAGAAATAAATGAATCAGAGAGGAAACAAGAAAAACAAATTAAAAGAAATGAGGACAGTCTCAGAGACCTCCAGGACAATATGAAACACTCCAACATTTGAATTATAGGAGTCCCAGAAGAAGAAGACAGAAAGAAAGATCATGAGAAAATCCTTGAGGAGATAATAGTTGAAAACTTCCCTAAAATGGGGAAGGAAATAATCACCCAAGTCCAAGAAACACAGAGAGTTCCAAATAGGATAAACCCAAGGCAAAACACCCCAAGACACATATTAATCAAATTAACAAAGATCAAACACAAAAAACAAATATTAAAAGCAGCAAGGGAAAAACAACAAATAACACACAAGGGGATTCCCATAAGGATAACAGCTGATCTTTCAATAGAAACTCTTCAGGACAGGAGGGAATGGCAAGACATACTTAAAGTGATGAAAGACAATAACCTACAGCCCAGATTACAGTACCCAGCAAGGATCTCATTCAAATACGAAGGAGAAATCAAAAGCTTTACAGACAAGCAAAAGCTGAGAGAATTCAGCACCACCAAACCAGCTTTCCAACAAATGCTAAAGGATATTCTCTAGACAGGAAACACGAAAAGGGTGTATAAACCCGAACCCAAAACAATAAAGTAAATGGCAATGGGATCATACTTATCAATAATTACCTTAAACGTAAATGGGTTGAATGCCCCAACCAAAAGACAAAGACTGGCTGAATGGATACAAAAACAAGACCCCTCTATATGCTGCTTACAAGAGACCCACTTCGAAACAAGGGACACATACAGACTGAAAGTGAAGGGCTGGAGAAAGATATACCACGCAAATAGAGACGAAAAGAAAGCAGGAGTGGCAATACTCATATCCGATAAAATAGACTTTAAAACAAAGGCTGTGAAAAGAGACAAAGGAGGCCACTACATAATGATCAAAGGAACAATCCAAGAAGAAGATATAACAATTATAAATATATATGCACCCAATATAGGAGCACCGCAATATGTAAGACAAATGCTAACAAGTATGAAAGGGGAAATCAACAATAACACAATAATAGTGGGAGACTTTAATACCCCACTCACACCTATGGACAGATCAACTAAACAGAAAATTAACAAAGAAACGCAAACTTTAAATGATACATCAGATCAGTTAGACCTAATTGATATCTATAGGACATTTTACCACAAAACAATGAATTTCACCTTTTTTTCAAGTGCTCATGGAAACTTCTCCAGGATAGATCACATCCTGGGCCATAAATCTAAACTTGATAAATTCAAAAAAATCGAAATCATTCCAAGCATCTTTTCTGACCATAATGCATTAAGATTAGATCTCAATTACAGGAGAAAAACTATTAAAAATTCCAACATATGGAGGTTGAACAACACACTTCTGAATAACCAACAAATCACAGAAGAAATCAAAAAAGAAATCAAAATATGCATAGAAACGAATGAAAATGAAAACACAACAACCCAAAACCTGCGGGACACTATAAAAGCAGTGCTAAGAGGAAAGTTCATAGCAGTACAGGCATACCTCAAGAAACAAGAAAAAAGCCAAATAAATAACCTAACTCTACAACTAAAGCAACTAGAAAAGGAAGAGTTGGAGAACACCAGAGTTAGTAGAAGGAAAGAAATCTTAAAAATTAGGGCAGAAATAAATGCAAAAGAAACAAAAGAGACCATAGCAAAAATCAACAAAGCCAAAAGCTGGTTCTTTGACAGGATAAATAAAATTGACAATCCATTAGCCAGACTCATCAAGAAGCAAAGAGAGAAAAATCAAATCAATAAAATTAGAAATGAAAATGGAGAGATCACAACAGACAACACAGAAATACAAAGGATCATAAGAGACTACTATCAGCAGTTGTATGCCAATAAAATGGACAACGTGGAAGAAATGGACAAATTCTTAGAAAAGTACAATTTTCCAAAACTGAACCAGGAAGAAATAGAAAATCTTAACAGACCCATCACAAGCACGGAAATTGAAACTGTAATCAGAAATCTTCCAGCAAACAAAAGCCCAGGTCCAGACGGCTTCACAGCTGAATTCTACCAAAAATTTCTAGAAGAGCTAACACCTATCCTACTCAAACTCTTCCAGAAAATTGCAGAGGAAGGTAAACTTCCAAACTCATTCTATGAGGCCACCATCACCCTAATACCAAAACCTGACAAAGATGTCACAAAAAAAGAAAACTATAGGCCAATATCACTGATGAACATAGATGCAAAAATCCTCAACAAAATTCTAGCAATCAGAATCCAACAACACATTAAAAAGATCATACACCATGACCAAGTGGGCTTTATCCCAGGGATGCAAGGATTCTTCAATATCCGCAAATCAATCAATGTAATTCACCACATTAACAAATTGAAAAATAAAAACCATATGATTATCTCAATAGATGCAGAGAAAGCCTTTGACAAAATTCAACATCCATTTATGATAAAAACTCTCCAGAAAGCAGGAATAGAAGGAACATACCTCAACATAATAAAAGCTATATATGACAAACCCACAGCAAACATTATCCTCAATGCTGAAAAATTGAAAGCATTTCCCCTAAAGTCAGGAACAAGACAAGGATGTCCACTTTCACTGCTACTATTCAACATAGTTCTGGAAGTTTTGGCCAGAGCAATCAGAGCAGAAAAAGAAATAAAAGGAATCCAGATTGGAAAAGAAGAAGTAAAACTCTCACTGTTTGCAGATGACATGATCCTCTACATGGAAAACCCTAAAGACTCCACCAGAAAATTACTAGAGCTAATCAATGAATATAGTAAAGTTGCAGGATATAAAATCAACACAGAGAAATCCCTTGCATTCCTATACACTTATAATGAGAAAGTAGAAAAAGAAATTAAGGAAACAATTCCATTCACCATTGCAACAAAAAGAATAAAATACTTAGGAATATATCTACCTAAGAAACTAAAGACCTATATATAGAAAACTATAAAACACTGATGAAAGAAATCAAAGAGGACACTAATAGATGGAGAAATATACCATGTTCATGGATTGGAAGAATCAATATAGTGAAAATGAGTATACTACCCAAAGCAATTTACAAATTCAATGCAATCCCTATCAAGCTACCAGCCACATTTTTCACAGAACTAGAACAAATAATTTCAAGATTTGTATGGAAATACAAAAAACCTCGAATTGCCAAAGCAATCTTGAGAAATAAGAATGGAACTGGAGGAATCAACTTGCCTGACTTCAGGCTCTACTACAAAGCCACAGTCATCAACACAGTATGGTACTGGCACAAAGACAGACATATAGATCAATGGAACAAAATAGAAAGCCCAGAGATAAATCCACACACATATGGACACCTTATCTTTGACAAAGGAGGCAAGAATATACAATGGAGTAAAGACAATCTCTTTAACAAGTGGTGCTGGGAAAACTGGTCAACCACTTGTAAAAGAATGAAACTAGATCACTTTCTAACACCGCACACAAAAATAAACTCAAAATGGATTAAAGATCTAAATGTAAGACCAGAAACTATAAAACTCCTAGAGGAGAACATAGGCAAGACACTCTCAGACATAAATCACAGCAGGATCCTCTATGATCCACCTCCCAGAATTCTGGAAATAAAAGCAAAAATAAACAAATGGGATCTAATTAAACTTAAAAGCTTCTGCACAACACAGGAAACTCTAAGCAAGGTGAAATGACAGCCTTCTGAATGGGAGAAAATAATAGCAAATGAAGCAACTGACAAACAACTAATCTCAAAAATATACAAGAAACTCCTACAGCTCAATTCCAGAAAAATAAACGACCCAATCAAAAAATGGGCCAAAGAACTAAGTAGACATTTCTCCAAAGAAGACATACGGATGGCTAACAAACACATGAAAAGATGCTCAACATCACTCATTATTAGAGAAATGCAAATCAAAACCACAATGAGCTACCACTTCACACCAGTCAGAATGTCTGCGATCCAAAAATCTGCAAGCAATAAATGCTGGAGAGGGTGTGGAGAAAAGGGAACCCTCCTACACTGTTGGTGGGAATGCAAACTAGTACAGCCACTATGGAGAACAGTGTGGAGATTCCTTAAAAAATTTCAAATAGAACTGCCATATGACCCAGCAATCCCACCGCTGGGCATACACACCGAGGAAACCAGAATTGAAAGAGACACATGTACCCCAATGTTCATCGCAGCACTGTTTATAATAGCCAGGACATGGAAACAACCTAGATGTCCATCAGCAGATGAATGGATAAGAAAGCTGTGGTACATATACACAATGGAGTATTACTCAGCCGTTAAAAAGAATTCATTTGAATCAGTTCTGATGAGATGGATGAAACTGGAGCCGATCATACAGAGTGAAGTAAGCCAGAAAGAAAAACACCAATACAGTATACTAACACATATATATGGAATTTAGAAAGACGGCAATGATGACCCTGTATGCAAGACAGCAAAAAAGACACAGATGTGTATAACGGACTTTTGGACTCAGAGGGAGAGGGAGAGGGTGGGATGATTTGGGAGAATGGCATTCTAACATGTATACTATCATGTAAGAATTGAATCGCCAGTCTATGTCTGACGCAGGATACAGCATGCTTGGGGCTGGTGCATGGGGATGACCCAAAGGGATGTTGTGGGGAGGGAGGTGGGAGGGGGGTTCATGTTTGGGAACGCATGTAAGAATTAAAGATTTTAAAATTAAAAAAATAAAAAACTAAATAAATAAATAAATAAATAAAATTTAAAAAATAAAATAACCACACACAAAAAAAATTCTCAAGAATTTGGAGGGGAAAATTCCCCAGCAAGATGGTTCAAAGAGAGAAGGAAGGAAATAGATAAAAGTACTAATAAAATGACCTCAAAAGAAGTGTTCTAAAAAAGAAAACTAATAGCATCAAAAACCTCTGACAAGAATAATCAAGGAAAAATACAATTAATGTATGAAATGTTAGAAATGTATGAACATTAGAAATGAAAAAGCTATTAAAAACTGGCAAGTAAATGTTAAAAGAACTTTATACCAAACATTTAAAAATATTAGATGAAAAAAGTTATTTTTAAAAAATTAAACTTACTAAAATAGAAAAGTAAAATGGAAGAACGTGAATAGTTCCATAACTGAAATTAAACTAAAAATTTTAAACTGTCTCATAAAAGAACATTTCAGACTTAGGTGACTAGATGGACAAATTCTGCCTAAATATTACAGGAAGAAACAGCATTAATCTTTTACAAATTCTTCCAAAGGAGAACAGAAAGAAGAGAGAACATTCCTCAACTTACCAATTCTTTTTTAGACCAACACAACCCAGTAGCAAAATCTAAAAAGGACATTATGAGAAAGGAAAAATACAGGCCAAGCACCTTCCTGAACATGGATGAACAAAACCTATAATGTAATAATAGCAAACTGAACTCAGTGAAACATTAAAAGAATGATATTTCACAATCTGAGTTGATTCTAAGAAAGATAAGGTAGGCTTAACATTTAAAATTAAATCCATGTATTATTTTATATTAATAAAATAAAAGAGAAAAAAGTTTTCTCAGTAGAGATAATAAGAAAAGCATTTGATAAAAGGTATCACCCATTTATGACAGAAACTCTCAGGAAACTAGGAATACAGTTTTCCTGTGTTCCAAGACCCCCTCAGATACCAAAATACATGGATGCTCACATCCCTTTTATAAAATGGTGCAGGTTATAACCTATGCACATCCTCCCATATACAATAAATCATCTCTAGATTACTTAAAATGCCCAATACAATATGAATGCTATGTAAACAGTTGTAAATACAATTTAAATGTTATGTAAATCTTTACTAGCATTCAATAAATTCAAGATTTGCTTCTTGGAAAATTCTGGAATTTTCTTTCCCAAGTATTTTTTTTTAATTGAAGGATAATTGCTTTACAGAATTTTGTTGTTTTCTGTCAAACTTCAACATGAATCAGACATAGGTATACATATATCCCCTCCCTTTTGAATCTCCCTCCCGTCTCCCTCCCCATCCCACCCCTCTAGGTTGATACAGAGCCCCTGTTTGAGTTTCCTGAGCCATACAGCATATTCCTGTTGCCTATCTATTTTACATATGGTAGTGTAAGCTTCCATGTTACTCATTCTATACATTTCACCCTCTCCTCCCCTCTCCCCATGTCCATAGGTCTATTCTCTATGTCTGTTTCTCCATTGCTGCCCTGTAAATAAATTCTTTAGTACCATGTTTCTAGATTCTGTATATATGTGTTAGAATGTGGTATTTTTCTCTTTCTGACTTACTTCACTCTGTATAATAGGCTCTAGGTTCATCCACCTTGTTAGAACTGACTCAAATCTGTTCCTTTTTATGGCTGAATAATATTTTATTGTGTATATGTACAAAAACTTCTTTATCCATTCATCTGTCTCTGAAGTATTTTTGATCCACAGATTCAACTAACTGTGGATGCAAAACCCATGGATTCGGAGGGCTGACTATACAAGGGAACTTGCTTAATCTGATAAAAGGGTGAAATGTTTGTCCTTGTTAGTTTGGAAATGAGGAAACAATGTCATTATCATCAATCCACCCATTTAACAAGTGTTCCTATTCAGTCTAGAAGTTGTTGAACAAACAAGACAAACAAGAAATTGGAGAAGAAATAAAATTGCCATTATTCATGATAACATGATTGTATGCATAAAAAGTTCAAATAGGACAGATAAACAATTAGAAACAATAAATTCTGTATGGTTGCTGAATACAGAATCAACATATGAAAATCAACTTTTTTTTTAAGTGTTTCTTCTTGAACTCAGATATTTGTTTCTTTTTTAAATTTAATTTTATTATTATTATTATTTTTATTTTTACTTTACAATATTGCATAGGTTTTGCCATACATCAACATGAATCTGCCATGGGTGTACATGTGTTCCCAATCCTGAAGCCCCCTCCCACATCCCTCCCCATACCATCCCTCTGGGTCATCCCAGTGCACCACCCAACCATCCTGTATCCTGCATCGAACCTAGACTGGTGAAAAACAAACTCAAAATGGATTAAAGATCTAAACGTAAGACCAGGAACTATAAAACTTCTAGAGGAGAACATAGACAAAACACTCTCTGACATAAATCACAGCAGGATCCTGTATGACCCACCTCCCAGAATACTGGAAATAAAAGCAAAAATAAACAAATGGGATCTAATTAAAATCAAAAGCTTCTGCACAACAACAACAAAAAAAACTATAAGCAAGGTGAAAAGACAGCCTTCAGAATGGGAGAAAATAATAGCAAATGAAGCAACTGACAAACAACTAATCTCAAAAATATACAAGCAACTCCTACAGCTCAATTCCAGAAAAATAAACGACCCAATCAAAAAATGGGCCAAAGAACTAAATAGACATTTCTCCAAAGAAGACATACAGATGGCTAACAAACACATGAAAAGACACTCAACACCACTCATTATCAGAGAATTGCAAATCAAAACCACAGTGAGGTACCATTTCATGTCAGTCACAATGGCTGTGATCCAAAAGTCTACAAGCAATAAATGCTGGAGAGGGTGTGGAGAAAATCAACTGTTTTCTCCAACCACAAACACAGAATAAACCTCTAAAGACAATTTTAAAAATACTCTCATGATACTGGCATAGAAATAAACACACAGACCAACAGAACCAAATAGAGAATCCAGAATTAAACTTCCACATATACAGTTAATTAACATTTTCATAAGGAGGCTAGGAAAAAGCAGTGGGGAAAGAATAGTGTCCTTAACAAATGGTGTTGGGAAAACTGAATGAACATAAACAGAAGATAAAACCAGATCCCTATCATATGCCACTCAGAAACATTAACTCAAAATGTGTCAAAGACTTAAATACAAGACCTGAAACCAGAGAACTCCTAGAAGAAAACATAGTGAAAAAGCTCCTCATCACTTGCCTTGGCAATGATTTTATAGACATGAAACCAAAAGCACACACACACACAAAAGGGGGAGCCAAGTGAAATCAACCAGTGAGACTACATCAAACTTAAAAGCTATTGCACAGCAAAAATCACAAAGGCAACCTACAGGAAAAAAATTTTGAAATCCATGTATCAGATAAGGAGTTCATTTCCAAAATTTATAAAGAACTCACACAACTTAATAACAAAAGATCCAATTTTTAAAATGGGCACAAGTACTAAATACACATTTCTCCAAAGAAGACATCTGTGGCCAAAGGTATACGAGACAGGGCTCAGCATCACTAATCATCAGAGAAATTCAAATAAAAACCACAGTGGGATATCACATAAAGTCTCTAAAAAATGGTGATCATCAAGACCTACAAGAGATAAGTGATGGAGAGGCTGTGGAGAAAAGGGAAACTCCTGCACTGCTGGTGGGAATGTAAATTGGTGCAGCCACTATGGAGAACAGTATGGAGGTTCTTCAAAGAAAATAAAAATAGAGCTACCATATGATCCAGCAATTCCACTTGTGAATATTAGAACAAAATGAATTGTTGTTGCTGTTCAGTTGCTAAGTCATGTCTGACTCTTTGCAACCCCAAGGACTGCAGGACGCCAGGTTTCCCTGTCATTTTCCATCTCCCACAGTTTGCTTAAACTCATGTCCATTGAGTTGGTGATGGCATCCAACCATCTATTGTTCTGTCAACCCCTTCTCCTCCTGCACTCAATCTTTCTCAGCATCAGGGTCTTTTCGAATGAGTCGGCCCTTCGCCTCAGGTGGCCAAAGTATTGGAGTGTCAGCTTCAGCATCATTTCTTCCAATGGATATATGGGGTTGATTTCCTTAGGATTGACTGGTTTGATCTCCTCTAAAGACTCTAAAGCAAAGAGGAACTAAAAAGCCTCTTGATGAAAATGAAAGAGGAGAGTGAAAAAGTTGGCTTAAAGCTCAACATTTAGAAAATGAAGATCATGGCATCTGGTCCTATCACTTCACAGCAAATAGATGGGGAAACAGTGGAAACAGTGTCAGACTTTATTTTGGGGGGCTCCAAAATCACTGCAGATGGTGACTGCAGCCATGAAATTAAAAGACACTTACTCCTTGGAAGGAAAGTTATGACCAACCTAGATAGCATATTGAAAAGCAGACACATTACTTTGCCAACAAAGGTCCATCTAGTCAAGGCTATGGTTTTTCCAGTGGTCATGTATGGTTGTGAGAGTTGGACTGTGAAGAAGGCTGAGTGTCGAAGAATTGATGCTTTTGAACTGTGGTGTTGGAGAAGACTCTTGAGAGTCCCTTGGACTGCAAGGAGATCCAACCAGTCCATTCTGAAGGAGATCAGCCCTGGGTGTTCTTTGGAAGAAATGATGCTGAAGCTGAAACTCCAGTACTTTGGCCACCTCATGCGAAGAGTTGATTCATTGGAAAAGACTCTGATGCTGGGAGGGATTGGAAGCAGAAGGAAAAAGGGACAACAGAGGATGAGATGGCTGGATGGCATCACCAACTCGATGGACATGAGTTTGAGTGAACTCCAGGAGTTGGTGATGGACAGGGAGGCCTGGTGTGCTGAGTGTCAGGAGTCGCAGAGTCGGATATGACTGAGCAACTGAACTGAACTGAAAGACTCTAAAGAGTCTTCTCCAACACCAGAATCTGAAAGCATCAGTTCTTCGGTGCTCAGCCTTCTTTATGGTCCAACTCTCACAATCATACATGACTACTGGAAAAACCATAGCTTTGACCATATGGACCTTTGTTGGCAAAGCTATATCTCTGCTTTTTAATATGCTTTCCAGGTTTACCATAGCTCTTCTTCCAAGGAGCAGGCATTTTAAAATTTTGTGGCTGTAGTCACCATCCACAGTGATTTTGGAGCCCAAGAAAAGAAAATATGCCACCGTTTCCACTTTTTTCCCATCTATTTGCCATGAAGTGATGGGACCAGATACCATGATCTTAGTTTCTTTATGTTTTTGAGTTTCAAACCAGCATTTTTACTTTCTTCTTTCACCCTCATGAAGGGCTCTTTAGTTCCCTTTCACTTTCTGCCATTAGACTGGAATCATCTGCATATTTAAAGTTGTTGATATTTCTCTCAGCAGTCTTGATTTCAGGTTGTGATTCATCCAGCCTGGCATGCCACAATATATACCCTGCATGTAAGTTAGGTAAGCAGGGTGACAACATACAGACTTGTCCTACTCCTTTCCCAGCTTGGAACCAGTTAGGTATTGCATGTCCAGTTCTAACTGAGGCTTCTTGACCCCTACACAGGTTTCACAGGAGACAGGAAAGGTGGTCTGTGTATTCCCATCTCTTTCATAATATTCCACAGTTTGTTGTGATCCACAGAGTGAGTTAAAGGCTTTCACATAGTCAATGAAGTGGAAGCAGATGTTTTTCTTTAACTCCCTTGCTTTCTCCATGATCCAACGAATGTTAGTAATTTGGTCTATGGTTCCTCTACCTCTTTGAAACCCAAATTACATGCCTGGAAGTTCTTGGTTCACAAACTGTTGAAGTTTAGCTTGAAGGATTTTGAGTAAAACCTTGCTAGTATGTGAAATGAGTACAACTGTATGGTAGTTTGAACATTTCTTTGGCATTGCCCTTCTTTGGGGCTGAAATGAAAACTGACATTTTCTAGTCCTATGGCAATTGTTGAGTCTCCCAAATTTGCTAACATATCGAGTGAAGCACTTAAACAGCAAGATTCAAAAGGATATCTGTACTCTAATATTCATAGCAGCATTTTTCACAACAGCCAATCCAAGTCTATGCCCCAACCAGTAATGCTGAAGAAGCTGAAGTTGAACGGTTCTATGAAGACCTACAAGACCTTTTAGAACTAACACCCCAAAAAGATGTCCTTTTCATTATAGGGGACTGGAATGCAAAAGTAGGAAGTCAAGAAACACCTGGGGTAACAGGCAAATTTGGCCTTGGAGTACAGAATGAAGCAGGGCAAAGGCTAATAGAGTTTTGCCAAGAGAATGCACTGGTCATAGCAAACACCCTCTTCCAACAATACAAGAGAAGACTCTATACATGGACATCACCAGATGGTCAACACCGATATCAGATTGATTATATTCTTTGCAGCCAAAGATGGAGAAGCTCTATACAGTCAGCAAAAACAAGACCGGGAGCTGACTGTGGCTCAGATCATGAACTCCTTATTGCCAAATTCAGATTAAGTTGAAGAAAGTAGGCAAAACCACTAGACCATTCAGGTATGACCTAAATCAAGTTCCTTAGATTATACAGTGGAAGTGAGAAATAGATTTAAGGGACTAGATCTGATAGATAGAGTGCCTGATGAACTATGGACTGGGGTTCATGACATTGTACAGGAGACAGGGATCAAGACCATCCCCATGGAAAAGAAATGCAAAAAAGCAAAATGGCTGTCTGAGGATGCCTTACAAATAGCTGTGAAAAGAAGAGAAGTGAAAAGCAAAGGAGAAAAGGAAAGATATAAGCATCTGAATGCAGTCCAAAGAATAGCAAGGAGAGATAAGAAAGCCTTCCTCAGCGACCAGTGCAAAGAAATAGAGGGAGAAAAACAGGATGGGAAACACCAGAGATCTCTTCAAGAAAATTAGAGATACCAAGGTAACATTTCATGCAAAGATGGGCTCGATCAAGGACAGAAATGGTATGGACCTAACAGAAGCAGAAGATATTAAGAAGAGGTGGCAAGAATACACAGAAGAACTGTACAAAAAAGACCTTCCTGACCCAGATAATTATGATAGTGTGGAGAATCCCAGAGATGGGGGAGCCTGGTAGGCTGCCATCTATGGGGTCGCACAGAGTCAGACAAGACTGAAGTGACTTAGCTTAGTGATCACTCATACTCACCTAGAGCAAGACATTCTAGAATGTGAAGTCAAGTGGGCCTTAGAAAGCATCAGTATGAACAAAGCTAGTGGAGGTGATGGAATTCCAACTGAGCTATTTCAAATCCTGAAAGATGATGCTGTGAAAGTGCTGCACTCAATATGCCAGCAAATTTGGAAAACTCAGCAGTGGCCACAGGACTGGAAAAGGTCAGTTTTCATTCCAATCCCAAAGAAAGGCAATGCAAAAGAATGCTCAAACTACTGCACAATTGCACTCCTCTCACACGCTAGTAAAGTAATGCTCAAAATTCTCCAAGCGAGGCTTCAGCAATATGTGAACCGTGAACTTCCTGATGTTCAAGCTCGTTTTAGAAAAGGCAGAGGAACCAGAGATCAAATTGCCAACATCCACTGGATCATGGAAAAAGCGAGAGAGTTCCAGAAAAACATCTATTTCTGCTTTATTGACTATGCCAAAGCCTTTGACTGTGTGGATCACAAGAAACTGTGCAAGACTCTGAAAGAGATGCGATTACCAGACCACCTGACTGGCCTCTTGAGAAACCTATATGCAGGTCAAGAAGCAACAGTTAGAACTGGAAATGGAACAATAGACTGGGTCCAAATAGGAAAAGGAGTATGTCAAGTCTGTATATTGTCACCCTGCTTATTAACTTATATGCAGAGTACGTTATGAGAAATGTTGGCCTGGAAGAAGCACCAGCTGGATTCAAGATTGCCAGGAGAAATATCAATAACCTCAGATATGCAGATGACACCATCCTTATGGCAGAAAGTGAAGAGGAACTAAAAAGCCTCTTGATGAAAGTGAAGGAGGAGAGTGAAAAAGTTGGCTTAAAGCTCAACATTCAGAAAAAGCAGATTATGGTATCTGGTCCCATCACTTCATGGCAAATAGATGGGGAAACAGGGTCAGACTTTATTTTGGGGGGCTCCAAAATCACTGCAGATGGCGACTGCAGCCATGAAATAAAAGACACTCCTTGGAAGGAAAGTTATGATCAACCTAGACAGCATATTCAAAAGCAGAGACATTACTTTGCCAACAAAGTCCGTCTAGTCAAGGCTATGGTTTTTCCAGTGGTCACATACAGATGCGAAAGTTGGACTGTGAAGACAGCTGAGCACTGAAGAATTGATGCTTTTGAACTGTAGTGTTGGAGAAGACTCTTGAGAGTCCCTTGGACTACAAAGAGATCCAACCAGTGCATTCTAAAAGAGATCAGTCTTGGGTGTTCTTTGGAAGGAGTGATGCTAAACCTGAAACTCCAATACTTTGGCTACCTCATGCGAAGAGTTGACTCATTGGAAAAGACTCTGATGCTGGGACGGATTGGGAGCAGGAGTAGAGGGTGACGACAGAGGATGAGACGGCTGCATGGGATCATCAACTCGATGGACATGAGTTTGGGTGAACTCTGGGAGTTGGTGATGAACAGGGAGTCCTGGAGTGCTGCAATTCATGGGGTTGCAAAGAGTCAGACATGACTGAGTGACTGAACTGAACTGAAGATATGGAAACATCCTAAATGTGCATCAATTGATGAATGGATAAGGAAAATGTGGCCTATGTATACAATGAACCTTTCATACTTTCAAAGAAAAATAGAATAAAATTCTGGCATTTGAGACAAATGGATGGACCATTATGCTATCTGAAATAAGTCAGAGAAAGACAAATACCACATCATCTCATTTATATGTGGAATTTTTTTTTTTCAAAAAGCTCACAGATAATATATTGACAGGTATGAGAGGTGGGGCGTGAAGGCTAGGTGAAATGGGTGAAGATGGTGAAAAGCTATAAACTTACAGTTATAAAATATAAATAACTGTACTTAACAGATCTTAAAAGTTCTCATCACAAGAAAAAAGGAATTTGCTAACTATGTATGTTAATGAATGTTAGCTAGACTTGTGATCATTTAATAATTTATATAAATATCACATTATGTTATACACCTAAAACTAATATGTTGTTGTTGTGTCTGACTCTTTGTGATCCCACAGACTGCGGCATGCTAAGCCTTCCTGCCCCTCATCACTTACCAGGATTCTCCCAAGTTCATGCCCATTGAATCAGTGATGCCATCCAAACATCTTTTTTTTTTTTAAACAGTATAAAAGGCAAAAAAACTCTGTGAAAATACCACTGGTAGCTTGATAGGGATTGCATTGAATCTATAAATTGCTTTGGGTAGTACACTTATTTTCACTATACTGATTCTTCCTCTCCATGAACATGGTATATTTCTCCATCTATTAGTGTCCTCTTTGATTTCTTTCACCAGCGTTTTATAGTTTTCCTTGGTGGGAATGCAAGCTAGTACAGTCACTATGGAGAACAGTGTGGAGATTCCTTAAAACACTGGAAATAGAACTGCCTTATGACCCAGCAATCCCACTGCTGGGCATAGACACTGAGGAAATCAAAATTGAAAGAGACACGCATACCCCAATGTTCATCACAGCACTGTTTATAATAGCCAGGACATGGAAGCAACCTAGATGTCCAACAGCAGATGAATGGATAAGAAAGCTGTGGTACATAAACACAATGGAGTATTACTCAGCCATTAAAAAGAATACATTTGAATCAGTTCTAATGAGGTGGATGAAAGTAGAGCCAATTATACAGAGTAAAGTAAGCCAGAAAGAAAAACACCAATACAATATACTAATGCATATATATGGAATTTAGAAAGATGGTATTGATAATCCTGTGTAAGAAACACAGATGTATAGAACAGTCTTTTGGACTCTGTGGGAGAGGGTGAGATGATTTGGGAGAATGGCATTGAAACATGTATGATATCATATATGAAATGAATCGCCAGTCCAGGTTCAATGCTACTGGATGCTTGGAGCTGGTGCACTGAGATGACCCAGAGGGATGGTACGAGGAGGGAGGAAGGAGGAGGGTTCAGGATAGGGAACACGTGTATACCTGTGGCAGATTCATGTTGATGTATGGCAAAACCAATACAATATTGTAAAGTAATTAACCTCCAATTAAAATAAATAAATTTATATTTTAAAATATAAAATAAAATAAAAATAAATGTACTGAAAATTTAGATGCTTAAATAAAGCCTTGAATTGGAAAACATAAAAAAAAAGAATATGAACTCTATTTAGCCAAGTTCTTTCCCAATTCATAATAAGAGTCACCTTTTATTTAGTTTCTAATAACGTGTTCCTCATTTCTGTCAGAGACTTCAGCAGAACAGTCTTTTTTAAAAATAAAAAGATTATTTTAAAAAGGCAAAAAAATATAATGTATATCAATTATAACTCAACTTTTTAAAAAACTTCAATAAGAAAATAAAAATGATGTAGGTGTATATAAACAAATTTATCATGATTGTGGATTTGAAATCTCAGTTACTTCACTCTTCTCCAAACTGATGGCTAAATCTGATGAAATTCTAATTGACATCCCAAGTGTGCCAGTGCCTTTTAGTGGGATATGATAAACTGATTCTAAAATGTATATTCAAAAGAGCCTAAAATGACCAAGATAATCTTTTAAAAAAATCAAAGGGACTTCCCTGGTGGTACAGTGGATAAAGAATCCATCTGCCAACAAAGGAAACATGGTTCAATTCCTGGTCCAGGAAGATGCCACAAGCTGTAGGCAACTAAAGCCACAACTACTGAAGCCCGCATGTTTGAGGGTCTGTGAGCCACAAGTAATGAGCCTCAGTGCTGCAACTACTGAAGCCCATATGCCTAGAGCCTGTGCTCCACAAGAAGCGAAGCCAACACAGTGAGAAGGACACACACCACAACAGAGAGTCACCCCTGCTCACTGCAACTAGAGAAAGCCCATGTGCATCAACAAAGACCGAGTGTAACCAAACATTAATTAATTTTTTTATATCAAAGCAGAGAGACTATTCCAGACATCAAGACAGTTTACAATGCAATAATAATTAACCATGCTAACATTTTTACAAAGATACACACACAGAGTAGAAAAGAGATTCACATAGCAGACTCTCACCTATACAGATAGATAATACAATATGAACTGTGCCTCATAAACATACTTTTGAGGATGATTATAGATTTAATCTAAACAATGAACTTTCTGAAGATAATAGAGTAAGATATCTGGTTGCTTGAAGAGTAGGCCAAGACTTTGAAACAGAGCACCCATTACACAAACTATGGAGTAAGCAACAGATAGTTTAGACTCCGCTAAATGCTATGTGGATCACAATAAACTGTGGAAAATTCTGAAAGAGATGGGAGCACCTGATCTGCCTCTTGAGAAACTTATATGCAGGTCAGGAAGCAACAGTTAGAACTGGACATGGAACAAGAGACTGGGTCCAAATAGGAAAAGGAGTACGTCAAGGCTGTATATTGTCACCCTGCTTATTTAACTTATATGCAGAGGACATCATGAGAAACACTGGACTGGAAGAAGCACAAGCTGGAATCAAGATTGCCAGGAGAAATATCAATAACCTCAGATATGCAGATGACACCATCCTTATTGTAGAAACTGAAGAGGAACTAAAAGCCTCTTGATGAAAATGAAAGAGGGGAGTAAAAAGGTTGGCTTAAAGTTCAACATTCAGAAAACAAAGATCATGGCATCTGGTCCTATCACTTCACAGCAAATAGATGGGGAAATAGTGGAAACAGTGTCAGACTTTATTTTGGGGGGCTCCAAAATCACTGCAGATGGTGACTGCAGCCATGAAATTAAAAGACGCTTACTCCTTGGAAAAAAGTTATGACCAACCTAGATAGCATATTCAAAAGCAGAGACATTACTTTGCTGACTAAGGTCCATCTAGTCAAGGCTATGGTGTTTCCAGTGGTCATGTATGGATGTGAAAGTTGGACTGTGAAGATAGCTGAGTGCCAAAGAACTGATGCTTTTGAACTGTGGTGTTGGAGAAGACTCTTGAGGGTCCCTTGGACTGCAAGGAGATCCAACCAGTCCATTCTGAAGATCAGCCCTGGGATTTCTTTGGAGGGAATGATGCTGAAGCTGAAACTCCAGTACTTTGGCCACCTCATGCGAAGAGTTGACTCATTGGAGAAGACTCTGATGCTGGGAGGGATTGGGAGCAGGAGGAGAAGGGGACGACAGAGGATGAGATGGCTGGATGGCATCACTGACTCGATGGACATGAGTCTGAGTGAACTCTGGGAGTTGGTGATGGACAGGGAGGCCTGGCGTGCTGTGATTCATGGGGTCACAAAGAGTCGGACACGACTGAGCGACTGAACTGAACGGAAATACAATATACTGAAAGAGATTATGTAGGACTGGTATTATTTCCTCTTTAAAAGTCCAGTGAAATTCACCGCTAAAGTCACCTCAACCCAAGATTTTCTTTGTTTTGCTAACACGCTTGTTTTATTAATGACAAAAAAAGTTTAAAAAGGAACAGGGAGTGAAAACTTAAAACAACATGAAAAGAACTGTGCATGTGGATACAGACATGGATGAAAACAATTCTTATTCACTGAGATGGTTTGAAAAATTCGTAAGAGCTCAGGAGAAAGTAAAAATGTCCAAACTGCCATGACCTTGGGCTTTTATAAATTTCCTCTCAGTGAACATATATTATTTGCAACAACAACAAAAACAACAAAAACAACTAACAGTCAGGGTTTTCAATACATGGAAGGGAATTTCCTCACACCTAGTTCTGAGCCAGTAGGGTTGATGGGGTTCCTGACTTGGTGACAAGTTTAGAGCAAAGCATGTTTCACTGTGAAGTTGGTATTATCTGGTTTCACTAGTCTTCCACTTCTCATAGTCAGAGCAAAGTAACACCTGACTTTCAGGAGGGTGAGGAATACCATTTTGAACTTCATGACCAGGAAAAGAGATGTGATGGTTCAGGTTTGTCAGAAGTAAAGCTGCTACTCCTATTCAATAGAGAAGACAAAGAAGTTAGATATAAGGGCAGGGGGAATTCATGTTGAGCCTGGGACAATGGAGAATATCTTTCCAATGACTAGAGGTCATTTAGAAGATGCTGATATTAATATATTTCTAATGAGGCCATAACAACTCACTGTAAGCTCCAGTTATCATATGGAAGATGGATATAAAGAGACATGGCATAGGGTATATTTAGAAAACCACAAGAAAATGTACATTCATAATTTGGTACTAGTTGAACAAATAGCCCAACTTCTCAAAATTTCTTGTGAGTCTCTGCCTTTATTTTACCACAAGAATATCCTACCAATAGTAACATATTACAAATAACATACATTCTCAGAATTAAAGGAAACAAAGCTATCAGGTTGGGGGAACAGCTTTTACAATGATTTTCCTTAAACCTTCTTTTGGCCCCAGATAAAATAGTGTGTATAATATTTTGTAGCACTTGAATTAATCCCACAAGTAAAGATAGGGAACTGGAAATAGTGAAAGTCCTGTTCCTGATTAATTTTATAGGATGTAGTTGGTCAAGCTCTGTTTGTCCAAATATTTAAGAAATCAGTTGGAGAGAAAACATCATATGAGTTCTCCTGGTGGCATCACTGCTGCTGCTGCTGCTAAGTCGCTTTAGTCGTGTCTGACTCTGTGTTACCCCACAGACAGCAGCCCGCCAGGCTCCTCCACCCATGGGATTCTCCAGGCAAGAACACTGGAGCGAGTTGCCATTGCCTTTTCCAATGCATGCATGCATGCTAAGGCGCTTCAGTCATGTCTGACTCTGTGAGACCCTATGGACAGCAGCCCACCAGGCTCCTCTGTCCACGGGATTCTCTAGGCAAGAATACTGGAGTGGGCTGCCATTTCCTTCTCCGGTGGCACCACTAGCACAGTGTATAGTTGGGAAGTAGAGGATATTCACATGAGGATAAGAGTAAGAATTAAGATTTCAAAGAACGAATAACAAATATGATATTGAACATACAAACGTGGTACTAATTAGCTCAATTCTTCCAAGACGTGACATATGAATTCAAACACTTAAATCACAAACATTCAACCCATCATTTTCTCAACTAGATACCTTAAGAGAATCTGGATACAACAGGGGCTGCATTCTGGGTTCAGAAGGACGTTGCTTAACAATTAAGCAGACACAGTTACTGGACAGGTGAGCTGGTCAGTGGTGTACTGACAAAAGGGACAAGGTGGGAAGGCACAACCTTGGAAGAGCCGATCGGGTGGATCAAACTCAGGCAAAGGAGAGTAGATGGACTTCTATGATTTTTAAGAAGTATTTAACCTAGAAGTTCATTTTTATTCAACTTAACATCTGAATTGTCGGTTGACTATGAAGGAATAAAAATTTCACTCAAGTGTAAATGTCTCTTTACTAGGGAGGAAACGTGTCACAGATCTTACTCATGGCATAGATTAGAATATATTTATTATGTAACAGCAGTAATGCTGTGAACATCCTTCAGGGAGGGCAGCTGACTTACTCAAGGTCATTGTAAATCCCCTCCCAAGAAGCAAGGGATTGTATACTCCAACTAAGTATACAAGATTTCCTGCAATACACAGAGCCTATTCTCTGAGATCCTGAAAACTGATGGCTTTTTAAAAAATTTCAAGCTGAATATAACTTGACATTCTGTCTAGTTTAAATATGTAACATTGCTTCCTGCATTATCTAGCTGAAAGAATTTTTTTTTTTTTTTAATGCAAGAGGTAGGATGTTGTGGCAATTAGCAGCTTGGTTCCTATTTTGAATCTTGAACAGTTACTTTACTTCCCTGAACCTCACTCTTCCCTGGGTAAAATGAGGATGCATGTGTGCATGTGTGTGCACTCAGTCATGTCTGACCTTTTGAGACCCCATGGACTATGGCCTGACAGGCTCCTCCGTCTATGGAATTTTCCAGGCAAAGAATACTAGAGTGGGTTCCCATTTCCTACTCCAGGGCATCTTCCTGACTCAGGGACTGAACCCATGTCTCCTGCATCTCCTGCACTGTCAGGCAGATTCTCTACCACTGAGCCACCTACAGCTTGAGACAATGTTTGCAGTCACAGTGCTTCAAGCTCTAGTAAATAAATAAATGGCATCAAATGCAGTTAACAATAATGGTTAATATCCTAATCATTTACTACACTCACCTTCAGATGACCCAGATGACAAAGCTGTTACTTCTCTCAATTACTGACATTTCCAGGAAAGCACTGAACTAGTAGAACAATGACTTAAAAAACACCATTTCAGCGAAGGCACACACGCCCACAGATTTCACACTGCTACACACACACTTCAACTCTCAGGAATAATTAACTGAAACCAATGACTTTACTCCTGATGCACTGGAAAATGCTCTAAAGTTTCCTCCATTTCCACAGAAGATGGTCTCACCATAAAGTATTACTAATAGCACAGCACTGCTGGGGACAAAATCGTCTGTCAGAGCAAACAATGCAAACTGCTTAGTGAGCCAATAGCTACACACTTTCTGCGGCTTAAAAAAGCTTGAATTTTCATTGTCTGGATTCCAGAAATACAATTAAGAGGAAATGAGGGAGGCCTTCAAGATGGCGGAGGAGTAAGATGTAGAGATCACTTCCCTCCCCACAAACATCAAAAATACATCTGCACGTGTAACAACTCCTACAGAACACCTATTGAACGGTGGCAGAAGGCCTTCCAAAAAGGCAAGCTAATCTCTACATAATGGGGTAGGGAAAACAAATAAGAAAACAAGAGATACAAAGGATTTGGCTTGGAACCCACACCTCGGGGAGGGAGCTGTGAAGGAGGAAAAGTTTCCACACACCCGGAAAACCCCTCACGGGCGGGGACAGGGGTACCCTTGGAACCTCAGAGAAGAGTGCAGCAACAGGTGTGTAGAAGGCAATGCTGAGAGAATTCTACACAGGGATGGAAGCTAATCACAACTTCCCAGCCTGAGACACTTATCTGCATGCCTTCCAGGGCAGGTAGGGGCTGGGAGCTTAGGCTCAGGCTTTGGAGGTCTGATCCCAGGGAGAGGACTGGGGGTGACTGCCATGAAGACAACTTGAGGGGCTAGTACGATACAGCTGAGGGAGTCCACAGAAAAACCTGGGCCTCCCAGGGAGGCAAGAGATCATTATCACAGGGAAGCTCTTACTCCACAAGCTCACAGACAGCAAGATGCAGCCTTTGCAAGTGCCACAGGTGGGATGAGCCACAGTTGTGGTCTGTGACCACAGAGGCAGGAATGCTGGCCGGCTGCTGCCAAGGCCAGCTTCTGTGCCAGAGGCTAGTGGGGGATGGGAGGCAGTGGGGAGACAAGGCTGTGGTCTGTGACCCTAGAGATGAGGTGTGGACTGCCACTAAGCTGTGAGCAGGTGCAGGTCACTATAGACACCTTTCCAGGAGCCTGTCCACCCTAACACTATTGAGGGACCCATGACCCAGGGCCAATTCCCCTAGAAGAGTGCATGACCCGCCTCAGGCTATAGCAACTTCCCACAGGCCTCTGCAGCAGGCAGTCCCCACACATCACAACTGTGATCCTGTATCCTTCCCCCTCCCTGGCCACACTAAGCAAGTGAGCCCTTAACAGCCACTTCTTTCTCCCTCCCCTTGTCTGGGTGGGAAACAGATGCCAGAGGGCCGCCTACAAACACAGGCAGGACCAAAACCAAAATGGAGCACACCAGGGGTTGTGTGGCTAAAGAGGAAGGAAATTTGCTTGTGCAATCACAGCAAATTTTCCCAGTTAGGATGAAATTCTTCCAGTTGCTTGAGACTGTGGACTTTGGGGGTAATGGTAGACTTTGGAAGCAAGCACAAGCTAGAGTAAGGCCAGATCTGAGTCTGAGCTGACCCCACAGTGCCCAAGGCAGGTCCAGAGAACTTCCTAGTAGTATGGGAGGACTTCCTCAGTAGGCAGATTGGCTGACCCTCACTGTAGGGTGAGGACACTCACAACTGAGTCCAGAGGAAAATATTTTTCTTACTAACACTATCTCTATATTTTTGTCTTTTTTCTGCTATGTTCTATTGCTTTTTTTATTATTCCTTTAATTTTTATTTTCTAATTACCATTTCTATGCTTTTATTTTAAAATTTTATTTTTTCCTATGTCTACAGTACTTTTTCGCTATACTGTATTTTTTCCATGTTTTTGGTTTTTGTATTTTACTAGTTTTCAGTGAAGTTGCTCAGGCGTGTCTGACTTTTTGCAACCCCATGGACTGTAGCCTACCAGGCTCCTCTGTCATGGAATTTTCCAGGCAAGAATACTGGAGTGGGTTGCCATTTCCTTCTCCAGGGGATCTTCCTGACCCAGGGAACGAACCTGGGTCTCCCACGTTGCAGGCAGACCCCTGCAGGGGAGCCCCTAGGGGTTTGTTTATTGGTCTGATTACTCTCTTCTTAGATCCTCTTTTCATTCTTCCTTTTTTTCTTGTCTTTTTTTTTGCAAGTGTGTATGTGAGTTTATCTGTGTTTTTGTCTGTTTAGTTTTACCATTTGTTTCAGGGTTTTGTCTGTCCATTCTTTGTTTGTATGTTTGATTTTTTTTCCTTTCTTTTTTCTATTTCTTTCTTTCTCTTTCTTCTCTGTGCTGTGTAGAGTCTTGGTGCTCCAGCCAGGAGTCAGGCCTGAAATCTCCAAGGTAGGACACCTGAGGCCAGGATGCTAGACAACCAGAGAACTCCCAACCCCATGGTATATTAATCTATGAGAGCTCTCCCAAAGGCCTTCATCTTATTACTAACACCAAGACCCACCCAAGGCCAGCAAGCTCCAGTGCCAGAGCTCCCCAAAACCATACCGAGCTCACAGACATTCCAAACACACCACTGGATATGGCACTGCCCTTCAACAAGACAAGACCTAGATCCACTCACCAGAACACAGGCACCAGTCTCCCCTCTACCAGGAAGCCTTCACAAGACACTGGCCCAACCCCACCCAGGGGAACAAACCTCACAAGTAAAAGGAATCTGCAGCCTTGCAAGCTGTGGAAAGGAGACCCCAAACACATTAATTAAACAAAAGGAGAAGACAGAGAAACATATAGCAGATGAAGGAGCATGGTAAAAAAAAAAAAAAAAAAAAAACCCCACAAGACCAAACAAATGAAGAGGAAATAGGCAGTCTACCTGAAAAAGAATTCACAGTAATGATAGTAAAGGAGATCCAAAATCTCAGAAATAAAATGGAGGCATAGATAAATAGGATTGAGGTGTAGGTTGAGAATATACAAAAAGTGTTTAATAAAGACCGAGAAGAAACAAAAATCAGATAATCAGCAATGATAACACAGCAACTGAAATGAAAAATACACTTGAGTTAAACAGCAGAGTGAGGCGGAAGACTGGATAAGTAAGCTGGAACATAGAATGGTGCATAATGGAAGCAGAGAAGAATAAAGAAAGAATGAAAAGAAAAAAGGACAGTCCCAGAGACCTCCATGACAACATTAAGCACACAGACATTTGGTCCAAGAGGAAGAAGATAAAAGAAAGGGTATTAGAAAATATTTAATGCCATTCTCCCAAATCATCCCACCCTCTCCTTCTCCCTCAGAGTCCACAAGTCTGCTCTACACATCTGTTTCTCTCTTGCTGTCTCACATACAGGGTCATCATTACCATCTTTCTAAATTCCAAAAGTAAGATGAAGTAAAAATAAAATTTTTTTAATTAAAAAAAGGCAATTTAAAAAAAAGAAAAGAAAATATTTAAGGAGATTATAGCTGAAAACTTCCCTAACATGGGAAAAGAAATAACCACCCAAATCCAGGAAGCCCAGAGAGTCCCATACAGGATAAACCCAAGGAGAAACACACCAAGACACATATTAATCAAACTAATAAAAATTAAACACAAAGAAAAAGTATTAAAAGCAGCAAGGGAAAAGAAACAAATAACATACAAAGGAATCCCCATAAGGTTAACAGCTGATCTTTCAGCAGAAACTCTGCAGGCCAGAAGAGAGTGGCAAGATATACTGAAAGTGGTGAAAGGGAAAAAACTACAACCAAGATTACCCTACCCAGCAAAGATCTCATTCAGACTGGGTGGAGAAATTGAAAGCTTTACAGATAAGCAAAAGTTAAGAGAATTCAGCAACACCAAACCAGCTTTACAACAAATGCTTAAAGGAGTTTCTCTAGACAAGAAACCCAAGGAAAGAAAAGACCTACAAAAACAAACCCAAAACAATAAAGTAAATGATAACAGAATCATATATATCAAAAACTATCCTAAATGGAAATGGATTAAATGCTCCAACCAAAAGATACACACTGGCTGAATGGATACAAAAACAATATACATATATATGCTGTTTACAATAGACATACTTCAGGCCAAGGGACATGTACAGACTAAAAGTAAGGGGCTGGGAAAAGATACTTCATATGAATGTAAATAAAAAGAAAGCTGGAGTAGCAATACTCATATCAGATAAAACAGACTTTAAAATAAAGGATATTACATCAGACAAGAAAGGGTACTACATAATAATCAACAGATCAATCCAAGAAGAAGATATAACAGTTATATATTCACTCAACATAGGAACACCACAATACATAAGGCAAATGCCAACAGCTACAAGAGGGGAAATCAACAGTAACACAATAACAGCAGGAGACTTTAACACTACCACTCAGATCAAAAGACAGGTCATCCAAACAGAAAATTAATGATGAAACACAAGCCTTAAATGGTACATTAGACCATATGGACTTAACAATATCTACAGGATATTCCATCCAAAAGCAGTAAAATATACTTTTTTCTGAGGTGCACATGGGACGTTCTCCAGGAAAGATCACAGCATGGGCCACAAAGTCAACCCCTGGTCAATTTAAGAAAATTACAATTTTATGAGTCATTATTTCTGATCAAAATGCTATTAGATATCAATTACCAGAAAGAAAAAAAACTGTAAAAACACCCCACAAACACATGGAGGCTAACCAATACACTTTTAAATAACCAAGAGATCACTAAGAAATCAAAGAGGAAGTCAAAAATACCTATAAACAAGTGACAGTGAAAACATGACAATTGAAAACCCATGGAATACAGCAAAAGCAGTTCTATGAGGGATGTTTAGAGCAATACAATTCTACATCCAGAAATAAGAAAAACATGATCAAGTGGAGTTCATCCCAGGGATGTAAGGATTCTTCAACATATGTAAATCAATCAATGTGATACAAAATATTAACAAATTAAAAACAAAAAACATATGATCATCAAAATAGACGTAGAGAAAGTTTCCCACAAAATTTTCCATTTGTGATTTTAAAAACTCTCCAGAAAATCGGCACAGAAGGAAACTTTTATTGTTGTTTAGTCACTAAGTTTTGTCCAAGTCTTTTGTGACCACACGGACTGTAGCCTGCCAGCCTCCTCTATCCATGGGATTTCCCAGACAAGAAAACTGGAGTGGGTTGCCATTTCCTTCTCCAGGGTATCTTCCTGACCCAGGTATGGAATTCATGTCTCCTGCATTGGTAGGCGTATTCTTTACCACTGAGCCACCTACCTCAACCTGATAAAGGTCATATATGACAAGCCCACAGCAGACATTATTCTCAATGCTGAGAAACTGAAAGCATTTCCTCTAAGATCAGGAACAAAACAAGGGTACCCGCTCTCACCACTGTTATTCAATATAGTTTCAGTAGACCTAGACATGGCAATCAATATGAAAAGAAATAAAAGGAACCTAGATTGGAAAAGTGGAGAAGGAAATGGCAACCCACTCCAGTATTCTTGCCTAGAGAATCCTGTGCACAGAGGAGCCTGGTGGGCTGCTGTCCATAGGGTAGCACAGAGTTGGACACAACTGAAGCGACTTAGCATGCATGCATGCATTGGAGAAGGAAATGGCAACCCACTCCAGTGTTCTTGCCTGGAGAATCCCAGGGACAGAAGAGCCTGGTGGGCTGCCAACTATGGGGTCGCACAGAGTTGGACACAACTGAAGAGACTTAGCAGTAGCAGCTGCAACAGCAGATTGGAAAAGAAGATGTAAAACTCTCACTATTTGCAGATGACGTGATACTATACATGGAAAACCCTAAAGACGCCGCCAGAATATAATCAATGAATTTAGCAAAGTTACAGGATACAAAATGAATACACAGATATCTCCTGCATCCCAATACACTAATGATGAATAATCAGAAAGAGAAATTTAGGAAACAATGACATTCATCACTGAAACAAAAAGAATAAAATACCTAGGAATAAAACTACCTAAAGTGACAAAAGAACTATACGCAGAAAACTGCAAGACACTGATGAAAGAAATAAAAAATGACACAAACAGATGAACAGATAAAGTACGTTCTTGGACTGGAAGAAGCAATATTATTAAAATGACTATACTACCTAAAGCAATTTACAGATTCAATGCAATCCCTATCAAATTACAAATGACATTTTTCACAAAACTAGAACAAAAAAATTTATAATTTGTATGGAAACACAAAAGACCCTGAATAGCCAAAGCATTCTTGAGAAAGAAAAACGAAGCTGGAGGAATCCACCTTCCTGACTTCAGACTATACTATAAAGCTACAATCCTCAAGACAGTATGGTATTGGCATGAAAACAGAAATACAGACCAATGGAATAAGATAGAAAGCCCATAAATAAGCCCATACATCTATGGGCACCTTATCTTTGACGAAGGAGGCAAGAATATACAATGGAGAAAAGACAGCCTCTTCAATAAGTGGCTCCTTGGTGGCTCAGACAGTAAAGCATCTGCCTACAATGGAGGAGACCCAGGTTCAATCCCTGGGTCAGGAGGATCTCCTGGAGAAGGAAATGGCAACCCACTCCAGGATTCTTGCCTGGAAAATCCCATGGACGGAGAAGCCTGGTAGACTACAGTCCAAGGGGTCGCAAAGAGATGGACACAACTGAGTAACTTCACTTTCAATAAGTGGTGATGGCAAAACTAAACAGCTACATGTATTATAAAAGAATGAAACTGGAACACTTCCTAACACCATACACAAAAATAAACTCAAAATGGATTAAAGACTTAAATTGTAAGGCCAGAAACTACAAAATTCTTAGAGGAAAACATAGGCAGAACACTCTTTGACAAAAATCACAGTAAGATCCTCTCTGACCCACCTCCTAGAATAATGGAAATAAAAACAAGTCAACACATGGGACCTAAGTAAACGTAAAAGTTTTTGTATAAAAAAGGAAACTGTATACAAGATGAAAAGACAACCCTCAGAATTGGAGAAAACAATTGCAAATGAAGCAACTGACAAAGGATTAATCTCTGAAAGATATAAGCAGTTCAAAATCAGCAAAACGACCCAATCAAAATAGGCAGAGAACCTAAACAGACATTTCTCCAAAGATAACATACAGATGGCCAATAAACACATGAAAAGATACTCAACATCACTCATCACTAGAGAAATGCAAATCAAAACTGCAGTGAGGTATCACCTCACACCAGGTACCTCCCAGCTGGTACTACTTCCCAGGTACTACTCAGATGGTAAAGAATTCACCTGCAATGTGGGAGACCTGGGTTTGATCTCTGGGTTGGGAAGTTTCCCTGGAGAAGGGAATGGCAACCCATTCTACTATTCTTGCCTGGAGAATTCCATGGAGAGGAGGCTGGTGGCTACAGTCCATGGGGTCACAAAGAGTCGGACATGACTGAGTGACTAACACAAGTACAGAAGTCAGAATGACCACCATCAAAAATTAAATGCTTGGAGAAGATGTGGAGAAAGGGACCCTGTTGCCCTGTTGGTGGGAACATAACTTGATACAGCCACTATGGAGAACACGAGGGAGATTCCTTAAAAACTAGGAATAAGATGACCATATGATCCAGCAGTCCCCTTACTAGACAAATAAACTGAGAAAATCACAATTCTGAAATACACATGCACCGCAACTTTCACTGCAGCACTATTTACAACAGCAAGGACATGGAAGCAACATAGGTGTCCACTGAGAGATGAATGGATAAAGAAGTTGTGGTATATATATTCCATATATACAATGGAATATTACTCAGCCATAAAAAGGAATGAATTTGTGTCAGTTGTAGTGAGGTGGATGAACCTAGAGCCTATTATACAGAGTGAAGTAAGTCAGAAAGGGAAAAATAAATATGCATTAATGAATATACATGGAATCTAGAAAAACGGTACTGATAACCCTATCTGTATGGAAGGAATGAAGACACTAGATGACCTAGGGGGCAAGATGCAGGGGGCATGGAAGGGGGGCTCAAGAGGGAGGAGATATGTAGAGTTATACCTAATTCATGCTGTTGTATGGCAGAAACCAACATAGCATTGTAAAGCAACTGCCCTCCAATCAAATAAAAAAATTACATCACTAGAAGAGAAAATGAACTCCAAATTATAAATTCTGTTCTTTCAGTTTCTAAAGACTTCAAAGGGTTTCTCAAGTAGCAAAATATATTTTTGTTTCTAAGCCTTAGTTTTTCCTTTGTCTTGTCTTTAGCATAAATTATTGCTCAGATGATTAACAGCTATTTCTGTTCAACCTTTACTCACCTGCAGACACTCAAATTCCATCTTCCTGGTCAAAACATATTGCTTTATCTTTTTGGGAGACAGGGCCCAACACACCTTTTCTATGTTGCATGAGGCTTTCCACCACAAAAGTTGATTTCTCTTCCCAACCCAGGCTCAAAGTGCCTGCTGATCCTGTCCTGCTCTAATTCAGATGTTAGAAGTGTCTTTGTTCTTTTTTTTTTAAGCCCTTCCTTTGAGGCAAGTTCATGGCCTCTGTTTCAGAGATGTAAGCCTGCCAGCACCGTCTCCCACACACTGAGGGAGCCAGCTTCCTGATGGAGCAAGACATCCCCAGCATGCCTTTGAAACCACAGCATGAGCAACACAGATGAATTAAATAGAAGCTCCCATGCAGAGGCTTCAGTCTTTTCAGCAAGTGATCAATAAATCTGAAGTATCCTAAAATAAAATTTCATAAACAGACTGGAATGGAATTTTTTTTTAATTTTTATTTTTTTTTTAATTTTAAAATCTTTAATTCTTACATGCATTCCCAAACATGAACCCCCCTCCTACCTCCCTCCCCATAACATCTCTCTGGGTCATCCCCATGCACCAGCTCCAAGCATGCTGTATCCTGCATCAGACATAGACTGGCGATTCAATTCTTACATGATAGTATACATGTTAGAATGTCATTCTCCCAAATCATCCCACCCTCTCCCTCTCCCTCTGAGTCCAAAAGTCCATTATACACATCTGTGTCTCTTTCCCTGTCTTGCATACAGGGTCGTCATTGCCATCTTCCTAAATCCCATATATATGTGTTAGTATACTGTATTGGTGTTTTTCTTTCTGGCTTACTTCACTCTGTATAATCGGCTCCAGTTTCATCCATTTCATCAGAACTGATTCAAATGAATTTTTTTAACGGCTGAGTAATACTCCATTGTGTATATGTACCACAGCTTTCTTATCCATTCATCTGCTGATGGACATCTAGGTTGTTTCCATGTCCTAGCTATTATAAACAGTGCTGCGATGAACATTGGGGTACATGTGTCTCTTTCAATTCTGGTTTCCTCGGTGTGTATGCCCAGCAGTGGGATTGCTGGGTCATAAGGTAGTTCTATTTGCAATTTTTTAAGGAATCTCCACACTGTTCTCCATAGTGGCTGTACTAGTTTGCATTCCCACCAACAGTGTAGGAGGGTTCCCTTTTCTCCACACCCTCTCCAGCCTTTATTGCTTGCAGAGTTTTGGATCGCAGCCATTCTGACTGGTGTGAAGTGGTACCTCATTGTGGTTTTGATTTGCATTTCTCTAATAATGAGTGATGTTGAGCATCTTTTCATGTGTTTGTTAGCCATCCGTATGTCTTCTTTGGAGAAATGTCTATTTAGTTCTTTGGCCCATTTTTTGATTGGGTCGTTTATTTTTCTGGAATTGAGCTGCAGAAGTTGTTTGTATATTTTTGAGATTAGTTGTTTGTCAGTTGCTTCATTTGCTATTATTTTCTCCCATTCAGAAGGCTGTCATTTCACCTTGCTTAGAGTTTCCTGTGTTGTGCAGAAGCTTTTAATTTTAATTAGATCCTATTTGTTTATTTTTGCTTTTATTTCCAGAATTCTGGGAGGTGGATCATAGAGGATCCTGCTGTGATTTATGTCTGAGAGTGTTTTGCCTATGTTCTCCTCTAGGAGTTTTGTAGTTTCTGGTCTTACATTTAGATCTTTAATCCATTTTGAGTTTATTTTTGTGTGCGGTGTTAGAAAGTGATCTAGTTTCATTCTTTTACAAGTGGTTGACCAGTTTTCCCAGCACCACTTGTTAAAGAGATTGTCTTTACTCCATTGTATATTCTTGCCTCCTTTGTCAAAGATAAGGTGTCCATATGTGTGTGGATTTATCTCTGGGCTTTCTATTTTGTTCCATTGATCTATATGTCTGTCTTTGTGCCAGTACCATACTGTCTTGATGACTGTGGCTTTGTAGTAGAGCCTGAAGTCAGGCAAGTTGATTCCTCCAGTTCCATTCTTATTTCTCAAGATTGCTTTGGCTATTCGAGGTTTTTTGCATTTCCATACAAATCTTGAAATTACTTGTTCTAGTTCTGTGAAAAATGTGGCTGGTAGCTTGATAGGGATTGCATTGAATTTGTAAATTGCTTTGGGTAGTATACTCATTTTCACTATATTGATTGCATTGAATTTGTAAATTGCTTTGGGTAGTATACTTATTTTCACTATATTGATTCTACCATGAACATGGTATATTTCTCCATCTATTAGTGTCCTCTTTGATTTCTTTCATCAGTGTTTTATAGTTTTCTATATATAGGTCTTTAGTTTCTTTAGGTAGATATATTCCTAAGTATTTTATTCTTTTCGTTGCAATGGTGAATGGAATTGTTTCCTTAATTTCTTTTTCTACTTTCTCATTATTCGTGTATAGGAATGCAAGGGATTTCTGTGTGTTGATTTTATATCCTGCAACTTTACTATATTCATTGATTAGCTCTAGTAATTTTCTGGTAATGAAAATGAAAACACAACAACCCAAAACCTGTGGGACACTATAAAAGCAGTGCTAAGAGGAAAGTTCATAGCAATACAGGCATACCTCAAGAAACAAGAAAAAAGTCAAATAAATAACCTAACTCTACAACTAAAGCAACTAGAAAAGGAAGAGTTGGAGAACCCCAGAGTTAGTAGAAGGAAAGAAATCTTAAAAATTAGGGCAGAAATAAATGCAAAAGAAACAAAAGAGACCATAGCAAAAATCAACAAAGCCAAAAGCTGGTTCTTTGAAAGGATAAATAAAATTGACAAACCATTAGCCAGACTCATCAAGAAGCAAAGAGAGAAAAATCAAATCAATAAAATTAGAAATGAAAATGGAGAGATCACAACAGACAACACAGAAATACAAAGGATCATAAGAGACTACTATCAGCAGTTGTATGCCAATAAAATGGACAACGTGGAAGAAATGGACAAATTCTTAGAAAAGTACAATTTTCCAAAACTGAACCAGGAAGAAATAGAAAATCTTAACAGACCCATCACAAGCACGGAAATTGAAACTGTAATCAGAAATCTTCCAGCAAACAAAAGCCCAGGTCCAGATGGCTTCACAGCTGAATTCTACCAAAAATTTTGAGAGGAGCTAACACCTATCCTCCTCAAACTCTTCCAGAAAATTGCAGAGGAAGGTAAACTTCCAAACTCATTCTATGAGGCCACCATCACCCTAATACCAAAACCTGACAAAGATGTCACAAAAAAAGAAAACTACAGGCCAATATCACTGATGAACATAGATGCAAAAATCCTCAACAAAATTCTAGCAATCAGAATCCAACAACACATTAAAAAGATCATACACCATGACCAAGTGGGCTTTATCCCAGGGATGCAAGGATTCTTCAATATCCGCAAATCAATCAATGTAATTCACCACATTAACAAACTGAAAAATAAAAACCATATGATTATCTCAATAGATGCAGAGAAGGCCTTTGACAAAATTCAACATCCATTTATGATAAAAACTCTCCAGAAAGCAGGAATAGAAGGAACATACCTCAACATAATAAAAGCTATATATGACAAACCCACAGCAAACATTATCCTCACTGGTGAAAAATTGAAAGCATTTCCGCTAAAGTCAGGAACAAGACAAGGGTGTCCACTTTCACCGCTACTATTCAACATAGTTCTGGAAGTTTTGGCCACAGCAATCAGAGCAGAAAAAGAAATAAAAGGAATCCAAATTGGAAAAGAAGAAGTAAAACTCTCACTGTTTGCAGATGACATGATCCTCTACATGGAATGGAATTTAAATGAATGCTTTTGATCTGCCTCAATCCAAGCTGAAAGCTTCTCTTTGCAAGGGCCTTCCCAAGTCCTAGCCACCATTTTAAAAAGCCAACTAAGGTTTGCTGTTTGCTGTTAAATGATGTAACTAAGGAGTCCTTTCATTGACGAACTGAGAATCATTCAAAATTTTTGAGAGTATGAGTTTTTTTAATATAAATTTATTTATTTTAATTGGGGGTTAATTACTTTACAATATTGTATTGGTTTTGCCATATATCAACATGAATCTGCCACAGGTATACACGTGTTCCCCATCCTGAACCCCCCTCCCTCCTCCCTCCCCATACCATCCCTCTGGGTCGTCTCAGTGCACCAGCCAGTTATTTAAAATTACTCAAAAATTACATCTTCCATCCAATCTCCCAATCTAGAAACCTGTTGACTTTTGACAACCCTGCACATTCTAAGTCTAGTCAGTAGCTGAAACCAAGCATCTCCAGTTCAGACCCATCTCTAAAATGAGGCTGTCATTCACTTCAATTGCTCCAGCTCTCAAAACTTGTTTAAAAGATTTCGATAATCTCTTCCTTGGTTGCCACACTCATGTACCCACCTCCCACTCTGCAGGGAGACCTCAGCTAAAGCAAAGACAAGCACACCCATCTCCTGCCAGGAAAACACCTTACGGATCTCCAATGATTCTGAGATGGAATTCTGTGTCCTGGTCTGGCCCATGCATGTGCCCTGACCCATGGCCATCTGCCCACCACATCTGCTCCCATACTCCTCAAGGGCCCCTTTGCTCCTGCCACCCCAGATGACTCCCTGTTTTCTGGATGTGCCAGGATCCATCAGAGCCCCATGCTTCTGGGGCAGATGATTTTTCTCAAAGACCCCCTGGCTTTCCACCTGGCAAACTCCTACTTAGCCTTCAAGTACCACTATGAATGCCCCCCTCTGGGTGTGGTGGGGGGCTTCTCCCCATGTCCTCCCCAGGAAGTTAAGCGTGGCATTGTCTGTGTTCCCACAGCACATTTAGCATCTGCAATTCCTATTTCACACGTGGTCTGTGTGCTCCCCACCCCCAGTTAAGCAGGAGCTCCCCTGAGACATGAAGGTGTGCTATTCCTAGGTGGGTATGTATGCTAACACTGGCAGAATCCACTATTGCATATTAGCTTCATCATGATCTCACAAAAAGTGCATGAACTTCAAGCCAGGCAACTCCTCAGTTTAAATCATAAATACTGGCACCATCATCTTCTAGAAGCTTAGCTGTGGAGGCTTGTGTTTCCTCACCTGTAAACAACCAGCTTATGAGGAGGCAGGAGGGAGAACCAAGGGAGAATGAGATACGTGAACACTGACTGGAGACATCCAGGAATGCATGTATCAACAAGAACAATGATAAGACGGCTCTGACATCCACTCTGTGCTGGGCATGTGGTCATCAACTGTCCATCATTACCAAGTGCTAACAGAGGCCCATAGAGGCCATGGGAGCTGACCAATGCCACGGGGCAAGTGCCAAGACTCAAACCCCCTGGGGATCTAACTATACACACCAAACATCACTTCACTTGCCTAAGTACCTGATATGTCATTTAATCCTTATCAAAATCCCTTGACTTTCCTCACTTTGTGGATGAAAAAACTGAGCCTCAAATAAATAATTTGCCCCAAATCATATAGTTACAAGGTAAAGAAGCAAGGTCTCAAACTCAAGTGTGTCTAAACTCAAAACACTACAGTCAAAATCCCATGGGCATTGCATAAAAGGTGTAAAAATACTGTAAAATGGAAACTGACAGGAATATCAGGAAGAGCATCTCTGTGGCGGTGATTTAATACAAAGCCAGGTTCCCCCTGGCTAAGGTGATCAGGAGAACTTCCTGGAAGGATTTTAAAAGTATTTAAAAACAAAACTGGACACTAAAGAAATGAAAATTATGACTGGAAACCAAAACTAACGGCTTGAGAGCACTCAGGACAAGGTTGAAGTCAGCAGACCAGGGACAGAGAATTGTGGGACACTCGGGGAACCAGGGACAGTCACAATGGAGAGAAGAGAAGGCAGGGAGGGGTGTGCACCATGTGAGCAGCAACAGGGGCCCTCAGCAAAAAAAGAGCAGACCCAGTCCTGGTGAGAATGAGCCATGACAATAAGCAGGTGGGAAGTGAGAAGACTGATCCAGGCTCTTGCCCAAAGCAGGTGGTGGCAGTCCTTGGCTCAGAGGCAGGCTTCCTGAGAGCTGAGGGGCACAGGTAGGGGCCACAGGGCCCCAGGGCAGAGGCAGGTGGAAGGAAGCCACAGTCATGCCTTCAAGAAAGAAGGATCACGTGACATTTTGCAAAGGAGTCTGATTTCAGATAAGCTGAATGTGAGATGTCAGTGGAACATGGAGGTCAAGGCTTTCAGCAGGCAGACATGCACAATCAGAGCCTGCAGATGTGACGGGAGGTGGGCACTTGCATGCAAGCCAGTGCATATGCACACACGTGTGTGTAAACACAAGGGGGTGGGGGAAGAATTGTAAGGACTCTACTTTCTATCAATACATTTTAGCATCAGGAAAAAGGAAGGAGAAAAAATTCCTGTTTTATAGCAAGTGAACTGAAAGGGAGTTTCCAGGAAGCATTGTTTAAAATGGCCTGAGATCCAACTAGACGTAAGGAAAATGATTTCTCAAAATTAAGGGAATAGTCATCATTTCAGAAATATCCAAAATATGTTGATGGGCTTGGAAACTGAATAATAAAGGAAAAAATACTGGTAGAAAAGTAGAAGCAAGTTTTCTGGACATCTTGTAAAAAGAAAAAAATCAGTCCATATAAGATAAAATCAAAGATCACATAAAACTGTAGACTTTCCACTAAAATGAGGAGTCCCAGCACAGAATGAGTGGGTTGGATGGTTGCTGAGAAGGAAAGACATTTGAAACAGGGAAGGGCCAACAGCAGGTGGCAGGGGATTAAATGTGTGCTGAGCGGTCAAGAGTAAGCAAGTGGCTCAGAAAAGGCCTCCTGAAAGTTCTGTGGACTTCCTGAAAAAACTGCTGACAGCTCTGAGGAGGAGAATCAGAAGTGACGAGCAGTAAGGTGGAAAATTCAGGAGGTCAAACAGTGAGAAATGCAAGTTCATCTCTGTACAGACCTGCTTAGTAGAGCAGTAAGGGTTCCAGAAACAGAATTTCCTAATTGGTATGCAGCAGGACTTTGTTTCTATGGACGGGATCCGAGCCTGGGCCTCCAGCTCAGAGGAAGAGACAGGCTAATGGGCCATCATGCTGAGGTTCTCAGTGATATGAGAGCACGTAGAGGGAAGGGATAGCCTGGTAGGAAGGTGCTGTATGACACTACTGATGCGCACACGCACGCGCGCGCACACACACACACACACACACACTCTCACTCACTCACTCACTCACTATGAAATTAAGGGAACCAATGAGAAGACCAACAAACATAGAGATTTCAAATAACTATCATCAGATAAAAAGAAACCAATTTTCAGCTCAGTTCAGTTGCTCAGTCACGTCCAACTCTTTGTGACCCCATGGACTGCAGCATGCCAGGCTTGCCCGTCCATCACCAACCCCCAGAGCTTGCTCAGACTCATGTCCATCAAGTCAGTGATGCAAACCAACCATCTCATCCTCTGTCGTCCCCTTCTGCTCCCACCTTCAATCTTTCCCAGCATCAGAGTCTTTTCTAGTGAGTCAGTTTTTCACATCAGTTGGTCGAAATACTGGAGTTTCAGCTTCAACATCAGTCTTTCCAGTGAACATTCAGGGCTGATTTCCTTTAGGATTGACTGGTTTGAATTCCCTGAAGTCCAAGGGATTCTCAAGAGTCTTCTCCAACACCACAGTTCAAAAGCATCAATTCTTTGGTGCTCAACTTTATGATCCAACTCTCACATCCATACATGACTACTGGAAAAACCATAGCTTTGACTAGATGGACCTTTGTTGGCAAAGTAATGTCTCTGCTTTTTAATAGGTTGGTCATAGCTTTTCTTCCAAGAAGCAAGCATCTTTTAATTTCATGGATTCAGTCACTATCTGCAGTGATTTTAGAGCCAAGAATATAAAGTCCATCACTGTTTCCATTGTTTCTCCATCTATTTGCCATAAAGTGATGGAACCATATGCAATTAACTTTGTTTTCTGAATGTTGTTTTAAGCCATCTTTTTCTCTCTCCTCTTTCACTTTCATTAAGAGGCTCTTTAATTCCCCCTTCACTTTCTGCAATAACGGTGGTCTCATCTACATATGGCCACTTCAGTACTCTTGCCTGGAAAATCCCATGGATGGAGGAGCCTGGTAGGCTGCAGTCCATGGCACTGTGAAGAGTTGGACACGACTGAGTGACTTCACTTTCACTTTTCACTTTCATGCATTGGAGCAGGAAATGGCAACCCACTCCAGTGTTCTTGCCTGGAGAATCCCAGGGACGGCAGAGCCTGGTGGGCTGCCGTCTATGGGGTCGCACAGAGTTGGACATGACTGAAGCGATGTAGCAGCAGCAGCAGCACCTGCATATCTGAGGTTATTAATATTTCTCCCTGCAATCTTGATTCTAGCTTGTACTTCATATGGCCTGGCATTTCACATGATGTACTCTACACATAAGCTAATTAAGCAGGGTGACAATATACAACCTTGACATACTCCTTTCCCAATTTGGAAACAGTTCCATGTCCGGTTCTAACTGTTGCTTCTTGAACTGCATACAGATTTCTCAGTAGGCAGGTAAGCTGGTTTGGTATTCTCATCTCTCTAAGAATTTTCCAGTTTGGATCATTGAGAAAGCAAGAGAGTTCCAGAAAAACATCTATTTCTGCTTTATTGACTATGCCAAAGCCTTTGACTGTGTGGATCACAACAAACTGTGGAAAATTCTGAAAGAGATGGGAATACCAGACCACCTGACCTGCCTCCTGAGAAATCTGTATGCAGGTCAAGAAGCAACAGTTAGAACTGGACATGGAACAATGAACTGGTTTCAAATTGGGAAAGGAAATTGTCAAGGATGTATATTGTCACTATGCTTATTTAACTTTTATGCAGAGTACAATCATGAGAAACGCTGGGCTGAATGAAGAACAAGCTGAATCAAGATTTCTGGTAGAAATATCAATAACCTCAGATATGCAGATGATACCACCCTGATGGCAGAAAGTGAAGAGGAACTAAAGAGCCTCTTGATGAAACTGAAAGAGGAGAGAGAAAAAGTTGGCTTAAAACTCAACATTCATAAAACTAAGATCATGGCATCCAGTCTCATCACTTCATGGCAAACAGATGGGGAAACAGTAGGGAAAAAAAAGTGGGAGACTTTATATTTTGGGGCTCCAAACTCACTGCAGATGATGACTGCAGCTTTGAAATTAAAAGATGCTTGCTCCTTGGAAGAAAAGCTATGACCAACCTATTAAAAAGCAGAGACATTACTTTGCCAACAAATGTCCGTTTAGTCAAAGCTATCGTTTTTCTAGTAGTCATGTATGGATGTGAGAGTTATAAAGAAAGCTGTTTGCTGAAGAATTGATGCTTTTGAACTGTGGTGTTGGAGAAGACTCTTGAGAGTTCCTTGGACTGTAAGGAGGTCCAACCAGTCCATCCTAAAGGAAATCAGTCCTGAGTGTTCATTGGAAGGACTGATGTTGAAGCTGAAACTCCAATACTTTGGCCACCTGATGTGAAGAACTGACTTAATGGAAAAGACCCTGATGCTGGGAAAGATTGAAGGTGGGAGGAGAAGGGGATGACAGAGTATGAGATGGTTGGATGGCATCACCGACTCAGTGGACATGAGTTTGAGTGAACTCCGGGAGTTGGTGATGGACAGGGAGGCCTGGCATGCTGCAGTCCATGTGGCTGCAAAGAGTCAATACAACTGACTGACTGAACTGGACTTGCATGAAATGTTCCCTTGGTATCTCTGATTTTCTTGGAGATCTCTTATCTTTCTCATTCTATCGTTTTCCTCTGTTTCTTTGCATTGATCACTAGGAAGGCTTTCTTATCTCTCCCTCTATTCTTTGGAACTCTGCATTCAGATGGATATATCTTTCTTTTTCTCTATTGCCTTTCACTACTCTTCTTTTCTCAGCTTCTTGTAAGGCCTCCTCAGACAACCATTTTGCCTTTTTGCATTTCTTTTTCTTGGGGATGGTCTTGATCACTGTCTCCTGTACAATGTCAAGAACCTCTGTCTATAGTTCTTCAGGAGCTCTATCACATCTAATCCCTTGAATCTGTCATTTCTACTGTTTAAATGTAAGGGATATGATTTACGTCTTACCTGAATGGTCTAGTGGTTGTCCCTACTTTTTTCAATTTATGTCTGAATTTGGCAATATGAAGTTCATGATCTGAGCCACAGTCAACTCCCGGTCTTTTTTTTTTTTTTTTTCCCCGCTGACTGTATAGAGCTTCTCCATCTTCAGCTGCAAAGAATATAATCAATCTGATCTAAGTATTGACCATCTAGTAATGTCCATGCATAGAGTCATCTCTTGTGTTGTTGAAAGTGGGGTTTGTTATGACCAGTGTGTTCTCTTGGCAAAACTGTTAGCCTTTGCCCTCTTCATTTTGTACTCCAAGGCCAAAGTTGCCTGTTACTCCAGGTATCTCTTGACTTCCTACTTTTTCATTCTACTCCCTTATGATGAAAAAGACATCTTTTGTGTGTGTTAGTTCTAGAAGGTCTTGTAGGTTATCAGAGAACTGTTCAGCTGCTTCAGCATTAATGGTTGGGGCACAGACCTGGATTACTGTGATACTGAAAGGTTTGCCTTGGAAATGAACAGAGATCTTTCTGTCGTTTATGAGACTGCACCCAAGTACTGCATTTCGGACTTTTTGTTGACTATGAGGGCTACTCCATTTCTTCCAAGTGATTCTTGCCCACTGTAGTAGATATAATGGTCATCTGAATTAAATTAGTCCATCCCAGTCCATTTTAGTTTGATTCCTAAAATATTGATGCCCATTCTTGCCATCTCCTGTTTGACCACTCCCAATTTAGCTTGATTTGTGGAACTGACATTCCAGGTTCCTATGCAATAGTGTTCTTTAAAGCACCTCGACTTTACTTCCATCACCAGTCACAGCCACAACTGGGCACTGCTTCTGCTTTAGCTCAGCCTCTTCATTCTTTTTGGAGCTATTTCTCCACTCTTCTCCAGTAGCATATTGGGCACCTACTGACTTGAGATGTTCATATTTCAGTGACATATCATTTTGCCTTTTCATACTGTTCATGGGGTTCTCAAGGCAAGAATACTGAAGTGGTTTGCCATTCCCTTCTCCACTGGACCACGTTTTGTCAGAACCCTCCACCATGACTTGTACGTCTTGGTGACCCTATATGACACGGCTCATAGTTTCCACTGGGTTAGACAAGGCTGTGATCCAAGTGATCAGTTAGTTTTCTGTAACTGTGGTTTCCATTCTGCCTGCCCTCTGGTGGATAAGGATAAGAGGCTTGTAGAAGCTTCATGATGGGACGGACTGGATGTGGGGGAATCTGGGTCTTGGCCTGATGAGCAGGGCCATGTTCAATATATCTTTAATCCAATTTTCTGCTGACGGGTGGGGCTGTGTTCCCTCCCTGCAGTTTGACCTGAGGCCATACTATGGTAGCGGTTATGGCGGCAACCTCCTTCAAAAGGACTTATGCAGGCACTGTTGTATTCAATGTCCCTGACCCCATGGCTGGTCAATGTTGACCCACGCCTCTGCCTGAGACTCCTGGACACTCACAGGCAAGTCTGGCTCAGTCTCTTGTGGGGTCACTGCTCCTTTCTCCTGGGTCCCAGTGCACACAAGGTTCTGTTTGTGCTCTCCAAGAGGCTGTTTCCCCAGTCCTGTGTAAGTTCTGTAATCAAATCCCACTGGCCTTCAAGGTCAAATTCCCTGGGGTTCTCAGTACCTTTTCCAGATCTCCAGGTTGGGAAATCTGTTGCAGGCCCTAGAACTTGCACAACAGTACGAGAACTTCTTTGGGATAATTGCTCTCCAGTTTGTGGGTTGTCTGCTCGGTGGCTCTGTGGTGGGGCTCACACGCCACACCTCCCAGGTCTGCTGCAGGCAGAGCCCCTGTCCCCAGGCCAGGCCACTGCTAACCCGTGCTTTTGCAGGAGACAATCAAACACTCAAATGCAAGGACCCCAGTCTCTTATGGGATCCCTGGATCCTGGTGCACAAAAGGTCTTGTTTGAGCCCTCCAGGCATCTCTGGTAGTTATGGGGTTTGATTCTAAATGTGATTTTGCCCCTCCTACCATCTTATTGGGGCTTCTCCTTTGCCATGGACATGGTGTATCATTTTTTGGTGGAATTTCAAACAACTATGAACTGATAAAAAGAAACCAACTTTAAGTTAAAGATAGAAGTAAAAGAAATCAGTGGAGTGGCAGGAATATTAGCTCAGAGTATCAAAAAGGCCCAGAGAAGGTCACGTTGGTTTAGGTCTCTCCTGGGGGAGAGATCAGGGCTGAATTATATGGAGGGGAGTGTGGTGTATATGCTATCAACGTCACGGCCCTTGGAGGTAGCCACCCGTGAGGAGGAACAAGCAAAGACGGCTGAGAGCCAGGGCTGCCTGGGAACAGCATCCTTGTTCCCTCTGCTGGGACCACAGAGTCCTGCTCAGGGAGGGACAGAGCACTGCTCAGTAGCAATCCAGTCTCATAATCAGATACTGACCAACGCCAAGCTGGGGGCTTCCCTCATGGCCCAGACAGTAAAGAATCTGCCTGCAATGCAGGAGACCTGGATTTGATCCCTGGGTTGGGAAGACCCCCTGGAGAAGGGAATGGCAACCCACTCCAGTATTCTTGCCTAGAGAATTCCATGGACAGAGGAGCCTGGCGGGCTACAGTCCCTGGGGTCAAGAAGAGTCGGGCACGACTGAGTGACTAACACACACAATGCCAAGCTAAGGTGGGAATATCCAAATGCCTGTAATGAAACGTTCTTCACTAGAAGGAAGCACTACGGAAAACTGCATTCCTGAGTTTTCTGGACAAGACGCCCTCCCTCGAAATCCAGGCTTCCCATTTTGGAGCCTGTGCTTTCTCAAAGTTATTAGCAGAAGGTGAGTTTTGTTGAGTCTCTTTCACAGAAACAGAAGCTAAATTAGAGACTCAGCCTTAAAATGTGTCACCAACCACCTGCAGTCATTGGGAAGCCAGGTGAAAATCCATGACAAGCTCTGCTTCTTACAGACAAGGTGCCAGAATGGTGCTTCCAGAGAGACTGATGGGCTGATCAGTGGTCAGAGCTGCGACTATGGCCACAGCTATGGTCACGATTTCTGAGACAAACTACTCTCCTGACCGCAAACACAGTTACACAAAAGAGAGGCCCTGAGCAGCCATTTCTAGACACCACGGATTTGGACTTCCCTGGTGGTCCAGTGGTTAAGAGTCTGCCTGCAGGGGACACGGGTTCAATCCCTGGTCCGAGAAGATTCCACATGCTGTGGGGCAACTAAGCCCATGTGCCACAACTCCTGAGCCCAAGCTCTACTGAAGCCTGCAAGTTCAAAAGCTCTTGCTCTGCAACAAAAGAAGCCACTACAATGAGAAGCTCACACACCACAACTAGAGAGAAGCCCCCACTTGCCACAATTAGAAGTAAAAAGCCCTCACAAAGCAAAGACCCGGCACAAACAAAAATAAATAAATGAATAACATTTTAAAAATAATAACAATAAAGACCAAGTTGTTAACATAGGAAGGGTTCTGTTAGAACCTGCGCATTCGCCTTAGACCATACTTGTGAGATGTATGGGCTTCCCTCATAGTTCAGTTGGTAAAGAATCTGTCTGCAATGCAGGAAACCCTGGTTCCTGGGTCAGAAAGATCTGCTGGAGAAGGGATAGGCTACTCATTCCAGTATTCTTGGCCTTTCCTTCTGGCTCAGCTGGTAAAGAATCCACCTGCAAGGCAGGAAACCTGGGTTCAATCCCTGGGTTGGGAAGATCCCCTGGAGAAGGGAAAAGCTACCCACTCCTGGCCTGGAGAATCCCATGACTGTATAGTCCATGGGGTCGCAAAGAATTGGACACAACTGAGCAACTTTCCCTTCAACTTCAAACTTGTGAGATGCTAACATATTTGTGTCCATAGACTGTGAAGACTCTAAAACACTCAATGGCCTCTGCACAACAGACACAGTAGTCAAGAGGAGGCATTTCAGAGTGCAACAGACTTAGATGGGGACCATCTTCTGCTAATTGCAATGCCCAGGCTTCCTTCTCTCTAAAACAGGCAATAATAGCTCCCAGGGAGTTAGAAGGTGTTATAAGATCAAATGATGTGTAAAATTCTTGGCAAAGTAAGGATTCCACAAACATTACTCTTATTTGCAGGACTTCATTGTACCAGTGAGGTAACACAACTAGAAACAGAGTTTAGAAACAAAGTCAGTTTTCACCCCCTAGCTCAGTGCTCTTTAGCTGGATTTCAATCTCAAATTATTAATTAAATGTCAGTGTGATGTCAGTTAAAGTTATGATCCAACAAGATTCTGAGCAGCAGGTGCCTTAATGGTGTTTGTTTGGTCTTACCTTGTGAAACTCTCCTCATGCTCAGACACCACTTTTTGCTCATATCTGAGGAGACCATGGGATGGCCTGATGTCTTGTCTGATCACTGGTCACTTACTGCTGGGTACAGAAGAGGTTAACCACTCTGTGTTCACTACATCTGATTTGTAGCCCACCATATCCGTAAGCATCCATGATCTTTATGTCTTAATACAAGCTCCTTCACAAAATTTTGTACAAATCCTTAAAAGTGAAAGAATATTTCAACACAAGTTAATCCTTTAGCTAAAGGAGATATACTGCTTAGCAAATTCAATGTAATAAAAACTGTTGTCTCTAAAAAGGAAGGTGTATTTTAACTGAAAATTCAACTGAAGGGACTTATCCTGAGCATGAACTGAGAAAGTGCTCAGTCAGAAGAGTACAAAAAAATCCTTTGACTTCATCAACATCATCATTCAAACTACTGGATTATTTTCCCTAATATGACTGCAACCTGAACTATTCTGTATTTGTTTTCATCATCAGTACTTGGAGAAACAAAACTACAATGACACTTTTCTTGAGCAATGTAGAAAGCAGTTTCTGTTTCTAATTTAAATGATTTTCTCTTTAATTTAAATGATTTTTATTTTACATTTTAAAAATTAAAACTATTACAATTAATTTTCCAATCAATGTATTTTGTGGTGCAGAAATTTTAAAATTTGCAGCCACTGCAAATATGTAAAGTACTGCTGACCATTGAAACAACAAGAGTTTGAACTGCAGGGGTGCACTTACACAGGGATTTTCTCAACAGTCAGTACTGCAGCTTGACCAGCTGGTGTAACTGCAGACACTGAGCTCACTATAACTATAGGCAGTTTGTCGACTGCTCACAGGGTAGCCCTCACCCTTGTGTTGTTGAAGTGAAAGTGAAAGTCGTGTCCAACTGTCTGCGATCCCGTGGACTGTAGCCTACCAGGCTCCTCCGTCCATGGGATTTTCCAGGCAAGAATGCTGGAGCAGGCTGCCATTTCCTGCAATTCTGTTCTGGCAATTTCCTTCCATAATTTAAAATCACCAGAAGAGGGCAGAGCTAAACATATGATACTTAGATGGCTGTGGATGAATGGGAAGGAGCTTTCAAAATGAAGCTGAATTCTATTTTCAACTGGAATTTAGCAACTCAGTTGCTATATTTACCTAGCATAGAGACTTGCCAAGAAGACTTGCAACCTAATTTCTCTTCCGCACAAATAGGGGAATAAAAATCAACACCACAATAGAATAAATGCTATAGAATAAATGCATTAGAAATGCTTGGCCTTAACAGAACAAAGATGTAGAAGAATCTAACATTTATAATACCTTATACCTTGCTGAATTCTATGCATACACATTTATGCGGAACAATTAAATAGCTTACAAATCAAATCAGAAATACTGTGTGTGTGTGCATGCTCAGTCACTCAGCGTGTCTCTTTGCAACCCCAGGAACTATAGCCCACACGGCTCCTCCATCCATGGGATTTTCCAGGCAAGAGTACTGGAGCAGGTTGCCATTTCCTACTCTAGGGAATCTTTCTGACCCAGGGATTAGAGCCACGTCTCTTCCATCTCCTGCACTGGCAGGTGACTTCTGTACCACTTTGTCACCTGCGAAGCCCCCAGAAATACTGAGTATGTGATAATAGTAGAGATAAATACATATATATAAATTAATCTGTAAAAAACAACTTTATATCTGTGCATGCATTACATAACTTTTTTTATTTTTTTTTAATTTTACTTTATAATACTGTATTGGTTTTGCCTTCTTAATCCAGAATACATACCCTGTAGACAAGATTACCGAAAAGGTTTAAAATTTTTCTCTCCAGGATTGTTTGAAATTTTGACAAACTCACAAATAATTATTTTATTCCCAATCTTCATATTCTGTAACTTCAATGTTCCACAAACCCTTATGTTTCAAAAGTAAAATTCAGAAGAACATGCTATAAATACATAAAGGAAGGAAAATTGGAATAAGGCCTTGGGCCATAGTAAATACTAAGTAAGATGAAATTTAATCTTTTTTGTTAAAGATAAGGATTTATTCAGAGCTACGCTTCCAGGTCTGAATATCTGCATTTTACATCTCAACTTTTTTCAAATAAGAACAATGAAAGAATTGAACAGAGAAAGTTCCTGTAAGGAATCAGAGGTGGCATTAGCTACACTGAAGATTCCATCAACCACCTGGAGACCAGCTTCATCTCTCTCAGCTGAGCAGTTTCTCAATCATACACAGAAAGTGAACCAAAGCCTTAATGAGCCATCTGGGAAAGAGCCTGGGTCATTAAGTTTGTGTTAGCCCAGCAGCTCTCATCAGCTGAGCTCAACCTCATGAGAATTCAAAGGTAGGACCTCCTTGGAGTTAAAGAGAAAAAGGCAAAAAGCAGCTTCCACAGAGAAGCAGCATCTAATTTTCACAGAACACATTTCGTAGAGCAAGGCCGTCCCAAAGCTGGCTGATAAAAACCCCTATCTCCAGAAGTCAACCTCAGGCCCAGCCAATCGAACTTTCCAAGAGCAGGGGCCAGGTTAGAATCTTAGGAAGCTCTCTGGGCAGCATAGTAATGTGGCCTCGAGGAGTAGCAGATGAGGCGACAGCCGAGCCAGGAGGTCACTGAAGGGACCCTGCAGGTGTGAGTGAGGGCTCTGGTGTCACCTCAGGTGAGACTGAGCAGCTTCCGCAGGTATGACAGGATCGTTCATCTGTGGGGAAGGAGCTGAGGGGCAGAGGGAGACCATGGAAGCCAAGTAAGAGGCTTAAGTGAGCTGCACCAGAGAGATGACAAGGAAGAGAAACAAGGCCCGAGTTTCTAGAGAGAAAGCTGACCCTTGAACAACTCGGGTCGGAATGGTGCGGGTCCACTTACAAATGGATTCTGTTCAGTAGTAAACACTTCAGAACCACGTGCTCCACAGAGAGAACCATGGCTGCAGGCTGATGGCCACCCACAACTTACAGGAGGAGGCTCTACTGTGGAAGGGGCAGGGGTTGGAGGCCTTTGCCCTCTGCCTGTCTGAGGGGCATCAGTGTCTCTGAATCAACAGCTTTGGCAACAGGTCAGCTGTGGGAGGTGAAGACGAGGCACAAGATGTGGAGTCAGCTTTCCTGGGTTTGGATTCCACCTGCTGCTCACAAAACTATGTGACTTACCAAGTGACGCTAAGTTTCAGTTTTCACATCATCAAATGGAAGTAGGATTAAATAAACAAACGGTTTAAATTAATCAATTTAAGTGATCCCTGTTAAACACTGAGCAGAGTGCTTGGCCCTTCAACATGCTGGCTGCTTTTCATAGGTTTTTGCTGTTAATGATGTTGCTGTAAAAATGTAATTCACTGAGGCCTACTTGGTGGCTCAGATGGTAAAGAATCTGCCTGCAACCAAGGAAACACGGGTTTGATCCCTAGGGAAGATCCCCTGGAGAAGGGAGTTAACAACCCACTCCAGTATTTTTGCCTGGAGAATACCATGGACAGAGGAGCTTGGCGGGCTACAGTCCATGGGTCACAAAGAATCAGACACGACTAAGTGACTAATACTTCCACTTTCCCTTTTTGGGCAAGGTCTACTTTGGGGGAGGCACTGTGAAAATAAACACTTTTTTAAAAAACGGTAAAAAGCTCCCTGATGACGAAGATAGGAGACCTGAGACCATTTTCCGTTTCTCCCTTAACTGCTGCTGGCGTACTTATTTATTTATTCTGCAAAACAGAGACGTACTGAAGTATGGAAACAACTTAGTTTTGTTACCACGATCCTCAAAGCCCCAGCTCATCTGCAGGATGTGTCTCATGGCATCAAGAGCAAGACATAAGTCCCACTTCCCTGAATCTCCTCATTCCTAATGCCTGGACTGGGGCAACCAACCAGACCATGTGAACTCACTCAACCTGCATTTGCCATGGACCTAATCGACACTACTGAGTGACTGAACTGACTAATCATCCCTCCCATGCTTTCCTGCTCACACTGAGGAAAGCATCACCCACCTGTAGGCCCTCACTGCTAGTACCCACAGCGAGTCTCAAACTTCTGCTTTGTCAGGATACAATTCTTTTTTTGGCCATGCTGCACTGCCTGTGGGATCTTAGTTCCCTAACCAGGGATCAAACCCAGGCCCTCTGCAGTGGAAGCAGAGTGCTAGCCACTGGACCGCCAGGGAATTCCCATGATACTGCTTTAAAGGACGTGCCCATTGCAGTTGCCAACTGAAATTACACTATCAAATGAGCACCCAATAAACTGGCAGATTTTTAAATCAAGTCAATATATCCTCTGTGAGGATTTTGTTTTATTAGATAGCAAACTTCAGCCCACACTTCTCCCAAATACTGTGAAATCAGTCAGCATACGAAGACCATTGTATTTCAGTTCTGTAACTGACACCTGGGCAGAAGGGTGGTGGATGCACCAACAGGGCCCCTCAAAGACCCTCTGCCACTAGGTGCAGGAATCACAGAGCTTGTCTCCCGAACAGCTCCTGTTTGCAAAGCATTAAGACTAGCATCTAAGTTAAGTCATGCAGGATTTCTCCTCAGATCTTGCCTTGGCTTATGCCGCTTTCCATTTGGAATCTAAAGCTCCCCTCCCATTTTAGTAAATATTGGCTGCATTTGTAATAGGAGACTAGAAAGAAAGGTTTTCTCCACTGTGTCCTGTGACCTGAGGACTTCATGTGTCTAACTGTCCTCTTCCCCATCCACCTTCAATAGATATACAGACAACATACAACCAATATTTACTACAAAATGAGGCCATTTTCAGATCCCATTCACACCAATCCCTAATTTCAGTTATATTTTGACTTTGCTTTCAAGGCTAGCCTATTCTCATACCCCTTACAGGATCAGTAAGACCTTCAATATGGACCATCTGGTGCCTCAAGAAGTTTGGCCTTTGAAAACAATGGTGGTGACACCCAAGCACCTTACTCCTACCTGCAGGCTCAACTGTGGTCTCTCTAACCTTACAGGTATCCGGACATGCCAACACATTTCTGGGCAGCACCCTTAGCCCATCCCTTCAGTCTCTGATCAAAACTGACCTTCTTCCAGGTGATTGTTCCAAGTGAACCAGTGACACCAACATTTTTATATGAAACATCATGGAAAAATTCTCATTTTTAAAGTCCTCCTCTGTGGGCAGTATTTAAAATACATCTTGGGGTCCTTATTGCTCACACAGATTTCTCAGGCTACTAATACTTGCTCCACTCTTCCTAGGCTGTCTTCGATCTTTGAATCCCTAGTATTTACTACAAGGATCCCCAGCATCTTTCTCAAACAGCTTTAAAAATGTTCAAGATTCTTCACAGAACATTTCCAGAAGTCACAGGATTACTTTGTTAAAGAAAACACTCATACCCAACCTCATTAATGAATGTGCTGGGACTATTAACCACCAAGAACACAGGGAAACTGAGAATCTGTTTCAGTCAGAAGTTCTTCTTCTCACGAAGGCAGGGTGGTATGGAGAAAAGCAACTGACCTGACTGTCGGGAGACTGATTTCTGGCTGTCCAAAGTACTGCAGCCGCAGGTAAGTCACTCCTCCTTTCTGAGCTCGAGTGACCTCACCTGTCAACTCCACTCCCAACTCCCATCCTCACTGCCCTTCAGAGGTATCACCATCCAGCAAAGCACCAGCCAGAGAGGTTGCACTGTTCCGCCTTTGCTGCACCCAGTGCTGGGGCAGGGTCAACATTATCTCCACCCTGTACCCCCACCAGCCTCCAGAAGCACCCCTTTTCCTCTCGCTAGTCCTCAGTGATGGTGCTGTGCATCCACATGAAACATTTCCACACTATTTTCAAACATTTGGCCTTAAACACCCCTACTCACTCAGTGCAGAGGTCAAAGTCTCCTAACGCACAGCAAACATGGACGCTGCCAGCACTCCCTCACCTTCCCGTGAGCTACCGACAAAGAAAGCCCACCTGCACTGCATCCCCCTTTCCTGGTCTCTCTTCACACACAAGTGTTGCTACTCGTCTCCGAGGCCAACCCTAAGCTGAGCTACACATCCTATCCCTCTGACATTCTGAGGACCACACGCTATCCATCAATTCTCCTTCTCTATAGGGTCCCTCCTGTCAGCATCTGCACATGCTCTAAACACGTCCAAGCTTTTTTTTTTTTTAAGGTATTTCTCCTTCCCCTGTCATAACAACCCTGAGGTGTCATAACCCTCTGGTGCTCATCACACTCCTGCGCTGACCCCTTCCTGCCTCCCCTGCTCGCCCTGACCCTTCATCCAGCTTCAGCATGCGGAGACCTGGCCGGCGTCCCCCATCAAAAAATACACATACATCCAACCCAGACTGCTCTCTACATCTGCAAGGTTACTGACAATAACTTTGGCAAATTCAATGACTACTTTTCAATCTCACTCTTCCTTGACCTCTTAGCATTGTTTGGTATCACTTACTACTCCAACTGCCTTTTATCTGTCTTTCTGCCCCACTTCTCTAACTGCTCTTCACCTGTCCCATGCAGCTTTCCCCTGCCCACTGCATAGACGTTCATCTGCATGTCAGGCCCTGCTGGATTCTCATCCTGTGGGCACTCTTCAATGCCTAACAGCTTCAGGGATCATCTGCGCAATCAAAGACTCCATCTCTCTCCCCCTAGGCTCTGCCTCCTGACCCCCAGGCACAAATAATCAATTACTTTTGCGTATCTTTCAGGATATTATCCTCAAATTCTGTATGACCTAAACTGAACAACAGTTATGCTTACAAGTCCTCCAGGTGATTCCAATGCCTGCTCACATTTGAGCGCCACTAGTCTACCAGTATCATCTGCCCCTGCATCATCCCCAGCACTGCTTCCATAGCTAAGGACAGCACCTCCACACTCTTGGATTCCCACACCATCTTCCTCAGAATCTTCCAGCCTCCAAGTCAGACCAACAGAACAACCCTAGGTCAAGACTCCACAAACACCTGGAATGCTTTCTCCTCTGCCTAAAACCCTCCAGCGGTTCCCCACTGCTCTCAGAACTGAGTTCCAATTCCTAAATCCATCTACCAGAAGACTCCATCAACTGCTCTGGGTACCACTCTTTACAGATGCCTCTCCCACCCCTGCCCCTCACACTGGACACTACACTCCAGTCACACTGACCACTCAATTCTCTGCCCCCCATAAAACACCGCACCACTGTACATGCCCACTTGGCAGCCCCTTGGACAGTGAGCACACAGCATAGGGAGAGGGTCTGCATTTTTCAGGGAAGTAATTCAGTTTTTTATTATATAACAGTATTTTATGACTGGCTGATGACCACATATGGTTTGAGAAGGAAAGAAAAGTCAAACTGACTTTTCAAAATAAATTTACCTTTTATGTATTACCTAAGTATAGATCTGGGGCCAGCTAACTGCAGCCAGTGTTTGTAAATGAAGTCTTGTTAAGAAATAACAGCCAAACCCATTCCCTGCATATTGTCTGTGGTGCCCACATGACAACGGTGTAGCTGGGTTCAGTGACAGAGGCTGTAAAGCACTTACTAAGGCCTTCTATCTGGCCAACCCCTCAGCTAGACAACAAAGATAATAGAAAGGAAATAAATCACCTTTCAGATTTCCAAAGGCTAGTACAAATCTGGGGGCTTCCCAGGAGGTGCTAATGGTAAAGAACTCCCCTGCCAATGTAGGTGGACATAAAAGGCATTGGTTTGATCCCTGGGTCAGAAAGATCCCCTGGAGGAGGATATGGCAACCCACTCCAATATTCTTGCCTGGAGAATCCCAAGGACAGAGGAGGCTGGTGGGCTAAAGTCCATGGGGTCACAAAGAGTCAGAAAGAAACAACTCTGTGCACTACAAACCTGGGGGAAAATCCCTCTCAGTCCCTGGCTGGCTGCTGTCCTCTGGGTCCTCAGGTTCTACACTCCTCCTGGCTCTCAAGACTCAAAAGGGAGGCCACAGAAATGTGAGTCATGTCCACAGAACTGATTACTACTCAGGGCAAATCCACAAGAAAGAGAAGAAAACCATGACAAAAAGGCTGGGCTAAGTCATCCGTTTTAATTAAAGGCCATCAACAAACATTTGCAACCAATTCTGCATCACCCACATTGTTTGCCCAAGGAGTGAAAAGAAGCACCAGTTGTCAAAGTAAAACAGGCCCTGATACAGCAAGATCCTTAAATGAGCAAAAACAAACTACAGAGAAGACAGTATGTCACTGACTTCAAAAGTGTGGCTGGCACAAATGAGCTTTGAAAAGTTGATTTTTCTAAACCTCAATGAGCTTCATGTCTGGGGATTATTGCGAAATCTATAGACACCCTGGCAGCATCTCTTCTAAACTCAGAATGCTGAGACGGGGTAGTAACGTCAGTGCCTTTGCTACTTACACAATACTCTCGAATTAAGCATAGTTGGAGGGTTGAGGGGGTGGGGGAAGCGGCTGTTTTGCCTTCTAAAATATAACACACAAAAAGTAGCACAAATTTACTAAACACCAGGTCGAAAAAATAAAATAACCTCAAAACATATGTGCTTCAATTCAGATGAATAGAAGTTAAGATACTGATTCCTACAAGAACTAGTCATAGTTCAACCACTCACTAAAGTAACCAGAGACAAATTACAATAAATTGTAAGAATGAAAATAAAAGTGACAGAGTGTTCTTTAAAATGACGGAGTCGAGATAAATAATTTTCAAAACATGTATTAAAACCCTTCTCCTTCATACTGAACCATGACTACAAACACGGAGGTTATAGCCACAGTCAATCCTGCGGTAAATACAAACGTTTAAAAACCAAGATGGCGGAGGAGTAGGACGGGGAGACCGCTTTCTCCCCCACAAATTCATCAAAAGATCATTTGAATGCTGAGCGACTTCCACAAAGCAACTTCTGAACGCTAGTGGAGGACACCAGGCACCCAGAAAGGCAGCCCATTCTCTTTGAAAGGAGGTATCGGAGAAGGCAGTGGCACCCCACTCCAGTACTCTTGCCTGGACAATCCCATGGATGGAGGAGCCTGGTAGGCTGCAGTCCGTGAGCAACTTCACTTTCACTTTTCACTTTCATGCATTGGAGAAGGAAATGGCAACCCACTCCAGTGTTCTTGCCTGGAGAATCCCAGGGACGGGGGAGCCTGGTGGGCTGCCATCTATGGGGTCGCACAGAGTCGGACACGACTGAAGTGACTTAGCAGCAGAACAAAATATAAAAGACAAAAAGAGAGACAAAAGAGTTAGGGATGGAGACCCGCTCTGGGGAGGGAGCTGTGAAGGAGGAGAAGTTTCAAAACAGCAGGAAACCCTCTCACTGGCAGGTCTGTGGGGAGTTTTGGAATCTCAGAGGGCAACATAACCTGCAGAAAAAGAAAAAAAAAAAAAAAACCCACAGAATATGCACCTAACTGCAACTCCCAGCAGAGAAGTAGCTCAGATGCTCGTGTTGGCCACCAGTGATCGGGGGCTGGACAGGGAGGCGCGGGTTGCATGATTAGGGTAAGGACCGGGCCTGAATTCCCTGAGGACAATCTGAGGGAACTAACAACCCAAATTGTGGGGTATCCAGGGAGAGAAAAAACAAAGAACTCTCCCACAAAAGGCTCTAACCTAATGCACAGCCTGGCTCTCTCAAAGAACAAAGGATTGAGCGAATACCAAAGGAGAGCTGGCCGGCTGCATACAGGCCCCTCCCCTGCCGCAGAAGGCAGAGAGGCAGGCGGGTGACAGCCAGAGCCGGAAGGAAGGCAAGGGGCTACTCCAATCTCAGCCCCAGAGACCAGCATCCTCCACCAAACTGTGAGCAGGCTCCCAGTTGCTAACCAAGTCTTCCTGGGCTCCTGAACAGTTGACATCCAGAGCCACACAGCACACCTGAGACAGTGCTCCCGAGCAGCTGGGACCGGGGAGGTGATTAAGATGCATGACCCACCTGGGACAGTGTGTGCGCCACGCACCCGGTTGCCTGAGCTGCTCGGACCAGGGAAGGGCACAAAACGCACGCCCAACCGAGTCTGTGCTCCTGTGGAGTACCTGAGAACCTGAACCTGAGCAGCTCAGACCTGGGAAGTGCACAAAACACAGCGTCCACTTTGGACAGTGCCCCTGCTGAGCAACCTGAAACCTGAGCAGTGTAGACCGAGAAAGCACATGCCGCCATGAGCTAGGCAGACCCAGTGTGGTCCATGCGCTACGAGCACTCCCCACACATGCCAGCGATATTTGTTTCCTCCCTCCCCACAACACAACTGAACTAGTAAACATAACTAAGCGACCATCTTCACCCCCTTGTGTCAGGGCGGAAAGTAGATGCTGAAGAGACTTGGAAAGAGAGGAAGCCAAACTAAACAAAGAAGAGGGAACCACTCTGGAAGTGACAGGTGCAACAGATTAAAATCCTGTAGTCACTATTGACTAAGCTTTGGAAGGGGCCTGTAGACCCTGAGTCTTCTCAAAGTGGAACAAGGAACTATCTGAAACTGAACTGACCCCCACACTGCCCACAACAGCTCCAGAGACATTCCTAGATATATTTTTATCACTTTTTTAAATTTTTAAGTTCTTCATTAGTCCTTTAATTGTCATTTTTATAACCTACTACCTTGCAAAAAAAGACCCTATTTTAAAGCAAATTTCATATATATATTTTATAGTTTTTATTATTGATTTTGTTTTGTATTTTTAATGTTGTATTTTTGAGAGTGTAACCTCTACTCTAGATTTTTAATCTTTGCTTTTTGGTATTTGTCATCAATTTTGTACGTTTAAGAATCTAATCTTCAGCATCCATTTTCTCTTAGGGGTGTGATTACTGGCTTGATTGCTCTCTCCTCTTTTGACACTCCCTCTTCTCCCCCTGGTCACCTCGATCTCCTCCCTCCTCCTTCTCTTCTCTGCTTCACTCTGCGAATCTCTCTAGGTGTTCCAGGCTGTGGAGAACACTTAGGGAACTGATTACTGGCTACATCGGTCTCTCCTCTTTTGACACCCCCTCTTCTCCTCCTGGTCACCTCTATCTCCCTCCCCCCTCTTCTCTTCTCCATGTAACTCTGTGACCTCTCTGGGTGTACTTCACTGTAGAGAATCTTTTCACCATTACCCTAGATGTTTTATCATTTGTACTGTATGGATGGAAAAGTGTTGAGGCTACTGTAAGAATAAGACTGAAAGCCAGAGGCAGGAGGCTTAAATCCAAAACTTGAGAACACCAGGAAACTCCTGATTCCATGAACATTAATTGACAAGAGCTCACCAAAAAGCCTCCATACCTACACTGAAAACCAAGCTCCACTCAAGAGCCAACAAGTTCCAGAGCAAGACATACCATGCTAATTCTCCAGCAGCATATGAACACAGCCCTGAACATTAAAATACAGGCTTCCCAAAGTCATGCCAAACCCACAGACACCCCAAAACTCACTATTGGACACTTCATTGTACTCCAGAGAGAAGAGATCCAGCTTCCCTAATCAAGAAACCTTGACAAGCCACTAGTCCAACCCCACCCACAGGGAGCAACCTCCACAATAAAAAGGAACAACAAATTTCCAGCCTACAGAAAGGTCACCCCAAACACAGCAATCTAAACAAAATGAAAAGGCAGAGAAATATTCAGCAGGTAAAGGAACAGGATAAATTCCCACCAAACCAATCAAAAGAGGAGGACATAGGGAGTCTACCTGAAAAAGAATTCAGAATAATGATAGTAAAGATGATCCAAAATCTTGAAAACAAAATGGAGTTACAGATAAACAGACTAGAGACAAGGACTGAGAAGAGACAAGAAACGTTTAACAAGGACCTAGAAGAAATAAAGAGTCAATCAATAGTGGATAGTGCAACAGCTGAGATCAAAGCACTCTGGAGGGAACCAACAGCAGAACAGCTGAGGCAGAAGAGAGGACAGGAGAGGCGGAAGGCAGACCGGTGCGGTAAACGGAGCAGAGAGGGAAGAAGAAGAATTGAATGAGGACAACCTCGCAGGCCTCGGGACAGTGTTGAATGCCCCAACACTCGAATCATAGGAGTCCCAGAAGAAGAAGGAAAAAGAAAGGCCATGGGAAAATACGAGAGGATATAATAGTCAAAAACTTCCCTAAAATGGGGAAGGAAATATTCACCCAAGTCCAAGAAACCCAGAGAGTCCCAAACAGGATAAACCCAAGGCAAAACACCGCAAGACACATATTAATCAAATTAACAAAGATCAAACACAAAGAACAAATATTAAAAGCAGCAAGGGAAAAACAACAAATAACACACAAGGGGATCCCCATAAGGATAACAGCTGATTGTTCAATAGAAACTCCTCAGGCCAGAAGGGAATGGCAGGACATACTTAAAGTGATGAAAGAGAAAAACCTACAACCCAGATTACTGTACCCAGCAAGGAGCTCATTCAAATGCGAAGCAGAAATCAAAGGCTTCACAGACAAGCAAAAGCTGGGAGGATTCAGCACCACCAAACCAGCTCAGCAAATGCTGAAGGATCTTCTCTAGACAGGAAACACAGAAAAGGTTTATAAACTGGAACCCAAAACAACAAAGTAAATGGCAATGGGATCATACTTATCAATAATTACCTTAAATGTAAATGGGTTGAATACCCCCAAAAAAGACAATGACTGGCTGAATGGATACAAAAGCAAGACCCCTGTATATGCTGTCTACAAGACACCCACCTCAAGCCAAGGGACACATACAGACTGAAAGTGAAGGGCTGGAAAAAGATATTTCATGCAAATGGAGACCAAAAGAGGACAGGAGTAGCAATGCTCATATCAGATAAAATAGACTTTGAAATAAAATCCATGAAAAGAGACAAAGAAGGACACTACATAATGATCAAAGGATCAATCCAGGAAGAAGATATAACAATTATATATGCACCCAACATAGGAGCACTGCAATATGTAAGACAAATGCTAACAAGAATGAAAGGGGAAATTAACAGTAACACAATAACAGTGGGAGACTTTAATACCCCACTCACACCTATTGATAGATGAACTAAACAGAAAAGTAACAAGGAAACACAAACTTTAAATGATACAATGGACCGGTTAGACCTAATCGATATCTATAGGACATTTCACCCCAAAACAATGAATTTCACCTTTTTCTCAAGTGCACACGGAACATTCTCCAGGACAGATCACATCCTGGGCCATAAATCTAGCCTTGGTAAATTCAAAAAAATTGAAATCATTTCAAGCATCTTTTCTGATCACAATGCAGTAAGATTAGATGTCAATACTGGGGAAAAAAACATTAAAAATGCAAACATATGGAGGCTAAACAACATGCTTCTGAATAACCAACAAATCACAGAAGAAATCAAAACATGCATAGAAATGAATGAAAATGAAAACACAACAACCTAAAACCTATGGGGTTCAGTAAAAGCAGTGCTAAGGGGAAGGTTCATAGCAATACAAATTTACCTCAGGAAACAAGAGAAAAATCAAATAAATAGCCTAACTTCACATCTAAAGCAACTAGAAAAAGAAGAAATTAAGAACCCCAGGGTTAGTAGAAGGAAAGAAATCATAAAAATTAGAGCAGAAATAAATGAAAAAGAAACAATGGAGACTATGGCAAAACTCAACAAAACTAACAGCTGGTTCTTTGAGAAGATAAATAAAATAGACAAACCATTAGCCAGACTCATCAAGAAACAAAAGGAGAAAAATTAAACGAACAAAATTAGAAACGAAAATGGAGAGATCACAACAGACAACACAGAAATACAAAGGATGATAAGAGACGACTATCAGCAACTATATGCCAAAAAATTAGACAACTTGGAAGAAATGGACAAATTCTTAGAAAAGAATAACCTTCCAAAACTGAACCAGGAAGAAATAGAAAATCTTTACAGACTCATCACAAGTTTAGAAATCAAAACTGTAATCAAAAATCTACCAACAAAAAAGCCCAGGACCAGATGGCTTCACAGGTGAATTCTACCAAAAATTTAGAGAAGAGCTAACACCTATCCTACTCAAACTCCTCCAGAAAATTGCAGAGGAAGGTAAACTGCCAAACTCATTCTATGAGGCCATCATCACCCTAATACCAAAACCAGACAAAGATGCCACAAAAAACAGAAAACTACAGGCCAATATCACTAATGAACATACATGCAAAAATCCTCAACAAAATTCTAGCAAACAGAATCCAACAACATATTAAAAAGATCATGCCTCATGACCAAGTGGGCTTTATCCCAGGGATGCAAGGATTCTTCAGTATCCACAAATTAGTCAATGTGATACACCACATTAAAAAATTGAAAGATAAAAACCATATGATTACCTCAATAGATGCAGAGAAAGCCTTTGACAAAATTCAACGTCCATTTATGAAAAAAAAAAAAAACCCTCCAGAAAGCAGGCATAGAAGGAACATCAGTTCAGTCCAGTTCAGTTGCTCAGTCGTGTCTGACTCTTTGCAACCCCATGAATCACAGCACGCCAGGCCTCCCTGTCCATCACCAACTCCTAGAGTTCACTCAGACTCACGTCCATCGAGTCAGTGATGCCATCCAGCCGTCTCATCCTCTGTCGTCCCCTTTTCCTCCTGCCCCCAATCCCTCCCAGCATCAGAGTCTTTTCCAATGAGTCAACTCTTCGCATGAGGTGGGCAAAGTACTGGAGTTTCAGCTTTAGAATCATTCCTTCCAAAGCAATCCCAGGGCTGATCTCCTTCAGAATGGACTGGTTGGATCTCCTTGCAGCCCAAGGGACTCTCAAGAGTCTTATCCAACCTCAACATAATAAAAGCTGTGTTTGATAAACCCACAGCAAATATTATCCTTAATGGTGAAAAATTGAAAGCATTTCCCCTAAAGTCAGGAACAAGACAAGGGTGCCCACTCTCACCACTACTATTCAACACCCTTGTCTTGCTTCTGACTTTAGGGGAAATGCTTTCAATTTTTTGCCACTGAGGATAATGTTTGCTGTGGGTTATCATACATGGCTTTCATTTTGCTGAGGTATGTTCCTTCTATGTCTGCTTTCTGGAGAGTTTTTTTTTATCATAAATGGGTGTTGAATTTTGTCAAAGGCTTTCTCTGCCATCTATTGAGATAATCATATGGTTTTTATCCTTCAATTTGTTAATGTGGTGTATCACATCAATTGATTTGCAAATACTGAGGAATCCTTGCATCCCTGGGATAAAGCTCACTTTCTCATGATGTATAATCTTTTTAATATGTTGTTAGATTCTGTTTGCTAGAATTTTGTTGAGGATTTTTGCATATATGTTCATCAGTGATATTGGCCAGTTTTCTTTTTTGTGGCATCTTTGTTTGGTTTTGGTATTAGGGTGATGGTGGCCTCATAGAGTGGGAGAAAAAACAGCAAACAAAGCAACTGACAGAGAATTAATCTCAAAAATATACAAACAGCTCATGTAGCTCAATACCAGAAACATAAACGACCCAATCAAAAAATGGGCCAAAGAACTAAACAGACATTTTTCCAAAGAAGACATACAGATGGCTAACAAATACATGAAAAGATGCTCAACATCACTTATTATCAGAAAAATGCAAATCAAAACCACAATGAGGTACCCTGTCACACCAGTCAGAATGGCTGCTATCAAAAAGTCTATAAACAATAAATGCTGGAGAGGGTGTAAAGAAAAGGGAACCCTCTTACACTTTTGGTGGGAATGCAAACTAGTACAGCCACTATGGAGAACAGTGTGACGATTCCTTAACAAACTGAAAATAGATCTGCCATATGACCCAGTAATCCCACTGCTGGACATATACACCAAGGAAACCATAATTGAAAGAAACATGTGTACCCCAATGTTCATCGCAGCACTGTTTACAATAGCTAGGACATGGAAGCAACCTAGATGTCCATCAGCAGGTGAATGGATAAGAAAGCTGTGGTACATATACACAGTGGAATATTACTCAGCCATTAAAAAGAATACATTTGAATCAGTTCTAATGAGGTGTATGAAACTGGAGCCTATTATACAGAGTGAAGTAAGTTAGAAAGAAAAATACCAATACAGTATATTAACACATATATATGGAATTTAGAAAGATGGTAATGATGACCCTATATGCGGAACAGCAAAAGAGCCACAGATGTAAAGAACAGACTTTTGGACTATGTGGGAGAAGGAGATGGTGGGGTGATTTAAGAGAATAGCATTGAAACATATATATTACCATATGTGAAATAGATGACCAATCCAAGTTCGATGCATGAAACACGGCATTCAAAGCCGGTGCACTGGGACAACCCTGAGGGATGGGGTGGGGAGGGAGGTGGGAGGGGGGGTTTGGGATGGGGGACACATGTACACCTGTGGCTGATTCATGTCAGTGTATGGCAAAAACCACCACAATACTGTAAAGTAATTAGCCTCCAATTAAATTTAATTAATGAATTTTTAAAAAACACACATTTTCCTTCTATTACTTTCAAGACCTCAAAAGTCCTGGCTCAACAGTCCCTTCTGACCTTGTGTCCAGAAACAGTGGCTATGCAGGCCCTCATGCCATGCCCACATTCCTCTCAGGGCCTTTGCACTTGCTACTGGGCTCCTGGGAGGACCTTCCTTCCAAGCTCTCCTCAGCATTCCAGACATTACACGTGAGGCCCCCCTCTACACTCTCCCCACTGCACCCCCACCACTGACCATATTCTCCTGGTTGACTTCCTTCACCGTACTTATCAGAGTCTGACATGAATTCATTATCTACATTTTCATCTGTGTTTGTGTTTGTGTCTTAATTGTCTCAGCCCACTGTGAAGAGTGTAATTCAGGAGAACAGGACCTGGCTCACTAATCTCTCTCTGGAGCCTAGAACACTGCCTGGCATGTAGAATGCATTCAGTAAACATTTGTGAATGAATGAACATTATCACTCAAAGACCTCTGCCTTTCAGTATTCTTGAAATTTTAACCCAGTGAAAACATAAGGGAGAATGTGAAATCCTTTCCTTTCATAATTTCTGTACCATTTCTAAAGCAAAATATTAGGCCCTAAAAATGTATAAAATAACATGGGACTAAACCAAGAGGGTTGACTGAGGTAGGTCAGTCCATAAACTGCATGAGGACGCTCTCCAGATCCAGATGGAAGCCCTGTGCTGGGATCTGTATGGATGGAGATGGGGGGCGAGAGTGCTCTCAGGGAAGGAAGCAAAGGTGGGGCTGGGAAGAGGGCCCTCGCGAGCTTATACCCACAGGCTGGTCTGTCTCAAAGGGCAACCGTCCTCAAGAGAACTGCTGGTTAGAAAATCTCCCAACAGCAGAGAATCTTCCCAGCTGGAAGCCAGCAGAGAGGCTAATTATCAGAAACTCCTCTCCCCACAGAAAGTGCATTCGTCCCCCTTCCCCTACTAAGACCTGTTTATATTGATTCCTCTTCCAGGCTTTGAAGAAAAACCGCAATTGTGCATACAGTGAGTGCACACTTCTGTTGTTAACATGCCATTTAAATATATGAAATAACGTTTCTTGTTTCGAGTTAGGTTTGACTTGGGGGAGGGGGCACAGAGGGCAGGGATGGAGAGGTAGCAGAGAGCCAGCAAATAAAGTCAGCAAATGCAACCTCACAAAGTTGGGGGAAGAAATTCCCCACCCTGAGGAAATTACTTCATACCATAGTAAGGGGCTGCATTTATTTTGCTTTTCACTCTCTATGCCATACCCAGCCGCCCTCCAATGACCAGGCTGGGAGGGGTTACTAGGCTCTCTAACATAACAATAGAGGGAGGTGGGAAGCAAGAAACTGCTAGTTCAGTGATTTTTTTAAAAAGGAGAAATAGGATTACTCTTTTCAGTTTATTTCAATTCCACATTAATTGACTGATAGACTTTATTTCCCCTGGAGAAGGAAATGGCAATCCGCTCCAGTGTTCTTGCCTAGAGAATCCCATGGACAGAGGAGCCTGTGGGCTACTGTTCACGGGGTTGCAAAGAGTCAGACATGACTGAGCAACTAAACAACAGACTTTCTGAGCTTTAAGGGAAGTAAATGCAGTCAACTTGGGAATAGTTTTTATCAAAAAGCAAGTGTTAGAGAAGTGATTAGTATTGGCCTTTGTCCATATTTATTTTAATTTGTAGTTGCAAACTGATATATCTCCTAGAACACAGCTCACTAAAACTTTTAGGCCACAACAGTCTCCAGGTTCTATCCCTGTAATAACACACACAGCTCTCAAAAAGGTAAACGGAGGAAAAGTTTTTAGTTATCCAATTCTTCTCACACAAGAAAAAGATCTACTGAGCAATGGTTAGCTGCCATGTCATGAATGGACATACAGACAGACAGATGGGTGGATGGATGAATGGATAGATGGAGCTAATAAGTGATAGATACAGATTGATATAGACATGGTAGATACAGAGATAGATGATAGATGATGGATGGATGGATGGATGGATAGACCAGTCAATCTTAAGAAGAAAGCCTCACAAATCACAGTACATCCCAGGGAATCTTTCACATGGGAAGTATTAAGAAGATTTCACAATATTTTATGTGGTTCACTTTCCTAAAATTGGAGGGAGACCACAGTTGTGATGGGTAAAGGATAGTAAGGGGAAAAAAAAAAGCAGATGCATATGGACATATTGGGATTTACTCTCTCTTCTTGATCTCAACCAGGGCTCATTTCCAGTATCTCTCTGCACTCCTCACTAAGGCACCCTTGTTCAGTGGTACACACATGCAGAGGAGACAGGGGTGCAATCAGAAGCAGGGCACAGGCATAAGCAGCCCACATGGATGAGACCCACTCCTCTATGGCACAAATTCCATGCTCCACACAGGGAGCCGAGATTCTCCACTTTCCTCATGAGAGAATCCTGTGTGGGAGTTCTCACATATCTGAGTTTAGATGCCCACTCATCACAGCCCCCAAGGTCACACACGTACCACATACCTGAGGAAGATGAGCAATACTCTGGCTTGAAAGCAATAACCCAGCTATGCTGTCATTTGTTATGAATTATGAAACAGCTGGGAATGATTGTTCTGCAGAATTAACCCTCTTGGTGAGTGGGAGCCGGGGAGAAAGCAGACAGGACTGCTTTGTGTCAACAGCCAGTACACAGATGAGCTATGAACACATGGGAATAGCGCTGCAAGGCCCTCAGAAACCTGCCGCCTCTGGGAACAAAGCTTCCAGCCTCAGAGCTGCTTCTGAAGGTACATCCATGACCAGTAAAGTCAGAAACACTGACTCAGAGCCACTCAAAACCCATCACTGGTTAAAACAGGCTAGAAAACTGCTGAGAGTGGCCATGTGTTAAGAAAAGGAAGTTTGGCAAATATACTTAAGAACCTCGTCAGAAAGGAAACAGACGTGTTAAGCTGTCGTGGGGCAGGGGCAGGGAGGCCTGCATCGCATGAACGTGGGGCGAAGGGCAGACACACATCAGAGCCGCGGTTGCCACTGCAGCTGCCTCTCAGCCAGCGAGTCCTGTGAACTCTCCTACTTACATCAAATGGAACCGAGCTGGACTGGGCGTTCTGCCCGCACGGTTCCCGGAAGCAGTCGCTGAAAGGCAGGAGGAGCCCCATGGCGATGATCCGCGAGCAGAACTTCTCTGCTTCTTCTGGAGGCCCGTTCTCCTGCTGGCTGAACAGCTTCTCCAGCAGAGTTCTCCCTGCAGGTGAGACACGGTCGTTAGGCAGGAGCACTGGCAGGTCCCCAGCTCAGACTCCCTGAGGAGAGGCGGAAGCACGGCTGGGGCGACGCCATTGCCCGGGCTACGCCATGCGCAGAGGGGACTTTGGGCGGCCCAAGTACCACACGGGGAAGGTCGCTTCCGGGTCTCTCTCCCATCCCCAAACACCTCCTAACCCCCAAGACAAAGAGGCCACGCGATGGGCCCTCCATCTTCTGCCATGTGAAGAAGCTGCAGGCTTTGGAGTTTCCTTGGAAATCCTCCTGCCGTTGCCAAAGGCTCTCTGAGGAGGCAGCCAGGAGCCCCCATTTGGGCTAAGAAATGTCAGTGGCTGATATTCACAGTCTTCTATGGCGACGGTGGGCGGGGGCCAGGGAAGGGGGTGAGAGGGAGACAGGCACCAGCCCCTGGAAGCGGAGAGGGCTGCCCAGCAGAAAACGTCACCCCGAAGTGACACAAATGCAACATTTCCTCACACGCGCCTCAGAAACATCACTCTAGGATAGGTCCACATGTCAGGCCTTTGTTAGTTTCCTAGAAGAGACTAGAGAAGAGGAGCACACAGAGAGGAGACACCAGCAGTGTCTGGGCCCACTGGGCCCGGGGCTCTGGGTCTTGGGCATGGGGAGAGCAGGACTCTGGGGAGGGGGATCCAGGAGTCTGCATGTCACTCACTGGTCACCCAGAGCCAAGACGCACAGGCCCAGTCCCTCATCTGTCCCAACACAATTCACTCTCTAACTTACTATCCTTCAGAAATGATCCCGCTGGCTTCATGCTGACTGACTATGGTGAAAGGAACAGGAAGTCTCCTTCCGGGCCACCAGCTGTTGCTCAGTTCCTGCCCTGCTCCTGCCCCTCCTCTATGAGCAGGTTCAACCTTCAAATTTAGGTTAAAGCCACTTATCCAGAAAAGCTCCCAGAGACCCCCATCTGCCCTCTTTTGGCAACCTTCAAAGCTCCTCTGTCATTAATTATTTTAGTTAATCATTTGTGCAATTATTTGTTTAATGTCTGCCTCCCTTGCTGCTGCTGCTAAGTCACTTCAGTCGTGTCCATCTCTGTGCAACCCCATAGATGGCAGCCCACCAGGCTCCCCTGTCCCTGGGATTCTCCAGGCAAGAGTACTGGAGTGAGGTGCCATCGCCTTCTCTGCTGCCTCCCTTACTAAAACATAACCTCTCTGACAGCAGGCAGACATCCTGCAAACCTGGCCACTTGCACATAAGAAGCATCAGTGAATACTTTTAGGATTTATGAATGAATACAATGCAACGATACTTTGACAAAGACTCGTTCACATCATGGTCGGAACTGGAAATGAATTATCAGTCTAGACCATGGTTAGCAAACTCTCTGTAAATAACCAAAGAGTAAATAGTTTAGGCTTTAAGGGCTATGGAAAGCCTTTGCTTATGTTATTCCTTGGTTGGGTCTTATTTTGAAAAACTTTTAAAATGTAAAAAGCATTTTCAGCTTGGGTCTGTGAAAGCCAGGCCCAACTCTACATATCAGTCACATCTAAATTTCAAACGTATACACACTCAGCTCTGCAGGACAGTTGCCACGCAATTTTTGTGTCTCTTCCTATTGCTGTTTGTAAAACAAAAACTAAAGAGTCAAGATCTACTTCTGATACACAGAATAACAGAGCAGGGCAGAAGAGGCTCTGTTTTCTCCATTCCTGTAGGTCAGTAGAGAACATCTGCGGGTCTCCCAGGACATTTTCTGAGGGGAAATAGAAAGCTTTTTCCCTATAGAACTTAAACTTGTCTGCACCTCACTGGATCCACACTTAGGAAACCATATTCCTCAGTTCTCAAGTGATTGATTACTATTACAATAAACCCATTTTATAAATACATCTTACAGTAGGTCTGCAAATGGTCAGAAGACTAATTAACTCTTTCCTATAACTCAATCTTGTATATGAAAGAAAACAAGGGAGATCAGGTCTTGTGTTTGTATGTGTATGTCCAAGAGTGAAAAAAATGTGTGTGTGTGCATCAAGTCAGAAAATTATGAAAAGTGGGGAGAGGGCTTCCCTAGTGGTCCAGTGGTTAAGAATCCATCTGGCAATGCAGGAAACACGGGTGAGGATTCCACATGCTGCAAAGCAACTAAGCCCGTGCATCGCAACTACTAAGTCCACCAGCTGAAACTACATAAGCTCGAGCATCCTAAAGCCTGTCTCCACAATAAGAGACACCACCAGTGAGAAGACTCAACAAAGAGTAGGCCCCTGCTCATGCAACTAGAGAAAGCCTCTATGCAGCCATGAAGACCCAGCACAGCCAAACAATATATATATATATGTTTTAAGTGGTTGGGGAGCAGTATGGGAAAGAGGGAAGCACAGCACCAGAGCTTCGTGCCTTGAAGAGCAAACACCCTTCAACCTGAGCATCTCAGCTGCAGCTTCCAGCCCTGGGCAGCAGCCTGCGCTGAAGGCTATCATGCCACAGCACCCTGGGACCCCACCTCCAGCTCTCCATCTCTCTCTGTGTCAGACTCTCCCTGGGGTTGGAGTCCTGTGTTCACAACAGCCCAGGTGCCCTGGAGGCTTCCTCTCACAAGCCTCTCAGATGGAGACATTTATGTCAAATCCCACACACCTCAGGGACCAGGAGTGGGAGAGGGGGTTCTTGATCCCACAAGCAATTCTGAAATGACCTCACTCCTTCAAAACCCTCTGCTCCCTTGAAACTCTCCTCGCTCTTCCTTCTGCATCCATTCCTGGTCCTTCTCTTCCCCACTAAGTCCTTCACCTCATCCCTCACCACCCAGGTCTCCACCTCAACTCCTACTATCACTGTCATCTGCACTTAGGAAGATAACTCACCCGTAACCTTAAGCCCTGCCTCCCGTGCCTCCTGCACCCCCACAGAAATGTCTTGTCCATCACTGGGAGCTTGACTGCTTGCACCAGGCCCAGGTATGAGCTCACTCAGCCCTCAGGGCCCCGTGTCACCCTTGGGCTGAAGCCATGACTGAAAAACATCCCACCTCTGCATCCTCCGGTCTCTCCCACCCCACCCCCAGCTCACCTACCACCTCCCCCTCCAGCACCTAAGAGCCCTCCCTGAGGCTTCTGCACCAAAGCGCTCTGCCCAGGATGTCTGCCACCCTCTCTCACTTTATCCATGTTTCTGCTCAACTGTCACCTCCACCCAGAGACCTTCCTGACTGCCCTTCCAAAAACAGCTCACCCAAGGTGGATGAGAGAAGGATTGGGATGTTAGGATGAGCAGTTGCGAACTATTATATAGCAAATGGATAAACAACAAAGTCCTACTATAGAGCACAGGGAACTGTGTTCAACATTCTGTGATAAATCACAATGGAACAGAATATTGAAAAAATGTGTGTGTGTGTGTATATAAATAACTGAATTACTTGGATGTACATCAGAAACTGGGCTTCCCAGGCGGTACTAGTGGTAAAGAACCCACCTGCCAATGCAGAAGATGCAAGAGACACCAGTTGGATTCCTGGGTCAGGAAAATCCCCTGGAGGAGGGCATGGCAACCCACTCTAATATTCTTGCCTGGAGAATCCCTTGGACAGAGGAGTCTGGTGGGCTACAGTCCATGGGGTCGCAAAGAGTTGGACACAACTGAAGCAACTTAGCACGCATGCACACACATCAGAAATTAACACAATGTTATAAATCAACTATAATAAGATTTTTAAAAATTATAAAACAGCACCTACCACCCTTTCCCAAGACCCTCTCCATCCTTCAGAGAACACCTGGGCCCTAAACTCACGTCTCAGACCATTCCTCCTCGTGGAATGTCAGCTCCATTCCAACAGATGCCCGTGTCTATTCAACACGTTTCCCCAAAACTTCAAGGAAGGCCTGGCACAGAATCACCAATTCATTGATCACCAATGAATCAATACATGGATATCTAATCCCCAACCGCGACCTTCTGGCTCTGGTTCTCAAATCTCCTGTAAACCTCTATCTCCTACATGGGCCCTGAATCAGTCATGGTCACATGCGAGGTCACTCCCCTGCTCACCAGGTTAGTCTAGACTCCACTACCACAGCCAAGCCTTCACATACCAGCACCCCAGTCCCTCTCTCCCTGTCACATCAGCCTGGCTGTGCCCCTGTCCCCTGCCTATACCTCAGCACCTCAACACCCCGTGGTGTAAGACACATGTGCTACCTGTTCTCACTTTACCATCTTAACTATAAACCTCAGTAAGGCTCAACCCTGCTCTGCATTCTCAACTCAGCTTCCAGTAGCTTCCCTCAAACCACTCTTTGCAGTGCGACGATGAGCTTCTCAAAGTTTTTACAAAGGTTGATTTACCGAGAACATGGAAGAATCTGGGACTGTGTATACTTGGGATACCCACCCCTGTATCTCCTTCTGCCTCCTCTTCATGGTGGACACACTGCTCCAGACAAAAGTTCTTCCCTTTGTGTCCTGAATCGAATTCTTTGCTGCATACATGAAACTTCACTCTTTAACTCTTCCTTCTCTCTGAATCATAAGCATGCCCTTCTTGACCATACATTTCCAGCATCTCAAATACATTAATTTTTTAAAACGTCTCCCTGATCCCACATCATTCCCTGCTACCAGCTACTGCCCTATTTCTTGGTTTCCCTTCACATCAAAAATACTAGCTATATCATGAAAAAGTCTACAAATAACAAAATGTTGAAGATGTGGAGAAAAGGGAGCCTTCATACACTGTTAGTGGGAATGTAAATTAGTGTAGCCACAATGAAAAGCAATATGGAGGTTTCTTAAAAACTAAAAACAGAACTACCATATGACTCAGCAATTCCACAGCTAGGCATATATCCAGAAAAATGATTCAAAATGATATATGCACTCCTACGTTCACAGCAGCACTATTTACAATAGCCAAGACATAGAAGCAACCTAAAGGTCCATTGATGGATAAAGATGTGGCACGTGTATACAATGGAATGTTACTCAGCCATAAAACGAGTGAAATAATGCCATCTGCAGCAACATGGATGGACCTAGAGTGTATTATGTTTTGCAAAATAAGTCAGAAAGAAAGGACAAATACTATATGATATGACTTATATGTGGAACCTAAAAAATAATACAAGTGAATGTATAAAAAACAGAAACAGACTCACAGACATAGAAAACCAACTAATAGTTATGAAGGAGTGGGGAAGGACAAATTTGGGGCATGAGATTGATGAACACAAACTATCATACATAAAATAGATAAGCAATAAGGGTTTACTGTATAGCACAGGATACCCAATATCTTGTAATAATCTACAATCTGCAAAAATACAGATTTACTGTATGGTATACCTGAAACTAACACAATATTGCAAATCACCTATACTTCAATTAAAAAAACCTGCCAGAAACTTGCCTGGTTGTCCAGTGGGTAAGACTCTACACTCTCAGTGCAGGGATGAAGGGTTCGATCCTTCATCAGACACGCTGCAACTAAGACCCAGTGCAGCTAAATAAATAGATAAATACTAGAGGAAAAAAAGAGAAAAGTCAGCCAGCTAGAATTACCGACACCTGCTGCCTCTGGCCCCCCTTCCTGGTTCGGTCCACTCTGTGCTGACAAGTCTAGTCTGACCGCCATCCTGAGCGCAACAGACACCGGTAACCAGCATGACACCAAAGGCATTCTCACTCCATGTCCATGCCTTCAGAACGTTCTCACTGTTGACTCACTCTGACTCCTTAGAACACCTTCCTCTCATCCTCCGATGCTCCATTGCCTCCACCTTGCCAGCCACGGTCTCCTGAAGCCCTTACTGGCTTCTCTGCTAAGTGTGTTCAGTACACATGCTTCAGGGCTCACTCCATGGCCTCCACTCCACTCTTCCCATTTTTCTCTCCTATAGTCTAACCTGTCTGCACACACTTCTGCCCCTTAAAACTGGGAAGGCCTTCTTGACGGCATTAGGAGGACAGCAAAAGGACTCCTTGGAATGCTTGAGGCATCTACATGAAGACCCTAAGAACTGTATCCTAAAACAGGCAGCCTGGGGAAGAATGTGGAATTTTCAAGAATCACCAAACCGGCAGTGAGCTCTGTTTCCTCCGGGATCCCTCATTTGGACTCAAGGACCCATAAGAGTGCATCAGCACTGGCTGGGATAGCTGGAGGGGGAGATTTGGCTACATGCATCAGTAATCTGTCAAAATTTCCCCCTTGACTGCCAAGTTTCAACTCTGGAAAATCTATCACAGATAAATGACCAAAATGAAGCATCACAAGATTACTGTGAAGATTAGATGAGGTAACGCATATAAACTTCTCAGCACAGTTCCTGGTACAGTAAAAAATGGCTTGTTACTAGTGAAAAAAAAAACTGAAATGTCCAAATGCAAAGACATAGATTTAAAAAAAAACAAGGATAGTTTTATATAGATGACAGCTTACTATACAGTCATCAGAAGTCATGTTATTATAGAATAATCACTCAAACACATTCAATATATGAAAAGGAAAAAGAAGAGTAAAACTCAGTAGATGTCACTGGAGAATGCAAGTGCATCAAATTGCCACAAATAACAGGAAATTAATGGAAAATAAATAATACTACCCTTCCAGTATGAACTGTATTTGGGGGCAATAAAAAATACCTAGTGATTAAAGAAGCCTGAACACCAAAGAATTGATGCCTCCAAACTGTGGTGCTAGAGAAGACTCTTGAGAGTCTCTTGGACAGCAAGGAGATCAAACCAATCAATCCTAAAGGAAATCGACCCTGAATATTCATTGGAAGGACTGATGGTGAAGTTGAAGCTCAAATACTTTGGCTACCTGGTGTAAAGAGCTGACTCACTGGAGGAAAAAAAAAAAAAAACTGATGCTGGGAAAGACTAAAAGTAAAAGGAGAAGAAGGCAACAGAGGATGAGATGTTTAGATAGTATCACCAACTCAACACACATAAATCTGAGCAAATTCTGGGAGATGGTGAAGAACAGGGAAGCCTGGTGTGCTGTAGTCCATGGGGTCACAAAGAGTTGGATGTGACTTAGAGACTAAACAATGAGTGATTAAAGAAAAGTCTTCAGTAGAGGAAAATTCCACCCAAAAAATGCGAAGAAATGACAACATTTGAAAATCACAATCCTTAAGTGTTTACTTAGTAAATAGACGGGAAACCCATTAGAAAAAGGTCAACTGAAAAATCTGCAATTAAAGTTCCCAAAGCCACATGTCATTCAGAGTCAACACAACAGAGGCTGGCAAGCATGGTAAGTTTAGTCGATGGGGAGGTGGGGGATGCTTGTGATGCTTCATTTTGGATATTTATCTATGATAGATTTTCCAGAGTTGAAACTTTGGGGTCAAGGGGTGAATTTTGACAGATGCATGTGGCCAAACCACCCCCTCCAGCTATCCCAGGCAGTGCAGATGCCTTCTTATGGGTCTCGGGCTTCCTTGAGTCCAAATGAGGGATCCCAGAGGAAAGCTGTCCAATCCACAGCTTACCCACCAGGCACCCATGCTGTCCCTCTGGGAAAAGAGACCTGAGGGCTTAGCAAGGGTCATACCATGTCAGCCTGGACCTGTTCTCATGTAGGGTGGCAGAGAGCTCTGTGAATGCCTACTTAACAGACTAGTGTCTTTGCGGGTTGGGGTTACCCTGACCCTAAACAATTTCTATTTGCATTCAATATAATAATGCCATTGCAGCATATTAAAAATTACATTTTTGAGATGCATACTTAAGTACCTGAGATTCAAACGGCATGACGCCAGGAATTTATCTCAAGTTGGTCCATAAAGCAAGCATGGCGAGGGTGGTGATGAAGCTATTTCAGCATTAAAAAAGCTGATAACCATGAGAGCTGGGTGATGGCCTGTGGGCCTTCATCACACTTCTGCTTTACGTATGATCACATCTTCACAATAAATCTCTTCAATCATGCTACTAAAAAAAAAGGTTTAATGACATGGAAAAATATGTCACAAGTATTATGTGAAGTAATCAAAATTACATAGCTGAACAAAATATGTTCCTGACTCTGCAAAAATAGCAGACATAACTTTCTTTATTAAAGAGTCCAATTGCTATGGTGGGAACATGACAAGTTTCCAGGACTTGTACACTAGCTAGACTGCACTGAACTCCCATTCCCACCAAGGGATAAACTTTGACCAGAGCAGGGGGGATGGACAGAGACACAATTTTCTCTTTTGCTTCTTGCACTGTTGGCTGGAGATTTAATGAGGACACACCGGCCCCATCAGACACTGCAGGCCTTGCACCTAAACTGGGTAGAACAGGCTGATCCAAAGCTGCTTCTTCACTGTACAGACCAACTACTGTGACCAGGAAACACAGGTTCCCTCCACATCCCCTTCCCTACCTAACCTACCCCATGTGACACATAGTTGGGGTGCCCCCTAAGTCCTGGTCCCTTCACTCTGCTCCTTGACCAGAGCGTCTGTTTCTAGACTGGACATGTTGACCGCAGCAGTAAATGTAAATAATTGGCCCTCGAATATGAATAACCATAACTCTTCTAAGTGCTTAGCTATTTAACGCTTCATTTTATTTCGTATTTTCATTTTTTATTTAATCAACACTGTTTACTGAGCTCTTACTATAGATAAAGCAGCTCTAAATTAGTTTACCAAAAACCTACTTGCTGAATGAAATAGCATTCACCTGATGACAGTCAGGGAACTTACTAGTCATTAGGGCTCTCCAATAATTTCTGCACTAACCCCCTCTCCCCTCTCCTTATTTGCACTTTATACACTTAGTAACTTCAGCATGTGGTGCCTCTTTGCAGTCACAGTCACCCACTACAGTATCCGTTGGGGGGAGGGGGTTGAGGGGCAGTGGTTCCAGGACCTCCTTGGGACCAAAATCTACACATGCTCAACTCTCCTTACATGGCCTAGTATTTGATTATAACCCACACATATCCTCCCTTTAATTCATCTCTAGATTGATTACAATACCTAACATGATGTAAATGCTACGTAAACAGTTGTAAATACAATCTAAATGCTATGTAAACAGTTGTTGGTGCACAGCAAATTCAAGTTTTGCTTCACAGAACCTTCTGGAATTTGAATATATATATATATTTTTTTTTCCATGTGCAGTTGCTGAATTGGTGGATGCAGAGAATACATGGATACAAATAGCTGACTGTATCTATAAATATTAATAGGCCTCTTGCTTTGCCAAGCAAATATCACAGGGCTAGATAAACAGGAAACAACAGCCAGAGGACAGCCATAAAGGACTACTTACCATCTTAACAAATCTTCTGGGGCAATGAGGTAAGATCACAGGTCTCTGCACTGGAGTTCTGTTGGGTAGGTGAGCAGTAACACCATAAAACATAAAAAACATTTGTCTGGATAGAAGTATACGATGTAAAGGGCATGTCCACACCTACTGTCAGCTTTGTAAAGCACAGCAAGGATTTATGACCATAATTTCAAAGACACCAACTGAGCAATCCAGATTCCAGAATGTGTCTGATGTCCCAAGACCAGAAAGCAACAGAGCCAAAACTGGACACACTCCACTCTCCTAATTCTTATTCCAGGCGTCTTCCACTTCTGTGTGGGCCAGCAACTCTGAGAAAGGCTTCTGACCAACATTCTGTACTAAGATATAAAAGACAGAGACCACGAGTTCTGTGCCCTGTGGGGCTCACAAGCTTGTCACAATGAGCAAAGCTCCAGAAGGAACACTCTAAATGCACTTTATATAGGACATGCTCTCTTAACTAAACATTCTGAGTGGAAAATGGGGGGGATGCAGCAAAGACAAGGTACAACGAAGCACTTAAGAGTCTGTGTGCCTGCGTGTGTGCTAAGCCACTTCAGTCATGTCCAGCTCTTTCTGACCCTATGGACTGTAGCCTGCCAGGCTCCTCTGTCCATGTGATTCTCCAGGGAAGAATACTGGAGTGGGATTTCGGAGCCTATCATTTATCAAAGAATGTCCTAGGTCCAGCAAGGGTATTATCAGGAGGAAAACATGCTCCCTGTCTTTCACTGCCAGCACTTGAACAGGACAACACAGGCAGGACACTCTTGAAGAAGAGACACAGAGGAACAGTGACAGCACACAGCAGGGACACGTCCAGCTCTTTCTTCATCTACTGGACACAGTACAGAGTCCAGACAGGAAGAGAAACTTTCAATACAGAACCTTACCCTTGGAGACAACAGGAGACCTTTGCCCCACTAGCCTGAATGATGCATGGAACTTTTCTGGTTTTACTGTATTTTTTGTCATTATTAGGATTAAATTACTCAATGACAATCTACCCCTTAATTTTCAGCAGTTTAGAACTAGATGATATCTCAGAGATGGTATGACTCCTCCAATTTGGCCTGTAAAGAAGTCAAGGCCTAGATAGTTGAGTGACATCCCAGATTATACTTGGGGGACGGCTAGGTGGGAGCTTTGTGTTATGTCCTATAACATCATTAATCTAACAGTTCAGTTCAGTCGCTCAGTCGTGTCTGACTCTTTGCGACCCCATGAATTGCTGCACGCCAGGCCTCCCTGTCCATCACCAACTCCCAGAGTTTACTCAAACTCATGTCCATCAAGTCAGTGATGCCATCCAGCCATCTCATCCTCTGTTGTCCCCTTCTCTTCCTGCCCCCAATCCCTCCCAGCATCAGAGTCTTTTCCAATGAGTCAACTCTTTGCATGAGGTGGCCAAAGTACTGGAGTTTCAGCTTTAGCATCAGTCCTTCCAATGAACACCCAGGACTGATCTCCTTTAGAATGGACTGGTTGGATCTCCTTGAAGTCCAAAGGACTTTCAAGAGTCTTCTCCAATACCACAGTTCAAAAGCATCAATTCTTTGGCGCTCAGCTTTCTTCACAGTCCAACTCTCACATCCATACATGTCCCCTGGAAAAACCATAGCCTTTACTAGACGGACCTTTGTTGGAAATGTAGTCTCTGCTTTTGAATATGCTATCTAGGTTGGTCATAACTTTCCTTCCAAGGAGGAAGCATCTTTTAATTTCATGGCTGCAATAACCTTCTGCAGTGATTTTGGAGCCCCAAAAAACAAAGTCTGACACTGTTTCCATTGTTTCCCCATCTATTTGCCATGAAATGATAGGACCAGATGCCATGATCTTCGTTTTCTGAATGTTGAGCTTTAAGCCAACTTTTTCACTCTCCTCTTTCACTTTCATCAGAAGGCTTTTTAGTTCCTCTTCACTTTCTGCCATCAGGTTGGTGTCATCTGCATATCTGAGGTTATTGATATTTCTCCTGGCAATCTTGATTCCAGCTTGTGCTTCTTCTAGCCCAGCGTTTCTCATTAATCTATAACCATCTGTTTTTAATTTACATTTTAACAGTGTAGAAACACAATGGATATTTTTTCCTGATGTGTATTTTTTAATGCTTGAAGCATGAATAATATAATTGCTATATTTTGAAAGGCATAAAACATAAGTTTTTGTTTCTATAGGCCACATACCTGATGCAAACTGAATTTAAACAAGAATCTCATTATGTTAATTTTTTCTGATTTTATAGCTCAGACATATAAATTTCTCCTGAAATCCAAAATTAACTATCAACTGAAATAGTAAGAGGAAATGAGGGGCTTCCCTGGTGGCTCAGTGGTAAAGAATCCTCCTGCCAATGTAGGAGACATGAGTTTGATCCCTGGTCCGGGAAGATCCACATGCTGTGGAGCAACTAAGCCCACGCACCGCAACTATTTAGCCTTGCTCTAGAGCCAGGAACCACAACTACTGAGCCCACGTGCCCTAGAGCCCATGCGCTGCAACAGAAGCAGCCACCACAGTGAGAAGCCTGTGCAGGGCAATGAAGAGTAGCCCCTGCTCTCCACTAGAGAAAAGCCCCTGCAGTAATGAAGACCCAGTTCAGCCATAAATAAATACATTTTTTTAAAAAAAGAGGAAATGAGGTCATTGCCCAGCAAATATGATGTAGTGAAGAAGGAGAGATCACATATTGTGAATTATCATATACAGATGACCTTTGCTGGAGTAAGAAAAAAGAGATAAGGCCAAGTACTGTCGAGTGGATATTAACATGTCTAGTGTCAGATTCACAATGCTGCAAGTTTTACAGGGAGATAAACCCTCTAAGGAGCTCTTTAGAGCATAAACATCTAGGACTTTCTTGAGAAAAGAAAGCCAACATGTGGTCAAATGTCTGGACAGATCACAGGAAGCTCAAGGACCCAACTGGGCCCCACTTGCAGAGACAACGCAGCTCACAAAGGGCTCCGCACAAGGTGGGGAGCTCTTTGCTCCCTATAACTCAGAGCCCACTGAGCCCACTGCCAGTGCTGGTCCAGACATTCTCACAGGAAGATGCCTACTGGCATGCTCTAAACACCAGGTAAGGAAGGGAAATGGAAATATTTTAAATTTTATAAAACCCTACAGACTGAGTATAGATTTGCTGGTTGTCTATCTGAGCCCTAATAGTAAGTGCCTGTAATGTGTCTTCATAACTATTCTGAAGAAGTGGACTGCACTGCATGGTGACCCAGGACTCATGTATGATGCATCTTTGTTACAGGACACTGAGAATACAGAGAAGAGCAGTTAAAAAAAAAAAAACATGTGTTCAGCATCAACTACAGTAAACCATCACTCAGACACAGCATTCAAGTGACTGGGTGTAGAGAACTCTGACTACAGTCACTGCAGTCTACTAAAATTTATAGAAATTTATAATTTTGGCTTTTTTCAAGGAAGAAGAAACTGTGCAACTTCAATTGATCAAGCTGAAATATGACAAGAACAAGCTGAGAAATCTAACCTAAAGAATCTAATAAAATCCACCAAGGATTATCATAGAACATATGTGATAATGACAACCGACTCCTTTTCAGGACCTACGTTAGATTGTGGATTTCTCTGGTAATTTCTTCAAAGATTGTGAAACAAATGAAAGTTCAAAGGAAAAAAGAAGTAAAAAATATCAAAAGGAAAAATGGTTTAAAAAACTTAATTTCAATCTGTTAAGATAAATTCATAAGTGACTATAATAAATGAAAGCTTTCAAATAGCTCTAGCTAAGGAGGTTTTACATATTTAAAGCAGTCCCAAATAAAAGAAATGAGACACACAGATCACCGCTGCTACTCTGAAATTTTGAAGTCAAATATCACTGACTTTTCTGGCGGGAGGGCAAGTCAGCGGTCAAGTTCAGCCTTTCCAGGGTTGCAGTCGCATCAGTAGATCTCCAACCAGTCTCTGAACAGTGAACTCACTCCTCCCAAGACAAGTGGTTCCCAGGCTGGACCCTCTGTGAGGGATGTCTCTCTGATCCTGAGTGAGCCACACAAAATATTAGCAAATCCAGCTCCTCCATCCTGAACACATTCAATCTTCTCCTTCAATACCAACTGTCCCTGTCAATGGAGAGCCACAGAATACTTCTAAGAAGAGCAGTAAAAGTTCTGGAAAGGAGGCAGTGAGGTTTGCTTTAATTTTAGAGGGATGTTTTAACAGGAGACAGTGACTGGTGGGCCTGAGGAGAAGATGTGAGGAACTTGCTAACTTGCACACCTCCCAGACTTCTGGCTTCAGAAACTGTGTAAAGGGCTCTGCACATGCTATTACCACCCACCAGGCAGGCAATGAACAAGGGAGCAGAATGGATTTAGAGAAGAGAGAACTTCAGCTTGGATCTCCTCCCACAGTCATATAGAGATTTTTTTAAGACAAGAGGAAATTTGCATCTGGAATTCATAGAGAGATCTGAACCAGAAATTGGAATATGGAGTCATCCATATGTAGGGAAAGGACTGCCCAGGATGGGTGTTAGGGTGGACTAAGCTTCAGGCTGGGGGAAGCAACATTTAGTAAGAAGGGTTCAGGGGAAGAAGAGGACCAGGAGAAGGGAGCAAAAGCCAGCCTAAAATGTAGGAGGTAAACCAGGGAGGAGCATGCAGCAGAAACCAAAGAAAGCAGCGTTTTCTGTTTGGATAAAATACACAGTTGTTTAAATGATGCTTTTGAAGTATTTTTGAATAATCAGAGATGGCATTAATGTTGGCTGTAAAACACAACGTACTAAATTAAAATATTAATGGTTCTGGAGTTTGAGATTATAGCTCCTCTCAAAGAGCATAGATTCGTAAAAACTGAGGATACGTAAGGTCAAAGAGAAAGTCATAACAATTTCAAAAGAATCTGCACAATGTATACTATATTCTATGACTGTTTCAATTATTTTGCTGTAAAAACAGTTAAAGGGCTACCTTTAAAACCCATATGACTATAGTGTTATTGTGACTTATAATAAGGTATACATTTGGTCTTTGTCCAATTTCTGGTACAGAGCTCATAAAACCCTTGGAACTTCCTAAGTGATTTGAGTGGGAAAAAAAAGGTGTCTTGATATTCACAGCAAGCTTTTTCAACTACACCTGACTTTATGTTAATGCAGTGACTTTTGGAAGAACCTCAGGATGGCAGCTGGTTGTCAGGAGAACCCACTGTGTCATTAGAGTTGGGACATTCAGTCCCACCCCTGACCTCCAGGGAGGAAAGGGGAACAGAACTGGAGACTGATTCAACCACCAGTGGCTCATGATTTAATCAATTGAGCCCAAAAGGACAGGGTTCAGAGAGCTTCTGGGTCAGTGAACACATGGAGATTTGGGGAGAGTGGTACCCAGGTGCTCCCTGCCCTTTCCCCACACCCTGCTCCGTGCATCTCCAATCTAACTGGTCCTGAGTTATATCCTCCTATAATACACTGGTAATCTGCTGAGTGAAATGCTTCTCTGAGTTCTAGGAGCTGCACTAAAGGTGAATTAAACCCAAGAAGGGGGCTGGTGGAACCTATAAGCTGCTCAGTCAGAAGCCCAAGTGGACCTGAAGAGTGAGCAGCCTTGCAGGACTGAGTCTGTGATCTGCAGGACCCAACACCATCTGCAGGTAAACAGTGTTGTCAGAATTCTGTTTAACTGCAGGACTGCTTTGTGGTGTGGAAGAAAAACACCCCCACACATCTGAGTTAGTGTTAGAATCCTAGCTATAAACCATAGATATTACTGACTTTAAACCTTTAGGTTTAAAAAAAATATTCACAAGAGAGATCCCATAAAACTTACAACAGAAAGACAGTGAAAATGTTTTTTACCCCAACAATAACTAGAAATAATACAAAAGTCAAATTCCTATAAGCAATGAAATACAGGAAGCACCCAGAAACTAGCTCAGCAAAGAAAACAGAAACCAGCTACAAAAAGGTCTATAACTCTATTTAAAGGACATAAAAGATGATCTGAATGAATAAAGAGGTCTTCCACTGTCTTGGAGATAAAAATGACAATAGTCCTCAAAGTAATCTACAAATTTAATAAATTGAACACTATCAGGACTTTTTCAGAACCTCAACCATTTAATTTAAATTTATATAGAAAACTACAAGCCCAGCAGTGGCTAAGTCCGATAACGTTCAAAATGTGAAAAAGGAGACCTTCTCCTCCAGGTAACAAGACATACTGCAAAGTACGTTTATGAGAGCGGTTTGGTACCCAATGAAGATAAAAAAATATACATGTAAGGAAAAGAACAGACCCTCAGACATGGACTTATCTACATACAGGAACGATATAAAGTTGGCATTAAAAACCAATGAGTAAAAACTCTTTAGTAGGTGATGTTGAGAACACTGTCTTGCCAGGTGTGTCGTACCACACACTAAGAGGTCTCTGGACAGAGCAGATGTTGAGATGCAGATGATGAAACGATAACACTATGGAAGGCTGTTGAGATGCAGATGATGAAACGATAACACTATGGAAGGCTGTGGATGAGAGAATGCTGGTGACCTTGGCCTAAGAAACGGTTTCTTAAAGGAGAAGAAAATATCACAAACCATATATGAAAACAGATCTGATGATATCAAAATTAAGTACTTCTGTTCAACAAAGGGCACAACAAATTCAAAAAAGGGATAAAACACTAGGGAAAGAGATGTATAACATCTAAAATTGATTATATCCTTAAGATTTTAATTGAATCCACTCCAAATAGTTTAAACAGCAAGAACCCTCCTGTAGGACAGTCTTTGTCCTACAGAGTCTTGGAGGGGCTAAAGACAAAGTAAAGACCATTCACCAAGCCATGACTGAAAACCAGACCACAAAAGCTGTGGCTGCCTCTTCTCTGATCTGAATCACTTTGCCGCACACCTGAAACTAACACAATATTGTAAATCAACTATACTTCAATTTAAAAATGGTAAAATAAATTGCTTTTTAAGTATATATGGTATATGGGACTCCCAGATGGCTCAATGGTAAAGAATCTCCCTGCCAATGCAAGACGATGTGGGTTCAATCCCTGGGTTGGAAAGATCCTCTGGAGAAGGGGGTACCCACTCCAGTATTCTTGCCTGAAAATCCCATGGACAGAGGAGTCTGGCAGGCTATAGGTCATGAGGTCACAAAAGAGTTGGCCATGACTTAGTGACTAAACAAGCAAACACGCATATATAGTATATAATTATTTATATATAATATGTTGTATTTATATGTGTGTCAGTTTATGAACTTCAGTCTCAGGGCAACAGGGAACCACTGAAATATTTCTAGTCTGGGAGTAGCCAGTTTATCTTTCTATTTTAGTTTACTCTCAGACTTCCCTGGTGGTACAGTGGATAGGAATCTCCCTTGCAATGAGGGGACACTGGTTCGATTCCTGATCCGGGAAGTTTCCACATCCCCTAAGCAACTAAAGAACAAGTGCCACAACTCCTAAAGCCCGTGTGCCCTACAGCCTGTGCTCTGGAACAGGAGAGGCCACCACAATGAGAGGTCTGTGCACGGCAACTAGAGAGTAGCCCCCACCCTCTGCACTATAGAAAGCTTGCACACAGCAAAAAAGACCCAGCGCAACCATAAATAATTTTTTTTAATAGTTTACTCTCTTGCCTTGTAGAGAATTACTGGAAAATACCCAGACTGAGGGCAGGGAGAATATTTAGGATCTCAATGTTGGATGATCTGTTCTAGCATAAGTAGAGGCAATGGGAACAGAAATTACAAGCCTTATCAAAGAGAAAATTTTAGAGTAGAGAAAATGGAAGGCATGATTGATGTCAAGCTCAAGTATGGGGAGGTGGAAGAACCAAAGAGTACAGTAAGGCTGGATGCCATGCCTTGGTTGTGAACCTGGGAAGCAGGTGTTTAGAGGGTGGGGAAGAGAGTGAGTATAGTTTTAGACTTGGTGACCCTCCAAGACCTGTGACAGCTCAGCAGGATGTGCCTAATGCAAGAGAGAGGGGCCAGAGGTGCAGACAGCTGTCCACTGGATCTAGATGGTGATGAAGCCAGAGGTGGTGGGCTCAGCTATTATCCTGAAGCAGATGGTACTGAAAATGATCTGTGAATTTAGAATCAAATGAGGCTCCTTAGAGATACCATCCAAGCCAGAGAGAAAACGCTTCCAGTACCACTTCTTCACTTACATCACATTTTCAGCCCAGAGACAAATATCTCTCCACCTCAATCATTGCAGTTTTTATTCAGTCTTATTTGCCCGCCAATAACACATCAGATCCAATGGAGTCAATACATTTTTTAATTTTTCCAAAAATGAAATAAAGACACATCAAACCCTATATCCTGAAGAAACTGCCAGGATACTATCCAAATATTTTACACCCTGAAAGCCGTTTAACCAAAAGAGCACTGCAAGCACAGTGAGATATAATTGCTGACCATCCTGGACAGCTGCAGAGTATAACACCTCCCATGGAGAGATCACACCTCTCACCGCTCCCAGGAGGCAAGCACTGGTCTGTAGCTTTGAAAGATGTTGAGTAGGGGATAATATGTATAATATATACATACTGTACAATAGGAAAAATATGAAAATATGTACAAGTACATATTTCTAAAAGTCTATCTCTAATGTAACCTCATTGCTTATATTACTCTTATCAAAGTTAACACTTGCATGTTAATAATGAAGAGACTTATAGCTTACAAAACTGTCCTCAGAGTATTCAAATGCATTTATTTGGAATCCTGAAATAGTTCTTTTCTAGTCCATTTTCTTCTTAATGAGCTTAAACAAGCTGCACTTCTTGAAGGCCAATAAAACTTTTTTTTTTTAAGTAAAATACAGAGAAGCGCTCAAAACCTTTTATCTTTTAAGTCTCTTAAGAAATTTTTCAAGTCAATGTAAACTTTTAAATAAAATACCATGGACTCATAAAAGTTATTTGAATAAGCATATATAATACTAGGGAAAACTGAAAACAAAAACCAATATACTAGAGTATATTGAAATAAAAGAATTAGTAGTACTTTTATTGAGAGGTTTAAACTAAAAGGAAAACTGCAAAGCCTATACAGCATCCAAGAATCAAAGACATAGTGTAGACAATGTATCTAAAAGGATTTACACAATGCATTTGTGCCAATATTAGAAAGACTCCATACACTGTAAATCCCTGGGTCATAATATTGTACAGCACAGCCTTGTCTTCTGGAGATTTCCATAAAACAGGTCCACCACCCACCACACCCACATTTACTCCCTCGGTGTTCAAAACACAAGGTCCTGAGTGCACATCAGATAGCAGCATTCCAACTCAAATTCCCTTTAGTAACATTTAACATTTGATCAAAACCATCAAGGTTTTACCACCAGCCAATGCCAAAAGCATCTTTACTCCATGGTATAAATGATCCTCCAGCATAGGGATTTTCTTCCACTCTAAAGGTAGTGAAGTTCTAAATATACAAAGTATCATTACTAGAAAAAAAAAAAGTTAACTCTTAAAACTACAACTCGTATATGAATCAAAGAATCGAAGAACTGGATGAGACCTGGAAGCAGCAGCTTCCCAGCAGAATTACATTCACTTTTGCAACCTGGGAAACCTAAGAGGGAGGAAATTATCACTGGGGACTTCTCTGGTGGTGCAGTGGGTAAGAATCTGCCTGCCAAGGGAGGGAACATGGGTTCAGTCCCTCATCTGGGAAGATTTCACATGACATGGAGCAACCATGCCTGTGTGCCACAACTTCTGAGCCCCAATTCTAGAGTCCAAGAGCTGCAACTACTGAAGCCCACACGCCTAAAGCCTCTGCCCTGCAACCAGAAAGCCACCACAATGAGAAGTCTGAGCATCGCAGTGAAGAGCAGCCCCCACTCACCACCACTAGAGAAAGACCACACAAAGCAACGAAGAACCAGCACAGCCTTAAATAAGTAAATAAATAAACTAGTTAAAATTAAAAAAGCAGTCTTTGCCCCATCTTATAGGAAATAGGTGGGACACTTAAAAAGGGAGGCCAATGGAAAGCCTTCTCAGCCTGCACTCCTGCAGGGCTGCTACTGTGTGTAAAGAAACAATTTAAGTGTCACAGAATTCTCCACACGTGCACTAGATCCCAGAGAACTACCATCAAGGACCATTCTGCCTGAAGTATAAAAAGAGATCGAAAGGAGTAAGGTTAAACATTTTAAAGCATAATTTTAAAACACAACAAAAGCTTAATGTTCTCAAGAAAGTACTCTATTCCCTGTGAAAATTAAAAAGGACTATTTTTGACCCATTGCAGCTCTGGCATAACAGATAATAAAGCTACCAATAGGTCCAGGATATGCCGGACACTGGCTTAATCACAGAATAATGGTAGTCATTTCCCATGCAATCAATGCCTAGAGAGATATCCTTGAAGGGAAGACACAAAAGCTTCCCTCTCTCTCACCCACAGTGGAGCAGGTGTCTAAGAACAACAATCCCTGGCATCCTCTGGTAGCATCCAATAACTGTTATTTCTTGTTCTTATCTTTCTGATGTTACAGTACCCTGCATTACTACCATTTCAAATTGACTAGAAGTTTTATTTTCTGTGTATTTATATATTTAACATTCAAAAAAATCTCAGAAAGTTTTCAGTATATCCAATAACTTTATATTGGATAGAAATTATATCCCACGAGTCAATTGGGAGTGAATGAAGATGGCAGAGGAACAAGACATGGAGCTCACCATCTCCCCAGAGATACATCAAAAATGCATCTACATGTGGAATGATTCTCACAGAACATCTACTAAATGCTGGCAATGGACCTCAGACCTCCAAAAGGGCAAGAAAATCTCCATGCAACTGGGTAAGGCAAAAGAAAAGAAGAGAGAAAGGAATCAGGACAGGACCTGTGGCCCTGGGAGGGAGTTGTGAAAGAGGAAAGGTCTCCTCGCTGGCAGGGAGATCAGCTGGGACAGAGGAGGAGCTTGGGAGCCTTGGAAGAGAGCATGGTGGCAGGTATGCAGAGGGCAAGCAGAGAGAGTCCTGCACGGTCAGGCGGTGCCAACTGGCATACCCTAGCCTCAAACGCTCGTACTAAGGGGGCTTCGTACCGAGGCTCAAGCCTAAGGTCAGGCTTGGGGAGAGGACTACGGTTGGCTGCACGAAGACAGCAAGCCAGCCCAAGGGCATGAGGGTGTGATGCACTACAACCAAGGGAGTTCAAGAAGAAGTCTTGGACCACCCAAGAGGCAAGGAGCCACAGCTGTGAAGAGCGGGTCAGGCCCACCACAGGAGCCTCTATCTCTGCACATGCTCTCAGGCATCAGGAAGCCACCTACATGAGCTACAGAGGCAGACGTGAGCCACCACTGTCATGTAGGGTTCCAGAGGCATGGACCACTACCACCACAGACGGTCCTGAGAGCAGATACAGGTTGCGACTCCCCATTCCTGGCAGCATGAGCAGCCCACCAACAACAAAGGTCCCATGATGCAGCACTGACCACTATCCTCATCCCCCTAGGGCAGCCAGCCGCCTGTACCCAGGAACCGCCGATTGGGAGCCAGCTGCTGCCCCCACCTTCCGCAGGGCATGCCATGGGCCGTGCACCTGCGCACCCCTTATCAAGGGGCTAACAGCCAGCACATGCTGAAAAGAGAGACAGCAAGCATCCACACCAAAAACAGCCCTCACCCCTCCAAAAAATTAAACCCACACATGCTACGAAGGGATGCTCCCACATATACACAGTCCTCCAAGACTACAGTAGATTGGTTTCTCCTAAACTCACAGAGTAAGAGAAATATAAAAATGAAGAAGCAGAGGAACCACTCTTAGTTAAAAGATCAAGAGAATTCCCCTGAAAGATCAATGAAACAGACTTCTTCAGTCTAATAATGGAAGTAATGAAATACTGAAAGAATTAAGAAAGGCTATCAACAGAAATGCAGATAACTGTAAAAAGGAACTAGAAACTATAAGGAGGAGCCAAGAAAAATTAGAAAACTAATTTGCTGAGATGAAAACTGAGCTCATGAGAATGAATAGCAGGATGACAAATATAGAAGAATAAGTGATCTGGAAGATAGAATAATGGAAATTACCCAATCAAAATAGCAGACAATTACCCAATCAAAATAGCAGACAGGAAGTCAAATGAAAAAAAAAAAAAAAAGAAGAAGAAAGAAATATAAGAAACCTATGGGATAATATGGGCTTCCCTCTGCCACCACAGAGGGTCCTGAGAGCAGATGTGGGTTGCTCCTCCCACATTCCTGGGAGTACGAGTAGCCCACCAACAAGGGTCCGGTGACACAGCCCCAATCATTGTCCTCATCTTCTGGTACAGCCACCTACCTGCACAAAGGGACTGCCAACTGGGAGTCAACTGCTGCCCCCACCTTCCCTGGTGGCTCAGACAGTAAAGAATCCGCCTGTAATGCAGAAGACCTGGATTTGATCCCTGGATTGGAAAATCCCCTAGAGAAAGACACGGCAACACACTCCAGTATTCTTGCCTGGAGAATCCCCATGGACAGAGGAGCCTGGTGGGCTACAGTCCATGGGGTCACAACGAATTGGGCATGACTGAGTGACAAAGTACAGCACAGCACATGGGATAATATAAAAAAGGGCAATCTACACATAATAGGCATTCCAAAAGGAGAAGAAAGAGAAAAGGGGATTGAAAACATATTCGAAGAAATTATGGCTGAAAGCTTCCCAACCCTAAAGAAGGAAACAGATATCCAGAACAGGAAGCACAGAGGGTCCCAAACAGACCACAAGACATAATAAAAATGGCACAAGTTAAAGAGAGGATTCCAAACCCAGCAAGAGAAAAGCGAACAGCTAATTACAAGGGAACCTCCATAAGGCTATCAGCTGATTTTTCTATGGAAACACTGATAAAGTTTTCTGGAGAAAAGGGCGTAGCAAAATATATTCAAAGCCTTGAAAGAGAAAAGTCTGCAACCCACAATATTCTACACAGATTATCATGTAGAACAGAAAGAAATAAAGAATTTCTCAGACAAGCAAAAACTAAAAGAATACTATTCTAAAAGAAATATCAAAAGGTCATCTTTACATAAAAAAGAAGTATACATTTAAATCAGCCAGTATACAGATCAAAAAGGCTTCCCAGGTGGTGCTAGTGGTTAAAACAACCTGCCTGCCAATGCAAGAGATATAAGAGACCTGGGTTCAATCCCTGGGTTGGAAAGTTCCCTTGGAGTGCATGGCAACCCACACAAGAATTCATGCCTGGAGAATCCCATGGACACAGGAGACTGGCATGCTGCAGTCCATAGGGTCACATAGTTGAACATGATTGAAGCAACTTAGCACACACATACACACATAAAGGTCAAAAAGAAAAAAAAAACTATTTGTGAAAGCAATGATAACACAAGGAACAGCAAAAGGATAAACACAAAGATGTAAAAAAAGGACACCAAAATCATAAAATGTGACTAAGGAGAATAAGAATATGCATATTCTTTTCCCTAGAATGTGTTTGAGCCTATATGACTATCAGTCTAAAGCAAGCAGATATAGGAAGGGGTTAACATACTTGAAGAACAGAGCAACCATAAATCAAAAACATACAATAGATTCAAAAACACCAAAAAGGGAACACAAGTTAAAAGGAAATCATCAAACCACAAAAAGGAAAAGAAAAAAAAAAAAAAGGAAGAAGAAACAATCAACTGGAAAACAAGGTCTGAGATGGCAACAAATACATGTGTCACTAATTACCTTAAATGCTAATTGACTGAATGCTCCAATCAAAAGACACAGAGTGGCAGACAGGATTAAAAAAAAAAAAGAGAGACTATAATATGCAGCCTACAAGAGGACCAACTTAGGGCAAAGGACACACAGACTGAAAGTAAGAGGATGGAAAAAGACATTTCAGGCAAATGGAAATGATAAGAAAGTGGGAGTTTCAATACTCATATCAGACAAAATGGACTTTAAAGACTATAAAGAAAGATAAAGGACACTACATAAGGATAAAAGGATCAGTACGTGAAGAGGATAATACAGTCAGCATCTTATATGCACCTAATATGGGAGCACCCAAATATATAAAACAAATACTAACAAACAGAAAGGGAGAAATCAGTGGGAATACATTAATAGTAGACTGTAACCCGCAACTCATACCAATGGACACATCTTCCACACAGAGAATCAACAGGGCAACAGAGATCCTAAAGGTGCACATGGAACATTCTCTAGGATTGAGCACATCAGTTCAGTTCAGTTCAGTCGCTCAGTCGTATCCGACTCTTTGCGACTCCATGAATCGCAGCACGCCAGGCTTCCCTGTCCATCACTAACTCCTGGAGTCTACCCAAACCCATGTCCATCGAGTCAGTGATGCCATCCAGTCATCTAATCCTCTGTCATCCCCTTCTCCTCCTGCCCCCAATCCTTTCCAGCATCAGGGTCCTTTCCAATGAATCAACTTTTCCCATGAGGTGGCCAAAGTATTGGAGTTTCAGCTTCAACATCAGTCCTTCCAATGAATATTCAGGACTGATCTCCTTTAGAAAGGACTGGTTGGATCTCCTTGCAGTCCAAGGGACTCTCAAGAGTCTTCGCCAACACCACAATTCAAAAGCATCAATTCTTCAGCACTCAGCTTTCTTTATAGTTCAACTCTCACATCCATACATGCCTACTAGAAAAGTCATAGGCTTGACTAGACGGACCTTTGTTGGCAAAGTAATGTCTCTGCTTTTAAATATGCTATCTAGGTTGGTCATAACTTTCCTTCCAAGGAGTAAGCATCTTTTAATTTCATGGCTTCAATCACTATCTGCAGTGATTTTGGAGCACAAAAAATAAAGTCTGACACTGTTTCCACTGTTTCCCCTTCTATTTGCCATGAAGTGATGGGACCAGATGCCATGATCTTCGTTTTCTGAATGTTGAGCTTTAAGCCAACTTTTTCACTCTCCTCCTTCACTTTCATCAAGAGGCTTTTTAGTTCCTCTTCATACTAGGGCAAAAAACTTAGAAATTATTTCATGCATCTTCTCTGACCACAATGGCATGAAACTAGAAATCAACCACAGGAAAAGAAATAAGAAAAAAGTGACTACATGGAGACTAAACAACATGGTGTGACTAGAAGAGAAATGAAAGGCAAAGGAGAAAAGGAAAGATATACCCATTTGAATGCAGAGTTCCAAAGAACAGCAAGGAGAGATAGAAAGCCTTCCTCAGTTATCAGTGCAAAGAAATAGAACAAAACAATAGAATGGGAAAGACTAGAGATCTCTTCAAGAAAATCAGAGATACCAAAGGAACATTTCATGCAAAGATGGGCACAATAAAGGACAGAAATGGTATGGACCTAACAGAAGCAGAAGATATTATGAAGGGGTGGCAAGAATACACAGAAGAACTATACAAGCAAGATCTTCACAACCTAGATAATCACGATAGTGAATTCACACACCTAGAGCTAGACATCCTGGAATGTGAAGTCAGGTGGGCCTTAGGAAGCATCACTACGAACCAAGCTAGTGGAGGTGATGGAATTCCAGTTGAGCTATTTCAAATCTTAAAAGATGATGCTGTAAAAGTGCTGCATTCAGTATGTCAGCAAATTTTGAAAACGCAGCAGTGGCCACGGGGCTGGAAAAGGTCAGTTTTCATTCCAATCCCAAAGAAAGGCAATGCCAAAGAATGCTCAAACTACCACACAACTGCACTCATCTCACATGCTAGCAAAATAATGCTCAAAATTTTCCAACAGTACGTGAACCATGAACTTCTAGATGTTCAAACTGGATTTAGAAAAGGCAGAAGAACCAGAAATCAAACTGCCAACATCTGCTGGATCATCAAAAAAGCAGAAGAGTTCCAGAAAAACATCTGCTTTATTGACTATGCCAAAGCCTTTGACTATGTAGACCACAAAAAACTCTGGGAAATTCATAAAGAGATGGGAATACCTGACCACTTGACCAGCCTCTTGAGAAATCTGTACGCAGGTCAGGAAGCAACAGCTAGAACTGAACACGGACAACAGACTGGTTCCAAATAGAGAACAGAGTATGTCAAGGCTGTGTACTGTCACCTTGCTTATTTAACTTATATGCAGAATACATCATGAGAAACACTGGCTAGATGAAGTACAAGCTGGGATCAAGATTTCCAGGAGAAATATCAATAACCTCAGGTATGCAGATGACACCACCCTGATGGCAGAAAGCAAAGAACTAAAGAGCCTCTTGATGAAAGTGAAGGAAGAGAGTGAAAAAGTTGGCTTAAAACTCAACATTCAGAAAATGAAGATCATGGCATCTGGTCCCATCACTTCATGGCAAATAGATGGAGAAACAGTGGAAACAGTGACAGACTTTCTTTTGGGGGGCTCCAAAATCACTGTAGATAGTGACTGCAGCCATGAAATTAAAAGATGCTTGCTCCTTGGAAGAAAAGCTATGACCAACCTAGACAGCATAGTAAAAAGCAGAGACATTACTTTGCCAACAAAGGTACATCTAGTCAAAGCTATGGTTTTTCCAGTAGTCATGTATGGATGTGAGAGTTGAACTATAAAGAAAGCTGAGTGCTGAAGAATTGATGCTTTTGAATTGTGGTGTTGGCAAAGACTCTTGAGAGTCCCTTGGACTGCAAGGAGATCCAACCAGTCCATCCTAAAGGAAATCAGTCCTGAATATTCATTGGAAGGACTGATGTTGAAGCTGAAACTCCAATAATTTAGCCACCTCATGCGAAGAACAGACTCACTACAAAAGACCCTGATGCTGGGAAAGATTGAAGGTAGGAGGAGAAGGGGACGACAGAGGAAGAGGTGGTTGGATGGCATCACCAACTCAATGGACATGAGTTGGAATAAACTCCGGGAGTTGGCGATGGACAGGGAGGCCTGGCATGCTGCTATTCATGGGGTCGCAAAGAGTCAGACATGACTGAGCGACTGAACTGAACTGAAACAACATGCTATTCAAAAACCAATGGGTCAACAGGAAAATCAAGAAGGAAATTACAAAGCAACAAGGTAGTAGATACTAGATTCTTCCTAACAGTCCCTTAATGCTAAATTTCATTAACATCAGATTATTACTTAAAATGAAAAAGCAAGAATGAACAAAATAATAAAAGTTTTCCTCTTTTTTCAGTACCAATAAAATTTATGTTTGGAAGCTTAGAGTTACTGCATTATCACTGATAGCAACAATAGTTGCTTGCAGGATCAACCCACAAAAATAGGAACAGATGTTCTCTCTACACAAATTCTATAGAAGTATCATTCTATCTTCACTACTGATTCAATCATATGCATGTGTGCTCAGTCATGTGCAACTCTTTGGAAGCCTCCGGACTGTAGCCCACCAGGCTCCCCTGTCCATGGGATTTTTCAGGCAAGAATACTGGAGTCGGTTGCTATTTCCTATTTCCTCCTACAAGGGATCTTCCTGACTCAGGGATCGAATCTGTGTCTCCTGTGGCTCCTGCATTGCAGGCAGATTCTTTACCATTGAGCCATCAAGGAAACCTACGTATACCTCATTGAAAATGACTTAATTTCAACCACCCAAAAATGCTAGTAGTCTTCCAGGGTAAATTCAACTATTTATTTACCAATAGGAGGCCTAGACACCAAAAAAAAAAAAGTCAACTGGTATTCATAAAGGCCTCAGTATGCTCAGTGCCCATCTTACTGGCAGAGATGTGGCATAGGTATTCGATGGATAGAAGAGGATGATGAATGGATGGAATCAGGCAAGCAGGCAAGGAGAAAAGAAAAGCAGAAAGAAGTGAAAACGAAGCCCCAAAGATTCCCTATATCCAAGAAGCATACGTGATATGATACAGACAGAAGTACAGAGACATGGAGATGACTGCCAGTCACACCAGCTGGGGCAGACACAAAAGAGGAAGTGGGAACTCAAGCAGCTTTTCCAGATACTAAGAAAGACAAAGAGCGTAAACACTGCTAGACAAAGGCTCAAAGTAAGGAAAATGAAATGCACGTTCATAGAACAGTAAGCTGATTAACTCGACTAAAGTAGAGAGTTTCTGAAGGAAACCATGGGAGGTAAAGGCTGCAAAGCGAGGCGGGTAAATACTGTTTCTCCTCCACCCACTCCCTGCTTTAAACATCAGTACCTCCTGCTAATCACATAGTCATACCCCCATCATGTGCTTTCCTTCTCCAAACCCCCAAGAAAACCAAAATTTCTGATAAAGTGACAGAAAGGGTTACAATCACAGAAAATGAAAAAGAGAGGGGAAGAAACCTGATATATAAACAATTTGAAAAAAAACAAACCCTTGACTAGAAATATTAATTTTCAACTAGCAACTGATTACATCCTTACCAGAGTTTGTATATGATTTCAGAGTGGTTTTTATTTCACAAATATGGTTTGGACTACTTTGAACCATATAGCCATTAAGGCAATAAACTAGGACAGGAAAGCATATAGCACCAACTGTCTGCCTTCTATGTGCCAGGCAGAGTTGTAGGGACTTGACAAACACTATTTCATTAAATCCTAATATTATTCATTTGGAATTATTCCTCCACTTTCATACATATCAGAAAAAGTTACTTAAGAGGGACCTAACTGTACATCGAGCTACAATACAGAGTTACCTGGAGTAGCAATAATTAGTAACTACTGTTGCCATCGCCCAAGGTGTGTGTTCAGCACCTTTTTAATAGGACCAGAAGGAAATATGGCTATAAATGCACCTGCTCAAGGTCAAATACACATGGCTTGTATCCAAATGCCTAAATGCATGAAAAGCCAGGCCAGTCATTAAAACCCATCACTGAAGCTATTGGGGTGCTTTACTTCAATCCAAACCATGACCTTAAAGGAACAATGAGAAAGTGTGTTTTAAGCCAAACTAAAATGACTTGAGAATAGTGTTCCCAGTCCCAGCTCATACTGCCAAATCATATTCAGAGATATGAGACCCAGTAAGGCAATCCACTCCAGTACTATTGCCTGGAAAATCCCATGGACAGAGGAGCTTGGTAGGCTACAGTCCATGGGGTTGCAAAGAGCCGGACACGACTGAGCAACTTCACTAAGGCAAGATACAGAGGAAAGGACCACATTCTTGTAAAACCCTTCCCTGTTGTAGTAACATTGATGCATTATACACAAAAGGGGTGATTCCTGACCATCACACATTTATTGGACGATGACTGGACATCTACACTCTGTCAGATACTACTGCTGGATATAAGACTGCTCCCGGCCCTAAACATTCACAGTCTAATAACCTAACAAGCTGCATGAGAAAGTCTGTCATCATAGAGTGGGTCCTCCTACTTTGATATAAAAATCAAGGTAGCCTTTAGAAAAGCTACAGTGAGAAAAGCTACACAATCTAAATTGTAAAGCCCAGGCCCTTAATTCACTAGCTAGTGCTCCAAAAGCTCACTGACACACTTCACTTTATTTTATTCATGTTAATAACAGATTTTATTTTCTAAGTACCGATCCTGAATCGGTCACTGGCCAGCTTAATGCCCTGAAGCAAGTGACTTCACATGCCTGACCCTGGTTTGCTCATTGGGAAAACACGGTCACAAGGATTAGAGATAATTATGCAATGCACCAACACAGGGCCTTGCATTTAGAAGTGCAACAAATATAGCAAACATCATAGTCACAGGATTTATAAACCAACAATAAACTGACCAGAAACATCAAATTAGAAGCAACGGGGGGTGGGGGACACGGGACCAAAGATAGCTCTACGAATTAATAGCTGACAGGAAGTAAAAAGTTAAGAAAACCAGGTAGACACAAAACTTCAGAAACAGCCAACTAGAGTCACCAGACAATTACACTTCAATAGCAGCTGAAGGCAACACCAATGATTTCACAGAATGAAACCATGATGGCCTAAAGATGACATTAAGCCATTTAAAACACATGAACCATTAAGTCCACATTTTAAAAAAAGACAGATAAGCACATAATTAAATGACTTTGGAAAGGTTTCTATAAAAAGTGACTTAGCATCACCAACTTAACATTTCATATGCCTAAACTTTAACTGTAAAATTCTATTCACAGGCTTCTGCTTAAGTATAGCATGTGCAAAGGAATCTCTTAAATTTCATAGCAATTTTTCTACTAAACACTGAAAAAGATGTTTTTTCAAATTAACTGAATTTTCAGTCCAATGGCTAAAGACATCATCAGCTCCTGAATAGCTAAAACAAGATAAAGTCTTGGTCCCCTTTATTGCTAAATGCTGTTATATCAGCAACAAAACACAAACATGTGCCATGCAGATCTCTCTTCACTTGAATTTTCTCCCCACATTTGGAAGGCAGTAAGAAGAAAAACATCTGTTCCTTTCTGCAGAGCTGACAACCCTCATTCTATGGTTTAAAAATAAAAGATGTTCACGGAGGCTTATAGATCTAACTATCACCTGCTTCAAAGGCAGCTGGCAATTACTTGATCCAAAGACATGCAAATTAAAGCCAGAAAACAATTTCCCTGAGGACAATGCTAGTCCTCACCAGGGCTCTAGTAATTTCCAAGACACCCATAAAATACTAGAGGATGGTAAAGAATCAAAGAAAAGGCAGATGACAAGAAAACAGACAACAGCTGAGGAATAGAGGCCTGTGTCACTCTGGATTCCCTGGATTCACCACAGGGAAGCTTCCAGGAGAGCTGTCTGGAGAAAGCCTGCTTCACTGACCAGCAATCACCCTGTATCTAGCCCAGGAAGGCCAGATGCTCAACAATGAAAGGAGTTCACCATGTTAATAACAGAAACTGGAAAACATTGTAAGTGAAGACCTTAAACACCATAATATTTTTTTACGTTTTTTGTCTACATGATGTCTTATAGTGCTGAACATCCAAAAATGACTAATAAGCAAGAACATTCAGACTAGAATCAGTAGATTCAGCTATTTTTGGCTCAGCCTCTGAAAGAATTACAGTGTGACCTTGAAAAAGTTTCATCTCTTTGTTTACCTCCATGTGACCACCAGCTACAAGATTAGGTTAAACCTACCATATCTTTTTTTTTTTAAGAAAGTGAATGGGTGAGATAAATATACAGAAACTGCTATCCAAATAACCAGTGGCTACTGACCACCTACATCCAAGCATCAAATATAAAACAATGCCCCATATGTATCACCTTCTATGGAATCTAATATATGACACAGATGAACTTATCTATGAAACCGGAGCAGACTCACAGAGAACAGATTTGAGGTTGCCAAGCAGGAAGGGGTTGAGATGGAGTGAGAGGTTGGGGTTGGCAGATGTAAGCCATTACATACAGAATGGATAAATAAGAAGGTCTACTACATAGCACAGAGAACCATATTAAATATCCTGGTATAAACTATATAGAAAAGAATATTCAAAAGAATGAATATAGTGACTGGCCAACAAAACATATATACATATATGTATAACTGAGTCACTTTGCTGTATGGCAGAAATTAATACAACATTAAAAACCAACTATAGTTCAATTAAAAAATAAAATAAAGGTGATTCCCATATTAAAGCAACTAACTACACAGTAAAAAAATTCTGCTTGGAGGTCAATAAAACCCACTTACCTCCTGAACAGGAATCCTGCTAAGAGTCCCAAATTTCAAATCTGGAAATACTTAGAACATTTAAATGAAATGTTAGCTCCAAGAATACCCCTTTTATTTTCCTTAAGGAAAACAAAACTTTAACCTAGGGTTGAAGGGTCCTATGATCTTCAGGACTCAGATCAACCCTCCTATGAATTCCTTTCTCTTCATCCCTTGCCAAGGCAGTAAGTCACTGCACACTTGATACACCCAAAGTACTATATCTCTGTGTGTTCCTGTGCTCTTAGTCAGTAAGCCATGGAAAGGCAGGACTAGGATTTAATGATCTTTGTGTATCACTCAACACTTAACATATTGTCTAGCACAATATGGCTGCCCTGTGTATATGTGTGTGTGTGTATATATATATACACATACATATATATGCTAAATGAAGGAAATGTATTTTTCATCTAATATTCACTTGGAAATGAATATTTCCAAATTCTAAAGATTCTTGGAAGAACAATATTAATGAATGGTAATCTTAACTATGGAGGTACTTTCATTTTTAGAAAAACAATATATGAAATGAGTGTTACCTACATAAGGAGGAAGTAATTTCTCACCAACATTAAATTCACAAAAATTAACTAAAGAACTTTCCAATCCTCTTCCTTTAAAATCAGTCTTTTGGGGGTTTTTATGCTTGTGTTTTGTTTTGTTTACAATTTATCTAGTGAATATCAGACTATAAACATTCCTAACTTAACCTACAAAATAACAGAAAAGGAAAAGTTAAAAAGGGAGAGCAAGTAAAACATGGAGGAGGCCACTCTTAACTAGAAAAATCTATAAATATAAAATTAAGTGAGTCCACAGATGAAACTAAACTGTGGTCAATACAAGCTAGTACAAAAAGTGAATATTTACCTAAAGGGTGAGGCAGCCGTGTTCATTAAGAAACATAATCTACTGTTTTACAGATAACCTATTTACTAAAGTAATACAAGATTTATTAAAGAATATAAGATTTTAAGCTTTTCAAATTATCTTTGATGTTTTTAATATTTCAAATACTTATCACAATCTACCAAGACTTGCATAAATTCTCATTTTCTCCTGTTTCTTAAATTCTTACACTTAGCTATTTAATAATTAAGAAAAATTAGTAAGCATGAAATAAGCTGACACTCTTACCAGCGGAAAGGCCCTGGGATCTAACCAAGGATGAATTCACTGCACTATTGGACATTCACCACGGTGAGCTGACCCTTGGACTGGCCCTGAAGCGTCCACAGCAGACGCTGGGAAGGTACCAGCAGCATCCTGGGTGCTCTTGGTCTGCTCACCATCAGTCTCCAAGCCACACCCTGTCTTAGTCAGGCCATGAAACCAAATGTAAATGATCCCTAATACTCTAGATCACTCTGCATTAATTTTCTGAAAGCATGTATGAGATTTGGTTGTGTCAGCAAACAGGCGTGACCACCCAAGTTCCCTAAGGCGTCCACTCTGATCACCGAGAGAAACTCCGCATCGCACGGCGCACACAGGCGGGTACATCAGAGCAGCCCTAGAATAGATGATGTGTCACAGGGCTGTGAGCAACCTCCTTATTTTTACTGCTGTGGGAGGAGGACGGAAAGAGAAGGATGGCTTTGCAAACGGTGCCAAAAAGGAGTTGATCCGCCTGGCGTGACCCGGGATATTTTGGAGAAGTGGACACAGTGGCCCTTTTTCTAGATGACTTAGAACAGACACGACTAAGTTGCTCCCTTTAATTCTCTGTATGCAAATCGAAGCGTTTCTGAGGGGCAGGTGCCCAGGGCCCCGAGCCCAGGGCTCACCTGCGAACACACCCTGGAGGCCGCCTGCCCCGCGCTGCACCAGGTGCGCCGAGACCCCCGCCCCGGGGGCACGGCCCAGCTCCGCAGTCCAGTCGGCCGAGCGGCTGCGGCCCGCGCGGGGCTTCCTAGCCGGGGCAGCGGCGGGGGCCGCGGTGGCTCCGGAACCGCGGCCCAGGGAGGACTCCGGGCGTCTCTGGACCCGGGGGCTGTGGCTGGGGGACGGAGACGGGGAGGGCCCTGGCGAGCTGAGCTGCCGGGTGGTGGTCCTGACATAACAGGGCGCCAGGAGCGGGCGGGCCCGGGGGCGGCGCGGGCTGTGAGCGGGACTGCGTGGCGGGGAGGCGGTCACGGGGAAGACAGGCTTCGGCGCGCCCTCCTCGCGCGTCGCCCCTGGCGTGCGTGGGGCCTCTCCCGCCGCCAGGCCACACTCCACCCCCGGAGAGTCTCGGGGTGCGTCCTCGAAGGCGTCCTCCTCGCCTTCCTCGTCCGTGTCCGCTGCCCCTCGTTCCCCCGGAACCGACCCAGGAGACGCGAAGGCGGTGGCTGCTGGTGGCTCTGCGGCCGCGGGCCTGTCGAGGGGCGCGGACAGCGCCGCTTCGGCGCTGGGGCCCGGTGGGGGTCGGTCCAGGCCCGGCAGGGCCCCAGGCAGAGGGGCGGGGGAGGGGAGCGACACCGGGGGCGACTCGGGGCCCGGGGACTGCTGCTGCAGTTGCTGGAGGCGGATCGCCTGCTGGATGTCCGAGAGCAAGTCCTCCTGCTCCGCGGCCGAGTGAAAACTGTAGAGGTCTGTGTCTGAGCCCGAGCTGGTCCTTTGTCCATCCTGCGCCCCCGCCGCGGTCTCCGAATACTCGGCCACTGCCGGGCCGCCGACCCTAGCCAAGCTGGGACCCCCGGGACGCGTCACCTCGAAAGGATCCGCACATTCGGTATCCGACAGGCCCGTCTCATCAGCTGAGAGGCTGAGGTCTGGGGTTTTGGTAACCAGAGAGTGGGCGCTGTCCAGCTCGCCGGCCTGCAGGGCCTGGGGGTCCAGCACATCCTCACGAGAGCCGCCGGTACCTCGGCCCTTGGACAGGGTCTTCCGGATGCGCAGGTTGGAGAACACCGAGGCCCTGGGGTCCGAGCGGCTCTTCTTCCGGCCCGGCTCCGCGCCGCCGCCCCCTTTTCCGTGCCGGCCTGGCGCCTTCTTGCCCCCGCCCGCCTTCTTTGTGCCCTCGGCCTCGCGGGGCACAGCGGCGTCCTCACCACCGCCGCCTCCATGCGGGACATCGCCCGCGCTTCTCTTCGGCTTCGCGTCCTGGTTCCCCATGCTGCCGCCGCCGCCGCTGCGGGCGGTCAGGCCATGCCAACCCCTGGGCCCGGCAGCGCCGGGCTCCCGGCGAGTCGCGCGGCGGCCGCACCGCTAGGCGGAGGGAGGATGTCCGCGCACCTGCCGCGCTTCGCACAACGCGCCGAGGCTGCGCCCGCCCGCGCGTGGCTGAACGCGCGCCCGGAGCACCGCCAATGGCCGGGCGGGACGCACAAGGCCCCACCCCTCCCGCCCATGACCCCGCCCCATCGGCTCTAGGCCCGGTCCCTCGGCCCTGCCCCTCCTCCGCTGAAACGCCAAGAGCGCCCCTCAGTCTGGGGACCTAACTGCCGCCGGAGTCCATTTCCTGGTCCCCGCCAAACAGCTTGGCAGCGGAAAGATCCGCGCTGAGAAAAAAAATAAAAATTTTAAAGAGGAAAAAAGGAAGCCACATTCCAGTTTAGTGGTGCAGTAATACCAAAGCTACATACTGTACTTCCAACCTGAAGAAGCGAGGTTCTTTGATAAATATTGGTTGAGTAGGTTGGTCTTTTCTTCAGTAACTGATCATCTTAAACCCTGTTAATGTGCTTGGCATATGGTTTAGAAAAGGTTACAATACATAATACTGCTTTTATGTTATTGCAAATCTTGCATCTCCTTAAGAGAACATTTCATTTCATTTCAAAGCGGTCATTTCAAAGTCATTTCAAGTGGTCATTTCAAAATTTCATTTTTCAAATTTATTTTTGACAAAATGTTGAGGTGGGTGGAGGAGGCTCGGGAAATACTGAGAGATTAGACTTGATTAAAATGCTAATCTCCAAATTTCTATGCATTCACCATATAAACCAAACAGCATTTATATTCAAAAAATCAAACTCATCAATATTAAACATGCCTCTGTTGTTGCCACCTGAAAAGAGAGAGGGAGAGAAAAAAAAAAGGAAACACCCTTGGCACAAGCCCAAGAAATCACATGTTATGTGGAAAGCCACCACTCTCCCAAGCAAACACTTCAAGACAATCTTTTGTTTTGGCCTTTTCTGTGAAAGTTTGTCACAGTTCACTGTCTCGGGGAGAAAAATTTGCTGACCCCAAATGAGTCTCCTTGGCATTAGAATTCATTTAGGCTGATTATTGGGGGGAGGGCAAAGTAAATGGGATCTTGGTTCCTAAACCAGGGATCAAACCCTAACCCTCAGCAGTGGACGCTCAGAATCTTAGCCACTGGACCACAAGGGAGGTCCATAGGCTGATTATTTTTAAGAAGCAGAAGACTAAGTCTTTCTTTTTACTCCCACTTATGAAAAAAGGAAGGGCTTCCCCCCGTGGCTCAGCAGTAAAGAAGCCACCTTCAGTGCAGGAGCTGCCGGAGACACAGGTTGGATTCCTGGGTCGGGAAGATCCCCTGGAGAAGGGCGTGGCAACCCACTCCAGTATTCTTGCCTGAAGAATCCCATGGACAGAGGAGCCTGACAGCTTACAGTCTATAGGATCGCCAAGTGATGGACACCACTGAGCAATTAAGCACGTCAGCCTAAAGAATGCCTGTATTAAAGCTGAATAGAGTAATCAGCAGAGATATCCACCACGCTGGGTGTGATAGGGAGATTCAGTGGACCTGAAGGTCAGAGTTCACTCTGTCCCATCTCTGCTGGCCCAGAAAGCGCTGCCTCACCAAACAGCGACTCTTCCACCTCCCTGTGAACTGCCTTCCTCCCCTTGGAAGGCAAACCGTTACCCTCAACATCCTCTGTTGCCTTTAGCGAAAGACAGTCTTTAAGGTGAGGGCTGTGGCCATTTTAGCCATGGTTCTGGTTTCCAGCGTCTCTCCCATATGTATATGTTATCAAACTCTTGTGTGATTCTATCCGGTTAATTGATCTCATGTCAATTTAATTCTTAGACCAACCAGAAGAATGCAGAAGGGTAGAGAAAACTTTCTTCCTCCCTGATAACTGTTAGAGTTTCTTGCCATTTTGCTCTAATTCTAATATAAAAATTTTCCTCACTGTAAATCTTATTATTTGGTTACTTAAGCAATTTAGTTATTTGTATTTAAAAGACACTTTTAAACATCATTGGCCTCTAAAGAATCTCCAAGCAGTAAATTAAAATAAGAGCAAAGTGGCATTAATCAATAATGTCACATGTATTTAAATTAGAAGCTAATTGTTAATCACTTTGAAAATATGGATACCTAGCTAACATGTTAGTATTTTTAAAGCTCAAAGGAGAAGAGAGCACTACATGTTATATGATGCATTTTAAATGCCACAAGCAAAGATTCCTTCACATATTGTGAACCAACATTTTAAACCTCCCTCCTTAACCATTTTATCAAAAAACTTTTTAAAGTCTTATAATTCTTTTATGTAAAAGCATCATGCAGCAATAATTACTTTTTTTTTCAAATTATTTTCTTAAAATAGATGATACTTAAAGGCAAGTAGCTTTCAGTTATTCTCAAATGACCCTTTTGAGCAAATAATTCTGAGAAATCAACTAATAATTTTGCCAGGATACTATCCCAGTCTCTTTCAGTTCCAGAGGGCTTGAAAAGCCTTTGTTTCAGGTCTTTCACAAGACTGCTCTCTCCCAGAATCTAGGTTCATCAGAGGGCACAGTTTGCCTAAGGCTATAAGAATTCTCTGCTTCTCTGAGGACTGATAAAGACTGTGAGTCTTTATTTTGCTTTTTCTTTACCCAGACATATTTGATTCTGAACTATTTGTTTCCTTACTACTTTTTCCACGATATATTCTACATTCTGAAGACAAAGGAAGAGAAGGAAAGGGGAAGGCAAAGAGGGAAGAAAAAACAGAGGGAAACTGGGAGAAGATGCTGGTTTTCTCACATCCTTTGAATGTGAAACAGATGATAGCTGTGTAGAAAGTCAAGATGACAAAGCTCTATTACATTCAAAGGCTTGCTTGAAACCCATAAGTGCTTGTTAGGTAGGAAGTTACTTTTGTCACGCTAGTGTATGTTCCTCGGTTCTTTGTCTCATCACAACAAAGATTTGGAGTGGTGGACATTAAAGCCCCCTCGGTGTGTCACAGCTCTCAGGTCTTGGATAGACCGTGTTATAGCTCTTAGGTCTCGAATGGACCATGTTATAGCTCTTAGACAAATCAGTGTTACAGCTCTATTTTATTTAGAAGATAGCAGGAAAATCCATCTTTGAGTCGTGAGGGCACGTCGATCCAAAGACACGAGGAGAAGAGCACCCCAGCGTGCAGGAGAGAGAGAGAGAAAGCTAGAGAGCTAGCTTTGGCTCCTCTATTTATGTATTTATCTCTCCCTGGGCCTGTCCTATGTAAATTGGGCCAGCCAGGAGTGTTGTTTGTTTTACCTGAGGTCCTCACTCCGGTCCTCAGACCTTCTTTTGTTCTATTTTCGTGGGCTTTTTCCTTCCTTGTCTTTTAGCCACTACCATTTTGGACTCCTTTTCCCTATTCTACCTACCTAACACTTTCAATCCAGTTTAATTAATAAACATGTTCAGACTAAGACCAAGTTCACACAGCAGCAAAGACAATACTTGAACCTTCAAGTTTAGATCCCAAATTTTTATAACAAGCAACACTACATAATTTACTCTTTTCCAGGAACTGGAAGAAATGAAAATATTTATTTTGTTCTTCTACATAAGGAATCTCCTACTAAGCTGAAGAGTTCTGTAAATGAAGTTGGTCTTTCAACCTGAAAGGAATCATTCAAGGACTCTTAAGTTATCAACAACCATTCAGAATGAACCATAGAAAGTCCACTGTGAGTGTCTCAGCCCCTAAGGTACCTAGTTCAGTGGCAAGAAGTGACAAAAAGCATTCTAAAGACAGAGCCCATGAGAAATTAAGATTGAAGAAGTCAGTCCTTAGTCTTAGAGTAGCATTCTTCAGTAGAAATATAATGTGAGCCTTATCAGTAATTTATTTTCTAGTAACATTAAAAAGGAAAAAACAGGGAATTCCCTGGCAGTCCAGTGATTAGGACTCTGTGCTTCTACTACAAGTTGTTGTTGTTTAGTCGCTATTTTTTGCTTACCCCCTGCCTCATTTTCTTTTACAGCCTATACTACCCCGATAACACCATGAAGACACAAAGAGCAAACTGCCTAAGAATTCCCAACAGGAAATATATTTAAGGAGTGTGTCCAGATATTTCAATTTGCAAAATGTACTTATATCTAATTTAATTGCATTTTGATTGAAGAACATACTTTTTGTATTCCTATCCTTTTTATGAGTTTCATGGCTCAGCATATAGTCTGTCTTGGAGAATGTTCCATGTGTACTTGAATTCATTTCCTTTAATATCCTAGATTCTATTTTGGAAGCTCCCACCTGGACTGCAAATGATCTATTGCAGCTAGGTAGGTAACCATTTACCTGGGCTTCCTTAGTAGCTCATCTGGTAACGAATCCACCTGCAATGCAGGAAACCCCAGTTTGATTCCTGGGTCAGGAAGATCCACTGAGAAGGAGAAGGAAAAGGTTACCCACTCCAGTATTCTGGCCTGCAGAATTCCATGGACAGTATAGTCCATGGGGTTGCAAAGAGTTGGACATGACTGAGCGATGTTAAGAATAAGAACCACTTACCTCTGTTGCTATCTGTGTTCTCATGAAACCCAGCCTAACTGGCTCTCTGGCACAAACCGTGCATGTCTAGTAAACATTGCGTTTTCTTCCTGGGCCAAAAAATAAACAGGATTGCCCTTTGGGTAATCTCATCATGGGAATCTAGAGTGACATTTTTAAAATAACTTTCCAAAAACTGTTCATCCTGTGAACCAAGAGAGGTCAAAATTTGCCTTTACATGTATTATATTTATTCCATAATTGAAAATTTTCACTGTTAAGTATGTCTGACAAGTGGTGCCAATTAATGCTTGACTACATTCTTTATCTTGTGGAAAGTTCAAAGTTCTAGAATCTAATGAAAGATCCAATCTGGAGCCCAAGACTGTCAATAGCAAGACCTCATGCTATGACCCTCCAAGTGGGAAGCATTTTTTCTTATATAAGGGGAAAGTACTTCCCTTAGTGACACTGGTGAAGAAAGCCACTTTAAAGGCAAAAAGTACGTTGGCATTTTCCACCAAGTGAGTTTTCAGAATCAAGGTTGTGAGTTAAAACGTTTGTGGGGATTTATACTGATTCCTTCTTAGTAAAATTATGTTGGCTTCTGCTTGAAGATTCATTGATCCTCTGCCCTTTTAGCTTTTGCTTAAGACCCTCTCTTAGAATAGAGGTGCTTCTGCGGCACAGGTGCCTTCAAGTTTTTTTCAAATCCCTGTCCTATTAACCTCCAACCCTGTTAAAGTTTGGTTTGCTTTTCTTTTGCTGACTTAAAAAAACACCCAGCATCAGTTTTACACAAATAGCTCCTGCTGCTGCTGCTGCTGCTGCTAAGTTGCTTCTGTCGTGTCCGACTCTGTGTGACCCCATAGATGGCAGCCCACCAGGCTCCCCCGTCCCTGGGATTCTCCAGGAAAGAACACTGGAGTGGGGTGCCATTTCCTTCTAATAGGTACATCTCAGTTTAGATCAGTCACGCTCACTTGCACAGCAGCCAGGTGGAGGGAATGGCTCTCTTTCTGGACATTAAGGCCTTATCTTCTGACAAACAAGAAAATATGAAAAATTATAATGGATTGGAGAAGAAGACTTAGGAAAGGTGATGGCCAAATGCAAAATGCTCTCCTGAACTGGATAGAGGATATTGAATATTAGTGAGAAAACCCAGTGAAGTCAAAATTTTCTTTATTTCTTAACTTGTTATAACGTGTAAATAATAATTTCTTGGTTTTGATAACTGTGCCCTAGTTATGTAAAGTGCAATATAAGCTGTGGGAAAGGCATATAGAATGCTCTTAACTACTTTTCAACTCTTCTGTAAATCTAAACCTTTCAAAATGCATATTTTTAAATGAAATTATTGTATTCTTGCTCTTTTGTAGCTCACTTTATTCTTCATCACTCTATTGTTACCACTTTCCATGCTATTAAATATTCTGCAAAATGTATTTTGTGAAGGATAGAATTGTCATGGTCTGTGTGCAGGCTGGAAAAGAATTTACAGACATTAGGCAGAATGAGAGGAGAATAGAGTTTATTAGAGTTGGAGACACTATTAGAACAGCCGACTGGCTCAAGGGAAGGCTGACCCCTTTCACAGGCTAGTGGTCAATTTTTATAGCCTCAAGACAGAGAAAATTCCTACTGGAAGGGTGGCGTTAGGTGATTGGTTAGATGCTAGAGTGTGTAGTTTACCTAATATGAAGTCAAGAACTGGCCACTTTGGATCCGAAGGCTCATGACAGTTGTTGCTATGGGACTCGGTAAGTTCCAGAGACTTTCGTCCTGTGACTTTCGTATAGGGCTCCACATCTGTGACCTTGGTATAGGGCTCCACATTGCTCCACGAGAATTACCTATAACATGTAGTTATTATAGCATATTAAACAATTTCTGTGTTAAAAAAAAATAAGGCTTTATCTTTGATTTCTCAGAGCTTCCGGAGCAATGCTCAGAACCTGGGAGACTGATCCAAACTGTGTTACTCAGTTGTTCAAAACAGTACTATGTATTGGGATGGACTTAAAATGACATGTAGGTAGTAAAGTTGTTCTGTATGTTTTCACATGTAAGCATAGTATTTCTTACTTAACACACTTTGGGAAAACTAGTTACCATCTTTTTTTTTTAATCATTCAGTTTATTAGGGATTTAATAGGGGTAACTCTTTGCTCTGGACAGAGCTTGTCATCAAGACAATAAGGAATTCACAGAACAGGAAGAACCATGGGAACAAATTCCAGTGTAAATATGGACATGGAAACAAACCACAGAGTATGGTTCATCAGTCCCTTTTACAAGGGTTAAGTCACAATCCACTGTAGACAGTGTGCCCTGAGGGGGATTCAGGCTGGAAAAACAGAAAGTGTCATGTGCTTTTGAGAGGATGGGCACCTAGATAGTGAAGACCCATATTTAAGGAAGAATTTCAATGGTCCCAGATTCTTGCATCTTTCCACACAGAGAAAAGCACTAAAATCATTAACTTGAATTATTTGTGATTGGTCGAGCCAATCTTTTACCAATGCTTGACTGCTTGTACTTCCTTGCCCCCCAAAATTCACATATAAACTGGCTCCTCCTCTACCACTTCGGAGCAACTCCTCAGAGAATCTGAGAGGCTGTCTCCCAGGTTAGAATCCTCAGTGAGGTCCCCCAAAAAACCAAAACCCACTGTTCTATGTTGTGCATTTTTTTTCAGTCAACAGATAGAAGAAAGGAAATAATATTCTAGAGAGCACTTCAGTTTTAGTAATCTTTTCTCTACCTTAACTACTGTCAACTGAAAAAAATACATGGAACCTAAAACTTGAGAGTTATGCTTTATTCAGCAGAAATCTTTAGGGCTTAAGCCCAGGAGGCAGCATCTCAAGTAACCCTGAGAGAACTGCTCGGATGAGGTGAGGGGAGGAGCCAGGTTATATATTAATAGAAGCTTTGCAACTCATGTACACGCGTGGCGGATTCATGTCAATGTATGGCAAAACCAATACAGTATTGTAAAGCAAAATTAAGTAAAAATAAAAAATTTAAAAACAAATAAATAAATAAAAATAAAAGGCAAGTTGAATATCAAAAGATTGAATATCAAAAGTCTGAATATCAAAAGATTATGGCTAATTAAAGAAAACCAGATATCCCAAGTTAAGGAATTTAGTGCTTTTCTATGTATGGGAAGATGCAAGAGTCTGGGCTCACTGAAATCATTCCTTTGATATGCACCTCAGCTATCTGGGGCCAGTATCCTCTGTTTTTCACATCTGAGCCTCCTCAAGGCTCTTAGTAGGGAATGACTGTAGTTTGATGGCTGTTAGATAACAGGTATTCTTTCCTTCTTGAGTTAACTTCCCTGGTGGCTGCAATCAGTGATAACTGTGACATCCTTAATATACTGTTACATTCCATTTCTCAGTTCCTCCTTTTGGTGTGAAATTCCACCAATATTTGGAAGACATTTTGTGACCTACTTTTGTCCCCTGGCCCTGGGAGGCTCATCTCAGATCAAGTAAAAGATCCTGTTGATATGCCACTCCAGATGTTAAATTTGGGATTAGGTCCATTGATAGGTAATAAAAGATTCTCTGGATCCTCCATCTTCTAATCTATCATGATCCAGGAAATGTTTTCCCCTGTTGCTTCTTCCCATACCTAGAATCACACTATTACAATTATTTTATAAGAGTCATAAAAGTGATCTATTTTCACCAGATGTTTAGCCATCATCAATTTGGTTGGAAGTTGAATTATATACTGGGAGCTACAAGAGACAATAATCTTATAAAATAGGGTATAAATGATGCAGCTAGTAACACTGACAAAGTCATCGTGCAACAGGGAGACAAAATGTATAAACAATTTGGAAACAAAGAACAAATTAAAACAATGATTAATATAACTAGTTGTAATCCAGTTGCAGTAAGCCATCAAGTCCACAGGAGAGTCAGCTGGAGAAGCCAAACTCTGGTAGGATCAGGTAGAGTAAAAGATAAATGCTTCATCTTTGTTTTCAAAGCTATACTTTATTAACTTATTGTAGGTCATAGCATAAGAGAAAAGATTTACTGAAAATCAAAGTCATAAATCATATTTATCAGTTCATTCAGTCTCATGTAAATGATTCCTATTGATCTGGATGAAGTAATCAGGTTTTTCATTAGAATTTTTTCATTTGTTACCTAATTTGGTGGCATTATCTAAAGTTAACAGATTATGAGGCTTCTTGAAAATTTCATTTTATAAAAGCATCAGTATAAAATATTGTCTATAAAGAAAAAACTTAAATAGCAGGATTAAAGATTGAGTACCATGCAACTAGCAGGATACTTGGATGTTTCTGGGATATATAGCATTTTAGGGTTAATAATTAGAATTTCGACTGATAACATTATATCAGGACACATCAGATGTTAAGGATTCCATATAAACTTTGAAATAACCTATATTAATGGTATTTATCCATACACTATAACCTAAGATTCATCTCCAATTGTTGTAGGAAGGTGGACCCCTTCCAGGGCCTGAACTGGGCTCTTGTCTAACACTCGGAAATGAATTGTCCAAGGAGACACATGTGCTGACAAAGCAAGAGATTTTATTGGGACAGGGCACCCGGGTGGAGAGCAGTAGGGTAAGGAAACCCAGGAGAACTGCTGTGCTGTGTGGCTCACAGTCTCGGGTTTTATGGTGATGGGATTAGGACGGATGGGATTCTGGGATGTGGATGGACACGCATTGTCCCCTTTAGACATTTCCCGAACTCTTCCGGTTGGTGGTGGCTTATTAGTTCCATATCCCTTATCAGGATCTCCTGACATAAAACAACTCATGCAAATGGTTACTATGGTAACTGGCCAGGGTGGGCAATTTCAATCAGTGTGCATCTCCTAACACAATCACTTAACAATATCTTTTAAGTAATTTAATATACCAAATAAACTAACTTTCCTCTCTGAGATGCCTCAGAGATGTTTCTTCAAAGTATCCCAGAGTCAGCTGGAAGCTAAAAGAGCTTTAGTTAGATTACAATATTTGGGAAGTTTATTAAAAACATCAAAAGGGTTTTAAAACACAACAGGATTATAGGTCACTGTGAAACAATACTTATTCATTTAACCAAAGACACAAAACAATGAAAAGGAAACAAATTCGGATCACTCAAGATCACAGAAACTCACACATTCTGTTATCAAAAGGGAGCACTTCTAACAGAGAGAGAAATCAAATTCCAGTCTTGCACTAACTTACTTAACAAATGTATTTACTTAGTTAAACGTGAATTTAAATTTAGCTAATACTGACTATGCAGCAAACTAAAATGGCCTGGAATGGGTGAATTAACTCGGATGACCATTATATCTACTACTGTGGGCAAGAATCCCTTAGAAGAAATGGAGTAGCCATCATGGTCAACAAAAGAGTCCGAAATGCAGTGCTTGGATGCAGTCTCAAAAATGACAGAATGATCTCTGTTCTTTTCCAAGGCACTAATTCAAGTCTTTGTCCCAACCAGTAATGCTGAAGAAGCTGACTTTGAACGGTTCTATGAAGACCTACAAGACCTTTCAGAACTAACACTCAAAAAAGATGTCCTTTTCATTATAGGTGACTTGAATGCAAAAGTAGGAAGTCAAGAAACATCTGGGGTAACAGGCAAATTTGGCCTTGGAGTACGGAATTAAGCAGGGCAAAGGCTAATAGAGTTTTGCCAAGAGAACACACTGGTCATAGCAAACATCCTCTCCCAACAACACAAGACAAGACTCTACACAAGGACATCATCAGATGGTCAATACCAACCTCAGATTGATTATACTATTTGCAGCCAAAGATGGAGAAGCTCTATACAGGCAGCGAAAAACAGACTAGGAGCTGACTGTGGCTCAGATCATGAACTCCTTATTGCCAAATTCATATGTAAATTGAAGAGAGTACGGAAAACCACTAGACCATTCAGGTATGACCTAAACCAAATCCCTTATGATCATACAGTGGAAGTGAGAAATAGATTTAAGGGGCTAGATCTGACAGACAGAGTGCCTGATGAACTATGGATGGAGGTTCATGACATCGTACAGGAGACAGGGATCAAGACCATCCCCATGGAAAAGAAATGCAAAAAAGCAAAATGGCTGTCTGAGGAGGCCTTACAAATAGCTGAGAAAAGAAGAGATGCAAAAAGCAAAGGAGAAAAGGAAAGATATAAGCATCTGAATGCAGAGTTCCAAAGAATAGCAAGGAGAGATAAAGTAAGCCTTCCTCAGCGATCAATGCAAAGAAATAGAGGAAAACACCAAAATGGGAAAGACTAGAGATTTCTTCAAGAACATTAGAGATACCAAGGGAACATTTCATGCAAAGATGGGCTCGATAAAGGACAGAAATGGTATGGACCTGACAGAAGCTGAAGATATTAAGAAGAGGTGGCAAGAATACACAGAAGAACTGTACAAACAGGAGCTTCATGGTGTGATCACTCACCTAGAGCCAGACACCCTGGAATGTGAAGTCAAGCGAACCTTAGAAAGCATCACTACAAACAAAGCTAGTGGAGGTGATGGAATTCCAGTTGAGCTATTCAAATGCTGGAAGAAGATGCTGTCAAAGTGCTGCACTCACTATGCCAGCAAATTTGGAAAAGTCAGCAGTGGCCACAGGAATGGAAAAGGTCAGTTTTCATTCCAATCCCAAAGAAAGGCAAAGCCAAAGAATGCTCAAACTACCACACAATTGCACTCATCTTACATGCTAGTAAAGTAATGCTCAAAATTCTCCAAGCCAGGCTTCAGCAATATGTGAACCGTGAACTTTCAGATGTTCAAGCTTGTTTTAGAAAAGGCAGAGGAACCAGAGATCAAATTGCCAACATCCGCTGGATCATGGACAAAGCAAGAGAGTTCCAGAAAAACATCTATTTCTGCTTTATTGACTATGCCAAAGCCTTTGACTGTGTGGATCACAACAAACTGTGGAAAATTCTTCAAGAGATGGGAATACCAGACCACCCGACCTGCCTCTTGAGAAACCTATATGCAGGTCAGGAAGCAACAGTTAGAACTGGACATGGAACAGACTGGTTCCAAATAGGAAAAGGAATACGTCAAGGCTGTATATTGTCACCCTGCTTATTTAACTTATATGCAGAGTACATCATGAGAAACGCTGGGCTGGAAGAAGGACAAGCTGGAATAAAGGTTGCTGGGAGAAATATCAGTAACCTCAGATATGCAGATGACACCACCCTTATGGCAAAAAGTGAAGAAGAACTAAAAAGCCTCTTGATGAAAGTGAGAGGGGAGAATGAAAAAGATGGTTTAAAGCTCAACATTCAGAAAACTGAGATCATGGCATCTCGTCCCATCACTTCATGGCAATTAGATGGGGAAACAGTGGAAACAGTGGCAGATTTGATTTTGGGGGGCTCCCAAATCACTGCAGATTGTGATTGCAGCCATTAAATTAAAAGACGCTTACTCCTTGGAAGGAAAGCTATGACCAACCTAGACAGCATATTCAAAAGTAGAGACATTACTTTGCCAACAAAGATCCATCTTGTCATGGCTATGGTTTTTCCAGTGGTCATGTATGGATGTGAGAGTTGGACTGTAAAGAAAGCTGAGTGCCAAAGAATTGATGCTTTTGAACTGTGGTGTTGGAGAAGACTCTTAAGAGTCCCTTGGACTGCAAGGAGATCCAACCAGTCCATTCTGAAAGAGATCAGTCCTGGGTGTTTATTGGAAGGATTGATGCTAAAGTTGAAACTCCAATACTTTGGCCACTTCATGAGAAAAGTTGACTCATTGGAAAAGACTCTGATGCTGGGAGACTCTGACTGGGGGCAGGAGGAGAAGGGGATGACAGAGGATGAGATGGCTGGATGGCATCACCGACTCGATGGACATGAGTTTGGGTGAACTCTGGGAGTTGGTGATGGACAGGGAGGCCTGACGTGCTGCAATTCATGGGGTCGCAAAGAGTCGGACATGACTGAGTGACTGAACTGAATTGACTATGCATAAAACATTGTTTTTCCTCAAGGTTCCTTTCCACAACCTCCTATTGTTGGCAAAATCTTGGCTCCCTGTGCACCAATGCCAGACAGAAATACAGAGACAGGATTTGAAGGAAATGGGAAAGAGCAGCTGGAGCTTTTCCCTGCACTGTCTCACATCTTGTCTTCAGGAAGCTTCTTACTAGCCTGGGAAACATTTTCTATGTATTTCTTCCTCATCCCCAGGAAAGCCCCTGGGATGTGTTTTAAAGTGGATGCTTATACATGATTTAAAAATGACAACAAACATTAAAATAACAGTTGAAGAGTTGAGTGGTTCCTTTTACAATTTACAATGTCCCTTCTTGGGACTTTTTGGCATTGTTGAATATGAAGTGACTGGGGAGAAAGGTGTGCCAGCTTGTATCCATCAAGGTGATAGCTCTACTGGCCTCAAGGATGCTGGATTGGAGCCCATCCTCCTGAGCCTTTCTCAGCTGCAGGTTGAAGCCAGCAGAGTGCAGCTAGGCTCTCATGTACCCACCAGCCTGCTGGTCTCCAAAATGTATTAACTCTCACAAAGTGGCACATTCAAGGAGCTTGTGGGCAGGTGTGGAAGCACTGCTTGAAGTCTTACTGCAGATTTTCAGACTTGCTCTCCACTCTCAGGGAACTTACAGTGTGAAAAGTGAGGCAAGGAGGCCACTGAACAAGCTAATAAACTACATAATTACAAATTGTGATGCCTGCAGACTTGTAACAGGTGCTTTGTCTGAGAATGGTAATAATCTGCTTTTAAAGTGGGAGAGGGATCTGATATGCAAGATGAGAGATGGAGGTGGAGAAGGTTCAGGAAGGCAACATGTGTGTGAAGAGAATTCAGGCAGAGGGAAGTGTGTCAACCAGGGTTAGCAGGCTATGTAGTTTATGGGTAAAAGCAACTGGTGAGGCGGTTCCTTGCTTTAGAACCCATGACCCCACTTTCATGCCATCTGAATACTTGGGAAATCTCATCATTTTTTTATTTCCATATACCAACGATTTCCAATATAACAGAATGAGGTGTTAATTATTGAATATCTTTTAAGCACTATCTGATCCTTGCAATTATTTATATAACTAGGGTGGGCCTATCTTGGGGGCATCTTCAAACTGAGCCTTTCATGCCCCACTCCCAATTCTGATGAATATCCAGCCTCTGTCCTTTTTCTGTTCCTAAAAGCACTGGAGAAGACCGGTTTTAACCGTCTCCTATTTCTGCTATCATCATTCTACCATAATAAATTATCCCCTCATCTTTCTTGCACATTACTTTTTCAAAGTTTAGGGGGCATTGGATAAAATGGATTTGAAACTTGACTTTATCATTTAGCTTGAGTGATAATCTCTCTGAGGTTCAATTTTCCCATCTGTAAAATAAGTATTATCAGTTCAGTTCAGTTCAGTTGCTCAATCATGTCAGACTCTTTGCAATCCCATAGACTGTACCATACAAGGCCTCCCTGTCCATCACCAACTCTTGGAGTTTACTCAAACTCATGTCCGTTGAGTCGGTAATGCAATCCAATCATCTCATCCTCTGTCGTCCCCTTCTCCTCCCGCCTTCAATCTTTCTCAGCATCAGGGTCTTTTCCAATGAGTCAACTCTTCCCATCAGGTGGCCAAAGTATTGGAGTTTCAGCTTCAACATCAGTCCTTCCAATGAACATTCAGGACTGATATCCTTTAGGATGGACTGGCTGGATCTCCTTGCAGTCCAAGGGACTCTCAAGAGTTTTCTCCAACACCACAGTTCAAAAGCATCAATTCTTCAGCACTCAGCTGTCTTTATAGTCCAACTCACATCCATACATGACTACTGGAAAAACCATAGCCTTAACTAGATGGACCTTTGTTGGCAAAGTAATGTCTCTGCTTTTGAATAAGCTATCTAGGTTGGTCATAACTTTTCTTCCAAGGAGTAAGCGTCTTTTTATTTCATGGCTGCAGTCGCCATCTGCAGTGATTTTGGAGCCCAAAAAATAAAGTCTGTCAATATTTCCACAGTTTCTCCATCTATTTGCCATGAAGTGATGGGACCAGATGCCATGATCTTCATTTTCTGAATGTTGAGCTTTAAGCCAACTTCTTCACTCTCCTCTTTCACTTTCATCAAGAGGCTCTTTAGTTCCTCTTCACTTTCTGCCATCAGGGTGGTGTCATTTGCAGATCTGAAGTTATTGATATTTCTCCCAGCAATCTTGATTCCAGCTTGTGCTTCATCCAGCCCAGCATTTCTCATGATGTACTCTGCATATAAGTTAAATAAGCATGGTGACAATATACAGCCTTGACATACTCCTTTTCCTTTTGGAACCAGTCTGTTGTTCCAAAGTTATAAAATAAGTATTATAGCTTACTGTATAAGATCATTGCTGTAATTGGATCAGATAATGCATACAAATGGTATAGCATATATTAGATGCTCAATAAATGTTGAACAAAGGAAATAAGTCAGTTATGTAATCCAAATACATCCAGATGTCTTACAACCTCTTCCAATCATCCTAGAAATGAAAAAGCCAGAAATATGAATTCATTAAGATGGAGGAAGCCTGCCAGGCATGAGAATCTGGACATTTCCAAGTTCTGTTGCTAGGTGTTATGAGCTGCCGTCATCTTGTCAAAAAAAGACCTTTTACTTCTGCCACCCTCACATGAGTGCCAAGAGCTGAGTGTCCTTCTGATTGGCCCAGTGTTTTCCTGCACCCAATGCTGTATTTTATCCACCACAGCCTCAGAGGCAAGGAGGCAGGGTACCCAGGACTCCCAATCAGAAGATTCAGTCTGAGCCGATCTTTGAGTCCACCTCAGAGACAGAGTACTTATCCAGGAATTCCCAGTCAGACAGGAATCAGCCCAGTGCTCTACAGCTGAATGCATATGTGAGGCTCCTTAGGATACATATTCTGAGCTAGAATACATTTCCATGATCTAACGGTAGAAATTAATAGTTTTAATCAATGGACACACAAAAGTATTGCAACATATCCTGAAGTACAATGGAATACTACTCGGTGATTAAAAAGTATGGAAGTACTGGGGAACAAGATGGCAGAGGAGTAGGTGGATATGGAGTCTGTCTCTCTCGCTGGATACATCAGGAATACACCTTCAGACACAGAAGATCTTGCAGAACACCAGCTGAGAGCGGGCAGGAGTGCCTGATCACTGGAGAAGAATATATAGAACCACGCAAAACTTGAGATCAAGCCCTGAGTCTTTGGAGTGGGAGCCCTGACTCAAAGAACCTAAGCTACCAGAGAACTAACCCTAGGGAGTATCAAATAGTGAGAACCCACACAAAGGAAACCACTTAAATACAAGACCCAGCATCACCCAACCACCAGTAGCACCCTGTGGAGGACACCTCATCCAAGCAACAAACAAAACAAAAATACAAACCCAATCATCAGCAGACAGGATTAGCACCTCACTCGGCCTTGCCTATCAGAGGAAAAATAAACAAACAAAGAAAACTCAACACAAATCTCACCATATACGAAGCTTACACAAACCACTCGATCAACCTTAGGAGGGCAGAAACCAAAAGGAAGGAAGAATTCAACCTTGAAGCCTGGGAAAAGGGGACCTCAAACACAATAAGTTTTAAAAACAATAATTAAAAGGCAGAGAAATACTACACATATAAAGGAACAAACTAGAAACACAGAAGTTCAAATAAATGAAGAGGAAATAGGCAAACTACCTGAAAAAGAATTCAGAATAATGATAGTAAAGATGATCAAAAACCTTTAAAACAGAATGCAGGAAATGCAAGAATCAATTAACAAAGACGTAAAAGAATTAAAGAATAAACATACAGAAAAAACAACACAATTACTGAAATTAAAAATATTCTAGAAGGAATCAATAACAGAATATCTGAAGCAGAAGAACAAATCAGTGACCTGGAAGATAAAGTGGCGGAAACAACTTTTGAAGAGCAGAATAAAGTAAAAAAAGTGAAAAGAACTGAGGATAGTCTTAGAGACTTCTGGGACAACATCAAACACACCAACATTCAAATTATATGGGTCCCAGAAAAAGAATAAAAAATAAAGGGTATGAGAAAGTTTTCGAAGAGATTATAGTTGAAAATTTCCCCAACATGGAAAAGGAAATAGTCAGTCAAGTTCAAGAGGCACAAAGAGTCCCATACAGGATAAACCCAAGGAAAAACATGCCGAGACACATAAAATCAAACTAACAAAGACTAAACACAAAGAAAGAATATTAAAAGTGGCAAGGGAAAAGCAACAAGTAACATACAAGGGAAAAACCATACGTATAACAGTTGACCTTTCAGCAGAAACTCTGCTGGCCAGAAGGGAATGGCAAGATATATTTAAAGTACTGAAAGGGAAAAAATCTACAACCAAGATTAATGTACCCAGCAAGGATCTCATTCAAAATTGATAGAGAAATCAAAAGCTTTTCAGACAAACAAATGTTAAGAGAATTCAGTACCACCAAATCAGCTTTACAACACATGTTAAACAGACTTATATAGTCAAGAAACACAAGAGAAGAAAAAAGATCTACAAAACCAACTGCAAACAATTAAGAAAATGGCAATAGGAACATATATATAAAAAATTGCTTTAAATGTAAATGGATTAAATGCTCCAACCAAAAGTCACAGACTGGCTGAATGGATACAAAACCAAGACCCATATATATGCTGTCTACAAAAAGCCCATTTCAGACCACAAGACACCTATAGACTGAAAGTGAGAGGATGGAAAAATATATTCCATGCAAATGGGAAGAAAAAGAAAGCTGGAGTAGCAATCCTCATATCAGACAAAAGAGACCTTAAAGCAAAGAAGATTATAAGAGATAAGGAAGGACACTACATAATGACCAAAGGATCAATCCAAGAGGAAGACATGACGATTGTAAATATTTATGCACCCAACATAGGAGCACCTCAGTACATAAGACAAACACTAACAGACAATAAAAGGAGAAATTGACAATAACACAATAATAGTAGGAGACTTTAACACCCCACTCACACCAATGGACAGATCATCAAAACAGAAAATTAATAAGGAAACATAAGCCTTAAATGGTACATTAGATGAGATGGATCTCATTGATATCTTCAGAACATTCCATCCAAATGCAGAATATACCTTCTTCTCAAGTGCATATGATACGTTCTCCAGGATAGACCACATCTTGGATCACAAATCGAACCTCAGTACATTTAACAAAATTGAAATTGTATCAAGCAACATTTCCAACCATAACACTATGAGACTAGATATCAATTATAAGAAAAAAGTGTAAAAAACACAAACACATGGAGATTAAATGATACACTTCTAAATAAGCAACAGGTTACTGAAGAAATCAAAAGGAAAATCAAAAAGTTTCTATAAACAAATGACAATGAAAACACAACAACTCAAAACCTATGGGATGCAGCAAAAGCAGTTCTAAGAGGGAAGTTTATAGCAATACAATCCTGCCCCAAGAAACAAGAAAAACATCAACTAGACAACCTAACTTTACATCCGAAACAACTGGAAAAGGGGTGGGAGGAACCCAAAATTAGTATTAGCGAAGAAATCATAAAGATCCAAGCAGAAATAAATGAAAAAGAAATGAAAGAAACAAAAGTAAAGATGAATAAAACTAAAAGTTGGGTTTTTGAGAAGATAAGCAAAATTGACAAATCTTTAGCCAGACTCTCAAGAAAAAAAGAGAGAAGAATCAAATAAAAAAAAATTAGAAATGAAAAAGGAGAGGTTACAATAGATGATGCAGAAATATAAGGGATTATAAGAGACTATTATGAACAACTATATGGCAATAAAATGGATAGCTTGGAAGAAATGGACAGATTAGAAAAGTTCAATCTTCCAAGACTGAACCAGGAAGAAATAGAAATTATGAACAACCCAATTACAAGCACTGAATTTGAAGCTATAATCAAAAATCTCCCAAAAAACAAAAGCCCAGGACCAGATGACTTCACAGGAGAATTCTATCAAACATTTAGAGAATAGCTAATGCCTATCTTTCTAAAACTCTTTTAAAAAATTGCAGAGGAAGGAACACGTCCAAACTCATTCTGCAAGGCCACCATCACCCTGATACCGAAACCAGACAAAGACAACACACAAAAAGAAAACTACAGGCCAATACCACAGATGAACATAGATGCAAAAATCCTCAGCAAAATTTTACCAGACAGAATTCAGCAACACATCAAAAAGTTCATACACCACAATCAAGTTGGGTTTATTCCAGGGATGCAAGAATTCTTCAATATATGCAAATCAATCAGTATGATACACCATATTAACCAATTGAAAGATAAAAACCATATGATTATCTCAACAGATGCAGAAAAAGCCTTTGACAAAATTCAGCGCCAATTTATGATTAAAACTCTGCAAAAAATGGGCAAAGAAGGAACCTACCTCAACATAGCAAAGGTCATATATGATAAGCTTACAGCAAACATTATTCTCAATGTTGAAAAACTGAAAGCATTCCCCCTAAGATCAAGAAAAAAACAAGGGTGTCCAATTTCACCAGTATTATTCAACATAATTCTGGAAGTCCTAGCTACAGCAATCAAGAAGAAAAAGAAGTAAAAGGAATCCAGATAAGAAAAGAAGTAAAGTTCTCACTGTTTGCAGGTGGCATGATACTGTACATAGAAAACTCTAAAGGTGGTATCAGAAAATTACTAGAGCTAATCAGTGAATTTAGCAAAGCTGCAGGATACAAAATCAATACAGAGAAATAAAATCAAAAAGAGAAATTAAGGAATCGATCCCATTCACCATTGCAACAAAAAGAATTAAATATCTAGGAATAAACTCACCTAAGGAGAGAAAAGAAAATTATAAGACACTGATGAAAGAAATCAAAGATGACATAAACAGATGGAGAGATATTCCATGTTCCTGGGTAAGAAGAATCAATATTGTGAAAATGACTATACTACCAAACACAATCTACAGATTCAATGTAATCCCTATCAAATTACCAATGGCATTTTTCATAGAACTAGAACAAAAAAATTCACAATTCATATGGAAATATAAAGACCCCAAATAACCAAAGCAGTCTTGAGAAAGAAGAAAGGGACTGGAGGAATCAACCTCCTGACTTCAAATTATACTACAAAGCTACAGTCATCAAGACAGTATGGTATTGGCACAAAAACAGAAATATAGACCAATGGAACAAGATAGAAAGCCCAGAAATAAATCCATGCACCTAAAGTAACCTTATTTTTGACAAAGGAGGGAAGAATATACAATGGGGCAAGAACAGCCTCTTCAATAAATGGCGCTGGGAAAACTGGACAGCTACATGTAAAAGAATGAAATTAGAACACTTCCTAACACTATACACAAAGATAAACTCAAAATGAATTAAATACCTAAATTTAAGACTAGGAACCATAAAACTCTTAGAGGAAAACATAGGCAGAACATTCAATGACATAAATCAAAGCAAGATCCTCTATGACCCACCTCCTAGAGTAATGGACATAAAAACAGAAGTAAAGAAGTGGGACCTGATTAAACTTAAAATATTTTGTGCAGCAAAGGAAACTACAAGCAAGGTGAAAAGACAACTCTCAGAATGGGAAAAATAATAGCAAATGAAACATTAACAAAGGATTGATTTCCAAAATATATAAACAGTTCATACAACTTAATACCAGAAAAAAAACAACAACCCAATCAAAATGTGGAGAAAAGACCTAACCTAAACAGACATTTCTCCAAAGAAGACAAACAGATGGCTAACAAGCACATAAAAAGATGCTCAACGTTGCTCATTCTTAAAGAAATGCAAATCAAAAGCACAATGAGATATCACCTCACACCAGTCAGAATGGCCATCATCAAAAAGTCGACAAACAATAAATGCTGGAGAGGGTGTGGAGAAAAGGGAATGTTCTTGCACTATTGGTGGGAATGCAAATTGATACAGCCACTATGGGAGACAGTATGGAGATTCCTTAAAAAACTAGGAATAAAACCACCCTATGACCCAGCAATCCCATGCCAAGGAGTATACCCTGAGGAAACCTAAATTGAAAAAGTCACATGTATCCCATTGCTCATTGCAGCACTATTTACAATAGCTAGAGCATGGAAGCAACCTAGATGTCCACTGCTAGATGAATGGAAAAGGAAGTTGTATATACACCATGGAATATTACCGAGCCATAAAAAGGAATGGATTTGAGTCCATTCTAATGAGGTGGATGAATCTAGAATCTATTAGACAGAGTGAAGTAAGTCAGAGAAAGAGATAAATATCATATTCTAACACATATAGACAGACTCTAGAAAAGTGGTACTGAAGAATTTATTTACAGGGCAGCAGTAGAGAAACAGACATGGAGAACTGACTTATGGACACGGGGCAAGGGGAGAAGAGGGCGAGATGTATGGACAGAGTAAAATGGAAACTTACATTACCATATGCAAAATAGATAGGCAACAGGAATTTGCTGTATGGCTCAGGAATCTCAAACAGGGGCTCTGTATCAACTACAGGGGTGGGATGGGGAGGAAGATGGGAGGGAGGTTTAAAAGGGAGAGGATATATGTATACCTATGAATGATTCACGTTGAGGTTTGACAGAAAACAATAAAATTCTGTTAAGCAATTATCTTCAGTTAAAAAATAGATTTAAAAAAAGTAAGGAAGTATTGTTACATGTTAGCATAAGAAGGAACCACAAAAACATTATACCAAGTGAAACAGCCAGTCAGAAAGGCCATATCTTTTACAATACATTTATATGAAATGTCCAGAAAAGTTAAATTTATAGAGACAGAAAGTAGATTAGTGGTTGCTTTGGGCTATGGGTAGGAATGGGGAGTGTCTAAATGGATATGAGTTTGAGGGAGATGAAAATGTTTTAAAATGAGGTTATGCTGGAGCCTATTATATAGAGTGAAATTAGTCAGAAAGAAAAGCACCAATACAGTATGCTAACACATATACATGGAATTTAGAAAGATGGTAACGATGACCCTATATGCGAGACAGCAAAAAAGAGACAGATATATAGAACAGTCTTTTGGACTCTGTGGGAGAAGGCAAGGGTGGGATGATTTGAGAGAATAACATTGAAACATATATATTATCATATGTGAAACAGATCGCCAGTCCAGGTTCGATGCATGAGACAGAGTGCTCAGGGCTGGTGCACTGGGATGACCCTGAGGGATGGGATGGGGAGGAAGGGGGGAAGGGGGTTCAGGATGGGAAACACATGTACACCCATGGCTGATTTATGTCAATGTATGGCAAAAACCACCATAATATTGTAAAGTAATTAGCCTCCAATTAAAATAAATAATTAAAAAACAACAAAACAAAAAATAAAATAAAATGAAGTTATGGATGGTTACACAATTCTGTGAATAAACTAAGAACTTGCTGAATTACAATAGCTGACTTTATGGTATATAAATTACACTGTCACAAAGTTATTAATAAAAAATTAATTTGAAAAATAAATAGTTCTAACTTTGGGCCTCAGCTTAGAGGCTGTAATTTCCAGAAAAATACTGGCCTGTGTCCCATTGCTCTGCAGCCTTGGCCAGGTTACCCAAATTTGTCTCACCTCTTAGCCTAAAAAGGAACAGTGGGCTCCAGAGATGACTGTTCTGAAGTCCTAAAGTGGGGAGAGGCAAGGGAATGAATTCTCTCCAAGAGCCTCTAGGAGGAATACAGCCTTGCTGACACATTGATTTTAGGACTTCTGATCTCTAGAACTATAAGATAATATATTGGTGCTGTTTTAAGCCACCAAATTTGTGGTAATTTGTTATGGTAGCATTAGAAAACTAATGTAGTGTTTAAAAAATGAATTCTTACAATGCAAGAAGTATCTTCAGAAAGATTTAAAATTTAGCCTTTAGGCCTTACTCATCAGCAAATTTTATTTCTATAAATACAGAGGAAAGCCTTATTAAAAACTGTTAGGGAGACTTCCCTGGAAGTCCAGCAGTTAAGACTTAGCCTTGCAAGGCAGGAGGCGCAGGTTTGATCCCTGGTCAGAGAACTAAGATCCCACATACCTTGCAGCCAAAACACCAAAACAGAAATGAGAAGCAATGTTGTAACCAATTCAATAAAGACTTTAAAAATGGTCCACATTTAAAAAAATCTTTAAGAAGGAAAAAGACTGTTAGGAAAAAGCACCTCTGTTGGAGATTCCCAGGTGGTGCTAGTGATAAAGAACCTGCCTGCCAGTGCAGAAGACATACGCGACGAGGTCAGGAAGATCCACTGGAGGAGGGCACAGCAACCCACTCCAGTATTACTGCCTGGAGAATCCTATGCACAGAGGACAGAGGTGGGTTACAGTCCATAGGGTCACAAAGAGTCGGACATTACTGAGGCGACGTAGCACGCACACGAGATGCTTCTATCGTCTTCCCATGCTGGGTGCCAGAATCTTGACTGTGGTTGTCAATTTGGAGTACAGCTGATTCAGACACTATACAAAGTCTTACATAAAGTGGTCCTTCAATTTGTGACATTAAAATGATAACAAGGATTAAGACTGATTTAGTTACACTAAAGCATCAGAACCCCAATCAGTTTACTTCACAATTAACTTAAAGAGGGGAGGGATAAATGGGGACATTGAGGTTGACAAATATACACTACTATATGTAAAATGGATAACCCACTGTATAGCACAGGGAACGGTACTCGATCCTCCGCAATGAAGAATCTAAGAGTGGATATACGTATATGTATGTCTGACTCACTGTACTGTATACCTGAAACTAACACGGCATTGTAAAAACTATATTCCAGTAAAAATAACAAAGAAATTAACTTAGACAACAAATAATATATCGGCTTTGTTCCAGTTAGCTCCCCACTCGTTATTAGAAGTCTAGTATACTTTAATCCTGCTGTCTTTGGTTTCAGTTTCCCCCTACAGGATGATAACATTCTCTCTGCCCTCAGCCTGACTATAATGCATCTGCAGATCCACTCACCTACTTCACATTTCCTCTACGTTGGCTCAGATGTTCCAAATCCCACATGGGCAAAATAATCAATCAGCTCTACCCCACCCTACTTCCGACCTCATGCTCTGTCATCCTTTATTCCCTGATTTATGAGGCTGTCAGGGAAACCAGAACACCATTTTATATGCTTGTTAATTTTTTTAATTCCTAAATATTCCTTACATCTGCCCTCTCCTCCCTGCTACAACCATGGTCCAGCTCTAAGACCTCAGCCTCTCTCTCCAGGATCACTCTCACAGCTCCCTCATTCATCTACCTCGAGGTATGTAAAGGTCAAGTCATTCCAAACAGACCACAGAAAAAATATTCTAACATACACATCTAATCACTCTCTGTGACCCCTATAGACTGTAGCCTGCCAGGCTCCACTGTCCACAGGATTCTCCAGGCAAGAATACTGGAGTGGGTAGCCATTTCCTTTTGCAAGGGATCTTACTGATCCAAACCTGGGTCTCCTGCATTGCACAGAAATTCTTTACCATCTGAACCGCCAGGAAAGTCCAATCATTTACCACTGCTATGTGAAACCCATCCTTATTCTGCCTCACCAGCTTTAACTGAAGGCCAACTCTTCAGTTTCCTGCTAGAGTTATACATGTGATAGCTTCCCCCCAGTACCCACTGCAACACCTTAGAACAGTTCCCAGTTTCCACTTCGAAATCTATGGGCTTCTGGAGAACCTGGCTTCTGCCCTTCCTGGTATCTAGTATCTGGAATGGAATATGTGCCTTCATACAGATATGCTATCTAAGAATGTGCACATGACCTCTGCTGGTCCAATCAGAGTGGATCTAGGACTGGAGTCGGAATTTCTTGCACAGAGTCTCTGGACAATAGGGTAGATGCACCAGAGGGCTGGGATGCTAGATGCCAGTGTAATGTCAGGAAGAAGGAAACCCACTGAGGGCAAATATGGCCTCTGCAGCAGCAGCAGCAGCAGCAGCAGCAGCAGCAGCACATATTTGTCCTGGGATAAAACCATGAGCTTCTGCATGATATCATGTCTGAGGGCTATGTTACCTTGAAAATGTTTCCATTTTATGGGTAAATTTCTGTCATTATTTAAAGTATTTAAATTGAGATTTATATAAATGGGTAGACACCCTGTGTTCATGAACTGGAAGACTAAATATTCTTAAGATATCAATTCTTCCCAATCCCAGCAAGCTATTTTGTGGACATCAACAAACTAATTCCAAAGTTTGTGCAAAAAAGGCAAAAACTAAAAATAATCAACAAAATACTGAAAAAGAAGGAAGCTGGAAGACTGACACACCAGACTGCAAGACTTTTTATAAACTATGGCAATCAAGACAGTGTGGTATAGGATAAGAACAAAAACAGATATACAGATTAATGGAACAGAAGAATCCAGAAACAGGTCTACCCAATATAGACAACTTACCTTAGATAAAGGAAAAAAAAATAAATTCCAAGGAGAAAAAAAAATAATCTTTTCCACAAACCATGCTGGAACAATTGAACTTCCATATGCAAAAAAAAAAAAAAGTCTAGACACAGACGTTACACTGGTCACAAAAATTAAATTTTGTTAAGATTATTGTAAAGAAAAATAATTTTCCTCTACTCACACTCAGAACACTTCATCAGGCAGATGGGTTTCCCACACCAAGCAATTCTCCAACACCTGCTGGGTGGCCCACAATTCAATTAATACTGACATTAGCCAGATTCAGCACATGAGGTGGCTAGCACCCACTCCAGATGCTGGCTTCAAGTCCAAGATGTCACCTGTGCTTCTGACCAACTGGCTGTAAACCAGAGTTTCCAAAACCCCCTCCTAAGGTTTCAATCATTTGAGTTTCCATGACCCACTCCTGAGGTATCATAATTTTCTAGAACAGCTCAGAGAACTAGAGGAAACACTTAGGTTTACAGGTTTCAGTTCAGTTCAGTTCAGTCACTCAGTCGTGTCCGACTCTTTGCGACCCCATGAATCGCAGCACACCAGGCCTCCCTGTCCATCACCAACTCCTGGAGTTCACTGACTCGCGTCCATTGAGTCAGTGATGCCATCCAGCCATCTGTCGTCCCCTTCTCCTCCTGCCCCCAATCCCTCCCAGCATCAGAGTCTTTTCCAATGAGTCAACTCTTCGCATGAAGTGGCCAAAGTACTGGAGTTTCAGTTTTAGCATCATTTCTTCCAAAGAAATCCCAGGGCTGATCTCCTTCAGAATGGACTGGTTGGATCTCCTTGCAGTCCAAGGGACTCTCAAGAGTCTTCTCCAACACCACAGTTCAAAAGCATCAATTCTTCGGCGCTCAGCCTTCTTCACAGTCCAACTCTCACATCCTTACATGACCACAGGAAAAACCATAGCCTTGACTAGACGGAACCCTTAGTCGGCAAAGCAATGTCTCTGCTTTTGAATATGCTATCTAGGTTGGTCATAACTTTTCTTCCAAGGAGTAAGCGTCTTTTAATTTCATGGCTGCAGTCACCATCTGCAGTGATTTTGGAGCCCAAAAAATAAAGTCTGACACTGTTTCCACTGTTTCCCCATCTATTTCCCATGAAGTGATGGGTCTACAGGTTTATTACATAGTAAAAGACCCAGGTGAACAGCCAGATGATGATATATGTGGGGCAAGGTCCAGAAGGGTCTTGAACAAAGGAGCTTCTTTCCCGCTGGAGTCAGGTTGCACCACCCTCCAGGCATCTGGATATATTCACTGACCTGGGAGCTCTTCAAGACTCATTCTTTGGAGATTCGTTGGAGACCTTATCATGTAGGCATGATACATCCACTTCATTTCTAACCCCTCCCCTCTTGTCTCCAAGAACTGCGGAGTGGGGCTGCAAGTTCAAGCTTCTAATCTCAGCTTATTCTTTTCGGTGACCAGCCTCCCCACCCAGAAGTCCACCAAGAGTTCTCTCATTAGAATAAAAGATGTTCTTACCATCCAAGAGGGCTTCCTGGTAGCTCCACCAGTAAAGAATTCTCTTGCAATGCAGGAGAATTCCAGTTCGATTCCTGAAATTACAAAAGTCTCAGGAATTCTGTGCCAGAAATTGGGTGTGTGTGTGTGTGTTTACTGCAGCATTATTTATGATAGTCAAAATATGGAAACAACTTAAGTATCCATCAGTGGATAAATGGATAAAGAAACTGCGGTATATTTACAATGGAATATTACTCACTCATAGAAAGTAATGAAACATGAATGGACCTCAGGGGCATTATACTAAGTAAAATAAGTCAGAGAAAGACAAATACCATATGACCTCACTAACATGTGAAATCTAAAAAGAAAAAGGGTCATAGATAGAGGGAATAGATTGGTGTTTGCCAGAGGTGTGGAGGATGGGAGAAATGAGTAAACTGTTTTTATGGTTTTTTTCCTGAGTTTAAATACATTGAATTAAAACATTTCTAAACTTCTACTCTGTGAAGACTGTTAAAAGAATCAAAAGACATGCCACAACTGAAAAATATTTGCAAATATGTTAAAGGATTTTCATTTAAAAATACAAAGAACACTGAAAACTCAGCAATAACAAAACAGACAACCCACCAGAAAAGAGAAAAAAAAAAAAGGGCAAAAGATCTGAACAGATGCCTCACCAAGGAAGATGGCAAATAAGCATTTGCAAAGATGCTCATCTTCATTTGTCATAGGGAAGTTCATGACACAACAGTGAGATACCACACACATCTCTCAGGATGGCTAGAATCCAGAACACTGGCACACCAAATGCTGGTGAACATGCAACACAACAGGCACCATCACTCGTGCTGGCTGGGGGTGCAAATGGCACAGGCTCTTTAGCAAAACTCTTGGCTATCTCTTCCAAAGCTAAACATAGTCTTACCATACCATACAATTCAGCAATCTTATCTTTTTTTAATCTGTAACATTTATTTAGGCAAAAAAAAATCCCCAAAACAAAAAATCTGTACACACAGCATTAATACCTAAGTGATGTCTTGATTTAAAATACAGCTCGATTCATGTACAGGACACTTCCATTCATCTAGTCACAGTGAGAACAGAGCCTTCAGTCCAGATAATTGAGAGTTTTTGAAATGCATACATATTACACTTTCCAACGAATTTTTTTATATCCTTTGAAAGAAGTTAAACTCTTCCACCAAAATTTAAGCAAAAGATCGTTTTTTATACATTCACAAGTCAGCGAGAACTAGACAAGTGGGAATTCTATAAAAGTCAGGAATTTCAAATTTTTATTCTTACAGATTATCTGAGAGTATGAATCTTGACATAACATTCTCCCATTTTTAAATGACCTCAAGAATATTCTGAGTTTATAAAAGGATGTCTCAGCTTTCATTAGCTAAGTAGCTTCCTGCCTCTAAGTTGATTAAAATAAGCTTTAAAAAGCCAATTTGAACAATGTTCCAAAATAAATTCAAAATTAAGCATGTATTATTAATGAACTACATTTATGATTTCTCATCATCTGATAAATTTGGATTTTAAAAATATCCTTAATAGCTATTCTGTCTAGGTATGAAGTTAGGATGTGCTCTCCGAAAGAGCTGTGCTACATCCAGAGAAATGAGAAAAAGCATTGATTTTCCTGTCATTTAAAAAAAAAAAGGTGGGGGTAGGAAAATAGGCAGAAAAAGCCCTTTCTCAGGTTAACATAGAGTGTCTTAGGTTAAGATTTGGAAACCAAAGAATGCACAATTAGGAATAGACATGTCATGCAAAAGCTATAAAATACTAAAAAATATATAACAATTAGTCATTCAAAGCACACTCAGCAAAATTTCCTATCATACTGCTAGTTTCATCACTGAATGAAGTCTGGATCTGCTTTATTACTTAAATAAACAGTTCCTGAATCAACACAAAAAAATGAAAAAATGTGTCAACATAAACCAATTGGTAAAGTTTAAACATCCAATATCCACACAACCATTTGAAACTGCTGCAGTGGACTTGAGAGGGAAACCGTAAGTTTGCAAACCTCTCCGTAAGCTGCAGCAATCTTATTTATCCGGTTTATTTGAAAACGTATATTCACTTAAAACCCTGCAAACAAGAAAAAACAAACAAAAATCCTGCAAACAACTGTCTATACCAATGTATAACTGTCTGAAACTGGAAGCAACCAAGAAGTCCTTCCACAGGTGCAGGGATAAACAGACTGGGATGCATCCAGACACCAGAATGCCGTTCAGGGTAAAAAAGAAGCTGCAAGAAGATACAGTGGGAGCTTCCGTGGTGGCTCAGCGGTAAAGAATCTCCCTGCCAATGCAGGGGACATGGGTTTGATCCTTGGTCTGGGAAGATTCCACATATCAAAGGACGACTAAGCCCACATGCCACAGCTACTGAGCCAGGGTTCTGGAGCCCGCGAGCCCTGACGAGAGAGACCACTGCAATGAGAAGACTGTGTGCCAAAACCAGAGAGCAGCCTCTGCTCACCGCAGCTGAAGCAGGCCCGTGCGGAGCAATGAAGACTCAGCACAGCCAAAAATAAAATAAAATTTAAAAAGACACGGATGAAGGACTCTTTTTTTAATATTAATTTATTAATTTTAATTGGAGGCTAATTACTTTACAATATTGTATCAGTTTTCATCAACAGATGAAATATTGATATTTACAATATTTACAATATTGTATCAGATTCATCAACATGAATCCGCCACAGGTATACACGTGTTCCCCATCCTGAACCCCCCTCCCTCCTCCCTCCCTGGACCATCCCTCTGGGTCATCTCAGTGCACCAGCCCCAAGCATCCAGTATCATGCATCGAACCTGGACTAGTGATTTGTTTCATATATGATATTATACATGTTTCAATGCCATTCTCCCAAATCATCCCACCCTCTCTCTCTCCCGCAGAGTCTAAAAGACTGTTCTATACATCTGTGTCTCTTTTGCAAGTGACTATTACTGGGCGAAAGAAGCCAGTGTGGAAAAGCTATATTGCTTAGTCCAAATATAGGCCCTTCTGGAAAATACAAAACTATGAACAATAAAATGATCAGTGGTTGTCAAGCATTCTGGGAAGGGAGAAGTAAAGAAACAGGAGGGGAACAGGGAGTTTTCAGGGGGCAAATGGGTTTTTTCTCACTATAAGTCAAAACCCATAACCTGCCTGTACTTTATATTCTAGGACTAGTGTCATCTATGAGCACTTTATACTGTGTTCATTCATAATTCATTCATCATTTCCTCAAGAAGTGATTATCAAGCGTGATTTAATACATATAGTATGTTCTGGGGCAAAATATTCTGTGTGTATTTGCACTTATTGCATCCCTTACTGGAATTTCTCCATTAGTTCCCTAGTATTTGCCTGTTTAACATTCTAAGCTCGCCCCAGTTATGAAGTGCTCTGAAAACACATGCACAGTGCCTCTCCCCACCTGGAGTTAGTTCATCCTCTTGTCTGTCTCATGTGAGCTTCTTCTATACTCGAATGCTTCACCATATGGACCAGTATTGGACTACATCTCTTCTCTAAGCTCTTAAAGGTGGGGAGCATTGTTATTTAAATGACTTTATAAATTGTAACCACCAGTCGGTGCAAACCTTGAACACTCACTGTTCAAAGAAATAGACTTTTAATAACTCTTTTGTGTGGGCCCATAAAACATATAAAATAAAAACAATGCAGGTTTTTAGTAAGGTTCAGATATCTTTACACAGAAAGAAGAAACATTAGTGTATCTTTAAAGTCAAAACCACGCAGAATGCAATTAAATGATCAACACCGATAGGCTACAGACTTCTGGGAGAGACTCAGGAGTTAGATGATGAGTGGATTTGGATTCAGGGATGTGGGTGTGAAGACTGTGGACCAGAATGTAGCATCCCCAGCAAATCCTCCATTAACAAAGATGGTTAACTTTCATTTATTTTTCTAATGAATTAATAGATTATGCAATTTAGAGCTGTTTAGATTCACAGCAAAATTGGGCAGCAGTACAGAGTTTCCTCATGTACTCCTTGTCTGCATACGGGCCTCTTCCCCTACAGTGGGCATCCTGCTCCCCGTTAGAGTGGAGGGCACTGCCCTGCACGGCAAGGTATGCCTGTCTTTCCTAGAGGGTAAACATCTTCCTAGTTTTAGAAAGGTTCTAAATGTTGAGGAAAACTGAAATCATAACAATAATACTATTGTGTTAAAGAACATGTATGAACTTCTTATATATTTTTAATGTACAAAATATTTGGCCTATTGGAACTTCAGCTTTATAACTAAAATGTCAGATCAAGCAGTTGATTTAGATTTGTGATTTAAAGTTGAAATCTTCCTGAATTGGAACATTTATGTGACTTTTATTAAACTTTACTGTATTTACACATTCAATTTATTACATTTATAAGTTATACAATACTTGCTGCTGCTGCTAAGTCACTTCAGTCGTGTCCGACTCTGTGTGACCGCATAGACAGCAGCCCACCAGGCTCCCCAGTCCCTGGGATTCTAGGTAGGTTTTATTTATACTTACGAAGGAACTGGGCTGCATTAAATTTGCAATGCAGTCTAAAGATATAAAATGTGTCAACAGTCCAGACTTAGCAGTAATAAGGGCCCCCCTGCAAGTGACAGTTAATAATCGCTCAAAAATATGGGCCTTAAAACTTTGGGAAAAACTAGGGCTTTATATCTGTGACTTATTTAAAAATCTCAATAGACTTTTTTGGAATAGATGCAGTTTCCTCTGAGGAAAACAAAATAACCTTTAATATCTAACTTTTCCAGAGCAAATCAACCCTTCCTTTAATCTTTGAAACTTCTATAATTGTATAAAAATACACATTTTCCCCTGGATTTCTCTCTTTGCTATCATGCAGTGAAATTTCAGAACACAAGGAAAATGTCTCATTTATATCCAACTCTGTAATGTCTGGCATAAGCTTTTGGCACACAGTACGTGCTCAATAAATACTGAACATAATGCGAAGGTTCTGGAAAAGACTGCAGAGCATGACTTAATATCTCCAACGTACATTTATTCATTGCCAAGATACTAGCACCAAGCAATACAAGTGTATCCCAGGTGACTTGAAACATGATTAACATTTTGGGCAAATCTCAGAGTGAAAAAAACTGTGTAACAGTTCATCTCTCTTCCCATCCATTTCTGTGTCAGTTAAATTCCACAGGAATTGCTGTGGATTCTTTAACTTTGCTTCTTATCCTTGAGTAGCTCTGACGCTTCAGAATTTGTTGGTTATGTCAGGATCTCAATCTAAACACTGACTTTGCCATAGTGAAAAGAACTTGGAACGAAGGAACCCATGCTCAAGTACTGATCCTGCCACAGGCCAAAAACAACAGAGCAGCTGTGTAGCCTGGGGTGTTGCTTACCCTCTCTGAGTATCACTTTCCTTGTCAGTAAAAGAAAACGCCATCAGTATTTGCCTCACAGAGATTCTGTGCTTACAGAATGCCATCATAAGGTATACATTTGGGGCAACTATACAAATGACACATGGTCACAGAAACCACTTCTCTCTCTGTCTAGACATTGCTTTCCAGATCCTTCCTACTCAAAGTGTGTCTGTGGCCCAGTACCTGGGAACTTGTTGGCTGTGCAGAATCGCAGTCTCACCCCCTAGGACCTCCTGAATCAGAAGCTGCATGGAAATAAAGTCCCAGATGACTGCATGTTACAATGTGAGCAACACTGTCCACACAGAACTGAAGGGACACGTGCGCTCATTTCTTATTGCTGCTGTAATAAATCACCACTAATTGAGTGCCCGAAACAACAAAAGTGCGTAATCTTCCACTCCTGGAGGCAGAAGTCCTAGACTCAAGGTGCGGTCAGCTCTGATTCCTTCTCAGGCTCCAGGGGAGGTCTGTCTCCTTGACTTTTCCGTTTCTGGAGGCACCTGCATCCTTAGCTCCTTCCTGGCCTCTCCCTGCATCACTCTGACCACTTCTTCTGGCTTCAGTCTTCTTCTCTGCCTCTGACTCCCCTGCCTTTCACTTTGTGGTGACAGTAGACCACCTGGAGAATCCAGGACACCCATCCCATCTTGTCTTCAAACTTTAATCACTTATGCAAAAGCACTTCTCGTCATATAAACTCACACATTCACAGGGGGGATTAGGACATCGCCATCTCTGAGGGGCCACTATTCTGTCTGTGAAAGTGAAAGTGAAGTCGCTCAGTCGTGTCTGACTCTTTGTGACCCCCATGGACTGTAGCCTACCAGGCTCCACCTTCCATGGGATTCTCCAGGCAAGAGTACTGGAGTGGGTTGCCATTTCCTTCTCCAGGGGATCTTCCCGACCCAGGGATCGAACTCTGATCTCCTGCATTCCAGGCAGACGCTTTAACCTCTGAGCCACCAGGGAAGCCCATGTGATTAAGCTTTGCTCATTTTATCGGCAATCAATTTCAAAGAGTGGCAACTGAATAACATGCCCTCAGTTTGTTAATCCAATCATTTGCATTCTTAGTATTTCAGGGCTTAAACTCTGCCCGGAAACTTCCACTCCTACCCCCAAACTCCACTCTCTTCCATGTGCCCATCTACCACTTCACTCAGAGAAATGATAGTCCAGCAGACATTTTCGATGATAAATGATTCTATGATAAATTAGCATATATCTTACAAGGAATGCAGAGAATTAGGTAGAATTGCTATAATAAAACTTCTTTCATCCCTTTTCCTTATTATATGAACAGGGTGTTTGGTTAATTGTTTTTAATTTGCATTATAAAAATAAAATATGGGTAGAATTGACACTAAAGCTTCTTATTTTATTAATATGCAATATTTATCCACAGATATATGAATTAAATTTTAGAAGCTCTACTCATCACATTAGGAGATATATTTCAACAATATGCTACTTTTCATGTTAAGTTGTTATCAAAATTATAAAACATTATGCTATTTTATCAACTATGTGCTAAATAATTATATCTAAATTGAGGATGGATATTTTATCACAGGGCTCCCCAGGTGGTGCTGGTGGTAAAGAACATGCCTGTCAGTGGAGGAGAGGTAAGAGAAGCTGGTTCAGTCCCTAGGTCGGGCAGATCCACTGGAGGAGGGCATGGCAACTCACTCCATTATTCTTGCCTGGAGAATCCCAGGGACAGAGGAGCCTGGCGGGCTGCAGTCCATAGGGTCGCACAGAGTCAGACACAAATAAAGCGACTTAGCAGGCACACCTTTTATCACATCCATATTTTTGTTGCAGCCAAGTATGGTAGGTTGATTAACAGAATAGAGTATAACATTCAGTCATGGAAATTAAAAGGATATGAGTGTTCAAGCAATGGGCTTACATTTTGAAACTGCTGCTGCTGCTGCTAAGTCACTTCAGTCGTGTCCAACTCTGTGCGACCCCATAGACGGCAGCCCACGAGGCTCCCCCATCCCTGGAACACTGGAGTGGAGTGCCATTGCCTTCTCCTTGAAACTGCTAAACTATTAAAAAGAGAAATTGTTCATTTTTTTTTATCCTGTTTACCTTCTCACTGTGCTATGGCGAGTATTACATTGTTAAGGTATTTTGATTTTGTTGACTGTATTTAAAAGATACAGTGTATTTTTAACATGCTAAAAATTACATCCTTTGTAGCTATTTATACTTTAAAAGAAAACATTTGGATGTCAAATTTAAAACGTGTGAATAACACACATATTTTCAAACACGTTTTAGGGTAACTGAACAAAACAGTTTGAAGACTCATGAGCTAAAACACTGATTTTCAAACTTAAGCACACATCAGAATCACCTAGAAGGTGGGTAAAACGCACGCGCATTGCTGGTCTCCTCCGCTTCACCCAGTCAGTCTGGAGCAGCTTGGATGTGGGACATTTGCATCTTTCATCAGTTCCCAGGTGGTGCGGACTGTGCTGGACCCACCCTGAGAACTGCAGTCCTGCTCTAGAATACTTATTAGCCTATATGCAATTGACGGAACTGGGACCATCCTCCGGCTCGTCCTTCTCCCACAGCCTCCAGATCTCCACCACCCCTCCTCAGCCCCGCCCAGCCCCGCACAGCCCCGCCCCCACCTGCATCCCTCCCACCATCTCTCCGCGGCATAGCAAGAAGGACCTTCCTGGCCACAGTCACCGGCTTGCTCAGAACCTCCCCCTACGCTCCGTTACCCTGAAGGTGCAAGACCAAATTTCCTCCTTTGTCTCTTGGTCTTAGCTCGTTTTTAGAGCTTCATCTCCCATCTCCAGTCCTCACCACCACTGTAAACTCCGAGTCTTCTGAGGTATTTCCTGTTCCTTGAATGTGCTCTGCTTTGTCTCACCTCTGGGATGTGCAACTTAAACTCTTCTGCTTCCGCCAACCCTTCTTCACTGTGCTGAGCCCTACTCACCTCCAGATTACTTGTCAGAAATCGCTTCATCCAGGGCTCATCCTGAACTCTTTAAAAACAACTCAAACCCCACCGAATGTGCCCTCGTGACTCACTCTGGCTTCAAGGGTCGCCCATCACATGCGATGCTACGTGCCTGTTCGCTAGCCTCTCTCCCTCTGGATTCCCGTTCTCTCAGGGCGGGACCTTGCCTTGTTTACCACTGTATCTCTAGTTACAATGCCTGGAGCACCACAGGTGTCTGGAAGATGTTTGTTGAATGAATTCATGTTCCTCCTATCCAAGTGGCACCAATGCTGAAATGACAAGCAGAGAGAATATAGTTGATGGTCTCTGCCTCTAGCCATTCCAGAGAAGACTATGGCAGGAAGACAAACATACAGAGAAAGAGAATATTGTTTGGTTAGCTGTGAGAGTAAGTGCAACTGAAGTTTAGAGAGAAGGGTGATTGTGCTTGATGGATTGTTTGGAGGAGACCAAATGAAGACCTTGAATCTCCACATTTTCTCTTCATGACTTTTCTAGTTGAGGACAAAGGGCATTTTGTGAGCCTTTGAGCATGGCAGTGAGCTATTTATTTAGAATCGATCTTTGCCAAGACTGGCAGCTACCATATGAAGAGAGGCTTGGCAACTTGCCCTGTGAACTTACTGCAGTGAATTCAAAGTGTATAATTTCTGTTGATTATTTTTATTTTGGCATCAGTTCATATCTCATCCCAGGGAATGTAGACAGATACCAACTGCCAGTTTTGCAGTTTTATTGCAGCAAGGAGGTGATAAATAGTTACTAAAGCTAGTTTAGTAAATTGCTCTGGTTGAAAAAGACATAATAATAGTGTTTTCTTTCCGAGATATTTAAAGGCATGGGTTTTCACTCAATTCAAGTCTTATATACTATACAGAGTGAAACTACTCAGATTCAAAGAATCCTGCATCCTATGATAAAGGCAATTTTAAAAATCCCTTTAAATAAACATTAAATTTTAACAAGCAATAAACATTTTAACAAATATTCTAAACGTTGAGTGGGCATTTTTATTAAATTCAAATTTTCTGATACTAATGGTTATTAAAATAGCATGCAGTAAAGATGTAAGTTCCACCTGTGTGATAAGCAATTTTGGTGCTGATTTGACTGGTCCATCTGACCATCGGGGAATAGAATTACTCCTGCCCTTGTGTTTGCATGTCTTACAAATAAATATTACATATGTTTAACATATATTGTTGAAGCTTCCCTGATGAATTCTATAAAGTACCCATAAAAAAACATTAAGGCTCCAAAGAAAATCTTTCAGGGAGAAAAGTGAATTGCTGCAAACAGGCCAGGAACGACTGTGTGACATGCAGACACAGGAGCAAGGATGCTTGCAGACTAGGAAGCCCTTCTGGAGAAATGATCTTAGGGAGTGTGGAAAGGTTTATGAATGTTCGTGGGAGGCAGTTCTGAACATAAAGAGCAATAAAAAACAAGCGGCGAATTTTGTGGAGTGGGCGAGGGAAACAAAGCCTGCAGTCAGAAGATAGGCTTGGGCAGAGTAGTGCATGAGCTGCGTGTAGGAGGCTGGGGGGTCAGAAATGCACACAGATGCCAAGTGAGTTGGGCCTGTGTGAAGATAGGAAGGCTCAGAAAAGGGAGACGATACGAGTGTAGCAAACCAGGGCAGAAGTGTTGGAGCAGGTAATTTGTGGCTGGAGAGGAGGGGGCAAAGGCAAATAGTGTGGATGAGCTAGAGAACTTGTCATGATACTTATGATGCACAGAAATGAAGTGTATACGTTGAGTTTGTAAGATCAATTATGTATTCTTTTTAGGGAAGTAGTTATAGGGATTCAAGAAGGGCAATCAACTCATTTTTAATGCTGAAGGCAAACCACAAAATTCACAAATGAGAAACTCAAGGATGAGTTTTGAACACCATTGATAGATTGAATGAAACTGAGGGTGTTACTAAAGACCCACATTAAGCCATATCAAAGGGAAAGAGAATTTTCATAATGATGCATAGGGGAAGTGTGGTTTCGTATACCAAACAATAACTTTGGAGTATGTAAAATTTATTAATTGGACTGATCTTGTTAAAATGATGAAAAGTGTGAATATCTGTGCAATACACATCTAGGCTTATAAAATACAGCCTAAGAATATTAAATATACCTTGGAAACAAAGTGAAAATAGAGCCCATTATACTTAACTGAAAGCATTTTCCTAATAAGAAAACACGTAAAGGAGCAGTCTTCACAGCCTCAACTCAAGGGTCATACACAGATATGAGAGGATTAGCAAAGAAATGAATATTAGCTTCTTCCATCAATTTGTTTGTTTCTGAGGCTTAAAATATTTAATGTTTTCATTTTTATACCATGCTTTTTAAGGAGATTAGTTTCAGAGCCTTAAGTATTGAAAAAATTGACTTAGAGCTAGTCTTTCCTGGAAAATCGTTTAATTTATAAAAGGAATATATATATATATGTATATATATATATTTTAAACAATGTTGCAAAAGCTTATATTCAGTTGACAGTACTTAACTGTCATTTTTAGGTTTCACGCTGTTGTTGTTCAGCTGCTAGGTCAACTCTTTGTAATCCCATGGACTGCACCATGCCAAGCTTCCCAGTCCTTCACTATCTCCCAGAGTTTGCTCACACTCATGTCCATTGAGTCAGTGATGCCATCCAACCATTTTATCCTCTGTTGACCTGTTTTCCTCCTGCTCTCAATCTTTCCCAGCATCAGGGTCTTTTCAAATGAATCATTTCTTTGCATCAGGTGGCCAAAGTATTAGAGTTTCATCTTCAGCATCAGTCCTTTCAATGAGTATTCAGGGTTGATTTCCCTTAGGATTGACTGGTTTGATCTCCTTGCTGTCCAAGGGACTTTTAAGAGTCTTCTCCCACACCACAGTTTGAAAGCATCAGTTATTTGGTGCTGAGCTTTCTTTATGGTCCAACTCTCACATGACTACTGGAAAAACCATCACTTTGTTATATGGGCCTTTGTCTGCAAAATTTACTGGAAATGTTTCCAAATGAGACAGACTTTAAAATTACAAATAGAGAGTAGCGTGAATTCTTGAAGCACTTTTGGGAGGGAGCTAAATATTTTAAATCCCGTTGGTTAGCTCTTCTCACAGCAGACCCAGATGCAGACCCAGGTAAACTCCTGGTGAATGACCTTGTTCAAAGTCACTGAATAAATCAGTTTCAGCCTTGGGGCTGGACTTCTAACTTCAGATTCCTGTGTGTAGCCTGTCGCCTGAGCTAAGTTGCCATTAACAGACTCATTAGATATTCTGGCTTTCAAATCTGGTTTAAAAATTCAATGTGATTAAACTATGAAAACAGATAGCACATAGAATTTTTATACTTTGAAGCATTGTGAAGTGAAGTGAAATGAAGTTGCTCAGTCGTGTCTGACTCCTTGCAATCCCATGGACTGTAGCCTACAAGGCTCCTCTGCCCATGGGATTTTCCAGGCAGTAGTACTGGAGTGGATTGCCATTTCCTTCTCCAAGTGGGAGCATTGTTTAATGCTGAATAAAAATGGAGATGCATCGGATCCAGACAAATCTAGCTTTAAAAACACTTTGGCCAACAAACAAACTGTTGAAAAACTTCGGTTTTCAGTTAGCTGCCAGCATTGAAAAATTAGAAGAATTAGAAAAATTTTGTGTAGCTAGCTTTCCAGCTTCTTTTTAAAATTTTAAATAACTGATGTAATTTATAGTATATGAATATAGACAACGGTATTTTATTATAAGGTGTTCTCAAGTGGCTCAATGGTAAAGAATTTGCCTGCAATTCAGGAGATGTGAGTTCCATCTCTGGGTCAGGAAGAGCCCCTGAAGAAGGAATGGCAACCCACTTCAGTCTTCTGCCTGGGAAATCCCATGGACAGAGGAACCTCTTGGACTACAGTTCATGGGGTCACAAAGAGTCAGACATAACTGAGCAGTTAAACAATGGCATTGTATTATAATCATCAAAGTTGCTAAGAGATTAGAACTTTATTTCAACCACTAAGAGGAAATGATAGTTATGTAAGGAGATAGAGGTCTAATTATCGCTACAATTACAGTCACACAACAGTGTAAAATGTATCAAACTGACATGTTGTCCACCTTAAATTTACACAGCGGGCTGCCCAGGTGGCTCACTGGTAAAGTGTCTGCCTGCCAATGCAGAAGGTGCAGGAGATGTGGGTTTGATCCCAGCGTCAGGAAGATCTCCTGGAACAGGAAATGGAAACCCACTCTAGTGCTCTGCCTGAAAAATTCCATGGCTATAGTCCATGGGCCTGCAAAGAGTCGGATATGGCTTAGCGACTAAGTTGCTGACAACAACATAGTTGATTTATAGTGTTTCAGGTGTGCAGCAAAGTGTTTCAGGTTTTATATATTTAAATCATATATACACAAACATCTATATTCTTTTTAATATTCTTTTCCATTGTAGGTTATGACAAGGTATTGAATACAGTTCCCTGGGCTGTACAGTAGGCCTTGTCATTTATTGACTTTATTTTTTGCCAAACTAAATTTTACTTAAAGCACAAGCACATTACTTTCTGCAAACAGATTCATGACAAGTGACTACACAGTGAGATCAGAAAGCCACTTAGTGCATGTTTAAGTCCACAGCACCTCCCAGGTGTTGAGGGAGGGGCCCCAGGCCCTTGGACACAGGTATGTGGGCTGGTTCTAGGGGGTAACAGTTCAGGTTGAAGTTTAATGCCTTAAATACTGGCTTCACTTGAGTACCACACAGAGGCAGCTCTTGATGTGATTAAAAATGTTGTTATACACTAAAAGGAAAGTTACAGATGGGTTTGGTGAATGACAAATTCTCACTACATAAACAGGCAGACTTGAGTTACTATATCGGTCATTCTAACATCTGTACAGAAATTCCTAGGAAGATGTGCTCCTCAAGCCTAATTGTACATTTTGGAAGTCGGGCCTTTGCAGTGCCTGTCACAGGAGTGTGCTTGAGGTGGCAGGACAACTCTTCTCTCCAGAAGAGTTGCCAGGGGCCCAGCAGCTTCATCCTTCAAGTGCCCCTTGGTGTACACTGAGTTCAGGGACTGTCTCAGGAAGGATGAGGGAAGAGGCGCTCCTCAGTAAATAAGGTCAAATACAGACTTGGGCTTTGGGCTCCATCCTGCAGTCCCACCCCTCCACCCTTAGCCCAAGCGAGTGACTGAGAGAAGGAACAGCAGCCGATGGGGTGGGGGTGGCTGTCCAACACCCCTGCTGGAGTCTGACCCAGTTGCTGGTGGTTGAGCTATCTGCTAAGGGCTGGCGTCCGGCTCCTTTGTGCAGAAGCACCAGTCCACAAGGCTAGGACAGCATGGGGCTCCCAGAACCCCTCCAGTGACAGGATCATGGGACAGCAGTAGGGAAGCACCTTAATGGCCCAGCCAACAAGGTCTTTTTTGAGATCAGGGGTCCCATGAAAGAGAAGCTCCAGTCCTCTGCCTTCAGTGTTTCTGGTGGGGCACCACACAGAAGAACTGAGCAATATGGAGTATGGAGAAGATGGACACAGACCTGCCTGGAAGGGTGGGCTCGGGGTGCAGGCTGCTCCAAACAAGGTGGCTTCCACTTCTTGTCTGGGAGGAAGAAGGCTGCGCCCCCACCCTTGTGAGGCAGCAGGGCCGTGAAGTCAAGTGTAGTTTCGACTTGAGCCCGGACAGCCTCACCCTGCATTTACCTGTGTGGACTGGTTCTTCTGCAGAGAGGAGATGCCAGCCCTGGTCAGAGCACTGAACTCTAGTCAGAGCCCGCAGCTCTGGAGACCTCAGCAGGGTGCAGGATGGCCGCCCCAACCCCACAGACTGCTGTTCCTTCTTCCTCAGTCACTCGCTTGGGCTGCAGGATGGAGTGTGTGCTGGGTGCTTAGTCCCGCAGTCATGTCTGACTCTTTGTGACCCCATGGACTGTAGCCTGCCAGGCTTCACTATCCATGGGGATTCTCCAAGCAAGAATACTGGAGTAGGTTGCCATGCCCTCCTCCAGGGGATCTTCCAACCCAGGGATCGAACACAGGTCTCCAGCATTGCAGGATTCTTTACTGTCTAAGCCACGAGAGTGAAACCCTAATATGTGACTTGAGCCACAAGTTTAACCATTTTTTGTCCCCTTGGGGGAAAAAAAAAAATACCGCAGAACCAAATCTTCAGTCCAGTTCAGTTCAGTTGCTCAGTCGTGTCTGACTCTCTGCGACCCCATGAACCGCAGCACGCCAGGCCTCCCTGTCCATCATCATCTCCCGGAGTTCACTCAAACTCACATGCATCAAGTCGGTGATGCCATCCAGCCATCTCATCCTCTGTCATCCCCTTTTCCTCCTGCCCCCAATCCCTCCCAGCATCAAAGTCTTTTCCAATGAATCAGCTCTTCGCATAAGGTGGCCAAAGTATTGGAGCTTCAGCTTCAGCATCAGTCCTTCCAATGAATATTCAGGGTTGATTTGTTGCTTTGATCTCCTTGCTGTCCAAGGGGCTCTCGAGAGTCTTCTCCATGTCTGAAAACCTCAAATATCCAAGATTAAGGCTCCAGTAGGTTAACCCCAGCAATCCAGCATGTGCAGTGTGATCTGCTGTTTATAGATGCTGTAAGATCCCAATTTCATTCCTATTCCCCAAAACCAAAAGTTCACACAAAATACAACAAACCACCCATGTTTAGCTTTTTTGATTTATTTTATTTGTATATGTTTTGAAAAGTAAACACACAGGGCCCGTGATTTATGTGGAAGCCTGAAAGCATGCAATTTCCCTGGTGGCTCAGATGGTAAAGAATCTGCCTGAGATGCAGGAGACCTGAGTTTGATCCCTGGGTTGGGAAGATCCCTGGAGAAGGGAATGGCTACCCACGTCAGTATTCTTGCCTGGAGAATCCCATGAACCAAGGCACCTGATGAGCTACAGTCCATGGGGTCGAAAAAAGAATTGGACACAACTGATTGGCTAACACTCTCACTTTCACTAAAAGCATGATGTTTCTGTTGAGTCACGGTTTTGGAAAGGCAGAGCTGTATCCAGACCACTGAGAGCACAGTAGTTCGTCCTGGGCACAGACAAGGGAGCTCTGCGTTGAGCTGGGCAGGTCCAGAGAGGCTTTTGCAGAGCAAATTCTTGCTTGAAGATGAAGTAGGTGTTTGAAGGGAGTGAGCACAGCCTTTCTGGTTCTTGATTTTTCCCTAGTGTGGGGAGGGGGGCTTAAGGCAGGGAGAGCAGAGTTGCCTGGCATGACTCTGTCACTTTTCAAAAGGGGTACCACCACCAGGCAGAACTGAATCAATTTAACTTAAAGAGGATCATAAATTTCTGGTTCCAGGGCTATCAGAACTGCTTCTGGGCAGCGTCACAGGGTGTTGAGGAGTGTGGGGCTCTGATTTTTTTAATGGCTTTATTTATTTGAAGTTGTAATGGGTCTCTGCTGATGCACTGGCTTTTTCTCTAGTTGCAGTGAACGTGGGTCTTCACCGTGGTGTACAGTCTTCTCCTTGCAGTGGCTTCTCTTGTCATTGAGCAAAGGCTATCGAGTGTGTGGGCTTTAGTAGTTGCTACACATAGGCTCTGTAGTTGGGGCTCCTGGGATCTAGAGCACAGGCTTAGTTGCTCTGAAGCATGTGGGGTCTTCCCAAACCGGGGATAGAACCCGTGTCTCCTGCATTGGGAGGTGGATTCTTTACCACTGAGCCACCAGAGAAGCCTGGGGCCCTGATTTTGATCTTTGCTAAATCTAAAACCTTGATGAAAATGGTATGTTCTACAAGTGGCATTATTGTATTGTTTTTATGACTGAATAATATTCCATTGTATATATACTGTGTAGAACAGGGAACTCTACTCAATACCATGTAATGACCTATATGGGAAAAGAATCTAAAAAATGGTGGGTATATGTATTTGTATAACTAGTTTGCTTTGCTGTACAGCAGAAGCAAACAACATGGTAAATCAACTTTAATACAAATTAATTTTAAGAAGGAAAAAAAGTGATATGTCCTGGTTTCCAGCTAAAGCTTGCCTTAAAATCTTTACAGAGGTGGATGACGGAAAATTGTAATTTTGTATTGACAAGGCCCTGGTCAGCGTGCCCAGCTGTCATTCAACCCAAAGAAACCTGGTATTTAGGACCCACATCGCAAAGAAAATCGGCCTCCCCTGCTGCTCTCACACTCACGCCAGCTTTAAGGGGTGGGTGGATTCGAGCACACAGTGCTGATTTATGGCACTGAACTTGGCTTTTGCATGACCCCACTATTTCTGAGGAAGCATTCATTGCCACATCACACTACAAGTGCTGCCCTTGGTTCTTAGAGCCTTTTAGTTCACGACAACACTCCAGTTCTTGGATACTGACCAAGTGCAGCGTCCACTGGGACCATTTTTCCAAGGAGAAATTAAAATCACAAAGGAAGTACAACTGTCTACTTGCCTTATAACCAAGATTTATAACCAATGATCCTCTGAAAGTAGCATATTCATTCCAGTGTATCATTCTGGGATACTTCCTATTAAAAATTATGAGAAAGTGCAATTAAGTGTTGATAAACTCATGTAACAAAAAGCTGAGAAGGGCATCCTGGGGTTGGTTATGTGAGAAGCACAGTGTTGTGGTCAAGGGCTTGCATGGGTCCTGTGTTCCCAGGTGGCCAGCTTCTGACTCCTCCTTCATGGTTTCAAAGGGGTCATTACACTTCCAGGGAGCAAGTGAAGACAGTGTCTTGTCAAAACACTTAATTTTTTTCATGACTGTTTTTTTATTAGGAAAGACATCTATTCCAAGAAATCTGCCAGTGGTCTCCCACCAGGTCACTTGACCTTGTATGGATCTCATGCTTAACTGTTGCTGGTAGAAGAAATGGGAATATAGCACCTGGTATTTTCAGACTTGAATGTAGCCAGAATGGAGGGGGGAGGTGGGGTGTGGGCTGTGGGAGGGGTGGTGACTGTTTTGAAGGAAACCATTGATGTCTATGCATTCTCTAAGAACACAAAGTCTTGGGTCAATGGCAAAGGATCACTGGCCCCTTCAGTGTCTCCCAAAGAACAGCTACGTTCTAGAATAAGACTCAGAGCCCCTGGCCTCACCCCGTGGACATGGACTGATCATTTCCTATCTGCTCTTAGTCTGATCTATCTATACACTAGATACCACACCGTGTCTCCAATCTTGTTGTTGTCTCCTCCTTGATGTTTGAGCTGATTTCTCTGGTATTTGACTCTCTAGACTCTTTCACTGACTTGCAGATTATCCTTACACACCTGGCTTATCCTATCACCTTGTTAGGTGATGTAGGCAGCTGGGGAACCATCCAGGGCTGCCTGTCAGAACAAAAGCATTCGCCACACCTTTCCCCCAACCCCACAGTGTCCGCATGGAGCAAGCACTTTGTGCAGCAGGATATCACACTGTAACCAACCAGGAACCATCCTCCCTTCCATTACCAGCTGTGATGGAAACTAGGAAGATTCTACTCAGGGACAGAAGGATTATAAATAAGATAAGAAATTTACAATAAAAGCAGATCATGGAGTTTCCCTACCCCTTCCCTCAAAACAAAAATTTCCCACATACTGTATGATCCCATTGATATAAAATGCACAGAGCAGGCAAATCCATAGAGTCACAAAGCAGATGAGTGGTTGCCAGGGGCTGGAAGAGACGGGGGGAGTAAGGAGTGACAGCTAATGGGCATGGATTTGTGGGGATGTGATAAAATGTTCTGAAATTGATTGTGATGGTAGTTGCACAGTTCTGCAAATACACTCATCGAATTGTACACTTTAAATAGGTGAATTATATAATACATAAATTATATCTAGGAAAGCGGTTTTCTCAAGTATTTATATGAGATTTTTTTAAACAGTCATTCACTGAATTTTAATGATGTGATTGCGGTCTCAAAACCCGCTTTACCAGACAGTCAATCTTGGAATGTTACAAAAGAAGGTCTGAGACTTTTCCAGAACTCTGTTGCTATAGTGACATTTCTGCCCTTCAGTGTTCACACCCAGGTCTGTAGTCATTTGAGTGAGTAGAATGAATACCATCTGTCTTGAGCAATATTGAACACACTGTTGCCCCATAGATTTTTTTGGTCCTTACTGATGTGATTTCCAGGATAAAAAAAGTAATCCTTAAATTAATCCTCAATTCCTAGATTAAATCAGTGATCTTACATTATTATCACAGAAATGTGATCCATTAAGTGCTTAGTTTGTGGCATGTTAACAAACTCTGAACACTGGAAGTTTTTGGTTTATGATGTATCAGGAAAAATATCACTTCAATAAAAGTCAGAAAAACATTTTTCCTTGTATGAAAATAAATGTTTCAACTTGTTAATAGTTTTTGTGCATGAACAGCATAGTAATCTAACTGCAGTGAGGAGTTTCTACAACAACAACAGATAATATTATCTTCGGTGTATAAAGTGAACATGTTATTGCTACAGATATTTCATAAGGTTCTCAGTTGCTTCCCAGAAACTTTCCAACAATTTCCCTGCGTGAGTGCCACTGGATAGCTACACTTGCAGCCCCAAGCTTCAGAGCTTAAATTGCTCCTCTAATAGTTTTAACCTCCTTTACAATACAATGGAAAATGCTAAGTGTTCACTGTCTAGAACAGGTTCTTTAATTCTTTATATCCTTTTTCAAGTTATAATAATGCCAACTGTTTACTTATCCTAAGCATATCCGAATATGCACGTTTTGGCCCCATATTTGGGGAGGGGAGGCTATGCTGTTATTCAGTCCCTGGGTCATATCCAACTCTTTGCAGCCCCATGGGCTACAGTACACCAGGTTTTCCTGTCCTTCACTATCTCCCAGAGTTTGCTCAAACTCACGCCCATTGAGGTGGTGATGTCATCCAACCATCTCATCCTGTAATCCCTTTCTCCTCCTGCCCTCAGTCTTTCCCAACATTTTCCCAAAGACATACTGATGGCCAATAGACACATGAAAAGATGCTCAACATCACTCATCATCAGAGTAATTCAAATCAAAACCACAGTGAGATATCACCTCATACGTGTTAGAATGGCTATCACAAAAAAGAAAACAAATGTGAGGATGTGGAGAAAATTTGAACCCTTATACTGCTGTTGGGAATGTAAACTGGTGCAGCCACTGTGGAAAACAGTACTCAGTTTCCTCAAAAAAACTAAAAATAGAGCTACCATGTGACCCTGCAGTTCCACTCTTGTGTATTTATCTAAAGAAAACAAAAACACTAACTCCAAAAGGTGTTTGCACCGCAATGTTCATGCTGCTGCTGCTACTAAGTCACTTCAGTCATGTCCGACTCCGTGTGACCCCATAGATGGCAGCCCACCAGGCTCCCCTGATCCTGGGATTCTCCAGGCAAGAACACTGAAGTGGGTTGCCATTTCCTTCTCCAGTGCATGAAAGTGAAAAGTGAAAGTGAAGTCGCTCAGTCATTTCCAACTCTTAGCCATTGCCTTCTCCCCAATGTTCATAGCAGCTTTATTTATTTACAATAGCCAAGATATGGAAGCAATGTAAAAGCCCACTGACAGATGAGTAGGTTAAAAAGATGTCGTTCATACACACACACACACACACACACACACACACACACACACAATGGACTATTACTCTGCTATTTAAAAAGAATGAAATCTTGCCATTTGCAACAACATGAATGTACCTTCAGTTCAGTTCAGTTCAGTTCAGTTCAGCTCAGTCACTCAGTCATGTCCGACTTTTGCGACCCTGAGTGAAATAAGTCACACGGAGAAAGACAAATATTTTATTTGTGTGAAATCTATAAAACAGAACAAACGAAAGAGCTAGCAACAAAACAGCAACAGACTCCTGGATGCAGAGAACAAACAGGCAGTCTTGAGAAGGCAGGGTGTATGGGGGTGCCAGAAATATATGAGGGAGATTGAGAGGTACAGACTGCCAGTTACAAATAGCTGGATCATGAGAGTGAAATGTACAGAGTGGGGAATATGGTCAATAACAACTCAATATCTCTGTCCAGAAACAAGTGGTAAATAGACTTAGCCTGATGACCATTTTGAAATGCATAGATATATCATTATGTTGTGTACTAGGACTAAAATAGTATTAGAGGTCAAATATAATTTTAAAAAGCAAATACATAGAAAAAGAACCAGATTTGTGGTTACAAGAGGCAGGGGTTGGTAGGAGGGGGGATTTGATGAAGGCGGTCAAAAAGTACAAACTTCCACTTACAAACAAATCAGTACTACGGATGCACTGTTGTTCAGTCGCTGTCATGTCCAACTCTTTGCAACCCCACGGACTGCAGCACAGCAGGCCTCTCTGTCCCTCACCATCTCCAGAGTTCACCCAAGTCCACTGAATCGTTGGTGTTATCCTCTGCTTCCCTCTCCCCTCAATCTTTCCCAGCATCAGATAGCCAAAGTATTGGAGCTTCAGCTTCAGCATCAGTCCTTCCAATGAATATTCAGGGCTGATTTCCTTTAGGATTGACTGGTTTGATCTCCTTGCTGTCCTAGGGACTCTCAAGAGTCTGCTCCAGCACCACAATTCAAAAGCATCAATTCTTTGGATTTCAGCCATATTTACGGTCCAATTCTCACAACCGTACATGACTACTGGAAAGACAATAGCCTTGCCTATATGGACCTTCGTCGGCAAAGTGATGTCTTGCTTTTTAATACACTGTCTAGTTTTGCCAAGTCTTCCTTGCAAGAAGCAAACATCTTCTAATTGCATGGCTGCAGTCACCATCTGCAGTGATTTTGGAGCCTAAGAAGAGGAAATCTGTCACTGCTTCCACTCCACCCCCCCTAATTTGCTATGAAGAGATGGGACCAGATGCAATGATCTAAGTTTTTTGAACTTTGAATGTTAAACCAGCCTTTTCACTCTTCTCTTTCCCCTTTAAGAAGCCTTTAGTTCCTCTTTGCTTTCTGCCATTAGAGTGATATCATCCGCATATTTTTGTTAATGTTTCTCCAGCAATGTTGATTCCAGCTTATAACTCTACTAGCCCAGCGTTTCGCATGATGTACTCGGTGTTCTTTGGAAGGACTGATGATAAAGCTGAAGCTCCAGTACTTTGGCCACCTCATACAAAGAGCTGACTCATTGAAAAAGACTCTGACGCTGGGAGGGATTGGAGGCAGGAGGAGAAGGGGACGACAGAGGATGAGATGGCTGGATGGCATCACCAACTCGAAGGACATGAGTTTGAGTGAACTCTGGGAGTTGGTTATGGGCAGGGAGGCCTGGCATGCTGCAATTCATGGGGTCACAAAGAGTCAGACACAACTGAGCGACTGAACTGAACTGAACTGAACTCTGCATGTAAGTTAAAGAAACAGGGTGACCGACATTCATTGCAGCACTGTTTACAATAGCTAGGACATGGAAGTAACCTAGACGTCCATTGGCAGACAAATGAATAAGAAACTTGTGGTACATATACACAATGGAATATTATTCAGCTATTAAAAGAATGTATTTGAGTCAGTTCTAATGAGCTGGATGAAACTGGAGCCTATTATACAAAGTCAAGTAAGTCAGAAAGAAAGACACTAATCCAGTATATTAAAGCATATATATGGAATTTAGAAAGATGGTAACGGTGACCCTATATGAAGATGGCAAAAAAAGACACAGATGTAAAGAACAGACTTTTGGACGCTGTGAGAGAAGGCGAGGGTGGGGTGATTTGAGAGAATAACATTGAAACATGTATATTCCCATATGTGAAATAGATGACCAGTCCAAATTCGATGCATGAAACAGGGCACTCAAAACCGGTGCACTGGGACAATCCAGAGGGATGGGATGGGGAGGGAGGTGAGAGGGGTTTCAGGATGGGGGACACATGTACACCCGTGGCTGATCCATGTCAACGTATGGCAAAAACCACCACAATATTTAAAGTAATTAGCCTCCAATTAAAATAAATAAATAAATAATATTTTTAAAAAGAAACAGGGTGACAATATACAGCCTTCTACTCCTTTCCCAATTCAGTGTCCCAGTGTCCCAGTCTAACTATTGTTTCTTGACCTGCATACAGATATCTCAGGAAACAGGTAAAGTGGTCTGGTATTCCCATCTCTTTAAGAATTTTCCATAGTACAGGGATGTACAATATAACATGATAACTGTAATTAACATTGTTATATGTTATATATGAAAGTTGTTAGAATAAAGCCTGCAAGTTCTCCTCACAAGGAAAAACACCTTTTTCTTTTTTTTCATTTTGTATCTATGTAAGATGATGGATAGTCACTAAACTGATATAATCACTCCATGATGATTCTAAGTCAAATCAAATCATTATGCTGTACTCCTTACATTTGTACAGTATTGTGCATCTATATCTCAATAAAAATGAAATAAAATCCTGAAAGGAAAAAAAACTTGTCTTCCACAAGTGATTTCTTTTTTCCCACTCTTTCCTGTTGGAAGTTGCAGTAGTGTGTGTGTGTGTGCATGTACACATGAGGGGGTGGGTGGGGAGGCCCCAGGAATGTAACCTGATGTCCCCCTGGGTGGACACATAGATCAGTCCCGTGTGCCCTGTCCTATATCGGTGGCCACATATCACAGTTCACTCCACAGCTCCAGCTGTACACAATCGGGCCATTTCCAGTTTTTCACTCTTCTAATGCTGAAGGGTACATCTGCATTCATCAGTTTCTATTTTTTTAGGACTGGCCCCTACAGGTGGAATTTTTGTGAACACAATTCATACTGTTTTAAGGTGTTTGCCACAGTTTCCAATATCTGTGATGTGTTTATCAAGGTTGTGTTTTGGGAAAGCAGGGGCTCCTGGGAGCCGGCAGCTGACACCTGAGGCGGGGCGGTGGCCATCGAGGTATCTAAGAGCAACCCTTGGAGCAGCGAGGGGCCACCCCAGTCTCCTTTCCCCAGGTTTCCTGCCACTGCCCCACTGCTCCATTCCCTGGAGCACAGCTCACCCACCTCCTCCCTGGGGGTACACCCAGCCTTGCCCCCAGCCCCACCCAAGAACCACTCCAGCCCCTCCATCTCATAATTCAGCTTCTGAGCGGAGAGACCAGGCCCTGCCTCCCAGCTAGTGGAGTGCCCAGGCCTAGCCACACCCTCCTCCTCCAAGCCTGGACTCTTTCTTCTCAAGAGAGCATCTGCAAGGGCACATCTGTGAGTTTTAGACATGACTTTTTGTGTTCTCAGTTCAGAGGAAGTTCTGAGCTATGACAACAAGAACCACTATAGCTCCTGTGAGCAGGAGAGGCCTCAACACAGCACGCTGGGGCCACTGGGGGCTGCAGGAAGGTCAGAGCCTCAGGCTTGGGGCTCTGAAGGCAGCACAGCCCCTAAGCACCCCTCCGGTTCCTCCAGCAGTGACTCCTGGCTCAGCCCCTGCCCCAGTCCTGATTCAGATTCTTCGTGGGGGAGGGGCTCTGCTTCCCACCCCAGACGCCCAAGTGAGGGGAAAGGAGAAAAGCCCTTCCCACCCTCAAATTAAAGTAAGAGTGGCACTCTGCCTGTGGCTTTGGGTCAGCAACCTCTCCTTTGTCTTCCAGGACATGGATCCCAACTCACAGAATGTAGATCTTAACAGGGAGGGCACTCAGGGTTCCAGGGTGAGAGAGAGAGATGCCCCTGATGGAACAGGGCACTGCCAGCGGGGAGAACAGTGAGGACCACGGGCCTGGGCTGCCAGCCGAAGGGAGTGCCACACGTTAGGGGCTCAGGCTAGTGCTGGTTTGTAAGAAACGGCCCAAATTCTTCTTCCCAATATTGTTTCCATTAAACCTAAACTCTTCTCCAGAAACTGACTTTCAGTATAAAGCGTGCTACAGTCCATGGGGTTGCAGAGTCAGACATGACTGAACTGAACTGAACTGATAGACCACCTAAAAGACACTGGCCCTTCGATGGCTGTGGACCCTGACATGCTGTCTCAGGGTGAGCACACAGAGGAGGTGGGAGGCACCCCAGGGAGATCAGGGCAGCTCACTCTGGCTGCCTTGGAAGGAAGAAACTCATTTCCCAGTCACCCCAACATGTGGTCCAAAGAGGAGACAGCATTATGTAGGGAGCTCCAGGGTCAGTTCTCAGCACTGAGCTCATCATCCACAGGCATAGGGTCGTGTCATTTCAGGGATGCCCTGGGTCTGATGGCATGAGCCCCTATGCTGTTCCCCACAGCCAGCCAAGGGACACCCCACCCAGTGGGAGTGTGAAAAAGGCTTTCTGGAGAATGATATGAGTCTGAAGGAGTTGAGCACTCAGCAGAGGGAATTAAGTGGTCAGAGCTGGGGAGCCCGGGGCAGCAGCAGGCTTGCAAGGACATTGACTGTAGCCCACCAGGCTCCTCTGTCCATGGGATTTCCCAGGCAAGAATACTGGAATGGGTTGCCATTTTCTCCTCCAGAGGATCTTCCTGACCCAGGGATAGAATCTGGGTCTCCTGCATTGGCAGGTGGATTCTTCACCACTAAGCCATCAGGGAAGACCTCATTGAATCAACAGGTGCAGCTAAAGATTCACCCCTTACCTGGGTCTCTTTTCCAGACATGAATCAGCTCATGGACTCTCTTAACAATTCCAGGCAGAGGGTAGAAACACTGTCCCTGTTTGACTGATGAAGAAATGGAGCTTAAAGAAACTGTCCTCATTTCTGTTCCTAGAGACTGCAGAGGAGGGATTTGAACCCAGTGTTTAGTAGACATCTGCAGGACCCACCTGACAAGCAAGCTGCAACCGGATGATGTAGGGGGTCTCTCAGCTCTGAGGATACAGGAGCCCTTAACTTCCAGTGTCTATAGAGAAACAACCTCCTGCCCAGGTAGAAGCTTATCCTAGGACTGAGAGGGCCCCCAGTGGCCAGGGTGGGCTACTCCTAGCCAGTGAGCCCAGCCGCAGGCATAGGTGCTGACCCTGCCCCAGAGCTCAGGGAGTTCTTGAGGCCCAGGCATCCAATCTCTGGAGAAATCCAGGGAGAAGCAGTATGGAAGGGGCACAGAGTTTAAAGACAGAGAAACTAGTCTGAGGCCTACTCAGCCTCTTCTTAGCTGGGTGATCCCAGCAGGGCTGTGTGCCTAAGTGGCCCCATCTCTAGAATGGAGACAATAATTGGCATTGCCTAATGGGTTTGCAGAGGCGAGGTGGGGGGCTTTCCTGGTGGCTCAGATGGTAGAGAATCTGCCTGCAATGCAGGAAACCTAGGTTCGATCTCTGGGTCAAGAAGATCCCCTGCAGAAGGGAATGGCTACACACTCCAGTATTCTTATCTGGAGAAATTCATGGACAGAGGAGCCTGGCAGGCTACAGTCCACGGGGTCACCAAGAGTTGGACACAACTGAGCAATTAACACACATACACACAATGGGTTTTGGGAGAATTACTGGAGAAATGCCCTGTGTAATTTTTGCAGTCATGTTGGTGACACTTCAGCCAATATATATTGTAACTTTCGTATAGTTGGTGTCACCTTTAAGAAACTGACGCCAAATCCAAAGTCAAGAAATTTGCTCCTATGTAGTCTCCAATAAGTTTATAGGTTTAGCTCCTAAATTTAGGTCTTTTGTCCACTTTGAACGAGTTTTAAAATTTCACATTAGGCAAAGTTAGTTCAGTTCGGTTGTCAGTCATGTCTGACTCTTTGCGACCCCATGGGCTACAGCATGCCAGGCTTCCCTGTCCATCACCAGCTCCCAGAGCTTGCTCAAACTCATGTCCATTGAGTCAGTGATGCCATCCAACCGTCTCATCCTCTGTCAGCCCCTTCTCCTCCTGTCTTCAGTCTTTCCCAGCATCCAAGCCTTTTCCAGTGAGTCAGTTCTTTGCATTGGGTGGCCAAAGTATTGGAGCTTCAGCTTCAGCATCAGTTCTTCCAATGAATATTTAGGGCTGATTTCCTTTAGGATGAACTGGTTGGATCTCCTTGCAGTCCAAGGGACTTTCCATAGGTTTCTCTAACACCTCAGCTCAAAAGCATCAATTCTTCAGTGCTCATTTTTCTTTATGGCCCAACTCTCACATCCATACATGACTACTGGAAAAACCATAGCTTAGACTAGACAGACCTTTGTCAGCAAAGTAATGTCCCTGCTCTTTAATATGCTGTCTAGGTTTGTCATAGCTTTTCTTCCAAGGAGCAAGTGTTTTTTAATTTCATGGCTACAGTCACCATCTGCAGTGATTTGGGAGTCCAAGAAAATAAAGTCTGTCACTGTTTCCATTGTTTCTCCATCTATTTGCAGTGAAGTGATAGGACCGGATGCCATGATCTTCAGTTTTTGAATGTTGAGGTGTTTTTTTTTTTTTTTAAGAATGTTATGAGTGATTTCATTTTCCTTTTCATATGTTATTTGTTTTATAAGTTTTCCTTAATATCTTCTTTTAAAAATTTTAATTAATTTATTTATTTTAATTGGAGGCTCCTTGGAAGGAAAGTTATGACCAACCTAGACAACATATTCAAAAGCATAGACATTACTTTGCCAACAAAGGTCCATCTAGTCAAGGCTATGGTTTTTCCAGTGGTCATGTATGGATGTGAGAGTTGGACTGTGAAGAAGGCTGAGCGCTGAAGAATTGATGCTTTTGAACTGCGGTGTTGGAGAAGACTCTTGAGAGTCCCGTGGACTGCAAGGAGATCCAACCAGTCCATTCTGAAGGAGATCAGCCCTGGGATTTCTTTGGAAGGAATGATGCTGAAGCTGAAACTCCAGTACTCTGGCCACCTCATGTGAAGAGTTAACTCATTGGAAAAGACCCTGATGCTGGGAGGGATTGGGGGCAGGAGGAGAAGGGGACGACAGAGGATGAGATGGCTGGATGGCATCACCAACTCGATGGACATAAGTTTGAGTGAACTCCGGGAGTTGGTGATGGACAGGGAGGCTTGGCGTGCTGCGATTCATGGGGTTGCAAAGAGTTGGACACGACTGAGCGACTGAACTGAACTGAACTGAACTGAATTACTTTAAATATTGTGGTGGTTTTTGCCATACATTGACATGAATCAGCCACAGGTGTACATGTGTCCTCCCATCCCAAAACTCCTCCCACCTCCCATCCCCATCTGCCTAGGTTGTCCCAATGCATTGGCTTTGAGTGCCCTGTTTCATGCATCAAACTTGAATTGGTGATCTATTTCACATACAATAATATATGTTTCAGTGCTATTCTTTCAAATCATACCACCCTTGCCTTCTCCCACAGAGTCCAAAAGGCTGTTCTTTATGTCTGTGTCTCTATTGCTTTCTTGCATATAGGGTCATCATCACCATCTTTCTAAATTCCATATATATGCGTTAGTATACTGCATTGGTGTTTTTCTTTCTGACTTATTTCACTTTGTATAATAGGCTCGAATTTCATCCAGCTCATTAGAACTGACTTAAATGTATTCTTTTTTATTTTTATTTTATTTTATTTTATTTTTTTGGTGGTTCGGATGAATTTCAATGACTGTTTTTATTTTATTTATTTATTTATTTATTTTATTTATTTATTTATTTTTTTTTTAAAATTTTAAAATCTTAAATTCTTACATGCGTTCCCAAACATGAACCCCCCTCCCACCTCCCTCCCCACAACATCTCTCTGGGTCATCCCCATGCACCTGCCCCAAGCAAGCTGCACCCTACGTCAGACATGGACTGGCGATTCAATTCTTACATGACAGTATACATGTTAGAATTGTATTCTTTTTTAATAGCTGAGTAATAGTCCATTGTGTATAGGTATCACAACTTTCTTATCCATTCGTCTGCCAATGGACATCTAGGTTGCTTCCATGTCCTGGCTATTGTAAACAATGCTTCAGTGAATATTGGGGTACATGTGTTTCTTTCAATTCTGGTTTCCTCAGTGTGTATGTACAGCAGTGGGATTGCTGGGTCATATGGCAGTTCTATTTCCAGTTTTTTAAGGAATCTCCACACTGTTCTCCATAGTGGCTTACTAGTTTGTATTCCCATCAACAGTTTAAGAGGGTTCTCTTTTCTCCACACCCTCTCCAGCATTTATTGTTTGCAGACATATTGATAGCAGTCATTCTAACCAGCGTGAGATGGTACCTCATTGTGGTTTTGATTTGCATTTCTCTGATAATGAGTGACGGTGAGCATCTTTTCATGTGCTTGTTAACCGGCTGTATGTTTTCTTTGGAAAAATGTCTGTTTAGTTCTTTAGCCCATTTTTGATTGGGTCGTTTACTTTTCTGATATTGAGCTGCTTATATATTTTTAAGATTAATTTTTGTCAGTTGCTTCATTTGCTATTATTTTCTCCCATTATGAAGACTGTCTTTTCACCTTGCTTAGAGTTTTCTTTGCTGTGCAAAAGCTTTTAAGTTTGATTAGGTCCTATTTGTTTATTTTTGCTTTTATTTCCATTATTCTGGGAGGTAGGTCATAGAGGATCTTGCTGTATTCATGTCAGAGAGTGTTCTGCCTATGTTCTCCTCTAGGAGTTTTATAGTTTCTGGTCTTACGTTTAGATCTTTAATCCATTTTGAGTTTATTTTTGTATATGGTGTTAGACAGTGTTCTAGTTTCATTCTTTTACAGGCAGTTGACCAGTTTTCCCAAAACCACTTGTTGAAGAGATCATCTTTTCTCCATTGTATATTTTTGTCTCCTTTGTCAAAGATAAGGTGTCCATAGGTGTGTGGATTTATCTCTGGGCTTTCTATTTTGTTCCATTGATCTATATTTCTGTCTTTGTGCCAGTACCATACTGTCTTGATGACTTTAGCTTTGTGGTATAGTCTGAAGTCAGGTAGATTGATTCCTGCAGTTCCATTCTTCTTTCTCAAGATTGCTTTGTCTATTCAAGGTTTTTTATGTTTCCATATAAATTGTGAAATTATTTGTTCTAGTTCTGTGAAAAATACCACTGGTAGGTTGATAGGGATTGCATTGAATCTATAGATTGCTTTGGGTAGTATACTCATTTTCACTATTCATCCTATATTTCTCCATCTATTTGCGTCATCTTTGATTTCTTTCATCAGTGTCTTATAGTTTTCTATATATGTGTATTTTGTACTTTAGGTAGATTTATTCCTATGTATTTTATTCTTTTCATTGCACTGGTGTATGGGATTGTTTCTTTAATTTCTCTTTCTGTTTTCTCATTGTTAGTGTATAGGAATGCAAGGGATCTCTCTGTGTTAATTTTATATCCTGCAACTTTACTATATTCATTGATTAGCTCTAGTAATTTTCTGGTGGTGTCCTTAGGGTTTTCTATGTAGAGGATCTTGTCATCTGCCAACAGTGAGAGTTTTGCTTCTTCTCTTCCAATCTGGATCCTTCTTATTTCTTTCTCTTCTCTGATTGCTATGGCTAAAACTTCCAAAACTATGTTTAATAGTAGTGGTGAGAGTGGGCACCCTTGTCTTGTGCCTGAGTTTAGGGGAAATGGTTTCAATTTTTCATCATTGAGGATGTTTGCTGTGGGTTTATCAAATACAGCTTTTATTATGTTGAGGTATGTTCCTTCTATTCCTGCTTTCTGGAGGGTTTTTTTTTAAATCATAAATGGATGTTGAATTTTGTCTGCATCTATTGAGATAATCATATGGTTTTTATTTTTCAATTTGTTGCTGTGGTGTATCACATTGATTGATTTGTGGATACTGAAGAATCCTTGCATCCCTGGGATAAAGCCCACTTGGTCATGATGTATGTATGATGTATGTATGTCTTTTTAATATGTTGTTGGATTCTGTTTGCTAGAATTTTGTTGAGTATTTTTGCATGTATGTTCATCAGTGATATTGGCCAGTAGTTTTCTTTTCTTGTGGCATCTTTGTCAGGTTTTGGTATTAGGGTGATGGTGGCCTCAAAGAATGAGTTTGGCAGTTTACGTTCCTCTGCAATTTTCTGGAAGAGTTTAAGTAGAATAGGGGTTAGCTCTTCTCTAAATTTTTGGTAGAATTCACCTGTGAATTCAACTGGTCCTGGGCTTTTGTTTGTTGGAAGATTTTTGATTACAGTTTCTAGCTCTGTGCTTGTGATGGGTCTGTAAAGATTTTCTATTTCTTCCTGGTTCAGTTTTGGAAGGTTATTCTTTTCTAAGAATTTGTCCATTTCTTCCAAGTTGTTCATTTTATTGGCATATAGTTGCTGATAGTAGACTCTTATGATCTTTTGTATTATTTAAATCAGCAAATAATATTGAATTAATGTCCAGCTCAGCCACTGGTCTTTGTTAAGTGAGTCAAAATGATAATACATGTTTCTGTTTTCTCTTAGCTTCAAGAATAATTGTTGTTTTCACTCATCTTTTATGGGACAAGAAATCCCATTTAGGGTAGTTATGATCAGTTCAATAAGACACATTTGGAGCTGAGATTGATCACATCTAAATAGGCCTATCTATTAATTTTTAAATTTTTAATAACAGAAGCTTTGGCTTGGTTGAGTGACATATGTATATATCTAGATAAGTTGCAGCTCTTTCCCTGATTGTAGGATGATGTTGGGGTAATATCCAGGATATTTGGGGCTTCTCTGGTAGCTCAGATGGTAAAAAAGTATCTGCCTGCAATGCAGGAGACCTGAATTCAATCCCTGGGTTGGGCAGATCCCCTGGAGAAGGTATGGCTACCTACTCCAGTGCTCTCCCTGGAAAATCCCATGGATGGAGGAGCCTGGTAGGCAGTCCATGGGGTCGGAAAGAGTCGGACACTACTGAGCAACTTCACTTTCACTTTTCACTTTAATGCATTGGAGAAGGAAATGGCTACCCACTCCAGTGTTCTTGCCTGGAGAATCCCAGGGACAGGGGAGCCTGGTGGGCTGCCGTCTATGGGGTCACACAGAGTTGGACACAACTGAAGCAACATAGCAGCAGCAGAAGCATGCATATTTTGATTTCCTTTTTTATTTCTTCTGTGATCTGTTTGTTATTCAGAAGTGTGTTTAGTCTCCATATGTTTGAATTTTTAATAGTTTTTTTTCCCTGTAGTTGACATCTAATCTTACCACACTGTGATCAGAAAAGATGCTTGAAATGATTTCAATTATTTTTTGAATTTGCCAAGACTAGATTTATGGCTCAGGATGTGATCTATCTTGGAGAATGTACCATGTGCACTTGAGGAAAAGGTGAAATTCATTGTTTTGGGATGAAATGTCCTATAGATATCAATTAGGTCTAACTGGTCCATTGTATCATTTAAAGCTTGTGTTTCCTTGCTAATTTTCTGTTTGGTTGATCTATCTGTAGGTGTGAGTGGGGTATTAAAGTTTCCCACTATTATTGTAATGTTATATTGTTACTGTTAATTTCACTTCATATTTGTTAGCATTTGCCTTATGCATTGATGTGCTCCTATGTTGGGTGCATATATCTTTATAATCATTATATCTTCTTCTTGGATTGATCCTTTGATCATTACATAGTGTTCTCTTTGTCTCTTTTCACAGTCTTTATTTCAAAGTCTATTTTATCTGATATGAGTGTGCTACTCCTCCCCTCTTTTGGTCTCCACTTGCATGAAATATCTTTTGTCAGCTCTTCACTTTCAGTCTGTACATGTCCCTTGGTTTGAGGTGGGTCTCTTGCAGACAGCATATATAGAGGTCTTGTTTTTATATCCATTCAGCCAGTCCTTGTCTTTTGGTTGGGGCATTCAACCTATTTACATGCAATGTAATTATTGATAAGCATGATCCTATCGCCATTTACTTTGTTGTTTTGCATTCTATTTTATAAACCTTTTCTGTGTTTCCTGTCTAGAGAATATCCTTTAGCATTTGTTGAAGATCTGATTTGGTGGTGCTGAGTTCTCCCAGTTTTTGTTTGTAACACTTTTGATTTCTCCTTCTTATCTGAATGAGATTCTTGCTGGGCATAGTAATCTTGGTTGTAGGTTTTTCTCTTTCATCATTTTAAGTTGAATGTTGACTTTTAAGCCAGCTTTTTCACTCTCCTCTTTCACTTTCATCAAGAGGCTCTTTAGTTACTCTTCACTTTCTGCTATAAGGGTGGTGTCATCTACAAATCTGAGGTTATTGGTATTTCTCCCTGCAATCTTGATTCCAGCTTGTGCTTCATCCAGCTCAGCATTTTACGTGATGTATTCTGCCTAGAAATTAAATAAGCAGGGTGACAATATACAGCCTTGTCCTACTCCTTTCCCAGTTTGAAACCAGTCCATTGTTCCATGTCCAGTTCTAACTGTTGTTTCTTGACCTGCATATACATTTCTCAGGAGTCAGGTAAGGTGGCCTGACACTCTCGTCTCTTTAAGAATTTTCCACAGTTTGTTGTGATCCACACTGTCAAAGGCTTTGGTGTAGTCAATAAAGCAGAAGTAGATGTTTTTCTGGAACTCTCTTGCTTTTTCTAGGATCCAACGGATGTTTGCAATTTGATCTCTGATTCCTCTGCCTTTTCTAAATCCAGCTTGAGCGTCTGGAATTTCTTGGTTCACATACTGTTGAATATGGACCCTCTCAGTTCAGACACTCATAATTTTATGTGCCTGCCTATGTAAGGAGGGGCATCTCCCATCCAATGCATTACCTTTAGTTGTTGTTTGTAAGTTTTCATTAGATTCCAAAAGATTGATGAATAAAAGAGAATATAATAGTCCTGAAGGAAATTCTCTAAGGAAATGAAACAAGTTCTGAGGAAGAATAACTGGTGAAACGTTTGATGTGGGCAGTGCGATTGTCATGAGCGGTCATGCACGGCCCTCTCGCGGTCACATAAGGAATGGCAGGAGTGCTCAGGGCTCCCTGGCTCTGTGGCAAAAGAAGCTGCATCTGTAACTCAGACATTCTCACTGGATTGCAGGCAGATAAAACCAAATTCGTAAGAGTCAGTGTTTAGGAGGTATCTTCCAATGGAAGTAATCTTTGTCTTGTGATTTCACACTGTGGAAAAGTAGGTTTCTTCCAAAGTGCAGCATATCTGGGAATATTTACGGAGCCCCTGAGTCAGGCACTGAGCTCCAGGACAGTAAGTCAGTGCCTCCCAGAACATGCAGGGGGTGGCGTGGGAAAGTGTTGGTAATATCTGATCTGCATCACAGCTCTGTGTATCTAATTAAAAGAAACAGAATATCAAACCAAAGCATATTTATGGAATCCTTCTGATTATATTAACACTAAACCATTTTTTTTAACTTGAAAATTATCACTCAACATATCTGTACTTTCATCTAAACTTGGTGGTGGTGGTTTAGTCCGTAAGTGTTGTCCAACTCTTGTGAACCCAAGGAGTATAGTCCACCAGGCTCCTCTGCCCATGAGATTTCCCAGGTAAGAATACTGGAGTGGGTTGCTATTTCCTTCTCCAGGGATGGGATCATCCTATATTCCTAGTTACATTTTCACTTAATATTAATACTTTCCTATGTCATTAAGTTTTCAAAAATATGATTTTAATATCTGAATAGTATTCTTAACATCATATACATAAATCACTTAAGTTTCAGGTTATCATAGAAATAGAGTGCCAAGAAAATTTTTAAATTTTAACTTGGAACTTGCCTTTTAAATTTATTTTAATGAGAAGTCCTCTGAAGAGCTAAAATTATTATGAAAAGTAAGGTATTTGGAAAACTTGTTTCTTTCATCTGTTATGCCTTATTATTAATATCATTTACTTCTAAGTACTCTTTCACTTTCTTGATATCTTTGCATTTAAATGTATTTTTTTCACTGAGACGACGTTTTGTTTTTGGCTGTGCTTAGTCTTCATTGCTATGCAAAGGCTTTCTCCAGTTGTGGCGAGTGGGGGCTACTCTCTAGCTGTGCTTTACAGACCTCTCATTGCAGTGGTTTCTCTTGTTGCAGAGCATGAGGCTCTAAGGTTCTCAGGCTTCAGTAGTTGTGGTTCACAGGCTTAGTTGCACTCAGCATGTGGGATCTTCGCAGACCAGGAATTCAATCCGTGTTCCCTGCATTAATAGGCAGATTATTAACCCTGAATCACCAGGGAAGTCTGAGATAACATTTTAAATTCAGGATTTAAGAATGTCAAGAAGGACCCTGATGTACATAGATGCAAAAATCCTCTACAGAATATTAGCAAATCAAATTCAAGAATACATTAAAAGAATCAAATGCCATGTCCAGTGGAATTTATTCTAGGGATGCAAGGCTGATATGTACAAATCAATGTAATACACACACACACAAAAAAACAAAAGATAAAAATCATATGATCATCTCAATAGATGCAGAAAAAGCTTTTAACAAAATACAGGATCTATTTATATCAACTCTCAACAAAGTGGTTATACATAGAATATATTACAGGCCATAAAAGACGAGCGCACAGATAACATCATACTCAGTGGGGAAAAGGTGAAAATTTATCCTGAAAGACTAGGAAAAATACAAGGATGCCCACTCACATTTTTATCCAACAAAGTATTGGAAGTTCTACCCAAGAATGAAACAAGAAAAGAAAATAAAAGCCATCCAAATTAAATTGGAACAAAAGAAGTAAAACTGTCACTATTTGCATATGATACAATATTTTATGAAACCATAAAAACTCCACCAAATGATAGGTATTAGAACTAACAAATCCAGCAAGGTTGCAGGACAAAAATCTGTTGTATTTCTCCGCACTAATAATAAACTATTAGAAAGAGAAATGAAGAAGACAGTCCCATTTACAACTGCACCAAAAAGAATAAAATGCCTTGAAATAAATTTAACCGAGGAGCTGAAAAACCTGTATAAAGTCATGGAGTCTGAGACGTGGAGACTGGGGCCACACAGTCTGAGTTCAAATCCTAACTCGCTCACTGACCTGCTGGGTGACCCTGGGTAAATCACGCAATGGCTCTGAGCCTTGTCTTTCTCAACTGTAAAATGGGCACAAAACCAGTATCTCCTCCCAGGATCATGAGGCTCTAAAGAAATGTTTATTTAGACCAGGGGTTGGAGGGCCTCCAACAGTCTCTCCTTGTGTGAAACTGTCCAGAACTAGGCCCTCCTGATCCTGTGGGTGGGTGTCAAGGGTGAAGCCTGGGAGGCAGACGGGGCTGGATGAGGACCAGGGCAGGAAAACCAAGGGGCTGCAGCAAGCACTCTACTGGTGTGGATCAGGGAGGGGAGGCCTCAGGGGGGCCTACGCCAAGGGCCCAGGGGTGCAGGATCAGAAGCCACGGTGCAGCCTTCCTGGCCAGAATGTGTCTCTCTGGCCAGGCTCAAGCATGATGGAGTACTGCTCCCAGAGTTCTTTATCTCCCTACCAGGAAAGGAGCTGGTAGGAGTAGGGGGCGGGGGCCGGGGGGCGTGGTCTATTAAACCACAGGTACTTTACAGTCAGTGTGACACACGGAAGGATAAGACAGGGGATGAGAAGCACAAGCAATGAGCACCTCTCTGGCTTTTAGGATAAAGGTGTCAGAAATGTCTCCACACCAGCTATGCGGAGCCCATAGGAGGCCAATGAATGCAAAAGCAAGCTGAGAGGGCTAATCTCTCTTCTGCTGGCCCCAGAGCCCCAGGTCCCTATCTACCAGCCCTACTGTGCACAACCAGACACCAGGACATACAAGCCCCGTCTGAGGAAGCCAGACCCCCTGTTGGGGTCACTCAGCTTGGTCACGTGGTCATTAAGGACTCGGCCCCTCCTCCATGCTCACGGCCCCTGTCCTCACAGAAACATCCACGGTCACTACACGGGGCTTTCTGGAGCACTTGTGCATATTAGAAACTGCAGTGATAGCAAGAGGAGAAGGCGCAGTCTGCAGGGGCAGTCTGCATGGCCGTGGGCTGCTCTACAAACTACCCAAGACCTGAGGTTCTTGATACTCAGGAGTTTGAAAAAAGGCTTCTCAATATGTCCATGGAGGAAGGAGGCCCATTGGGTAAATGGTGCTGGGGCAATTTGACAAGCAACTGGAAAACAAAGCTGGATCCCTAACTCAGAGAAACACCACCACTTAGAGACACATTAAGAATCTACATTTGAAAGGGAAAACTTTACAAGTTTAAGGACAATTTTCAAGAAGGGAATATCTTTTTTATATATAGAAGTATAGTTGATTTACAAGGCTGTGTTTGTTTCAGGGGTACAGCAAGCAATTCAGTAATTCAGTGACTCCATCTGAACAGCTTCCTCAGACAAAATTCACTCCCTTTGGGAGGCCCCTAAGTAATGCCCACTACTCAAAGCAGCCAACAGTCCTGTAAACCCATAGCAGCAGGTGGTAATGCTCAGTGGGTGTTTGTTGACTGAATAAATGACTGCAATCACACACTGAAAACAAGCCTTGAGGCTGGGAGGGGATCCCCAGTCCTGTCTCCAAACAGGAGGATGTTTGGTGTGGGTGGGTGAAATGGGGCTTGGGAAGGGAAGAGACCCATCACAAAGCATTTTGTAAGTAGGGGAAACTGGGTATGTGAGGAGGATGTAAGCAGGCGCAGCCCAGAAACACATCACGGCAGGTCCTTCAGTTGTGCCCTCACCCCTGCTCTTGGGGCATCACACTGTCTCCTCCCTGAAACATGCTGAACAGCTCACAGGTTTCCCAGAGGGGGTGGTCACATAACCTCCACCTGACCAATCAGCATGTTCCATCCTCCCTGGACACCTGTGATTGACTCGGGGCTGGACAAGTGACTGCTCAGGGCATGTGCTGGAATCCTGGGGAATGGAGGTTTATTTCCATTAGGAGCAGGGGATACCTAAGGTCAGCCTGTGGCAGTTGGAGGGAAGTGAGGTAAGCCTGTGGCAGTTGGAGGGAAGTGAGGTCAGCCTGAGGCAGTTGGAGGGATGTGACATCAGCTTGTGGCAGTTGGTGGCCTTGTTCCATAGAGGCAGAGCTGCTTGGGTGAGGATGACATCAGTAAGCAGAGCTGAGAGGTGGGGAAAGACAATTCCTGCTGACTTCCCTGATATCCAGGTACAGTCCAGCCAGAAGCTGTCTGTGCCCGTGGACTTAGTTATGATCATTCTCTCCCACTTGTTTGTTAGCTTGTTTGAGCCCTTTTGGGTTTGATGTCCAGCTGGCTAAGTGGAGACCCTGGGACTGCCATGGTGTGGGTTTCATCTGGCCTCAGGGAAGAAATTCCACATAACACTACAAGACTCCAGTTTAATTTGGAGATTTGAATGGATACAAGTGGTATCTGTTGGGGCCAACTATTAACTCTAGGATTCCCCAAATTAGTCCTCACAGGGTTAGTCCTGTTAAGGTAGTAACCCATGTCCCTTTTTAGAGGACAAGATGGAGGCTCAGCGAAGGAAGGTAAGTGGGCTACAGCCAGGAAGTGTGCAGTCAGAAAGAAGCCCCAGATCCTGCTCCTTGAAATCTGGGAAGCCGCATGGTGTGGCTTGTCCATGTGAAGAGGCTAAGGCACCCAGCCCCACACTGGCTTCCCAGGGGTCTGAGAATTGGTAACTGCCAAGTGGCTGTTTTGACAGTCACAAAAGCAATTCACACTGAAGGAAGGGCACCTTTCTTCACCAGACCCCACCCAACCCTCTGGTTTCCTCAGGTTCTGCCCGCCTTTCTCCTGCTTTGCTTGTCAATTACATAGTCAAGCTCCTGTGACCACATGGACAGTTTCTGGGTCACTGGCTCCCATCTGGAGCTGCTACAGGGGAGGCTTGTGGACATCTTCTTCCTTTGGGCCTTGGGGGGCCCTGCTTCCCTCTTGCATACCAGAGTCCTTTTCCAGAGTATGCAGGGAACCTCACTCAGTTTGAACAGGATGCATCCAACACTGCCTTTTCCATGTCTCCCTTGAAACTCAGCTCCAGTACTCCTTTCTCCACATTGCAGCCTCCCGTGGTGCCACAGGAGGGACCCAGTGGACAACGAATTGACAGCTCAGCACAGCAAGGCATACCAGAGTCCTTTTCCAGAGTATGCAGGGAACCTCACTCAGTTTGAACAGGATGCATCCAACACTGCCTTTTCCATGTCTCCCTTGAAACTCAGCTCCAGTACTCCTTTCTCCACATTGCAGCCTCCCGTGGTGCCACAGGAGGGACCCAGTGGACAATGAATTGACAGCTCAGCACAGCAAGGCAGGTGAGCGGTGAAATCTAACAGCTGGGAAGCTCTGTTTACAACGGCCCTTGACCTCGATGCTGCAGAGGCTTTAGAAAACCCCACAGTCTGGAAGAAGCACTTGGGCCAAAGAGCATCCCATGGGCCTTTTGATAGCTGGAGGATTCTGGCCATGGTAGGGGTGGGGCAAGTTCCCTAAGCTTCTGAAGGCCCACTGTTTGCAGGCTCAGGGTGCACAGAGAAGAGAAGGCAGAGGCCTGCCCGGAGGTGTTCACAGACCACATACAGATAAGCCAGCCAGGCTGTCAGGCCATAGCACCTAAGTTGCTTTCATAGGTGAAGGGTGTGAGGCAGAGGCAGAGACCCAAGTCTGCTGGGGAACTGCTTCAGGACAGAGAATTTCCAACTGGGATTTGAAGGCTGTATCAGTTAGTTATGTGTTTGACTGAAATGATAGAAATCCTTATTGAGAGTGGCTTCAACTACCTAGGCAACTGATATTTAATGTTTTAAGGAACTGTGAGAGGTGAGAGAGTCAGAGCAGGTCTGGTGGCCCAAAGGTTTCATCAGAATCCACCCACCCCTCTATTCCACCATCACCAGAATGTGGGTGGCATTGCTTCATGGATGCAAGGTGGCTGCCTCCACTCCAGCCATCACTTCTGCAAATTTAACCCTCCATTGAAAGCAAGGGTCACCTTTCCCCCTTCATATCTCTTTTCAGGAAGGAAAATCTCTCACAGAAGCCCCTGTAGACTTCCTCTAGTATATCACTGGCTAGAACTGAGTCATGAATCCTTGTCCTAACCAATCGCTAGTGGTGGAAGCAGCTGTCATGAGAGATTTGGACCAACCTTTATTCATCCACATTGAGCATCCACTGGAAGAAAGTGAATTGGACTGGGCAAATCCTCTGGGTGAGGAGCCAAAGCCATCCTGCCATAAAGGGGAAATAACATGGGAGCTGAGGGATCAAAGGCATGGGAGCAGAGAGCGGGAGAGCAGCGCATGCAGAGATGCCGGGATGAGCAGGGGGCTGGGATCACTGGTGGCTAATTGCTGCAGAAACACAGCCTGGGTGGGGAAGGTGGCAGGACTTTACATGGTGTTTTCTGCCTGGAGATTGGCAGGCCTTGGGCCACGGGGAGCTGCTGGGAGGAGCTGAGCAAGACAGTGAGGACAGAAGCAGACGCAAATCCCAGGGCACAAGGCCCCCTGTGCTGAGGAGCTAAGCATCACTGTTGTGTGATGGTCAGAAATGTCACCGATAGTCTCCAGAGAGCTCTTTTTAAGCAGATGATTGTAACTGATGACAGTAAATGTGGCCCTAACGAATGCATTTGCTAGAGGCAGCTTTCTGTTTCTGGATATCAGAAAGCACACACTCAGCTGGTTCTTACACCGCTCTGCAGTCACACCTGCTACACCCGCACCACTCCTCTCCCACCTTCTGGGCCTCAGGGTCAGCACACCCCAGGGTTCCTGAAACAGCCCAGCACTTTGTGTCATAATTTACATGGGGGGTCCAGGGTGGGTTCCAGTTTACAGAGGAGAGAACAGGGGCTGGATGTGGGTGAGGGACTCACTGGTGAGTTGAGGGGTTGGATCCCAATCCATCATCCCCTTTATGACGTCAGAGTGGGCACCCTCCTGATACCAGCTAGGATGTTTGCTAAGCAGACGGGCTCTGATGCATGCTCACCCAGCACTGGACCTGGGGTTTGGGGAATGGAGGGAAGGAGGGCTCTTCTCCACGTGATGCTCACCCTTGCAGGGGGCACACAGGTGACCCCACAGAAGTGTCATTCCTTATGACCTGGCCCTCCTGGGCCTGACAGAAGTGCCCTGACCCATGGGACCACAGACCCCAGGTGCACACGTGCGCAGGTGTGGCTATGGCTGGGAGGAAAGCACCCCTAGTTAAGGGCCCCCAATTCCCAGAGAGTCACATCTGGGAACTGAGGTCAAGTAGGCAATTCCAACCTTAATACGCAAATTGTTATCATCCAGGGGCCTGATTATTTTTTATTAAATTGTGCGCTCAGTCACTCAGTTGTGTTTGGCCCCATGGACTATTGCCTGCCAGGTCCCTCTGCCTGTAGAGTTTCCCAGGCAAGAGTACTGGAGTGGGCTGCCGCTTCCTACTCCTACATCTTCCCGACCCAGGGATGGAGCCCACATCTCATGCCTCCTGCAGTGGCAGGCGGATTCTTTACCACTAGCACCACCCACTTGCAATCCCATAGTCAAGCCCTTTTCTCAGCATCCTTGCAACCTTCAGCCCCTCCTCAGCCTTTATTTCTCTTTGGGACCAAGTTCTTAGCTTCAAACTGAGCCCCATTAGGGACATAAGTACTGTCTTTTTCATATCCCTTCCGTATCAGAGGCCACCCCAAACTCCCCCTCCCTCCCCTTATCAAGCTAAGGTTTTAGAATAAGGAGGTGAGGAGGGGCTGCCTCTCAGGGTAGGGAGGGCCAGCGGGTGGAGATGAGATGCCTGTAGCACCTCAGCCAGCTGAAGTGTCAGCGGCAGGCGAGCAGCAGCCAAGGGCCGAGCGGGTGAGAATAAGTGAGTTGAACGTGTTGATTCTGCCTCTGGATGGTGGGCCCTGGAGCAAGGCTTCAAGTATGGAAGACAGAGGGTCTCCAATGCCTGGACTCCCACCTTCTAGCGATCAGGGTTGAGATGTGGCTTTGAACTCAGAACACTGGTGTTCAAAGCTGGTTCCCACCACTTGGTTAGTTATTCAAAGCAAAACAAGCCTCCATTTTCTCATCTGTAAAATGGGAATATTGTCCCTCTTGGGGTGGGTAGGGGAGTAAATGAGGCGGCAAGTAGAGCATAGGGGCTGGATGGGCTGGGAGTGCTCCCAGACTCGCTGCTGTGGCTGCAATGACCGCTGTCTCCTGGGGTGGGGTCAGCAAGCTGTTCCCATAAAGGGGCCTGTTAGGCTTTGAGGGACCCGGGGTCTGCTTCAGCAATAGATCCTGCGGGCTTTCACCCCTGATCACTGAGTTACAGGTTGTCAGATATAATTGGTTCAGACCAGTGCTAGTGTTAGGCGCCCAGCATCACGGTGAGCTATGTGCGCATGCTGTGAAATGACCGCAAGTTCAGTCACCATCCACAGCCACTCACAGCTGCACACTATTTTCTTGTGACGAGATCTCTTGAGAACTGCTCTCTCAGCACCTTTCACACACACGACACAGTGTTGTTAACCACAGTCTCCTTGCTGTACACACAGCCCCAGGGATTGTGTGTCTTAGAGCTGGAAGTGTGTGCCTGTTGACCGTCTTCACCCACTTCACCTGCCCCCTCAACACCCGCCTCTGGTTTCCCACACCCTGTTCTGTTTCGGAGTTTGATTTCTTTTTTCAGTTCCACACACAAGTGAGACTGTACTTGTCTTTCTCTGTCTGACATATTTCACTGAGCATAATGCCCTCTGGGTCCATCCATGTTGTTGCAAATGCTTTTTTATAGCTGAGTACGATCCATTAGATATGTGTATATGTGATATATAGCTGAGTACGATCCATTAGATATGTGTATATGTGATATATATCTGAGTAAGATCATTGCATTGTATATGCGTATATTTGATATATATCTGAGTAAGATCCATTATACGTGTACATTGTATGTGTACATATGTATATATCTCAGTAAGATCCATAGTATGTGTATATTTGATATATGTCTGGGTAAGATCCATTGTATATGTGTACATATGGTGTGTATCGCATTTCTTCGCCCTTGTCTGACAGTGGAAATGTACTTTGTGTCCACGTTATGAAACACACGTTTTGTTCCCATTGCACAGTGAACCCAAACAAACTGAAACCTAAAGTTTGAAGCAGAGAAAGGGTCTGCATCTGCCATAGAGAACTCATAACAGGGCCCCCAGGAGGGGTCACTGAGACCCTGCTGTGTGAGTGCAGGTGGCCGCTGCCTTCTCTGCACCATGGTGTCCTCATCTGTATAGAGAGCTAGTAACAGGGCCAGGAGGGCAGGCTGAGAGTGGCCTCAGCAGCAGCCCCGTCAGGATGGAGGAAGGGGAGGGAGGCCTCCACAGGGACACGGTCCCTCCCTCTGCTCCCTACACCTTCTGAGCACCAAGCACACGTGTCCTCTGTACCCCCAGATCACTTGGCAATGATGCTTCAAAGGTAGCCCAGTCACATGCCCCCTACCCCATCAGATGTATCTTCCCTCCTCCTTGAAGCCCTGAACACCATTTTCTCATCTGGCTTATTTGGTCCCCTGTGGTCAGATGCCCGGGCTCCTCCATCCGCCAAGCTCCCATCCTAGGACTGTGTATGCAGCAGGTGCTCAATACAGGTTTAGGGCTTTGGGGAAGGCTCATCGCTCTCCTGCACAAGGACACTTTTCGTAGAGGCAACTCCAGCTCCTCCACACACACAGCAAGTCTGGTGTGGGGCATAAATGGCTCCACTGCTGCGGATCTGCTGAAGGAAAGGGCAGCCCTGGGAGACCCTGACCCCCCACCGTACCCTGCCTGGGGCCTGGCTTCTGGGGATGAAGCTGTCCCGTGAGCATCCACAAGGAGGCACTGGAGGACGAGGGCCGTGCTGTGCAGTGACAGCATCCGGTCTGGACCCCGCCTCAGGGCAGCTGCTCAGCCCACATTTGGTCTTAAACCAAGGGCCTTGAACAAGGGCCCAGGAGCAAATCTGGATTTTTAAAAGTAATTCCAACATTTAAAAACTAGGAGATTTCAGACAAAGCCCCAGATTTCTAGCTTTGTGAGTTTTGACATGAAATGAGAAGTCCTGGCCTCCTGGGGGACATTGTCGGGGGGTGAACGGGTGAGGCTGTTCTGAGGCGAGTGGGGGCCCCTCTGGAAGGGGCTGTGTCCCCAGCTCGCCTCAGTTCCCGCCTCCCCCGCGCAGCCCCCAGCCCCAGGCTCTCCCTGCCCTGTTCTCGCCTGCCCTGGAGGTGTCCGGGTTTGCAGTCCTCCTCCTAGGCCACGGAGCTTTGCTGGCGTGAGGGCCACAGCTGCGTGGAGTTTGTCCTGACCCCCTGGTGGGCGGGATAAAGGGGCTGAGTGCAGCCCTCAAAGGAGGGGTTCATGATCACATGTCCTCCGAAGGCAGGCAGGAAGGGGAGGGGTGGGAGAAGCCAGGCCAGGAGCTCCGTAAAGTGTCCCCTGGTGGTGCGTCTTCAGGCTCCAAAGCTGCCCCTAAACCCTGCCCTTCTCCCACCACGCATGCATCGCTGCTCCCGGTCTTTCCACAAACACTGGCCATGAGGGGCCTGGTCCCCGGGCCAGCCTTGAGGGCCACAGTCTCTGGCAGCTCCAATGGGTCAGCGTTGCTGTGAGGTGGCCACTGCCAGACCCTTTACAGGAAAAATGGAGCCTCCAAGGAGACAAGGGACTCACCCAGGGTCACAGAGACTTAGAGCTTATGACCAAAGTCTGCTGGGTCTCAGCTGGCCCCAGAGCACAGACTATGTCCCAGGGAGACGTGTTGTCCTCAGGCCATTACAACAGGAGGGCTGAGTACAGTGGAGGAGGGAGTCACAGTGGGGCGGGTGCACGGGGCAAGCAGGCTCAGGGACAAGTCCCCAGAAGAGCAGAGTCTTGAAAGGGCCAGGGCACTGGTGCTGCTGAGGAGAGGAGAGGGTTCCTGGTGGAGGCTCAGCCCTGCGAGGGCCTGGAGGTGGGCTGCAGCATGAGGAAGCGGGAGCAGCAGGGAACCGGGAGCCCCTGCTCTCCACCCCTCCTGCCGAGACCCAGCCCTGGCAGCCGCGCCTCCTCTCTCTCCACCTCGCCTCTTCCAGCGAGACAGAAGAGACGCTTCTGGGGAGACCCTGAGCCATCTCCTCCTGCACTTGCTTCCTGTCCAGCCTCAGCTAAGACAGGACAGGTAGATTCCAGTCCTGGAGTGGCGACTACGTCTCTCACTACTCAGGGGCACCATCGTGACATGGCTCCCAAGTTAAAAAAAAAAAAATTAAAATGGGGAAAAAAAAAAACCAGACTGTTAGTGGTCTGAATGAGCATGAGGTGAGAGTGGGTCCCTTTGCTTCCTATTGATGATGGAGCCTGGTCCTAGAGGGATGGAGAAGGGGCACTTGATGGACATGTGGCCTGTGTTTGGTCCTTTCATCTATTTGGTGTTTTATCCTCATCAGTTTTCTGAGCCCCTTTTGGCATCAGGCCCAGACCCTCACAGAGCTCACAGGCTGGAGAGGTAATCATAATGTGATCACAGTCCTAGGGGCTCCAGATGAGGCCAGAGGAGCTGTAGAAAGGGTGGGCAATCAAGAAGGGCTTCATGGAGGAGGTGATGTCTGAGCTGGGTCTCCAAGGATGAGGCCTCATTCACCTGGAGCCTGGCACAGAACAGGAACCAGGTACACAATAAAAGAATGAGTGAATGAATAAACAAACATGCATCCCCCTAACAGACTGAGGTAGGGAGTAGCCCAGGCCAAGGCATGAAGCACAAGACGCCTTGGGGGACAGATGGCAGGGGCTGCAGTAGGAGGCTGCCTCGCCCTTTACGGGCATCTTGCTGCCACTGTGGTCTGTGCTCTGGCCGACTGCGGAGACCTTGTCTGTCCTCTGTTTTGGGATCTGATTCTTCCTTCCAAGCAGAATATCCTGTCACCTCCTTGTGCCCGTATATACCTGTTCCTGCCTCATGGGGAGTTGTGAAGAGGAGGGATGGATTGGTGTCCAAAGCAAAGCTGAAGGAGGGGGAGAATGATGGGGAACCCCGAGAGGTGGGACCATGACTGGGAGGCATGTGACAGCGGGGAAGGGGCTGTGCCTTGGGATTCAAGCATCCAGTTGGGAGTGGCTCCCCCAAAGGAGGTGCTTCATGGTGAAACAGCTGTCGTGGGGCCTGGGCTGAGCTCTGTCTGGGACGTGCTAACCCAGGGAAGTTCAGGGGCCACTGGGACAGAAACGTCCAGGGAGAGCTGGAAGTAGGGGACAAAGGTTCACCTAAAGTCGGGGTGGGAGCTTGAGACCCAGAGGCAGGGCCCAGGGGTGCAACAGAAGGGGCCTGAGGGCGTCTGGATGTCCACCAACTGGGGTCCTCAGGGTGGAGATCGCCCTCACTTCACAGCCTGCTGGGGCCAAACACAGCTGGGCTCAGGGAGGCCACTCGGTAAACACATGACCCAATTCACTCATTTCCACTTCAAATGACTGGACTAGAATCTGCTAAGCCCTACAGATTGGTGGCCCAGATTAAGATTATAAATAAACGCAACATACAGACTGGGGAGAAAGCTAAGAAGCCGCAGAGAGACTCTCGACATGCAGCCCACTGTGGCCCCTGGGGCCTTTCCACTGCCATTTTCTCAGCCTGGCACTTTCTCCCCCTGTGTTACTTGCTCTCTGAACACCTCCAAGAGTTTGCCTTCAAATGTCCTTCCTGACTCCCTTTTGCTCCTTGGAGCTTCTTACCACCTGACTTAGCCTATACGTTAATTATTTTCCTCTGTCTCCCTCCAGGCTGTGTGCTGCTGAGAATAGAGACTCGCTGCTTCACTCCATCTGTGCGCTGGGTCTGGAGTCCACCCAGTATACAGTAGGGCCCCAGTGAACCTGCACTGCATGTGTGGACATTAAGGCCATGGACAAGAACATTCTAGGCGGTGATGGTGAGTTGTTGACTCACTACTTGCTGAGTCTCTTGTGTGCCCAGCACTGACCCAGGGGGCAGGCTCAGCACTGACATGGGGGACAGGCCTGGTGTTGAATGAAGCACACAGGGAGCACAGAGCCTGTTAGGAGGACACGTGCTGTGGAGACACGCAGGCCAGGGAAGTCAGGTGCGCAGGGTGCGGAAGAGAGGACCAAGGCGGAAGTGGTGGGAGAGAGGTCAAGTCCTGCAGGCCCTGTGGTCCCTGTGAGGACCTTTCCCCTGGGCTGGGGGAGGCACAGCTGGTGTGGAGCAGGGAATTGGGTGCTGAATACTGTGCAGGAATGAAGCAGGTGAGCCCTGGGGAGGGTCTCCCTGTGGAGGGTGCTGGCAGGGAAGGCTCCTCTGAGGAGGTGACATTACAGCTGTACCTTCTACAGACCATTTTTACCTTCTGTCAGCTTGATGCTTTGCTTTTGCAAGCAAAAGCACTCCGCGTTCTGCAGCACCTCAACTCAGCCTCCTGCACCCCTTGTCACCCCTGCCCCCACAGGGGTCCTTCCAGGGCGCACTATTGTGTGTGTGTGTGTGTGTGTGTGTGTGTGTGTGTGTGTGTGTGTGTGTTTTACAGCATCACAGGGCTTGTGGGATCTTAGTTCCTGGACCAGGGATTGAACCCTGGCCCCTGACAAAGAAAATGCCTAGTCCTAACCCCTGGATGCCAGGGAATTTCCCCCAAGGCCCACTTTTCACATACAAATCAACCTCCTCTTTAAGCGGGCTCACACTCTGAACCACTGTCCACCTGCCCTGTGACCCAGGGTAAGGTTGTAGGATACTTGGGGCCCCCTAACTCCAGAGCCAGTGAAGCTGCTCAGCCCAGCCAGCCTTCAGCTTGCTCACCCTGCCTGCCATTCCCTCTTCAGCGACGCGATGAAGGCTCCCTCCGTCCACAGCTCCAGCTCCTCTGCCTCCTGCTCTCCCCACACTCCCTGCGTGGGGAAGCCCCTCTTCCAGGACTGTGAGGAGAAACTTTCATTTCAATGGTGGTTGTTTCCTGATCAGTTAGCCTTACTGACCCTCAAAGTTTCTACTAAATATTCTATTTTACACCAGCCTATGAGACACTTTGCAGACATAGTAAACAAATGAAGAAGAAATGAACTATACACCATTTTTACAAAATCAAGTACAAAATATTAAGATGTATTAGAATTCCTTTTCCCGTAAAATCACAAGCTCCATCAGGGTGGAGGGCATATAAAAATGACATAGTCAGGACCAGACTCCTACAAGGTCCTAACTACCCACCTCCCTAAATTGAGGGCTCAGGCCCAGGCATGACCGAAAACCAGTCTCTGCCTTTGAGTGGAAGTTGGTTGGTTTTTCAAATTAAGTTTTTACAGCTTAGCAGGAAAGTTCTCAGTTCCAAACTCATGTTTCTGGCGATAATCAAATTACACCACACATGAGATGGCCTGTTCCCCAAGTTATTTGGTTAGAATCCACAAATGGTAGCAGGGAAATGTCACTGTTTCAAAACAAGCTGCGTCTCTGGGAGAGAGTGGGGGTGGTGCCCCTGGAATGTATCGCTCCTGAATCCTTTAGTCATTAGATTTCCAGAGAAGCCCCCAGAGGGGAGAGTGGGCCAGAGCTGAGCTAGGCTGTCCCCCACAGACGTGAGGGGTGAAACATCAGACAGCTCTGGTCCTGGGAGCAGCCTGACCCCGGGAGCCACAGGAAAGATCCCCTCCAAGCCTGCTGTCCAGCTTAGGATAAGGCTCAGCAGCTGTAACTCAGGGCCCACAGCTAAGGGGCAAAGGGAAGCTGGCCACCCTCACGCTGGGTCAGGAGGCAGACAGTCCAGGGCTGGTCTGGAGCCTCCTGTCCCTGATTCCCTTCAATCCAGAGGAGTTGCTTTGTCCTCAGGGCAGAATGAGCTCCAACCTCAGAGCTGACATTTCCAGATCAGGACAGAGGGAGAAGCAGAAAGCGCCTGCTTCACTCTCCCAGGACACATTCTAGAGTTCATGCAAATCACTCCCATCCCCTCTGGAAGAGAGCCTGGTCACACAAGCACCCTTGCTGCAGAGGAGGCTGTAACTCTGTAGTCCTGGGCAGCCAGTGTCCAGATAAAGGAGGGTTTCCAATGACCTGGGAGTGGACAAGGTACTGGGAGCCCTTGGATGCCTCAGCCCACTGCCTCTAAGGCTTCCTCCCACCACCCGACCCATCTCTACCCTGAGCTCACATTTTATGAGATTGTCCGTTAGACAAAGTGCATGAAGGAAATAATTCAGGAATCAGTTGAAAATCATGGGCAAGGAGGTGCTTTTCCTGAGTTTTGCTGGCAAATCGCTGGCGGGGTTCCATCACTGACACTGAGGCTTTCTCCCCACCCTCTTCCTGCAGAACCCTCTGGGAGGCAGCCCGTGACATCTTGTCCAGCGGAAGGAGACTGTGTCCCACCCTGCTCATGGATGCCCTGCTCTTTAGTACAAAATCCACACCCTCCCTGTGGGACCGTGATGGACAAATAGAGTGACCAGAGGCAGCCGTGGCCCAGCCAGCCGCAGCCCACACCTCACAGAAGAGGAGACAGTCTGTGAGCACAATGTTCCGTCATCAGAGTCAACTACTTTCCAGCCCTGAGGTGGGGATGTTTCAGTTTGGAGACAGAGCACAGAGGACTGGTGTGGATGGTCCTGGAAGCAAGGGGGCCAGCCCAGCCCCTTCTCCCCAGCCTGGCTCCTGACCTCTGTCCTGTGTGCGCCTGACACTCCCGCTTCCTCCTCCCGGATTGCCTGCCGTCCAGTCCCTGTGGTCACACCCGCACATCAGGACAACTCCCCCACCATGTGGAAGGGGCGAGTCAGGAAACTCAGCGGCACAGGGACCTGATCACACTACACACAGGCTTTCACGGGACTTTATCCTATTTATGGGCATCTCGGTCATGATTAACACAGGCCCCAGGGACCAAAAGTTCCCCTCAGTGCTTCTGAAGATGCTGGGTAATGTTAGTGCAGGGAGGTTATACGCACTTTCTGCATCTCGGCCCTGCAGCACAGCAATTGCTGTTGGTGGAAGTCATCATCCTAATTCTCTCAGTCATCTTTGCAATTAGTTCTCATTTACTTCTAGTACCACATGACTGCACGCTTCTTAGACTGGAAAATACACAGCCTGAATTCTGTGCAGGGAGGATGCAAAAGTGGAGCATCAAGTTTATCAACAGGAATTGGAAGAAGCAATGAGTTGACAAGAACTCTCCCCCTCCCCCTCTCACGTGGAGGACAGAAGAATCGGGTAGGGAGACACGCCCAGGAGAGGCAGTCCAGTCTCTGCGGTTTCAGGTGAGAGCCGAGGGGTGGGCCTGCAGCCCGGAGGGCCCTCTTCTGGTCGCCCAGGCCGCTGCAGACCGTCCTCTGACCTGGCCAGGGTTTTGGATACGATGCTTCTGAAGGCCATGGTGGTGTGGGATACCCTCCTGATTCGAGTCTTGTCAGAGGATTCGACCCCCCGACCACTGCCAGGAAGTGCATCCTGACGTTTCATCTTGGGTCATCCATGGACTTTACCTGGGCTCCGTTTGTTACGCCGCCTCTTGCTGGGCAGACTATTATACATCTGCATATTTTCAGGCTAACCCCGCTCTTTCTGGCTGTGGCCAGAGGAAAGTATCTGGGGACAGACTCTCAGGCTGGCCAGCGTGGGAGGAGCTCCTGGTGTTGGACACACCCAGGGGCAGGTGCTTCCCTCTGGGACTTCAGTCCTGCTGCTGGTGCTGCTGATGGAGGGAAGGCCTCAGGGCCACACAGGGCGCTGGACTGGGGATGGCAGGCTTCTGCTCCAGGCTGGGTGGAGACTGGCAGGCTCCCTGGTCTTCTTCCCTGACTCCTGGGCCTCCTGAAGTTGTACCTTTTTTCCCTGCTTGAGCCACGTGGTATGAGTGTGGACACCTCAGGCCTTGGAGAAGGCTCAAGTTATGGCTGCTGAGGTCAGTGGAAGGGGAGAGCCTCACAGTGATGGAGCAGCCCTCCACCTTGTGTTCCCCTGAGCTCACAGTGCAGTGCCTGCTGCCTGTTCCCTGAGTCATGGATCAGGTCCCACCCCGACACCAGAGTCCTTACCACTGTCACCCCTTGGTCCTTGTCACAGGGTGGCACACAGAATGGCCTGAGTGGCTCCTTCTGGCCTAGGTTCACCCATGGATGCCTCATCAGTCATTTAAGGTGCTTTTGTCACTGGGGTTGAGGACCATATTTTTTAGCAAATTCCTTCTCTGATGACCGACACAGGGGAATGGGGTGTTGCCCTATGAGGATTCACAGCCACAGCTCTGAGAAGTCCTGTCCCCTAAAGGGCAGGGTCCCAGTCACCATGGAGTAGAGAACTACTCCCAGACTCCACACATCCACCGCAGGGCAGTCAGAGCCCTGTCCCAGCAAGAATTCTCAGGCAGCATAAGTGCAGCTGCCATAGACAGTGTTGAGCTTCCCATTCTCATTACACTCATTGCTGAGGCCAAAGCCTGTAATTTTCACATACTACTTGGAGTCAAGGAGGATATTGCCTGATTTCAGGTCCCAGTGCAGGACGTGCCTCTGGTGGCAGTGCTGCAGGGCGGAGACCAGCTGTCCGAGCGGGCCTCGGGTGTCAGCCTCTGGTCATTTGGTCCATGTCTCGTGGTCCTCCAAATGGCTGCACGTGTCCCCCTCACTGAGGCCCTCCATCTCCAGGAACAAGGTGGTCTCTGTGTCAATCACCTCTAGTAGCTTAACAATATTTTCATGGTTCAGAGCTTTCATACTATTCACTTCCCGGAAGAGTCCTGGAGGCTGGAGGAGCTCTGCTGACTCTTCCTAATGACCTTTATGGCCAACTCTGTCCCAGTCAGAACGTACTGAGCCCGCTTCGGCAAATCAACCTTTACCAATCATGTAAAGACTCGCAGTTCTCAATAGAAGCCTTGTCCCCTGAGATGGCTGTGAGCCCCAGCATCATGGTGATCTGCTGACTACACTGACTGCCAGCACTAGCAGTGCTAACTGTACTAGCTGTGCTAACTATACTCCCGCAGCAGGGAGTCCTCCAGGTTGTAATGAAAAACCCTGGACGAACTGTTATGAATTCATATTTGGTAAAAGTAGATAGGCAGGCAGTTAGAAAAGCTAGCCTTGGGACTTCCTTGGTGATCCAGTGATTAAGAATCTCTGCTGCTAATGCAGGAGGACTAGGTTTAAACTGGTCCAATCCCTGATCAGGGAACTAGATCCCACATGCCACAACTAAGACCCAATGCAGTCAAACTAAAACAAAAAAAGCTAGTCCTATTTTAACTTTGGTTTGTAGCTCCACTTTTTGTTTTCTCTTTGACGAGATTAATAGCTTAAAATTTTGTCTGCTTTTGGACATGATCTAAAAAGATTTAATTTTGTAACATAAGTAACTGAAAGGGGCAGGAGTCAGAGCTGTGCAGGAACAGGTATTTTATGTTACTGAAATTAAACTGGCTTAAATTGAATTAGAGTGTTGTAATTTTAGGATGTTATTTGTAATCACACAGTAATCACAAAATAGTTACAGAATATCCACAAAAGGAAACGAGAAGGGAATTGCTTCACTACAAAAAAATAACAATGCAAAAGAAGGTGATCTTGAAGGACACGAGGGACAAAAAAGTCATAAGGTATACAGAAAAAGAGCCGGATGACAATTACTGATTACTCCTTCAGACAGTTACTCCTTCAGTATCAGTAATTATATGTAAATGGATTAAACTCTCCACTTAAAAGATTGGCAGAAAGGATAAAAATATATGATGCAACTATTTGCTATCCATAAGAGACTAACTTTAGATCCAAAGACAGTAAAAAAAGTTGAATATGAAAGGATAGAAAAAAGTGTGCTGTGCTCTGTCACTTCAGTCATGACTCTTTGCGACCTTATGGACTGTAGCCCGCCAGGCTCCTCTGTCCATGGGATTCTTCAGGCAAGACTACTGGAGTGGCTTGCCGTGCCCTCCTCCAGGAGATCTCCTGACCCAGGGATTGAACCTACATCACTTATGTTTCCTGCTTTGGCAGGTGGGTTCTTTACTACTAACGCCACCTGGGAAGGGATAGTCCATGAAAACAGTAACCAAAAGAGAGCAGCTGTGCTGTACTAATATCAGACAACATGGTCTTTAAATCAGAAAAGTTACAAGAGACAAGGATTTTATCTTCTTCAGCAAGAAGATAAAATCACAACCATTTACACACCCAGTGACACCATCAAAATATGTGGATTAGAAATGGATAGAACTGAGGGGAGACATAGTTCTATACAATAGTTGGAACCTCCGATACCCTACTCTCAGTGATGGATAAACAACCAGACAAGATGAATGCGTAGGTAGAGAATGTAAATAGCACAATCAGCCAATTAGGTCTAACAGACAAACACTTCTCAAGGGCATGTGGGGCCTTCTCCAGGACAGACCATAGAATAGGCCACAATTAAGTCTCAGTAGATTTCACAAGGTAAATCTCATAAAAAGTATCTTCTCTAACCATAGTGGCATAAAGTTAGAAATCAGTAACAGAAGGAAAAGTGGAAAATTCACAAATTTGTAAAAATTTATAAGAACCATCGTGGCAAAGAAGAAAGCACAAGGGAAATCAGAAAATACCTAGAGATGAAGGGAAGGGAAACACTAACTCGTGAGAAACAGGAAAGCAGTGCTAAGGGGAAATGTATAGCTTTAAACACACAAAAATCTCAGTAATTTCATGCAATTAAGGGAACTAGAAAAAGAACAAACTAGGGCGGTCCTAAGATGGTGGAGGAATAGGACAGGGAGACCACTTTCTCCCCAACAAATTCATCAAAAGAACATTTGAACGCTGAGTAAATTCCACAAAACAACTTCTGAATGCCGGCCGAGGACATCAGGCACCCAGAAAAGCAGCCCCTATTCTTCAAAAGGAGGTAGGAAAAAATATAAAAGATAAAAAGAGAGACAAAAGAGGTAGGGGCGGAGCTCTGTCCCAGGAAGAGAGTCTTAAAAAAGAGAAAAGTTTCCAAACACCAGGAAACATTCTCACTGCCGAGTCTGTGGCGAGCCTTGGAATCACAGAGGGCAACATAATCGGGAGGAAAGATAATTAAAACCCATAGATGACGTGCCCAACGGTAACTCCCCCAGTGGAGAAGCAGCACAGATGCCCGCATCTGCCACTAGCAAGCAGGGGCTGGGCAGGGAGGCTCGGGCTGCATTGCTTAGTGTAAGGGCCGGGCCTGAATGCCCTGAGGGCAATCTGCGGGAACTAACTTGGGCTAGCAAACCAGACTGTGGGATAGCTACCACACGAAAAGCCCTAACCTAAGACACCGTCAGGCCTGCTCACAGAACAAAGGACTGAGCAGAGCTGGCCAGCTGCGGACAGGTCCATCCCCCACTGGAGACAGGCAGGCGAGGGCAGCCAGAGCCAGAAGAGGGCAATCACAGCCCCAGAGAGACATTATCTACCAAACTGCAAGCAGGCTTCATTGCTAACCAAGACTTCTTGGGTTTCTGGACTGTTGGCTGCCTGAGAAGGTGCACAAGTTGTACACCCAGGAAACTGAGCGGCAGGGATGGGGGAGGCGAAAAGTCATAGCAACTGCGCTCTCCAAGCACCTGGTCACCTGAGCTGCTGGGATCTGAGAAGGACACAAAATGCAGGCCCAGTGGAGTCTGCACCTCTGAGGACTACTCGAGTACCTGAACCTGAGCGGTTAGACCTGGGAAGTGCATACAACCCAGGGCTGGTCTCAGACCCCAGTAGAGCAACCTAGAGCCTAAGCAGTGTAGACAGGGAAAGCACACACGCCGTGATCAGGGGCAAACCCAGTGTGGCCAAGACACTGAGAACACACACCAGTGTTATTTGCTTGCAGCGCCCCTGCCTCCCCACAGCACAAATGAATAAGTGAGCCTAAAGTGTCCACCACTGCCCCCTTGTGTCAGGGTGGAAATCAGACACTGAAGAGACCAGCAAACAGAAGACGCTAAAACAGAGGGAACCTCCTTGGAAGTGACAGGTGCAATAGATTAAAAACCTGTCGTTAGTACCGACTACCTAGGAAGGGGCCTATAGATCTTGAGAAATATAAGCCGGATCAAGGAACTATCTGAAAATGAACTGACCCCACACTGCCCACAAGAACACCAGAGAAAGTACTAGATATATTTTTACTATCATTTAATTAAAAATTTTTTTAAATTTTAAGTCCTCTATTACTCCTTTAATTTTCATTTTTATAACATACAATTACTTTGCAAAAAAAGATCCTATTTTTTAAAGCAAACTTCATATATATTTTGTAATTTTTGTGACTCTGGGTTTTTTTTTTTTTTCATTAATATTGTATTTTTGAAAATCCAACTTCTACTCTAGACTTTTAATCTTTGCTTTTTGGTATTTGTTATCAATTTTGTACCTTTAAGAACCCAATCTTCAGTACCCATTTTTACTTGGGAGTGAGATTACTGGCTTGATTGCTCCCTCCCCCTTTGGACTCTCCTTTTCATACACCAGGTCCCTCCCCCTTCTCTTCTCTACCCAACTCTGTGAACTCTGTGTATTCTGGACAGTGGAGAACACTTAGGGAACTGATTACTGGCTGGATCTGTCTCTCTCCTTTTGATTCCCCCCTTTACTCTCCTGGCCACCTCTGTCTCCTTTCTTCCCCTTTTCTCTGTATAACTCTGTGAACATCCCTGAGCAGTCCAGACTGCGGAGCACACATAAGGAAGTGATTACTGGCTAGCTTGCTCTCCTCTTTCGATTCCACCTCATCTCATTTGGGTCACCTCTAACACCCTCCTCCCTCTTCTCTTCTCCATGTAACTCTATGAACCTCTCTGGGTGTCCCTCACTGTAGAGAAAATTTTCATCTTTAACCTAGATGTTTTATCAATGGTGCTGTATAGATGGAGAAGTCTTGAAGCTACTGTAAAAATAAGACTGAAAACCAGAAGCAGGAGGCTTAAGTCCAAATCCTGAGAACATCAGAGAACTCCTGACTCCAGGGAACATTAATCGACAGGAGCTCATCAAACGCCTCCATACTAACACTGAAACCAAGCACCACCCAAGGGCCAACAAGTTCCAGAGAAAGACATACCATACAAATTCTCCAGCAACACAGGAACACAGCTCTGAGCTTCAATATGCAGGCTGCCCAAAGTCACTCCAAACCCATTGACATCTCATAACTCATTACTGGACACTTCATTGCACTCCAGAGAGAAGAAATCCAGCTCCACCCACAAGAACACCGACACAAGCTTCCCTAACCAAGAAATCTTCACAAGCCACCAGTACAACTGCACCGTCAGTGACGAAACCGCACAATAAAGAGAACTCCACAAACTGCCAGAATACAGAAAGGACACCCCAAACTCAGCAATATAAACAAGATGAAGAGACAGAGGAATACCCAGCAAGTAAAGGAACAGGATAAATGCCCATGAAATCAAACCAAAGAGGAAGAGATAGGGAATCTACCAGATAAAGAATTCTGAATAATGACAGTGAAAATGATCCAAAATCTTAAAATCAAATGGAATCACAGATAAAGACCCTGGAGACAAAGATTGAGAAGATGCAAGAAAGGTTTAACAAGGACCTAGAAAAAATAAAAAAGAGTCAGTATATAATGAATAAGGCAATAAATGAGATCAAAAACACTCTGGAGGGAACAAATAGTAGAATAACAGAGGTAGAAGATAGGATTATGAGGTTGAAGATAGAAAGGTAGAAATAAATGAATCAGAGAGGAAAAAAGAAAAGTGAATTAAGAGAAATGAGGACAATCCCAGAGACATCTGGGACAATGTTAAATGCCCCAACATTCAAATCATAGGAATTCCAGAATAAGAAGACAAAAAGAAAGACCATGAGAAAATACCTGAGGCGATAATAGTTGAAAACTTCCCTAAAATGGGGAAGGAAATAATCACCCAAGTCCAGGAAAGCCAGAGAGGTCCAAATAAGATAACCCCAAGGCGAAACACCCCATGACACATGTTAATCAAATTAACAAAGATCAAACAGAAAGAATAAATATTAAAAGCAGCAAGGGAAAAACAACAAATAACACACAGGGGGATTCCCATAAGGATAACAGCTGATCTTTCAATAGAAACTCTTCAGGCCAGGAGGGAATGGCAGAACATACTTAAAGTGATGAAAGAAAATAAATACAGCCCAGATTACTGTACCCAGCAAGGATCTCATTCAAATATGAAGGAGAAATCAAAAGCTTTACAGACAAGCAAAAGCTGGGAGGATTCAGCACCACCAAACCAGCTCTCCAACAAATGCGAAAGGATCTTCTCTAAACAGGAAACACAAAAAGGGTGTATAAACTCGAACCCAAAACAATAAAGTAAATGGCAATGGGATCATACTTATCAATAATTACCTTAAATGTAATTGGTTGAACGCCCCAAACAGAAGACAAAGACTGGTTGAATGGTTACAAAAACAACACCCCTATATATATTTTCTACAAAAGACCCACCTCAAAACAAGGGACACATACAGACTGAAAGTAAAGGGCTGGAAAAAGATATTCCACGCAAACAAAGACCAAAAGAAAGCAGGAGAAGCAATACTCATATCAGATAAAATAGACTTTAACACAAAGGCTGTGAAAAGAGACAAAGAAGGACACTACATAATGATCAAATAATTAATCCAAGAAGAAGATATAATAATTATAAATATATATGCACCCAACATAGGAACACTGCAATATGTAAGACAAGTGCTAACAAGTATGAAAGGGGAAGTTAACAATAACACAATAATAGTGAGAGACTTTAATATCCCACTCACACCTATGGATAGATCAACTAAACAGAAAATTAACCAGGAAACACAAACTTTAAATGATACAAAAGACCAGTTAGACCTAATTGATATCTGTAGGACATTTCACCCCAAAACAATAATTTTACCTTTTTCTCAAGCTCACATGGAACCTTCTCTAGGGTAGATCACATCCTGGGCCATAAATCTAGCTTTGGTAAATTAAAAAACAACAAAACAAATTGAAATCATTCCAAGCATCTTTTCTGACCACAATGCAGTAAAATTAGATCTCAATTAGAGGAGAAAATCTATTAAAAATACAAACATATGGAGGCTGAACAACACGCTGCTGAATAACCAAAAAATCACAGAAGAAATCAAAAAAGAAAATATGCATAGAAACGAATGAAAATGAAAACACAACAACCCAAAACCTGTGGGACACTGTAAAACCAGTGCTAAGGGGAAGGTTCATAGCAATACAGGCATACCTCAAGAAACAAGAAAAAAGTCAAATAACCTAACTCTACACCTAAAGCAACTAGAAAAGGAAGAAATGAAGAACCTCAGGGTTAGTAGAAGGAAAGAACTCTTAAAAAATTAGGGCAGTAAAAAGCCTCTTGATGAAAGTGAAAGTGGAGAGTGAAAAAGTTGGCTTAAAGCTCAACATTCAAGAAATGAAGATCATGGAATCCGGTCCCATCACTTCATGGGAAATAGATGGGGAAACAGTGGAAACAGTGTCAGACTTTATTTTTGGGGACTCCAAAATCACTTCAGATTGTGATTGCAGCCATGAAATTAAAAGATGCTTACTCCTTTGAAGAAAAGTTATGACCAACCTAGATAGTATATTTAAAAGCAGAGACATTACTTTGCTGACTAAGGTCCGCCTAGTCAAGGCTATGGTTTTCCCAGTAGCAAGTATGGATGTGAGAGATGGACTGTGAAAAAGGCTGAGAACCGAAGAATTGATGCTTTTGAACTGTGGTGTTGGAGAAGACTGTTGAGAGTCCCTTGGACTGCAAGGAGATCCAACCAGTCCATTCTGAAGATCAGCCCTGGGATTTCTTTGGAAGGAATGATGCTAAAGCTGAAACTCCAGTACTTTGGCCACCTCATGCGAAGAGTTGACTCATTGGAAAAGACTTTGATGCTGGGAGGGATTGAGGGCAGGAGGAGAAGGGGACGACAGAGGATGAGATGGCTGGATGGCATCACTGACTTGATGCACATGAGTCTGAGTGAACTCCGGGAGTTGGTGGTGGATAGGGAGGCCTGGCGTCCTGCGATTCCTGGGGTCGCAAAGAGTCGGACACGACTGAATGACTGAACTGAACTGAACTGAACCGAACTGAACGCAAAAGAAACAAAAGAGACCATAGCAAAAATCAACAAAGCCAAAAGCTGGTTCTTTGAGAGGATAAATAAAATGAAGAAACCATTAGCCAGATTCATCAAGAAACAAAAAGAGAAAAATCAAATCAACAAAATTAGAAATGAAAATGGAGAGATAACAGACAACACAGAAATACAAAGGATCATAAGAGACTACTATCAGCAATTATATGCCAACAAAATGGACAACTTGGAAGAAATGGACAAATTCTTAGAAAAGTACAACTTTCCAAAACTAAACCAGGAAGAAATAGAAAATCTTAACAGACCTATCACAAGCACGGAAATTGAAACTGTAACCAGATATCTTCCAACAAACAAAAGACCAGGTCCAGATGGCTTCACAGCTGAATTCTACCAAAAATTTCGAGAAGAGCTAACACCTATCCTCCTCAAACTCTTCTAGAAAATTGCAAAGGAAGGTAAACTTTCAAACTCATTCTATGAGGCCACCATCACCCTAATACCAAAACCTGACAAAGATGCCACGAAAAAAGAAAACTACAGGCCAATATCACTGATGAACACACATGCAAAAATCCTTAACAAAATTCTAGCAATCAGAATCCAACAACACATTAAAAAGATCAGACACCATGACCAAGTGGGCTTTATTCCAGGGATCCAAGAATTCTTCAATATCTGCAAATAAATCAATGTAATTCACCACATTAACAAATTGAAAAATAAAAGCCACGTGATTATCTCAATAGATGCAGAGAAAGCCTTTGACAAAATTCAACATCCATTTATGATAAAAACTCTCCAGAAAGCAGGAATTGAAGGAACATACCTCAACATAATAAAAGCTATATATGACAAACCCTCAGCAAACATTATCCTCAATGGTGAAAAATTGAAAGCATTTCCCCTAAAGTCAGGAACAAGACAAGGGTGCCCACTTTCACCACTACTATTCAACATAGTTTTGGAAGTTTTGGCCACAGCAATCAGAGCAGAAAAAGAAATAAAAGGAATCCAAACTGGAAAAGCAGAAGTAAAACTCTCACTGTTTGCAGATGACATGATCCTCTACATAGAAAACCCTAAAGACTTCACCCAGAAAATTACTAGAGCTAATCAATGAATATAGTAAAGTTACAGGATATAAAATCCCTATACAGAAATCCCTTGCATTTCCTATACGCTAATAATGAGAAAACAGAAAAAGGAATTAAGGAAACAATTCCATTCACCATTGCAACAAAAAGAATAAAATACTTAGGAATATATCTACCTAAAGAAACTAAAGACTTATATATAGAACACAATAAAACACTGGTGAAAGAAATCAAAGAGGACACAAATAGACGGAGAAAAATACCGTGTTCATGGATCGGAAGTAGATTCAATGCAATTCCTATCAAGCTACCAGTGGTATTTTTCACAGAGCTAGAACAAATAATTTCATAATTTGTATGGAAATATAAAAAACCTCGAATAGCCAAAGCAATCTTGAGAAAGAAGAATGGATCTGGAGGAATCAACCTGCCTGACTTCAGGCTCTCCTACAAAGCCACAGTCATCAAGACAGTATGGTAGTGGCACAAAGACAGAAATATAGATCAATGGAACAAAATAGAAAGCCCAGAGATAAATCCACACACCTATGGACACCTTATCTTTGACAAAGGAGGCAAGAGTACACAATGGATTAAAGACAATCTCTTTAACAAGTGGTGCTGGGAAATTTTGTCAACTGCCTGTAAAAGAATGAAACTAGAACACTTTCTAACACCATACACAAAAACAAACTCAAAATGGATTAAAGATCTAAACATAAGACCGGAAACTATAAAACTCCTAGAGGAGAACATAGGCAAAACACTCTCCAGCAAAAATCACAGCAGGATCCTCTATGACCCACCTCCCAGAATATTGGAAATAAAAGCAAAAATAAACAAAATTAAATTTAAAAATAAACAAAATTAAATTAAATTAAAATTAAAAGCATCTGCAACACAAAGGAAACTCTAAGCAAGGCGGAAAGACAGCCTTCGGAGTGGGAGAAAATACTAGCAGATGGAGCCATGGACAAAGAATTGGTCTCAAAAATATACAGGCAACTCGTGCAGCTCAATTCCAGAAAAATAAACGACCCGATCAAAAAATGGGCCAAAGATCTAAACAGACATTTCTCCAAAGAAGACATGCAGATGGCTAACACACACATGAAAAGATGCTCAACATCACTCATGAGAAGAGAAATGCAAATCAAATCCACAATGAGGTACCTTTTCACGCCAGTCAGAATGGCTGCGATCCAAAAGTCTACAAGCAATAAATGCTGGAGAAGGTGTGGAGAAAAGGGAACCCTCTTACACTGTTGGTGGGAATGCAAACTAGTACAGCCACTATGGAGAACAGTGTGGCGATTCCTTAAAAAACTGAAACTAGAACTGCCTTATGACCCAGCAATCCCACTGCTGGGCATACACACCAAGGAAACCAGAATTGAAAGAGACACATGTACCCCAGTGTTCATCACAGCACTGTTTATAATAGCCAGGACATGGAATCAACCTAGATGTCCATCAGCAGACGAATGGATAAGAAAGCTGTGGTACATATACACAATGGAATATTTCTCAGCCATTAAAAAGAATACGTCTGAATCAGTTCTAATAAGGTGAATGAAACTGGAGCCTATTACACAGAGTGAAATAAGCCAGAAAGAAAAACATGAATACAGTGTACTAACACATATATATGGAATTTAGAAAGATAGTAACAATAACCCGAGACAGCAGAAGAGACACAGATGTATAGAAATGGACCCTGTCGGAGAGGGCGAGGGTGGGATGACTGGGAAAATGGCATTGACATGTGTATATTATCATGTGTGAAATGAAGTGCCAGTCCATGTTTGATGCATGATACAAGGTTCTCAGGGCTGGTGCACTGGGATGACCCAGAGGGATGGGATGGGGAGGGAGGTGGTAGGGGTGTTCAAGATGGGGAGCACATGTATACCCATGGCGAATTCATGTCAATGTATGGCAAAACCAATACAATATTGTAAAGTAATTAGCTTCCAATTAAAATAAATAAATTTATATTTTAAAAAAGAAAAAAATAAATAAACTTAAAATCTTTTGCACAGCAAAGGAAACTATAAGCAAGGTGAAAAGACAACTCTCAGAATGGGAGAGAACAATAGCAACTGAAACAACTGGCAAAGGATTAATTTCCAAAATATATAAGCAGCTCATACAACTCAATACCAGAAAAACAAACAACCCAATCAAAAATAGGGAAAAGTCCTAAACAAACATTTCTCCAAAGAAGATACACAAATGGCTATTAAACACATGAAAAGATGCTCAGCAAGGCTTGTTATTGGAGAAATGCAGATCAAAACTACAGTGAGATATCACGTCACACTGGTCAAAGTGGCCATCATCAAAAAGTCTACAGACAATAAATGTTGGAGAAGATGTGGAGAAAAGGGTGTGCTCTTGCACTGTTGGTGGGAATGTAAATTGATACAGCCACTATGGAAGACGGTATGGAGATTCCTTTAAAAACTAGGAATAAAACCATCCTATGACCCAGCAATCCCACTGCTAGGCATATACCCCATGGAAAACCAAAATTGAAAGAGACACATGTATCCCATTGTTGTTTGCCGCACTATTTACAATAGCTAGAACATGGAAGCAACCTAGATGTCCACTGGTAGATAAATGGATAAAGAAGTTGTGGTACATAAGCACAATAGAATATTACTCAGCCATAAAAAGGAACACATTTGAGTCAATTCTAATGAGGTGGATGAACCTAGAACCTATTATACAGAGTGAAATAAGTCAGAAAGAGAAAGATAAATATCATATTCTAACACATAATGGGCTTCCCTGGTGGCTCAGAGGGTAAAATGTCTGCCTTCAATGCAGGAGGCCTGGGTTCGATCCCTGGGTAGGGAAGATCCCCTGGAGAAGGAAATGGCAGCCCACTCCAGTTCAGTTCAGTTCAGTTCAGTTCAGTCGCTCAGTCATGTCCGACTGTTTGCGACCCCATGAATCGCAGGACGCCAGGCCTCTCCTGTCCATCACCATCTCCCGGAGTTCACTCAGACTCATGTCCATCGAGTCCGTGATGCCATCCAGCCATCTCATCCTCAGTCATCCCCTTCTCCTCCTGCCCCCAGTCCCTCCCAGCATCAGAGTCTTTTCCAATGAGTCAACTCTTCGCATGAGGTGGCCAAAGTACTGGAGTTTCAGCTTTAGCATCATTCTTCCAAAAGAAATCCCAGGGTTGATCTCCTTCAGAATGGACTGGTTGGATCTCCTTGCAGTCCAAGGGACTCTCAACAGTCTTCTCCAACATCACAGTTTAAAAGCATTAATTCTTTGGCGCTCAGCCTTCTTCACAGTCCAACTCTCGCATCCATACATGACCACAGGAAAAACCATAGCCTTGACTAGACGGACTTTAGTCGGCAAAGTAATGTCTCTGCTTTTGAATATACTATCTAGGTTGGTCATAACTTTTCTTCCAAGGAGTAAGCGTCTTTTAATTTCCTGGCTGCAGTCACCATCTGCAGTGATTTTGGAGCCCCCAAAAATAAAGTCTGACACCGTTTCCACTGTTTTCCCATCTATTTCCCATGAAGTGATGGGACCGGATGCCATGATCTTCGTTTTCTGAATGCTGAGCATTAAGCCCGCTCCAGTATTCTTGCCTAAAGAATCCCATTAATGGAGGAGCCTGGTAGGCTACAGTCCATGGGGTTGCAAAGAGTCGGACACGACTGAGCAACTTCACAATTACTTAACACATATATTTGGAATCTAGAAAAATGGAACTAAAGAATTTATTTACAAGGCAGCAGTGGAGAAACAGACATAGAGAATAGACTTACGGGCAAGGGGAGAGGGGAAGAGAGGGTGAGATATATGGAAAGAGTAACATGGAAGCTTGCACTAGCATATGTAAAATAGATAGCCAACGGCAATTTGCTATATGGCTCAGGAAGCTCAAACAGGGGCTCTGTATCAACCTAGAGGGGTGGGATGGGGAGGGAGATGGGAGGGAGGTTCAACAGGGAAGGGATATATGTATACTTATGGCTGATTCTTGTCGAGGTTTGACAGAAAACAACAAAATTCTGTAAAGCAATTATCCTTCATTTAAAAAAATGAATTAATTTTTAAAAAGATTAAACTTCCAAAAAAAATAAATAATGCTGTTGTGAACATTGAAGTGCATGTATCTCTCTGAAGTAATGTTTTTGCATTTTTTAGATACACACCCAAGAATGGAATGGGTACATAGATAAGTGTTTCATCATCCTGTTGAATAAATCCTTTTACCATTGTATAATCATCTTCTTTGGGCTTCCCAGGTGGCATTAGAGGTAAAGAACCCACCTGCCAATGCAGGAGATGCAAGAAAAAGGGGTTCTATCCCTGGTTTGGGAAGATCTCCTGGAGGAGGGTGTGGCAACCTACTCCAGTATTCTTGCCTGGAAAATTCCATGGACAGAGGAGCCTGGTGAGCTGCACCTCATAGGGTCACAGAGTCAGATAAAACTGAAATGACTTGGCATGCACACAGTGATCTTCTTTCTCTTGTGTAGCAGTCTTTGATTCAAACTCGATTTTGTCTCATAGGTATAGCCACCCCTGCTTTCTTTTGGTTAACGTTTGTATGGAATAATTTTTTCTATCCCTTAACTTCCAAACTTTGAATGTTCTTAAAGCTATAGCACATCTTTTGTACAGAGGCTATATTGGTAGTTTGTTGTTATATTCTTTCAGTCACTCAGTGTCTTTTGATTAATGAGTTCAATCCATTTAAATTTAAAGCAGTTATGGATTGATTATTGTATATATAGTTATTCCTAATACTTTTGTCTTAATTTTTCAAGTAGGGTTAAAAGTGATTTGTGCACCAGCATGACAGTATTGTATTTTTCTTTATTTATTTATGCTTATGCATGAGTAAAATTGATACTTTAGTATGCTTTTATGTGGTTGTTTAGTGTCATCTGGTTTCAACATGGCAAGCTCCCTTTAGCACTTCTTGTGAGGCAGGTATAGTGGTAACAAACTCCCTCTCAGTTTTTGTTTTTCTTGGAAGGTCTACCTTGCCTTCATTTTTTAAAGGGCAGTTTTGCCAGGCATAGTATTCTTGGTTGGGATATCTTTTTCTTTCAGCATTTTGAAAAGATCACTGTAGTCTCTCTTAGTCTTCAAGATTTCTGCTAAAAATTCTGTGGGTGATCTTAATGGAGTTTCATTTTATGTGGAGACTTTTTTTTTTCTTTGCTGAATTTTCAAGATTCTCTCTTTAACTTTTGATAATTTATTTTTAATGTGTCTCAGCATAGACCTTTTTTAGGTTCAACCTTTTGGGGGTCTTTTGGGTTTTATGAATTTAGATATTCTTCTTCCCCAGATTAGGGAAAATATTAGCTGTTATTTCTTTATTTAACTTTTTTTTTTTTTTTTTTGCTGTGCTGGATCTTCATTGCTGCATGTGGGCTTTCTCTAGTTGTGAAGTGGGGGGGTGCCTACTCTCTAGTTGTGGTGTGCAGGCTTCTCACTGTGGTGGCTTCTCTTCTTGTGGAGCACAGGCTCCAGGATGAGCAGGCTTCAGTGACTACAGCTCTCAGGCTCTAGAGTGCAGGCTCAGTAGCTGTGGCACATGGGCTTAGCTGCCCTGTGGCATGTGGAATCTCCCTGGACCAGGAGTCAAACCACGTTCACTGCATTGGCAGGTGTATTTTAACCACTGAACCACTGAGGAAGTCTTAGCTGTTATTTCCTTATAAACTTTTTTTCTTTTTATTCTCCTCCCAGAGCTCCCATTGTGTTATATTGTGTTCTTGACTGGGTCCTGTGAGTCCTGTAGGCTTTATGCACTTTTTCATTCCTTTTAACCTTTGCATCTCCAAGTACAGTATTTCATATAATCTGTCTTTGGTTCGTTTATTCTTTCTTCTGCCTGCCTGCTGAAGTCTCCTGTTGAAGTTCTCTATTGAATTTTTCAGAGCAATGATTGTATTCTTTGCTCCAGAATTTATACTTTGGTTCTTTTTTATGGTTTATATGTCTTTGTTGAACTTCTTATTGTGATCAGTATTGCTTTTTCAGATTTACTAGTTGTCTGTCTGCATTCTTTTATAACTCATTGAGCTTCTTTAAGGTGATTATTTTGAATTCTTTGTAGACAATTCATAGATCACCATTTCTTTGGGGTAAGTAACTGGAACTTGGTTTTGTTCCTTTGATGATATGTTTTCCTAATTCTTTGTGGTTATTTTATCCTATACTGATGTCTGCACACTTGAAGAAGTACTCACCTCTTTTAGTCCTTACATTCTGGCTTGGGAATGGAAAGGCTTTCACCTGGATAGAGATCATGGGAATCTATCAAACTTTTTGTATGGATGTGCCCACTGGATTCTTCTTATCCCTCCTTAGGGGGCTAGTCTTTGGATTGTGTGCCTTCTCCTGAACCCACAGAGCTGTGTAAGGTACTGAGAGCTGCCTAACCCTTTCTCTAGGCCATGCCCTGCTGAGTCATGACACTGGGTGCAAGCACTACTTTCATCCCTCCCTTCTGAAGACATGTTTTAGCATTTTATGCCTTTTCCTGCCCACAGAACCATGTTGATTGCCAGGAGTCACATGCCCCTTCTTCACAGGGCAGTCCACTGACCTGCAAGGGCAATGAGCTCAATCTCACTCTACCCCCACCCTTCTGAAGAGCAGTCTCAGAGCTGTGCACCTTCTCCAAGTCCTGCAGAGTCAAGTTGGTTGTTGAGGTCTTCAGTGGCTGCTGAGGTCCATATGCCATCAGTGGGGGTGTTTCAGGCACCATCGTTGGGGATTTGTGGCTCTGGGGTGTATATGTTGGTTGTTATGAACCTTACCCTTTTCTTTGTTCTTTGTTGCTCCCAGATAATCCAGCAATTGTGGTTTCTTCAGTGTTCTGGGTGCATCAAGATAAGTAGAGATTTTAGACATTGCCCTAAAAAAACGGGGGAGTCAAACTCATCTTTTCTGTCTTTATCCTGTGGGAGAAGTTGTGGGCTGAGGAATCTCTTGGGCTCCGAATTTTGTCAGCCTCAGGGAGGGGTGATACAAGCAAACTGACATTGCTCCTTCTACCCTTTCAGCATGGCTGGCCTTACATTTTGTGGTTCATGGAGTGCTGGAACCTCCCCACTGGACTCCAGAGCTCTCACAAAGATATTTTTGTCTCTGGATGGTTGTCAAATCAGTGTTTCTGTGGAAGAATATGGGCTGGGACCTCCTATTTTGCCATCTTATTGGTATCTCTCCCCATCTCCATGTACTCTTGTAACACTCAGCCCTTAGAACAAAATCCAACTTTATTCACAGTCCAGGGGCCTGAGGGGTCTGGTCTCACTCACTGCTCCACCCTCCTCAGCTTCAAGCTTCCTCTGGCTTATCCCACTCCAGCCACATACCTTCCATTATTTCCCTCTACTAGCCAAGCTTCTTAATCCTAGCATCTTGTTAATTCTTGCTCCTTTTACCTCGAAAATCTTGCCTGACGGTTCATTTGGCTGACTCCCTCTCAAGTTTTGGACTTAGTTTTAAATTCTAGTTCCTGAAACAGGCTTTCACTGTTTCCCTGTCTAAGTAACCCTCCATAATCCACTCATGTTTCTCTACATTACCCCCTCCTTCCTTCTATGCACTTGTTACAATCTGAAATAACTCATTCGTCCACTAGCTTACTGTCTGTCTTCCCCTACTGAATGTCAGGTTCAAGAGTGCAGGCACTGGGTCTATCTTGTTTATCACTACTTTCCCTGTGTATTCACTATAGATTTCTTCTAAAACAATATTTCAAACAGTAGCATACTAGTCTTATATACCGTGCCATAACTTACTTCATTCTTTCCTATTTGTGGATAGGCAATAGCTTCTGATTATAAAATAGTGCAATGAGCATCTCCATGCATAACATTCCTTGTTCCCTACTCTGGTGATTTTGTTCAGTGATATCTCAGAAGTGGAAATACTGGCTCCATGATGGAGCATGAATATGCTTAAGGCTCCTCCATTAAAATGGACACACTACACTCAGAAAGTTTGACTAAAAACCTGACATAAGTCTCACAACCCCTGAACATGAAGGCCATGAAGCAAGAGACATGTCTTCAAGATGAGCATTGCATATGAATCATCTGGGAATCTGATGAAAATTCAGGCTCCAGTGCAGGATATTCTGGAGTGAGGCCTGAGATGCTTCATTTCTATCTAACAAGCTCCATGGAAGACTCCCCCAGAGGCCCTCATCCTGCCTGCTCTTTCATGCAAGAGTCTCGACTCCATGCTAACACAGCCCCTGGGCAGCTGTGTCTCTGGCCAGACCTCAGCCTCCCAGGCCAGCAGCCCTGGCAGCACAGCCTGTGCTTGTTTCTGCTCTTCTTGCCTCGGGCTTTGTCTCCATTTGGCTCTCAACTCCAGACTCCAAGGCCCTTGACTTATGTGTGGCACTTAGGGTTTTGATTGGGCTTGCCGCTTGGTGTGGGGTGAAATTATCCCTTTAGATTCTAGAATGCTCCACTGCCCTGGGTAAGGTAGTGGTCATCTGCAACTACTTCTCTTGCCTGATCTCTGTCTCTCCATCTTTTTTTTCTGTGAAGAGCCACCACCATCAGCCTTTCCTACTCATGCAGTTTGGGGAAAGTTAACTCTCTATAATATCAGAATCAAAAATTGAGCATATAACCTAGATCTGGGCAATGAACAGATTTTATCTCCTTTGATTTCAGTAACCTGTTTGAGGGTAGACATGTGACCTGGTCCCAAGAAAGCTGTGCCAGAGAGCTTTTGTGGCTGTGCAACAGAGCTGTTGTGAATGAGATGTTCTCTCCCCTCTGGGAGGCTTTCAGGGCCACTACCTCAGCTAACTGACCAAAGAGCAAGGCCAGCATGGGAAGCAGAGCTAAGGGAACTCCTGATGTCACAATTTGAGGCCCTGGGTCAAGCTGGACCTGAAACTGACATGATTTTGATGGGTCTGGGTCACAATGGAGCTAGCACCATGCCACCAAAGCAAGGCACTTCAGATCCCAGGATGCTCCACTGCCCTGAATGAAGTAGTGGACACCTGTGACCGCTTTTCCTGGGCACTTGGGCACTGAGACTTTTGTATGTCTGTGTGCTCAGCGCTAATTCAGGAGGGAAGAGGTCCACAGAAAGAGAAGCCCTAAGAGTTTGTTTGCTCCCCCATGTGTGCCTATGGGTGCACGGGCACACACAATAAAGCCCAGAATAGTGAGGATCAGGTGGGGGTGGGGGAGACTGCAGCCAATAGGCAGGAGGATGCTCCCATCAAATGAGAGGTTTTCTCATGGTCCTGGCATCTTTGCATGATACTGAGTGAGATTTGAAACAAAAATAAGAGACACATTGGTCAGATAACAAGCATAAAGCTTAATGGGAGCATGAGTCACAACAGCATGGAAATATGGTACAACCTCCAAACAACCTCTCACCTTTCTTCTTACCTTGGAAAGGAAGTCCTCAGTGCTGTCACCATCTTTTTATTGCACATGAACAGGGCTTTTAAATGCACCATTGTGGGGAGGGTGGTAATCCAGAGAGGAGAGGTGACTGGGTGAAGGTCACACAGGCCATTGGGTCCAGTATACCATTTAGGGGAGAGGTGACCAGGTCGAGGTACAAACAGTCTGCTAGGACAGAGGAGATACTCAGGCAAAGGTTTTTTGCACTAAAACCCTGGGTTTAACTCATCACCAGAGGCATGTTTCTTGGGAAGCTACAGAGGCTGAAACCACAAGACCCTCACTTGTTCAGCCCCTTCTTAGATCCCACACAAAACTAAGTACTTTTTCTTAAAAAGCACCACCCCAAACTATACAAGTCTATGCTTTAGGTCCCATAAATTGTGACTCAGCTTCAAACCCCTATCGACCTAAGGCTGTTTCCCAGTCCCTTCTCTATCACCTTTCAAGAATTCAAACTCAAGGGTGTTGTCACAAACTTAAAGTAGGTTCTGAAAGGTCTTTGCTTCTAGGGTATCCCTGCTTGTCCTCCCATGCAGTTTCTTCCCTATTTTTGATAATTTAGACACATGATATGCAAATAACATCTATAGAGACTGATTCTGCAAGATGCATACATGCCTCTTGCAAGGTCTTCCGCTTTATATGTCTACACTGCTCGTAACATGTTTATTAAGTTTTAAACTCTGATTAATTCTATTTCCCCCTTTTGTTTCATGATAATTTTTTATGAATCATATTTCTCTCTCTTTCTATTATTTCCTTCTGTGTAAAAACATAATACATATCATTTTATATTTTAATGCTGATAATTACTCTAAAATCTTTGTTGGTCTGATTATGCTGTTTGTTACTTCAGTTGACTTGCTTATATTTTATATCCTTATGTGATTTTGGATTTTGTATCATAAACTCTTATCTGGTGGAATTTAAAAAATAAATAAAAATAAAACCAAACCCTCCTTCTTCCCCTGGGGCCTCTGCCCAGCTGGCAGAAGGGGAGAAGCCCTTAAGAAACTCCCTAGCCATCCACCTAGTGACCCATAAGAGCAGCCCCACGTCCTGGCCAGGCAGTGCTAGTCATTTGAGAGTGGACTGTGTTTTGTAGGTAAAATAGCTCCATATCCTCACATGTGCTTCTGTCAGTACCTGTCACTTCACAGGAAGCATCTGCAAAACCCAGCTCAGTGTCTGGTCCTGGGTGGATGTTGACAAAGCTCAGTAGGGAGCCACCTGCTCAGGGCTGGGTGGGCTCCAGGTTCTCAGATGGATGGGCGAAGGTGGGGGCAAAGGATCGGGGTGGGGGGAGGCAATGAGAGAGGCTTCTGGGAGGACACTTAGGGCAACCACCTCCTGAAGGAGAGCATGAAACATGTTTTCAGTCCTCCAGGACTGGGAAGGGATGCAGGCCCCAGCCCACATTAACTCACATGCAGGATGCTCTTTATCGAAATCTGCACACAACCTGCCTGTACAAGTCACATTTTGCAAAAAAATTTAAAATGTTTGACACCTTCTTCCCCTCCTTCCCCAGCCGAGTCCTCCAGGGACAGCATGGACCCAGCCTCCAGCCTGCTGACCACTGGTGGACAGGTCTGGGACAACTGACAGCAGGGCCCTGTGGGTCCAGGTCAGCTGGCTGCATGTTCAGGAGCAGGATCCCTGGTAGCGGCTCTTCATGTCTTTCAGTTCTTAACAAGATATATGATGGGCAAGTATCTTCTCTGATTCCATATGTTGTTGCTTTTTCACTCTGTCTATTGTGTGCTCTGATGCTCAGAAGTTTTAGCTTTGAAACAGTCCATGTTGCCTATTTTTATTTCTGTTTCTTGTGTTTATGTTTTCATATCTAGGAAGTCCTTGCCAAATGCAATGTCATGAAAATTTCCTGCTGTGTTTCCTTCTAGGAGTTTTATACCTCTATGTGTCACGTTTAGCTCTTTGATCCATTTTGACTTAATGTTTTTCTATGGTATGCATTTTTAAATAGAATATTATTCATAACTAAACTGAGCTACAGCCACTTTGAAGAGTGGGTATGATTTTAATAAGCATAAAGAAAGAAGACAGACCTAAAGGAGAGCATTATGTATTGTCCCACTTAAATCAATTTCAACAACAAGCAAAATTAATTCCAAAGTTAGAAAACTGGCTTCTCTTGGCTAAGAGAGAACCGTAAGCTGAAATCAGTGCATCAGGGGGTGCCCAGACTGTTGGTAATGTTCTATTTCCTATGTGTGCTGGTTCATGACACAATGCACATGTGATTTCCAGTCTTTTTGGTATATAAGCTATGCTCAACTTGAAAATCCATTCAGATGATTATAAGGCTATTTTCTGGTTATTCGCAAGGCCAGAGGGCATGGTGGTTGGTGCAAGATTCTGAAAGTACAAGTTGTGGATCAATATATCCTGTATCTAAACTCTTTCTGTCTCAGAAACCCTGACCAAGTGACTACCTCTCTGGACTTCACTTTCTTCATCTGTGAAATGGGTTGATTATATAGCTCCCTCAGTTGATTACATAGCCCTTAGTTACTGAGGTGGCCAAATCTTTGCTGACATCCAGCAAGAACTCAAAGAGCTGAACAAATAATCTTGAGGTGGTAGAATGAAGACAGCTCTGGCAATCCAACAAATTTCCCAGTTTGCAGTTTGAATGCCTGCGGGGACAGCACATGCATCTGTGTCACTGTCATGGCCCTTCTCAGAGCAGAGAGGCTTGTATTTCTGGAATCTCGGGTTCAACTTTCATTTTTATTTATTTATTAAAAAAATTTTTATTGTAATAAATGTAGTTAGTTTACAATATTGTGTTAGCTTCAGGTGACCACCAGCACAGTGATTCAGTTATATATATTTATGTATTTGTAGATATTATATATTTATAAATATTATATATATATCAGATATGTATATTATTACAAGATTATTACAAGATATTGAATATAGCTATTATATTCATTACATATTATATTAATTACCTATTTTATATATAGCAGTGTGTATATTTTAATCCCAAACTCCTACCTTATCCCTATCCCCCTTTATCCTTTGGTAACCATAAGTTTTTCTTATTGTTGTTGCTGTTTATTTTGGCTGTGATGCATCCTCATTGTGGCTCATGGGCTCAGTTACCCTACAGCATATGGGATCTTGGTTCCCTGACTAGGGATTGAACCCTTGTCCCCTGCATCAGAAGGCAGATTCTTAACCACTGGACCACCAGGGAAGCCTCATGAGTTTGTTTTCTATGTCTGTGAGTCTATTTCTGTTTTGTACATATGTTCATTTGTATCATTTTTCAGATTCCATTTTTTTTGTTTAGTTTTGTGTTTGCCAGGTGAATTCCACAACACACGCTGTCGTGATTACTTATTTTTCTATTTGCATATTGTTTGTTCTTAAAAAGAAGGGTGTTTGCTTGAAACATTTGAAGAAATTGTTGAATTTCACCCTTTTGGTTTTGTCCTGCAGGAATTAGATGTTGTTCTTTGTGTGCATGATGGCCTTTATCTTGGGTGTAAGTATGCCAGCTGTGGGAAACTCAAATTTGTTTCTTGAATGCAGCTCCTTGAGTTTCATTCTCCAGAACTGGATCATTTTCAGTTACAATACTGCTGAGTTGACTTGTAAATGAATTCTATTCAACTGATTCAAAAGTAAGTGCTTACGAATTAAATACTTCCTAATATTTAGGAAATCAGCCAAATGAATTTCTGATCCTCATGATCTGAGAAATAGTCAATACTGAATTGATGTGTGGTATAGTTTAAACTTTCTGGTTTGTTAACTTTAACACTTCCATTGCACTGACATTTATTAGAGGTCAAATAAGAGCTTATGACTGTTGCAAATTTGTCAGCAAGGAAAATAACTTGATATAATGAAACTTTGCCTGTCTAAAATAGCTTGTCCAAATTTTGGTAACTTGAAATTGAACTAAGTTAAATGGCAAGAACTCATTGACTACCTGGTTCATTTCAAATATGGTAAAACATTGACCGCTGGGCAGATCTAAGTTTACTACCTTTGCTTTCTTAGAAGTGGAAAATTTTTAACTAAAGCATAAGTTTTCAATCAGAAAGCGCTTGTATGGCAAACAGTTCACAATCACTTGCCTCTTGCTTTTCACTAAAAATTAAGGTGTGTAAGAGCTGAGGAGTCTAATGAATAATCAAAGCTAATTAAAGCTACAAAAATAATTTTTAAAAAGCATTTCAGAGTACAGTAGGAAAGTAGGATATATATATTGAGTAAAAAAAGTAGTTTTATGCAGAGTCTGGATGAGATTAAATCAAATTTGGGTAAATGGATTTTGTTATTAAAAGTGGACTGACGCAAGGCTAGATTTGATTCCTCTTTGTTAACAGAACAAGTTTACTTAAAATGCTGCTTTTGGTAACAGATTATATGAACTTCCTTGCCTTTAAGTGATCTATATTTGCTTTGAGATCTCTTCTCACTTTGCCTAAGAAATAGGTCTCAAAGTGACCTGTGATGTTGTTTGACCAAGTGTTTATAAACTTTCTGACAAAATTCCCAAACAGTGAATATTAATTAAAGTTCTTTTGACCTCCAGCTAATTTGGAAATGCTTTAGAAGACTCCTGAGGCATCTCAGAAAGGAATATCTAGCCAGTATTGTTTGGCATATAGAATTATATGGGAAGCATTGTTAAAGGAGTGATAAGTCTTCTCAGATTATACAGTATGGATAAATGTTACTACTATAGGCATTCTGGAATTTATATAAAGTTTCTGAAATGTACATATGTCCTTGTATAATCTATCAGCCATAATTGTCTGATTCTTTTGAAGATATGCAGTATGCTTTAGAAAAATAAATAAGTTAAATCCATAGAAATAACTCTCCAGTTGCAAAAACAGGTTTGCAACTGACACTGCTCTTCATGAAATATATTGTGAAATTCTTTAAACTAAGAAAAAGTATTGCCCCTACTCCTTTTCCAAGAATTTTTTTAAAGTACACAATTACTAATTACTATAGATGTTCCATTAAAAGTTACAATGATAAGACACATATTCTTCCTTTTGACTCATTTTCTTTAAATCTCACCCCATACATTTGTGAAGCCAATGTACAATTTAGAAGTCACCTGAAGCCTTTCCCAATTTTTAGACAAAAATTTTATCTTTTAATATGCATTCTAAAGAATTTTGGGTATGAATATTTTGTTTATTTGTAGGGAAATATATATAATTATCAAACACTGGCATCATTTTAAGCATTAAAATACAGCCAGTGGATACATATACTGATCAAGAAAATCACTGTCTTTATATGTACAGTTCAGCATTATATTTATTCACAGTTCTGTTACTTATTCAAATATACATGATGCTGACAAAGAAAAATATTTGTAAGTTCTCAAATATTTAGTGGGATAATTTTAATCTTCATTTTTTGGGGTGATAATTGGGGTTTAATTGATGATGTATTGTATGATGAGTTTCAAAATTTTATTTCTGCCATGTTCAGTCACTAAATCACGTCCAACTCTTTGTGACCCCATGGACTGCAGCGCTCCAGGCTCCCCTGTCCTTCGCTGTCATGGTCCAACACCAAATAATGCAAATTTTCTTCTTGATCAAGTTCAGTAGACGGTAGTTAGATCTGAGAATTTAAAGAAGGGATGTATATGAAACACTTAAGTTCTACATGTAGAAAATGCTCAAAATCAGTTATTTTTAAAAAAAGACAACTCACTAAAAAACTATCATCTATCCCAGTAATATCAGGAACAAGCCAATGATGTCCCCTGTTTCACCAGACTGTACTTCAGTTCAGTTCAGTCGCTCAGTTGTCTCCAACTCTTTGCGACCCCATGAATCGCAGCACGCCAGGCCTCCCTGTCCATCACCAACTCCCAGAGTTCACTCAGACTCAAGCCCATTGAGTCAGTGATGCCATCCAGTCATCTCATCCTCTGTCGTCCCCTTCTCCTCCTGCCCCCAATCCCTCCCAGCATCAGAGTCTTTTCCAATGAGTCAACTTTTTGCATGAGGTGGCCAAAGTATTGGAGTTTCAGCTTCAGCATCATTCCTTCCAAAGCAATCCCAGGGCTGATCTCCTTCAGAATGGACTGGTTGGATCTCCTTGCAGTCCCAGGGACCCTCAACAGTCTTCTCCAACACCACAGTTCAAAAGCATCAATTCTTCGGCACTCAGCCTTCTTCACAGTCCAACTCTCACATCCATACATGACTACTGGAAAAACCATAGCCTTGACTAGATGGACCTTAGTCGGCAAAGTAATGTCTCTGCTTTTGAATATGCTATCTAGGTTGGTCATAACTTTTCTCCAAGGAGTAAGTGTCTTTTAATTTCATGGCTGCAGTCACCATCTGCAGTGATTTTGGAGCCCCCCAAAATTAAAGTCTGACACTGTTTCCACTGTTTCCCCATCTATTTCCCATGAAGTGATGGGACCAGATGCCATGATCTTTGTTTTCTGAATGTTGAGCTTTAAGCCACCGTTTTCACTCTCCTCTTTCACTTTCATCAGGAGGCTTTTTAGTTCCTCTTCACTTTCTGCCATCAGGGTGGTGTCATCTGCATATCTGAAGTTATTGATATTTCTCCTGGCAATCTTGATTCCAGCTTGTGTTTCTTCCAGTCCAGCATTTCTCATGATGTACTCTGCATAGAAGCTAAATACGCAGGGTGACAATAGACAGCCTTGATGTACTCCTTTTCCTATTTGGACCCAGTCTGTTGTTCCATGTCCAGTTCTAACTGTTGCTTCCTGACCTGCATACAGATTTCTCAAGAGGCAGGTCAGGTGGTCTGGTATTCCCATCTCTTTCAGAATTTTCCACAGTTTATTGTGATCCACACAGTCAAAGGGTTTGGCATAGTCAATAAAACAGAAATAGATGTTTTTCTGGAACTCTCTTGCTTTTTCCATGATCCAGCAGATGTTGGCAGTTTGATCTTCGTTTCCTCTGCCTTTTCTAAAACCACCTTGAACGTCAGGGAGTTCACGGTTCAGGTATTGCTGAAGCCTGGCTTGGAGAATTTTGAGCATTACTTTGCTAGCATGTGAGATGAATGCAATTATGCGGTAGTTGAGCATTCTTTGGCATTGCCTTTCTTTGGGATTAGGATGAAAACTGACCTTTTCCAGTCCTGTGGCCACTGCTGAGTTTTCCAAATTTGCTGGCATATTGAGTGCAGCACTTTCACAGCATCATCTTTCAGGATTTGAAATAGCTCAACTGGAATTCCATCACCTCCACTACCTTTGTTCATAGTGATGCTTTCTAAGGCCCACTTGACTTCACATTCCAGGATGTCTGGCTCTAGATGAGTGATCACACCATCATGATTATCCGGGTTGTGAAGATCTTTTTTGTATAGTTCTTCCGTGTATTCTTGCCACCTCTTCTTAATATCTTCTGCTTCTGTTAGGTCCATACCATTTCTGTCCTTATCAAGCCCATCTTTGCATGAAATATTCCCTTGGTATCTCTAATTTTCTTGAAGGGATCTCTAGTCATTCCCATTCTGTTGTTTTCCTCTATTTCTTTGCATTGATAGCTGAAGAAGGCTTTCTTATCTCTTCTTGCTATTCTTTGGAACTCTGCATTCAGATGCTTATATCTTTCCTTTTCTCCTTTGCTTTTCACTTCTCTTCTTTTCACAGATATTTGTAAGTCCTCCCCAGTCAGCCATTTTGCTTTTTTGCATTTCTTTTCCATGGGGATGGTCTTGATCCCTGTCTCCTGTACAATGTCACGAACCTCATTCCATAGTTCATCAGGCACTCTATCTATCAGATCTGGGCCCTTAAATCTATTTCTCACTTCCACTGTATAATCATAAGGGATTTCATTTAGGTCTTACCTGAATGGTCTAGCAGTTTTCCCTACTTTCTTCAATTTAAGTCTGAATTTGGTAATAAGCAGTTCATGATCTGAGCCTGTACTTAGATCTCCAGAATTCATTCATCTTGTATAACGAAATTTTATACAATGTGACCAACATCTCCCATTATGCCCACTGCAAGTTATAGACTTTCAAGAATCTGATTTGTGTAGGATTTTAGTATATTCCACATATAATTGAGATAAGATAGTATCTTCTTTCTCTGTTGGCTTATTTCACTTGGCATAATGTCCTTCAGGTTCATTCATGCTGTCCCAGATGGAAAAATGTCCTGGTTTTAAAGCTGAATAATATATGTTCATTTATATCATATTATCCTTATCTGTTTATGCTTAACACAAGGAAATAAATAGTGAGATGATACCTCAAGTTTCTAATAAATATTTAAATTTTAAAAACTTAATTGCTAGCATCAAATTTTAGTGAGGCTGGGGAGGAATTAAAATTACCATGTGTTGCTGATGGGAGTATAGAATATATAACCAATTACAAAAACTAATTGCCTTTTACTTATAAACTTAAAACTTTATCATTTTAGCAAAAAAAAAAAAGTAAAAGTATACATAAAAATAAAAACTCTCTGAACTAATATACCCTCCCCTTCTGTATAACTCCAGTCATCTACAGTTAGCTTCTATTACATCAAGCATTTAACAAAAATCAATGAGAGGGACATAGAAGAAACAGAAAGGTGAGTCCCAGTATCTACACCCTCATTATTGTGATGAGATTTCTAGTGCCCAACTCCCAGGTTTTGGACCATTATGAGTACTAACTCAAATAATAGCTGTGAGGTTTCCAGTGCAACACAACCTGCTTATAAACACATAGCAAATGCTCAATAATCATTGTCCTAATGATTATATACATGTTGTTTTCCAAGTAGAGATTTACCAACATGTTACAGCCTTTATTAAACTTCTGTAAACTTTAAAGTACCAATCAAACATGCGATCCTTCAAAATGGTTATGGTGGTCTTTAGTAGAACCAATAGTAGCGTGTTGCAATAAGCTGGTTGGTGGAAGGGGCTGAAATATGGTGCTCCTGGCTTCTCTAGGGTGGTGCTACTGAAAACAGGTCTGGGAGAAGCATAATCACAAGGAAGAAACTTGATAAAGATGCCAATTCATGGACCCCACTCCAAACCTGCAAACCGCAATATCCTTCGTGCTTCCTGAAAGCTTTGTATGAATATTAAAATTTGAGAGGCAAGATTTACATACATGCTTATCACTCTAAGCTTACAATAAAGATGATCTAGTGAGTTTTAATAACCACTATCCCCTGTGAGCACCTTCACAGATTCTGCCCAAACACATTTTTTTTAAAAATGAGGTATAATTGACCTACAAGTTGTAGTTGACCTACAATAATACTTGATTCAAGTTTTGCAGACATTGTTTCAGGTGAATAATATGATTACCATAGATTAAAAATAATTTTAAAACTACATGCTCCAGGCAATTCCAGGGTTAAGCCACAGGTAAGAAAAATGGCTCTCAGATATACCTCTGGTGTGACAGTTGAGTGCATTCTTTGGTTCAAGGAAAGGTAAGAAAGATAACCTGTGTGAGAAGGTTAGATCCTTGCAAGTCACATTCCCAGTTGCTGTAGCAATTTTAGTGATTGACTATGGGAAAGCAGGGTATGTGAAAACAAGCAGGAGAAAATAAGGTTTTTGTTTTTTTTTTTTAAGTAGGAACTCATTTTTTCCCTGAATCTCTCAGGTGATAAAGAACAGAAGGGAATGACCTTTTCTGCACTTCATGGGCCTTCTACCTCTGAGGGAGAGGGTAGCAGGTGAAGGGTCTGTGCTGACACCTTCAAAGAGGTACAGGTGTAATTTAGCTGCACAATATGGCCTGAGAAAGAAACCTAGAAATGGAGGAAGAAGAGAAATAAGTGGCACGTTCTCAGGTAAATATCGTGAAGCAGGTTAGCAGATGTGTCCTCTTTCCTTGCTGAAATTTCAAGCATTTAGAACTTGCAAACACTTACTTCTTTACCACTGGTGGTTCTGCCTAATAAATTTGTCTCAATGACTTTATTTTCCTAATGATAGAAAAAGGTAGATGTTTTTCTTTAAAAAAAAAAAAACTTTTTATTTTGTATTGGGGTATGGCGAATTAACAATGCTGCAATATTGTTTTTACAGTAGCCTCAAGACTTCTCCATCTATGCAGCACCAATGATAAAACATCTAGGCTAAAGATGAAAAGTTTCTCCACATTGAGGGACACCCAGAGAGGTTCACAGAGTTACATGGAGAAGAGAAGAGGGAGGGGGGAGTTGGAGGTGACTGGAATGAGATGAGGTGGGATCAAAAGAGGAGAGAGCGAGCTAGCCAGTAATCACTTCCTTGTGTGCACTCCACAATCTGGGCCGCTCGGAGATGTTCACAGAGTTATACAGGGAAGAGGAGAGGGAGGAAGGAGACAGAGGGGGCTAGGAGGATAAAAGAGGGAAATGAAAAGGAGAGAGACAGATCCAGCCAGTGACCAGTTCCCTAAGTGTTCTCCACTGTCTGGAACACACAGAGATTCACAGAGTTGGGTAGAGAAGAGAAGGGGGAGGGAGGAGACAGAGGCGACCTGGTGGAGAAAAAGGGAGAGTCCAAAGGAGGAGAGAGCGGCCAAGCCAGTAATCTCACTCTCAAGTAAAAATGGGTACTGAAGAATGGGTTTTTAAAGGTACAAAATTGATAACAAATACCAAAAAGCAAAGATTAGAAATCTAGAGAAGAGGTTGGATTTTCAAAAATACAATATTAAAGAAAAGAAGAAGAAGAAAAAAAAAAAAAGTCACAAGAATTATTAAACAACAACAACAACAACCACAAAAAATATATATATAGCGTTTGCTTTAAAAATAGGGTCTTTTTTTTTCTTTGAAAAGTAATAGTTGAGAGAGGTGGGAGGGGGGTTCAGGATTGGGAACTCATGTACACCTGTGGTGGATTCATGTCAATGTATGGCAAAACCAATACAGTATTGTAAAGTTAAAACACACACACACACACACACACACACACACACACACACAAAATCAATGCTGCAATGGTTTCAGTTCAGTTCAGTCGCTCAGTCGTGTCCGACCCTTTGCGACCCCATGGAATGCAGCACGCCAAGCTTCCCTGTCCATCACCACCTCCTGGAGCTTGCTCAGACTCATGTCCATTGAGTCGGTAATGCCATCCAACCATCTCATCCCTTGTTGTCCCCTTCTCCTCCTGCCTTCAATCTTTCTCAGCATCAGGGTCTTTTATCCAAAGAATAATTGCTTCTCATCAGATGGGCAAAGTATTGGATGGGCAAAGTATTGGAGTTTCAGATTCAGCATCAGTCCTTCCAATGAATATTAAGAACTGATTTCCTTTAGGATGGACTGGTTGGATCTCCTTGCAGTCCAAGGGGCTCTCGAGAGTCTTCTCCAACACCACAGTTCAGAAGTATCAATTATTCAGCACTCAGCTTTCTTTATGGTCCAACTCTCACATCCACGCCTGACTACTGGAAAAAACATAGCCTTGACTAGACGGACCTTTGTTGGCAAAGTAATGTCTCTGGTTTTAATATGCTGTATAGTTTGGTCATAGCTCCTTCTTTCAAGGAGCAAGCAATAGTTTCAGGTGAACAGCAAAAGGATTCAGCCATACACATACGTATATCCATTCTCCTCCAAACTCCCCTCCTATCCAGTCTGCCACATAACATTGATCACAGTTCCATGTGCTATACAGAACGTCCTTGTTGGTTATCCATTTTAAATGTAGTAGTGTGTACATGTCCATCCCAAACACCCCAACTATCCCTTCCCCCCATCCTTTCCCCTGGCAACCATAAGTTCATTCTCTCAATCTGTGAGTCTTTTCTGGTTTATTCTTTTTTTTTTTTTAAGTTCATTCATATCATTTCTTTTTAGATTTTACATATAAGGGATATCATAAGATATTTCTCTTTCTCTGAGTTAAGTTCACTCTGTATGATACTCTCTAGGTCCAACCATGTTGTTGCAAATTACATTCTTTCATTCTTTTTAATGGATGAGTAATATTCCATTGTATATATATACCACATCTTCTTCACCAATTCCTTTGTCAATGGTTACTTCCACGTCTTGACTGTTGTAAACAGTGCTGCAATGAACACCAGAGTACATGCATCCTTTTGGATCATGTTTTCTTTTCCTCTGGATATATATACAGAAGTGGAATTGCAGGGTCATATGGTAACTAAACTTTTAGGTTTTCAAGGAACCTCAATACTGTTTTCCATAGTGGCTATATCAATTTCTATTTCCACCAACAGTGTAGGAGGGTTACCTTCTCTCCACAACCTCTGCAGCATTTTTTGTTCGTGGATTTTTTGATGATAGCCATTCTAGCTGATATGAGGTGATATCTCATTGTAGTTTTGATTTGCACTTCTCTAATAATTAGTGATGCTGAACATCTTTTCATGTGCCTCTTGGTCACCTATATATCTTCTTTGGATATATGTCTATTTAGGTCTTCTGCTCATTTGCTGATTGGGCTGTTTGCTTTGATGCTGTTAGGCATCATGAGCTGTTTGTAAATTTGGAGGACTAATTTCCTTTCCTAAGGAAAGTTATGACCAACCTAGATAGCATATTCAAAAGCAGAGACACTACTTTTCCAACAATGGTCTGTCTAGTCAAGGGTATGGTTTTTCCAGTAGTCATGTATGGATGTGAGAGTTGGACTGTGAAGAAAGCTGAGTGCCGAAGAATTGATGCTTTTGAACTGTGGTGTTGGAGAAGACTCTTGAGAGTCCCCTGGACTGCAAGGAGATCCAACCAGTCCATCCTAAAAAAGATCAGTCCTGGGTGTTCATTGGAAGGACTGATGCTGAGGCTGAAACTCCAATACTTTGGCCACCTCATGCGAAGAGTTGCCTCATTGGAAAAGACTCTGATGCTGGGAGGGATTGGGGGCAGGAGGAGAAGGGGACGACAGAGGATAAGATGGCTGGATGGCATCACCGACTCGATGGACGCGAGTCTGAGTGAACTCCAGGAGTTGGTGATGGACAGGGAGGCCTGGCGTGCTGCAATTCATGGGGTCACAAAGAGTCAGACACGACTGAGCGACTGAACTGAGCTGAACTGAATCCCTTGTTTATCATATCATTTGCAAATATTTTCTCCCAATCTGTGGGTTGCCTTTTCATTTGATTTATTCTTTCCTTTGCTGTGCAAAAGCTGTTGAGTTTAAATAGGTCCCATTTGTGTATTGTTGTTTTTACTTCCATTATTCTGGGAGATGGATATAAGAAGATATTGCTGCAATTTATGTCAAAGAGTGTTCTTCCTATGTTTTCCTCTAGGAGTTTTATAGTGTCTCATCTCACATTCATTTCTTTAATCCATTTCAAACTTCTTGTGTATGGTATTAAAGAATGATCTAGTTTTCCCAGCATCACTTATTGAAGAGACTATCTTTTCTCCATTGTATATTCTTGCCTCCTTGGTCAAAGATAAAGTGCTCAAAGGTGCCCATAGGTGCCTAGGTTTATCTCAGGGCTTTGTATCTTGTTCCATTGGTCTACATTTCCTTTTTTGTGCAAGTATCATACTGCCTTGATGATTGTAACTTTGCAGTATTGTCTGAAGTCAGGAAGGTTAATTCCTCTAACTGCATTCTTCTTTCTCAAGATTACTTTTGTTATTCAGGGTCTTTTGTGCTTCCATACAAATTGTGAAATTTGTTGTTCTAGTTCTGGGGAAAATACCATTGGTAGTTTGATAGTGATTGCATTGAATCTATAGATTGTTTTGGGTGGTATACTCAGTTTTCACTATACTGATTCTTCCAACCCAGAAAAATAGTATATCTCTCCATCTGTTTGTGCCATCTTTGATTTCTTTCATCAGTGTCTTACAGTTTTCTGCATACTAATCTTTTGTTTCTTTAGGTAGATTTAGTCCTACGTATTTTATCCTTTTTGTTGCAGTGGTGAATGGGATTGTTTTCTTAATTTCTCTTTCTGATTTTTCCTTGTTAGTGTATAAAAGTACAAGGGATTTCTGTCCATTAATTTTATATCCTGTGACTTTATTATATTCATTGATTAGTTCTAGTAATTTTCTGATGGCATCTTTAGGGTTTTCTATGTATAGTATCATGTCATCTGCAAACAGTGAGAGTTTTACTTCTTCTTTTCCAATATGGATTCGTTTTATTTATTTTTCTTCTCTGATTGCTGTGGCTAGGACTTCCAAAACTGTGTTGAATAATAGTCGTGAGAGTGAGCGTCCTTGTCTTATTCCTGATCTTAGAGGAAATGCTTTCAGCTTTTCATCATTGAGAATAATGCTTGTTGTGGGTTTGTTGTATATGGCCTTTGTTATGTTGAGATATATTTCTTCTATGCCTACTTTCTGGAGAGTTTTATCATAAATGGGTATTGAATTTCCTCAAAAGCTTTCTCTGCATATGGTTTTAACTTTCAATTTGTTAATACGGTGTATTACATTGAATGATTTGCATATACTGGAGAATCCTGGAATCCCTGGGATAAAGACCACTTGATCATGATGTATGATACTTCTAATGTGCTGTTTGATTCTGTTTGCTAGAATTTTGTTGAGGATTTTTGTATCTATGTTTATCAGTGATATTGGCCTGTAGTTTCTTTCTTTCTTTCTTTCTTTCTTTTTTTTTTTTGGTAGCACCTTTGTTTGGTTTTGATATCAGTTTGATGGTGACATCATAGAATGTGTTTGGAAGTTTTCCTTCCTCTGCAATTTGCTGGAAGAATTTGAGCAGGATAGGTATTAGTTCTTCTCTAAATTTTTGGTAGAATTCAGCTGTGAGGCCATCTGGCCCTTGGTTCTTCTTTGTTGGAAGATTTTAAATATAGTTTTTAATGTGATTGGCTGCTTCATATTTTCTACTTTTTCCTGGTTCAGTTTTGGAAGGTTATACCTTTCTAAGAAGTTGCCCACTTCTTCCAGATTGTCTATTTTATTGCCATATAGTTGCTTGTAGTAGTCTCTTATGATCCTTTGTAGTTCTGTGTTGCCAGTTGTAACTTCTCCCTTTTCATTTCTAATTTTATTGATTTGAATCTTCTCCCTTTTTTCCTTGATGAGTCTGGCTAATGGTTTGTAAATTTTGTTTATCTTCTCAAACAACCGGCTTTTAGTTTTATTGATCTTTGCTATTGTCTCCTTCATTTCTTTTTCATTTATATGTGCTCTGATCTTTATGATTTCTTTCCTTCTACTAACTTTGGGGATTTTTGGTTCTTTTTTCTAGTTGCTTTAGGTGTAAGGTTAGGTTGTTTATTTGATGTTTCTCTTGTTTTTTGCGGTAGGCTCATATTGCTATAAACTTCCCTCTTAGAACTACTTTTACTACAGCCCATAGGTTTTGAGTTGTATTTTCATTATCATTTGCTTCTAGGTATTTTTAAATTTCCTCTTTGATTTCTTCAGTGACCCCTTTGTTATTCAGAAGCGTATTGCTTAGCCTCCATGTGTTCATCTTTCTTATGGTTTTTCCCCTGTAATTCCTGTCTAATCTTATAGCTTTGTGGTCAGAAAAGACGCTTGAGATGATTATTTGAGTTCATCTGGTTTCCTATGAGCTCATGAACTAGGATGTTCAAATCTCTCCCCTGATTTGGAAAGTTCTCAGCCACTGTTTCTTTAAGTAAGCCTTTTGTCTCTATCTTTTCCTTCTAAGATTTCATAATTCACAGAATGTTTCGTTTCACTTTATCCTGTAGGTCACATAGTCATTCTTCACTCTGTTTCTTTTTTTCTCTCTGAGTGGATATTTTCATCTTACTGTCTTCCAACTCATGGAAAACTTCTTCCAGATCTGTTTTGGTATTGAAGATACTTTTTGCATTTCTTTTTTCCTTGTAATAAGTTTAACATATAATTTCAATTTAAGGTGTACAACGTGGTGTTTTGATACACTTATGTATTATATCATGATTACCATTGTACCAATAGTTATTATTATTTCTTTATTGTGTTTTGAAAAAACTAAGATATAGTCTCTTAGCAAGTTTGTTGGTTACAATACAATATGTCATCTCGGCAGTGGATGGTCAGTGTCTCATCCTGGGATACCGGTTTGTGCAAAGAAGAAGGTGCTTATTGGTTTCCCCATCACCTCCACTTGGAGAAGAAAGTGCAAGGGGGACATCTGTCTACATGACATAATTTTCTTTTTCATGTGATTCAGGATCTCCAAAATGAATACCCGAGGAAGACTGAAAGAAGACAAAGCAAATGGCAAGTCAAGACCAACAGAATTAGCTCCACAAACCAGGTCTACAGGTGAGAATGTGATGTAGGAACTGTGGGGACCAGTGAGACAGAGGGGTCTCCACAGCAGGGAGGGATGGGTCCAGGGTAAGCAGAGGCTTGAATCCATCCTCGAGTTTCCCTTTGAAAGCTGACTGTGATATCTGCTATGTCACTAATCACCAGTGTGTGTAAGCACCCGAATGTCTCTGAGCCATAGAGAGCAAGCTTGGGAGCTGCCCCTAGACAGCTTCCCAGAACAGGTCTGCCTGTTTAGTTGAAAGATTTTGGCATCCTGGATGGATACCCAGGCAGATCCCTCATCTGGTACCAGATGTAGCTTGGAGTCCGGGCTCCATCTGTGTGGGGGCAGAATAGGAGCTTGGTTTGGAGTTGCCACTGGGATGCTGGGCTTGGGCAGAGTGAGGGCAGGGCTTAAGCCAAGCATGTTAGTGGCAGCCTGGGGAGCAACATGGGAGCTAACATCGTGTCTACTGCCTGTTGGACAAGGAGGGAGGGTAGGTCCTGGCTAAAGCACAGGCCAGGGAATTTGGCCATACTCCCTCCAGCCCCACCAGTAGAGATGGGGCTCTACTGCCCTGGCCTTTGGGTCAAATCAAGGGAAGGATAACAAGAGGACTGTGGGATCATCAGAGCCCAGGATCCTTTCACAAGTCTGAAGGAAGGAACCTAGACAACGGCAAGGAAGGGTTTAGCATAGCTTAGTGGTCTCTCTACCTCTGCACTGGGTGCACAGCCATCTCTGGGCAAGGACAAACAACAAGGAGAGAAGCTAGAAAGAGACCCATATCCTCCTCAGGTCCACATGGAGGAAGAGGCTCATTCTACTCACAGAGAACCACTGAGAGGAAGAAAACAGGGTATCTATGGGAAATTGGGCTCATGGCAGGAACAAAAACAACAGACTCATGAATGGGGAAGCCTGGTAGACCCGGGAGTGGGCTGATGGCTCTGAGATGAGGGAAAGGGCAGTCTTGGCAAAGCTCACAGCACTTCAGTTCCTTCCCTTGAAAACCCTGAATGAGACTGGGTCCCAATCATTACTGTCCCTCTTAGGGATGGCACCTTGAGGCACATCTACTTAACCTGGTTTGTTCTGCAGCCAAGAAATGCTAATATGGGACTTCCCTGGTGGCAGATTGGGTAGGAGTCTGCCTGCCAATGTAGAGAACTCGGGTTTGATCCCTGATTTGGGAAGATTCCACATGCAGTGGAGCAACTAAGCCTGTGTGCAACAGCTCAGGCTCTAGGGCCTGTGGTCCCTAACTACTGAAGCTTTCATGCCTAGAGCCCATCTCCACAACAAGAGAGGCCACTGTCCCTCACCACAACAAAGAGTAGCCCCCTCTCACTGCAACTACAGAAAGCCCACGTGCAGTGACAAAGACCCAATGTAACCAAAAATAAATAAATTAAAAATTAAAACAAAACAAAAAAGAAATGCCTATGTGGAAGCCTTAGTACCCAAATCCACAAGGTCTGAGGGAGAAAGAAACAGCATTGGAGAAGCTGACCAAAAGAATCAAGCAACACTCTTCAGTTCAACTCATTTCAGTTCAGTCACTCAGCTGTGTCTGACTCTGTGATCCCATGAATCACAGCACGCCAGGCCTCCCTGTCCATCACCATCTCCCATAGTTCACTCAAACTCACGTCCATCGAGTTGGTGATGCCATCTAACCATCTCATCCTCTGTTGTCCCCTTCTCTTCCTGCCTTCAATCTTTCCCAGCATCAGAGTCTTTTCAAATGAGTCAGTTCTTTGCAGCAGGTAGCCAAAGTATTGGAGTTTCAGCTTCAACATCAGTCCCTCCAATGAACACCCAGGACTGATCTCCTTTAGGATGGACTGGTTGGATCTCCTCGCAGTCCAAGGGTCTCTTGAGAGTCTTCTCCAACAACGCAGTTCAAAAGCATCAATTCTTTGGCACTCAGCTTTCTTTATAGTCCAATTCTCACATCCATACATGACTACTGGGAAAACCACAGCCTTGACTAGATGGACGCTGTTGACAAAGTAATGTCTCTGCTTTTTAGTATGCTGTCTAGGTTTGTCATAACTTTTCTTCCAAGGAGCAAGCGTCTTTTAATTTCATGGCTGCAGTCACCATCTGCAGTGATTTTGGAGCCCCCCCAAAATAAAAAATCCACCACTGTTTCCACTGTTTCCCCATCTATTTGCCATGAAGTGATGGGACTGGATGCCATGATCTTCGTTTTCTGAATGTTGAGCTTTAAGCCAAATTTTTCACTCTCCTCTTTCACTTTCATCAAGAGGCTCTTTAGTTCTTCTTCACTTTCTGCCATAAGGGTGGTGTCATCTGCATATCTGAGGTCTCTTGCTTTAGATCTAGCCTGAAAATGGTGCAGCTTTCCCCTGAATATTGCTAGGTGCTAGAAACTCCAAAGGCACCACCAGGGCAGTAACTAGTCCTCTCCAGAGCAGTAATTAGGGTATGCAGTTCATCTCATGCAGACCTCTCAGCCTCCACAAGTTTATCATGGAAGAACTCCGTGTGCTGCATATATCTCTTTTTGCTGCTCAGAAACTGCAGGTAAATATGCTATGGATCAACTTTAAAACTGGGGCCTATCATTTTGTCCTCTTTCTGCCCTAGCCCTGCAATTAGCCATAGTTCTGAAGATCCCTGGTACCTTTTAATGAAGAAATTGTTTAGCGAGAAAGATGTGGGTCTTTGGTTTGCTACTGGGGTGTCATGGCTTTTAGGCTCTTTTGGCAGACACAGCCACATCAGTGCACTTGCACATATATTTGAAGGTTTCCGTGTGTGCCAAATCTTAAATTCCAATCCAGCATCACGGGACTAAGGCTAGCCTTCCACCTTCTAGTACATGTATCTTCCTCCACTGATTTGGAGAAAACTGGCTTCCATTACTGACAATACATTTATATAATTCTTCAATCTTCAAGAGAAACAAAGTAATTTCACAACTACAAGTCCATAACACCTTTAAAAACAAACCTACTAATGAAAATAACAATGTATTTGTTTACAACTATTTTTTTGTTATTAGCCTGAGGATGTATGGTCAAAATACTGAGTGCAAAAGTTGCTTGGAGAGCTGGCTTCACCCTCAGCGAGGTTTATTATCTATTTGAAATATATCTAGACTCACTCTGTTTCTGTATTTATTCCACATTGGGTCTTGATGCTTTTTCTCTCACTTTTTTTTTGAGTTGTGAATATCAACATGATTATAAATATTAAAGAAACACATAAAGTAACACTCAGAGAAATTCTACTTGTTATTCTTCTGACCCATTCTCATCCTCCCATTCTTTCAATTTTAGTCCCAACCACCCCCTTAGGTAACCGATCTCATTAGATTCTAGCTTACCCTTCCAATTTTTCTTTTTTGCTAAAATACACAGATTCATATATACATTTTAATTTTACCTCCTTTATTAAACAACAGTAACATACTAAAACTGTTCTTTTGTTTTTACAGCTTTGCTTAGGTATATTTTTATATCATAAAATTCACCCTCTGCAGGTGTAGGATCTGGTAAGTTTTAGTAAAAGTATGTAACGGGCAACCATCACCACCATCCAATTTTAGAACACTTCTGCACCCCTAATCAAACCCTGCTCCCACAACTCTATAAGATATTCTCAGTTCAGTTCAGTTCAGTTCAGTTCAGTCACTCAGTCGTGTCCGACTCTTTGTGACCCCATGAATCGCAGCACACCAGGCCTCCCTGTCCATAACCAACTCCCGGAGTTCACCCAAACTCACGTCCATCGAGTCGGTGATGCCATCCAGCCATCTCATCCTCTGTCGTCCCCTTCTCCTCCTGCCCCCAATCCCTCCCAGCATCAGAGTCTTTTCCAATGAGTCAACTCTTCGCATGAGGTGGCCAAAGTATTGGAGTTTCAGCTTTAGCATCAGTCCTTCCAGAGAACACCCAGGACTGATCTCCTTTAGACTAGACTGGTTCTTCTGCCCTCTAATTGTCATTTTTATATCTTAGAAGTTATCATTTGTCACTTCATAGTCATCCCCCTCATTTTTTGTAGTTGTGTAGTATACTCCATTGACTATATTTACCACTGGTCACTCAACCAGTCCACACCAAGTTTTGGAATTAGGTTACTTCCAGAAATTTGCAACTACAAATAATTCTGGAATGAATAATCTTGTGCAGGAGTATTTTCATACTTTTAAGGTATATCTTCAGGGTTAATCTTATCAGTGGAATCTTTGGTCAAAATGAAAACACACAGGTAGTTGTGATAAATATTGCCAAATTTTCCCTCAAAACAGTTGTACCTACTTGCATTCTCAACAGTAATGTACATGAATGGCCAATAGGCTGAGATATCAAGCTTAGTCAATTCTGCCAAATGACAGGTGAAACATGTTATCTCAGAGTCATTTTAATTTGCTTTTCTCTAATTAGGACTGACACTGAACATGTTTTCATATATTTAAAAGCCACTTGTTTATCTTACAGGTGAATTATCTTTTCATTTCTTCTGCCTATTTTTCTATTTGGTTTCCTTCTCCTCCAATTTCAATAATGCTTTATATATTAAGGATGCAAGCTCAGTCCCTTCAGTCATGTCTGACTCTTTGTGACCCTGTGGACTGTAGCTCACCAGGGTCCTCTGTCCATGGGATTTTCTGGGCAAAAACACTGAAGTGGGTCGCCATTTCCTCCTCCAGGGGATCTTCCTGACCCAGGGATCGAACCCAGGTCTCCTGCATTGCAGAGAGATTCTTTATTGATGATCCACTGGGAAAGCCCATATATTAAAGATGTTAATCCTTTATTTTTGAAGTATTTTGCAAATGTTTTCTCCCACTTTGTCATTTGTGTTTTGATTATGCTTAAGGTGGGGTCTTTTGTGGCTCTCTTTGTTTGCCATGCCAACAGTGTTCATGTAAAAGTAATTAGTTTTATGTAATCAAATGTATCAATCTTTTCTTTTACCACATCCGGATTTCGAGCCACAATTAGAAAACTTTTCCTCACACCTATGTTGCTGGAAAATGCACCCATGTTTTCCTCTAGTATTTTTATGATGTCATTTTTTTATAGTTAGGTCTCAGATTCATTTGGAGTTTATTCTTGTGCAGGTGAAGATGTACATCTAACTTTATCTTTTTTCAAATTTTATCTTTTTTTAAAGTGTGATTCCAACACAATATATTAAAAAGTTTATCTCTGCTCCCATGATACGAGATGCCACCTTTCTTGTTGTTTAGTTGCTGAGTCGTGTCCACCTCTTTGCAACCCCATGGACTGTAGCCTGCCAGGCCTCTCTGTCCATGGGATTCCCCAGGCAAGAATACCGGAATGGGTGGCCATTTATCATACACTAAATTCCACGTGTAATTGGCTCTGCTTCTGGACTTTGCAGTCATTCCATTGCTATTTTGTTTCTTCATGCACCAATAACACCCTAGTATAATTATAGAGGGTTTATCCTTCATTTTAAAGTCTGGTAGAGCTGTTTCCCCTTGTAACTTTCATTTCTCATGATTTTAATGGTTATTTTATGTCTGAATTTTCATATGGACTGACATATCACTTGTCTCACTCCATAAAATAGCTTATTTGTATTTTCACTGGGATCATGTTAAAGTCATAGATTAACTTTGGAGAAACTGGCTTTTTTTATGATGTTAACCCATCCAAGATCAAGGGATGTCTTTCTATTTGCTTGAGACTACTTCTGTGTCTTGCAGAAGTGTTTTAAAGTTTTCTTCAGGTAGGATTTGCCTGTTTCTTGCTAAGTTTATTTCTAAGTATTTTATCTTCTTTGTTGCTGTTGTTCCCTCTAACTGGTTTTTATTTATGTAGAAGAAAGCTATTGATTTCTGTACATCAAGTTTTTACCCTGCTATCTTAAAATTTCTTTTCTTGTTTGATTTACTATTATCATTGATTTTCTATGGTTTTCCTATTTTATTATCATATCATGTGCAAATTGAGATGGTTTTGATTCTCTTTCTCTATAACTTATGCTTCTAATTGATTTCTCTAATTGCTGATACCTCTAGTACAACTGTGGAACAGTAATGAAGATAGTGGTCATCTTGCTTTTGTGGAAATGCCTCTAGTGTTTTCCCATCACCTAAGATGCTGACTTTAGGATTCAAGCATACAAAATATTTTATCATAAGGAGAAGTAACCATTCACTCTTGTTTTCTTAACTGATATATCAGGCATGGGTGTTGATTTCTATGAAAGGTCTTTCAGAATCTGTGGAGATATTTACATGATTTTTTCTTTAAGTGTATTGTTATACCAGTGGATTTCCTCATGTTGAACTAAGCTTGCATTTCTGGAAAAAATATCATTTGTTTAAGGTGCATTGGTTTTTTAACATTGCATTTGATTCAGTTTATGAATAATCTGTTTAGTACTTTTGCATCAATATTTATAAGTGATATTGTTCTATAATTCCATATTTGTACTTAGTTTGTCAGGTTGAGGAATCAATGTTATACTTACTTTCAAAAAACAATTAATATGTTTGCCTTTATTTTCAATGCTCTGAAACGATTAATAAAGACTAGAGGACAGCTAAAAATAAATATTTAAAATTGGGACCTAATGGCAAAGCAGTCAATCAAACCAGTCAATCCTAAAGGAAATCAGTCCTGAATATTCATTGGAAGAATTGATGCTGAAGCTGAAGCTCCAGTATTTTGGCCACCTGATGTGAAGAACTGACTCACTGGAAAAGACGCTGATGCTGGGAAAGATTGAAGGCAGGAGAAGAAGGGGCAATAGAGGATAAGATGGTTGGATGGCATCCTCAGACTCTATGGACATGAGTTTGAGCAAGCTCCAGAAGTTGGTGATGGACAGGGAGTCCTGGCGTGCTGTAAAGTCCATGGGGTCACAAAGAGTCGGACACGAGTAAGCAACTGAACTGAACTGAACTGAATGGCAGAAGAAGCATTTTCCCCACTTGAAAGGTAGAGAGTTGGGACTGCAAAGCCTCCTGGAAATCACTGTTCTTGCCTGGATTTTCTTCAGTACAGGAATGCCTCTGCGAATACAAGTGACGTTTCTCCAAAGAAACAGGGTGCTTCCAACTCCTTGTTAGGAGCTCATCCCACAGAACTCTGTATCTAAACATTACAAGAAGCCTCAAAGTAAGGTGCAGATTTTCCAGACAACAAAGTTATTCATAAAGTAGTTTCCCAGAAGCCTTACTCAGTCTCGTGCAGTAACTCTAGTATTCCTTTCAGGAATCCTAGGACTCTTGTATCTGCAATGTTTTCCCTGAAAGAACACTGTGCACCAAAGTATTTTTCTTAGTCCCTGAGCAGCATCAAGTCCCAGAGGTCACTGGGATCAACACTTTGTGAGTGGAGAGAAGGTCAAAGCATTTTTTCTTCCTTGGATTCTTAGATTTCTAAAGCTTCCAAACAGTCGCAGGACCACACGTCCAGCTGTGGTCTGTTGTACATTTCATGTGCAATGCCATTTTGCCTCAGTGATTAAAGCCGAACTGCACCAGGAGAAAAAAAAAAAAAAAAAAGAACCTCTGTGCTTACAATTCATTCTGGAAACTCACACCTGATGCCTATCTATGTCAAGCAGAAAACAGATTTTAGATGCAGCCTGGAAATAGCGCAGGATTTCCCTGAACATTCCTAGGCCTTTGGAAGATCTGAAGGCAGCTTGGCCTCACCAGGGCAGTAACTAGGACATGCAGTTCACCACATTCAGACCTCCCTGCCACCACAAGTTTATTCATGGCAGGGTTCTGTGTGTCCCAGATGTCACTTTTCGCTGGTCAGAAACTGCAGGTAGATATGCTGTGTGTCAACTTTGAAATTGGGGTCTGATGACAAAAACACAATTTTCCGCACTTGAAAGCTGGAGAGCTGTGGTTTTAAAGCTGCCTGGAAATCACTATTATTGCTGTCTTCTCTTCAGTGCAGGAATGCCTCTGGGAGAACAAGTGAGTTTTCTCCTAAGAAACTGAGTGTTTGCAATTCCTTGCTAGGGACTCATCCCACAGCACTCTCTAGCTAAAGGGCAAACTGAACATGACCAGTAGCCTCAAAAAAAAAAAAAAAAAACGGAGAAGGCAATGGCACCCCACTCCAGTACTCTTGCCTGGAAAATCCCAGGGACGGAGGAGCCTGGTGGGCTGCAGTCCATGGGGTTGCTAAGAGTCGGACACGACTGAGCGACTTCACTTTCACTTTTCAGTTTCATGCATTGGAGAAGGAAATGGCAACCCACTCCAGTGTTCTTGCCTGGAGAATCCCAGGGACTGGGAGCCTGCTAGGCTGCCATCTATGGGGTCACACAGGGTCAAGCACGACTGAAGTGGCTTAGCAGCAGCAGCCTCAAAATAAGGTCTGGTTTCTATCATCAAAAAAGTTATTTATTCAACAGTTTCCAAGAAGCCTTTCTCAATCTATTGCAATAACTGTAGTATGCCTTTCAAGATGTTTAGGACTTTCACATCTCCATTTTCCCTGGAAGAACTCTGAGCACTGAAAGTCTCTTCTGTTGGCTCCTGAGCAGCATCGAGTGTGAAAGGTCATTGGGATCAACTCTTTGTGTGCGAATTGAAGAGCAAAGCACTTCTTTCTTCCTTGGATAGCTAGATTAGCAAAGTTCTCAAACAGCCTCAAGAACACAGCTCTAGCAGCTGTTATGTGCAATGCTGGTCTACCTCAGTGAGTAAACCTGAGCTACATTGAAAAAACACCTTGTGTCTAAAACTCATTCTGGGAACTCCTATCTGATGCTAATTTATCTCACATGGAAACAAATTAGATCCAGCTTGAAAATAGTGCTGATTTTCCCTGAACATTCCTATGTATGTATTAGTCCTTCAGTCATGTCCAACTCTTTGCAAATCCATGGACTATAGCTCACCAGGCTCCTCTATCCACGGGATTTCCAAGACAAGATTACTGGAGTGGGTTGCCACTTCCTCCTCCAGGGGATCTTCCCAACTCAGGGATTGAACCTGAGTCTCTTGCATGACAGGCAAATTCTTTACCATCTGAGCCACCAGGGAAGCCCATTTCTAGGCCTTACCAGGGCAGGAACTATGGTTTGAAGTTCATTCCACTGCATTTCCTAGCTAAAGGGTAAACTATCTATACATGAACACTAGTCTCAAATTAAGGTCCAGTTTTCCCCTTCAACGAAGTTAGGTGAATAGCAGTTTCCATGAAGCCTTACTGAATCTAGTGCAGTAATTCTTGTATGCCTTTCAGGACTCCTAAGACTCTCAGATCTGCACTGTTTTTCCTAGAACACCATATACACAAAGTCTCTTCTATGCCTCTTGAGAATCATTAAGTGGCAATAGAGCAAATAAATGTGACTCATCCAAGTATGCTGTCAGAATGGTTGTGCCCAGTGTTCTCTCAGTGATGGAAGTCAACCCATGCGGATGGCACGCTTAGGGTTTCTGCCAGGGCCTTTGGACCTCAGTCTTCTCTAGGTTACTTGTATTCTTTCTTGGAGAAAGTAACCTCTCTGAGAATGAAGTAATGGCCTCGTGTGCGTGAACCCAAATGCCAGAAAGCCATTTCCTTCTTCAGGGGATATTCCCAACCCAGAGATCGAAATATGTCTCTCTTATCTCCTGCATTGGCAGGCGGAGTCTTTACCACTAGCACCACCTTGGAAACCTCAGAAGAATCAAATTATTTTGCATTCCATGCTATCAGCACCAAGCACTTCAGTCTTCTGTCTGGGAAGTGATGTTATCACCTGATATAGGTAAGTTTTTTTCCCTAGATTTAAACACCAAACAGTCGTCATCACTATGTGATATTGAGTTTAGGGAATTATGATCCTTGTGGTCAGAAGTGACAGACTTTCAGACGACCTGGGTGAAGGACAATGCTGCTCCTATTACACGTGTGCATGCATGCATGCATGCATGCTAAGTCACTTCAATTGTGTCCAACTCTGCGATCCTATGAACTGTAGCCTACCAGGCTCCCCTGTCCATGGGATTCTCCAGGCAAGAATACTGGGGTCAGTTGCCATGCCCTCCTCCAAGGGATCTTCCCAACCAAGGGATCGAACCCATGTCTCCTATGTCTCCTGAATTCAGTTCAATTCATTTCAGTCACTCAGTCGTGTCTGACTCTTTGCAACCCCATGATTTGCAGCACATCAGGCTTTCCTGTCCATCACCGACACCCAGAGCTTGCTCAAACTCATGTCCATCAAGTCAGTGATGCCATCAAACCATATCATCCCCTGCCATTCCCTTCTCCTCCTGCCTTCAGTCTTTCCCAGCATCAGGATCTTTTCCAGTGAGTCAAATCTTCACATCAGGTGGCCAAAGTAGGAGCTTCAACTTTAGTATCGGTCCTTCCAATAAATATTCGGGACTGATTTCCTTTATGATTGTCTGGTTTGATCTCCTTGCAGTCCAAGGGACTCTCAAGAGTCTTCTCCAACACCACAGTTCAAAAGCATCAATTCTTTGGCACTCAGCTTTCTTTATGTTCCAACTCTCACATCCATACATGACTACTGGAAAAACTATAGCTTTGACTAGACAGACCTTTGTCAGCAGAGTAATGTCTCTGCTTTTTAATATGCTCTCTAGGTTTGTCATAGCTTTTCTTGAAGCATGCATTGGCATGCAGGTTTTGTTACCATTAGTGCCGCCTGGGAAGCCCAATTACATGTGTAGCCAGTGGTTTCTTGCCCTGGGAAAAAATTTCCCAGGTCCCTATGTTTTAACAGAGTGGAAGCCAGCCTGGAAGGGTAGGCCACTATTCTGTTGTCTAAGCACTGTGTCATACTGCTCTTTGGAGAGTTTCATTAAGGCTGTGTTAAGTTTTATGTTCTTTCAGGCAAGCTGGAGGGAATCCCTTTTATGCCACAGGAAAGGGCTACTTTCTAGTCTGACAGTGTACAAGTTGCTGGCAATTTAGATGAACAAGCTATAACACACTTAATTCCTTCCAAGTAAGAAACCCGTGCCAATAACTTGGTGCACCTCTTGAATTATATGACAGACATGCAAACCATCCCTGTCTAATGTTCCAGGGCAAGCTCACGCACAAGCCTTAATGTTCCTCCACAGAGTAGGAGAGAAAGCATTTAAAGAAGCAGAAAAGATCTTGGTGAACTCTTGAGTGAAGAAACGTATGTCTCACAAGCCATATGTCAGAATAGTTGCACCCAGTGAGCTGTTGGAGCACGGAAGTGAACTGGGGTGCCTGACACCAGAAGGATTTCTTTCACTACCTTGGGATCACTGTGCTTCTCTAGGCTACTTGGTGTACAGCTTGGAGACAGGTACCTGACCAGGAATTTAGGAAGGGCTGTGTGCATCTGATTATCACAAGAAGTTTCTCAGAAGAACCAAAGTTTCTGTTTCCAAAGCCACCAGTATCCTTGGTTTCCATCAGTGTTCTAACTGAGATGGGACATAATCCCCTCTGTAGGATACGGGTAAGGATTTTGTGCCTCAACCTGAAAATGGAACATTCAACATTTTGGCATAATGATGAGCTCAAAGAAAAGTGCTCAGTGCACCAGCCCCAAGCATCCTGTATCCTGCATCAAACTTAGACTGGTGATTCATTTCTTATATGATATTATACATGTTTCAGTGCTGACCCAGAGGGATGGTATGGGGAGGGATGTGGGGGGGGGGGGTCAGGATTGCGAACACGTGTACACCTGTGGTGGATTCATGTTGAAGTATGGCAAAACCAATACAATACTGTAAAGTAAAAATAAATAAATAAATAATTTTTAAAAAAAAAAAAAAAGAAAAGTGCTCAGTGTGATTGGAACATAAAGATTTAAAAATGGATGGCTTAAATAAAGATGTTTTTGCTCTGGGGCCTGTGACAGCTGCTTTCTGCATTTGAAAAGAACTATGCAGAAGCCAATCCGAATGGGTGATGCTCTGTAAGCTATTGTTTGAGAGATGTGTCATAGGGGTCTTTTGCAAGGTTCCTGAAGGCTGTGCTAAACTCATCCATCCAGTAAAAGTGAAATTCTTTCAGGCCACAGGATGGGGTTAGTTTCCCTTTGGATAAAATACTTGTTACTGGGAAGTGACATGAAGGACCTCTGTCACACTGGGTTCCTTCACAATAGAGAACCTGAAAATAATTAACTATCTGAAGACCTGTCCTGGCAGTTTTTTTCCTGGTCACAGAATGCCTCATTTCTGCTCTCCACCCTGAACTACTTTCAGGGGGTTTTGGAGGTCAGCAGCTGCAGCAGCACATGATTTAATCCTTTTAGAGGCAGATGGCAAGCACCCCTGGCAAGTGGCAATTTGTGGTTGACAAGGGGATTCCCAGCTTATTCTCATAATGGAGGAATATTAAGGAGAAGGCACTCAAATCTGAACATCATCCTGCGGGATCCTCATGTTAGATTCACCATCTGGAGAGCTTCAAAATACTAAAGCTAGGCCTTTATCCCAGATGGATTTTAACTTTTATCCTTGAAATTTTTGCTCATACACCTAAATATAAAGAATAGTAACCGATCCCCATGTGCCTTCCACCGGTGCCTCTCAAACCCTGCCCCATGGTGATCCTGGGAGAGCTTCCAAGCCTATTAGTGCTCCTTCTTTGTAAAATCACTGCCCTGAGATGATTGATGCCAGCGCCTGTGTCTTGCAGTTTCAGGAATCACCAGCAATTCCTCTACCTACTTTTCCCACTACCTCCCATTATTAATTCTTCAAAGCACAACTCAGTGCACAAACCCTGGCTTCCATGTAGCCTCAATCACTCTACTCAAACATCCTCTATGGGACAATGTTTTTCTAAATGTGTCTGTGGCTTGAGATGACAAGGAAAAGTGTGAGGTCATAATTAAGCATTTTCTACATCAAAGACATGTTTCTTATTGGGGAAAACATCAAGGAATTCTGGACATTTAGTGGTAAGACTAGAATAACATGAAGAGCTCTACCTCCTCCAAAAGCTGGTAACTAAGACAGCCTCTGTCCAATTCAGACATTTTTTGTGTCCAAAGCCAAATGTAATTCAATTTCTTCTGTGGGAGCCCAGATGCAGGTGAAATTTGATCTCTTTCACCTCCCTCATGATGAGGGAGGATAGAGTGAAGCTTTGCTCTTACTCCCCAACACTGAACTGGAAAATCTCACCGAATTGAAATAATGGAAATACCATGGCAAGATGTTGGTTCAATAAATAATGTGTCTCATTTTCTTTTTTAAAAAAGTCTTTATTGAATTTGTTACAATATTGCTTCTGCTTTATGTTTGGGGTTTTTTGGCCATGAGGCATGTGGGATTTTAGCTCCCTGACCAGAGACTGAATCTGCACCCTCTGCGTTGGAAGGCAAAGTTCTAACCACTGAACCATCAGGGAAGTCCCCTAGGTCTCATTTTCTTATTAATCCATTCATTGCAGATGAAGTGGAATGAAGAGGCAAGCAGAGAAGAAGGTGACAGCGTGGTTGGGATGAAGATCCAGTTAGAATGGAGAACCCTTCATCAGAATCCTATCCCTGGTTAAACAGGCCAGGGCAACATATCTCTTCCCTCATCTACAGCCCTTCTTTCAGTCACCCAGCAACGAATGGGTGTTACATAATAATCATGGTTTCCAGTTTCTGTACTTAATATTTGACATCTTGAGGTCTTGCTGACCCTGGAGGAACTGCCCCTCCCAAGGCTACTTAATTCTTAGAGGTAGTGAATAATTCAGCTAAGAGTGTGCCTTTCACATGCAAACTGACCAATCCACAGCCTACACCCCAACTACCTCCTTTATCAGGCTCTCACACTCTAGGCTATCCACCCTCCCTAATCACCCCACTGCCAGATACAACAACCAGGAACAGACTTCTGCCCTAGACCCAGCTGCAGTTATTCAAACTAGCCAATCCTTAGCCTGCTTACCCTGCCTCACTTATTCCTTCCCATGGAAACCACGATAAAAATTCTCACCACATTTTTTTCTCCACTCCTTCTGCCTCATGACTGATCCCAATGCTTCCCCATGTGGCCCTGCCTGGCTTAGTGAACCCCACTCTTCTTGGGATCTGTGAGTATAACAAGTTATCTTTTCAATGGCAATTGATAAGTTCAACTTGCAGGAAGAAATTAAGAGCACTGGAAATAGTATCTGGGGTCAAGAAGTAACAGAACCAGACATGGAACAATGGAAAGAAATACATCAAGGCTGCATAATGTCACCCTGCTTATTTAATTTAAATAAGTAGAGTACATCATGCAAAATGCAGGGCTGGATGAATCACAAGCTGGAATCAAGATTGCCAAGAGAAATATCAACAATCTCAGATATGCAGATGATACTACTCTAATGGAAGAAAGCAAAAAGGAACTAAAGAGCCTCTTGATGAATGTGAAAAAGGAAAGTGAAAAATCTGGCTTAAAATTCAACATTCAAAACATTAAGATCATGGCATCTGGTCCCATCACTTCAGGCAAATAGATGCGGGGGGGAATGGAAACAGTGGCAGATTTCAGTTTTTTGGGCTCCAAAATCACTTCAGACAGTTACTGCAGCCTTGAAATTAAAAGACACTTGCTCCTTGGGGGAAAAATCATGACAAACCTAGACAGCATATTAGAAAGCAGAGACTTCACTTTGCCAACAAAGGTCTGTCTGGTCAAAGCTATGGTTTTTCCAGTAGTCATGTATGGATGCGAGGGTTGAACCATAAAGAAGGCTGAGCACCGAAGAATTGATGCTTTTGAACTGTGGTGCTGGAGAAAACTCTTGAGAGTCCCTTGGACTGAAAGGAGATCAAACCAGTCAATCCCAAAGGAAATAAGTCCTGAGTATTCACTGGAAGGACTGATGCTGAAGCTGAAGCTCCAATACTTTGGCCACCTGATGTGAAGAACTTACTCATTGGAAAAGACCCTGATGCTGGGAAAGATTGAGAACATAAGGAGAAGGTGGCAGCAGAGGCTGAAATGGTTGAATGGCATCACCATGAGTTTGAGCAAACTCAGGGAGATAATGAAGGACAGGGAAGCCTGGTGTGCTGCAGTCCATGGGCTCACAAAGAGTTGGACAGGACTTAGTGACTGAGCAACAAAAAATATAAAATGTTGTGTAAATGTACTTTTTCTCTTTTCTCCTAATTTTGTTAAAAGATATAAGATTATGTAAAGTAATAATTATAACAATATATTTTTGGATTAATAACATATATAGAGGTATATGATGATAATAGCACAAAGAAGAAGGGAAGAAATGAAGACATATTAGAGCACTATTGCTGCATTTTATGAGAATTAAGTCAGTATTAACCTGAAATAGATGGCATAAGATAGCGTGCTTATTGTAATTTGTAGAGCCATCACTGAGAAAATAACTCAAAGCTACAATAAAACAATAGTTACCCTAAAAAAATTGTTTAGCACAAAAGCCTTAAAGGGAGAACAGAATTTAAAAGTGAGATGTAGAAAACAAAGCGGCAACCTAAATCCAACCACATCAATAATTATATTAAATATAAATGGACTAAACGCTATAATCAAAAGCAGTTAGACTGGATTTTAAAAAGCAAGATTCAATGAATACTCTTTGTAAGAGACATATTTCACACGCACACACACAAACACACAAATAGGTTGGAAGTAAAATGATGAAAAGGGTATACCAAGAAAATGGTAGAAACAAGAGAGCCAGAGGTGACATACACTTACTATCAGACAAAATAGACCTTAAGAATTTAAAAGGATTATAAGTGAGCACTATGAACAACTTTATACCGACAAATTAGACAACTTAAATGAAATGAAAAAATTTTCTAGAAAGAAATTCCCAAAACTGACATAAGGGGAAACTAGAAGTCCTGAATGGGCTTCCCAGGTGGCTCGATGATAGAGAATCCATCTTCCGATGCAGGAGACACAGGTTCAGTCGCTGGGTTGGGAAGATTCCTTGGAGTAGGAAATGGCAACCCACTCCTGTACTCTTGCCTGGAAAGTTTCATGGACAGAGGAGCCTAACAGGCTACAGTCCATGGGGTCACAAAGAGCAGACGCAACTGATCACAGAGCACACATAAAAGTCCTGAATAGATCTGTAACAAGTTATGAAATTAAAATAATTACTTTAAAATCTTCTTGTAAGGAAAATCCCAGGCCTTTCTTTTTATCAGAATTCACTGGTAAAATCTATCTAATATTTAAAGAAGAAATAATATCAATCTTATACAACTCTTTTAGAGTACAGAGGAAGAGGAACAATTTCCCAACTCACTCTGTAAGGCTGATATTACCAGAAAAAAGGGCCAAAACAAAGACATCAAAGAAAAGAAAACTACAGACCAACATTCGTATTGCAATATATCCAGTAGCCTATAAAAAGAGTTTAAACACCATGACCATGTAGGATTTATCCTAGAAGTTCAAGGTTGACTTAACATTCAAAAATCAATCAATGTGTTACATAATTCTAACAGAATAAAGGACAAAACCTCATGATCACCTCAATAGATGCAAAAAAAATTTCCAGCAATATCCAACACCATTCATGATTAAAACTCTTTAAAAACTAAAGAGGGATATTTAGTTTATTTTAAAGGATAAAATAAACTTTCTCAACTTTATAAAAAGCATCTATAAAAAGCCTACAACTAATATACTTTATGGTAAAAGACTAAATCCTTTCTCCCAAAGATCAGGAATAAGGTAAAGATTTCAGTACTCACCACTTCTATTCAACTTCATCCTGGAGGTTCTACCAAGTGAGACAGGGGCAAGGAAAAAACAATTGAACACATACTGAGTGGAAACAAAGAGCTAAACCTGTTCACAGATGACATGAATCTGCATGCAGAAAATCCTGAAGATTCTACATAAAATCCACAGAAAGAACAAAATAAGACTACTTATGCCACTTGATTTCAAAACTTACTTTAAAGCTATTGTAAACAAGAGAATGCAATTTTGGCTTAAGGGGAAAACATACAGATATATTGAATGGAAGAAAAATCCAGAAATGGACTCTTACATTTATGGTCAAACAACTTTTTACAACGGTGCCAAGTCAACTCAGTGGAGGAGGATGATATTTTCAACAAATGATACATAAAGGATTAGATATTCATATGTGGTGGTAGTCCCTCAGTTATATCCGACTCTTTGCAACCCCATGGACTGCAGCCCATTAGCCTCCTCTGTTCATGGAATTCTCCAGGCAAGAATACTGGAGTCGGTTGCCATTCCCTTCTCCAAAGGATCTTCCCAACCCAGGGATTGAACCTGGGTCTCCTGCATTGCAGGCAGATTCTTCACTGTTTGAGCCATCAGGGAATAACCATATATAAAATAAGACCAAAAATAAACAGGTTGGTATCTCACACCACATTAAAAAAAATCAGCTCAAAATGTATCATACTTGAAATATAAGAACTAAAACTGTCAGTCTTCTAGAATAAAATATGAGAGTAAGTCTTTGTGATCTTGGATTAGGCAAAGATTTCTGATATGAGACCCAAAGTGCAACTCAGTAAAAAAAAAAAACTTTGGTAAATTAGACTTCATTGAAATTAAAATATTTTCTTTTCAGAAAGCATCATTATATTAAGCCACAAACTGGAAGGAAATATTTGCAAATTGTATGCCTGATAAATGATTTGTATCCAGAATATATGAAGAAGTTTTACAACTCAATAAGGAAACACTCAGTTTTTAAAATGGGCAATATTTCAATAGACATTACTCCAAAGAGGATGCCTAATAAGCATGTGAAAAGATGTTCAACATCATTAGTCATTAGAGAAATGCACACACCTACCCATTAAGGCCGCAAAGAAAGACCACACATACAATGGTGTGCATGAAAAAACCAAACTGGTATTATTAAGTATTTCTGAAGATGTACAAAAACTGAGTTTTCATCCCTTGGTGGAGGAATGGAAAATAGTATTGCCACTTTGAAAAACAGTTTGGTAGCTTCTTGAAAAGTTTAATATACTCTTACCATATAAAGAAACAATTCCAGTCCTAGGTATCTTCCAAAGAAAAATGAAAATACATGATGTATACAAAAAGGCTTGTCTGTGACCATTCATAAAACTATTATTTATAAAACCAAAAAATGAAAACAAGCCATGAAAGGACAAGCAAAATTCTCTACAGTGGAATTTTTATAAATATTATAAAATAAACTGCTGAAAAATGCTTATTCCTTTCCCATTTCTATAAAGTCAGATCTATAGAGACAAAAAGCAGACCGGCAGTTGCCTGGGGCTGGAAGTGGGAGTGGAAATAAACTGCAGACAGCATAAAGAAATTTTCTGGGGTGATGGAAATGTTCTATGGATTGTAAGGATGATTGCCCAGCTCTGTAAATTTAAAAGCATTTGCTTGGTATACTCATAATGGGTGTATTTTGTGGTAAGTAAATACACTTCAGTAAAGTTGGTAATAAAAAGTACATGATCTATGAAATGAGAGACCCAAACAAAGATGTAAGAGAGAAATTACATCCAAGGCCAGGAGCGGCAGCTGAGAGGAGCTACCCAATGTCCAAGGTAAGAGAAACCAGTGTAAATGGCAGGCACTGAGCGAGGGCATAAGAGGGCAAACAGACTGAAACCACAATCACAGAAAACTAGCCAATCTGATCACATGGACCACAGCCTTGTCTAACTCAATGAAACTAAGTCATGCCCTGTGGGATCACCCAAGACAGACAGGTCATGGTGGAGAGGTATGACAGAATGCGGTCCACCGGAGAAGGGAATGGCAAACCACTCCAGTATTCTTGCCTTTAGAACCCCATGAACAGTATGAAAAGGCAAAAAGATAGGACACTGAAAGAGGAACTCCCCAGGTCATCAGGTGCCCAATATGCTACTGGAGATCAGTGGAGAAACAACTCCAGAAAGAATGAAGGGATGGAGCCAAAGAAAAACGATAACCAGCTGTGGATGTGACTGGTGATAGAAGAAAGGTCCGATGCTGTAAACAGCAATATTGCATAGGAACCTGGAATGTCAGGACCATGAATCAAGGCAAATTGGAAGTGGTCCAACAGATGGCAAGAGTGAATGTCGACATTCTAGGAATCAGCGAACTAAGATGGACTGGAATGGGTGAATTTAACTCAGATGACCATTAGATCTACTAATGGTCAGGAATCCCTTAGAAGAAATGGAGTAGCCATCATAATTAACAAAAGAGTCTGAAATGCAGTACTTGGATGCAATCTCAAAAACGACAGAAAGATCTCTGTTCATTTCCAAGGCAAACTATTCAATATCATGGTAATCCAAGTCTATGCCCCGACCAGTAACGCTGAAGAAGCTGAAGTTAAATGGTTCTATGAAAATCTATAAGACCTCTTAGAACTAACACTCAAAAAAAATGTCCTTTTCATTATAGGGAACTGGAATGCAAAAGTAGGAAGTCAAGAAACACCTGGGGTAACAGGCAACTTTGCCCTTGGAGTACAGAATGAAGCAGGGCAAAGGCTAATAGAGTTCTGCCAAGAGAACGCACTGGTCATAGCAAACACCCTCTTCCAACAACACAAGAGAAGACTCTACACATGGACATCACCAGATGGCCAACACTGAAATCAGATTGGTTATATTCTTTGCAGCCAAAGATGGAGAAGCTCTATACAGTCAGCAAAAACAAGACCAGGAGCTGACTGTGGCTCAGATCATGAACTCCTTACTGCCAAATTCAGACTTAAAATTGAAGAAAGTAGGGAAAACCACCTGACCATTCAGGTGTGACCTAAATAAAATCACTTATGCTTATTACAGTGGAAGTGAGAAATAGATTTAAGGGACTACATCTGATAGAGTGCCTAATGAACTATGGATGGAGGTTCATGGCACTGTACAGGAGTCAGGGAACAAGACCATCCCCCCAAAAAAAGAAATGCAAAAAAGCAAAATGGCTGCCTGAGGAGGCCTTACAAATAGCTGTGAAAAGAAGAGAAGCAAAAAGCAAAGGAGAAAAGGAAAGATATACCCATTTGAATGCAGAATTCCAAAGAATAGCAAGGAGATATAAGAAAACAATCCTCAGCGATCAATGGAAAGAAATAGAGGGAAATAATAGAATGGGAAAGACTAGAGATTTCTTTAAGAAAATTAGAGATACCAAGGGAACATTTCATGCAAAGATGGGCTCGATAAAGGTCAGAAATGGTAGGGACCTAACAGAAGCAGAAGATATTAAGAAGAGGTGGCAAGAATACACAGAAGAACTGTACAAAAAAGATCTTCATGACCCAGATAATCACAATGGTGTGATCACTCACCTAGAGCCAGACATCCTGGAATGTGAAATCAAGTGGGCCTTAGGAAGCATCACTATGAACAAAGCTAGTGGAGGTGATGGAATTCCAGTTGAGCTATTTCAAATCCTAAAAGATGATGCTGTGAAAGTGCTGCACTCAATATGCCAGCAAATTTGGAAAACTCAGCAGTGGCCACAGGAATGGAAAAGGTCAGTTTTCATTCCAACCTCAAAGAAAAGAAATGCCAAAGAATGCTCAAACTACCACACAGTTGCACTCATCTCACATGCTAGTAAAGTAATGCTCAAAATTCTCCAAGCCAGGCTTCAGCAATACGTGAACCATGAATTTCCAGATGTTCAAGCTGGTTTTAGAAATGGCAGAGGAACCAGAGATCAAATTGCCAACATCCGCTGGATCATGGAAAAAGCAAGAGAGTTCCAGAAAAACATCTATTTCTGCTTTATTGACTATGCCAAAGCCTTTGACTGTGTGGATCACAATAAACTGGAAAATTCTGAAAGAGAAGCAAATACCAGACCATCTGACCTGCCTCTTGAGAAACTTGTATGCATGTCAAGAAGCAACAGTTAGAAGTGGACATGGAACAATGGACTGGGTCCAAATAGGAAAAGGAGTACGTCAAGGCTGTCTATTGTCACCCTGCTTATTTAACTTATATGCAGAGTACATCATGAGAAACACTGAACTGGGAGAAACACAAGCTGGAATCAAGATTGCCAGGAGAAATATCAATAACCTCAGATATGCAGATGACACCACCCTTACAGCAGAAAGTGAAGAACTAAAGAGGCTCTTGAAAGTGAAAGAGGAGAGTGAACAAGTTGGCTTAAAGCTCAACATTAAGAAAACTAAGATCATGGCATCTGGTCCCATCACTTCATGGCAAATAGATGGGGAAACAATGGAAACAGTGGCTGACTTTATTTTTTTGTGCTCCAAAATCACTGCAGATGGTGACTGCAGCCATGAAATTAAAAGACGCTTACTCCTTGGAAGGAAAGTTATGACCAACCTAGACAGCATATTAAAAAGCAGACATTAATTTGTCAACAAAGGCCCATCTAGTCAAGGCAATGGTTTTTCCAGTAGTCATTTATGGATGTGAGAGTTGGACTATAAAGAAAGCTAAGCTCCGAAGAATCAATGTTTTTGAACTGTAGTGTTGGAGAAGACTCTTGAGAGTCCCTTGGACTGCAAGGAGATCCAACCAGTCCACCCTAAAGGAGATCAGTCCTGGGTGTTCATTGGAAGGACTCACGTTGAAGCTGATATTCCAATATTTTGGCCACCTGATGTGAAGAGCTGGCTCATTTGAAAAGACCGTGATGCTGGGAAAGATTGAAGGCAGGAGGAGAAGGGGACAACAGAGGATGAGATGGTTAGATGGCATCACCGACTCAATGGACATGAGTCTGGGTAAACTCCAGGAGTTGGTGATGGACAGGGAGGGCTGGCATGCTGCGGTTCATGGGGTTGCAGAGTCAGACACAACTGAGTGATTGAAATGAACTGAACTAAAGAGAGAAATTAAGTAAGCAAATAATATTGAATTAATGTCTAGCTCAGCCACTGGTCTTTGTTAAATGAGTCAAATGATAATACATGTTTCTGTTTTGTCTTAGCTTCGAAAATAATTGTTGTTTTCATTCATCTTTTATGGTACAAGAAATCCTATTTAGGGTAGTGATGATCAGTTCAGCAAGACACATTTGGAGCTGAGATTGATCACATCTAAATAGGTTAATCTATTAATTTTTAAATTGTTAATAATAGAAGCTTCAGCTTGGTTGAGTGAAATATGTATTATCTAGATAAGTTGCAGCTCTTAGGATGATGTTGGGGTGACATTCAGGATATTTGGGGCTTCTCTGGTGGCTCAGATGGTAAAAAAGAATCTGCCTGCCATGCAAGAGACCTGGATTCAATCCTTGTGTTGGGAAGATCCCCTGAAGAAGGTATGGCTACCCACTCCAGTATCCTGCCCTGGAGAATTCCATGGATGGAGGAGCCTGGTGGGCCACAGTCCATGGGGTCTCAAAGAGTCAGACATGACTGAGTGAATAACAATTTCACTTTCTTCAAAGTATTTGTGCGCATGTTAGTCGCTCAGTCATGTCTGACTCTTTGCAACTCCATGAACTATAACATGCCAGACTCCTCTGTCTGTGGGATTCTCCAGGCAAGAATACTGGAGTGGGTTGCCATTTCCTTCTCCAGGAGATCTTTCCAACCCAGGGATCAAACCCAAGTCACCTGCATTGCAGGCAAATTCTTTACCATCTGAGCCACTAACAAGTTTCTTTCTCCTTCAAAATATTTAACCACCACCTAGAACCTTTGATCAGACTACTGAGTCAGTGGATTCAGCCTCAATTGCCCATACAGACCTTGGATGAAACTTTTTGAAATACTGACTTGAGAGCATGTTTCTTGATTTCCAGTGACCATGGGCCTGTCTGTTACCTTGGGAAGGGCAGTGAAGGCCTAAGGCCTGTCCATCTTCTCACCCAGGGCCTTGTCAATGAATTACAGAGAAAGGAACTTGTTAGTTCACTTTACTTGTTCAAATTACAGGTATACTTTCTCATTAGCTCCATTAATATTCAGACAACTTTCAAGTTTGATTTTCTCATTTCCATAAAACAGATTTTAAAGCAACCCAAAGTAAGGCTCAGAGGGGCTCAGGGAGCAGCCGAGAATCACTTTAAACTCCAATACGACTGATTCTAGTTCCAATAGAAGTTGAACAAAGAGCTTTGGCTGGAGGAAGTGGTGTCCTTCTCAATGGTGAAATCATAGCGTTTATCACAATGCTATAAAATAACCTGAAAATCACTCTTATAATGGTATCAGTGACTAACGACACTTTAAAAAAATCTCTTCTCCTACTTACATGTTGAAGGGTGATGAAAGCTTTAAGCTTTTTTGTTTGTTTGTTTTCTTTTTTTAAATTTTACTTTACAATACTGTATTGGTTTTGCCATACATTGACATGAATCCGCCACGGGTATACATGAGTTCCCAACCCTGAACCCCCCTCCCACCTCTCTCCCCATATCATCTCTCTGGGTCATCCCAGTGCACCAGCCCCAAGCATCCTGTATCCTGTATCAAACCTAGACTGGTGATTCGTTTCTTACATGATAGTATACATGTTTCAATGCCATTCTCCCAAATCATCCCACCCTCTCCCTCTCCCTCTGAGTCCGAAAGTCTGTTCTATACATCTGTGTCTCTTTTGCTGTCTTGCATACAAGGTTATCATTACCATCTTTCTAAATTCCATATGTATGTGTTAGTATACTGTATAGATGTTTTTCTTTCTGGCTTACTTCACTCTGTATAATCGGCTCCAGTTTCATCCACCTCATTAGAACGGATTCAAATGTATTCTTTTCAATGGCTGAGTAATACTCCATTGTGTATATGTACCACAGCTTTCTTATCCATTTGTCTGCTGATGGACATCTAGGTTGCTTCCATGTCCTGGCTATTATAAACAGTGCTGCAGTGAACATTGGGGTACACGTGTCTCTTTCAATTCTGGTTTCCTTGGTGTGTATGCCCAGCAGTGGGATTGCTGGGTCATAAGGCAGTTCAATTTCCAGTTTTTTTTTGAGGAATTGCCACACTGTTCTCCATAGTGGCTGTACTAGTTTGCATTCCCACCAACAGTGTAAGAGGGTTCCCTTTTCTCCACACCCTCTCCAGCATTTATTGCTTGTAGACTTTTGAATCGCAGCCATTCTGACTGGTGTGAAATGGTACCTCATTGTGGTCTTGATTTGCATTTCTCTGATAATGAGTGATGTTGAGCATCTTTTCATGTGTTTGTTAGCCATCCGTATGTCTTCTTTGGAGAAATGTCTGTTTAGTTCTTTGGCCCATTTTTTTATTGGGTCGTTTATTTTTCTGGAATTGAGCTGCATAGGTTGCTTGCATATTTTTGAGATTAGTTGTTTGTCAGTTGCTTCATTTGCTATTATTTTCTTTTAAGGAATACATTTCCTCAGTGGGATTTCAGGTCCAGAGACGAAGGTAGATGTTATTTTGCCTATTACCAGAGCCAGCTTTGTGCCCAATAGATGGATCACGACTGTCTATATATCTTAACTTTCTTGTGATCTATTAATAACTTTCCTGAATGCAAACTGTACAGTGGATGATACATGGAAATGCACCTATGTGATAGCCATACACCGTAATACTGTAAGTCCTCAGTGAAGAACAATAAAAAGGGAAAAATTCTCTAAACAAAGACCTCCATGGGCCCTGTAATAAAATGGCAGGAGATGCATCCTGGGGGCCACTCCTGAAGGCCCATTCCCTGAGGCCACAGAAATGACAGAACGCCCTGCCTTTCCCCTCTGTCTCCCCAGAGGGCTTGTCCCTAGATCTGAAGTCAATGGCAGTGCTGTGTCACATCTAGAGTCCACACCCAACCCAGGGAGTGGAAAATCTCTCCCCAAAAATCCTTAGACCAAACTCCTCAGACCCTACCAGGACTGTCACAGGCTGTATGTGCCTTGATCTAAAATCTGGAGCCCACCCAGCTCCTCTCCATCATGTCCTAGCAGAGCCACACAGTGCCTCCAAGGGCCTGGCTACACAACGTACCAGAGCATGTGACCCAGCTGGCAGAAGCACAGAGGTCATTGGTGCCAGCTCAGTTCAGTGTCCTGAATCATCTGCGATAACAAAGCGCCATTCAACCAAAAGCCAAGTACCAGTGTGAGGGCTGTGTCGGCACCACAGCTGTGAATCAACAGTAGCCTGTGCTGCAACTGATGCCACCTGGGGCATTTTCCCAGCCCCACGGCGCCTTTCTGAAAGGCGGAAGGGGTCAGGGTAAAGAAGGGTGGGGGAGGGGCAGAGGGACATCATCAGAGAGGGAGTGAGAAAAAGAGATAGAATTCAGCCCCAGCTAGCTGTGTGACTTTAACCATATCACTTAACCTCTCTGGGCTGTCTTGCACTGTGCAGTTATATGATTCCGTCTCTAACTCTGGGACCTTGAAGATGAGTCAGATATGGCTCAGTCCAGGTCCAGTAGATGAAGAGAAAGTCAGGCAGGAGGCAGCAGAGGTGGGGCTGGCAAACCTGAGAATGCATTCGTCTCATTCACTGACAGGGTCTGGGAAGACCAGAGCAGTCTCTCCTGGCCTCATCAGGACTTGGCTTCTAGACAGTACTCCGTGCTCTTCCTTCCTTTCAACATCTCAACAAGCTCAGCTCCTCCCTCCTCTAAACTCTGTTTCTTGTCTCTCAGTTTGCCTTCTGGGTCCTAAACAGACAGCTGGTCTCCTCTGTGGCCACTTCTCAACACTCTGCTGGAACTGGCTTCCTCACCACATTGCTGACACCTCTTTTGGGACACTGCCAGCTCGGGGGACACCCATCAGTCTGCATCCTATGTGAGGTCTCTGCAGTTCTGGGCATCTGGCCAATCTCTTCGGTGTTAAGGACCCCTTTGCTCTGGGCCCTGACACCTCTGGCTCCCCCTGCCTTCCTGGCCAGTCTCATTTCCATGCTCTCCTCACTGTTTAGACTTATGCACTGGTATCCTTTGCAAATCAACCTTCAGCTCCTCTTTACCTCACTGTATACCTCCTATGTTCTGTGTACTCATTGCTTCAATCGCCATTTCCCTGCCACTTGCTCCCAAATCCAAGTTTCCCTCCTCCCCATTTGGGCTCCCAGGGTGAAGTGTATCCTCATTTGCCCCCCTGTGAGGCTTTCTACAGGCACCTCCTCCTCTGCATTCTGCCAGCACTGTAATGGGTGCTATGTCATCCTAACTGCTTAAAATGTGGTCGTTCCTCCTCACTACCCTTAGGAGAATGCCCTGGGGTCTAGCATAGCATAGCCAGACTGCTTACCTTGAAGTGCATTGCTGGCTGCGTCTTACTTGTTCTCTGGGAATCAGCCCAGTGCTGGCCGCCTGTCCTCCCATTTGGACCAGGCCCTTGGCCTCTCTGGATACCAGCATTGCCTCTAATGTGCTCTCGCTCCTGCCCACCTCAGTGACCCCTGTAGACAAGGAGCAAATTGATGGCCTGAAGAGGGTCAAGTCATACCCACCTTTGTGTGTCCGAAGAGCCCAGCATATCTTCTGGCCCATGTTAATGGTTGGGACTCTCTCTTCCTGGGCCTTCCCAGGAGGCTTAGATGGTAAAACAGTCTGCCTGCAATGCGGGAGATCCAGGTTTGATCCCTGTGTCAGGAAGATCACCTGGAAAAGGAAATGGCTACCCACCCCAGTATTATTGCCTGGAGAATTTCATGAACAGAGGAGCCTGGCAAGGCAGGGGGAGAAGAGGGCAACAGAGGATGGGATGGTTGAATGGCATCACCAACTCAATGGACATGAGTTTGAGCAAGTTCTGAGAGATAGTGAAGGGCAGGGAAGCCTGGCGTGCTGCAGTCCATGGGGTCTCAAAGAGTAGGACACGACTTAGTGACTGAGCAACAACAACCTCTTTCTTCTGCGCAGTTAATGTTTGAAACCCACAAGCATAGAGGAAGGAAAATTGGATCCAGCATATGCATTCTTCTGCCCTTTGATCCATTTGAAGAGCCAGGGTAGGCTTGGCTTTGTGGGTATTGGAAGGGCTGCTCACTGAACGATTTTCTTGGCCTGTGATACCACCTCAGCTACAGCTAAAGACCTCTGGGGTGGTAGGCGCCAGAGAAAGCATCACACCCTGCAGATACTAGAGACTGCAAGCATTCTCAGCACTGAAGCAATGAGCACTGTGGTAAAAACCTTTGACAGAAAACAGGTGCAAGTCCCTTTCCCAACACCAAAGAATCACAGGAAATGCCTGAGCATTCAATACTTACAGTTTTTCAGTTCAGTTCAGTCGCTCAGTTGTGTCCAACTCTTTGCTACCCCATGGACTCCAGCACGCCTGGCTTCCCTGTCCATCACCAACTCCGGAGCTTGCTTGAACTCATGTTCATTGAATCAGTGATGCCATCCAACCATCTCATCCTCTGTCATCCCTGTCTCCTCCTGCCTTCAGTCTTTCCCAGCATCAGGGTCTTTTCCAGTGAGTCAGTTCTTCGCATCAGGTGGCCAAAGTATTAGAGCTTCAGCTTCAGCATCAGTCCTTCCAATGAATATTCAGAACTGATTTCCTTTAGGATGGACTGGTTGGATCTCCTTGCAGTCCAAGGGGCTTGGGGTTCATGTTTGGGAACACATGTAAGAATTAAAGATTTTAAAATTTAAAAAAAAAAAAAGAGTCTTCTCCAACACCACAGTTCAAAAGCATCAATTCTTCGGTGCTCAGCTTTCTTTATAGTCCAACTCTCACATCCATGCATGACTACTGGGAAAACCATAGCTTTGACCTGATAGACTTTTGTTGGCAAAGTAATTTTGAATATTTATTTATTCATTTATTTTTGGCTGTGCCGGGTCTTTGTTGCTGGGCACGGGCTTTCTCCAGCTGTGCTATGCAGGCTTCTCACTGCATGGAATATGGACTCTAGGTTGCTTAGGCTTTTAGTAGTTGCAGCTCACACACTCCAGAGTGTGGATTCATTAGTTGTGGCTCATGGGCTCAGTTGCCCCACAGCATGAGGGATCTTCCAAGATCAAGAATCAAATCTGGTGTCCCCTGCATTGCAAGGCAGATTCCCAGCTAGTGTATAGAAATGCAACAGAATTTTATGTGTTGACTTTTATTGTTTCTTGCAGTTTTGGTGATTTATATTTTTAGTTTAACAGGGTTTTGTGGAATCTTTGTTTCCTATGCACAAGATCATGGCATCTACAAACAGAAGTAATTTACTTTTGTTTATTCAGTCACTCTGTCATGTCTGACTCTTTGTGAGCCCATGGACTGCAGCATGCCAGGCTTCCCTGTCCTTCACTAACTCCCAGAGTTTGCTCATACTCATGCCCATTGAGTCAGTGATGCCATGCAACCATCTCATTCTCTGTCATCTACTTCTCATCCTGCCCTCAATATTTCCCAGCCATCAGGGTCTTTTCCAATGATACGGTTCTTAACATCAGGTCATCAAGTGGCCAAAGTATTGGAGCTTCAGCATCAGTCCTTCCAATGAATATTCAGGGTTGATTTCCTTTAGGATTGACCAGTTTGATCTTGATATCCAAGGGACTCTCGAGAGTCTTCTCTAGCAGCACAGTTTGAAAGCATCAGTTCTTCAGTGCTCAGCCTTCTTAATGGTCCAATTCTCACATATGTACATGACTATTGGAAAAACCATGGCTTTGACTATATGCACCTTTGTTGGCAAAGTGATGTCTCTGTTTTTTAATATGCTGTCTAGATTTGTCATAACTTTTCTTCCAAGGAGCAAGCATCTTAAATTTCATGGCTGCAGTCACCAACTGCAATGATTTTGGAGTCCAAGAAAATAAAATCTGCCACTGTTTCCATTTTTCATGATCCATTTGCCATGAAGTGTTAGAACGAGACACCATGATCTTTGATTTTTGAATGTTAAGTTTTAAACCAGCTTTTAGACTCTACTTTTTCACCTTCATCAACAAGCTCTTTAATTTCTCTTCACTTTCTTCCATCAGGGTGGTGTCATCTGCATATCTGAGGTTGTTGATATTTCTCCTGGCAATCTTGATTCCAGCTTGTGATTCATCCAGCTCTGCATTTTGCATGATGTACTCTGCATATAAGTTAAATAAGCAGGGTGACAATATATAGCCCTGATATACTCCTTTCTCAATTTATTTCTTTCCGTTTTGAATGCCTTTTATTTCTTTTTCTTACCTAATTGCTCTGGCTAGAACTTCTAGCACTATATTGAATAGAGTTAATGAAAATAAGTATTTTGTCATTTTCCTGATCTTAAGGAAAAAGCTCAGTATTTCACTATTGAATATAATGTTACCAGTGGATTTTTTTATATGGCCTTATCCTATTGAGGATGTTCCCTTCTATTCCTAGCATATTGAATATTTTATCATGAAATTGTGCTGAATTTTGTCAAATGCTTTTTCTGCAACTGAGATTATCATGTGGGGTTTTTCCCTTCATTCTTTCTTTCTGTCTTTCTTTTTTTTTTTTTTTTTTGCCATACAGTGTGGCTTGTGGGATCTGAGTTCCCTGACCAGGTCATGGCAGTGAAAGCTCTGTCATGTTAAATGATTCTTTTTATATGCTGTTGAATCCAGTTGGCTAGTATTTTGTTTAAGATTTTTGCATCAGCCATCTGGGATATTGGTTTGTTGTTTTCCTTTTTTATATTGTCTTCTTATAATGTGTTTGTCTGGCTTTTGTATCTGGTTATGCTGGTCTCATAGAATTACCTAGAAGTGTTTCCTCCCTTCAATTTTTTAGAAGAGTTTGAGAAGGATTAGAACATTCTTTAAATGTTGGTAGAATTTGCCAATGAAGCCATCCACTCCTAGGCTTTCCTTTTGGTGAGATTTTTTTATTACTGATTCAATTTCCCTTACTAATTAAAGTTCTCTTTAGATTTTCTATTTCTTCATGAGTCAGCTTTGATAGCTAGTATATTTCCAGGAATTTGCTTATTTCACATAGGTTATTCAATTTGTTGCCATTCATTGTATTCCATGTACAGTCTTTTTTATTTTTATGAGATTGGTTTTAATGTCTTTGCTTTCATTTTTGATTCTAGGAAGTTGAGTTTTACAATATTTCTGATGGGGAGGCTACTGTCATCTTTATTTTTGTCCTTTGGATATAATGTGTCCTTTTTTTTTCTGGCTTTTTAGAAAAATTTTCTCTTTCTTGCTGCTACCAAGCAATGTGATTATGATCAATCTGCCTTTTTAGCTTCTTTGTGTTTCTTGTACTTAGTGTCCACTGAGCCTTTTTTTTTTTTTTTCTAATCAGTGAGTTTATCCCTTTCTTTAAATTTGGGGAGTTTTCAGTCATTGTTTAAAAACATTTTTTGCTTCCCCATCTACTGTCTGTGTCAAATATTCCAGGCCACTTGAAGTTGCTCCATAGCTTACATTGTCTATTTTATTTCAGTGTTTCTTCTCTGTGGTTCATTGGGATAATTTCTTTAGGTACATCTTCAAGTTTACTATTTTTCCTTAAATGTCTACTCTGATGTTAATCCCATCTTGTGTATTTTTTTAGTCTAAGCCACTGTGGATTTCATCTCTAGAGGTTCAATTTTAGTTTTTTAATACCTTGCATGACTCTGCTTAACATTAACAATTTTTCTTCTAGCTTCTTCTTTTTTTAATTTATTTATTATTGAAGAATAATTGCTTTACAGAATTTTGCTGTTTTTTGCCAAACCTCCACCTGAATCAGACATAGGAATACATATATCCCCTCCCTTTTGAAACTCCCTCCCATCTCCCTCCCCATCCCAACCCTCTAGGTTGATACAGACCCCTTGTTTGAGTTTCCTGAGCCATAAAGCAGATTCCCGTTGGCTATTTTACATATGGTAATGTGAGTTTCCATGTTACTCTTTCCATGCATCTCACCCTCTCCTCCCCTCTCCCCATATCCATAAGTCTGTTCTCTATGTCTGTTTCTCCACTGCTGCCCTGTAAATAAATTCTTCAATACCACTTTTCTAGATTCTATATATATGCATTAGAATACGGTATTTATCCTTCTCTTTCTGACTCACTTCACTGTGTATAATAGGTTCTAGGTTCACCCACCTCTTTAGAACTGATTCAAATGTGTTCTTTTTTGTGGCTGAGTAATATTCCATTGTGTATAAGTACCACAGCTTCTTTCTCCATCCATCTATCAATGGACATATAGGTGGCTTCCATGTTCTAGCTATTGTAAATGGTGCTCCAGTGAACAATGGGATACATGTGTCTCTTTCAATTTTGGTTTCCTCAGGGTATATGCCTAGGAGTGGGATTGCTGGGTCATGTGGTGATTTTATTCCTAGTTTTTTAAGGAATCTCTATACCATCTCTCATAGTGGCTATATCAGTTTACATTCCCACCAACAGTGCAAGACCATTCCCTTTTCTCCACGCCCTCTCCAGCATTTATCGTGTGCAGATATTTGATGATGGCCATTCTGACTGGTTTGAGGTAATATCTCATTGTGGTTTTGATTTGCATTTCTCTAATAATGAGCGATGTTGAGCATCTTTTCATGTGTTTATTAGCCATCTGTATGTTTTCTTTGGAGAAATGCCTGTTTAGGTCTTCTCCCACTTTTTGATTGGGTTGTTTGTTTTTCTGGTATTGAGTTGTATGAGCTGCTTGTATATTTTGGAAATTAACCCTTTGTCAGTTTTTTCATTTGCTATTATTTTCTCCCATTCTGAGGGTTGTCTTTTCACCTCGCTTATAGTTTCCTTTGCTGTGCAAAAGATTTTAAGTTTAATCAGGTCCCACTTGTTTACTTGTGTTGCTGTTTCCATTACTCTAGAAAGTGGGTCATAGAAGATCTTGCTTTAATTTATGTCATTGAGTGTTCTGCCTATGTTTTCTTCTAAGTATTATAGTTTCTGCTCTTATGTTTAGGTCTTTAATCCATTTTCAGTTTATCTTTGTGTTTGGTGTTAGGAAGTGTTCTAATTTCACTCTTTTGCATGTAGCTTTCCAATTTTCCCAGCACCATTTATTGAAGAGGCTGTCTTTGCCCCATTGTATATTCTTGCCTCCTTTGTCAAAAAATAAGGTACCCATAGGTGCATAGGTTTATTTCTGGGCTTTCTATCTTGTTCCATTGGTCTATATTTCTGTTTTTGTGCCAGTACCAAACTGTCTTGATGACTGTAGCTTTGTAGTAAAATCTGAAGTCAGGAAAGTTGATTCACCCAGCTCCATTTTTCTTTCTCAAGATTGACTATTCAGGGTCTTTTTTGTTTCCTTATGAATGGTGAAAATTTTTGTTCTAGTTCTGTGAAAAATGCCATTGGTAATTTGATAGGGATCTCAAGGAATCTGTAGATTGCATTTGGTAGTATGGTCATTTTCACAATATTGATTCTTTACAGAAACATGAAATATCTCTCCATCTGTTTATGTTGCCTTTGATTTCTTTCATCAGTGTCCTACAATTTTCTGTGTATAGTTCTTTTCTCTCCTTGCTAAGTTTATTCCTACTTAATTCTTTTTGTTGCAATGGTGAATGGGATTGATTCCTTAATTTTTCTTTCTGATTTTTAATTGTTAGTATAGAAATGCAAGTGATTTCTGTGTATTTATTTTGTAGCCTGAAACTTTGCTAAATTCACTGATTAGCTCTAGTAATTTTCTGATACCATCTTTAGGGTTTTCTATGTACAGTATCATGTCATCTGCAAACAGTGAGAGCTTTAATTCTTCTTTTCTGATGTGGATTCCTTTTATTTCTTTTTCTTCTCTGATTGCTGTAGCTAGGACTTCCAGAACTATGTTGAATAATAGTGGCAAAAGTGGACACCCTTGTCTTGTTCCTGATCTTAGGGGGAATGCTTTCAGTTTTTCACCACTGAGAATAATGTTTATTGTAGGCTTATCATATAAGATCTTTACTATGTTAAAGTAGGTTCCTTCTATGCCCACTTTTTTTTTTAAGAGTTTTAATCATAAATGGGTGCTGAATTTTGTCAAAGGCTTTTTCTGCATCTATTGAGATTATCATATAGCTTTTATCTTTCAGTTTGTTAACATATCACGTTGCTTGATCTGCATATATTGAAGAATCCTTGCATCCCTGGAATAAACCCTACTTGATCACGGTGTATGAGCTTTCTGATATGTTGCTGAATTCTGTTTGCTAAAATTTTTTGAGGATTTTTGGATCTATGTTCATCTGTGATATTGGCCTGTAGTTTTCTTTTTGTGTGTTGTCTCTGTCTGGTTTTGGTATCAGAGTGATGGTGGCTTCGTAGAGTGAATTTGGAAGTTTTCCTTCCTCTGCAATTTTTTGAAAGAGTTTTAGAAGGATAGGCATTAGCTCTTCCCTAAACGTTTGATAGAATTCTTCTCTGAAGCCATCTGGCCCTGGGCTTTTGTTTTTTGGGAGATTTTTGACTACAGCTTCAATTTCCGTGCTTATAATTGGGTTGTTCATAATCTCTATTTCTTCCTGTTTCAGTCTTGGAAGATTGAACTTTTCTAAGCATCTGTCCATTCTTCCCAGGTTATCCATCTTATTGCCACATAGTTGTTCATAATAGTCTCCTGTAATCCTTTGTATGTCTGCATTGTCTGTTGTAACCTCTCCTTTTTTCATTTCTAATTTTGTTGATTTGATTCTTCTCTTTTTTTCTCGATGAGTCTAGCTAAGGGTTTGTCAATTTTGTTTATCTCCTCAAACAACCAGCTTTTAGTTTTATTAATCTTTACTATTGTTTCTTTCATTTCTTTTTCATTTATTTCTGCCCAAATCTTTATGATGTCTTTCCTTCTACTAATTTTTGTTGGGTTTTTTTTTTCTTGTTTTTCCAATTGTTTTAGGTATAAAGTTGACTATTCGATGTTTTTCTTGTTTCTGTAGGTAGGATTGTATTGCTATAAACTTCCCTCTTAGAACTGCTTTTGCGGCATCCCATAGGTTTTGAGTTGTCGTGTTTTCATTGCCATTTGTTTCTAGAAATGTGTTGATTTCCCTTTTGATTTCTTCAGTAACCTGTCAGTTATTTAGAAACGTGTTTTTAGTCTCCATGTGTTTTTGTTTCTTACAGTTTTTTCTTGTAGTTGAAATCTAGTCTCATAGCATTGTGGTCGGAGAAGATGCTTGATACAATTTCAATTTTCTTAAATTTACTGAGGTTTGATTTAAGACCCAAGATGTGGTCTATCCTGGAGAAAGTTCCATGTGCACTAGAGAAGAAGGTGTAGCCTTCTGCATTTGGATGGAATGTCCTGAGGATATCAATGAGATCCATCTCATCTAATGTACCATTTAAGACTTGTGTTCCCTTATTAATTTTCTGTTTTGATGATATATCCATTGGTGTGAGTAGATTATTAAAATCTCCTACTATTATTGTGTTACTGTCAGTTTCTCCTTTTATGTCTGTCAGTGTTTGCCTTATGTATTGAGGTGCTCCTATGTTGGATACATAGATATTTACAATTGTTATATCTTCCTCTTGGATTATTCCCTTGATCATTATGTAGTGTCCTTCTTTATCTCTTGTAATATTCTTTATTTTAAGGTCTCTTTTGTCTGATATGAGGATTGCTACTCCAGCTTTCTTTTGCTTCCCATTTACATGGAATACATTTTTCCATCCTCTCACTTTCAACCTATATGTGTCTTGAGGTCTTAAGTGGGTTTCTTGTAGACAGCATATATGTGGGTCTCGTTTCTGTATCCATCCAGCCAGTCTGTGTCTTTTGGTTGGAGCATTTAATCCATTTACATTTAAGGTAATTATTGATATGTATGTTCCTGTTGCCATTTTCTTAATTGTTTGAGTTGATTGTGTAGATCTTTTTTCTTCTCTTGTATTTATTAACTAGATAAGTCCCTTTAGCATTTGTTGTAAAGCTGGTTTGGTGGTACTGAAATCTCTTAACTTTTGCTTCTCTGAAAAGCTTTTAATTTCTCCGTCAATTTTGAATGAGATCTTTGCCAGGTACAGTAATCTTGGTTATAGATTTTTCCCTTTCAGTACTTTAAATATATCCTGCCATTCCCTCCTGGCCTGAAGAGTTTCTGCTGAAAGATCAGCTGTAATTGTATGGGGTTTCCCTTGTATGTTACTTGTTGCTTCTCCCTGGCTGCCTTTAATATTCTTTCTTTGTGTCTAGTCTTTGTTAGTTTGATTAGTATGTGTCTTGGTGTGTTTCTCCTTGGGTTTATCCTGTTTGGGACTCTGTGCCTCTTGGACTTGATTGACTATTTCCTTTTCCATGTTGGGAAATTTTCAACTAGAATCTCTTAAAAAATTTTCTCATACCCTTTCTTTCTCTCTTCTTCTTCTGGGACCCCTTTAACTTGAACGTTGGTGCATTTGATATTTCCCCTCAGATCTCTGAGACTGTCCTCAGCTTTTTTCATTCTTGTTACTTTATTCTTCTCTTGAGAAGTTATTTCCATTTTATCTTCCAGGTCACTGATTCGTTCTTCTGCTTCAAATATTCTGCTATTGATTCCTTCTAGAGTATTTTTAATTCCAGTAATTGTGTTGTTTGTCTCTGTATGTTTATTCTTTAATTCTTTTAGGTCTTTGTTAATTGATTCTTGCATTTTCTCCATTTTGTTTACGAGATTTTTTATCGTCTTTACTATCATTATTCTCAATAATTTTCCAGGTGATTTGCCTATTTCCTCTTCATTTATTTGGACTTCTGTGTTTCTGGTTTGTTCCTTCATTTGTGCAATATTTCTCTGCCTTTTCTTTTTTTTTTTTCTTTTTCTTCAATTTATTGTCTTTGAGGTCTCCTTTTCCCAGGCTTCAAGGAAAGTTGAATTCTTTCCTTGAAGAAGGCTGAATTCTTTTTTCCTTTTGGTTTCTGCCTTCCTAAGGTTGCTTCAGTGGTTTGTTTGAGCTTCTGATAGGGTGAGCTTTGTGCTGAGTTTCTGTTTTTTTGTTTGTTTTTCCTCTGATGGGCTAGGCTGAGTGAGGTAGTAATCCTGTCTGCTGAAGATTGGGTTTGTATTTTTGTTTTGTTTGTTGTTTAGATGAGGCATCCTGCACAGGGTGCTACTGGTGGTTGGGTGATGCCAGGTCTTGTATTCAAGTGGTTTCCTTTGTCTGAGTTCTCACTATTTGATACTCCCTAAGGTTAGTTTTCTGGTAGTCTAGGATCTTGGAGTTAGTGCTCCCACTCCAAAGGCTCAGGGCTTGACCTCTGGTCAGGAATGAAGATTCCACAAGTGGTTTTTATCACATTAAGTGAGATTAAAACAAATATCCAAAAACAAGAAACCAAAGATGAACCCCAGATAAATGGCAGTTATAAAATCAGTCAAATAACAATTAAAATAATAGAATATATGCTTATACACATACACCCATGGGCAAAGTGAAAACAATCCAACAAAAATAAAGTACAGTAGATTGACCCAGCAAACAAACAAAATAAAAAATTATATTTACCAGTTAAGAACAAAACTAACTAAAGCAAAAACTGGAAAACAAAACTAAAGCAAGGTGCCAAGTGGCATACAAAGCAGTGAAAACAAACAAACAAATATGTTGAGAGGAAAGAAAAGAAAGAATAGATATGCAGAATTAAACAGAGGTAGATAAAGAAGATTTATATACATTAAAGATTAACTGCAAGAGGAAAAGAACAGTAGGAAATGAAAACAAAGGAATAAATGTAAAAATAACAATAATAGGTTTAAAATTAAAATTTAAGAAAGAGACAGAAAAAAAAAAAAAAGAGGAAAACTCCACAGAACTGCAAAAGCCCAACGTAGAGGCAGAGGTTTATGACAATAAAAAAAATGTGACTGAGGGGAAAAAAAGCTCAAAAACTTAATCACATTTCTTAGTGCCAATAAATTTGACAACTACCACATAGGGGGGGGAAAGGAAAAAAAATCCAAAAGAATCTACAGAACAAGTCAAAAAATAAGAATAATAAATTTTTTTCTTGAGTCACTGCTGTCAGAGTCCTTTCCATTACTGGGAGTCACAGCCCACCTTACCTCCCTAGGATGCCCTCCCACACTCTGCTGTCTCTGGACCTGCTGTGAGGGCAGCTCAGATTCTAGTCTGGTCCTACGTCTGTGTGTTCTTGCCTCCAATGTGCACAGCTATCAGAGCTAGTGTGTTTTCCTCTGTGGGAGCTCTGCCTAGCTGATTGTCTGGATTTAATCTGCAGCTTGTGCACCACATGGGAAGGTTTGGGGTCTTTTCCCTCAGCCACACTGCCCCTGGGTTTCAACTGTGGCTTTATTTCCACCTCTACATGTGGGTCATCCACTGGGGTTTAGCTCCTGAGGCTGCCCTGGAGGGCTTGTGTTTGCCCCTGAGAGGTGCAGGTGTGGAGCTTGGGTTGCAGGGGTTCTGGCAGCACCAGTTACTCAAGGGATTTGGCGGCCAGGGCAGCAGGAAATATAGTGCTCTAGAAGGGTATGGCAACAAATATTGGCCAATAGGCTCCAGTGTTCTTGCCTGGAGAACCCCCTCTCTGACAGAGAAGCCTGGTAGGCCACAGTCTCAGTTCAGTTCAGTCACTCAGTTGTGTCCGACTCTTTGTGACCCCATGAACTGCAGCACACCAGGCCTCCATCACCAACACCCGGAGTCCACCCAAACCCATGTCCATTGAATCGGTGATGCCATCCATCTTATCCTTTGTCGTCCCCTTCTCCTCCTGCCTTCAATCTTTCCCAGCATCAGGGTCTTTTCAAATGAGACAGCTCTTCCCATCAGGTGGCCAAAGTATTGGAGTTTCAGCTTCAACATCAGTCCTTCCAATGAATACTCAGGACTGATCTCCTTTAGGATGTACGGGCTGGATCTCCTTCCAGTCCAAGGGACTCTCAAGAGTCTTTCCCAACACCACAGTTCAAAAGCATCAATTCTTCGGAGCTCAGCTTTCTTTATAGTCCAACTCTCACATCCACACATGACCACTGGAAAAACCATAACCTTGACTAGATGGACATTTGTCGACAAAGTAATGTCTCTGCTTTTTAATATGCCGTCTAGGTTGGTCAGAACTTTCCTTCCAAGGAGTAAGCATCTTTTAATTTCATGGCTGCAGTCACCATCTGCAGTGATTTTGGAGCCCAGAAAAATAAAGTCAGCCACTCTATCCACTGTTTCCCATCTATTTGCCATGAAGTGATGGGACCAGATGCCATGATCTTAGTTTTCTGAATGTTGAGCTTTAAGCCAACTTTTTCACTCTCCTCTTTCTCTTTCATCAAGAGGCTCTTTAGTTCTTCTTCACTTTCTGCCATAAGGGTGGTGTCATCTGCATATCTGAAGTTATTGATATTTCTCCCAGCAATCTTGATTCCAGCTTGTGCTTCCTCCAGCCCAGAGTTTCTCATGATGTACTCTGCATATAAGTTAAAAAGGCAGGGTGACAATATACAGCCTTGAAAATGATGTAAAACCAGTACTCATTTTCCTATTTGGAGCCAATCTGTTGTTCCATGTCCAGTTCTAACTGATGCTTCCTGACCTGATACAGGTTTCTCAAGAGGCAAGTCAGGTGGTTTGGTACTCCCATCTCTTTCAGAATTTTCCACGGTTTACTGTGATCCACACAGTCAAAGGCTTTGGCATAGTCAATAAAGCAAAAATAGATGTTTTTCTGGAACTCTCTTACTTTTTCGATGATCAAGCAGATGTTGGCAATTTGATCTCTGGTTCCTCTGCCTTTTCTAAAACCAGCTTGAACATCAGGAAGTTCATGATTTACATATTGCTGAAGTCTGTCTTGGAGAATTTTCAGCATTACTTTACTAGCATGTGAGATGAGTGCAATTGTGAGGTAGTTTGAGCATTCTTTGGCATTGCCTTTCTTTGGGATTGGAATGAAAACTGGCCTTTTCCAATCCTGTGGCCGCTGCTAAGTTTTCCAAATTTGCTGGCATTTTGAATGCAGCACTTTCACAGCATCATCTTTCAGGAGTTGAAATAGCTCAACTGGAATTCCATCACCTCCACTAGCTTTGTTCATAGTGATGCTTTCTAAGGCCCACTTGACTTCACATTCCAGGATGTCTGGCTCTAGGTGAGTGATCACACCATCGTGATTATCTGGGTCGTGAAGATCTTTTTTGTACAGTTCTTCTGTGTATTCTTGCCACCTGTTCTCATTCTCTTCTGCTTCTGTTAGGTCCCTACCATTTCTGACCTTTATTGATCCCATCTTTGCATGAAATGTTCCCTTGGTATCTCTAACTTTCTTGAAGAGATCTCGAGTCTTTCCCATTCATTGTTTTCCTCTATTTCTTTGCATTGATCACTGAGAAGGCTTTCTTAACTCTCCTTGCTATTCTTTGGATCTCTGCATTCAAGTGGACATATCTTTCCTTTTCTCCTTTGCTTTTCATTTCCCTTCTTTTCACAGCTATTTGCAAGGCCTCCTCAGACAGCCATTTTGCTTTTTTGCATTTCTTTTTCTTGGGGATGGTCTTGATTCCTGTCTCCTGTACAATGTCACGATCAGACCCTTAAATCTATTTCTCACTTCCGCTGTATAGTCATAAGGGATTTGATTTAGGTCATACCTGAATGGTCTAGTGGTTTTCTCCACTTTCTTCAATATAAGTCTGAATTTTGCAATAACGAGTTCATGATCTGAGCCACAATCATCTCCCAGTCTTGTTTTTGTTGACTGTATAAAGCTTCTCCATCTTTGGCTGCAAAGAATATAATCAATCTGATTTCAGTGTTGACCATCTGGTGATGTCCATGTGTAGAGTCTTCTCTTGTGTTGTTGGAAGAGGGTGTTTGCTATGACCAGAGCGTTTTCTTGGCAGAACTCTATTAGCCTTTGCCTTGCTTCATTCTGTATTCCAAGATCAAATTTGCCTGTTACTCCAGGTGTTTCTTGACTTCTTACTTTTGCATTCCAGTTCCCTATAATGAAAGGGACATCTTCTTTGAGTGTTAGTTCTAGAAGGTCTTGTAGATCTTCATGGAACCATTCAACTTCAGCTTCTTCAGCATTACTGGTTGGGGCATAGACTTGGATTACTGTGATATTGAATGGTTTGCCTTGGAAATGAACAGAGATCATTCTTTCATTTTTGAGATTGCATCTAAGAACTGCATTGCAGACTCTTTTGTTGATTATGATGGCTACTCCATTTCTTCTAAGGGATTCCTGCCCACAGTAGTAGATATAATGGTCATCTGAGTTAAATTCACCCATTCCAGTCCATCTTAGTTCACTGATTCCTAGTATGTCAATGTTCACTCTTGTCATCTCCTGTTGGACCACTTCCAATTTGCCTTGATTTATGGACCTAACATTCCAGGTTCCTATGCAATATTGCTCTTTACAGCATCAGACCTTGCTTCTATCACCAGTCACATCCACAACTGGGTGTTGTTTTTGCTTTGGCTCCATCCCTTCATTCTTTCTGGAGTTATTTCTCCACTGATCTCCAATAGCACTGATCCAATAATGAGAGGAGCCACCCCGCGTCCAAGGTAAGGAGCAATAGCTGCACTTTGCTGGAGCAGCCATGAAGAGATACCTCACATCCAAGGTAAGAGAAACCGAAGTAACATGGCAGGCACTGAGAGAGGGCATCAGTGGGCAGACAGACTGAAACCACAATCACAGACAACAGGCCAATCTGATCACATGGACCCCAGCCTTGTCTAACTCAATGAAACTAAGCCATGCTGTGTGGGGTCACCAAATATGGACGGGTCATGGTGGGGAGGTCTGACAGAATGTGGTCCACTGGAGAAGTGAATGGCAAACCACAGCAGTATTCTTGCGTTGAGAACCCCATGAACAGTATGAAAAGTCAAAAAGATAGGACACTGAAAGATGACCTCCCCAGGTAGGTAGGCCACAGTCTACAGGATCGCAAAGAGTCAGACACGACCGAAGTGACCCTGCGGGCATAGACACAAGACTTTTTTTGCCAGTGGCAGCTCTACCCCAGTGAGAGCTGAGCGTGAAGGTGGTGCAGCTGCTTGACCTGCAGGGACCCTGGTGGTGCCAAGTGTACAAGGACTGGACTGACTCCACTGCAGGAGTTATGGTCCTATCAGAGTCTTTTTTCCAGCCTCTTCTAGCTGACGATCAGAAGGCCTCCTTGGCCAGTCTTTCTCCATGGCTCCACCCATTCAGGCACTTAGAGGGCTCCCTTGCCTGGGATACTTCTCTGTTGTTTGGGCATCAGGCATTTAAAGAGGCATCCTGGGTGGGGTCCTACTCTGTAGTTCAGTGCATCAAGCGTTTGATGGGCCAGCCTCTGTACTGTTCAGCTGCCGATGCTGGCATGTGGGGAGAGAGGTTATGGTGGTGGCTCCACCTGGTACGCGTGACTCAGCAATTTCACCTTGCTTCCGTGGCCGCCTGGCTTTCCTCCACCAGCATTTCCCACCACGATCTCTTCCCTCACACCCCCTTGATCCAACTCTCCCCAGTCATTAGCAGCCCTCGCCCTGGGATTGCTCCACAATCCCTTAACTCCAGCTCCCACCTGCTGCCCCTTCCAGAAGACCAGCGTTCCTGTCTGGGGCATGTATGGCTGTGGCAAGGATTGTGATTCTCATTCCATTTAGGCTGCCACAGATCAGCTGTTTCACTCTAGCCTTAAGTATTTCTCCTCTGACTCAGACAATTGCCCTGCTGTGGGGATGGGACCCCTGCTTCAGTTCCCCCACCCACTGAGGGCAGGTCCAGTCCTACTAACACTCCTGTTTTTCCCCTAGTTCCTCCATCCTACCAAGTTGTGTGTGTTTCTGTATATTCTTTTCCACTGGTCAGGGACTCCTGTCTGCTCTCAGCTTATGTTCCGCATGGACTTCTGTGTCTGAAGGTGTCTTCCTGATGTATCCATGGAGAGAGATGTACTCCACATCCACCTGCTCCTCCACCATCTTGTTCTCCATCTATTAATCTTCTTCTAGCTTTTTGAGAGTATGGAATCAGGTGTATTAACATTTTCATGTTCTCATCTGTTAATTCCACTATCTGGGTCAGTTAGTCAGTGGGATCAATCACACTGATCGATTTTCTTTTCCCTCATTATAGTTTGTGTTTTCCTGCTTATTCACATGACTGGTAATTTTTGGTTGACTACCAAACTTTATGACTTTTACCTTTGTTGCTGGATGTTTTTGTATTCCTATAAACATTCTTAAGCTTTGTTCAGGAACAGTTATTCAAAATAATTTGATAATTCAGTCTTGTTTTTAAGCTTTTTTTAGGTGGGACAAAAACAGCATTTAATCTGGGGTTAATTTTCCATACTACTAGGTTCTTGCAGAAAATCCAGGGTAACCTGCTTATTTTTTTCCTGCTTTCATTTTTATTCTTATGTGGGGCTGAATAATATAATATTAATATATTGGATTTCATGGGTACATCTACTAAATAAAAACTTGCCCACCCAGAAATTATGAAACAAAACACAGACAATTTCCTTATAGTGGTAAATACATATTGGATAAATTTTCCAATAAAATAATATACAATCAGGATAACCTGTCTATTTTAAGGTCCGTAACCTTAACTGCATTTACAGAATTCCTTTTTCCAGGTAACATAACCAGAGTTTTCTGGGATTTGAGCATAAACATCTTTGAGGGGCTGTTACTAGGCATAACACAGTTCTCCTTCTAGTACCCCCTCCTCCAAATTCATGTCTATTCTGCACAAAAGATACAGGAGCCCAGGAGCCTTCCCCATCCAAAACATCACAAAAATTGGAAATGCCAAAAAGGTGCTGCCTTTGCCCAGGTTTCCAGGGTCTAGACCAGCCTGACCTCTGCTCCAGCATCACCCCACGCTTGCTGTTCTTTTTAAAATTTATTTTTAAACTTCTTATTTTATATTGGAGTGTAGCCAATAAACAATGTTATGACACTTTCAGGTGGACAGCAAAGAAACTTGACCATATTTATACATATACAGCCTTTCTCCCTCAAACTTCTCTCCCATCCAGGCTGCCACATAGCATGGAGCAGAGTTCCCTGTGCTATGCGATAAGTCCTTGTTGGTTATCCATTTTACTTACTTATTCCGGTTGCACTGGGTCTTCATTGCTGCGCTTGGGTTTTCTCTAGTTCTGGTGAGTGGGAGCTACTATTCATTGCGGTACACAAGTTTCTCATTGCAGTGGCTTCCCTTCTTGCTTAGCACAGGCTTGAGGGCAAGTGGGCTTCAGCAGTCGTGGTTTAGCCGCTCTGCGGCGTGAGGAATCTTCCCAGGCCAGGGGTTGAGGCCACGCCCCCTGCACTGGCAGGTCATCTCCTAACCTCTGCACCGCCAGGGAATCCTCTTGCTGCCTTTACAATAGCCAGCAGCCCCTGCACTATGGAAGCCAGAAATACAGATTCTCCCTCTGTGTCCATTCTTCTCCCAGAGTCTCTCTCCTGTTGGCAGCAGTCACCTCACACAGCAGTGTGCAGCACAAAAAGAGTGAGGCTTGCCAGAATGCAATACAAAAAGAGTATTGGCTGCACTTACTACCTCTCCTGTCTCCAGTTCTGATCAGTGGAACCAGCGCACAAACAGCAATAGCCTGGGGGTGAACAAAAACCCAGATGTATTCATCAGTAGTCAAACTTCCCTGTTCAGTTCAGTTCAGTTCAGTCACTCAGTCGTGTCTGACTCTTTGCGACCCCATGAATTGCAGCACGCCAGGCCTCCCTGTCCATCACCATCTCCCAGAGTTCACTCAGACTCGCATCCATCGAGTCAGTGATGCCATCCAGCCATCTCATCCTCGGTCGTCCCCTTCTCCTCCTGCCCCCAATCCTTCCCAGCGTCAGAATCTTTTCCAGTGAGTCAACTCTTCACATGAGGTGGCCAAAGTACTGGAGTTTCAGCTTTAGCATCATTCCTTCCAAAGAAATCCCAGGGCTGATCTCCTTCAGAATGGACTGGTTGGATCTCCTTGCAGTCCAAGGGACTCTCAAGAGTCTTCTCCAACACCACAGTTCAAAAGCATCAATTCTTCGGCGCTCAGCCTTCTTCACAGTCCAACTCTCACATCCATACATGACCACAGGAAAAACCATAGCCTTGACTAGACGGACCTTAGCTGGCAAAGTAATGTCTCTGCTTTTGAATATACTATCTAGGTTGGTCATAACTTTTCTTCCAAGAGTAAGCATCTTTTAATTTCATGGCTGCAATCACCATCTGCAGTGTTTTTGGAGCCCCCAAAAATAAAGTCTGACACTGTTTCCACTGTTTCCACTGTTTCTCCATCTATTTCCCATGGAGGGATGGGACCGGATGCCATGATCTTCGTTTTCTGAATGTTGAGCTTTAAGCCAACTGTTTCACTTTCCTCTTTCTCTTTCATCAAGAGGCTTTTTAGTTCCTCTTCACTTTCTGCCATAAGGGTGATGTCATCTGCATATCTGAGGTTATTGATATTTCTCCCGGCAATCTTGATTCCAGCTTGTGTTTCTTCCAGTCCAGCGTTTCTCATGATGTACTCTGCATATAAGTTAAACTTCCCTGAAGCATTGCTAAAATCTGATTGCAGTGGGTGAGGCCTGAAGGTCATGTGGGTCTGAAGAGAGTGCCATTAGGCTGGCTCTGCAGGGCTGGGGAGACAGCCAGCTGACAACCCTCCTGCTGCCGCTGCTGCTGCTGCTGCTGCTACGGGAAGGTTCTACTGCTAGGGTAGAGAAGCACTGAGGGTGGCACTCACAGAAACAGCAAGTGAACAGGAAGCGGATAGGAAGGAGAGAGGCCCCTCTTCTTCCTCAGCTTCCCTTTGGGCTCCTACTGACAGAGTCCAACAGGGAGAAGCTGACAAAGCAGAAATGAGTTTTGCAGGGAACCAACCTCACACCACAGAGTAAGGTATGATAGGGTTAAAGTGAAAGTCGCTCAGTCGTGTCTGACTCTTTGCCACCCCATGGACTATACAGTCCTTTGAATTCTCCAGGCCAGGATAGTGGAGTGGGTAGCCTTTCCCTTCTCCAGGGTATCTGCCCAACCCAGGGGTAGAACCCAGGTCTCCCTCACTGCAGGCAGATTCTTTACCAGCTGAGCCACAAGGGAAGTTCCTGGAAAGGTGAGTGTGGAGCTAAAAGTAAGACCTGAAAACCGGCACACTCTGGACACCAGAGATGCTGAAAGCACATGGGAGACGCACAGGCCCTCTCGATACAGTGACCCTCAGACACCAGTCTGAACGTGTCAGGCTCTGAGTAATCCTACAGCCACTCTTCCGGGGAAGAGAGAGCCTGAGGACGCAGGGAGGGCAGAATATCCCTCTCTAGCATGCCTACATGTGGGGAGAGGGCGTGGACATCCTCCACCCCCGAGTCACCACTGCAACATGAGAGGAGAGATTAAATCTTCTTCCCTTACCCCAGTGCAGTCAGTTGAGGGCTAGTTACACAACGGCCTTTCCGATGGGAAAGTAAAGATCCAATCTGTGTCATGAATATGGGATGAACTTGAACAAAGGGTGTTTTTAGTGAAAACGTAAAAATTGGATTTTAATTTCCCATAGAATAGTACACATATGCATAGTGTAATAATAGTACAAAATTGCTAATTTTGACAATGAAATTCTTACTAAGAAATTTCTTATAATACAACTACTATAGGAAAAACCAGAGACAATGCAAGTTTTATACCTATACACTGTACAGAAAATACTAAAGAAAAAGTATTAGTATTCTTTCTAAAGAAAAAGTATTAGTCACTCAGTGGTATCTGACTCTTTGTGATCCCATGGACTGTATCCTGCCCAGCTCCTCTGTCCATGGGATTCTTCAGACTAGAGTACTAGAGTGGATTGCAGTGATTCCTACACTTATTGTGATAGATCTGAAGGAATTCTGCCTTCGCATCTTTGCCAAGTGGTAGGAATCATTTTTCATGAACACCATCTCCCACCTCAGCCCCTCCACCCTAACTCCACCTTGAAGGGGAGGTGTAGCCCCATCTGATGTACAGCCTTGCCTCTCAGCCCCTACTCCTAAGTCACAGTACATTTCCTCACCAGACTAAAAATTTTCCTAAAACTACCAAAACCACCAGCACACATCACCCAATGTATTTTCATTGCCACAGTGCTAAAAAAAATATAGAAATTTATTGACACACAAATATGCATTGGAATAATACACAAAATCACTATGTCTGAAATCACTTAGAAGGAAGCTGCAAGACATTATGTGTCTATTAACTAATGGAAAATGAAATGTGCACTTTAAAATGTACACTTGCCTTTCACCAAGATAAATGGGTTCATTTTCTTGGAAAGAACTGGGCCAGGAATGGAAGACGTCCCACCCTCCTTCACACATCTGAGAATATTAGAAGGCCTCGAGGCCAAGCCTTCTTATGTGATTCACCAAGGGTGTGGGATTAGTCCAGCTTTTCCTTCCCAGGGAGGAAGAAAGAGCAGTACAGAAAATTTTGTTCCTCAGTCGCTCTCTCTCTCCCTTCCATCTTGACCATCCAGGCCCACAAGCCTGCAGCTGCTGCCGTTGCACACACAAAAACCAAATCTTGCCTCCTTTCCTTGGATTCCCACAAATCTGAGAATGGCAGTCTTTGGAAGAGGCTGGAAAGGGCTCAGAGATGGGCTTACTTATTAGTGTCTCCATGACCTTCTGGAGCAAATCAGTAGGCCAGTCTGAAGTTTGCTGGCAGAGAGACAAGGTCAGAAGTCATCCCAGGAGGGAGGACATAGGTGGCTGACGTGAGGTGGCCCTGCTGATGAAAACAGGCACGTTGAGATGAGAAGCCTGTTTCCATTTCATATTTGAGCCAATTATGGAATATCAGTGTGAAAGGATCCTAACAGGAAATGTGAAATTTTAGAACTGATGATCAAATTTGAAAGATCCCAATTCAGATAAGCCATTGAAAAGTCGAGCTTCTTCCAAAAATGAGTATAAAAATAAAATACCTAAGAACTAGGATCTTAAAAGAACCTGATGTTAGGACACAGAAGGCAGGAAAAACTCTTCTAAGAAATGAGGTTACGATCAGAGAGAAATGAGATGTATTGCGTGGTTGGAAGAGAGACAGGTTAAATGTGAAGCCTATGCTTTTCCCACCACAACTTTCAGAACACAAATGTAACCCTGTAACCGAAGCCCTTCTCCTGGAGCTCCAAAGTCTCCTGGAAGTGCAGAAAGCCTCTGGATCTTCAGAACAGGAGTCTGACTCAGGCCACAGGTGAAGAGTGGGAGCTGGCCACTCATTGAGGCTCAGAAGAAAGCAGACTCTCCCCTCCAGGGGCAAGAGTCTTGTTGCTGAAAGGTGTTAAGTCCAGGCTCAACATGGGTCTCTGAGACTAAGGGCCAGGCTCTGTCCATAGTCCTGTGCTCCAAGGGGAGGATGTTTTACAGAAGAGATGACCATGTATTGCTGAAAGAGAGGCTTTGAGATGCTGATGAGTGGTTTGAATGTGGTGAGAGGTGACCAGACATGGGCTGTCAGGGCATGGGGTGGAGAGATTGTTCCAGACTGTACCATCTGTGGCTGGGCAGGGAGGACCAGAGTAGGCAGCTGGGACAAGGGATGGCATGTGAATAAAGCTAAGAGAAGACATGTGTTTAAAAGCAGAGCATAATGAGCTCTTTGAGACTGAGATGGAGAGAGCAGACTTGTGGACACAGTGGGGCATGGAAATGGTGGGATGAATGGGAGATTAGCACTGACATGTATGCAGTACCAAGTGTAAAACAGCTAGTGGAAGGCTGCTATATAGCACAGAGAGCTCAGCTCCCTCGCTCTATGATGATCTAGATAGGACAAGGGGTGGGAGGGAGACTCAAGAGAGAGGGAGTTAGTGTTAGTTGCTCAGTCGTGTCCAACTCTTTGCAACCCCAAGGTCTGTAGCTCCTCTCTCCATGGAATTCTCCAGACAAGAATACTGGAGTGGGTAGCCATTCCCTTCTCCAGGGAAACTTCCCAACCCAGGGACCAAACTCAAGTCTCCCACATTGCAGGCAGATCCTTTACTGTCTGAGCCACCAGGAAGCTCCAATGTATGGATGTGAGAACTGGACTATAAAGAAAGCTGAGTGCCAAAGAACTGATGCTTTTGAACCGTGGTGTTGGAAAAGACTCTTGAGAGTCCCTTGGCCTGCAAGGAGATCAAACCAGTCAATCCTAAAGGAAATCAACCCTGAATATTCATTGGAAGGACTGATGCTGAAGCTGAAACTCCAATACTTTGGCCACCAGATGCAAAGAACGGACTCATTGGAAAAGACCCTGATGCTGGGAAAGATTGAATGCAGGAGGAGAAGGGGATGACAGAGGATGAGATAGTTGGATGGCATCACTGACTCCAGGGACATGAGTTTGGGCAAGCTCTGGGAGTTGGTGATGGACAGGGAAACCTGGTGTGCTTCAGTCCATGGGGTCGCAAAGAATTTGACGTACTGAACTGGTAGCTGATTCTCGTTGTACAGCAGAAACCAACACAACATTATAAAACAATTGTACTCCAATTTTTAAAAGGGGGGTGGAGAACAAATTCAATTCAGTCAACCACCAGCAAGGACCCTCCGTGGGCCAGCACTGTGCTAAGTGTTGGAGATACAAGGGTAAATAAGATGTAGTTCTCATCCCTACAGGAGCTGGAATTCAGGGCAGATGGGGAAGGGTAGCAGCATAATCAAACCAGACACAGGCAAATGCTCTCCCAGCTGGGGTGGAGGGACTGATTCCCAGCCCCACTCCTCCCGGTCCTGACCCAGGTCCTGTCACTTTGGAGTGCCTCCTGTTGACTTCGGGATGAGCCACAGGCTTTGAGTTGGCCAAGGGGACACAACTAGAAGCTTGGAAGTCTGTGCATTTGGGCTTGTTCTCTGTCACCAAAACATTTGGGCTGGCCCAGGGGAGACATGGGGCCTGGTCATCATGATATCCCCATGCCTTCCAGACTGAGAAGCTTGAGTTTGTCTTGTGGGGGATGAAGAGAAGCAGTCCTCATGGATAGGAGGGATAAGCTTGCAAGACTAAGCAGAGGGCAGGTTTTGAACAGACAGCCCCGCCTCCATAGGTGCCAGAACAAAGCAGCTCTTGTTCACAGAGCAGGGACCGGAGGCCAGGCCCTTCCCGCTTCTGTTGACTCCTCACAGGAGCCCTGAGAGAGGCGCCTGTCATCACGCCCCCTCCATAGATGAGGGAGTCTGTCTTGTGAAGCTGAACAGCTCACCCACACCACCCAGCCCATGGCAGAAAGTGAGTGGAGGAGCAGAAGGCCAAGGCCAGGCAGGGCCCTCCTAGCCAGGAGGACAAGTATGGCCAGTGGAGGAGGGCTTAGGAAGGGCCAGATTGTGACCCAGCTGCTGTAGGAAGGGAGGCAAGGTGTCCCTAAGAGGAGAAAAAGGGAGGATGGGGCTACTTTAGGTCTGTTCAGCAGCCCAGAAGCGGGGGCGAATCACTGTGGGGAGATTCAGAGCCTGGCTTTTGCAGGGCCTCCTGCAGCCAAGGAACCTAGAGTGGAAGAAAAGCTACCTGTGGGAGTGGGGGCGGAGGGTAGAAACCTGGCAGAGGGCAGAAAACTGGACAACAGGAGGATCCCACCCAGAGCTGAGGAGGTGTGGGTGAAGGGTCACGGGGATGTGGCTGGCGGGGGCAGGGGTATCTGCCCCGGAGAAGTCACACACCTGCCACTGTCAGCTGTCAGGTGACAGGAGAAACAGCCCTGCAAACGTGAGGCCCTTGACCAATGCAGGGTTGCTCACTCTCCCTGGGTCAGGGGACAACAGGCATCAGGACATAGGTGATTATCTTTTCAAGATCTTTTTTTTATATATAACAATTTATTTGTCTATTTTGGGCTGAACTGGGTCTTTGTTGCTTTGGGTGGACTTTCTCTAGTTGCAGACAGTGGGGGCTGCCCTAGTTGTGGCTCACGGGCTTCTCACTGTGATGGTTTCTCTTGTTGTGGAGCACAGGCTCTAGGCCCGCAGGCTTCAGTAGCTGAGTTTTCCAGGCTCTAGAGCAGACTCAGTAGCTGTGACACACAGTCTTAGTTGTCCCAGGCCGTGTAAGAACTTCCTGAACCTGAGATAGAACCTGCGTCTCCTTCACTGGCAAGCTGATTCATTAACATTGAGCCATCAGGGAAGCCCTCTCTTCAAGATCTTGACACAATCTTTCAAAATGAGGGAGATGGGAAAACCCGTCCAACAAGTCTGAGATGCCCATATGGTGGAGAGGATCGATTTTCTACATCCTGTCCTGTGAGGCTCTGCCAGGAGGCTAAGGGAGAGGCCTGTCGTCAAGTTGAGGTGGTTCATGGCACGGGGCTCAGGAGTCGACTTCACTGGAAAAGGCCTCCTGGCTCCTCTCGTCCAGGGAAACCCTGCCTTCCTTACTCTAGGATAATGAGTGCCATCTGGCCGGGGAGGCAGCCCAGCACCTGGCAGAGATGAGCCATGAGGCCCTTGGGTAAAAAATGGAGCTCCTCACTTCTCCTGCCAAAAGGCTACTCCAACAGACAGGCCAGTTTCCAAAGGGCCTTGGAGTCAGGCGGGATAAAGCAAAATGTGTATGAAAAACAAGCTGCCCAGTAGCGTGAATTCCAAGGAGGAGCAACAGGTCCAGGGGAGCAGCAGCCAGGGGCTAAGGGCTGGTTTGGCCAGATTTCCAGAAATAGCCTGTGTGAGACATGCCAGAGAACACCTTTGCTCCCCAAAGCCTGGGGAGAGTGAAAGTGTTAGCTGCTCAGTCGTGTCCAACTCTTTGCAACCTCATGGACTTTAGCCCACCGGGCTCCTCTGGAGTGGGTTGCCATTTCCTTCTCCAGGGGATCTTCCTGACCCAGGGATCTAACCCAGGACTCCCGCATTGCAGACAGATTCTTTACCAGCTGAGTCACCAGGGAAGCTCAAAGCCTGGGGAGCTCATATATCAAGTCATTTTCCTCTGGAGATTCAAGTATTTTGATCCAGCTTTGAGGCCTGGCTGAGGTCTTCCCTATAAGTTTCTCTACAAGTTTTGTAAAGAAAACTGACAATACTGTTTTTGTGCATCGAGAAACTGGGGCAGCTTAGAGGGCTATGAAATACCACAAGGGGCATCGTCTTCCTCCAGCAATGGCCCTGGGGCCCAGGTGGCAGCCACCCTCTGGTGTGGTGCAAAAGCCACACTAAAGCACATCCAGAAAATAGGACAATGAAGAGGGGGCTGGGCCAGCAGTCTGTCCCAGGAGACGCCCTGGAGCCTGCAGATGAGGAAGAAAGGAAATGGTTCTGACAGGAACATCTGCATCTAATTACTCAGGAAGAATACACTGCTATGGAGAGCGCACTTTCTTCCTCAGTGCAGGGCAGACTTTAAATGTGACCCACAGACTGTTCCATCCCTGCTTCCCCTTAGAGTCACAGAGTCATCAGACAGTATTCCTATCAATGTTGGGAACCTGCCAACAGGACTGAGGCCTGTAATTTAGAAATCAAGAATATCCGTGATGGAAAGGACCCCAGAGATCTCCCTGTATAGCAGTATTTATTTTTCTGGGTTGGGGATCCCTTTGAGAATCTGAAAAAAAAAAAAAAAAAAACAGTTCCTGGGCCTTCCTCTAAAATGTGCACACACACACTAGTGTGCTCATCATTCTAGAGAGTTCTCCTGTCTTCCAAAGCCGCTTAATGTGCTGTGGGTTAGTGCCCCGGCCCCTGTTTCCCTGAAGTTGTAGATGGAGAAGGAGCAGCCTGACTGGCTATTTGCAGAGCAGGACTGCAGCCCAGACCATCTTCTCTTGCCGGCACCACAGCCATCCACCTGATGAGTTTCAGAACTTGCTGAGGCCCAGGAGTCTTCCTCGGAGACTGGAAGCTTCCCTGGCTCTGTGGTGAGCGGGGCCTCATCCACAGCTGTCTTATGAGCGAGCCCCAGCAGGGTTCTCCCTCCTTCCTCCCACCTTCGTGGTTTCCAGTAATGCCTTGTGGGTGGCTCAGGGTCTGGCAGAGTTCAGACACCAGCAGCTCTTCTCAGTGGTAAGCTGCCTCCATGCAGGTGTGGGGCTTGCTGAGCTGCAGTCTGGACAACATCACAAGCTGAACAGCAAGGGTTATTTTCAGGGCCAAATAATAGCCTGAGGGACAATCCAGAAAAGCTAGTTTGGGGACTTCCCTGGCAGCCCAGGGGTTGAAGGTCCAGCTGCTAATGCCAGGGAAACAGCTTTGATCCCTGGTCTGGGAAGATTCCATGCGCCTTGGAGCAACTAAGCACGGGCACTGCAACTACTGGGCCCACGCTCTAGAGTCCACGAGCTGCAACTACTGAAACCTATGTGCCTAGTGCCTGGGCTCCACAGGAGAAGCCCCCGCAGTGAGAAGCCCACCACCACAATGGAGAGTGACCTCTGCTCACTGCAACTAGAGGAAACCCATGCAAAAAATGAAGACCCAGCACAGCCAAAAATAAATAACTAAATCATTTAAAAGAAAAGAAATGCTAGCTTTTCTGCCACGAGTGACTTCTGTACTGCCTCTGTCAGATCTCTCCTCTCTGCCTCGGAAAATCTCCAGCACATCGGAAGGCCTTCTTAGGAGCAGCAACCCCCTTTCTGTCACTACCATCCACTTCAAGCAGAGCTCCCTTCTGAGAGCCCACTGGGCCCCAGGGAAGCCCCTTTGCACTCCAGACAGTGGACATGCAGCCCACAATCGCTGAGACCACCCAGCCACCAGCCACCACAGGGGTTGATGGATGTGTCACGGGAAGAAGGGAAGAGCTTCAGTGACTTGTCTGCGGACAGGTGGCCAGAACTCACCCTGTCCTGGAAGCTGGCAGATGCAGCAAGACTGGCAAGGGAGTCTCCTCCAGGGAATCTTCCCGACCCAGGGATCAAACCCACGTCTCTTACATCTTCTGCATCGACAGGCAGGTACTTTACCACTTAGAGAAGGAAATGGCAACCCACTCCAGTATTCTTGCTTGGAGAATTCCATGGACAGAGAAGCCTAGCAGGCTACAGTCCATGGGGTCGCAAAGAGTCAGATATGACTGAGCGACCGTCACTCTTTACCATTAGCACCACCAAGGAAGTCCCATAGTCTAGGAGACACGCAAGTAAAGGATGTTTGTAACTGGCAGATGGAAGGTAAATTTGCTTTGTAATAAGGAGATAGACTGGGACCTGGGACATTTTACTGCAGTGCTTGCACCTGGACAAACATCTCCTGAAACAACAGATACAAAGAAACCATAAGGGACTAAAATTAACTGCATGCATAGGCAGTTGGGGCAAATCATGAACAACAAGATACAAAGATGTCAGAACCCACCTGCGACGTCTGAGGTGTCAGGAGCAAAAGCAGAGTCCTGAACCTGATCCCTGCCCACAGTACCACCAAAGAGGTGGGTGGACCACCTAAGTCGCCCCTCCAGTCCAACCCACCCACCTGTCCTCACCCTCACCCTACCCACAGAGAGTGAGCAAGAACACCTGTTACTTGTTTTTGCTCCCTCCTGGTGCAGCACAAGTCCCTGTAAAACTTTGCCTGAACTTCTGGTCAGGCCTCATCAATTTCTATTGATTAAAGAGTCCAAGGTGGTGCTAGCATAGTGACCCTCCAAGACAGAGAATGTGTTCAGCCCCATTCGTGGAACACGGATGTTATGGCCATTCATCTGTTACCATCTTCCTGGGGGTTGGGTGAAGGGGTCATTATAAAGAGTGATCTGGTAAAGATTCAAAACCCACTAGTTATTTGCAAGAAAAGCTATTGCATGGAGAAGCTCCTTGACCCAGGACCCATTTTGTACAATTCTTTGAGGTCAGTTTTGTTAATTTTCCTGACTTCCCATCCTAAAAGGTAAGCCAACAGGCAGACGCAGGGGCCCTCTCCACTCAAATTAATCTGACAACTCAACTTAATTGGAGCAGGTTGGGAGGAAATGTGTAGCCTTGAGACTCATGGTAGACTCCCCGCAGGGGAAAAGAAAAGGAGCTGGCCCAACAGGGACAGAAGGCACGTTCCCACATGGAAAAGCCTTCTCATTTCCTTATGAGGTGGATGACCCTGTGCTCCACTTGTAGGTCTTGTACACTGTCTGGTCTGAGCTTTATAAGAACCATGTGGGACTTCCAGAAATCCCATTTTACAGAGAAGGAAACAGACTTGACTGAAGTCACAGGGAGCACAAGCAGAAGGAGATCTCAGCCTTCCATCTACATGGCTCATGAGAATCCAGTACATACCTCAATCCTACACAGAACTGTTGCCCAAGTCAAGTGGAAGCGTGCACAGGAAGGCCCTCCAGAGGAGACAAAGTGCTACCCTGCGCTGCCCAATTGCAGTATAACGTGAGCCACCATGGAAGTTTTTCTAAATTCTGGGGCTGAAAGCTTGTACCTTTTCACCACGTTCACCCACTTCTGCCTCTGCTTCAATCATTACTTCTGGCAGCCATCAATCGGTTCTCTGAATCTGAGCTTTTTTGTTTGGTTTGGTATTCATCTTTCACATAGAAGTGAAATCATACGGCATTTGTCTTTCTCTTATCTGACTAATTTCAGTAAGCATATGCCCCCAGATTTTATCCATGTTGTCACAAAAGGTAGATTTCCTTCTTTTGATGACTTAGTTGTGTTCCACTGTGTATATGCCCATTTGTCTGTTGATGGACACTTGGGTTGCTTGCTTCCATATCTTGGCTGTTGGAAATAATGCTTCAGTGAGTATAAGGATATGTATATCTTTTCAAGTTAGTGTTTCCATTTTCTTCAGATAAATAACCAGAAGTAGAATTGCTGGGCATATAATAGTTCTATTCTGAATTTTTGGAGGAAACTCCATATGTTTTCTACAGTGGCTACAATTTATATTCCCACCAAGAGTGTACAGTTCAGTTCAGTTCAGTTGCTCAGTCATGTCTGACTCTTTGCAACCCCATAAACCACAGCACGCCAGGACTCCCTGTCCATCATCAACTCCCAGAGTCCACCCAAACCCATGTCCATTGAGTCGGTGATGCCATCTAACCATCTCATCCTCTGTCGTCCCCTTCTCCTCCTGCTTTCAATCTTTCCCAATAAAGGTCTTTTCAAATGAGTCAGCTCTTCCCATCAGGTGGCCAAAATATTGGAGTTTCAGCTTCAATATCAGTCCTTCCAATGAACACCCAAGACTGATTTCCTTTAGGATGGACTGGTTGGATCTCCTTGCAGTCCAAGGGACTCTCAAGAGTCTTCTCCAACACCACAGTTCAAAAGCATCAATTCTTCAGAGCTCAGCTTTCTTTATAGTCCAACTCTCACATCCATACATGACCATTGGAAAAACCATAGCCTTGACTAGATGGACATTTGTCGACAAAGTAATGTCTCTGCTTTCGAATATGCTATCTAGGTTGGTCATGGCTTTCCTTCCAAGGAGTAAGTATCTTTTCATTTCATGGCTACAGTCACCATCTGCAGTGATTTTGGAGCCCCCCAAAATAAAGTCAGCCACTGTTTCCACTGTTTCCCATCTATTTGCCATGAAGTGATGGGACTGGATGCCATGATCTTAGTTTTCTGAATGTTGAGCTTTAAGCCACCTTTTTCACTCTCCTCTTTCACTTTCATCAAGAAGCTCTTTAGTTCCTCTTCACTTTCTGCCACAAGGGTGGTGTCATCTGCATATCTGAGATTATTGATATTTCTCCTGGCAATCTTGATTCCAGCTTATGCTTCTTCCAGTCCAGTGTTTCTCAAGATGTACTCTGCATATAAGTTAAATAAGCAGGGTGACAAAATACAGCCTTGATGTACTCCTTTTCCTATTTGGAGACAATCTGTTGTTCCATGTCCAGTTCTAACTGTTGCTTCCTGACCTGCATACAGGTTTCTCAAGAGGCAGGTCATGTGGTCTGGTATTCCCATCTCTCAGAATTTTCCACAGTTTATTGTGATCCACACAGTCAAAGGCTTTGGCATAGTCAATAAAGCAGAAATAGATGTTTTTCTGGAAGTCTCTTGCTTTTTCCATGATCCAGCAGATGTTGGCAATTTGATCTCTGGTTCCTCTGCCTTTTCTAAAACCAGCTTGAACATCTAGAAGTTCACGGTTCATGTATTGCTGAAGCCTGGCTTGGAGGATTTTGAGCATTACTTTAAGAGTTTCCTTTTCTCTACATCCTCACCAACACTTGTTGTTTCTTATCTTTTTGATGAGAAGTAATCTGAGATGTGGTGATATCTTATGGTGGTTTTGATTTACATTCCCCTGATGTTGAGTGATGTTGAGCAACTTTTCATGTACCTGTTAGTTATTTGTAATTCTTATGAAAAAGTTAAATTTTTGGTAACTACATCTAAAAATGTAAAAAGAAACAAATGAAAGGGATTTTAATATTATATTTTATTTAACCACATATATCTAAAATAGTATTTTAACATGTAAGCAACATAGCAAGATTATGAATGAAATATTTTACCCTTTTTTCATACAAAGCCTCCAAAATCTAATGTGTATATTGCATTTTCAACACATCTCAATTAGCATTTGCCCATTTCAAGCAGTCAATAGTCACCTGTGGCTGGGACTGCTTTACAGGACAGCTCAACATTATCCAACAGTGGGACAAGTAGCTCCTGTAAACCTCTTTCTAATCCAGGGCAGCTATGAACTTAAACCAGCCCAGCTCAGAGAACTTACAGAACTCCTTAGGCTCGAAGAAGAAACCAAAGCAATCCAGCACTGACACCACCCGGTGGATTCCAATCTTGATTTTTCCACCGGATAGTTTTTCACAACAAAGATCTGATGTAAACTTCAACATAGAAAAGAGATCAAATCAGAGATCCTCAATGAAGAGGGCAGTTGTTCAGTCACTGAGCCATGCCCGACTCTTTGCGACCCCACAGACTGCAGCACGTCAGGCCTCTCTGTCCCTCACCATCTCCCAAAGTGTGCCCAAGTTCATGTCCATTGCATCAGTGATGCCATCCAGCCATCACATCCTCAGATGCTCTCTTCTCCTTCTGCCTTCAATCTTTCCAAGCATCAGAGTCTTTTCCAACGAGTCTGCTGTTTGCATCAGGTGACCAAAATACCGGAGCTTCAGCATCAGCCTGAGTATTCTGGGTTGATTTCCCTTAAGATTGACTTGTTTGATCTCCTTGCTGTCCGGGAGACTCTCGGGAGTCTTCTCTAGCACCACAGTTTTAAGGCATCAGTTCTTTGGCGCCCTGCCCTCTATACAGTCTGGCTCTCCCAACCATACGTGACCACTGGGAAGACCATAGCCTTGACTGTATGGACCGTTGTCAGCAGAGCAATGTGTCTGCTTTCCAACACACTGTCTAGGCTTGTCATAGCTTTTCTGCCAAGAAGCAACTGTCTTCTGGTTTCACGGCTGTAATCACCATCCGCGGTGATTTTAGAGCCAAGAAGAGGAAATCTGTCACTACTTCCACCTGTTTCCCTTCTATTTGTCATGAAGTAATGGGACTGGATGCCATGATCTTAGTTTTTTTCATATTTAGTTTTAAGCCAGGTCTTTCACCCTATCAAGCCTCTATCAAGCCTCCATCAAGCCTCCATCAAGAGGCTGTTTAGTTCCTCTTTGCTTCTTTCAGTCCTGCCATTAGAGTGGTATCATCCATACATCTGAGGTTGCTGTTATTTCTCCTGCCTATTTTGATTCCAGCCTGTAACATCCAACCTGGCGTTTCTCATAATGTGCTCAGCATACAGCTTAAATAAACAGGGTGACAGCTGACAGCCGTGTCGTACTCCTTTCACAATCCTGACTCAATCAGTTGTTCCATACAGGATTCTAACTGTTGCTTCTTGACCCACATACAGGTTTCTCAGGAGACAGGTAAGATGGCCTGGTATTCCCATATCTTTAAGAGCTTTCCACAGTTTGTTATGATCTCCATACAGTCAAAGGCTATGCTAAGCATAGTCAATGAAACAGAGTTGGATGTTTTTCTGGAATTCCCTTGCTTTCTCTATGATCCAGCAAATGTTGGCAACTTGATCTCTGGTTCCTCTGCCTTTTCTAAACCTAGCTTGGACGTCTGAAGTTTTTGGTTCATGTAATGATGAAGCCTAGCATGCAAGATCTTAAGCATGACCTTACTAGCATGGGAGATGAGTGCAATTGTCTGGGAGATGAGTGCAATTGTCTGATGGAATTGGGATGGGTACCAATTTTTCCAGTCCTTTGGCCACTCCTGGGTCTTCCAGATTTGCTGACATATTGAGTGCTACACTTTGATAGCATCATCCTTTAGGGTTTTTAATAGCTTTACTGGAATTCCATCACATCCACTAGCTTTATTGACAGCAGTGCTTCCTAAGGCCCACTTGACGTCACACTCCAGAATGTCTGGCTATGGGTGACTGACCACACCATTGTAGTTACCTGGTTCATTAGGCTCTTTTTTGTACAGTTCTTTCATGTATTTTTTCCATCTCTTCTTGCCTTTTCTGCTTCTCCCAGGTCTCTACCGTTTCAGTCCTTTATTGTGCCCATCTTTGGGCAAAATATTCCCTTGATATTTCCAGTTTTCCTGAAGAGATCTCTTGTCTTTCCCCTTCTGTTGTTTTCCTCTACTTTTATGCACTGTTCATCGAAGAAGGCCACTTGTCTCTCCTTGCTAGTCTTTGGAGCTCTGTGTTTAGTTGGATGTACCTTTCTCTTTTCCCTTGCTTTTCACTTCTCTTCTTTCTTCTTTGTAAAGCCTCCTCAGATAACCACTTTGCCTTCTTGTTTTTCTGTTCATTTGGGATTGTTTTGCTAACTGGGCAATATTTGTTCCTGTGCAATATTACATACCTCTGTCCATAGTTCTTTAGGCACACTGTTTACTAGATTTGATCCCTTGAATCTATTTGTCACCTCTACATCATAGGGATTTGATTTAAGTCATACCTGGCTGGTCTAGTGGTTTTCCTCACTTTCTTTAGTCTAAGCCTGAATTTTTCTATGAGAAACTGATGATCTGAACCACAGTCAGCTCCAGGTCTTGTTTCTGCTGACTGTATACAGCTTTTCCATCTTCAGCTACAAATAATGTAATCAATTTGATTTCAGTATTGACCATTTGGTGATGTCCATGTGTAAAGTCATCTCTTGTGTTGTTGAAAAAGGGTGTTTGCTATGACCAGTGCATTCTCTTGGCAGAATTCAGTTAGCCTTTGCTCTACTTCATTTTGTACTCCAGGGTCAAACTGGCCTGTTACTCCAGGTATCTCTTGACTTCCTACTTTTGCATTCCAGCCCCCTATGAGGAATAGAACATCTTTTTTGGTGTTAGTTCTAGGTCTTCTAGGTTTTCATAGAACTGATCAACTTCAGCATATTCTGCATTGGTGGTAGGGGCATAGACTTGAATTACCGTGATGTTGAATGGCTTGCCTTGGAAATGAACCGAGATCATTCTGTCACTTTTGAGGTTGCACTCAAGTACTGCATTTCAGACTCTTTTGTTGATTATGAGGGCTACTCTCTTTCTTCCATGAGATTCTTGTCCACAGTAGTAGATATAATGGTCATCTGAATTAAATTCACCCATTCCTGTCCATTTTAGTTCACTGATTCCTAAGATGTTGATATTTAGTCTTACCATATCCTGCTTGACCATGTCCAATTTACTTTGACTCATAGACCTAACATTCCAAGTTCCTATGTAACACTGTTCTTTGCAGCATTGGATTTTACTTTTATCACCTGATACATCCACAACTGAGTGTCATTTCCATTTTGGCCCAGAAGCTTCATTCTTTCTGGGGATATTAGTAGTTCTCCTCTGCTCTTCCCCAATAGCATATTGAACACCTTTCAACCTGGGGGACTCATCTTTTGATGTCATATCTTTTTTTATATATATAGTTCATGAGATTCTCATGGCAAGTATACTGGGGTGGTTTTCCATTCCCTCCTCCAGTGGATCATGTTTTGTCAGAAGAGAGCAAACCAGCCACCAAGACTCTCGAAAATGTCCGCCTAAGCAGGTCATCAATGTTTTAAGACCTGTACTCAAGAAAATGACAAGATACCATTGAAAGAAATCAAAGATAACATAAACAGGTAAAGAGGCCATGTTCTTGGATTGGAAGAATTAATATTATCAAAATGATTATATTACCCAAAGTAATCTATGTATTCAATGCAATTCCTATCAAATTACCAATACTTCTCTCCACTGAATTAGAACAAAAAAAATTTTCAATTTGTATGCAAACAAACAAACAAAAAAACCCCAAATAGCTAAAGCAATTCTAAGAAAAATGGAGCCGGAGAAATCAGGCTCCCTGATTCAGTCTATACTACAAAGCTACAGTAATCAAAACAATATGGTTTGGGGCACAAAACCAGATATATAGATCAATGGAACAGGATAGTCCATTGGAACAGAAAGTCCAGGGATAAATCCACACACCTATGGTCCTCTAATCTATGACACAGGAGGCAAGAATATACTATGGAGAAAAGACAGTCTCTTCAGTAAGTGGTCCTGGGAAAACTGGACAGCTACATGTAAAAGAATGAAATTAGAACACTCTCTAACATCATACACAAAAATAAACTCCAATGGATAAAAAATCTAAATGTAAGACCAAACACTGTAAAATTCTTAGAGGAGAACATAGGCAAAACACTCTTTGATATAAATCATAGCATAATCTTTTTTGATCCAAATCTGAGAGTAATGAAAATAACAAAAATGAATAAATGTGACCTAATTAAATTTAAAAGCTTTTGCACAGCAAAGGAAATCATAAACAAAATGAAAACACAATCTACAGAATGGGATATGTTTTCCATATTTGCAAACAAAGAGACTGACTAGGGATTAATCTCCAAAACAAATAAACAGCTCATGCAGTTCAATATTAAAAAAAAACAAAACAAAACAAAACAAAACAACCAAACCCCAGCTCATGGACTCTAGAGCACTGGCTCTACAGTAGTGGCACTTGGGATTAGTTGCCCCAGGCCATGTGGGATCCCCCAGATCAGGGATCAAACCTGTGCCTCCTGCATTGGCAGGTGGGTTCCTAACCACTAGATCACCAGTACTGTGCTTAGTTGCTCAGTGGTGTTCAGCTCTTTGAAACCCCACTGGACTATTGCCCACCAGGCTCCTCTGTCCATGGAATTTTCCAGGCAAGAATACTGGAGTAGGTTGCCACTTTCTTCTCCAAGGGATCTTTCCAACCCAGGGCTAGAACCCATGTCTCTTGTGTCTCCTGCATTGGTAGGCAGATTCTTTACCACTTTGCCACCTGGAGAGCCAGGTGGTTTCAGTCCGCCAGTGAAACCCTTAAAATCTTAATTTAAAATGTCTCATACGTGTAGATATATTTTGTGAAGGACATAAGTTAAATGTACCTCCAGCCTAACACCAAGCTATGTAGGAATGTGGGTTCATTTCATGTTTATTTTGTGCCAGAAATTTCAAGAATGTTAGACCAGGCTGGATGTTAATTTTGAGAGAACTGTAATGAAGCTCAGAGAGGGGAAGAACTGGACAAAGTCTGAAACCCAGGAAGACAGTGGGCCAGGCCGGTCATTCCTGCTGCAGCTTCTGCTGTTTGTTTCGAAGGTGACTTTTCCTCCTATATTGGGTTGCTTATCCCTGAGAGGAGATGCTGTTTTCCCCTCCCAGACATATGGTCTTCAGATACAGGTCCCCTCTCCCAGTGACAGGCACTGCCACAGCGTGACTCTGTTGGGGGCACTCAGAGACTCACCCCAAATGGGAATGGCAGAGCAAAACTGAAGGCCACTGGGGCACAAGGGAACAACAGCTTTTATTTAAAAAAAAAAAAGAAATCAAGAACATTATTCATGTAAGACTGGGTGTTAAAGTGACCGAACTGATGTTTTTCACTCTGCACCAAATAAGCATATGAAAAGAAGGACCAATGTGAAGCTCAGGAAAATGGGCTCTTTGTAGTTTTTGTGCTCTAAGGACACAAAGGTTTTAGGGATCACAGTTCAGTGAGTTTGATGCTGTGAAGGAGGAAGCATAAAGATGTTTCAGAGTAAATAGTTTTCTCTTTCAGGAAACGACCACTTCATTGAAAATGAAGGATAGTATGGCCTCTGCAAAATAACTGTACATGTGCTTGGAAGTCAGGTAAATGCGGATTAGATTCCCACTTTGATCACTTGCTAGCTGAAACATCTCAGAAAATTTACTTAGAACCTCAGTTTCATAATCTGTAAAATGAACTGAATAATACTGCTTCCTAAAGTAAAGCACAGTACACTAGAACACCAGTTTAATACATTTATTAAACACTTAAAATATGGCTGACATATTTTAAGTGTTTAATAAGTGATAACTCTTATTAGAATAATTCAAAGGTACCAGAGAGCTCTTGCCGTCTTCACAAATGAGATGAGACCAACCCACAGGCACAGGGAAAATGGCAACTTGCCTCCCACAGCCATTCCATCTGAGAGATGACAGGTTAAAAGTCTCCTAAAAGGCAAAATCCTACTTCTTTCACGGCACTTTCCCCACCAGCTTGCTCCAAACCCCTGTTCTCTGTTCTGCTATCTTCTTTAAAGTCCTGACAGGTTAGTAATTTACAGTGATTTACAATCCAACTCAGATGAACAGTGAGCAGTTTTTCAACTGTAGCTCACTCTGCTTCCCCAGGTGTGCTTCCTGGGAGCAGCAGTGGCACCTTTATAGGTCTTCATGTCTGCACCATGTCCCAGCTCTGGGGGCAGTGCACACCCTCTGCACTAACCCTCTCGGCCTGAAGGATGGATGCTGGGCATCACGGGAGAGGCTATCTTTAGTTCCTGTCCCCAGAGCTTCCTCCAGCCTCCAGGAACTCTGTCAGGAGGCTTTATCATCATCCCAGGGCTCCTCTTTCCCCTTGCAGCCCAGGTGGCTGCCATCAGCTCTCTCAGTAATGGAGAGAGAATGAAGGGAAGTGCTATATAGATCAACAAGGACTGCAAAGGTAGGGCAGCTGTGTACCTATCTATTTACATCACCAAATGAAGAGCGCAATACAATAGTCACTGGGTGCTTCTACTCCACAATGCATTATCTGCTGGGCAAGGTTTCTTTTGGTCTTGATTTTTTAATTTATTTTAATTTTTTAAATGAAGTATAGTTGATGTACAATAGTATATGTTACAGGTGTACAATATAGCAATTCACAATTTGTAAAGGTTATACTACATTTATAGTCATTCTAAAACATTGGTTACATTTCCTATGTTGTACAGTATATCCTTGTAGCTTATTTTATACATAATAGTTTGTGTCTCTTAATCCTCTACCCTTATATTGTCCCTCCATCTCCCTCTTCCCACTGGTAACCATTAGTTTGTTGTATTCCCCATATAATGTATATTATATTATATTATATTATATTATATTATATTATATTCACTTTGCTCTTCTGCTCTCTTCCCAATGAAATCCAGGGTAGACTTTTGGCTAGAGTCCAGCAGGAAAGGCATATCAGTTATCTTGCTGTCCATCAAACCAACTGAAAATCCCATGCTTAGAGTAGCAATGTATTTGCTCACAGCTCTGTGGAGTGGTGTTGGGGCAGGGCTTCATTGGGAAGCTCCTCTTGGTTCCTCATGTGGGCAGCTGGGCTTCCTCATGTTTGTTCTCAGTTGGTACTGTGAACAGCATGTTTATATACTCCCCAAACTCATATGGTGAAACCCTAACTACCCAGAGAATGGTATTGGGAAGTGGAGTGATTGGCATGTAATTAGATCATGAGGGTGGAGCCACCATGATGGGTTAGTGTCCTCATCAGAAAGGAAAGGGAGCTAGCCTTCTGCCATTCATGTGAAGACTATGTGAGGTCATCAGAACCTGGCCATGCTGGCACCCTGGTCTTCCATCTCCAGTCTCCAGGACTGTGAAAAATAAAATTTGTTGTTTATCTACCCAATCCACTGCAGCTTGCGATAGCAGCCTGTGTTGACTAAGACAGTAAAGAAGCATGGGACTGGCTGGTTTGAGATGTTCTTGGTCTTGTGTCCAGTAGTTGGCTGGGCCTATTGACTGAGATGACTCCGTCTCTTCCACATGGCTGCCCATCCTCTCCAAGAGGCCAGACCATGCTCTCTGCATGAAGATGAAGCGTTTCAAGAGAATAGGAGTGGAGGGTGCCCAGCTTCTTGAGGCTGAGGCTCAGAAATCAACAAAATGTTAACTTCCACCACATTACATTCTTTTGGTCCAAGCAAGTCGTAGGACCAGTTCAGACCACAAGGAAGGAAAATGGGCTTCACCTCTTGCCTTGAGGAGTGAAGTGTGGATCAGGGATAGAAGGAATTGTTGGAGGACATCTCTGCAAACAATCCATCGAGTGAGTTTGTCTGAGACACAATGTAAACAATTAAAACTGGCATTGACGCTCAGCTTATTAAAAGCTCAGGCTGATAAAACGGCAGAACAATTTTCATTTCTTGTCGGGCCTTGTTTCTAAAGGATCAAACTTTCTCTAGTTTTTTTAAATCCAGACTTTCTCTCTTCCCAGTCAAAATGCCCCTCTCACCTGTGCTTATGCTAGATAATAATAGATTCCAACTCCCTGGAGTGGCAACCCACTCTGCCTTCCAAGTGACTCTTCCAAGTCTTCTCTCTATCCCCATTGCTGCTCATCTAGGACAAATCATCATTACTTCTTTCCTGAGATTGCACTGATTTTCTAACTGTTCTCCTGGTTTAAATGTCCCTTCCTCAAGGATGTTTGGCTGATTTTATCACATAATTAAAAACTTGTCCTGTGGTTTGCAGACTAATGACTCCTCAACAAGTCTCCGGAATCTGTGTCTATTTTACATGACAAAGGAGAATCAATGTTGCAGATGGAATTAAGGTGGCTAATCGACGGACCTTAAGATGGGGAGCCTTATCCTGAATTATCCACTGAATCCATAGATCAGTTTGGAAAGAATTAGTATCTTAACAATATTAAATCTTCCAAAGCATGAACATCATATATTCTCCATGTATTTAGCTATTTTTAAATTTCAGCAATGTTTTGTAGTTTTTAGAATATACATAGTATACATTTTGTTATAATTTCATGTTTTTGATAATCTTGTAAATGCAATTATTTTTTTCCAACTTATTGCTAGTATGTAGAAACACAGATGATTTTTGTATATTGACCTGTGCTGTGGTGTTTCTAATTTGTATATTACTTCTATGGATTCCTTAGGGATCCACATGTATGTCATATGTGTATGATCACGTCAACTGCAAATAAAGAGAGCTTTATTTTTTCACTTTTATGATATTTATTTCTATCACTTGTTTTATTAAGCTGTCTAGGACTGCCAACACAATGTTGAGTACAACTGGCAAGTGTGGAATTCCTTGCTCATTCCTAATCTGAAAAGAAAAGGATTTAGTCTTTTGTCACTAAATATGACATTAGATGTATAACTTTCAAAAGTGCCTTTTATCAGGTTGAGGAAGTTCCTTCCTATTTCAAGTCTGCTGAGAATTTTTATCATGATTCAGTTCAGTTCAGTTCAGTCACTCACTCATGTCCGTTTGGGTGTTGGATTTTGCCTAATACCTTTTCAGCATCTGTTGAGACTATCAAATGATTCTTCTTCTTAATTCTGCTAGTATGATAGCTCAGATGGCAAAGAATCTGCCTGCAGTTTGGAAGATCTGAGTTCAGTCCCGGGGTCAGGAAGAACCCCTGGAGAAGGGAATGGCTACCCACTCCAGTATTCTTGCCTGGAGAATTCCATGGACAGAGGAGCCTAACAGGCTACAGTCCATGGGGTTGCAAAGGGTCAGACACTACTGAGTGACTAACACTTTCACTTCACTTTCACGATGAATTACATTAACTGAATTTCAAATGCTAAGCAAATTTTATCTGTCAATCAGGGTTCTCCAGAGAAGAAGCAATAGGGAATGTGTGTGTGTGTGTGTGAATGACTTACTTTATGGACTTGGCTCACGTGATTGTGGGGACTGGCAAATCCAAAATCTGAAGGGCAGACTCGGCCAGGATTTGAACTTCTTCTCTGTAAAACCTCAGTTTTTGCTCTTAAATGGCCTTTCAAGTGATTGGATGAGGTCCACAAATATTATCAAGGGTAATCTTCTTTACTAAGTCAACTGACTGTGGATCTTAACCATGTCTATAAAATACCTCACCACATACAGGAGAAGGAAATGGCAATCCACTCCAGTACCATTGCCTGGAAAATCCCATGGACAGAGGAGCCTGGTAGGCTATAGTCCATGGGGTCGCAAAGAGTCGGACACAACTGAGCAACTTCAATTTCACTTATACTTAGATTTAGTTCAGTTCAGTTCAGCTCAGTCGCTCAGTCGTGTCCGACTCTTTGCGACCCCATGAATCGCAGCACGCCAGCCCTCCCTGTCCATCACCATCTCCCGGAGTTCACTCAGACTCACGTCCATTGAGTCCCCGATGCCATCCAGCCATCTCATCCTTGGTCGTCCCCTTCTCCTCCTGCCCCTAATCCCTCCCAGTATCAGGGTCTTTTCCAATTAGTCAACTCTTCCCATGAGGTGGCCAAAGTACTGGAGCTTCAGCTTTAGCATCATTCCTTCCAAAGAAATCCCAGGGCTGATCTCCTTTAGAACGGACTGGTTGGATCTTGCAGTCAAGGGACTCTCAAGAGTCTTCTCCAGCACCACAGATCAAAAGCATCAATTCTTCGGTGCTCAGCCTTCTTCACAGTCCAACTCTCACATCCATACATGACCACAGGAAAAACCATAGCCTTGACTAGATGGACCTTAGTCAGCAAAGTAATGTTTCTGCTTTTGAATATACTATCTAGGTTGGTCATAACTTTTCTTCCAAGGAGTAAGCGTCTTTTAATTTCATGGCTGCAGTCACCATCTGTGGTGATTTTGGAGCCCCCAAAAATAAAGTCTGACACTGTTTCCACTGTTTCCCCATCTATTTCCCATGAAGTGATGGGACCGGATGCCATGATCTTCGTTTTCTGAATGTTGAGCTTTAAGCCAACTTTTTCGCTCTCCTCTTTCATTTTCATCAAGAGGCTTTTTAGCTCCTCTTCACTTTCTGCCATAAGGGTGGTGTCATCTGCATATCTGAGGTTATTGATATTTCTCCCGGCAATCTTGATTCCAGCTTGTGCTACTTAGATTAGTGTTTGATTATATCACTGGGTAATACCTATAGCCTACCTAGTCAAACCTAGTCAGGTTTATTCCTGACATAAACCCCACTTGGTTATGATACATTATTATTTTAAAATACTACCAGATTTGATTTCCCAATATTTTGTCAGATATTTTTATATCTGTATACATGACATGAATATTGATCTGCAGGCTTTTTCTTTTCTGTTTTTGTCATGTCCCTGTCTAATTATGGTGCCAGGGTAATGCAGACCTCATAACATGAGATGGGTGGAATTCTTCCTTTCTCTTGTTTCAAAAGTTCATGTAAGATTGGTATACATTTAGTAGAACTCACCAGTGAGATCATCTGAACCTAGAGTTTGGGGGGAGGAAGAATTCAAAAAATGATAAATTTGTATGGAAACTCAGAATTTCTAGTTATTTTGAGTCACTTTTAGCAGGCTTTATCTTTCAATGAAGTGGTTCATTCTATCTAATTTATACTATTTGGAGTAAAATTGCTTATAATAATATTTTATTATCATTTTAATATATGAAATATCTGTAGTTATGTCCCTATTTCATTCCTTGTATTAGTAATTTGTGTTTCTTTGTGTGTGTGTGTGTGTGTGTAAATGATGTATCTTTGTTTTTCATTAGCCTAGCTAGCAAGTTATCAATTTTGTTGATCTTTTCAAAGTCCTAACTTTTAAAACATCACCTATTTTACTATTGTTGACCCATTTTCTGTTTAATTGATTTCCACTCTCTATTATTCCCTTCCTTCTGCTTAATTTGTTCTTCTAGTTTCTTATGGTAGAAGTTTAGATAAGTGCTTTTTACAGATCTCTTTTCTTTTCTAATATAAACATTTAAAGCTATCAATGCCCCTCTAAACACTGCTTTACTTGCATATCAATAATTTTGATATGCTGTATTTTCAGTTCAAAGTAATTTCCAATTTTTCTTGTGATCCTTTTCTGACCAATAAGCTACATTTAAATATAATTTTAATATTTAAATGTTATGATTTTTCAGATATCTTCCATTATTAATCCTTGATTTAATTGCATTGCAATCATACCCTTGGAGGCAGCTATCCTCACCACCCTACCAACAATGACTGGTATCAGAGACCATACTCTGGATGATTTCAATTCTTCTCATTTTACTGGGACTTCCCCTATGGCCCAGCACATATCGTATCTTGGTGAATTTTTCATGTACACTTGAAAAAGTCATGTATTATGTGGCTATTATATATGTGTCTCATGTGTGTGTTTTAATTTTTGCTTTTGGTTTTGAATGATTTTTTTCTTGTATATTAAATTTTAGCTCGATCGTTCTATTTTTAAAAGAAGTGGTGCCATTTACTTCAATCTGGCATTTTTGGGGATGATAATTCTGCAGTAATTCTTTTTGTTCCCTTATCTGTACTTAAAATGTCTCTTTTCCTCTGGCTGTTTTGTAGTTTTCTCCTTATTACTGATTTTCAGCCATTTGCAGCATGGTTTAGAACCTCTCTGCGTGTATGTTTACCCTCCTTGGAATTCACTGAACTCTTGTGTCTGTGGGTCTATAATTTTTATCAAACTTGGGGAAATTTGGCCATTATTTCTTCAAATATTTTTTCCATCCCTCTCTCTATTTTTGCCCTTTAGGATTTTGATTACTGAATCAGTTAATATTTTCCCACACAACACTGAGGCTCTGTTCTTTTTTTCCCCCTAATCTTTTTGCTTCACTTTGGATAGATTCTATTGCTACCTTCACATTCACTTATTTCTGTAGTGTATCATTTAATTTTAATCTCTGATAAAATTTGTAAGATGTTTATCTCTACAAGTTCCCTTTCTCTGTTCTTCCATTTTACTTTACATCTTTGAGCATATGTACCTTATTTATAACAGCTGCTTTAAAATTCCTATCTCCCAACTCTTTTCTGTTGCTTCTAAATTAGTTTATTTTCTCTCATCTAAGTCCCATTTCTTTGCTCACTTGTATGTCTAATCATTGTTGATTGGTTGCTGAACATTTTGACTTTCATGTTTAATGCTCGATTGTGTTCCTATAAAGAATGTTGGACATATGCTGGCAGGCAGCAAAGTTATTTGTGAATTGGTTTGATCTTTTCATGTCTTGCTTAAAAACTATTTTAGGGCAGATCTAGAGTTCTCTTTGTTTCTAGACTAATTAAACTCCACATCTAGTGCACGGCCCATTTATAGTCTCTGATGAAGGCCCACATATTCAACATTCACCCTTACTGGAAAGAATTTGAATGATTCCCACCTTGTGTGAACTCTGAGAATTATCTTACAGTTCTCTGACAACTGCTATTTCCTTGGAAGTTTCTTTTGCCCAACCCATTATGAGTTCACCCAACACATGTAAAGACTGATCTTTAGCCAAAGATATAAAGAATCCCTATGCAAGTTTCAAGAGATCTTCATTTGCAGAACTCTGCTATTTTAATTCTAGTTCCTTTTGCCTCCCCAACTCCAAATTCATTCTCTTCACCTCAGGAAGACTGCTGGGTTCTGTTTGGATTCTGTGGCCCCCCTCCCCTGTGCTGCAGTCTAGAAATTGTCCCCAATGTACTCAAGGGGAATCTTGTGCATATTTCTGAAGCTCTTTCTCTACCCAACCCCCACCCCTTGCAAATTCCAAGTATCTTTTCATTCCAAAACTCATTCTCCTCAACTCAGTGAAACTTTCTGCAACACAGTCTAAAAAAGGCCTTCAGTCAGAAAACCAAAATAATTATAAGACTTACTTCACTTATTTCCCTTCTCTTGGGATCACAGTCTTGCATTGACTGTTGTCCAAATTTTATATAAGTCGCTGTTACGTATATTTTCTCCAATTTTCCAGTTGTTTATGGCAAGAGGGTTGAATCCAGTCCTCACTAGTCTATCATTGCCAGAGGCAGAAATCTTGTTTACTTTTAAATTTCCAGCTGTAAAACTGGTTGTGTGGTCATATCGATAGTCTACGTCCTCTACTAGAACTTGAGCTGCATGAGGGTAGCAACTACGTCCATAGGATACACTATGAACTTCCCAGTGCCTGGTGCCAGGCTGTGACACAGTAAAAAGCTATGAAGAAAATATATATTATTGCAGTCCCGGGGCTAGATGTTGCAACGAATCCATGGGGGGAGACAAGATGAGGGGATGGAGCAAGAGAAATGGAGAATATGGCACAAAGGGAACAACCAGGACCCACGTGGTTGCCAGACCTGCATTTGGACCTCATTTCCAGTCTAGGAAGTCTGTTTGACACATCTATTCCATGCTTGGGCTTGGACACTTTCACAATAAAAGACTGGCAGTAGGGACTTCCCTGGTGGTTCAGTGATTAAGAATCCACCGTACAGTGCAGGGGACACAGGTTTGATTTCTGGTCAGGGAACTAAGATCCCACATGCTGTGAGGCAACTAAACCCATGCGCCACAACGAACAACCCACATATAGCAACTAAGACCAACTGGAGCAAAATTTAATTTAAAAAAAAAAAAAAAGCAGTGAATGCTTCAAGATGCTAGTATTGTGTTAAAGCACTGAAGTATGTTTTCCACACTTTCTGTACTGTAGTTAGGACACTTAGAATAAATTTTAAAGATCCTCACACATATCACTGTGTATGATTTTATTGCAAATTCTTAGGGTAACTGAGGTTGCATTGGTAAGGCACTGGCCAGCTGATGAAATCAACTGCTCCTCTACCAAGTGCCCTGCCCAATCTCACACAGTGTGTCGTCTCTGTCCCCAAGGCACATGGCATCAGCTGTCAATAATTCCTACCCTCACTCTCTTCCCAATCTGCATAGTTGTCCCACCAGCTATTACAGAAGTGCCTGGATTGACTCAGGCTTTACAATGTTGGCTGCTGTGCAACTATAGAGTCACACAAATTAAAATGAAACAGAGCCCAACCCACGAAAGATCTAACCACTGCTGGCCAGGGGGCACCTCCAATATAACACACCAATTAAAGTGTCCTGTTTAATGTGAGAGATTAATAACAGACCTAGATGACAAGAGATGGCAAGCTTCTTTGCCAATAGGCATCCAATGGAACATGAGCATCTGTCTATTCTAGAGCTCTCTGCCATATTTCTTCCTTGCTACCCTTATCAATAACCTCAGATATGCAGATGACACCACCCTAATGGCAGAAAACGAAGAGGAACTGAAGAGCCTCTTGATGAAAGTGAAAGAAGAGACTGAAAAAGCTGGTTTAAACCTCAACATTCAAAAAACTAAGATCATGGCATCTGGTCCTATCACTTCATGGCAAATAGATGGGAAAACAATGAGAGACTTTATTTTCTTGGACTCCAAAATCACTGCAGATGGTGACTGCAGCCATGAAATTAAAAGACATTTGCTCCTTGGAAGAAAAGTTATGACCAACCTAGACAGCACATTAAAAAGCAGAGACATTAATTTGCAGGCAAAGATCCATCTAGTCAAAGCTATGGTTTTTCCAGCAGTCATGTATAGATGTAAGAGTTGGACCATAAAGAAAGCTGAGCACTAAAGAATCGATGCTTTAGAACTGTGGTGTTGGAGAAGACTCTTGAGACTCCCCTGGACTGCAAGGAGATCATACCAGTCAATTCTAAAGGAAATCAACCCTGAATATTCATTGGAAGGATTGAAGCTGAAGCTGAAGCTCCAATACTTTGGCTGCCAGATGTGAAGATCTGACTCATCTGAAAAGACCCTGATCCTGGGAAAGATTAAGGGCAGGAGGAGGAGGGGATGACAGAGGATGAGATGGTTGGATGGCATCACTGACTCGATGGACATGACTTTGACTAACCTCCAGGAGTTGGTGATGGACAGGGAAGCCTGACGTTCCATGGGGTTGTGAAGTCGGACACGACTTAGTGACTGAACTGAACTGAACCCTTATTTCTACCTCTCCTCCTCCCATAGGCAATCATTCTATTGTCAAACATCTTACATTTTAAATTTATACAAATGGTATTATTTTGTATCCCATTGTTCTTGCTTTGTTTCAGTAACATAGTCATTCAGATCCATCCATGTGTACATCTAATTTGTTGCTTTTAAGTGTTACATAATAATCCATGGTGTGAGTCCATCACATTTTTTAAAAATTTATTTATTTTTCAATTGAAGGATAATCCCTTTACAGAATTTTGTTGTTTTCTGTCAAACTTCAACATGAATCAGCCATAGGTAACCCCTCCCATCTCCTGCCCCATCCCACACCTCTAGGTGGATACAGAGCCCCTATTTGAGTTTCCTGAGCCATACAGCAAATTCCCATTGGCTATCTATTGTAAATATGGTAATGTAAGTTTCCATGCTACTCTCTCCATACATCTCAACCTCTGCTCCCCTCTCCCATGAGTCTATTCTCTAATGTTTGTTTCTCCATTGCTGCCCTGTAAATAAATTAAGTACCTTTTTTCTAGGCTCCATATATATGTTAGAATACAATATTTATCTTTCTCTTTCTGACTTACTTCACTTTGTATAATAGGCTCTAGGTTCATCCACCTCATTAGAACTGATTCAAATGCGTTCCTTTCTATGGCTGAATAATATTCCATTGTGCATATGTACCACAGCTTCTTTATCCAGTCATCTGTCAATGGACAGCTAGGTTGTCTCCATGTTCTAGCTATTGTAAATAGTGCCACAATGAACAATGGGGTGCATGTGTCTTTTTCAATTTTGGTTGCCTCAGGGTATATGCCTAGGAGTGGGATTGCTGGGTCATATGGTGCTTTGGTGCTTTTATTTCTAGTTTTTTAAGGAATCTCCATATCATCTTCCATAGGGGCTGTATCAGTTAAAAAAGAATACATTTGAATCAGTTCTAATGAGGTGGATGAAACTGGAGCCTATTATACAGAGTGAAGTAAGCCAGAAAGAAAAACACCAATACAGTATACTAACGTTTATATATGGAATTTAGAAAAATGGTAACGATAAGCCTGTATGCGAGACAACAAAAGAGACACAGGTGTATAGAACAGTCTTTTGGACTCTGTGGGCGAGAGAGAGGGTGGGATGATTTGGGAGAATGGCATTGAAACATGTATAATATCATATATGAAATGAATCGCCAGTCCATGTTCAATGCATGATACTGGATGTTGGGGCTGGTGCACTGGGACAACCCAGAGGGATGGTATGGGGAGGGAGGAGGGAGGGGGGTTCAGGATGGGGAACATGTGTTTACCTGTGGTGGGTTCATGTTGACGTATAGCAAAACCAATACAATATTGTAAAGTAATTAACCTACAATTAAAATAAATAAATTTATATTAAAAATTAAAACAGCAACAAATTTAAAACATAAAAAATTAAAAAAATTTTTAAAAGATTGCATTGACTATTCTGGGTCTTTTGTGTTTCCATATGAATTGTGAAATTTTTTGTTCTAGTTCTGTGAAAAAAATGCCATTGGTAATTTGATAGGGGTTACATTGAATATGTAGATTGCATTTGGTAGTATCGTCATTTTCACAATATTGATTCTCCCTACCCAGAAACACGGAATATCTCCCCATCTGTTTATGTCATCTTTGATTTTTTTCATCAGTGTCTTATAATTTTCTGTGTACAGTTCTTTTGTCTCCTTAGGTAAGTTTATTCCTAGATATTTAATTCTTTTTGCTGCAATGGTGAATGTGATTGATGCTTTTATTTCTCTTTCTGATTTTTCATTGTTAGAATATAGAAATGCAAGTGATTTCTGTGTATTTATTTTGTATCCTGCAACTTTGTTAAACTCACTGGTTAGCTCTAGTAATTTCCTGATACTATCTTTAGGGTTTTCTATGTACAGTATCACATCACCTGCAAACAGTGAGAGTTTTACTTCTTTTCCAATCTGGACTTCTTTTCTTTCTTTTTCTTTTCTGATTGCTGTAGCTAGGACTTCCAGAACTATGTTGAATAACAATGGTGAAAGCGGACACCCGACACCCTTGTCTTGTCCCTGATCTTAGGGGGAGTGCTTTCAGTTTTCACCATTGAGAATTATGTTTGCTGTAGGTCTGTCATATATGGCCTTTACTATGTTGAGGTAGGTTCCTTCTATGCCCATTTTTTGAAGTTTTAATCATAAATGGGTGCTGAATTTCGTCAAAGGCTTTTTCTGCATCTATTGAGATTATCATATGGTTTTCATCTTTCAGTTTGTTAATATGGTGTATCACATTGATTGATATCAAAGAATCTTTGCATCCTGGTGTATCACATTGATTGATATCAAAGAATCTTTGCATCCCTGGAATAAACTCTACTTGATCATGGTGTATGAGTTTCTGATGTGTTGCTGAATTCTGTCTGGTAAAATTTTGTTGAGGATTTTTGCATCTATGTTCTTCAGTGATACTGGCCTGTAGTCTTCTTTTTTTGTGTTGTCTTTGTCTGGTTTTGGTATCAGGGTGATGGTGGCCTTGTAGAATGAATTTGGAAGTGTTCCTTCCTCTGCAATTTTTTGAAAGAGTTTTAGAAGGATAGGCATTAGCTCTTCTCTAAATGTTTGATAGAATTCTCCTGTGAAGCCATCTGGTCCTGGGCTTTTGTTTTTTGGGAGATTTTTGATTACAGCTTCAATTTCAGTGCTTGTAACTGAGTTGTTCATAATTTCTATTTCTTCCTGGTTCAGTCTTGGAAGATTGAACTTTTCTAAGCATATGTCCATTTCTTCCAGGTTATCCATTTTATTGCCATAGAGTTGTTCATAACAGTCTCTTATCATCCTTTGTATTTCTGCACTGTCCGTTGTAACCTCTCCTTTCTCACTTTTAATTTTGTTGATTTGATTCTTCTTTTTTTCTTGATGAGTCTGGCTAAAGGTTTGTCAATTTTGTTTATCTCCTCAAAGAACCAGCTATTAGTTTTATTAATCTTTACTATTGTTCTTTCATTTCTTTTTCACTTATTTCTGCTTGGATCTTTATGATTTCTTTCCTTCTGTTAATTTGGGGGGGGGGGGTGTTCTTGTTTTTCCAGTTGTTTTAGGTGTAAAGTTAAGATTGTCTATCCAATGTTTTTCTTGTTTCTTGAGGTAGGATTGTATCGCTATAAACTTCCCTCTTAAATCTGCTTTTGCTGCATCTCATAGGTTTTGAGTTGTTGTGTGTTCATTGTCATTTGTTTCTAGAATTTTTTTTATTTCCCTTTTTATTTCTTCAGTAATCTGTTGGTTATTTAGAAATATATTGTTCAATCTCCATGTGTCTGTGTTTTTTAATTTTTCTCTTGTAATTGATATCTAGTCTTATAGCATTGTGGTCAGAGAAGATGCTTGATATTATTTCAATTTTCTTAAATTTACTGAGGTTTGATTTATGACCCAAGATGTGGTCTACCATGGAGAATGTTCCATGTGCCCTTGAGAAGAAAGTGTATTCTGCTGCATTTGGTTGGAATGTCCTGAAAATATCAATGAGATCCAGCTCATCTAATGTATCATTTGAGACATGTGTTTCCTTATTAATTTTCTGTTTCGATGGTCCATCACATTTAACCTAATCATCTTCCCGATGACATCTAGCTTGCCTCTGACTCCCACATACAGCACTGTAATGAACAGCCCTGTACATATTTCCTTAAGTACCTAATTGAGAATTTCAAGACATGTCCTGGAGGGGAACAGCAGAGTCCCAGAACAGGGGACACTCGGTTTGGTGGAATAGCACCAGATTATTCTTGACAAATGTCTGTACAGTTCCTCTATCCTAGGCTTTCTCAACCTCAGCAGTACTGACATTTTGGACTAGCTCACCCTTTGTTTTAGGCTTCCGAAGGAGGCACTAGTAAAGGACATACTGCCAGTGCAGGAGACTTAAGAGATGCAGGTTCAGTCCCTGGGTGGGGAAGATCCCCTGGAGGAGGGCATGGTAACCCACTCCAGTATTCTTGCCTGGAGAATCCCATACACAGAGGAGCCTGGCAAGCTACAGTCCATAGCGTTGCACAGAGTCGGACTTAACTGAAGCAACTTAGCATGGCATAGCATGGCATCCTTTGTCGTGGGGCCGTCCTGTGCACTCTGGGATGTCTGGCAGCATCTCTGGCTTCTACCAACTAGATGCCAACAGTAGACTCACCCTCAGTTGTGGTGACAAAAAAGATGTCTTCCCACACTACCAAAGGTCCCCAAGGAGGGAAAAACCACCCAAGGTTGAGAACCAGTGCTCTATCCCATTTCTGCCAACACTTGGCATTATTGAGCAGTTTTCCCCCTCTGATTATCAACTATTTTAAGCAACTTCTCATAGGCTTGACAGTTTTTAAGGATTTTCTGTAATGTTCATTCTGTTAAGGTTGCTGGACTCTTTTTGTTGACTCACAAGAGTCCCCTTTGTACTTCATCTATTTTTGGCTGCACGACATCTTCATTGCTGCATATGGGTTTCTCTAGTTGCAGCAAGTGGGGGCGACTCTCTAGTTGCAGTGCTCAGGGTTCTCATTGCAGTGGCCTCCCTTGTTGTGGAGCACAGGCTCTAGGTGTGTGGGCTTTAGTAGTTGTGGAACATGGGCTTAGTTGCTCTGCAGCATGTGGGATCTTCCTGAACCAGGGATCGAACCTATGTCCCTTGCTTCGGCAGGCGGATTCTTAACCACTGGACCACCAGGGAAGTCCCCTGTGTAGTCCCCTATGTACTCTTAGTACTTGTCCACTATTGGAATTGACATAGCACGTATCTTCTCCCATCGTTTCCACTGACTCTACTGAAACTGTACTTCACTGACAGAAATCCTTAATTTTCATGTATGAAATTCATTAGTATTTTGCTTTATGGTTTGTGCTTTTGAACTTTTACTAAACAAGTCCTTCCTTGCTCTTGCCCTAGGTCACAAGACGTTTTGCTCTATTAGCTTTACACATTTATCTTTTATAAATTGGTCTTTAATTTTTATGGAGTCCACCTTCTATGTAGAACTGTGTAAGACTCCATGTTGATATGTCCTATAGTGAATCCTCCTTTCCCCTGCCAATTTCTGGTGTCACTTTGATTGTAAATTGTCTCCTTTAATGGCTGCATTTGTCCCCAAGCTCTGCATTGATCTAATAATCCATTCCTGCACCAAGACCCATAAACATGTTTCATAACTGACAAGGCTTCTCTCATTTTTCAGTGAACTATTATTTTTCAACTACAATTTAGTGTAAATCTATCCAATTTCCCCAAATGCCCAACTGCAATTTTTGTTGAGGTTACACCAACTTTATAAAATGATCGGAAGAAAATGAAGTTTTATAATATTGTTACCCCACCTAGGATTATTCAGCTCTTTTTCTATCCCTTCTTATTTTCATTTTATAGTTTTCTTTGTATAAAAAAAAAAAGTCCTTGTGTACTGTTAAAGTTGATTACTGGATACCTTATATTTTCACTTCTCATTATGAGTTGCTTTTCTTTTATTTGTGTTTCTAGTTGGTATTGCTGCTGTTAATTTTTAATTTTATATTCAGAATTGCTCACTTGCTTTCTACCTGAGTCTTGGTGGGATTCAGAATCACTGCCTCCCTCCTATGGTGCCCCCCCCCCCCACCTTTGGGATCAAGGCACCTGTAAGTTCATCAGATTACATACAAGCGTATGATCAGACTAATGAAAATTTCTAGACAAGCCCCTGTGAATACCCCCACCCCACAACCGAGAACATTCTTGTCCCCCAGATTCAACATGTTTCCTCCAGGCTGCGAAGTGTTGAATACACCCAGATATATTTTGTGTCTGTGCTGATGGCTCCCTTTTGCATAGAAAGACTTTCATTTCCTTTGGTAGCTATGTTGTTTCCACATACTGAGCTATCGTAAAGGTTACCAAACCTAGGGGAAACCTACTTTGCCTCTTCTCATACATATACATACACTTGCTGGTCCACACACCTCATCAAATCACTGTAATACCAAAGAGTCAGCAAGTACAATCACTTGCTCACCCAAAAATCTGTGGTCAGCAAGGCCCCACCGTGCATGATAACTTATAAGCCTAACACCTGGAACCCCCATTTTCTTGAGGGGGTATTAGGATTTTTTAATTTTTAATTGGAGAATAATTGTTTTACAATGTTGTATTGGTTTCTGCCATACAGGAATGTGAATCAGCCATAGGTATACATATGTCCCCTCCCTCTTGAAGCTCCCTCCCACCCCACACCCCATCTCACCCCTCTAGGTTGTCACAGAGGACTGGGTTGAGATCCCTATGCTATACAGCAACTTCCCACTAGCTATCTGCTTTACATATGGTGATGTATATGTCTCAGTGCTACTCAATCAATTCGTCCCACCCTCTCTCAGCCTGCAGTGCCCACAAATCTGTTCTCTATGTCTGCTTCTCTGCTCCTGCCCTGCAAGTAGGAGGTGGATGAACCCAGAGCCTGTTATACAGAGTTAGTCAAGAGAAAACAAATATCATACATTAACACATATATATGGTATCTAGAAAAATGGTACTAAGAGGGTATTAGTTTTAAAAACTGACATCTAAACATTCTGTCAGCCTACAACTGGTAACCTACCATCTGCATCTTAATGAACAAAACAGAATTCACGAGCCACATTTTTATTTCTTTCAAGAAAAATCAGGTTCGATCACATTGAAGGCAAAAGCTTTTGGGGAGATGGCATCTGCCCTTCTGAGTCACTCACTCGATGCCATCAGCTTGTCTTGGAAAGACATGCCCTGGGTTGGCACAGGAGGGCCGTATGAGAGCTCTCTGGGGTACAGCCCACCTCTTCTGCTGGAGGCTGTGCACCTTGGCTACTGCTTCCCACTAACCTGCAGGGCCCAGGCAGGACTGTGCAAAGTGGGCCTGCTGAAGCAAAGTTTCAAGCTGGTTTTAACAAGTATGAATCCTTTTATTCCCCTCTGGGTTCAACAGCAATCATCCTAGCAGGCTTTCTAACTCCAGCAGAGGTCCCAAAGAGACACACTGAACAAATTTTAAATGGCTTTATTAAAGGCTGTTAATACAAAATACAACCGAGTTACAAGTAGTCAGTAAGAATTTTTCATTTCTGAAAATGTATCAAAGAAGAGGCTGTTCTGACACCCACGGGGGTGCAATGGGGCTGGGTGCCATGCCCCACTGTTCCCAAAGCAGGTGGAACCTCTAAACCTAGAGGGTAGAAGTGGGAAGGGATCCCAAGTGAAAGAACTGAGACTGGTTTCTAACTTCCTGGTGGAGATTTTGCAGTTACAGTCACCCAAAGCAAGACACTGGATCCTTGAGCTCAAACTCAGGAGCAGACAATGGAGTGGCCAGGATGAAGGAGGAAGGATGCAAAACCACAGTAGGCTTCAACTGAAAAGTGTGAGTTTTTACAATAATACAAATGTCTGGTTTTAGAAATGCCATCTTGATATGGGGCAAAAAAAAAAGGTGGCAAACGTGAGTTTAATTTTCCCTTACTTGGACATACCAAACATAGATTCCCAGGAGGATGGTGAAAGGCATCATCTTAACATGGATTGCCCAGGGTTAAGGGGAGAATCGCAGTTCAGGCAGGATGGTGACCCATGAGCATGCATCCTCCAGGCCATCACCGCTCCCTCTCAAGTTTTATTACTTTGCAAAGCAAAGCAATACAATTGCAGAACTCCCACTACGATTTCCCAAACTGTGATTTTACATTTAATTTCAGGAGGCGGTACCTTTACGAAACTTTAGACATTGTTACAGAGACCTGAATACCACTGGGTACTGGACCCCAGATGATGATAAAAGAGGCAGAACCTTTCAATAATCCCCAAATCTCCTCAGCTACCAGGAGAACTGGATGGGAATACTGGGTTTTATGAGAAAGCGGAAAAGAAATTAAGAAGAGTTCTCTCTCAAAAGAACAGATTGATCACCTTGGCTAACTGTGCCAGGACGCAGATCCTTCTTTCTTGATAGGCCAACACTAAGGAATGCAACTTCTGGATATCTTTTTTCTTAAGCAGACCCTGCTTTCAAGCATGGTTTCTAAGACAGTCCACTGCATTCAAAGCTGGAAGTGGAGACAGGCGGCAAGCCCAGCTCTGAAGCTCAGTGGCTGACCTGCAGGACTGGTACCCAGCTGTGCGATTCCAGCTAGGATTTCTAGGATTCTTTCCCCCTCATCACCATGCTAGGAATCTTTTTCCCTTCAGTGTTTCAACTCTATACTTAAACAGGGCAGAAAGAACTTGTGTTCACCACAGTACAGTCAGTCATCAGAGGAGGAAGGTCAAACTCAAGACCCCAAGGAGCCAAATGAAGTTTAGGGACATAATGCAATTGGCAGAAACCAAACCAAAAGCTGGCCAGGCCACAGTTTTGGCAGAAACTTTCTGGGAAAAAAGTTGCCATGTGCTTTACCTTGGAGCAAGGTAAAATATTCTAGAAATCATTTCAGAATATCATATGAAACAGAAAGGCATTTTAAAAAGACACACTTTGATACTGAAACCAGGTGCTCACTGGCAGGATTTGCAGGGATTAAGGCGTCAGGTGAGAACACAGTGAGAGGCAACGTGGAGATCACACGAGGGCATGGATCACAGGCGCACACCACTTGGGAGTCACTGAGCAGGCGCTCTCCTCTGACCTTACGCCATCCCATCTTGGGTGGAGGACACCTTGCCCTTCTGCGTAGGCTCAGAGCAGTCCTAACCTGCCCCGCTCCCTACCTCCCCAGCAGCAGAGACCACAGCAGTCAGCCAAGTCCACCTTCAGGAGATGCCGTTGCCATGACCACGAAGGTCTCCAGGGGGCGCCGCTGGGGCCATGCAGAAACGACTCCACTTCCGTCGGTGGTCAGGATTGAGGGAGGGTCCATCGTGACACAGCTTGACCAGTCTTTGGGATAAAAGACATACGCTGCCCCTGCCAGCTTCACACCAGAAGGTTCCAAAGCAACTAATCAGAAGAGCCTGGTCTTCCAGCAATGCCTGTCATCTGCCCTGACTGCTGCAGATGCCCAGGACAGAAAATACCTAAAAGGTCAGGAAAGTAGCAAAGAACTTCCAAGAGGACACTGGTACAAACCCAAGAAAAGCGATAGCCCTATAACTGCTAAATCTAGATACAAAATCATGTAAAGTTAATACAAAACTTTAAAACATGCAACTTGTTAAACAAAGATGAAGAGTCTGAGTAAGTAGCATGGCAGGCAGTTTAAAGACGACCCTGCCACGTGCCCATGATCCGTTTCCTGGAAGTGATGCGAGTGAAGGGTGGCACATGATACAGAGGCGTGGCTTCCGCAGAGGAAGAGGCGTGGCTTCCGCGTGGGAAGCCGGACAGCTGGGGCTGCGGGTATGGACTTCAGGGGCAGGCAGGTGTCCCCGTGGTTACAGCGGGCGCCCAGTGCCATGACTACTGAGGACATCCTCAACAGCCACCCGTCAAAGGAGCCCCGTGCATTTTTAAAAGGGTGGGGACAGAGAGGAGGTGGGAATCACTCTATGAATTTTGTGACATGGTTGAGGAAACTCTCGAAGGAGGGGGAAAATTGGGTGGAGCTAGAGCAGAGCTTTTATTTTAAGATTTACTGGATTCCTAAGAGTTTTTAAAAATTCCAGATGTAAAACTTCTGTTATCAAATTGTTGAAAATAGCACAGATATCTGGTCTTACCAAAAAGGGAAAAATCTGGAGAGCTGGCCAAGGCAACATTTACCAGCATCCAAATGATTCTGGAAAGAGTGGGAATCCTGCCCTTGTGTTTAATCTCCCCCTTCACCAAACCACTTTGGAAAATACTTGGGGATTCTTGGTTTGTTTGTTCTGTCTAATCCACTTTACCAGTTGTCCAGAAAATCAAATCCTGTCTTCAAGATGACATTACTTGAGCTGACCTGTAGAAGGGACAAAAACACCAAAGTAAGGCATGAGGCTTTTTTCAAATCAGCACAATCTAAAAACAGCATCTCATTTAAAATGACCCAAATGAAATAGAGTACTTCGTCTCAGAGGCTCCCTGACCTCAATTTGCCTCAGTGCTGGGAACCAGAAAATTAAATAAAGCTCAGTGCAAGCCAAACTCTGCCAGGATCCAACACATATCCCTTTCTGTCCCCAGGCATGTCTGAGGGCAGCCTGTAGACCCCACTTGGAGAGAAAAGGAGAAAAATGTATCTTTTCTATTTCTGAATGAGGGGCATGTTTAAATTTAGTCACCCATGCAGTAAGAGAACAAGTTAGGAAGGTAGTCTTTCGAATATGAAACACACATACACAGTGACAGACAAAACAAGTCACCAAGTTGAGGGAGTGAAAAATACAGAGAGAGGATGTAAAACTTCTTTCTTTCAGATTATGCGGCAGGTTCTGGAGTGATTTTCCCTGACCCAGGACCACTCTTCAGGTCACAGACTGCCCACTTACAGGACATGGGGTTGGTTTAAAGGGCCATCTGTGAGCTGACTCAGACACACTTCCACAGGCTTCCGCCAGCCACCTGAGAGACCCTTCTGCTAGGTCTAACACAAGTACATGTTTACCTGGTGGCTGCAGCCTTCCTGGGCAAGGGGGCCTTGCGTCTGCGCCCTCCACATGCTGCCGATGGACAGCACCGCCACAGAGGCAACAGAGGCAATGGGCGAAGCAGCTCCCCTGAGGCAGGTCTCAGGCCTTTGCTGCCCCTAGGTTGAGCCAGAGCTTGAAACGCCAAAGAGGTGCAGGCATACATTCCTCTTTCTGGTTTCCTACCAGTGTTCTCAGCGCAGCAGCATTTCACTCTGTGCTCTGCAGTCAGAAATCAGCTCTTTCCGAGGATTTCATGGGCTCTGTCCCACATTCCACCCCACCCCCCACACAAACACTTTCCTGTATCTCTTTACAATTAAGATTCTCACATAACTTATATAAATGCTTCCCTCAGAGGAAGACCCCACTGCAGACTCAAGAGAGCAGTGGGCTGCCTGAGTCTATGAGAGGGAGCCACTGGGCAGGAAGCCAGCCTCAGGGCCAGCATCACAAGGCGGTGCTCCTGGGGGACCCGGGGGCCTCCATCACCCCATGGCCGTCCTCCCTGTGCCTCCCTAGAGCTAAGCAAGCACTGCAGCCCATCCAGAAAAGCTCTGAAGGTCAGGAAGCGGTAAAGCTCTGGGAAGCTCCATGAACAAAGCCTTGCTCATCGCCTCACCCAGGTCCACGAGTAGGCCACCATCTTCCCCCAGAAACTGTTCTCAGACATGCCTTGTCCAAGTATCTCTTTGTTCATTATAAAACAATGTCTCAAAACCACAGCCTCCCTCTGAAATACCACTATCTGTTTATTTGGGCTTCCCTGGTGCCTCATGAAATTAAAAGACGCTTACTCCTTGGAAGGAAAGTTATGACCAACCTAGATAGCATATTCAAAAGCAGAGACATTACTTTGCCAGCAAAGGTCCATCTAGTCAAGGCTATGGTTTTTCCAGTGGTCATGTATGGATGTGAGAGTTGGACTGTGAAGAAAGCTGAGTGCTGAAAAATTGATGCTTTTGAACTGTGGTGTGGAGAAGACTCTTGAGAGTCCCTTGGACTGCAAGGAGATCCAACCAGTCCATTCTAAAGGAGATCAGTCCTGGGTGTTTCTTTGGAAGGAATGATGCTAAAGCTGAAACTCCAGTACTTTGGCCACCTCATGCAGAGTTGACTCATTGGAAAAGACTCTGATGCTGGGAGAGATTGGGGGCAGGAGAAGGGGACGACAGAGGATGAGATGGCTGGATGGCATCACGGACTCGATGGACGTGAGTCTGAGTGAACTCTGGGAGTTAGTGATGGACAGGGAGGCCTGGCGTGCTGCAATTCATGGGATCACAAAGAGTCGGACACGACTGACCGACTGAACTGAACTGGTGGCTCAGCAATAAAGAATCCGCCTGCAGTGCAGGAGCCACAGGAGACGTGGGTTCAATCCTTGGGTTGGGAAGATCCCCTGGGTTGGGAAGATCCCCTGGAGGAGGGCATGGCAACCCACTCCGGTATTCTTGCCTGGAGAATCCCATGGACAGAGGAGCCTGGCGGGCTACAGTCCATGGGATTGCAAAGAGTCAGACACGACTGAAACGACTTACCGTGCGCACACACACACTTACTTATTTTGGATTTGGGTGATCCTTCAACACTAGCTCTGTTTAAAGTCCTAAGCAAACACTTCCTCTTGGCTGCATTTTCTCCAGTAGTGCAGGGCAGCTCACACTCAGGGCTCCACACACAGGGAGACGTGGAGAAGACAGTCACGCTGCCTGTTCTCTTGCAGGGCCCTTTCTTCACGACTCACTGCACCTCGGCAGTGGGACTCTCAGATCTTTCTTTTCCTTCTCCTGCATCCCCGGAAAGAAGTCCTTTCCTTAGGACTCCACTTGGGACACCTAACTCTGTTTTGCTTGGAAACAAGAAGCTGCCCATCACTACGGAAGCGAGTCTCCTGTGATCTGCAAAAAGGCACAGCTGCTCCTGGTGGAGGTTTGGGGGTCCTGCCTGCATCCCCCTGTGTCCTCAGGACACCTGCAGCTCCCCTTCTCACCCACAGAGCAGCCCAGCCTTGCGGGCCCGTGCATAGAGCTGGCAGTCAAACCCCACCCACACTGCCAGCTTCCCCCTTGAGTCCTCTGCTCATTGGCCCCACGATCCTCCATCACCTGCCCTCACACAAGCAGGGAAGGGCAGGGGGCATCTGAGACACAACCACACAGCAGGCAGACGAGTCATGGCACCCAGACAGGCGCACTGAACACGTTTCCTGCATGTCTGTTGGTTGCCGAGCTGAGCGACAACCCAGCAGGCTGCCAAGGGATGGCAGAGGAAGAAGGCATGGACATCTGTGGCCCACCTGCCCACCCCTGTGAGGCAGCCCTCATCCCTTCAGCAGTGAGACCCTGGCTAAAGCCAAACACCCACCTGTACAGGCACAGGTTCCAGGAACAGAGCATCCTCCATGTCCTCCACAGCCTCCATGGCCTCGGGAGAGACGGGCTTTCCCACGGGCCCAGAGGGGCCGGCTTCGCCTGGGGGGCTGGCGCAGGCCTGGGCAGGCTGGGGCCTCTCGCACTCCGCGCTGATGCCGGGAGCGGCCCGCTGCTCCTGGCGGAGGGGGCTGGGCTTCTCCGCCTTTGCCTCCCTGGCCTTCGGTGCGGGCTCCTGCCGGTAACAGGCCGGCAGGACCTTCTCCCCTTTCTCCATAGACTTGATCTGGCTGGGGGTCAGCGACTGGAACTCGGCCTCAGGGCCCTCCCCACGGGACCGCTCTGCGTTGATCTTCCAGAAGGATGCCTCCTCTTCCTTCCAGGCAGGACCCAGGGCATCCAGGCTGGAGGACTTGCCGCCCTGCGGGGGCCGGAGGACCGGCAAACCCTGAGGAGCTTTGGATGGTGGCCTGGGCTCGCCGGCGGTGCTGCAGCTCGGCTCTTGGATGGATAAGGAGGAGATGCTGAACTCCATCTGACTCTAGCGGGATGGGGGGAGGGGAGGAGAAGTACAGCAACACCTTCAGTCGACAGAACGGGTGTGCCGGCCCAAGCATCTCTCCAGGAGCAGCCGCCCGCCTGCTGTCCCTCTGCTGGGACCGTCTGTCTGTCCTCAGCAGTGATCTGCAGGACTGCCATCACATCTCTGAGACACGGAGGAAGCTTTGAGAGCAAGGCCCTTCACTCTGGATGCTACAAACATCTGAGACTCCTGCCTCTGACTGACGACTAAGGCCTCTGCTTGGTGAGCGGATCACCCACCTGGCTCGTCAAGAGAGATTCCCACACCTTCCTGAGGAGGGTGACTCTCCCCTTGGCAACAACAAGGAAGGGCACACGGTTAGCATATAGACCACTGCAGTGAGGATCCAAACCCAAAACCAAGTCCCCACCTCACAGGCCTCTTCCTTCCTGATCAATGACAGCTGGCAAGGATGAAAAAAAATCCAGCAGTCAGACCCTGCTTTCCTGGACTAAACCAAGAAAGTCAAAGGCAGGCCTCAGTGCAGCTACAAAGATTTCACCACCCCCCCCGACACCCCTCCGTCCCATGCTCTGCCTGCATGCCTGCTAAGGACCTCATGTCTGTGTGCCTCAAATTCCTAAGTCGAAGGGCTAACTTCCAAAGTTAGTATTTGGAGACAAAGCCTTTAAGAGGTTTAGGTGAGGTCATGAGGGTAGAGCCCTCATGACAGGATTAGTGCCCTTGTAAGAAAAGACAGAGAGATGCTCACTTTCTAACGCCTAAGGACACAGTGAGAAGATGGCCGTCTGCAAATCAGGAAGAGGAGTCTCTCCAAGACCAACCTGCTGGCACTGTGACCTTGGACCTCTAGCCCAGAACTGTGGGGAGTGAACGTCTGTTACTGGAGGCCCCCAGCCTGTGGCATCTGCTGACAAGACAGGCTTCCTCTCCTATGCCTTCCTCAGCGTTGCCCTGCTTCCCTCAGCCGATCCTGGTCCTGTTAGGTGGGCAACCCCCGAGGGCAGGGCCATACCCCACATCCAAGTGCCCTGCAGACACTGCCGTATTCTGACGCTGCTAACCACTAAAAGCCGTAGGACTGAGTTGGGAGTACTCAGTCGCGTCCAACTCCTTGCAATCCCATGGACTCTAGCCCACCAGGCTCCTCTCTCCGTGGGATTTCCCAGGCAAGAATACTCGAATGGGTTGCCATTTCCTCCTCCAGGGGATCTTCCCACCCCGGGGGATGGAACCCACATCTCTTGAGTTTCCTGCATTGGCAGGCGGATTCTTTACCACCACACCACCTGGGAAGGCCAAGTTTGAGCTGTATGACCAACAAATCACTGGGTGGAAACCTAAGCCCTCTGACAGTAGTGCACCCTGGAGGCTGTTCCCAAGTCCTACAGAGCAAGCAATCTGCTACCTCGATGACGCTTAAAAAAAATAAATAAATAAAATCAATCTGGGACATTCCTCTCTTCCTCTCTACTTCTACTCTCGCATACATTCCCTTCTTCTTCTTCTTAAAATAAAGGTATCAGGACTTCCCTGACAGTCTAGTGGCTAGGACCCCAAGTTCCCAGCGCAGGGGGTCTGGATTCAATCCCTGGTCAGGAAACTAGATCCCACAGGCTACAACTAAAAAGATTCCACATGCCACAACTAAGACCTGTCTCAGCCAAATAAATAAATATTAAAAGAAAAATAATAAAAGTAGTAAAACTATATGCTAAAATTTGGGGAGTTAGAAAAAAACATTCATAAACTTTCCCTCTTCCGACAATCTCTATTTCTTTTTGTATTTTCATGTAATCTTTTTCAGATATGTGTTTTATGACATTGCAGTTCTGCTATGCATATAATTTCGGTATTGTTTTTTCATTTAGCACCATCATCAATGGTAGGGTGTGGTCTTTGTAACTATTCATTTTACAGGGCATAAGATATTTCATTCAGTGGCTGTCCCACATCTACTTTCCCACTTTCTTCTTATCAGACAATTGGCTACTTCTAATCTTTGTTGTTATAAGTAAGGCTGCCATGAACATCTTCTTGTATATAGCTCTCCCCATTTGGAGTTCATTTAGTCAGATAGATTTCCAGAAGTGAAATACCAGACTACAGCAGGTTTAAACCTTTCTTCTATCATGATTTTGGGTGCATACCAAATTTGTTTGCCAGGGGCTGCCCCAATTTTTAATGCTGTTCACTATGTATCAGGGTAGCAACTGTAGCCACTAGTTCCCTATTAAAACATGGTTCTCTGTTACTTTAATACATACACCTTCACTTAATAAATGGTGATTCCAAACTAGTTTTTACAAACAGCACTCTCCCAGGAGTCTAACCATTGCAACACGTTTGTCAGGACAAGGACAGAAATACTGCTTTTCCCACAGAAGCTGGAGACCTGAGCCCAGGGAGCTGCATATGTTCTTTCTGGCTGAGACTTTTCCTCAAACCCCAGATTCTGATAGCCGGAGGACACCCTTCGAGATGATGCCACAAGGAGCTCTAGCTACAAGCGCAGGCTGCGCGAAATCTCGGTTGTAAGATATAAAACCCGAGAAATGACATCAAAGCTCAGGTACCGGCGCTGACCAGACACAGTTTCCTTTCTTGATGGGTCTTACATCTAAAAAGTTTTTATTCTACAAAGGACAAAAACGGAGGTTTGGAGCAAAGGAGTGAATTGTCCTAGGTCACATAAGAGACGAAGAGATAGTCCATTAAGAGATTGTGTGGCTGGGTTTCCAACCTGGAGCGAGTGATTCTAGGCTTGCAGCTATGCTGGGCATCACATCACATATAAAAAGCCAGTGGCTGCCATGGACAATGTCTTTATAGACACCAGAGATCCTCATATACAGCAGGATTTCTGTATGTCAGCAACCTAATCTGATTTATAGGTTTCTGAGGGAATCATTCTCAAATACTCCATATTTCCATGTGTGTGTGCTCAGTTGCTCAGTCGTGTCCAACTCTTTGAGACCCCATGGACTGTAGCCCACCAGGCTCCTCTGTCCATGGGATTTTCCAGGCAAGAATACTGGAGTGTGTTGTCACTTCCTTCTCCAGGGAATCTTCTCAACCCAGGGAGTGAACGTGTGTCTCCTACATTGCAGGCGGATTCTTTACCGCTGAGCCACTTGGGAAGCCCACATATTTCCAAATTCCACAATAAAATATACGGAGAATGTGGACATAGAGATGATGAGTTCTTTAAATATGCAAAGTGCTAAAAAAAAAATAAACTGCTTGGAATTGAGACTGAGAGAACTGAGTTGAGATTGATCTGGAAATTGTTGGGAAAGAAAAGTACTTATGCTGAGCAGTTCATCAAACTTTAGGCTTTTTTACGATCAACATTTCTCCAGTGGGGAGAAGCACCTGGAAGCCTGGGCTGAACACAAGTCTACACAGAAGGCAGCAGTGGGCCAAGGCAAGGACCCTGGGGAGGGAAGCCAAGGACCCTGGGGAGGGAAGCCAAGGACCCTGGGGAGGGTCGCAGTGGCCCCGGGGCTGCTTCAGGCCCTCCATCAGGACGCCCAAGCAGCACTGAGCTGGACGTGACAAACTGCAACACAACCACGGAGGCTTCCGTGGCTCCTTGGGCCACCAGAGCCCTCATGACAGCTCCTCGGGGGAGGGTGACATCTGGGTAGAAGAGGGGGCCATGCTGAACTGGGGTGGCTACCTGGTTTGGAGCGCTCTAAGGTGAAAATGGGAAAAATAAGAACTTACAGAAGAAATAAAGTTCTAATATAATTCAGCTTCTAAGTCTTTTTTTTTTTAACCAGGCATTTGTTGTTTTCCATTCTGCAAATAGAATTATGATTACATAGCCCCCCATTTAAGAAACAGTCTTCCTTGATCAGCTACACTGGTGAGGGTCTCTTTTTTTCCTACTTCTCGCCCCAGAAGCAAAGGTTTGTGGTTTGTGTTGAAAACACATGCCTGGGGGCTTCCCAGGTGGCGCAGTAGATAAGAATCCACCTGCCAATGCAGGGGACATGGGTTCAATGCCTGGTCCAGGAAGATTCCACATGCCGCAGGGCAACTAAGCCTGTGCAGCTACTCAAGTCCATGTCCCTAGAGCGTGTGCTCCACAAGAGAAGCCTCTGCAATGACAAGCTGGCACTCCTCAACAAAGGGGAGCCCACCACTCGCCACAACTAGAGAAAGCGGGTGCAAAAAGGAGCACTCAGCGCAGACAAAAATAACAGTAAGATAAAAAACAAAGTAACGTGCCTGCTGGGAAGCGGCCTGGGCGGAGGGCCGGGGGGCGGGCAGGAAAAAGAAGAGGGACAGAGGGCCTTTTTTTCCTAACTACAGTTCATCTTCCTTGGCTCCAAGACCCCAGCAAAACTGGACCAGGACACAGTGAAAAAACGGCTCCTGGTCATTTTCAAAGACACAGTTGTCCGGGTCACACAGAAGCAGCGTCTGCACTGCAGCCCCCTCTGTGCTTTAGAGGAGGCACCCTTGCTTTTGCTCCATGACTCCAGCGCCCCAGGCAGCCCTTCCCTCCCAGACCAGGACTCAGCCTGCCCTGTCTCCTGCGCTTTCTCCTGGGATGTCCCCCCAGCCCCGGGTCCACTTTAGAAGAGCCTTCTGCTCACTGGCTCAAAACCAGAGCCACAACCACCTTCTTCCTGGAACCTGCTCCTCTCAGTAAAGGGCAAACACACCAATGACCCAACCCAAAACTGGGCTCTTTTCTTCTCCAGTAAAAATGGAGTAATGATTATCCTTACCTCCCTGGACCAGACTTGGCACATAGTAAGTGCTCAATAAATGCAGGCTACTGGGCTCTGCTCCTCTTCTGCTTGGTCAGAGGAGCCCCATCCTGGCCCACTATCAGGAGCAGTCTGAGTAACACACTCCCTGCAGGGACCTGGTGTAGCCACTGTGCTGTCCCCTAGGCTCCCTGCAAGATCTCTGACCTCACCTTTCCCCACACCCCCCGAGGCTAGGAAAGGGGGTCTTCTGACACTGGAGCTGATCAGTGAGAAGGAGAGGACAGCCCAGCCTTGGAACCTGGCAGGCCAGCAGAGGGACCACCTCCAGAGCCTGGGATGAATGCTAGAAAGTCAGGGAGCTTTCGTGCAATGTTCTCCGTCCTGGAAAAAAGTCAGTTTCTCCAGGTGCAGAGAAAGAGCTCTCAGGAACCTGAGGGCCACATTGAACTGGGTCCAGCAATGGGGTGCCTCATGTAAAAAACAGCCCAAGGTCAACAGCTCCCAACTCAGACAGCAAGCCCATGGGGGACTCAAGCCCACAGTCTCACACAAGAGGGCTGAGACGGGAGAGGTGGGAGTACTCAGGAAGCCCTCTCCCCTCACCCTGATGCTGAGGACCCCACCTGCAACCTCCCAGGTGATGGCGAGAGCCCAGGGCTGTGCACCTGGGGGGCTCAGGCCAGCTGGGCCAAGCCTGGGTGTCAGCTGCCCATGAGGGGACCTGGGTCTCAGCTGGCCACGTCTGTTCTAAAAGCAGAAAGACCACAACTGAGCCCAGGCTCTATTTTTACGTCCCACTCACTGGAGAGGAATGTGTAATATTTCAGGAAAGGAGCGTGCAGGCAGCCAAAACTGACTGTTTGGCTTGGCAGCCCGCGGCAGATCTAAACTGCTGAGACAAAGGCTGTAGAAACATTGTTAGAAAATACAATAGTTTACTAGAGCAAATCCTCATAAACTCACAAACCGTTTCAAATTTATCCTCCCCACCTCCCCCTCCAAAGAAGGAAGAGGAAGAAGAGGGGAAGATACTAAAAACTTAAAATCTCAAAATAAGCAGAATGACAACCTGGAGAAGAGACAGCAAGGACTAGCCACTGAGACTGGGGGTGTCAGACCCTCCAGGCAAGTGGGGCCTGGGGGATAGAGCCTGGGACCACCCACCCCTGATCCCCAGACCCCGGGTGTTTTCCCCACGGAGCAGGGCAGACAATGGGGAGTCCAGCTCCATTGCACCCAGCTGTTGGGCTCCATGGCAACGAGAGCTTGGAGAAAACCCCACAGACGCCCAAGAGGAGGTGGGTGTGAGGAGCTGTAGTCATCAGGTCATGGGAGGAGCAGCCTCTGCCCTCCAGGCGCTTGTCGCCTCACAGGGATAAGATGCCCCAGCACAGACCAGTACCAACAGCACGAATGAGTGCTCGTCCAGTGCGGTGCTCCTCAGAGGGGACATGGGAGGGGGACGGCCGCAGCTCAGGGTGAAGGGTACGGTCTGGGCTCGGATGTCCAGCCCACACACCTCACTCAGCCTTCAGTTTCCTCATGGGTAAAAGGGCGCATTGTTGGGATTTGTCAAGGAAAGGCCCCCAAGGTGCTCACCACAGATCAGGGGCCTGTGGGAGCTGCCAGGCTGCTGAGATGACTGGGCAGGCCATAGGAACAGGGTCTGCTCTGGGCCTGCGGGAGGGTTGGACCTGCATGGGGAAGGCCGGGGGGCTGGGCGGGCTGAGGGCAGGGGCGGGGTGGGCCAGGCAAGGAGGCAGGAGACATCGGGTGCGTGGGGCGGGGCTCAGGGCTGCAGGAGAGACCAGCAGGAAGGACCCTTGGGGTCAAAGAAGCAGGCTGGGCCCTGGGTTGAAGGGGCTGACAGGTTATGCACCCATGAGAGTCTGGAAAGGTCAAGAGCTGGGGACCAGAGGTCCCCTCTGGATCTCAGGAAGGTGAGAGACAGCACAGGGGCATCAGGGAAGGAGACTTCACTGCCGGGAAGAGACAGGGGTCTCAGGGACTGCAAGCAGGAGTGTTGCTGTGATGGGGGGATGGTACAGCTCCATGGCCCCCTGCTTCTCAGAAACTTTGGGCTGGCAGTGAAGAGGGAGAGCCAGGCAGAGCCATAACTGGGAATCCAGGGAACCCTCCAGGTACGGATAACCTGATGGAACACCCTTCTGTCCCCCGTGGGCAGGAGATGCCTGCAAGCCACAGGCAGATCCAAGCTCCAATCTCTCCTCATTGATTCCCCCTGCCTGCCAGTTACGGCCTTCTCTGAGCCCCGCTGTCCTGGCCCACGCCAGGACTAGTGACACTGACCTCCCGGGATGGAAGACTTGGACGTGCCTGCAATTCCCTAGTGTGGACCTCAGTGTATGGAGATGCTTTTGTGCCCAGGCATTTACTTCTCCTCCTGAAGAGGGGCTAGCAGGCCTCCCTACTGTGGGCATGGCCTGCACTGGCCATGAGAGATCAAGGAGCTGACCCCACCCAGCTTGCTTACTGTCCCCAGTGAGGCAGCTGAACCTCAGGGGAAGAACTCGGGCAGACAGAGAGGAAAATTCCAGACAGCCTGGGGGAGGAAAGCACAGTGGGGGTGGGGTCCCCAGAGTCCAGCTCCCCAGCGCCAGGGCCTGACCTGCCTCTGTAGGAGTCTCCTCTAAACTCCCCAGCCCAGAGGGACTAGGAATGCCAAGAATCCTCTCCTCCCCTCTGTGAAACATTCCAAGGCTGAGTGTTTTCCTCTTGAAACCTCAGGAGCATGAGACAGGAATCCACCGTGAGGCCCTCCAGGCCCCCTCTGCGCCAGCACACCTGCAAGGCTGATGGATGAGGGGAAAGATAACGACCAAGAGCACCTCACTGGCTGCGACGGGCACTGCTGCCTCTGAGCCTCCTTTCATGGGGAAGATGTCAGAGCAACAGAGGCCCCAGGCCTGACAGTCTCTGAAGGAAGCGACCCAGGAGGGGAGGGCAGGCTAGAAGGCTGAGCAGGAGCCAAGGAAGTGAGAGAGTCATCTCCTAGGCAGGTTGATAAGAAGTCTAGGGGCCCCCAAGGAGACAGGGGTCTGGAATTCTCAACGAGGAAGAAAGGACAAACCTTTTCGTCCCTCTATATTCCTTAGGATTATATAACAATAATGTATCCTGTTTGAGGACAGTCTCTGGAAAAAACCTTCTGGCTAATTCTGTCATCTTAAGGTGTAAATTGTGGGAGTAGGTCTAGTGAGGTCTTTACAACCTCCAGACATTCTTTTGATTTACTGTAATAACTAATTAGAGAGTATATAACTCCACTGCTAACACTAGCAAGGGGGTACTCTTTCTACCCCCTTCTGATGCCTATGTCAGAAGCTTTCTCTATCTCCTGTATACTTTAATAAAACTTCGTTACACAAAAGCTGTGAGTGATCAAGCCTCGTCTCTGGCCCCCTTCTCCTCCAGAGGCCAAGAATCCCAGCGTCTTTTCTGTGGTTCAGCAACAACCTTTCAGAAGATCGACTGTGCTTGCCCAGCATTAAGGCCTCTCCTGATCAGAGCTGCCTTTCAGGGACAGATGACACTAGCTTGTCCATCCTCGGCAGGTCTCTGAGAGGTCCTCTGCCATAAGCCAGCCTCAAGGAAGGAGCCTAGGCAGAGGTGCAAAAATTGGGAAGAAATCCCAAATCCCTGAGATTAACTCTGTGCCGGACAGTCGTGACCTCGGGTCAGGCCGACCCCAGCCTCAGCTAATCTCTTGGTGGCTGCTAACCAGGGATCCAACCTGTGCCCCCTGAATTGAAAGTAGAGTCTTAGACACTGGACCACCAGGGAAGTCCCCCTTTCTGCAGTCAGAGCCGAGAAAGAGCTAGGCCCTGAGTGGCCGTCACTAAATGTCTGCAGAAGTGGTGGTCTAATGGTTAAGACTTTGTGCTTCCAAGGCAGGGGGAATGGGTTGGATCCCTGGTCAGGGAATTAAGATCCCATATGCCGTGTGGCAAGGCCAGAAAAAGAAAACAGGGAAAAGCGTCGCTGAAGTGAACAGCTGCAGAAGGCATGAGATCATATCTACCAATGTGCACGTAGATGTGTGTTAACTGCATGAGGGAAAATAACTGAAGGGGTGATTGTGTGCCTAAAGCTGTCCTCCTGTCCCCAAATGCACTCATCCCCACACGGGGCTGTTTTCTGAGAGCAAGTGATTACTCATCTCTGAGTTTAAGCATAATGCCTGACCCAGAATAGATGTATAATCAATGTCTACTGAATTTTTGAAAAATCAATGAATGGTATAGAGAAAGGAAGTAGAAGGATGGTTACCAGGGGGCTGGAGGAGGGGGAGGGGGGGGTTTCTGTTTATAGGGAATAGAGTTTCCGTTTAAGGAGATGACAGACTTCTGGAGACGGACTGTGGCGATGGCTGCACGCCAGTGCGCACTCACGAATGGTTGAGATGGTACGTTTCATGTTAGGTATATTTTATAACAAAATTTAAAAATAAAAATTTTTTAAATCAGTGGACAATAGATAATCAAATGAAACGACCCGGTGTCAGAGCTGTCAGAGTCTTAGATTCAAAACGGCACAAATGCCCCGCAACTCTCCATCAGAAGCTGCAATACATGTCCTCAAACCCCAAACCTAAGCTGGACCAGGCCTCAATTAGACTAGCAGAACAAAGCAGAGGGGACACTTTGATACCCACGCCTAGGACTAGGAAGGCCTTGTCAGCGTGCACTCTCACCCAGGGGAACTCTTCAGGTACCATGTAGCTCACTGGATACATGTGGCTCCAACCGAAAATGGAAGAGAGGATATCCTCAAGCAGCTGGTTCCCATTAGCTGTCTGGTAACAGGTCCATGGAAAGGCCAGCAGAAGAACAGTCTAGCTGAGCCCTGCCCAGACCACTGGCCCACAGAATCAGAAGCAAAGAAACGAACATTTCAAACCATGAAACAGTGGGGTGTCTGACATGTATCAAAGATTTCAAATGATGAAGGGCCACCAGCCCTGCAGTTGGAGGTCAGGGCCACCCTGCCCTGGCTAACCTGCCTCCTGCAAGCAGCTCTCCAAAGAAGTTCTCACGAGTCTCTAAGTCCTAAGGAAGAGTGTGACAGCTCAGGGGGGCAGGCACTCGACTTTTGGCTGGGGCGAGGCGGATGTGGAATGCTGACTGGTAAGGACAGGGTAGGGGTGCTCCTTGGAACACTTTCTGTTACTTCTACAAAGTCCTGACTTTAAACCATATAAGTTTGACTTTGAGAGCTCAGACAGACAGGTGAGGACAGAGAGAGACTATCAGTTCATGAAATAAGCTGGTTCTCTCATTGGAAGGGAATGTGAAATGGAATTCTGAGCCACAAAGACTATACCTTTTACTGAAAAGATATAAGTTAAAATGGGCAAAACAAATCGACGTGATTCTACCAAGCCTTCTCGATTTATGCAGGTTCCCAGGAGACCTGGATGCCATCTGTGACAATTAACACCAGCACAAGTGTAACCCATGCTGGATTATGTCAGCACACTTTGTTCTAGAGACCTTTTCCAGGCACCTGTTCCCACACTGAGCCTCATTCACAGCAGCTGCCCCAGGCGCTGCCCCCTCCTTGTCCCAGAATGTCATCTGCATTGTGTTAGTAACAGAAGAAACAGCCCATCCCACAAAGGGCTGACTCGGGAACATTTAACAAGCTGAATTCTTATGAGAGCAGATATCCTCAGGGGAGCACAATGCACGTAGGGCTGGGGCACTTTAACTAATTCGATTTCTCGGTCTTCCTCACTGAGACATCATGAAACCTATGGCCCAGTCCTGGAACATCTGTGCTGCTTCTGTGCCCCTGTCCACTCCGACCTGCAGACTGCCCATCTGCCTGTTACGAGACGTCATCTACAGGGTTAGCGCTTCTCAGGCCCCCATCTGGAGGACCCACGGTGGCGGCCCTGATGAATGCCAACGTGGCGACGTACTTTCCACCCATCTCCAACTCCCTCTGCCCTGTTACTGGACAAGGGATTTGTTGTTGGACTTCAGAGCTCTGAAACTGCAGTTCCAGGCTGCTCCTCAGTATCCCTGGCTCCCTCCCACCCGCCCTCGGCCACCCCTTAACCAGTGTCCATATCCTGAAAGATTTAGCTTCCAGGCACAACTATGTCACTCGGCCTGCCCTCTGTTTAGACTTAGGTCATCTGCCTCAGAAATGTAAAAAAATAAAAATAAAAAGACACACAGGATGCAGGTGTTTGCATCTTTATTTTTAGGACGTTTAGGACCCATCGTTCTGGTTCCCTGAAGGCAGGAGTCTGTGCTTGCTGAATGAACGTGTTCATCTGCATTAATGCTGCTGCTGCTGCTGCTAAGTCACTTCAGTCGTGTCCGACTCTGTGTGACCCCATAGATGGCAACCCCCAGGCTCCATCGTCCCTGGGATTCTCCGAGCAAGAACAGTGGAATGCTCAGTTCAGTTAAGTATTCTCAAAAGCCGCGTTCTACTCTCACATGAGAGCCACCTTGGCTTTCGCAGGCTTCCTCATCCTGGGGCATTGCATCACTTGGGGCAGTCAGTGTTGGCTATAGCGCCAACTGGGGACAAGGATGCCAGCTGTCCGGGTCCACGGAGGCCCTTGTTTAGTCCGTCATTTATTCTTAGACACAGACCCCCATGTGAGGGCCACTCAGACTTGAGTCACTTGCAGACCTTCTCATTGCTTCATCCCACTCTGACCCCCCCTTCCTACAGCCCCGTGAAGGCCATTTCTACTGGGATGAACAACTGTAGAGACAAGAACCAGCCCCTTCAAGTATCAGTGCTTGAAAGCCCTGATCCGACCTCAAGTCTAAGCCCCAGTCCAGGCACTGAGCCACTATGATCACCTCCATCAGGCAAAGGACCCTCCAACACACAGCAGCAAGTGTCCTAGAATTCAGAGAACCCTGGTCTTTTTCCTTGGATTTGAGACACCTACCTCTTGGTCATTTTGCTACTTATTAATGCACTTGTTCTGGGACAACTAGGGAGAATGGGGAAATGGATCAACCCAGTGAAGCTTGATACTCTTAAGCAACTTCGGCAACAATAACACTGATAGCAATGAATGAATGACTGGACACCAGCATTCAGGGATCCAGGCTGGGTTGTCCATGTGTATCCATTGGCTATTCCAGCTTCACAAGGTACAAAGAACAGTCTCTCCCTCCTCTCTTCCACGCTCAGGACTCTGCCTTAGAGCTGACTCTTCCAGGCAATTCTGATGGATCCGCACTCTTGCCCCCTCATCCACCCAACTTGCTGTCTCTGTTGCCCTTCTGATTTCATTTTAATAAAAGCTGCTCTTATCCCACCCCCTCCAAAAGCTTCCCTCAAGGCTTTGTCATATGGACCCTTGTGCCACCAACCCCCTCACTTTAAATCCATCACCTAACCTGGCACAGGCCCTGCCCCACCGCCTCTCCTTTCCTACCAGCAGGGGGTGCATCTGACCTCCTAAGTGCTGAAAGGAAAATACCTAACCACATCACTTTTTATAAAAGATAAACAAATCTAAATTTAATCCAACTTACCCTTGTTTCCCAGGAGAAAGGGGCAGAGTGCTCATCTTGCCAAGTTATGTCCTGAAATAAAAATTCAAGAATAAATCTGAAATCCAAACCCAAACATACCCTGTGCAAACAACCACCCAAGGCCTTCGGGGAACCAAAATTTAGGAAGAATCCCAACTCCTGGCGCTGAACAATCCTGACGTCATCACACTCTGCAGAGAATGTGTTGACCTTCTGGGTCTGGCTTCCCCTCACTCTGCGGACCGAGGCTGCCAGGCATGCCTGTCCCCTGCCAAGCAGATATTAGATGGATGCCGGGGAGTCCCAGGACAAGCTTGGCGACAGGGAAGCTGAGCAGAAAGGGAACAGGGCTTCTGGGCTCAGGCCTCAGCCCTACCAGAGATTAGCCACGTGGCCAGGGGATGATGACTTAGCCTTTTGCGCCTCAGTTTCCTCATCTGTAAAAGGAAAATCACACTTGCCTTGCAGGGTTGTTGTGAGGATTAAATGAGGTCACATATGAAAGGAATGCTTTCGAACACATTGGAAAAGACCCTGATACTGGGAAAGATTGAGGGCAGGAGGAGAAGGGGACAAGAGAGGATGAGAAGGTTGGATGGCATCATTGACTCAATGGACATGAGTTTAAACAAATTCTGGGAGATAGTGAAGGACAGGGAAGCCTGGCCCGCTGCAGTCCCTGAGGTCTCAAAGAGTCAGACACAACTTTGTAGCTGAACAACAGTGAAAAGAATGTCAGAAAATTATTTGCAGTCAACACCAGTACCCAATTTTTAAATTGAGCCCCACCCCGAATCCTAATAAGTGCTTCCCAGAAATGTGAAAGGCAATGATCAGCAAATCAATGAAGAAAATGCAATTATAATGAAAATTCAGAATCATTCTGACCCTCACAAGCAGAACAGGATAAAAGGAGCCCTTCAAAACAGTCAGGAGAATTTGACCTTGCATCCACCAGCCTAAAGAAAGGCTTGTAGAAATCTCCTTCCCTTGGCCACTTCTCCAGCCTTGCGCCTGTATTCCTACACTAGCAAATGTCTCATTTGCGCCTAGCTTCTATTGGGGATCATATTTTCTGAACCAAAAACTGGGATGTCTTGGGTGATCCAGACTGAAAATGGGATTAGATAATTGAATTGACTGTCCTTGCATAAAGCACCCCAGGTACATGGTGTCTTCCCACCCAGAAGCACTCCCTGCCCCTAGAGGTAGGTCACCTGGCTCCCCCTCCTCCAGGAGGCGGCCCAGTTCTGCAAAAGGGCCCACTTTTTTTTAGTACAAACTCCATTCCTAGGCTCAATCTCTAAGCTATGTCTCCTATCACTCCTGACTCTCAGACAAAACTTCTAAAACGTGAGGCAACATGGGCCACTGTGTTCCCATTGTGCAGTTAAGCCCACGTTTATGCCTCAATTTACAAACTGTCCCTCCAAAAGTAGAAACGTGAGCTAACAAGTCTCAGCTAAGGGGGCCCGGAGTCCAGGTATGTGTGGTCAGGAAGTGGGAGAAAAGTGTAGTCGAGCTAAATGACCTGAAAGTCCTTAAAATTCTATGATCTCAGGACTCTCTAAGTTCCTCTGAGAAGCAATACAACAAGAAAGAGTTTGTCAGATGGGAAAAATAAAGGAGGCTGATGGGATGTAAGTCCCCTTTATTCTAGATTTGGACCAGGGGAAAAAGGACAAAGGGAAACCAACTGGCAAATGTGTTCCCTCTGTCCAGGGGAGGGACACCCAGTGGCCACCTCAGGGGACAGAGGAGGTGCGTGGAGATTCAGTGGGCAGGCAGAGACAGAGCCGGGGCAGGATCACTGGTGAAAGCAGGACACATTCCTTCCCATGTGATATGACCAACTCTCTGAATGCTAATTATGCAGACTGAGTCCCTTTGAAATCTGCAAAGAACAGAGAAAGAAGGTTTGGGGGTCTGGAAGGTGAATGAGACTCTTAGGAACAACGTTCTTTTCTATTTTTCCAGCTTTTTTCTACAGTAATCCTGGCCTGTCTTCTTCCCTACCAATATACATATACAAGTTATAAATGTATTCCTCCTTAGGTAATTTTGTGAATGAAAGAAAAAATGAAGATGATAAAAATAATATTACATGAAACACACAAAAAATTGAACAGGAGTAAAAGAGGGAACCAATGAAATACACTTTCTACAACAATGCTTCATTTGAGCTATATTTGATCATTCTCATTCATACTGTATACTCTTAAAAGAATTATTCCTCATAATTCCTTGTTGAAGAATTTGGGAAACAGTAAATATATTTTATAAAACCTGATAAACAAACATGAAAGGAAAGTTTTATTGGTAGTCATCTCTGATTGACATGGATAAGATGTCTAAAATTTGTATATGTACTCATGGAGTAATAAAGAGTTAGTTGTTTAAAAAAAGAAAAAGACTCTTAGGAGCAAAGACGTAGCCTGGAGCATGGTAAGCCAGCAGGCTCCAGTGGCTGCAGCCCGTATTGGCTGAAATTCCAAAAGGGCTGCAGACAGACGGGCACCCTGTGATTTCTCCACAACTTGATGTCAAGTCAATAATCTTTTGTTTGCTCCAGCAAGAAACTGAGTCAAGGGGCAAATTCCTTGGATTTCTGCAGTTCCAAGCTCATAAAAAAATAATAAAGCACTTAACAAAAATAAACATGTCAAACAAAAATGCGATTGAAGCTCTGACGTCAGCCCCTGGCCGGCTGCAGACCCCAGCCCCAAGCAGCACTGGCAGCAGGCGCGGCTCTCCGGCCGCTGGGCGCACAGCGGCATCAGAACAGCAAGGTTCTAGAAAGGGACAGTGGTGGTGGCAGCTGTACAACATCGTGAGTGTAGCAACTGCACACCGAAAACAGTGGTGAGAATGGTCAACTTTACGTTACGAATATTTTACAATAAAAAAAAAAACTGAATGCATTATATGACTCGGACTATACGACATTCTGGAACAGGTAAAATTATAGAGACAGTAAGAAGATCAGTGGTTGCCAGGGTTAAATGGAAGGAGGGATGAGAAGGCACAGAGGATTTTTAGGACAGTGAAACTACTCTGTATATACTGTAATGGTGGATCAGTTCAGTTCAGTCACTCAGTCGTGTCCGACTCTGCGACCCCATGAATTGCAGCTCTATCACCAACTCCCGGAGTTCATGCAGACTCACGTCCATCGAGTCAGTGATGCCAACCAGCCGTCTCATCCTCTGTTGTCCCCTTCTCCTCCTGCCCCCAATCCCTCCCAGCATCAGAGTCTTTTCCAATGAGTCAGTTCTTTGCATGAGGTGGCCAAAGTACTGGAGCTTCAGCTTTAGCATCATTCCTTCCAAAGAAATCCCAGGGCTGATCTCCTTCAGAATGGACTGGTTGGATCTCCTTGCAGTCCAAGGGACTCTCAAGAGTCTTCTCCAACACCACAGTTCAAAAGCATCAATTCTTTGGCGCTCAGCCTTCTTCACAGTCCAACTCTCACATCCATATATGACCACTGGAAAAACCATAGCCTTGACTAGACGGACCTTAGTCAGCGAAGTAATGTCTCTGCTTTTGAATATGCTATCTGGGTTGGTCATAACTTTTCTTCCAAGGAGTAAGCGTCTTTTAATTTCATGGCTGCAATCACCATCTGCAGTGATTTTGGAGCCCCCAAAAATAAAGTCTGACACTGTTCCACTGTTTCCCCATCTATTTCCCATAAAGTGATGGTGGATACTTTTCTCAAAGCCCAGAAGCTACAGCAGTGAGAGTAAACTGCAGTGTAAACTATGGGCTCAGGGCAATAATGACACGTAGGCTCATCCACTGTGACAAATGTCACACTCTGGTGGACACAGTGGTTTTGGAAGAGGCTGCACATGTGTGACGGTAGGGAGTGTGTCAGAAATCTATACTTTCTACTCACTTTTGCTGGGAACCTTACATTGCTCTGAAAATTAATTTATTTAAAAAAAAAAAGTGACCCCTCCCTACTCCAAAAAAAAAAAAAGAAACCTGACAAGGGTAACGAATACTAAAAACATCACTTCATAGTTACTTTAGTCTGTCTTCCTATTATCTATGCTCTTGACATTACTTATATCCATTGTACTTACAAGATAGAAAGTGCATCTGTAACAACACACAGTGGGGTTGCTGCACCTCCCTGACTGGCTCTGATTCCGTGAGCCACCCTGGGGCTTAGACGGCACCTAGGGGAGCATCTCCATGGCAACCAGTGGGTGCTCCACAGCAGGACTGCTCCCCTCAGTGCCCTGACGCCAGACGCTGAACATCTCCCAACACGCACAAGCTGCAGCCAATACCAGACACCCGAAATTCACTACATCCTACACTAAATGCAATTTCCACTATTAAAATTTTTAAGGATTTTGGTCATCTTGCCTTTGAAATTATCTGGCGACAGTCACTCATCTAGAATGGGTTGGTTTCTCTGTAGAAGTCATGACTATTCCAAAATTATCCTAAAGTGAGAAATTCTGGACTTAAAATTCATTTCAAAGGTGAAATGTTGTAAATATTAGCCTTTCCTCTAGGACTGGATACTAATGAGTCATTTCTTCCTTTATAACTTCCTTCCCAACTTCAGAGCCAATGAACTTCATTTCACCTCCAGTGTCGGGGGGACAGCACCTGTGGATGGCAGCATCCACAGTGGATGACCCTCGGCTGGGCCCAGAGGCCAGCCTGAGGAAGCAGGGCCAGGAGCACGGGCATTACAAAGCAACCCTGAGCTTCCCCTCCACAAAACCAGGTCACCAGCAGCCGGCAGACAGGGAGATGTGCCTTGACTACAACAGTCAAAAGACGTGCTTCGGAGGCCCCCGAAGCACTCTGAGAGTCTTGCTTCCTCTCCAGGCCTCACTGAGGGACAGGCTGGGGACCACTCTGCCACCTGAGAAAACTTCTGCAGATGCCCTCTCTCTGGCACACCTGTCCCAGGCAGCCTGAGGGGATGGCCACTTCCTAGGTCCTTATTGGTCTTGGGTCCATGCTTGTGGCATGCATAGACATCAGATTCAAGGCTCTCTAAAGAGCACTCTTAGCTTAAAGGTTTCAGATCGAGCTGTAAATCAGAATCACCTAGGGTGCTGTTTTAACAGGCAGAAGCTGTGGGTCCCACCTGACATAGTCATAGAAAACCAACAGCTCCCTGTGTGTGTGCTTAGTCACGTCCAACTCTCTGCAACCTCATGGACCGTAGCCCGCCGGGCTGCTCTGTCCATGGGGTTCTCCAGGCAAGAATCCTGGAGTGGGTTGCCAGGCGCTCCTCCAGGGGGCCCTCCCGACCCAGGGACTGAACCTGCATCTCCTGCATCTTCTGCACTGGCAGGCGGGTTCTTGGCCACTGGTGCCACCTGGTTATGACCCAGCAACTCCCTAAGTCGTTCCAATGCAGCTGTTCCCATGGGCAGCTCACCTACTTCAGTCCTCCACAGGACACCTGGCTCCCGCTTCTCATGGAGGCACCTGGCCACACAGGCTGCACGTGCTGACCTCCAAGGCTCAGGCGTCCACCTCTCTGCCCAGGCCACCTCACCTACAGAGGTGGCCTCAATCAGTACTGCTACATGGCTCTCATCATTCCCAAGTAAGGATTTCCAGGAAGCCAACCGGGATGCTGGCTGCTCTCACAAGAGGCCCACGGTTTTCTGGGCTGGCTCTCACCCACCCCACTTTGAAGCAGGCAAAACCATGCTCTGTGTCATCAGTATAATAACCAAAGCAAATAGTCTCCTAAACACTGCAAGGCCTCAGCAAATCGCGTCTAAAGAGTGCTAAAGAAATATCAATAACCTCAGATGTGCAGATGATACCACCCTTATGGCACAAAGCAAATCACCTCTAAAGGCCTCAGCAAATCACGTCTAAATGCTGCTTTAGAGATAAGAAAGCCTCTCTCAATGATCAATGTAAAGAAATAGAGGAAAGCAATAGAATGGGAAAAACTAGAGATCTCTTCAAGAAAATCAGAGATACCAAACAAACATTTTATGCAAAGATGGGCACAATAAAGGACAGAAATGGTATGGACCTAACAGAAGCAGAAGATATTAAGAAGAGGTGGCAACAATACACAGAAGAACTGTACAAAAGAGATCTTCATGACCCAGATATCCATGACAGTGTAATCACTCACCTAGAGCCAAACATCCGGGAATGCAAAGTCAAATGGGCCTTAGGAAGCATCGCTACAAACAAAGCTAGTGGGGGTGATAGAATTCAAGCTGAGCTACTTCAAATCCTAAAAGATGATGCTGTTGAAGTACTCCACTCAATATGCCAGCAAATTTGGGAAATTCAGTAGTGGCCACAGGACTGAAAAAGGTCAGTTTTCCATCCAATCCCTAAGAAAGGCAATGCCAAAAAATGTTCAAACTACCACACAATTGCACTCATCTCACACGCTAGCAGTGTAATGCTCAAAATTCTCCAAGCCAGGTTTCAACAGTACATGAACTTCCAGATGTACAAGCTGCATTTAGAAATGGCAGAGGAACCAGAGATCAAATTGCCAACATCTGCTGGATCATCGAAAAAGCAAGAAAGTTCCAGTAAAACATCTACTTCTGTTTTATTGACTAAGCCAAAGCCTTCGACTATGTGAATCACAACAAACTGGAATATTCTTAAAGAAATGAGAATACCAGACCACCTTACTTGTCTCCTGAGAAATCTGTACGTAGGTCAAGAAGCAACAGTTAGAACCGGACATGGAACAACAGACTGGTTCCAATGGGGAAAGGAGACGTCAAGGCTGTATATTGTCACCCTGCTTATTTAACTTATATGCAGAGTACATCATGAGAAATGCTGGGCTACATGAAATACAAGCTGGAATCAAGATTGCCGGAAGAAATATCAATAACCTCAGATACACAGATGACACCACCCTTACGGCAGAAAGTGAAGAGGAACTAAAGAGCCTCTTGATGAAAGAGAAAGAGGAGAGTGAAAAAGTTGGCTTACAACTCAACATTCAGAAAACTAAGATCATGGCATCCGGTCCCATCACTTCATGGGAAATAGATGGGGAAACAGTGGAAACAGTGGCTGACTTTATTTTGGGGGGCTCCAAAGTCACTGCAGATGGTGACTGCAGACATGAAATTAAAAGACACTTGCTCCTTGGAAGAAAAGCTATGACCAACCTAGACAGCATAGTAAAGAGCAGAGACATTACTTTGCTAACAAAGCTCTATCTAGTCAAAGCTATGGTTTTTCCAGTAGTCATGTATGGATGTGAGAGCTGGACTATAAAGAAAGCTGAGCGCCAAAGAATTGATGCTTTTGAGCTGTGGTGTTGGAGAAGACTCTTGAGAGTCCCTTGGACTGCAAGGAGATCCAACCAGTTCATCCTAAAGGAAATCAGTACTGAATATTCATTGGAAGGACTGATGCTGAAGCTGAAACTCCAATACTCTGGCCACCTAATGAGAAGAACTGACTCATTGGAAAAGACCCTGATGCTGGGAAAGATTGAAGGCAAGAGAAGAAGAGGATGACAGAGGATGAGCTGGTTGGATGGCATCACGGACTTGATGGACATGAGTTTGAGCAAGCTCCAGGAGTTGGTGATGAACAGGGAAGCCTGGTGTGCTGCAGTCCATGGGGTCGCAAAGAGTCAGACACGACTGAGGGACTGAAATGAACTGAACTAAAAGGCTGCTTTCATTTCATTCTTTCCAGAGTTCAAAGATTACATACAACTACTGCAACAGCATTTCTAATAATGCCTCTGCATAACTACAATAAGTAATCATAAATACTTTGATGTCGTAGATTCAAAATATGCTGTGCTGTTTGTTAAATTTCTCCTGCCACCTAGATGGCTGAGTCTCTTAAAGTTAGAACCCCAACCATTAAGCTCCCCAGTAATACATCTAATTTTTCTTGAGTGGTTCAAAAGCAGTGCTCACTGGAAACATACATTATCATTGTCCTCCTAAGTCCATAAATTGGGGGCAGTTTCCAGTTGATTGATAGATGGTGGAATTTTGGCTTAAAGTTAACAAGTTTAAACTGTGAAATACTCCAAACTAGAGACATGACGCTCAGATGGCAGAGCCTGCAGGAGTGGGACAGACACTCCCTGTGTTGCTGACTGTCTCATCCCTTCAGGGATGTCGGCTGCGCTGGGCCTCTTGGCACATCCTGCATCAAGCACCTTCTTCCTGATGATCTGCTTAGTGTCAGGCTGTACCTCAAATTCACAGGAGCATGTTAAAAACAGAAGGGAGGGAATCATACTCGCTGGTATTTAGCCAAATGGATTGAAAACTTCAGTTCAGTTGTTCAGTTGTGTTGGACTCTTTGCGACCCCGTGGACTACAGCACGCCAGGCTTCCCTGTCCATCACCAACTCCCAGAGCTTGCTCAAGCTCATGTTCATCAAGTCCGTGATGCCATCCAACCAGCTCATCCTCTGTCATCTCCTTCTCCGGCCTTCAATCTTTCCCAGCATCAGGGTCTTTTCAAATGAGTCAGTTTTCAAATGATTTGTATCAGGTGGCCAAAGTACTGGAGCTTCAGCTTTAGCATCAGTCCTTCCAATGAATATTCAGGACTGATTTCCTTTAGGATTGATTGGTTTGATCTCCTTAGGTCCACATAAACACCCACACATGGCTGCTTATAGCAGCTGCAGTCATAAATGCCAATACTTAGAAGTAACTAAGATGTCCTTTCATGGGTGAATGGCTATGAATGGCTAAGAAAACTGTGGTACATTCAGGCTATAGACTATTATTCAGTGCTAGGAAAAATGGGCTATCAAGCCATGAAAAGACACAGAGGAAACAATGCATATTACTAAGTGACAGAAGTCAATCAGAAAAGGCTGCATACTGCATGATTCTAACCATATGTCATCTGAAAAAGGCAAAACTATGGTGATAGTAAAAAGATAAGCAGTTGCTAGGGACTGGAGGGGAGACAGGGATGAACAGGAAAGGCATACAGGGTTTTTAGGACAGTGAAATACTCTGTATGGTACTATCAATATAATGATGGAATTGTGTCCTCAAATATTAGTGCAAACCACTGAATGTCCAATATCAAGAGTGAACTATAGGGCTTCCCTGGTGGTGCAACGGATAAGAATCCACCTGCCAATGCAGGAGACACGGGTTCGATCCCTGATCCGGGAAGATCCCACATGCTGCGGAGCAACTAAGCCCATGCACCACAACTAGGGAAGCCCAGCGCCTAGAGCCTGCGCCCTGCAACAAGGGAGGGCACGGCAGCGAGAAGCCCCCAGCTCTGCTCACTGCAACAGAAAGCCCGGGCCCAGCAACTAACATCCAGCGCGGCCAAAAATTAATTAAATAGATTATTTAAAAATAGTGGAAAATATAAATTTAAAAAAACTGTAATGTAAGCTATGAACTGGGTGATGGTGTGTAGGTTCACTGATTATAGTAGATGCACCGCTGTGACAGGGGCTGTTGATTCTGTGGGGGGAGGGGCTGTGCATGTCTAAGGAGGTGGATATATGGAAACCTCTGTACTTTCTGCTCCGTTCTGCTGTGAACCTAACAATGCTCTGAAAAATAAAGTCCACTTAAAAAAACAAAGGGAAGGAGTAAGGGAGAAGAATATGCCCTTTTTTTTAACCAACTGCTTATTCTTAGGGACTATTGTTTATATACTTATGGAATCCATGCTTTCCCCTTTGACCTGCTAGCTGAAACTCCAATACTTTGGCCACCTCGTGCGAAGAGTTGACTCATTGGAAAAGACTCTGATGCTGGGAGGGATTGAGGGCAGGAGAAGAAGGGGAAGACAGAGGATGAGATGGCTGGATGGCATCACGGACTCGATGGACGTGAGTCTGAGTGAACTCCGGGAGTTGGTGATGGACAGGGAGGCCTGGCGTGCTGCAATTCATGGGGTCGCAAAGAGTCGGACACGACTGAGCGACTGAACTGAACTGAACTGAACTGAACTGACTGCATACATTTAATTCTGCTGAGATAAGAGGTTTCCATCAGTGGAAGTAGGAAACTGCAGTTCTGACAACAGAAAAAGAGTTACAATTTAACTACTGGGCAGGTTCCACCATGAACACAAGTACAGAAACTCAGGCCTCAGCGAGAAACAAAACCTGGGTCCCAAGGTGGTTACAGGGAGGTGGCGGGGCAGAGTTAAAGGAAACAAACAGGAGAGCGGAGTAGGAAGCTGAAGACAGGTCTGGCCTTGATTTATTTTTCTGAGAAATGGATTATTTTTTCTTACTTTAGAATGTTAAAGTAAGTCCCGTCAATTTCAAGATGACTTTTGATGTGCCAATAGGCTTCCCAGCTCTGCCCCTCACCCTGGGAGACAAGGAGCAAGTCATTTCACTTTTTTGCAAAACCTGTTCCCTGGTAATTACTGGGCCACACACCCACAGTGGGGGGTGCCAGGGTGCCAGGGGGAGCCAGTGTGGCTGCCTCAGCTCCCAGGGTGAAGGTTTCAATACCCTTCCTCCTCCAGAGGCGCCAGCTATGCAGGGTCCCAGGCCAGGTGCTTCTCTAGACAGAGAACTATCTGTCTGCAAAGGGAGCCTGTAGAAGAGACCCACAGCCTCCTCCTCACGGCCTGTGGAGGTGGACACGGACCCACGGCCACGTTCTCAACTCCTGCTTGGAGCCAGGGCACAGGCGCCAGGACATGGTAAACCACATCCACCCTGTCATCTTTTCTAAAGAATGCATGCATCTGCCAGACAGATGTGTGGGATTCACAATTGCACATTCCACCTTTCTTAAAAATAAAAAGGCCAAACAATGAAAAAGTAACTCTCAAATTTCTCATTCGGGGGCCCAAAGGCTGAAAAATAAAAAGCCAAGCTGCTGAAGCAAAAGGGAAAGAGGTGATCTCACACATCACAAGTCCTGTATCAGGAAGCCACAGAGCCAACCAAACTCAAATCTGACAAAGATTTAATAATTGAGGAATGTTCTGGAAGGACTACCACATGCTTCATACTGCTGCTTCTGCACTGTTTGAAACTTTTAACAGTAACATACAGGTATGCTGGGCTTCGCTGGTGGCTCAGTGATCAAGAATCCACCTGAAATGCAGGAGGTGCAGGGGACGTGGGTTAGATCCCTGGGTTGGGAAGATCCCCTGGAGGAGGTCATGGCAACCCACTCCAGTATTCTTGCCTGGAGAATCTCACAGACAGAGAGGCGTGGCGGGCTACAGTCCATGGTGTCACAAATAGATGGACACAAGCGAAGCAACTCAGCATGCACACACACAGGTATGTCAGTTCAGAGACTGCATAATTATTTAATTAGTTTATTTTAAAACACAAACACCTAGGCTGTCCAGCCTAGACACTAAGGAGAGAGGGCAAAGTGACCCTTTGCATGGCCTGGATGCCAGCAGCTCATCAAAGTCTGCTGACTGGGGGGCTCCATACTGACCCCCTCCTCCTGAGCACTTCAGGGAAGGGTGCTTCACCAGCCATGGGGGAGCAGGAGCTGGACAGGCAGTGGGGCTGTGGAAAACTGAGGGGCCTTCAGAGGCCTGCAGATCTCCCGGCTTCCTGCAGGAGTCGGGAAGCCCCAGAAAAGGAGGTGAAGGCCAGGTGGAGTGAAAGAGCAGCCAGCCAGTCCTCTGGTTCCTGCAGGAGGGGGAGGGACACACGGGCTGGGGGAACTCCTCCTCCCAACAGCAGCTGGTCATTAAGCTGCTGAACAGGAGGTGGAGTTGTCTGACTCCAGGGCTTATAACCCACATTCTCCAGCACTCAAAATCCAAATCCCGGTGCCTAGGGTTGGCACATGGAAACATCCTTCCTGCCCAGCCCCACTTACTTTATAAAGAGGTGAAACAGGCAAGTAGGTCCATGAGAATCAACACTCCAGCTGCCCAAATTTCTGAGTTCACCTACTTATGGCTTATCTGGAGCATAGCTGTGGCACAGAGCTCAGAACCCTGAATTCTCAGATCCTCCTAGACTGGTGGCAAGAGTCTGGGAGTAAGGGCAGGGAGCAAAGAGCTAAGCATGCCTAGAAAGTCAGGGTTCTGTTTTCTGTTTTTGCTATTTGGTAACAGGAAGCTGTGGAGGCAGACTGGAGTGATACCTAAATCTCCCCAGATGAAAGCTCTTCATCTCCCAAAATAAGCCACTGCCCAGACTTTTACTGCTGTAGGAAGAAGGCAGGAATTGAGAAGCACAGGGCAAGTCAAACTGCTGAGAGCACCTATTTGCAAACATGCCTTAACGTTCAGACCAAACCTGATGCAAAGGGCAAGACCAATGTCCCTGTCTGTTCCAATCAAGGCCTGTAAGCCCGAGAGGGCCGGTTAGCTGGGGATGCTCGGTCACTCATTCATGTCCAACTCCTTGCGACCCCATGGACTGCAGCCCTCCAGGCTCCTCTGTCCATGGAATTTTCCAGGCAAGAATGTTGGAGCAGGTTGCCATTTCCACCCCCAGGGGACCTTCCCGTCCCAGGGATTGAACCTGCACCTCTTGCGTCTCCTGCATGGGCAGGCAGATTCTTACCACTGAGCCACCCAGGAAGGCTAAGCATCCCTAAAGCGTGAGTGGCTCCAGTGTGTAACATACTAGGCTTAGGGAGATAGTCACTCGGTTGACTGCCAAGGTAGTAAGAACCAAAAAACTGATCAAACCCTTCATGGCTTCCATGCTCAAAGGCAGGCAGCCAGCCTCCCTCTCTGCGTCAGGCTCGTCCTCCCAGCAAGGGTGGATCTGGGCCTGGACACGGTCCTCTTGCTTTACAGACAGCGAACGTAAAAACGAACACACAGATGGCCTGCTGCCACACGCGTCCCACCCAGAGCAGCCCCATGTGTGTCAACTGGACCTGTGAGCCGAGCCCTGACCACACTCCCTGCCACCAAGATCCATGACCATCAATACACAAGCAAGTTTCCACTTGCTTGTTCCTGCGTCACATAACAATGACCGGATAACAGTCACAGCTGAAGGCTGTATTCACACGATCTGACCTAAAATGTGGCTGTCTGGGATGCAAAAATGTTACTGGCGACAGGGTAGAGGGTATTCAAAGAAATAGGCAATGTCCTGGTCCTTCACGATAGCTGAAAGGGGGGCACAATCTGAGGCTGCAATGATGGCTGATCAGGAGTCAGGGCACCTCACGTCCACACTGTGGACAGAGCAAGCCCAGCTTTCAATATGTGCCCCAAGGTGAATCCCCACAGCTCATCAGAGCAGAGCTCCTTCTCACGTGGGACTCTACACGGCCAACTCTAAGCTTAGCAATGGGAGGAATTTATTTCATGATAGTGATTTTCAAAAGTGGACACTGACAGACTACAGCTAACAACCTTAATATTGACATTTTCGCCATTGGCAGCAGCAGCCATTTTTAATCCCATAGGCCTTTCCTACACATAAGCTCTACTATCATCCTGTTACTGTTCTTCCCACTGTAGGAGTTCAGAGACATTACTGAATTACCACAGTCAAAAAGTTAGTTGATGGGGAGCCAAAGCAAAGCCAAGACTCACAACCAAGCCCAGGTGCCTCCTATTATAGCTTAGAAAAGGCCCTGGGAGCCCAGTATCCCAGACGGTCTTTCCCAAGTACCTGCCAGGCCCACCCTGCCTGTCATCCAAGGTCAGACACTGGCTAAAGCAAGAGCTGGGGTTCACCTGAGCACCCATCCTTCAATGAGCCAACTGTGGAAGCTGGCAGTGGTGGAGGCCAAGGAGCGTTCTCTGTTCCAAGACTGGCTGTGGAGGCCACAGAGACTACATCTGAAGGCAGATCAAACCAGAAGGGACAGAGCAGCTGACTCAGTATGGTTCAGGGCCCTTCTGGGTAAGCCTGGGGCCACCTATTCAGGCTACTCTGTCCAGCAGCCATCATCACCCCTTGTGCCCAGGAGCCAACCCTCCTCCAAGCACAACCGTACTCCTGGGCATGAGACCACCAACTCTACTCTGGTGCCAAGTTGATGTAACACACTTTAAACTCCTTAGTGGGATTAAATCACTGTAGCCAAAAAGACAAAAAAGCTCTGGGCAATGTTCCTCTGTACCTTTCTTCAAACTCATTGTGTCTCTGCCACTCATGCTGAGAGCCTGGCAGGAGGTTTGCAGATCATGCTCCCAGGCAGCTTTTGCAAAGCTGAGTGCAGTTCTGAAAAACAGGGCTCTTGTGCTCCTGGAAGAATACGCAAGCACCACAACAAAAAGTTCTATTGGCTGTTAAATTGCTTTGGGTTTACAAATTCACAAATGGCTCAGCCCCGTACCCAGTTAAGGAACCAGAGTACACAATTCACTTGGTCACACATGGTACAGGCCTTTGTGGATATTCTTAGCCAGACAGCTAGTTAAGGGAAAATGACAGTGACTCTCCAACATCTGTAAGTACTTGCAGGTTTATTTCCTCTCACAGTTTATTTACTCATTACGTTTCCAAGAGGGGCTGCCTTCTTTTCCATCACTCAAATCTGAGCACCAACACTGCAAACATCTTTAGAGATGCTTATTTTCACATTAAATATGTTTCAGCTCTGGGATTACATTTTAAACGTATATTCTCATCCCTTCCGTTACCACACCCTCATTTTTCCTGGCAAAGCCTTTAGAGTTTAAAATCCAATGATGACTGTTCATCCTGTCAGAATAAAGCCATGTGGGCAGCATATTTCTGCCTCTCACACATCCCTCACAATAAAGTGGGTTTATGACCACAAGCATTTTGTATTAATCAACGTTTCCGCACACCCACGCCTGAAAATCAGATTAAAACCTCATTCTCCACTAGAATTCCTTCCGCAGTCCACAACTTCCTCAGAAAATCTCCAAGCTTGGCCCCTCATCCTTGCAGCCTCAAAGCATGCGGATTTCATTGTATATTGCTTGCTGCTTTCGACTTAGACCAAAAGTTGAGTTTGAAAAGCCCAGGAGCCACAAATTTGGCACCAAACAGGTTTTAGTTAAACACATTTCCACGAAAAAGCCAACTTTCTGAGCAGCACAGAACACTCAGGCCTTTGTGACTTTCCATGGGTCATCCCTGAGTTTTTTCTAGCTTCAGAGTTTCTTCCTCCAGTGACCACCCGTCTAGAAGTCCCAGCAGAGTGTCTAGGTCAGAGGCCCAGACATGCCCTTATATGTACCAAAGGTTTGCAACAGCTCATTTAACGTATCCAGTGTTTTTCAATGGAAAAGAGGGGCCACCACACTCACTCCCAAAACAAAACTGCACATGGGGCTCACTCGGAAACATCTTAGGCTTTGGGAAATCTTGGAAGGCACCTCTTTATTCTTGTTATCTTGCTTGACAATTTCAGTCTCCCCACACAACTCATCACAAATATTAATAATATTACTACGTATAAAATGCTGACTACCTTCCCTAGCAGGGTTGGGGTGGGTATTATTATTCTTGGGGGTACCTGAGATTCTAAAAGGTTAGGTCACTCACGGCCAGACAGCTAAATGGCAGAATAGAACCTAGGCTGGCCTGGCTTAAAAATCCCCTGTTGCTGCCAATTTGGTCTGCCTCGCTACCAGCCAAGTGCCTCCAGCTCTGGGAGAAGTCTCGAGTCTCCTGCGGCCCGCCGGGGAAGGTCCAGATGGAGGGTCTTGAATGACCTCCTTCCTTCGCTCGGCGGTTCTCCACAGACTCCCCCGGGGAGCCCCCCCAGCCCCCGACCTCCGGCTCCAGGCCGCCCCTTCCACCCACCCGGGTGCTTGCGCCTTCTCTCCAGCCCCTGCCCGCGCGTCTGGAGGGGACGGCTGCTAGCCGGCAGGTGTCTGCCCGGCCGCGGGCGCCTCGCGTAGCCGGGGAGGGGTGGAGGGGACGCCGGCCCGTCCGCACCTACCTCGTCCCCGAAGCGCACCACCTTCTGGCCCGTGGGCCCGCGCAAGCCGGGGAAGCGCGCGAGCTCCTCGGGGTCGCCGGGCGCCGGGGCGCTCGGCCCCACCAGGCACCGGTCGATGATCTCGTCCTGCTGCGCCGGCGGCAGCCGCGCCCACTCGGGCCCGTACTTCTCCCGGATCTTCTCCTTGTCCTGCATGATCTTCCTAGCCATGGGGCTTAGCGACGAGAAGTAGGTGAAGCGCTTCCGCTCCCGGTCGTCCAGAGGCCGGTTCGCACTCATGACTGCCGTGCGCGAGGCCGCAATCGCCGCCGCCATGGACGCCATGCCCTGCCTGCCCGCAGCTCTCCGCCCCCGCCCCGGCCCGGCCCCCGGCCCCGGCCCCGGCCCCGGCCCCAGCCGGGAGGCCCGAGCACCGCCCCCGCCCCGCCCCCCGAACAGCGCCCTTCCGCCCCCGGGAGCCCGGGCTCCGCCGCCCCAGGAACCCCGCCTCCGAGCCCGCCCAGCTCCCGAAGCCCCGCCCCACTCCCGGGGCTCCGCCCTCCGCGCCCCCACCCTGGGAAGGCCGCGGTCTGTACCCCGCTGCTTCCCGAGCCTGCCCTCCGCATTCCCACCCCGGAGCCTCAGTCATGGCGCCCCCACCCCGGGAACCCCGCGGCCCGCATCCCGCATCCCGCATCCCGCATCCGCCCACCGCCGGGAACCCCGCCCTACGCGCAGCTCCCCGAGCTACCCTCTTAGGCCTTGCTGTGTCCTCCAGATCGGCTCTCTCATGTGTTCCCGCGGTGCCCCCACTCTTCGGGGCTCCCCTTGACCAGCGCAGGAGGTGACTGGCACGTCCCCAGGTCCGCGCCTGGCAGTCTGATGGGACTGCTGCCGGTGACCGCCATAGCGCCACGTGGTCACTAGTTTGACAAAGGAAACTTTTCTCCCTCCCATGTGCCTAAAAAAGACCGGCATTTCTGGACCGAGCCACAGGCCACCTTATTCTTATCCCTTTCCCAGCTGAGCCATCTTTTCCCTCTTTCTTTGAACTGTCCCCAAACCTGGACCAAGGTCTTGGCGCGGTGAGCTGACAGAAGGGTTGAGCTCGGGGCAGCGAGGACGCCGAAGATACGAGCTGGGGAGACTGGACTAAAGTCTGGAGTGTTGAAAGTATCAATTTCCGCGGCTCCAAAAGAGAGGAGTACAGTGAAGTGTCGGGTACCTCATAGTGCCTTTGGCTGAGAAGGAGTTAGGAACTGCCCGGTGGGCATCTGGGGCCCGCGGGCTAGTGCACCTGTAATTCGTTTGGCTTTTGCAGGTGAAGACTTCCCCAAACCTGTCGCGTGGTCTTTGCTTTCTCCAAGATTCCTTTTGGAGTCTCAGAAATCTCAGGAACTCTAGGCAGCTTGATGTTTGCAAACAAACTGAAGAGCAGCAGGAAGTTTTTTCATAGGCAGAGAAGTGACATCCCAATAGTGTGAGGGGTCAGGTGTGCCATTTTGATGTATGTCTCAGAGCACAGCCATTAAAATTATACAGAGTTCTCATCTGCTTTACTGGCTGGCTGGTTTGAACAAGACTTAACAGGGCTCAGATGAGAATTAAATGTCCTCGTTTAAAACAAAAAACACTGCATTTCAGCTGTTACTTAGGGTCATTGCCTCTGAAGTAACACTTGGATAATTCTGAAATTTACATAGTGTTATATACCAATGTTACCTCAAATAATAATAATAAAACTCTTAGAAAATTCTGAACACAATTGTAGCAATAAATTGCAAAGTTCTGTTTTAAATGTGTGATAGCTTTATCTTCTGGCTCAAAATTCCTTAGAAAATGTTTTTAGAATGTCATGAATGTGACAAGCTCTACAATAAAAGATATTGCTATGAAGTGTTATTAGCATACCATATTGAAAAGCAGTGGAAAAAACCACCAAATAATTGCTGGGGTTGCCCAGTATTTGAAGGACTACTTGCCAAGCCAGTAGGTTGAGTTTTTTGGTACTAGTCTATTACTAGATAAGTCTATGCTATACAGATCCAATCTGAATCCTTCTTTCTTACCTCGAACGCTTGTTCAATAAGGTGAGTGATGTTTAAAGATGTATTCTTGAAATAACATCTTCGAAGTTGCTTTGAAATTCACATAGAAAGAGTTCAGTGCTGTTAGAAACTTGGTCCCCACGGGGTTTTCACAGCAATTGCAAAAATAAATGGTCTTTGCAAAAAAGCATAACCCAATTAAGTGTTTAGATCAAATATAATTTATTTCCAGAGAAGTCATAATGTAAATGCAATATGAAATGAATCAGGGACATCAGCCAAGCTATGTAAAATCCATTATTTGGGTAACACTGCTGCTACTGCTGCTAAATCGCTTCAGTCGTGTCCAGCTCTGTGCGACCCCATAGACAGCAGCCCAACAGGCTCCCCTGTCCCTGGGATTCTCCAGACAAGCACATTGGAGTGGGTTGCCATTTCCTTCTCCCATGCATGAAAGTGAAAAGGGAAAATGAAGTCGCTCAGTCGTGTCCTACTCTTTGCGACCCCAGGGACTGCAGCCTACCAGGCTCCTCTGTCCATGGGATTTTCCAAGCAAGAGTACCAGAGTGGGGTGCCATCGCCTTATCCGAGATAAATAGATTCAGAGAAGTAAAGATAGTTAAACTCCAAATATGTAATAAGGTAAAATAGTGGGATGATTCTAGTGCTAAGCATCTTTCTTAGGCAAGAATTTGAATAGAGGCAGCCTGCCTTGTTCTTTGTGGATTTCACTTAGCCAGTGGGCTGTTTACAAAATGAAGAAGCGACCATGTGGTCACTGACCCTCTGAAATGCTTTAAAACCTTGTGCTATTCCAAACAGCATTTCTTTATTCATCAACATCTTATTGAGGTATTTGCTGTTTGTTCCCAGAATACTTTTCTTAGAGACTGTATAGAGACACATACCAAAAACTGCTTTACCTAAGGATTAAACTGTTTCCATGTCTTGAACTGTGGAGTTCTTTCTTGGCACGTGCCATTTCAGCTGTTTTTCTCAGAAGGGTTCTTGAGTCCCTACCAGAATGTAAACTCCACAATAGGGAGATCCTTATCTGTCTTGTTTACTCTTGGGAACCATAATGCCTCCTGATTCAGAGTAAGGCTTCAAGTGACTATTTGTTGAATGAATTATGAATGAAGAAATGAATCAATGTTATATTTTTTACATTATTGTCCCCTGTTTACAGATAAAGATACAGGGGCATCAAAGGAAAAAAACCTTGCCTGAGATTATCCCCCATCGCCCCTCACGGGATGAAATGAAGAGACACAGAACCGTGGTCCCTTTGTCTTTTTTAGAACCTCTTTACATTAGATCAATCTGTCTAAGTTAATCACTGGGTTATTGATAATAAACTGGGTTTATGGCTATAATTTATTAAATCTTCTGAATTACTCATTAGTAAAACAGCATTAATATTTTCAGTATAATAATTGAATACCCAAGATGATCACCAACATTTCCATTACACAGCTGACATCTTGGCTAATAGTCGCTGTCCTGGAGCTCCTCTCCCCAGGTCAATACCTTCCTTTAAAATCTATTAACAGATGGTGGGAATGCAAACTAGTACAGCCACTCTGGGGAACAGTGTGGCGATTCCTTTAAAAACTGGAAATAGAACTGCCATATGACCCAGCAATCCCACTGCTGGGCATACACGCTGAGTGAACCAGAATTGAAAGAGACACGTGTACCCCAATGTTCATCGCAGCACTGTTTATAATAGCCAGGACATGGAAGCAACCTGGATGTCCATCAGCAGACGAATGGATAAGAAAGCTGTGGTACATATACACAATGAAATATTACTCAGCCATTAAAAAGAATACATTTGAATCCGTTCTAATGAGGTGGATGAAACTGGAGCCTATTATACAGAGTGAAGTAAGCCAGAAAGAAGAACACCAATACAGTATGATAACACATATATATGGAATTTAGAAAGATGGTAACGAACCCTATATGCAAGACAGCAAAAGAGACACAGATGTATAGAACAGTCTTTTGGACTCTGTGGGAGAAGGCGAGGGTGGGATGATCTGAGAGAATAGCATTGAAACATGTATATTATCATATATGAAACAGATTGCCAGTCCAGGTTCGATGCATGAGACAGGGTGCTCAGGGCTGGTGCACTGGGATGACCCTGAGGGATGGGATGGGGAGGGAGGTAGGAGGGGGGTTCAGGATGGGGAACACATGTACACCCATGGCGGACTCATATCAATGTATCGCAAAACCAATACAATATTGTATAGTAATTAGCCTCCAACTAAAGTAAATAAATAAATAAACTATTAACAGAGACACAAAGAGCAAAGCTATCCCCCAAGGTTCAAGCTTGCCCTGGGGGCACTTCTGGGACACCTGGGGGCTACCAAGACCCAATGGCTTTGGGTAAAGTCCAGAGGCACTGAAATTGGGTGCATCTGAAGTGGGGCACTGTGGTCAGACACCTGGGCACCACAGAAGCGCTCAAAACCTGTTGAAGCCTAAATTCCTTCACTTTTTCTACAGGGGAAACTATACCAGCCTTCAGGGGTAGCATGTCAAGAGAGAGAGGGTGACTCATGTGGAAGCCTCTCTCTCCACCATGCCAGTGAAGCCAGCCCTTTGATATTGCATCCACCCAGCCTGTATCTGCTATGGTTCTGGACAGGTCAGGCCCCTTTATGTTTGGTGTTTCAGGAATCAGGTCTTTGTAGCTGAAGACAAGGGCTGGACTCCTTCCTCTTCTTTGTCTCAACCACCACAAAGTGCCTTCTTCACAGCTGACTCTCAAGTATGCCGTTAGTTTAGATGTCTGTTGAATGAATTTGTTGTTCCAAATAAATAATCTGTGAGCCCACTCGCCCCGGTGAAGACCCTGCCAGGTCATGGAAAACCATAGGGCAAAGCATTCTAGCCCTGCTAAAAGTCAAGTAACCAGCTCTTGCAAGCCAGTTGTTGAAGCTCATGGTGAAATTCCAGGCACTGTGGCAAACAGCTGACAATTTGGGGTAGGAACTCTATTGGCGACGTAGCAGGCAGTCAGCTGGTAGACCCAGCCAGCCCTTCTGACTGACGCTCTCAGCTTGGAGGCAGGCAGGCTCCCTGAGGATGATGACTCATTCCTGCATCTGTTACTGGTTATTCCAGATGCTCCCCTGAAAGAGGACAGTTCTCTGCTCTTCACTCCCACACCCAGAAAGAACAGGAGATGGAAGACAGTCTTCATGGTGCATCTGACTCCCTGTGTGATTGGAGGGCAGTGCTCACGATCAAAGCAAAAACAGGATGAGGCAAGAAAGAAACGACAAGGAGGTGGTTTCACAGATCTACTTTTTGGCAGGAAATGTGCTTTGCCTATTTTAAGGGGGTGGGTTATTTTTCCAGTTGGAGGGAGGTTTTCATGGAAACAACCACAGTCTGTCACCAAGTCCAGGCAGGTGTGAGGCACTCCCTGGGCCTGTAAGAACAGAATCACCTTCTCTGCATAAAGCCACAGGACTCACATGGGGCTCGAAACTGGGCCCTTCCCTGTCAACACCATACTTCACATAGCAAAGACAACCGGCTCATCTGCTCTGCGGAAAATGCTAAAAGCCCTCTTGAAAACAACAGGAAGAATCTGTGTGAATTTTACATTTAGAAAAGCCTCTGAGATTTTTAGTCCTTTGGAAGAATATAGGTCTAGAAGCAGTTGTTCACTTTCTCCCCCTTCATCTGAAATTCCCACCCCATTATCTCCAACTATAGAAATTCGATCCTTAAGACCTAGTCCAGGCACTTCCCTGGTGGTCTGGTGGCTAAGAATCCACCAGCCAGTGCAAGGGACATGGGTTTGATCCCTGATCCGGGAAGACCCCACGTGCTGTGGGGCAGCTAAGCCCGTTCGCCACAGCTGCTGGCCCAGGCTCTGCAGCCCATGAAGCCCGAAAGCCTGGAGCCCATGCTCTGCAGCGAGAGAAGCCACCACATTGAGAAGCCCCTTGCCAGAACTAGAGAGTAGCCGACTGCTGCAACCAGGGAAACCCTGTGTGAAGCAAGGAAGACCTAGCGCAGCCAAAAATAAACAAGTAAATAGGGTTTTTTAAAAAAAGACCTCGCCCAAATGAAATCCTCATGATCACACCAAAAAGAAGGCAGGTAGGCACAAAACAGACAGTGTCTCCTTTGTAATTTGATTTCAGGAGACATTGGTGTCCTGGGAAGAACAGTGCCAGGATTTTTGGCACTATCCATGCGTGTTATGGGTTATAGTTCAAATCCATATGTGAAAACTCTAATCCCCAGCGGAATGGTATTTAGAGGTGGGGACTTTGGGAGCTGATTAGGTCCTGAGGGTGGAGTCCTTGTGATAGAATAGTCCCCTGATAAGAAGATACAAGACAGCTCGCCTGTCTCACCACCCCCGACCCTGTGAGGACACCATGAGAAGGTGGCTGTCTGCAAACCAGGAGGCAGGCAGACACCACATCTGCTGGCACCTAGGTCTTGCATTTCTCAGTTTCCAGAATTATGAGAAATACTTATTTGTTGTTTAACCTGCCCAGTCTGTGGTATCATTGTTACAGCAGCCTGAACTCAGATAATGTGAAAATGGCTTCAAATTCATATAAAATCGTTGGCTTAATGAGAGTGTATAAATGTAGTTAGAGAGAAGATGAAGGAGATAAAAATGGCTGATGGAGAGGAGAGATGAAAGTGCGGCAGTGGGACTTCCCTGGTGACGCAGTGGGTGAGAATCTGCCTGCCAATGCAAGGGACACAGGTTTGATCCCTGGTCTGGGAAGATGCCACATGCTGGGGAGCAACTAGCTCATGCACCACAACTACTAAGCCGGAGCTCTAGAGCCCGTGAGCCACAGCTACTGAAGCCCGTGTGCCCGAGGGCCCGAGCTCTGCAACAAGAGAAGCCGTCCGTGAGAGTCCAGCCCCGAGAAGCCCATGCACCACGGCGAGGAGGAGCTCCCACTCTCCACAACTAGAGGAAGCCTGCACACAGCAACAAAGACCCAGTGCAACCAAAAAAAGTAAATAAATAAATTTTCAAAGTATGTGGCAACGACTGAGAAGTAAAGCGAATTCCTCTGTCTTCCTCTAAACAATCTGTTCTCAACTTCCACACACGCCCAGACGTGGAATGCATTTTTCTTCCTTCTTTTGTTCTCTTCGTGCTGCCCTGACATTTGTTAAATGGGCCCCTGGCTCTTGCACTGTGAATGTCACCCCTTTGAGGTCTGCAGATGGTCATCCAAGCTCCCTGGTGGAGTTCAATGGAACTTGCTGGAGCTCTCTGCTCAACAGGAGACGTGAGCCAGCTTGCTCCTTGCTTCTTTCATCATTAGCCAGACTGCAGGCACTTGGCTAAATCTTTATGAAGCTAAAAACACTGACTTTCAGGAACCATGGCATTTTTACTCTACTGTGACTGCTTGAATTTGATCTATGTCCTTGAATCTTTTTAACTTATAATGTTATCAAAATTTATTGTCCAGTTGCTAAGTCATGTCCAGTTCTTTGCAACCCCATGGACTGCAGCATTCCAGGCTTCCCTGTTCTTCACCCATTGGGTTGGTGATGCCATATCAAGATGCTATGAAGAACGGAAGTGAATATGGAAAAATGAAAACCGTTGTCTATTAAGTTTCTGTGATTGTATTTTACTTTTTAATTTCTGTGAAAATATTGTTTAGTGCAATAGATACATTAAAATTGTCAAGTACTATGAGTCACTCTCATTTCCAAACAGCGAGAGATGCTGCTGACACTGAAAATATGAAACGTGTTCTGTTGTCAGTGACCCTGACCTTGACCCCGTCTAACCTGCAAGACAGGAAGCAAAGGAAAGCAGCTCCCGCCTTTGAGTAAATGGCAGTCACTGGCCTGTGCCCAAGGGTGCCTTTCATAAGCACTTTTCAAATGGATGAGAGGTGGATGGAAGAGGAAATGTCCCTAGTAACTTGATTCTCATCATGTTGTGATAGAGTTCACAACTTCATCCTAGAGGTCTACTCGGTAAACAAGGTGTATCATATTTGTAATGGTCTTCAAAATATCACTTTGTCCTTATTCCATTGTTCCCTCCATACTCCAGGTCTCATCCTCCACCCTGGCATGCCTGGCTTTCCCAACTCCAAGCCACGCCCTCCAAACTGCCCTGTGTGACTCTGCCAGCCTCCTCCTCCCTCACAATGCCTCCAGTTGGGTATCTCCCTTTCTGTTACGACTTTAGGCCCAAACTCTCTCTGGTCTTCCCGGGCCTTCCTCCTTCCCAGCACATCACCAGTCATCCTCATTCCTAGCTCTGTGCCCAGCCATCTAGTTGGTTACAAAGTCTTTATTCCTCATGATCACCTGTCCAAATTCTACCTGTTGTTGCAAGTTTGGTTTAAATGCCATCTCGCTGACCTCACTGTGTCCCCTCTCACTGTACTCTGGTGGTGTAGCATCCATGCCCACCAGCACAGGAGAAAGCACATCATAGTTATTGATCTGAGTCCCTCCAAGGAGGCCAGAGTAGTTACGCAGGTGGCTACATGCCCACCTATGGCCAGGCCATCCACTGGGAGCCTGCCTGTCCACCTCATCTGCTGACCCCTCTCCCTCTGGCACAGCACCTATAGGCTGTCACTGTTCAGTGACCTCCCTCAGTCCCTAGAAGAATTGTCAGGCTAAAACCCCAGTAATATAGACAGTTTTGATTAAACTGTTTTGAAAACTTCAGAAAACAGAGACCAGAGATGTCAAGGAAACTACATCGCAGAAATTCTAGTTATACTTTTGTATCAATAGCCAAGAGCTAGACGGGACAAAATATCGCACAAGCTCTGCGCTCACCTCTAAACCAGAGTTAGAGAAGCAAAAACTAGGCTTGCTGTCTATCACATATTTGGGGGCAAAGCCAAGGGATTTTCTGAAGGTGATCTCATCTGTTTAATAGAAACTTTCATCTAAGAAGCTCTGAGTGCTATAGGCACATTAGCACCACCTAGGTCTTGATAACACCCCTATTAAGAAAACGACAGGGCTTCCCTGGTGGTTCAGTGGTTAAGCATCTGCACTGCAATGCAGGGGAAATGGGGTTGATCCCTGGTCTGGGAAGATCCCACATGCTGCAGGGCAACTAAGCTTGTATGCCACAGATACCAAGCCTGCAATGTGTAGCCTGCAAGCCACAACTGCTGAGCCCACGTGCAGCAACCACGGAAACCCATGCACCTAGAACCCGTGCTCCACAGCAAGAGGGCAGCCCCCACTCGCCACACAACTAGAGAAAACCCTCACACAGTAATGAAGACCCGGAGAGGCCAAAAATAAACAATTTTTTTAATGTGTTGACTAAAGAGGATTGGCCCTTCATTCTTCTGGGTGCTTTTGCATCTTCCCAGCATCACTGACTCAATGGACATGAGTCTGAGCAAACTCCGGAAGACAGTGAAGGGCAGGGAAGCCTGATGTGCTGCAGTCCATGGGGTCGCAAAGACTTGGACACGACTGAGGGACTGAACAACAAGTTCATGGGGCTAAATGTTCCCCAGCCAGAAGGTTGTGTCTCCCCCAGGTAGAGAGGGATGGACTGGGAAGGGAAAGCGTGGTTTCACAGAGGCAGGGTGTAGAGTCCGGAGCCAGGCTGCCCACATTCCGGTACTGCCGACCACTGTTCATGTGGTGCGAAATGGACACGTTTCCACATACATAGAGCACTTAAGGGGCTTCCCTGGGGGCTCAGACAGCAAAGAATCTGCCTGCAATGTGGGAGGCCTGGGTTCGATCCCTGGATTGGGAAGATCCTGGGAGGAAGCATGGCAACCCACTCCAGTATTCTTGCCAGGAGAATCCCCATGGACAGAGGAGGCTGGAGGGTTACAGTTCACAGGATCACAAAGAGCTGGACAAGACTGAGCAACTATGCACAGCACACAGAGTACTCAAAAGAGTGCCAGGAACAGATTAGGATCTCAAAGCTATTGGGATCTCAAAATTAAATTCCACCACCAGAGCAAGTGGGAGGCGGCTGGACGGCACGTGTTCATGAGGTATGCGGTATGGAGAGACTTCTCCCACCCTTGGGGGCCAGAGAGGAAACTCTAGGAGTGGGCAGATTTCAGAGATATCTGAAATACAAAGCCCCTGTGAAGGGTGGTGGAAGGAGCAGGAAGAGACTGGGATCATGGGGTAAAGAGTGGGAAAGAAGGGAGGGTGACATGGGAGGGTGGAAACCAGCCAATGAGGAGGGCTGCAGTCACAGGGAGGGAGTGGGGAGCAGAACCTGGGTGGCTGGAGGAGCTAGATGTGGGGAGACCTGGCGCACAGAGGCCTCAGTGGTCCAAGGGGAGACCCCAGCTTGCCCAGGAAGAGCCACTACCGCCAGGATTGCCATGATCTCAGAACCGTAGGCAAGGGAGATGGCACCCAGATGGGTCTTCAGGCAGTGCAGACTCCTACCGTGGAGCCCCTCCTGTTATATCCAGATCAGGAATGTCCTCACTTAGGCCAGGAGGCTGAAAAGGAGGAGGCCCTCTTTGGCTTAGCCGTCAGCACCTCTGAGGCCAGGGAGCTGAGCCCAGGGTGATGGAAGAGAACCGATGGCCATGGTAGCCTGCTGTGGGGAGGGGTGTGGGGTACACAAGACTATTCCAGGAGGGTTGAGTATTTTCACCTTATGAGGGACCAAGGCTGCCTCTCCATCTCCAGGGACAGAGATTTTTTGTTGGCCAAACTTCAGTCAGGCAGACTCCTGAATCTTCTCCTAAGCCCATCTGTGTACTTCTTTGCAAAATTCAGTTTCAGCAAGAACCTTGCTAAGTCAGTTTAATGAGAACCCCATCCTCAATATCTGATAGGGTTTCTCACCACCCCCACCCCATGTCCCACAGATGACCTCTGACCGCCCTGAGCTGCCTTCAGCTAGAATTCTGTTAGATCTCTTTGGCCAGACACACTCTCCCCAGCTTACCCTGATGTCTCCTCCTAGTAATTTACCATCCACTGGTCCCCATTCGGCTCCTCAGCTATTAACTCCCACTTGCCCACGTCTTATTCGGAGTCGAGGCCTGTTCTATATTGAGGTATCTTTTCCCCTATCAGTTCAGTTCAGTTCTGTCGATAGCAATGTTGAAACTGGTGTTGGACAGGGAAGCCTGGTGTGCTGCAGTCCATGGGGTCACAAAGAGTCGGACACAACTGAGCTACTGAACGTACTTAATGTTGAAATGATCAATTGCTAAGTCATGTCTGACTCTTTGAGATCTCATGGACTGCAGCATGCCAGGCTCCTCTGTCCTTGACTGTCTCCCAGAGTTTGCTCAGATTCATGTCCATTGAGTCAGTGATGCTATCTAACCGTCTCATCCTCTTTCGTCCCCTTCTCCTCTTGCCTTCAATCTTTCCCAGCATCAGGGTTTTTTCCAATGAGTCAGCTCTTTGCATCAGGTGACCAAAATATTGAACCTTCAGCTTCAGCATCAGCCCTTCCAGTGAATATTCAGGATTGATTTCCTTTAAGATTGTCTGGTTTGATCTTGCAGTCCAAGGGACTCTCAGGAGCCTTCTCCAGCACCACAACTTGACGACCTATGGTGCTGGTCCCAAATGAAATATGTTTTTATTGCTTTGACTGCTGTCCTGCTCTGGTTTTCCTTTGACCTAGGCTTTGCTCTCACCCTCTGCCCAAGGTCCTTCTGTGCATCCCCAAAAAGCACAGGGTCTGCGATGCTGCCTCTGTGGTCCCTTTATCATTCAAATGTGTGTGGAATATCTCCTAGCTGTTTCATCTCTTAAAATCTATTTCTTTATTTACTTCATTCCTTTTTCTCACCCCTTTCAGATTCTTGTCATCTTTCCCCTGCCCTCTGTCTCTATAGGGCAGGGCCCCCCGCCAACCCCAGCCACACACACACCTTGTACTCTGTCGCCTAAATGCCAAGCCTCAGGGTCCTCCTGCTGGATGAGACAGCCGGGCCTGGTGGCTCTGGACGTGGTGGGAAACTCGTCTCTCGGGTTCCCATTACTGTGCTGCTGTCCTGGACTTCTCACCATTCCTTCTCTGTTCTTATTCTTCTCCAAGGCCCAAGTCCAGGCCTTCTGTTCTCATCTTCCCTGTCTGAGGATTACCTGTAGCACTGACTGCCTCTCTCCCGACCTTCCGAAATGTGTTCCTTAGGATTCCAAGCAATAGTGAGTCAATGTCCCTCAGGCAGTTGGAAGTCTGCATTTCCACCCCACTTCCAGGGCTGAGGCTGGGGACCTGTAGACTACACTTTGAGTAGCAAAGGTCTAAAATCAAAGTGCCCTGTAGAAATCTAAAGTCCCCACCAAATGATGTAACGAGCTTTGGGGTTTCCTTGTAGCATCTTCTAAGAGAGGAAACCAGAACTTCCCTGGTGGTACAATGGATAAGAATGTTCCTCCCAATGCAGGGGACACAGGTTTGACTCCTCATCTGGGAAGATCCTGTATGCTGAAGAGCAGCTAAGCCCACAAGCCACAGCTACCGAGCCCAAGTGCTTCAGCTGCTGAAGCCCATGAGCCCTAGAGCCTGCGCTCGGCCTGAGAAGCCATCGCAGGCAGAGGCCTGTGCACCGCAGCCAGAGAGTAAGCCCCACTCACTGCAAGGGGAGAAAGTCCAAGCGCAGCACTGAAGGCCTCGCACCACTGAAACTAAATACATAATTAGATAATAATAAAAACAGAAGGGGGTGGAGGAGCTGGGAAGGTACGTGGAAGAGTTGGTTGAGAATAGCCGCAGAGTGTTCCAACCATGATTCGCAGATGGCAAGGCCCCCACTACTTTCAGGAAAAGGTGCTGAGTATGCAGCCAGCTACCCTGACGTTCAAGGGCTGGAGCAGGAGGGTAGGCAGAGCATCATATGCCCTATGTCTAAACAGCTAAACGTTATAAATCAGAGTAGCAATTCTCTCACTTCACTGTAAAGAAAGAAGCACCTGTGTGTATGGAATAATGTAATCATCTTTTTCCCACTGAATATTTCTCTCTCTCTGACTTGTCCACATTTTCCAATCATACTTAATAGTAGAGTTATTGTTATTCCTAAATTACATGCAGTATTTAAATTATACATTTAAAAAGATGTTTAAAAATCTGGTTTCTAAAACAATGTGACTTCAGACCAGGAACTTTTTCAAAATACTGACTTCAAGTGAAAGTCTCTCAGTTGTGTCCAACTTTTTGCGACCCCATGGACTACACAGTTCATGGAATTCTCTAGGCCAGAATACTGGAGTGGGTAGCCTTTCCTTTCTTCAGGGGATCTTCCTAACCCAGGCATTGAACCCAGGTCTCCCACATTGCAGGCAGATTCTCAACCAGCTGAGCCACTGAATTTAAAGAAGCATTTAAATAGAACATTGCAAAATTTTAAAGCAGTTAATTATTTCCCCAAACTGTTACTTATTCTTTCTAGGTAAACTTTTATTGCATTTACTTATATGATTCTAGAAACTGTAAATATCTGATTCAGGATATAAGTTGAATTTTTAAAATTTCCATCTCAGGTAAATTTATTAAATTGTCAAATAATTTAATAAAGTTACTTTGATTATAAAAGTCATAAATATCAACACAAAATATTTGAAAATAGAGAAAACACACATACAATGTATATATGAACATTTTCTTTTGTAATCTTTTCTCCATGCATCTGCGTACATACTAAAAACAACAGTAAAATTATTTCCATTATGTAATAGTTATTTTTATTATATAATGAAAAACAAATGTTACTCTGTAACTTGCCCCTTTCACTGAACAATATTAGGAACATTTTTCTAATTTTGCCAAACATTTTGAAAAATGATTTAATCGTAATTCTAAATTAGGGAATACATAATTTATCCAATCAAACCCATATGTTGGGACTTTTATAAATGCCAGAAGGAAGGTCCTCAGTAAAACTCACTTCCCGAAACAATACCTCCTGCTCCTGAGGTGGGTAGCTGGGTTTTATACCTGTGATCCTGTCTCCTTGATTGGCAGCAGGGCAGGGCCAATCAGACGACTGCTTTTAGGAACCTGAAACTGGGACTCAGAGACAGGTCAATCTCTGGGCAGCAGAGACTGACATAGAGAGGGGGGATCCTATCTTTCAAAATGTGATTTTGAGAAAGAGAACATAAACATCTGACCTTCTCTGCAGCCATCCCTTCTTCGGGGCCTTTCCTAAGGCCTAGTGGTAGGAAGCACAAAGGATGGGCTTCTGCCCTTGTAGGAAACTCTCCCCTTTCACCTATGGTTATCTTAAAGAGATTCCTGCTTCTTTTTTCCATTTTTATTACTTTGTTTATTTTTTGTATTTTTTTGTTTGTTTTTACTTTATTTTACTTTACAATACTGTATTGGTTCTGCCATACATCAACATGAATCCACCACGGGTGTACACGTGTTCCCCATCCTGAACCCCCCTCCCATCTCCCTCCCCATCCCATCTCTCTGGGTCATCCCAGTGCCCCAGCCCCAAGCATCCTGTATCCTGCATCGAACCTAGACTGGCGATTCGTTTCTTATATGATATTATACATGTTTCAATGCCATTCTCCCAAGTCATCCCACCCTCGCCCTCTCCCACAGAGTCCAAAAGCCTGTTCTATACATCTGGGTCTCTTTTGCTGTCTCGCATACAGGGTTAGCGTTGCCATCTTTCTAAATTCCGTGCATACGTGCTAGTACACTGTACTGGTGCTTTTATTCTTAACTGGAGGATAATTGCGTTACAATTTTGTGCTGGTTTCTGCCATGCTGTGTTGTGCTGTGCAGAGCTGCTCAGTCTTGTCACTCTCTGCAACTCCATGGACTGTAGCCCACCAGGCTCCTCTGTCCCTGGGGATTCTCCAAGCGAGAATACTGGCTGGAGTGGGTTGCATGCCCTCCTTCAGGGGATCTTCCTAACCCAGGGATTGAACCCAGGTCTCCCACACTGCAGGCGGATTCTTTACCATCTGAGCCACCAGAGTTTCTACCATGTATTAACACAAATCAGCCATAGATATACATACATCCCCTCCCTCTTGAACCTCCTTCCCACCTCCCACCCCGAAGTTTCTGTTTCTTGCCACTCAAAGGGATCTACATAATGATATAAAGGTTTTTAAGGATATGATACCCATTGTCAAGCTTTCCTCCAAAAAGTTATGTTGTATGTTTACTGAATTCTGATACAGAGGATCTTTACTGGATATAGTTCTTGCTAGGAAGCAAGTCCACTGTTGAATATTAAGTGCTATCAAAGGGAAAGCAGGAAGCTTATTCATTTGCAAGAAGTCAAAAGAGCTTCAAACGCATTTACAGGGATGCATGCTGTCGTCATAGTGGACATACGTAGGCACAGGACCCAGAGTACAAGTGGAATTTTCCTTGTGAGAGGCTGAAGCTGGGGTAATTTTCTTGATTCATTTGAATCCGAGAACAGTTCCTGTGAGTTGCAGTAATCAAAGCCCATTGGCAGACTGAGGGGCCTGAGCTGTCATCTAAGCTCATTTTAGCAACTAAAGGTTAAATCCTCATTCTCCGGTGAGGGGGTCTCTCCAGAGGAGGACTGAAGCCCAGGAAAGGCAAGGCAGCCTCTATTGGCCATACCCATGGGATGGCCCATGGATGCCATTGCCCTGCTGTTTGTGAGTCTTCATACTCAGAACTTCCATGACTTGCTCTTTTATTGGCTTGCCACCTCTTGCTTCTCGTGATTTCTAACCCCACCATTTGCTTAGTGATGCGACGTTCTGACTTCAAACCAAGGCACAGTGGAGAAAGGTGGTGGAAAGAGCCTCACGTGCCTCACGGGAGACTGGCTGCACCACACAGCTCAGCCTGCTTTCCTGCTCCTTTTGAAAGGAGAAATTCCCCTGCAGCTCTTAGGCCCTCGAGTATCAGTCAACTGACAGCTGCTAAGAACCACGTCCCATTTTACAAGGAAAGATAAAAATTTTTTTTTAATAAATGATATGAAAATGTATAAAGATCTTTAAAAGTGATGGTGATAGTTTGTTTTTACACTTGTATTGTTGCACTAGAGAAAATAAGGGATGGGATTTGTTTTAGGATGAACTGGTAAAATGATAATGATTGCTAAAGAGGGTTTCCCTGATGGCTTAGCTAGTAAAGAATCCGCCTACAACATGGGAGAACTGGGTTCAATCCCTTGGTTGGGAAGATCCCCTGGAGAAGGGAACTGCTACCTACTCCACTATTCTGGCCTGGAGAAATCCATGGACTGTATAGTCCTTGAGGTCGCAAAAGTCGGAAACGACTGAGTGGCTTTCACTTCATTGCTAAAGAAGGACTAATTATATGTATGTGTGTAGCTGGTTCACTTTGCTGTACAGTAGAAACTAACATAACATTGCAAAGCAAATATACGCCAATAAAAATTATTTTAAGAAAATAATCTTTCTATTGCCCAAAGTTAGCAAGTCAGGGGATGCCTTTTCCCCAGCCCTCAAAACTAAATTATTTATAAAGTCCCAATACCAAATTAATGAAAGTAAAGTGAAACCAGAAGTATCTGTCAGGTGTGGACAGAATCACTTGTCTGCATGGAGAGAAGACCTGCCCTTTTCTCTACAGCCATGTCTCTGGGCCTCAGTCCCCAGCCCTTTTCAACTTTGCATTTCAGATGTCAATATTCCCCTGTTCTGTTGCAGCCCTTGTCTCTCTTGGCCATAATTACTGATTTCCTGCAGAGACACCTGCCACCTGCTGAATCTGAAGAAGACATGGGCTCTGGATCACATGGCCAAGGCTCAAATCCCAGCTCCAATCACCTGCTGGCTGTGTGATCTTAGGTGACTTTCTTTATTTAAAAAAAAAAGTTTATTTATTTATTTGGCTGCATCCAATCTTACTTGCAGGGCTTCCCAGGTGGCGCTAGGGGTAAAGAACCTGCCTGCCAACACAGGAGACATAAGAGACATGGGTTGGGACGATCCCCTGGAGGAGGGCATGGCAACCCACTCCAGTATTCTTGTCTGGAGAATCCTATGGTCAGAGGGGCCTGGTGGGCTACAGTCCATAGGGTCGCAAAGAGTTGGACGTGACTGCAGTGACTTAGCGCGCACAGCCTTAGTTGCAGCACACAGAATCTTCACTGCATCACGTGCGGCATGCAGAGCCTAACTGCGGTGTGGCTCAGGGGCACGTAGGCTCTCCAGTTATGGTGCGTGGTCTTATCTGTTCCACTGCATGTGGGATCTTAGTTCCCAAACCAGGGATCAAACCTGCACCCCCTGCATTGCAAGGAGGATTCTTTTTTTTTTTTTTTTCTGCAAGGTGGATTCTTAACCACTGGACCACCACCAGAGAAGTCCCAACTTTCTTACATTCTCTCAACTTGTATTTTTCCATGCATGTTATTTCATTTCACCCTCTACACGTCTCACGTGAGAACTAAATAGGACAATACAAGTGAGTGCTTAGCACAGTACCTGGACAAGAGTAAATGCTCAACAAGTCAGCCGTAATCATTATGGGTGCTTGTCTATTTCCTTAACTCTACTGTAAGTGGGCAGAGATTGCGTCTTTCTCATTTCTGTTCCCCAGTGTCTAGCACTTTGATAGGTTCTCAGTAAACACCTGTTGGTTGAATGGCTGGGATAAATGAAAGGATGTCTGACGTCTAGACAGAGAGGCTTTTGCAAGCAGCATCCTGTGTCACCTCTTGTTCCCCTTTTTTGTGTTGGAAAAACACCTATAACACTGAGCCAGAATAGGGAGAGGATTCCTAGCATACGTTCCTCCTCATCCTTATTTGGTGGACATCGTGCACCTTGTCTACCATGTGATGGCCTGAAAACCATCTTTTCATCACAGTCACCAACAATTTTCCCCAGACAGAAACTAATTACCTATACTTATGACCAAGAAGGTTGAACAGATAAGAGCTATGGGTTAGCTACCTCTTCAAAAATATGGTTCTATAGGATCTATTTTTTCATGATGTAAATAGCTGCAGATATAGCCATGAGCTTGCTCCTTGGAAGAAAACCTATGACCCACCTAGATAGCATATTAAAAAGTAGAGACATTACTTTACCGACAAAGGTCCATATAGTCAAAGCTATGGTTTTTCCAATAGTTACGGATGGATGTGAGAGTTGGACCATAAAGAAAGCTGAGCACTGAAGAATAGATGCTTTTGAACTGTGGTGCTGGAGAAGACTCTTCAAAGTCCCTTGGACTGCAAGGAGATCAAACCAGTCAATCATAAAGGAAATCAACCCTGAATATTCACTGAAAGGACTGAAGCTGAAGCTGAAGCTCCAAAACTTTGGCCACCTGATGTGAAGAGCTGACTCATTGGAAAAGACCTTGATGCTAGGAAAAACTGAAGGCAAAAGAAGTGGGTAGCAGAGGATGAGATGGTTAGATAGCATCACTGACTCAGTGGACATGAGTTTGAGGTAACTCTGAGAGACAGTAAAAAACAGGGAAGCCTGGAGTGCTGCAGTCCATGGGGTCACAAAGAGTCGGACATGACTTAGTGACTGAACAACTAATGAACTACAAAGAAAAAAAAACTTTTTAGTTATACCAAAAGCATATAAAAAGGAAAAACTATTTTAAATTAGCTCTGATTTTTATGAATCTTCTCAAGTTAGCTAATTAGAGATCATTTGATTCAAGGATTTGTAGTTGGATCACTATACAATAAAAATTTTAAGGCCATAACAAACACTGTGGGTTGTTTAGTTTCATATTTTCATTTTCTGTATAAAGTAACACCGGAAGAATTAAGTGATTTGCTTGGTGGTCGGCAGCAGGGCTGGTTCAGGAACCCAGGTCTCCTGACTGGATGCTGCGCACAGCTCATGTGCCTGCCTTGGTCTGAGCACTGTCTCTCGGGATTGCTGACTGTGAAATCTCACAGGGTCCCTTCCAGGGTTCTGAGCACATGCTGGGGTCCCCTACACAAGGCACAGCATGCCCCTGTGCACCCCCCGAACCGCAGTCTCTGAGACGCTCACTCAAAGACGGACCTCGGATGTGCTGGGCCACACTTAGTCACTCAGTTGTGCCTGACTCTTTGTGACCCCATGGACTGTAGCCCACCAGGCTCCTCCATCCATGGGGATTCTCTAGGCGAGAATACTGGAGTGGGTGCCATGCCCTCCTCCAGGGGATCTTCCTAACCCAGGGATCAAACCCAGGTCTCCCGCATTGCAGGTGGATTCTTTACCATGTGAGCCACCAGGCAAGCCCTGAGGTGGCCCAGATTCACCACCAGAAAGGCGTCCTGATGCAACTCTCCCATCAGCTGTCATCTGCCTGATGATGAACTTCTCAGCTTTGGATGATGCAGTTGATAAAAAGAAGACGTACATCCAATATGGCAGAGTCTGCAATTCTGAGGTTCATGTTAGTGGTCCATACTTCATGGGGTTAGGTTTCATCCTTTCTAGGTCTGTCCCAGTTTCCTCAGCAGAGCTTCTCTCGGGCTCTGTTGGCACCACGTTTCATAGGCTGTGACCTCATCTATGTTCTCTCTCCTAATAGAGCCATGGGCTCATTCAGGAAAGGGTTTCTTACTCAACTCCACCTCTAGCATCCAGGATATTGCTTGGCCTCTAATAGTTGCTGGGACCAAATGATGACCAACTGGGTCTGGAAGGAAGTCATCACATGGACCAAACAAGAACAGAAATTAACATTCATGTTCACCAATCAAAAGGCCACTTGTCATCAGAGGCACTGTATGAACTCTCATCTAAATCAGAGTATCTTTGAATGAAAAGGGGCACCATTCATAATTACAGTAGGACAACAGGCATAAACCGAGATGGTTCTGAGCAAACTAGGGTGTATGGCCATTCATCTTGTAGCTTAGGTTTGGAAAGTTTCACCTCTGGAAATAATGCTCAGTTAGGAAAGATCCATTATTCTAAATACAGATAAAGGTATGACTTGAAATCACTAAGAAGAAAGGTCTGCTGAACAAAATTAAACAACTACATTTTCTCAAAGCGTATTGGACAAGTTGCGGATTTTCAGCCCAGCAATGCCCATGCCTTTTTCATGTTACTACATGGGCATCACAGGACTCTACCCTGTGGCCACCAATGATAGTTCCTCTATTGGTGGTCACCTGGCACAGCATAGTCCTTTCCCTGACACCATCCTCAAGTAGTACTGAGAGTCACGGACTGTCTTTGGGTCCCCGACACAAAGCCTAGTGCTTGCAGTAGCCCCAAGCCTGCCATGTGGGGAACGAGGGTTTGCAGACAGCTACTGAAGAAGAGAAGGAGAACACCACCTTCCAGCCCAGCCCTAATATTCTGAGGGTCTGAAACAAGGCTATGGACAGAAGCCCGCATTTCATATGACTAAATATTTGAAAGTTATAAACTCACTGTCAAACAGAATACATGGTATCCTTTTATCTTAGTACATTTCAACAACAAAAAAGGATAAATATATGTACGGGTACAGGTTTTATATACTTCAAAGTTGGCAAAATACCAGTGATAGCTGAGTTTAATCATTATTACATGTCTGGGTGTTCTCCATAGGCTGTGAAGTCTGCCTGAGTAAGAAAGATAAACATGACTTATAAATCACATTAGATCCACAAATTATCCTTCTTGACTTCAATTCATCAAAGTCATTATGTTTTTATAGCCAGGATTTACAATAATTTGTGCTCTAGTAATAATCTAAAAGGATTATCACATTGCTTGGTGGTAAAGAATCCACCTGCTAATGTAGGAGACATGAGTTTGATTCCTGGGTTGGGAAGGTCCCTTAGAGAAGGAAATGACAACCCACTCTAGTATTCTTGCCTGGGAGACCACATGGATGGAGGAACCTGGCAGGCTACAGTTCTTGCAGTTGCAAAAGAGTCAGACATGACTTAGCAAATAAACAACAATAATCTAAAGGACTAAAAAATAAGACGTAATTGCATCAATGTATACAAAATTTGGATATATTTTATAATTAATAAATTATAATTTGTTTTATAATTAATAAATTATAAATTTATTAGAAATTAAAGTTAATGTAAAAATGTTTTAAACTTTGTTTCTAAGTTTTTCTTCTAAAATGTTCAAGATTACATAATAAAATTAAAAACTATTCCAATTATAATTTATAAATATAAATTAAAATCAAACTTAAAATCAAATCTTTTAAAGAAAAGCAGAATTTTTCATTCAGTTTTAAAATACAAGTTCAAATTTAAATGTAAAAGTCATTTGCAATACTTGTGTTCAATATCCATTTGGTTGCCAGTATAAAGAACTGGCATCTTGTTCCTCATATCTGGTGCCCAGCAGTTAGCATGTTGACTCACATACACTATACTGATCATGAGAACATCTGAAATCAGGACACAAAGCAAATAAAAAGATGCTCAGCGCTACTGGGAAAAAACATCTCACCTAAGAATTCATTGCATTCATACTGTTTGAAGGAAAGATTTGACAAGACCGTTCTCTTTTATATAGGGCATTTTGATTGTTCAAAACGGTTTAGGAGAGGACTTTCCTGGTGGCTCAGTGGATAAGAAATTCGCTTGTCAACAAAGGGGATATGGGTTCAATCCCTGATCCGGGAACATTTCACATACTGTGGGGCAAATAAGCCCGTGAGCCACAACTACTGAGCCCAGTGTGCCACGATTAATGAAGCCTGCACCTTCTACGGGGCTTCCCTGGTGGCCCAGCGGTGAAGAATCCACCTGCAATGCAGGAGACCCCAGTTTGATTCCTGGGTTGGGAAGATCTGCTGGAGAAGGGATAAGGTACCCACTCCAGTGTTCTTGGGCTTCCCTGGTGGCTCAGCGGTAAAGAATCCACCTGCAGTGTGTGAGACCTGCACCTCTAGAGCCTCAACTACTGAGGCCCACGCGCCTAGAGCCTGTGCTCTTCAAAAAGAGAAGCCGCCACAATGACAAGCCATTTGGCGGACATTGTGTCCCTTGTCTACTGTGTGATGGCCTGAAAATCATCTTTTCACCTCAGTTGTTACGCAACAAAGAGTAACCCCTACTCGCTGCAACTACAGAAAGCCCTTGCAAAGCAAGGAAGATCCTGTGCCGACTAAATAAGTAAAAGTTAAGAAGAAATGTAGCACTGTGTGAGCTCAGTGCTTTCTGGTCTCATCCTGTGCCACCAGGGTCTTGGGAAGCTTGGGACTGCTCAGGCTGAACCAGTCTGGGTTTCACCAGGGGAGCTGGGGCTGGGCTACCACACATGTGCATCACCAGTGTTAGAATACATGCCAGTTGATCCAAAGGTAGAGAGGAAGAAGATACATAAAGGGAGAGTGGAGAGGTAAGTAACATGGGGATTGATGAAGATAGCTTTAATGAAGACACTCTTGATATGGAATGAACTGCAGAAGTCATGATTTTACCAGTCAATAAAGGCACTTCCTGGGTGTTCATTGGAAGGACTGATGTTGAAGCTGAAGCTCCAATACTTTGGCCACCTGATGTGAAGAGCTGACTCATTTGAAAAGACCCTGATGCTGGGAAACATTGAAGGCAGGAGGAGAAGGGGACGACAGAGGATGAGATGGTTGGATGGCATCACCGACTCAATGGACACAAGTTTGGGTAGGCTCCAGGAGTTAGTGATGGGACAGGGAGGCCTGGCGTGCTGCAGTTCATGGGGTCACAAAGAGTTGGACATGACTGAGCAACTGAACTGAACTGAAAGGCACTTAAGATGCAAATATTCAAAGATCAAATATTTTCAAAATTACAAGTATATAACGCCAATTATTATAATGACAGAATTTAAAATTGGCAGCATGAAGCCTAGAATAAGCTTGAGATATTATATAGTTTTTCTCATTCAGTTCAGTTCAGTTTAGTAACTCAGTCGTGTCCGACTCTTTACGACCACATGGAATGCAGCATGCCAGGCTTCCCTGTCCATCACCAACTCCCAGAGCTTTCTCAAACACATGTCCATTGAGTTGGTGATGTCAGCCAACCATCTCATCCTCTGTCATCCCCTTTTCCTCCTGTCTTCAATCCTTCCCAGCAGCAGGGTCTTTTCCAATGAATCAGTTCTTCATATCAGATGGCCAAAGTGCTGGAGTTTCAGCTTCAGCATCAGTCCCTCCAATGAATATACAGGACTGATTTTCTTTAGGATTGACTAGTTTGGTCTTCTTTCAGTTCAAGGGCCTCTCAAGAGTCTCCTCCAACATCACAGTTCAAAAGTGCTCAGCTTTCTTCTTTGGCACTCAGCTTTCTTTATGATCCAACTCTCCCATCCACAAATGACTACTGAAAAAACTATAGCTTTGACTTATATGGACCTTTGTAAGCAAAGTAATGTCTCTGCTTTTTAATACACACTCTAGGTTGGTCATAGCTTTTCTTCCAAGTAGCAAGCATCTTTTAATTTCATGGCTGCAGTCACCATCTGCAGTGATTTTGGAGCCCAAGAAAACAAAATCTGTCACTGTTTTCATCGTTTCCCCATCTATTTGCCATGAAGTGATGGAACCAGATGCCATCATTTTAGTTTTTTGAATGTTGAGTTTTAAGCCAGCTTTTTACTCTCCTCTTTCACTTTCATCAAGAGGCTCTTTAGTTCCTCTTCACTTTCTGCCATAAGAGTAGTGTTATATACATATCTGAGGTTATTGATATTTCTTCCAGCAATCATTGGATTAATCCTAATAAGAAATCACTTATCAAAGGGAACCGGAAATGAAAGAATTAACAAGTTAAGTATAGCCACTAGGAGATCAGTGGAATCAAGAGGAATTCAGGGATGACTGACTCTGAAGGATGTGGGGTTGACTTTACCTCGGAGTGGCAGCTCCTGGCCCCTGCTTAGAAGGGAAAACTATCTGGTATCAGTGGAGTATGAAGTCAGCAAATCTGGAACAAAGAGAATCACCATGGACCTTAGAAGATGAAGACACCCTAATCCAGAAACTGAGGAAGTCATGTGCAGTCACACTGGCAAATCCAAAATATGCTGAAGAGGATATATTCTGTTCAAATATATGGACGGACTGCATTTTGGAATATTATTCATCAGAGCAAAAGTTGTTTTCCTTTAAGGCCAAATCATGATGCATTTCATTTACACAGGAAGCCTTTGAAATCATACTTAAATGTAGTCAACCAGAGTAGAAGCTGTAACAAAAAGAAGCCTGCTGAGTTTACTGGAAATGGGAGATCCTTTCTCCTTGCTAATCATGAGCAAATTCATACTGAAATTAAATGTCAGCAAATACACAAAATAGAGAATGCCCATGAATGTACTGAACGTGGAAAAGCCTTCCTCAAGAAGTCTTGGCTCAATGAACATAAGAGAATTCATACAGGAAAGAAACACCATGGATGTAGTGTGTGTGGGAAAACCTTCTCCAAGAAGTTCAAGCTCACCAAACACCAGCGAACTCACAAAGAAGAGAAACCCCATGTGTGCAGTGAGTATGGAAAAGACTTTTTCAGGAAATTTCAGCCTACTGAACAAAAGACTCCTATGGGAAATAAACCTTATGTATGCAGTATATGTAGTAAAGTATTCTTCAGAAAGTTCAAGCTAACTGAATACCAGAGAACTCATACAGGAGAGAATCCCTATGAATGAACTGAATGTGCAAAGCCTTCTGAGAAAAGGCAAAGCTATGATACATCTGCCAAACCAAAGAGGAGAAAAACCCATGTGTGCAGTGAGCATGGGAAAGATTTGTCCAGAAAACTGTGCTAGTTTTGCATTAGAAAGTACATACAGATGAGAAATCTTATATATGTAGTGGGAATGTGGAAAAGGTTTCATACAGAAGGGCAATCTTATTATATATCAATGAACTCACATCAGTAACCCTATTTTTCTTTATGTGATCGACTTAATAAGTGGACATATATTTAGGGGTTAAGGTTAAGGGAGGGTGGAACCCATCCCCACTGCTCCACTTCCCAAGTAAGTGGCAAGCACTTGGGCAAAATTCAGGAGCTGTATCGGGTAAGTCACTCCCCAATCTGAGCCATCAAAGTGGAGATAACACCAGTGCTTACATCCTAGCACTCTTAAGGCTATTAAATGAGCTAAGTACAACGCTTAGAAATATGTCAACCATAGTAAGTGCTCAAGATGTGTTAGCTTCAACAGGTTCCTCCCCCACAGAAGATGCTCCCAGCCCCAAGAAGGCCTCGCCCAGCACGGCTGGAGGGCAGAGGAGCCACAGCCCACAGAGGAGCTTCCAGAGTGAGTGGACAGGTCAGCCCCATCTGGCAGGCTCAGCACAGTCTCCAGTGGTCACTGAAGAGAAGGAGAGGTGGGGGCAGAGCCCAGGATGTGAGCCAGTGCCGGCCACAGCAGTGATTGCACATGCAGCCACAGCCCCAGAGCCCAGGGACCCCTGCACCCAGTAAGAACTGGCCACAGTGCAGCAGCTGAGTTACCAGTGCAACAAGGCAACTTGAAACTGGAAATGCCCAATCACCGTGATTTGAGATGGTTTATACCGTGGAAGTGAGAAATAGATTTAAGGGACTAGATCTGATAGAGTGCCTGATGAACCATGGATGGAGGTTCGTGAAATTGTACAGGAGACAGGGATCAAGACCATCCCCATGGAAAAGAAATGCAAAAAAGCAAAATGGCTGTCTGAGGAGGCCTTACAAATAGCTCTGAAAAGAAGAGAAGTGAAAAGCAAAGGAGAAAAGGAAAGATATAAGCATCTGAATGCAGAGTTCCAAAGAATAGCAAGAAGAGATAAGAAAGCCTTCTTCAGTGATCAATGCAAAGAAATAGAGGAAAACAACAGAGTGGGAAAGACTAGAGATCTCTTCAAGAAAATTAGAGATACCAAGGGAACATTTCATACAAAGATAGGCTCGATAAAGGACAGAAATGGTATGGACCTAACAGAAGCAGAAGATATTAAGAAGAGGTGGCAAGAATACACAGAAGAACTGTACAAAAAAGATCTTCATGATTGAGATAATCACGATGGTGTGATCACTCATCTAGAGCCAGACATCTGGAATGTGAAGTCAAGTGGGCCTTAGAAAGCATCACTATGAACAAAGCTAGTGGAGGTGATGGGATTCCAGTTGAGCTATTTCAAATCCTGGAAGATGATGCTGTGAAAGTGCTGCACTCAATATGCCAGCAAATTTGGAAAACTCAGCAGTGGCCACAGGACTGGAAATGGTCAGTTTTCATTCCAATCCCAAAGAAAGGCAATGCCAAAGAATGCTCAAACTACCACACAATTGCACTCATCTCACATGCTAGTAAAATAATGCTCAAAATTCTCCAAGCCAGGCTTCAGCAATACATGAACCGTGAACTTCCAGATGTTCAAGCTGGTTTTAGAAAAGGCAGAGGAACCAGAGATCAAATTGCCAACATCCGCTGGATCATGGAAAAAGCAAGGGAGTTCCAGAAAAACATCTATTTCTGCTTTATTGACTATGCCAAACCCTTTGACTGTGTGGATCACAATAAACTGTGGAAAATTCTGAAAGAGATGGGAATACCAGACCACCTGATCTGCCTCCTGAGAAACCTATATGCAGGTCAGGAAGCAACAGTTAGAACTGGACATGGAACTACAGACTGGTTCCAAATAGGAAAAGGAGTCCATCAAGGCTGTATATTGACACCCTGCTTATTTAACTTATATGCAGAGTACATCATGAGAAATGCTGGGCTGGAAGAAGCACAAGCTGGAATCAAGATGGCTGGGAGAAATATCAATAACTTCAGATATGCAGATGACACCACCCTTATGGCAGACAGTGAAGAGGAACTAAAAAGCCTCTTGATGAAACTGAAAGAGGAGAGTGAAAAATTTGGCTTAAAGCTCAACATTCAGAAAATGAAGATCATAGCATCGGTCCCATCACTTCATGGCATATAGATGGGGGAACAGTGGAAACAGTGGCTGACTTTATTTTGGGGGGCTCCAAAATCACTGCAGATGGTGAGTGCAGCCATGAAATTAAGACGCTTACTCCTTGGAAGGAAAGTTATGACCAACCTAGATAGCATAATCAAAGGCAGAGACATTACTTTGCCAAAAAAGGTCCATCTAGTCAAGGCTATGGTTTTTCCAGTGGTCATATACGGATGTGAAAGTTGGGCTGTGAAGAAAGCTGAGCGCTGAAGAATTGATGCTTTTTTTTTTTCTATAGTTTTTTATTTTTTAAATTTTAAAATCTTTAATTCTTACCATTCCCAAACATGAGCCCCCCTCCCACCTCCCTCCCCATAACATCTCCCTGGGTCATCCCCATGCACCAGCCCCAAGCATGCTGTATCCTGCGTCAGACATAGACTGCTGATTCAATTCTTACATGATAGTATACATGTTAGAATGCCATTCTCCCAAATCATCCCACCCTCTCCCTCTCCCTCTGAGTCCAAAAGTCCGTTATACACATCTGTTGTCTTTTTTCCTGTCTTGCATACAGGGTCGTCATTGCCATCTTCCTAAATTCCATATATATGTGTTAGTATACTGTATTGGTGTTTTTCTTTCTGGCTTACTTCACTCTGTATAATCGGCTCCAGTTTCGTCCATCTCATCAGAACTGATTCAAGTGAATTCTTTTTAACGGCTGAGTAATACTCCATTGTGTATATGTACCACAGCTTTCTTATCCATTCATCTGCTGATGGACATCTAGGTTGTTTCCATGTTTCCATGTCCTGGCTATTATAAACAGTGCTGTGATGAACATTGGGGTACATGTGTCTCTTTCAATTCTGGTTTCCTCTGTGTGTATGCCCAGCAGTGGGATTGCTGGGTCATAAGGTAGTTCTATTCGCAATTTTTAAAGGAATCTCCACACTGTTCTCCATAGTGGCTGTACTAGTTTGCATTCCCACCAACAGTGTAGGAGGGTTCCCTTTTCTCCACACCCTCTCCAGCATTTATTGTTTGCAGATTTTTGGATCGCAGCCATTCTGACTGGTGTGAAGTGGTACCTCATTGTGGTTTTGATTTTCATTTCTCTAATAATGAGTGATGTTGAGCATCTTTTCATGTGTTTGTTAGCCATCCATATGTCTTCTTTGGAGAAATGTCTATTTAGTTCTTTGGCCCATTTTTTGATTGGGTCGTTTATTTTTCTGGAATTGAGCTGCATAAGTTGCTTGTATATTTTTGAAATTAGTTGTTTGTCAGTTGCTTCATTGCTATTATTTTCTCCCATTCTGAAGGCTGTCTTTTCACCTTGCTTATATTTTCCTTGGTTGTGCAGAAGCTTTTAATTTTAATTAGATCCCATTTGTTTATTTTTGCTTTTATTTCCAGAATTCTGGGAGGTGGATCATAGAGGATCCTGCTGTGATTTATGTCTGAGAGTGTTTTGCCTATGTTCTCCTCTAGGAGTTTTATAGTTTCTGATCTTACATTTAGATCTTTAATCCATTTTGAGTTTATTTTTGTGTGCGGTGTTAGAAAGTGATCTAGTTTCATTCTTTTACAAGTGGTTGACCAGTTTTCCCAGCACCACTTGTTAAAGAGATTGTCCTTACTCCATTGTATATTCTTGCCTCCTTTGTCAAAGATAAGGTGTCCATATGTGTGTGGATTTATCTCTGGGCTTTCTATTTTGTTCCATTGATCTATATGTCTGTCTTTGTGCCAGTACCATACTGTCTTGATGACTGTGGCTTTGTAGTAGAGCCTGAAGTCAGGCAAGTTGATTCCTCCAGTTCCATTCTTCTTTCTCAAGATTGCTTTGGCTATTCGAGGTTTTTTGTATTTCCATACAAATCTTGAAATTATTTCTTCTAGTTCTGTGAAAAATGTGGCTGGTAGCTTGATAGGGATTGCATTGAATTTGTAAATTGCTTTCAGTAGTATACTCATTTTCACTATATTGATTCTTCCGATCCATGAACATGGTATATTTCTCCATCTATTAGTGTCCTCTTTGATTTCTTTCATCAGTGTTTTATAGTTTTCTATATATAGGTCTTTAGTTTCTTTAGGTAGATATATTCCTAAGTATTTTATTCTTTTCGTTGCAATGGTGAATGGAATTGTTTCCTTAATTTCTTTTTCTACTTTCTTATTATAAGTGTATAGGAATGCAAGGGATTTCTGTGTGTTGATTTTATATCCTGCAACTTTACTATATTCATTGATTAGCTCTAGTAATTTTCTGGTGGAGTCTTTAGGGTTTTCCATGTAGAGGATCATGTCATCTGCAAACAGTGAGAGTTTTACTTCTTCTTTTCCAATTTGGATTCCTTTTATTTCTTTTTCTGCTCTGATTGCTGTGGCCAAAACTTCCAGAACTATGTTGAATAGTAGCGGTGAAAGTGGACACCCTTGTCTTGTTCCTGACTTTAGGGGAAATGCTTTCAATTTTTCCCCATTGAGGATAATGTTTGCTGTGGGTTTGTCATATATAGCTTTTATTATGTTGAGGTATGTTCCTTCTATTCCTGCTTTCTGGAGAGTTTTTATCATAAATGGATGTTGAATTTTGTCAAAGGCCTTCTCTACATCTATTGAGATAATCATATGGTTTTTATTTTTCAATTTGTTAATGTGGTGAATTACATTGATTGATTTGTGGATATTGAAGAATCCTTGCATCCCTGGGATAAAGCCCATTTGGTCATGGTGTATGATCTTTTTAATGTGTTGTTGGATTCTGATTGCTAGAATTTTGTTGAGGATTTTTGCATCTATGTTCATCAGTGAAATTGGCCTGTAGTTTTCTTTTTTTGTGACATCTTTGTCAGGTTTTGGTATTAGGGTAATGGTGGCCTCATAGAATGAGTTTGGAAGTTTACCTTCCTCTGCAATTTTCTGGAAGAGTTTGAGGAGGATAGGTGTTAGCTCTTCTCTAAATTTTTGGTAGAATTCAGCTGTGAAGCCGTCTGGACCTGGGCTTTTGTTTGCTGGAAGATTTCTGATTACAGTTTCAATTTCCATGCTTGTGATGGGTCTGTTAAGATTTTCTATTTCTTCCTGGTTCAGTTTTGGAAAATTGTACTTTTCTAAGAATTTGTCCATTTCTTCCACGTTGTCCATTTTATTGGCATGCAACTGCTGATAGTAGTCTCTTATGATCCTTTGTATTTCTGTGTTGTCTGTTGTGATCTCTCCATTTTCATTTCTAATTTTATTGATTTGATTTTTCTCTCTGCTTCTTGATGAGTCTGGCTAATGGTTTGTCAATTTTATTTATCCTTTCAAAGAACCAGCTTTTGGCTTTGTTGATTTTTGCTATGGTCTCTTTTGTTTCTTTTGCATTTATTTCTGCCCTAATTTTTAAGATTTATTTCCTTCTACTAACTCTGGGGTTCTCCAATTCTTCCTTTTCTAGTTGCTTTAGTTGTAGAGTTAGGTTATTTATTTGACTTTTTTCTTGTTTCTTGAGGTATGCCTGTATTGCTATGAACTTTCCTCTTAGCACTGCTTTTATAGTGTCCCACAGGTTTTGGGTTGTTGTGTTTTCATTTTCATTCGTTTCTATGCATATTTTGATTTCTTTTTTGATTTCTTCTGTGATTTGTTGGTTATTCAGAAGTGTGTTGTTCAACCTCCATATGTTGGAATTTTTAATAGTTTTTCTCCTGTAATTGAGATCTAATCTTAATGCATTATGGTCAGAAAAGATGCTTGGAATGATTTCGATTTTTTTGAATTTATCAAGTTTAGATTTATGGCCCAGGATGTGATCTATCCTGGAGAAGGTTCCATGAGCACTTGAAAAAAAGGTGAAATTCATTGTTTTGGGGTGAAATGTCCTATAGATATCAATTAGGTCTAACTGATCTAATGTATCATTTAAAGTTTGTGTTTCTTTGTTAATTTTCTGTTTAGTTGATCTGTCCATAGGTGTGAGTGGGGTATTAAAGTCTCCCACTATTATTGTGTTATTGTTGATTTCCCCTTTCATACTTGTTAGCATTTGTCTTACATATTGCGGTGCTCCTATATTGGGTGCATATATATTTATAATTGTTATATCTTCTTCTTGGATTGTTCCTTTGATCATTGTGTAGTGGCCTTGTCTCTTTTCACAGCCTTTGCTTTAAAGTCTATTTTATTGGATATGAGTATTGCCACTCCTGCTTTCTTTTGGTCTCTATTTGCGTGGTATATCTTTCTCCAGCCCTTCACTTTCAGTCTGCATGTGTCCCTTGTTTTGAGGTGGGTCTCTTGTAAGCAGCATATAGAGGGGTCTTGTTTTTGTATCCATTCGGCCAGTCTTTGTCTTTTGGTTGGGGCGTTCAACCCATTTACGTTTAAGGTAATTATTGATAAGTATGATCCCGTTACCATTTACTTAATTGTTTTAGGTTTGGGTTTATATACCCTTTTCATGTTTCCTGTCTAGAGAATATCCTTTAGAATTTGTTGGAGAGCTGGTTTGGTGGTGCTGAATTCTCTCAGCTTTTGCTTGTCAGTAAAGCTTTTGATTTCTCCTTCATATTTGAATGAGATCCTTGCTGGGTACAGTAATCTGGGCTGTAGGTTATTGTCTTTCATCACTTTAAGTGTCTTGCCATTCCCTCCTGGCCTGAAGAGTTTCTATTGAAAGATCAGCTGTTATCCTTATGGGAATCCCCTTGTGTGTTATTTGTTGTTTTTCCCTTGCTGCTTTTAATATTTGTTCTTTGTGTTTGATCTTTGTTAATTTGATTAATATGTGTCTTGGGGTGTTTCGCCTTGGGTTTATCCTATTTGGAACTCTCTGTGTTTCTTGGACTTGGGTGATTATTTCCTTCCCCATTTTAGGGAAGTTTTCAACTATTATCTCCTCAAGGATTTTCTCATGATCTTTCTTTCTGTCTTCTTCGTCTGGGACTCCTATAATTCGAATGTTGGAGCGTTTCATATTGTCCTAGAGGTCTCTGAGATTGTCCTCGTTTCTTTTAATTCATTTTTCTTGTTTCCTCTCTGATTCATTTATTTCTACCATTCTATCTTCTATGTCACTAATCCTATCTTCTGCCTCCGTTATTCTACTATTTGTTGCCTCCAGAGTGTTTCTGATGTCATTTATTGCATTATTCATTATATTTTGACTCTTTTTTATTTCTTCTAGGTCCTTGATAAACCTTTCTTGCATCTTCTCAATCCTTGTCTCTAGGCTATTTATCTGTGATTCCATTTTGATTTCAAGATTTTGGATCATTTTCACTATCAATATTCGGAATTCCTTCTCCGGTAGATTCCCTACTTCTTCCTCTTTTGTTTGGTTTGGTGGGCAACCCTCCTGTTCCTTTACCTGCTGAGTATTCCTCTGTCTCTTCATCTTGGTTATATTGCTGCGTTTGGGGTGGCCTTTTTATATTCTGGTAATTTGTGGAGTTCTCTTTATTATGGAGCTTCCTCACTTTGGGTGGGATTGTATCAGTGGCTTGTCAAGGTTTCCTGGTTAGGGAGGCTTGTGTTGGAGTTTTGGTGGGTGGAGCTGGGTTTCTTCTCTCTGGAGTGCAGTGGAGTGACCCGTAATGGGTTATGAGACATCAAAGGTTTTGGGATAATTTTGAGCTGCCTGTATATTGAAGCTCAGGGGAGTGTTCCTGTGTTGCTGGAGAATTTGAGTGGTATGTCTTGTTTTGGAACTTGTTGGCCCTTGGGTGGAGCTTGGTTTCAGTGTAGGTATGAAGGCATTTGATGAGCTCCTATTGCTTAATATTCCCTGAATTCAAGAGTTCTCTAATGTTTTCAGGCTTTGGATTTAAGCCTCCTGCTTCTGGTTTTCAGTTTTATTTTTACGGTAGCCTCTAGACTTCTCCATCTATACAGCACCGATGATAAAACATCTAGGTTAAAGATGAAAAGTTTCTCCACATTGAGGGACACTCAGAGAGGTTCACTGAGTTACAAGGAGAAGAGAGGATGGAGGGGGTAGTTAGAGGTAACTGGAATGAGATGCAGTGAGATCAAAAGAGGAGAGAGCAAGCTAGCCAGTAGTCACTTCCTTATGTACGCTCTATAGTCTGGACTGCTCAGAGGTATTTACAGAGTTATACGGCGCAGAGGAGAGGGAGGAAGTAGACAGAGGTGACCAGGAGGATAAGAGAGAGGAATGAGTAGGAGAGAGACAAATCCTGCCAGTAACCAGTTCCTTAGGTGTTCTCCACCGTCTGGAACACACAGAGATTCACAGAGTTGGATAGAGAAGAGATGGGGGAGAAAAGAGACAGAGGCCACCTGGTGGAGAAAAAGGAGAGTCCAGAGGAGGGGAGAGTGGTCAAGCCAGTAATCTCGCTCTCAGGTAAACTTGGGTAGTGAAGTTTGGGTTTTTAAATGTACAAAATTGACAACAAAAACCTAAGAGCAAAGATTAAAAATCTAGAGTAGAGGTTGGATTATCAAAGATACAATATTAAAGAAAAGCAGAAGGAAAAAGGAAGAAAGAAAAAAATTATTAAAAAACAAACAAGCAAGCAAGCAAACAAACAAACAAACAAAAAAACCCACCAACAACCATCCAAGGACTATATATGGTGTTTGCCTTAAAAAAAAAAAAAAAAGTCCTTTTTTTTTTAAAATAGTAATAATAGGTTATAGAAATAAAAATTAGAGGAGAAATAGAAGACTTAACAATTAAAAAAAGTTAGGAAAAAAGGCAAAAAAAAAAAAGAAAAAAGAAGGAATGATTTTAAAAATAGTCAAAAATATATTTGGCCCTTCTCTGATGTTATGGGCCGTGTGGGATCACTTCCAAGGTGGTTCCCTCTGTTTAACTTCTTCTGTTTGCTGGTTTTTTAGGCTCACTAGTTCAGTCGCGCTGTGGGGAAGGGGGATGCTGCAAACAAATAGCACTGTCGTGTGCTCACGATGTCTCAGCCCCACTTGACCTGTCCTTTCTCGCGGCGCACAAACCACTCCGGCTCTACGATGCTCAGCCGGGAACCCTCTGGGGCCGGCCCTAGGCTGCGTGCAATTTCCCGGTCCAAGCCGCTCAGGTTCGGCGCTCAGGCAGCCCTCAGAGGCACAGATTCGGCTGGGACTGCGCTTTGTGCCCTTCCCAGTTCCGAGTAGCTCAGGAGCTTGGCGAGCGCGATAGCCGTGGCTTGTCACCTTTTCTGCCGCTGCTGCTCAGCTTTCTGGGTGGACCGCTGGCGCCCCCCGTGAGGCAGATGGTGACTGTCCCGCACCCCCAGAAGTCTTAGCAAAGAAGCCTGCTTGCAGTTAGGTAAGTAAAGTCTCTCCGGGTCTGCAATTGCCCCTTTCCAGTCCTTACGACTCTGGCTGCCTGTCCCCGGCGGGGGATGGTCTGCAGCCGGCTTTTTCCGTTCCTTCCTTTGTTCTGTGCTCGGTCCTGGCGGTGTCTTATGTTCGAGCTTTTCGCGTGGTAGCTATCCCACAGTCTGGTTTGCTAGCCCAAGTTAGATCGTTCTGGTTGCGTGTGGGGCATTCCTGCCCGATTCTTACAAAGCTCTGCAGCCCGCGCCTCCCGCGCCTCCCTGCCCTGCCCCCACTTCTCAATGGCGGATGCAGGCTTCTGTGCTGCTTTTCCGCTGGGGGAGTTACTGTTGGGCTTGTAATCTGTTGGTTTTAATTATTTATTTTTCCTTCCTGTTATGTTGCTCTCTGTGTTTCCAAAGCTCGCCACAGACTTGGCAGGGAGAGTGTTTCCTGGTGTTTGGAAACCTCTCTTCTTCAAATTCCCTTCCCGGGACGGGCTTCCCTTCCCGGGACGGAGCTCCCTCCCCACCTCCTTTGTCTCCTTTCTTGTCTTTTATATTTTTTCCTACCTGTTTTTGAAGACAATGGTCTGCTTTTCTGGTTGCCTGATGTCCTCTGCCAGCCTACAGAAGTTGTTTTGTGGAGTTTGCTCGGCGTTGAAATGTTCTTTTGAGGAATTTGTGAGGGAGAAAGTGGTCTTCCTGTCCTATTCCTCCGCCATCTTTCCCTCCCCACCCAGAATTGATGCTTTTGAACTGTGGTGTTGGAGAAGACTCTTGAGTCCTTTGGACAGCAAGATCCAACCAGTCCATTCTAAAGGAGATTAGTCCTGGGCGTTCTTTGGAAGGACTGATGCTAAAGCTGAAACTCCAATACTTTGGACATCTCATGTGAAGAGCTGACTCACTGGAAAAGAATCTGATGCTGTGAGGGATTGGGGGCAGGAGGAGAAGGGGACGACAGAGGATGAGATGGCTGGATGGCATCACCGACTCAATGGACATGAGTTTGGGTGAACTCCGGGAGTTGGTGATGGATAGGGAGGCCTGGTGTGCTGCAATTCATGGGGTCGCTAAGAGTTGGACATGACTGAGTGAACTGAATTGATACTTTTCATTACTGGTAGAAACTGGAGCCTGTGAACAGAGTTGTATTCAATTATTTACATATATATTTGCATACCCAACCTTCATGGATTACCAATTGCACAATACTGGTAAAGTTTAAGCTGACAAATTGTAGAACGGAAGTGATTTTGTATTTGTGGGAACATGGCTTGAGAACAGAAGACCTACCATAATTCGCATCACAATTACAGTATTATTCAAGAAGATACTTGGTTCTATGGGGTTTCATAAAGGGGACAAAAAAAATTTCCAAGGCAGCAAAATGGGTTTTCATGTCCTAGCTTGCTTCTCATGTATGGTTCCTGGACCACCAGTGTGTGCATCTCTTGGGGGAGGACCCTGACTTCAGGCCTCTCCCCAGCCTCCAGAGGCAGTCATCAGTGGATTTTTCAAGCTGGTGCTGGTGATTTCCTTTCTCTTCTCTCCCACTTATCTCCCTGCACTGCAATTAAACTCTGTGGTCTTTACCCAAAACGCCTCAAAACCTGTATTCTTGCTTAAAACCACATGGACTCCCATTCTAATTATTGTCTGATGCACAGGTGTGGAGGGGTGGTCTGTTTTCAGGGTAGCAGCACCGTCCAGGTACAACTTCCTGTGATAACAGCCATATCTGCCCAGTCAAATATGGCAGCCACCAGCTGCTTCTGAGCACTTGAGATGGGGCAAGTGTGACTTAGATCCAAGTGTGAACCTTCATTTATTCAACCACTTTAGATTTTGGTGTGACAGTGATAATGGCTGGACAAGAGCACATCTGAGACATTTCAGATGTAAACTTGACTGGACGGGCCAGACATAAGAATGGTCATGAATATAGCCAAGTCTTGCTGGTCTGGGACATGACAGGTTACTTTAGAGGATTTTGCTGATCTCTGCTCTCTCTATACATCTTGCTTGGAAGGCAAGCACTAGTGAGCTGGAGGTTATTTCCTGTCCCTCACACTTAAGAGAAGGCAATGGCACCCCACTCCAGTACTCTTGCCTGGAAAATCCCATGGACGGAGGAGCCTGGTAGGCTGCAGTCCATGGGGTTGCTAGGAGTCGCAGACGACTGAGCGACTTCACTTTCGCTTTTCACTTTCATGCATTGGAGAAGGAAATAGCCACCCACTCCAGTGTTCTTGCCTGGAGAATCCCACGGACGGGGGAGCCTGGTGGGCTGCCATCTATGGGGTCGCACAGAGTCGGACATGACTGAAGTGACTTAGCAGTAGCAGCACACTTAACTCACTGAAAATGTTCCACAAAAAATTCCTAGTTTGCTAACAGGTTTCCTAGAGGATGTTTTAGTCTTTTGAAAGATTAAACATGTTATTGATAGGAGCAATTTTACAAATAGACCTGAGATATTCAGAAAAATCTATAACAAGTTTACTTCAGTTCAGTCGCTCAGTCGTGTCTGACTCTTTGCAACCACGTGGACTGCAGAATGCCAGGCCTCCCTGTCCATCACCAATTCTCAGAGTTTACTCAAAATCATGTCCATTGAGTCAGTGATGCCATTCAACCATCTCATCCTCTGTCATCCCCTTCTTCTCCCGCCTTCAATCTTTCCCAGCATCAGGGTCTTTTCAAATGACTCAGCTCTTCACATCAGGTGGCCCAAGTTTTGGAGCTTCAGCTTCAGCATCAGTCCTTCCAATGAATATTCAGGACTGATTTCCTTTAGGATGGAGTGGTTTGATCGCCTTGCAGTCCAAAGGGCTCTCAAGAGTCTTCTCCAACACCACAGCTCAAAAGCATCAATTCCTCAGCACTCAGCTTTCTTCACAGTCCAACTCTCACATCCATACTTGACCACTGGAAAAACCATAGCCTCGACTAGACGGACCTTTGTTGGCGAAGTAATGTCTCTGCTTTTTAATATGCTATCTGGGTTGGTCATAACTTTCAAGGAGTAAGCGACTTTTAATTTCATGGCTGTAGTTACCATCTGCAGTGATTTTGGAGCCCAGAAAAATAAAGTCTGACACTGTTTCCCCATCTATTTGCCATGAAGTAATGGGACCAGATGCCATGATCTTCATTTTCTGAATGTTGAGCTTTAAGCCAACTTTTTCACTCTCCTCTTTCACTTTCATCAAAAGGCTCTTTAGTTCTTCACTTTCTGCCATAAGGGTGAAGGGTCATCTGTATATATGAGGTTACTGCTATTTCTCAGGGCAATCTTGATTCCAGCTTGTGCTTCATCCAGCCCAGCGTTTCTCACGATGTGCTCTGCATATAAGTTAAATAAGCAGGGTTACAATATACAGCCTTGAGGTACTTCTTTTACTATTTGGAACCAGTCTGTTGTTCCATGTTCAGTTCATGATACAGTTAATTCTCACCAGAGAAAATCATTTGGGATTATTCCTGTGAAAAAGCTTATTCTAAAATCGAATTAAGAACTCTTTAGCTGTACGATCCCATGTAGTAGTCCTTAACGATGTATGGCTACATAAATTTAAATTCATTAAAACTAAATTAAACAGTTGCTCAGGAGAAGGCAATGGCACCCCACTCCAGTACTCTTCCCTGGAAAATCCCATGGACGGAGGAGCCTGGTAGGCTGCAGTCCATGGGGTCGCTGAGAGTTGGACAGGACTCAGTGACTTCACTTTCACTTTTCACTTTCATGCATTGGAGAAGGAAATGGCAACCCACTCCAGTGTTCTTGCCTGGAGAATCCCAGGGATGGCAGAGCCTGGTGGGCTGCCGTCTATGGGGTCACATAGAGTCGGACACGACTGAAGTGACTTAGCAGCAGCAGCAGTCATACTAGCCCCAATCAAGTGTTCAGCAGTCACATGTGGTTGGTGGCTGCCATCCTGGACTGGGCAAATACAGAACATCCTCATCACTGCAGACAGTCCCACTGGACAGTGCTGAGTTAACTGTGAGGTCCCCACAGAAGGAAATGCCTCAGAGAGCTGAGGTACACAAGGGGAGCTGAGTGAAGTATGCGGATGAGGGGAAGAGCAGAGAGAGGTGAGGCTGGAGGAACAGAGGCCACTGGCGGGGGGGGGGGGTGAGGGGGTGGAATTACTATAGGAGACTGGGTTTTATTTCAAGGCAGTGAGATGCTGTGAGGGGTTTAATCAGACCAGCAGCAGGAAGAAAAGTCAGAAACCACAAAAGTGGTCATGGGAGATCACAGTGCATGGGGGAGGTAGCAGTGGAGCTGAGGGGGAAGTGGAGCGATGAGGGGAGGGTATTTTGTAAGAGGGAGAGAAGAGCTGGCTTGTTAATGGACGGTATCCTGGATGACATTTCTGGACCAATCCACAGTTCCCTCTAACACACACTTCAAGTCATCAGGGGGTAAAGGGATACTAAGATGGACAACTAGTAGGCAAATGAATTATTAATATGTGAAGAATTTCTAACGGTAATAGTTGTAATATAAGAGAACTAAAATTCAGGGACACAATTAGATCAACCCACAAAACACTGGGAACCCAGCCTCTCACACTCAAATGTGACCTGGGGCAGGGAAGCCCCTCAAATCTGGTGTTTCCAGTTGCCATCCAAGCTAAGGGCTGGGGGAAGCAGGCTCAGGTACCACAAGTCTAGCAGGAGAGCGCCTGATTTTTCGCATCATGAGATCAAAAGGATCAGGGTATCCGATGAGATAAAAACCAAACACAGACAAAAAGACAAAGAACAGTTTTGTTTCTTCAGTGTGATCAAAAGTTTTCAATATGAAGTTTTAAGGATAAAGGCAAACCTGATTCTAATTTTAAAAACATTTTTTTAAACAGAGGACAGGTACTTCCCTGGTGGTCCAGTGGTTAAGAATCTGCCTTCCAATGCAGAAGACATGGGTTCAATCTCTGTTTCGGGAACTAGAATCCCACATGCCAGTCGGCAATTGAGCTCTCACACAACTACTAAGCCCATGCACTGTAGCTACCAGAGCTTGCGTGTTCTAGATCCCATGTTCCACAATAAGAGAAGCCTGTATGCCACAACTAGAGAAAGCCTGAGAGGCAGTGAAGAGCCTGCACAGCCAAAGTAATAAAGTAAAATAAAATAAACAGAGGACAACTTGCATGATGGAACTCAGATTTCTAGGTGCAATTTAATAGAAGATGTAAAAGAGAATTTTCAATATTATGATATAAAAATGCATCCCAAAATTTCATGGCTTTCTTGAGACAAAAACCCTCAACGATGGAAGAAGAGCCCAACAGACAGTATCTTCTCAGCCACCAAACAAACCTGCTCATAATGTTCTGTTCAGACCATAGTCAAGTGAGCTCAAGTATTCTGGGACTCAGGCAGAAGATGGAAGGTTTTCCCAGATCATCCTGCAATCACAGAATTTAGCATTTCAGTATGTCTAATGATGTGTGCATGCTCAGTCATGTTTGACTCTTTGCGACCCCATAAATTGCAGCCCACCGGACTCCTCTGTCCATGGAATTTTCCAGGCGAGAATACTGCAGTGGGTTGCCATTCCTACTCCAAGGGATCTTCTCAACCCAGGAATTGAACCTGCATCTCTTGCGTCTCCTGCACTGGTAGGTGGGTTCTTTACCACTGAGCCGCCTGAGAAGCCCTATATGAGAGTTATAATACTTGCATGAGGAGAAAACTAAATATTTAAATAAAAACTGAAATGTAGCAATTTGGAGTTGGGAAACTAAGTTTTAAGGGAAAATTACATTCTAACTTTGGGGTGTGGACATATTGCCATATTTTAGAAAAGTCAGTTAATTTATTTGGACCATTTCCCTAACTGAAAAATGTATGTCTCACAATTAAAAATTTTGAAGAGTTGGTGATAACGTGAAGAAAAATCCTTGAAGAAATGGAAAGATTTTGACTTTGGGATGATAGGCAAAAAGAGGGAAAAGTTTAGAAACTTACTCATTTCTCCTTTGCTTAATCTCTACAGTCCCCCTCTCACTCTGCAATCCTGTAGGCTATATCTGGATGCAGATCAAACAGCAGGAAGTTGAGAGTGCAGAGCAACCTAACGGATCGATGGGAGATTTTGCATGGAACAGAGTTAAATATGCTGAATCTTGAGAAGAAGCTGGAAATGAATCCTTGGTGCACTGAGACCACGGTGGGGCAGGACAGGCCCTGGGGCCAGAAAGGCCTGGCTGGATCCTAGCACCTTGGCTTTGGGGGCACCTGGGAGAGTCGTCAAGCTCCCAAAGCCTCAACCCTCTTATCTGTAAAATGAAAATAAAGACTCTGGGGAAAGCTGACTGTGGCTGTGAGCTCTCTTTATAAAATGAGGTGTGCCTGACAATTTGTATCACCATCCAGATGAGATGAGACTACAAGCCACATCTCGGTGTTTTGAAACACACGTCAGTGCCCAGAACAGCACCTGTCCAAAGGACAGGTCCTATCTGTCCAAAGAGTGGCCTTCTGCTGATCACGCTGCAAGTGCCAGGCCACGCGGCCAGTGCCAGGGTGGCGTCTCTACCAAGCACGGACGCCTGCAGACATGCAGACACTGCTGTGTCCTCCTCACAAGAGTCTGCAAGACAGAAACTGAGTAACAGAAAGCAGTGACTAGCTTCACTCTTTAACAGAGAACAAAGAAAAATGAAAATGACTGGAAATGGTGTTTAACTGAACCCATTTATGCACTGCCGGGGGCCAGCGCGAGGAATCCACCTGTGACAAGGTCATGTGGAAGGAAGCCTGACAAAACGCAAGGACGTGATCAGACTTCAGGGGTTCCCCCGGGAATTTCCTGAGCATCCACTCCCCCAAAAAATAAGAATCTGCCTGCTTTTCCACTCTTCTGATATTCTCTGGAAAAAGTCAAATCAGGGCTTTAGTCTTCCGCATTTGAAAGGGATGTTTCAGTTAAACCCCTCTGATAGCTCTCTAGCTTGCCTAACAGGTTCCCCAGACCTCTTACGGCTTGTGAATTGCTTACAGCCCCCCAACCCAACCGCAAGAGGCACAAAGCTTAAAAGCATCTTAAAGATACAGAGCGTTTTCTAAAGAGCTAAAAATCATATTGGTGACAGGATTTCACTGCTGACTCAATGATTACTGCCAGGCCTCCATATCCTTTATCTTTTAGGCACCTGGGAGGATGGTAATCAATGTAAACAGGATATAGAAAAAGATATAAAATAGTTTTGATGTTAGCAACACTAGACTTTTGAGTTAATTACTTTTCTTTTGTTGTACATCACTGTACTCCTTTTATTTGTTATAAATTGCTGTATCTTTGCTATGTAAGAATGGAACTGTATTTAGTGCTGAGAGCGGCACCAGACTTTGGGAAGATCAACACAGATAAGTCTTCTGGTTGACAAACCCTTATCAGAAAAAAGGCTGTAAAATGTTAATTGGCCCCTTTGGCCGGAAGATGATGTAAATCACCTAAGACTTGTATGCAGAGAGAAAAGCCTGGTTTTGATAAGAGTCTGGGCTGCTAACGCTGCATAACTTTGTGTTACCCATTGATCTCTATGTATAATCAAAAAGTATAAAAGGCCTTCTGAACAATAGAGGATGGGCCAGTCGCTGGACTGGTTTCCCCCATCTCCTAATTTCTGGCTGAATTCCTATCTGGGGCGTGGAGGCTCACCATGTATACTTACTTGTCCCGGCTTTCAAGATCCACGCGAGGGGGAGCCCAAGGCAGGGCACCCCCCGATATTCAAGAGGACACCGGTGGCCTAACGTAGATGGTGCAAGCTCCTTGTCTAGAAATTTATTGGCTTCCCACGTAAACCAAGTTATTCAGCCTTCTTTCTCCACTTAATTTTCCTACTACACTATTTCTCCCTAATCTAATCTTATATTCTTATATTAATAAATAAATAAGTTTCTTCTCGCGTACGCCGTCCACGCTTTGAATCACCCTGGATCCACCGGGGCTGGACCCCGGCAATGCACTGTCATTTATCCTGTCTGCAAAAGAAAGTTAGCAATTTTCTGACTGTTCTTATACCTGAAAGTGAAACTGGCTCACAAAATAAAAACATACATGATCCAGTGTCAAAAACTGGTGATTTATAGAAATCACCCCATTTATTTTTTCCAATAAAGAGGAAAAAAACAAATAAAACTTGTTTCAATAATTCAGTGTTTGAGTCACTGGCAAATACTGTCTGTATCATTCAATGTAAGTGTTCCAGGTCATGAGCTCCAGGCATGCTGATGGCCACAAATCTTCCACGGTTCAAACAAAACGGAGAACCCACACGTGAGGACAATATCAGTTGAAAACAAGATGCGTTATCACAGTGTGCATAAAAAGAAGGTCTTTGAAAAATATCCAGATTTTTAAAGGAATGAAAATACTCCTGTTTTGTTGTAGCTTTTGTTCCCTTTAATTGTTAATTTTTGGTTTTTGGAGTAAACTTTTTTCGCCATGAGGAAGGAGTCATATGACTTTGTAAGTGGAAACCAAGTGGCCACTGGCTAACGCAAATGCCTCCCCTCCCCGACAACAGAGCTCTTCTGTCCCCTCAAAACCCTCTTTCGTGATTTCTGTTATGGTTCAGAAAGGTAAATAAAATGATTTCAAGTATTCAATTCCTATCAAAAATTGGTATCAAAAGTAATAAAGGACCTAATTTCTTTATAATTCCATGTTTTAAAAAATAACTTAAGAAGCAAGAGGTCCGGCCCTTTACTTGTATAAATATCACAGCGTAACTAGAGTTTCTTAAGACAGCGTGGAGAGGAGTCTGTGTTTAGCACCTCGATCATTGATCTTAACGTTGGGAACGTTTCTGACACAGACGGAAGAGTCTTATAAGAAGGTGAAATACTGAAAAGAGAAAAACGCAAAGAAAAGGTGTGAAAATCAACACAATTTTACCAAAAAAGGCAAAGCTTATATTATATCGATTCCTATTACAATATTCACTTTACAGTACTCCACATGTGTGACATCAGAAATCAGCATATAGCAGGGGCACCTGTGAGCAGAGCTGATCCCGTTGTAGCAATGAATGGGGTATCAGCAGGCTCCCGTCATGAGATGCGGGTAGACTCACCCAGCCCCCGGAAAGAACTGACTTACTCAGTGACTGTTACACAAACACATCCTTCTGAGGCACACGCTAGACATGGAACCTGAAGACACATGATTTGGCTCCAGCCTTGATCCTTATCAGCTTAAGTGGTTCCTCTCAGACCCACTTGCCTGTATCTGCAGGAAGAAGGACGGTATTCCTAACTCCCAGAGTTACTTACTCCTGGTAAGGAGTGTGGAATGGGTCTCAATTACATTGTGAACCTGTTAGCTGCACAACATAAGGTGGCGTTGCTATTTTTTCCTCAAAGAGTTGTTGAAAGATCAACACTGTAAAATTATGCAGGAAACAGAGGCAAGGCCTTTGACCTTATGATCATGTTACTAAAACATATGTAAACTAGTAAACCTGAGACAAAAATATACTAGAAGGAAGTGTAACTGTTAGTTTTCATTACAAAGCTAATGGAATACTTACAAATGGGACCAAAGTATCTTACAGAGACAAACTTCTGTTTTAAACAGAGCACAGATTATCCAGTGATTTTTAGAGTGGTTGCTATATTGAACAGATATGGAAAGGCAAAACTGGAAGTTTCTATGATATTAAAAAAAAAAAACATGGAGAAGGAGCAAGAATCAATAAGGTTAAATAGTGAGATGTGCTTAAAGATTAAGAGCAAAAGGAGAAGGCAGTGGCAGAGGATGAGATGGTTGGATGGCATCATAGACTCGATGGACATGAATTTGAGCAAACTCTGGGAGACAGTGGAGGACAGAGGAACTTAGCGTGCTGTAGCCCACAAAGTTGCAAAGAGCTGGACATGACTTAGGGTTGAACAACAACAACAAAATTAGCTATGAAAGCACCGGTGAGTTTAATTTCAGCCCAAATGTATATATTTATGTGCTCCTGTGGTGCTTTTGAAACAAGAGCCAGGGAAGACCACAGTACTGGGCCCTCCCACGGTAACTGTCAGGGGTAATTTCTCGCAGCCTTCCCTGACTCCTATGTATTTTGTACCTAAATTACAGTAAAGCAACCTTCCCCAAACAAAGAGTAAAGGAAAAATGCAGCTGAAAGGCAGGTGCCACCACCCAGAGAAGTCTGAGTCAGGTCCAGCTCAGTTTTCAAAATCACTCCTGAATACTGACCCTGCAAGTCTGGGACAAAGGATCAATGAGCCAAGAGACAGGAGTATCTGACTATATAAATAAGACATCTGTAACCCTTCCTTCACAAACTGGCTTCCTTATGTTATTCATTATTCACTTTTATCCATACACTTACCTGTTAAGGGGTCGTAAATGACAACCAAAACATAGTAACTTTGAAAAGCAAATTAAATTCATTACATAATCATAACCCATAAAAAATTAGTACGATTCCAGTTTCACATCCTTTTGTTGACTCCTATCAAGCAGTTACCTTTTCAAGTTCATCCAGCTTTTAGCTATTTTGCTAAAGGCCTCTGAACCCGGGGCAGTCATAGCTTCAAAGTCAACCAACTGAAAGAGAAAGAGATTTAAGAATGTGGTTAAAGATGGAGGGGAGGCTCCCTTTGGGATTTGGTTCATTTGTGTGTCTTAACATACAACTCCACAGACTGGAACTGAAACCTTTCCCTTCTGGCTCCAGCTCCAACATACCTTCCCTTTGGGAATTTTTCCTGCTACTTCTCTTCCACTCGCCATCAGCGCTCCCACAATCACTGAGTAAGCGATCACACTATTCAGATAGAGAACAGTTACCAGTCAGTCCAGCCTGCAGACGGTTACCACGCTAGTGCTCACCATGGACTTCCCATCCTAGAAGATGGCGTTGTATTTCTTCTAACAATTCTTTGGACATTAAACAAAAGAATATTTTCATTTGTTCTAAAAATGTTTGCTGATTTACTAAGAAAAATATTTACTGGTTTACTAATTTAAGGGTAAATGTGTAACAATAATATTTTTCTGAGACAAAAAGTTAATTTTAATTAGGAGTTTTCTTTTCAATTGGTTTTCTTATTCTTATAGGAAAACACTAAATTAGAAAATGTGCCTGCTTTCTATTATTTTAAAAAATTCTTTATCAGTCACATCACATGGCATGTGGGATCTTAGTTTCCCAACCAGGGACTGAATCTATGCCCCCTGCATTGGAAGCATGGGTCTTAACAGCTGGACTGCCAGGGAAGTCCTTGCTTGCTTATATTTTTAACTGCATGAGGCTTGGCTTTAAAATGCACATATATATAATATACTTTGTAAATGCAAACATATTACTAGCATTTAAAAATAAAAACTTTGGCCCCAAAGAAGAAAAAGAACGCATCTCAGAAAGTACTAACAGACTGGTCTGAAGGCTGGGTTATGTGCACTTCCTTCCTGGCATGTCCAGACTCACTCTGGGCTCTGACATTTTTATTATGACGTCAGCTGTGTGCTTTGTGAGAGGCACCCCAGGACAAAGACAGCCAAGACAGAGCTCTTGCCTCTGCAAGTGGACACCAGAGAAATGGCGTCAGCCCTGCAGTCACCTAATAGGGAAGCCCTCACAGAGGCCATGGACACATGTGCCCTATCTTTGAAGGCTATGGGCAGGGCAATGGAGATAGAGGAGAAGGCAGGGAAGTGGGCCGGCTGGGAGGGACAGGAAGGTGTTTGGACAAGCAGGGGGTGTGGTGGAGGGGCCAGAGTGAGGATGGAGAGAGGGTAGATGACAGGAAAGGTGATGAGGCCGTGGTAAAGCAGGGCAGGGAGGAGCTGGCACTGTGCATCACGCCACTGAGTTGGCACCTGAGCCAACAGATATAAAGAACTGGGACAGAGAGAGGGAAAAAGAAAAGCCTGGAAACGGAGAGACCAGTTAGAAAGGTCAGAGCAAGAGATAAGCAGGGGACTTCCTGGTGGTCCAGTGGTTAAGAATCCGCCTGTGAATTGCAGGGGACACAGGTCCGATGCCTGATCTAAGAGGATCCCACATGCCTCGAGGCAGCGAAGCTGGAGAGCTGCAGCTACTGAAGCCTGAACGCCTGTGCTCCGTAACGGGAGAAGCCCGTGCCCTCTCAACAAGGAGTCGCTCCAGCTCACTGCAGCTAGAGAAAGCCCCCCCAGAGCAATGAAGACCCAGTGCAGCCAAAAATAGAGAACTGAGTGAATGCTTTTTAAAAAAAGGAAGGTCAGTGCAAGAGATGAGCAGATCTGAGCTACGGCATGCGCGGAGAGCATGAAAGGACAGGAGAGGTTTAGGAGGCAGGGTCAACGAGACGTAGGGACCGGACAGGTGCAGGGGCTGAGGGGGAGACAGGGGTGACTGGAGCTGGACCTCCTTCTCAAGTGACATAGAAGCCCACAGAGCTGCTGTGTGAATACATGCGTGCACAGTGCCTGCAGGCGGTGGCTGGACAGGGCACATGGAGGCCTCCTGCGTGCTACAGACCTAGGTAGCGTTCCTGTAACAGCTGTGCTAAAGGTACAATATTTCTGTTCCTATTCTACTTCAAGGCCGTTTTTATTTCGTAAGTTCCAGGTGCACACATGTCTACACCACAGGGTGATCACCATCAGCCCAGTTTCCATCCATCACCACACAGTGGACCCCCTGCACCCATTACACCCAACTCCCGGTGCTTTTTTAACAGTACAAGAAAACTTACTACCACATTTAGGACAGTTTTACTTTCTAAAGTATTAATCAGAGATCAAGGCACTTAAGTATATGATTTTAACCAAAACATCTTAAATTCAAACATGTGCTAACAACAGCATACGCCATTCACCTGATTCGCTGTACGTGGTACCAAATAAAAGGGAATAAGAAGAAAGCTCTACAGACACACCCTTGTTTGAATGACACGTGAAAGACTCCTGATGAATTTGCTGAGCAGAATTCATTTATAACAGTAATCATACTTCGGGATGGTTGGTGATGCAAAAGAATTAAACACTAGGGCTAAAGGTCAATTAATGGCCAGAATCTGGGGCCGGCAGGTTAACAGTCTGGGCAAACACCAGGAGTTAAAGCACAGTGAGCGCATGAGTGCACAGAGTGAGACCTGGATACATTTTTGTGGATGAATGAGCTCCAGCCTGTAAGCACCAAGAGCCTTCTACTAGAACTACCTTCCAGAATCCTTGATGATGCAGTAAATCAAGGACATCACTTTCGGGTGGACTTTGGAAAAACAAAGCGGGCTTCTCGCCATTGCTAGGATACCTGTACTCATACCCACACAGCACACATAAGCAAAAGGCATGTGTTCTTCACTACAAAACTGTCAGATTATAGGATATCACCCACCTGGATCCACGAGAGAGCGGCATTAAATTATAAAAATAATAAACTAAGGATAAGATTAAGTTGCAAACAGCATCAGCCTCCTAGGAAAAAAAGATATGTGCTCGTGAACTTAAATAATAGATTATAAACTCATTTTTATGAGGTGATAAGGCACAGCAGAATCATTTACTAGCAAGAGGATTATTTCATTCTTCTCCTACAAGGACCTACTTTTCATATCCCTGAATATTTTATACTCTTTCACATCATTTTTTTCTAATGAAAGGGTATATGCACAGTTTAGTTTTGAGCAGTATGCTCTCAGCTGCCTTCAAAATGGCAAACTTTTTCTGATAAACGTAGATATCTGTTTTGGTCTATAACATTATTTGCAAAGTCAAAATATACATTAGGATTAAAATAAAACAAAGTGCTTATTAATATTGAATAAATTTTCTCAAACTACAGGCCTCTCTACTCCAAGATTCTGATTAGCATTACCCTCCCCACCACCCCCCCCCACCACCGCAGCACCCCCGCCACTGAGATTTAGGTGATCAGTATACTTAATTATATATACGTGTGCGTGCTAAATCTCTTCAGTTGTGTCTGACTCTTTGTGACCCCCATGAACTGTAGCCTGCCAGGCTCCTCTGTCCATGGGATTCTCCAGGCAAGAAAACTGGAGTAGGTTGCCATGCCCTCCTCCAATTATACGTATAAACTGAATAAAATCCAGAGAAATAAAGGAACTTTCCAAAAGCCATGGGCATCCATTCCAGAACGTAGAGGGAGCACCCCCTATACTCTCCACACAGCAACAGCTACAATCATGCAGGTGACCTTGGAGCTCCTTGGGAGCAGGATGTAGCTCCCCATTGAATCAGAAAGCAATGGTGGAGGAGGTCGCAAGTCCAGGAAACAGTCATGTCCATCATGGACAACCTATACACTTAAATACTGACAAAGCTCCAATTTATGATAATATAACAGAGTACCTACATACATTCCCCTTTCTCAGTTTCTGTCATTATTAAATATGGGAACTGTCTCTATAAGGATATTGAAAGAAATATTTCCTGGTTATTTAAAGCTGATTTCAAGCATAAATGTACGATCCCAATGAAAGAGGATGAAAGACTCATAGCAGCATGGATAAAATGAAGACAAACAGAAACCTACCCCAAACTCTGATGAGAGAATCAGTACTTTTCCTTTTGCTGTTAGATCTTTATAAAGTGCATCTATTTCGGCGTGATATAATTGTGTTCTCTCCTCTGTGGTTTGAGTTTCCACAGAAAATAGTATATTGCCAACCCTAGAAATACAAGAATGTATGTCAGAGGCATGTATTATACAATCCACAAAGCTAAACACAGGGGCGGGGCTGCGGGGCAGCAGCAGGGTGGCGCTCGGCGATGTGGCAGGACACGCGAGGAGTGTCCGCGCCTTCCTGAGCAGACTGCCGAGGCGTGTCTCGCAGCAGGCGGTTTTGCCACAAATAGATTTTGCTCAGTTTAACCGTATGTACTTTTTTAAAAAACTTGTTTTTAATTTTAATTTTTAATTGGAGGATAACAGCTTTACAACGTTGTGCTGGTTTCTGCCATACATGAGTCAGCCGTAAGTATACATGCATCCTCTCCCGCCCGCCCCCCCAGCTCACCGGAGAGCACGGAGCTGAGCCCCCTGTGCCGTGCGGCAGCTTCTCACTAGCTCTGTTTCACACGCGGTGATGTGCCTATCTCAGCGCTACTGTCTCAGTCCGTCCCACCCTTCCCTCCCCACGCTGTGTCTACAAGTCCTTTCTCCATGTCTGTGCCTCTACTCCTGCCCTGAGAATAGGTTCATCAGTGCCATCTTTTTAGATTCCATATATATGTGTGTTAAAACACGATAGCTCTTTTTCTCTTTCTGACTTAACTTTAGTCTGTATAATAGGCTCTAGGTTCATATGTACGTCTTTTATGAGCTTAAGCCAACAGAGGAGGAAATAACTACACAGAGTACAACATATTTCAATGTGTTTCAATTTTATCAGACAATCACTCTTTTACATCAGAAGAGCAGGAGCCGGGGCCTCCACCGTTTCATTTTTTAAATCTCTGCTGCATGTGCAGCTCCACGTGAGGCCCGGTGGGGGATAAAAGTCCCGTGCAACAGGTATTTACTGTGCAACACCAGTACCAAAATGCTGAAAATAGTCCTTAGATCCTGTGAAGAACAACAAGGCAAAGCAGCTGTCTTTATCAAGGAAAGGAGGGGGAAACAAGGTCACAGATGATTATGAGTCCCTGCGTAGGGCCATAACAGTTGATCAGAGGTTCAAAGGAGAAAGTTGATCTAATTCGGAAGATCTGGAAGCAAACAGAAAATGCTTTGTGGAAGAAGGGGCCAGAACTTGGGTCTTCAAGATGAGGATGTGAGTGAAACAGACCCAAGAGGTAGGAGGTGACCTTGGGGAACAAGTCATCCAGCTGAAGTGGCCGGCCTGATTCTGGCAGGAAAGTGCTTCAGGTAAAGCAGGAAGTACTGTTTGAGGCCATTATTACAAAAGGCCTTGCCTGTCTGGCAGGGGAAATGATTGCGGAGTCAACAGGCAATGGCAGGGTACGGACTAGGGAGGGATTTTTGGATCCAGGGAACACCCAGTGGGGTGGAAGCACTGGTCAGGCACCAGGAGACCAGAGATGGAGATACAAGTCATGAGTCCTTGTGGGGGTCAGAGGCCCCAAGCAAGACTAACAACAAATGGGATGAAAAGAAACAGCTGAGGAAGATGCTCTGCTTGAGGGAAGGATTTATGTACTCTTACTTAGTAGTTCCATTTCTTATGGGAACTTAATCATGGGTGGGTGAAGAGGGAGGAGAAAATAATTTTACATCAGTAGAAAACCCTGGAATTCCTTTTATGAGAGGAGAACCATCTTTACTGGGAAGGTACTTTGATAAGTGGCTTGAGGTAGGGACGGAGACCTCAAAGGAAGAGCCACAGAATCTTTGCTCAATGGTGCTTCTTCCTGAAGGCTGGTGTGAGCCCTGACAAGGAAGCGAGAGACCAGGAGGCAGAGGGGCTGGAGGACGTGGGGCCCAACGCTGAGCTGCCAGACACGCCTGATGCAGATGTGGTGGAGCTCAGGGCAGCAGCTGAGGAGCGCGGGTTGTGGGGAGGGCAGTGACTGCGGAGGGTCACGACCATGCCACCAAAGCTCAACGATGTGGAGGCTCTGAGGAGAAGTTTGGGTTTCAGATGGACATAAAATGACCATTAACACAAATTTTCATTTGGTGCTATCATATAAGCTGAAAAAGTGGAAAACATCCTAAATGATCAATGACAACTAAAAGCAGGTAGGAGTAACTCTACAATAGTCCAAAAATAGAATACTATGCAATTTTTAGAAATGCTTTTAAGAATAAGGTATGGGAAAACGTTCATAGCAAGGGAAGAAAAGAAACAGGTTATAAAACAATATGTATAGTATAATCTCAGTTTTTAAAGGAAACAATGATTTAAAATTTATCTTTGCTTATCTAAATTTTAAATAAGACGTACTTGTACTCCCACAATGAATTAAAACTATATTTAAAATTTGAATAACAGCCTTCAATCTGCCAATCTCTCATCTTTTTTTCACTTAATTGGTAAAAGTCTTCCTCACAACAAGCTTCAAAAAAGCTGGTTCTAGTGATACACTGGACCTTGATAATCTCCATTTCAGGAGACAGCAAAAGCCCAGAATGTCAAACCTCCTCTGGCAATACCAAGCGTCTGCACACTTTCTGACACCTGCCCACCTCTGTACACCCACACTTAGGAAGCGCACGTACTTGTCTCCCGTAATCGTAATCGTGAAGCCATCATATTCCTTCCCTTGGTCTTTGAGGCTGGGAACTTTGGTGTTCACAGTGAACCCATCCTTTGTTTTAGTATTAAACTGCTTTCAAGGAAAAAGAAAATTCACATTACTAGTGAGATTCATTGTAAATTCCCAATCTGCAGCGCCAACTCTGACTTTGATGTTTCTAAGAAGGCTCAGAGAATGCAAGTCATTGTGTCCTCTGTCCTGGCAGCTAGTGTCCAGGACGCCTACAACCCCATCCACTCTCTCAGCCCAAGTCACTCTCCCCATCCTGGCAGCTAGTGTCCAGGACGCCTACGCCTCCATCCACTCTCAGCCCAAGTCACACTCCCCATGGCCCCAGAGGCCAGAAGAGAACCTCAGAGCAAAAGGCACACAGCTTTCTTCAATGGCAACTCTCACTCCTAAGAGCTCCATTTGGGTCTTTTCTCTTGTTCATCTTAATTGGCAGAAACTTTGACACTAAGCAGAATAGCTGTATTCAACATCCTACAACTCAAAATAGCACCATGCATTTTTGCTAGTGCTTCTTCAAAGTAGACTCTTATCTGTCTGAAAAGCACTCAGAATTTTGTCAACCAAGAATTTCATACACACACATGCATAAACCCCAACTGTGCAGCCCAGAGTAACAAAGCAGGGTATTCTAAAGGAACTGGAGGTAAGAATGGCTCTTAAGGGTGATGAGCATGAACACAGCTTTCTGTTTAAAACACTTCTGACAAACTGAAAAGCCAATAAATAGGTGTTGTCATTGCTCCAGAAGCATCCTCCCCAAATTCGGTTATTGAGTGTAGCCAGCATTTTTTAGGATTGACAGACTTGAACAAGAGAACTGACGGTAAAATAAAAAGAGGTGGTGCTTCACAAAACACACTGGAGGAAAAGGCTGTCTAAAAACAGTGACCAGTGGACATTCACTAAGGTCCAGGGAAGGGTGAAGATGTGTGGATGTGGGCAGGAAGGCTGGCAGCAGGGGCTGAGACAAGAGATGTCTTTGTATGAGGACAAGGACTTCTAGGGGCAGAATGTGCTAACACTTAAGGGTATGCGTCAATTCTCTTTAATGCTCCCTGCATGCCTATAAGATAGGCCACGACCTCAATCTCACAGGTGAGGAAACCCAGTTGGTGAGATGAGGCAAGGTGAGGTCCTGCCTGAGCTGCACATGGAAACGGGGACCCAGGCCCTCATGACATCCAGTCCCCTAATTCACTAACTAGCTGCCCAGAGGGGAACTGAGGTAACTCTGAACCTGGCTGTTTGGCAGAAGTACGTCGTGTAGCAGAACCTGTCAGGGCATCACATTCAACAAGCACTTTAAACACAAAGGCGTAGTTTTATTTACTTCTATGTGTGCCTTTAGAAACACCAGTACACACACAGCCTGGGTGGAGGCACGGTGTGCAAGGCCACAGTGAGATGGCCATTCCCAGATATAGCCAAACAGGCAATGACTATGCATTGGGAGCCAGACACTGGGGGCGGGGAGGGGGGAAGTGGGGGTGGGGGAGGGTGATGCTGGGCCCCTTAGCAGCTCTCCAGCAACTGCAGCCTTTTGTGCATTACATACACACACACACACACACACACTCTCTACAGGCTTTCCTGGTGGCTCAGGCAGTAAGGAATTTGCCTGCAATGCAGCAGACCTGGGTTCAATCCCTGGGTTGGGAAGATCCCCTGGTGAAGAGAATGGCAACCCACGCCAGTATTCTTGCCTGGAGAATTCCATGGACAGAGGAGCCTGGTAGGCTACAGTCCATGGGGTCACAAAGAGTGGGACGTGACTGAGCAACTAACACTCTCACTTTTCACTTTCATATATATGTGTTAAAATATCCCTCAGCTGCTTCTGTATTCTGCCTAATATAGTAAATTTAAATGCCGAAAATACCCATTGGAAAGCTAAAGACTGAAATCTGAGTCAGGCTCCAGTTTCTTTCTGTCTGGTGCATCCAGCAGTCCTTGGTGGGGCCATTCTGCCCCCTGGGGGACATTTGGGGAATTCAGGGGAGAGTGTGGCTACAAGGATGAGGTGCAAGGGACAGTCACACGGGCATGACTCCCACTGGATTTGCACATGGATGAAGAAGCTGTTTATAATGTAATAATTACCTAGGCCTGGAATCGGACTCCATTTTACACTCACACGCTAAATATCTGTTACAGTTGAAATACCCACTGACTTTTCTAGAAATGCAAACACCACATAAACTGAGGAAAGAGTATATCTGTACATTGTACAGAACTTATTAAGTGTGGTTTACCATCCATTATGGAAAACCGTATCACCAAAGTCATAGCTCATGATACTTGAGTCACCAAATGACAGATGGCTGCAGGGCTGCCTCTGGAGCCGTCACATCACCAAGACTTCACACACGAGCAAGCAACCGGCTACTTCTTTGTGGCTTCTCATGAAGATATGCCTGAATGCTGACCTACTGTTTCTTGCCTATAGACAACTTAGCTTTTAGAGCTCCTTAACAGCACTATGGTGACTTTCTAAGGGACTTTTTGAGTATGTACATTCTTATGGATTTGATTTTAGTGTAGTAAAGGGGCCATCTGAACAGGTTTGCTGAGTTAAGACAGGTTTGAGAAGACTGAGAACCACACCTCAGTTCACAAGACCCTCAGAATAACCAGGTTGGCCAGAAACAAGGCTCATCAGCACAAAGAGCCTGGAGGAGAGCCAGGAGCAACCGCCCAGCCCAGCGAGCAGACAGGCCTGGGCCGTGGGGCCAGCTCGTGGCTTTGCCCATGACAAGATGCCTCCTGGTTATGCTTTAGAGATGTGTGAGCTTTGTCATACACAGAAATGTCTTATCATTTACTTGATGTACATCAGTCTTATCTACTATAGCTACAAGGAGAATATTTATTCAAGTTTTATGTTATAGGTCAAACTATTAATTGAAAAAAATCAAATGTTCCTGCTGTGGGCACATTTTGGGTAGTTTGGAGAAAAGGTTCATAAAGTTCTAATTTCTTAATGGCTTATACTTTTAAAACAACATAATTATTTCCCCTTGATGGGCCCTTTATCTTGAATTCAAATACTTCTGATACTGACATTGCCACACCTGCTTTTCTCCAGGAGCATTTGCCTGGCCTACCTTTGAGCCTTGAACTTTTTGAATATCATCTTGTTGCAGATGTTTCCAGTGAACAGAACACAGCTGGGCTTTAAAACACCGATCTGAGATGCTTGTTCTTTCGGGGAGGGAATCAATCACTCACGACATATCACCTATTCTACACATTCCCTCCTTATCTTAATGTTCCCCCTTCTCTTTCTGTAAACCTTTAGTTGAATTGACTCTGCTTTCTTTATTGCATTTTCCTACCTTCTAAGGTCTGCTTTAATTTTGGTTATTATTCAGAATGTGTTTTTATCAGTGTTTTTAAGTGGCACACTTTATAAACCTTAAAATACTAATAACATTAACAATTATGCATCTAATGATAATAAGTTCTTCTTTCAAAGAGTACTAACTTTTTCCCCTAAAAACAACTACTGTGATTTTGATGATAAATTTACCTTCATAATTGGAAGGAGGTCTTCCACTTTGTGGACCTTTTCCAGAGCTTCTCTAACTTCCAACAATCCTTTAGGATTATTAGCGCTTTAAAGAGGAAAGAGAGAGAGACAGCAACTAAAATTAACACAGAAATCAGTAATTAGTTATGCTATTACCTTTAATGTAGATAAATCCTTAATTACAAGTGGCTCAATATTCAAAATGGTGGACCACAACCAAAGTATCGAAATAAGGGAATAGTTTAATCTAATAAGTATTGCGCTACAGATGAGAATTAGGGAGACAGCAGTCTGTCCAGATGTGAACTAGGGAAAGCCAGAATGGATGGACGGCCAGTGTCTATGTGGACACGCACGGGTCTGGGCTTGGTCAGAAAACTTTTGATTCCCTTATTCCAACTATGACATTAGAAGTGTATGTTTTTTATTCCTAAAGTTGCTCAAATGGAAGTATATTACTAGGTTTTTATACCAATTTTATATTTACTTGGTGACAACTAACCTTCAGAATTTTTTTTTCCCAGCCTTTTGTCCACTGTCCTATCTACACTGCACAGCCTCTCAGTTGAGGGAGAATGAGTATTAAGGCTGAAATCCACCATTTAATCCCTAATTAAGAAATTTAAAGAAACATCCTGCTTTTACTGAATTCAAAGACAGGAGAGAGGCTAGAAAAGCCACAAGACTGTAAGATTAAAAACACTCAGTTGAGGTCCATGGATTTTGTAAAGCTGTTAAAAAAAAGGCTGATAAATGATTATGAAAGGCTTTATGATTCCAAACACTATGTAAAAATGTGATATACTTTGTTCAGTCTGTCAATAGGTGTGGTTTTCAGGTTTCATAAATATAACTAATGAAAAATATATAAAATCTATCCATTACCATGAAAAAGAAAATTGAAAGATTACCCATGATAAACTAGAATTCTATCTTTAATAAAATGAAGAATTTTCTCAAAATATTCCAGGTATCTCATGTTGATCACCTGACCCCTGTTAAGAAAAAAAAAATATATGTTGAGAATGTTTTTACAGTGAGATATGTTCCACAGTATCTAATTTCAACATTAATTCAAAAGGACAGTAAGAGAGCCGTGAGAATAATGTAGCCAAGAGGTTTGGGGCATTGGTTTGTTTGCAGTCAAAGAACGGGAGAAACAAACGCCTGTCTTAGCAAAACTGATGGTCAACAACGGAGAGCACTCTGGAAGAAAGGTACCAAACTCAGTCCAGAGATGCCAACGCAGGGAGAAAAGTTCTCAAGTGCTGAAATGAGGCCCAGACTTATTTGCCACTTTACCGTTACGAATCCCTTCCCTTTCCCAGCAATATACCCCCTCCCGTTCCCAGTGTCCCTGACAGCCTTAGCTGCTAATACTCCTACTGAGTGTGTAATTGACTCGCTGTCTTCATCCCCTCCACCACTGTAAATAGTATTTTCCTCCCATTCCTACCCCAACCTCCATTTTCAAAACTATCCCAAGACTTCCCTGGTGGTACAGTGGATAAGAATCCACCTGCCAGTGAAGGGGACACAAGTTTGAGTCCTGGTCTGGGAAGATTCCATGTGCTGCGGACCAACTGAGCCCGTGTGCCACAACTACTGAGCCTGTGTTCCACAACGAGAGAAGTCACTAATTCCGTGCATTGCAACTAGAGTAGCTTTCACTCGCTGCAACTAGAGAAAGCCAGCCTGTAGCAATGAAGACCCAGTGCAACCCCAGAAATAAATAAATAAATCCCCCAAATATCCTAATAATATTTCCATTAAACTCAAATGTTGAAGTTGTATAGTACAATATTTTCTTGATTCACACTTCTGGAATTAGAAGCATTTTAAATGTGACAAAACTACCATATTTGTAAAATTTAGCTAAAATTAAATTCAGTGGGTCCCCTTGGAGCTGCTGCTTTTAATATTTGCTCATCATTTATTGAGAGGGTGGGATAATAGGGTGAGCACTTCACCCATTCCCCTGACTTATCAGAAGCCTCTGGACAAAACCAAAGCTCTCCAGTTAACCTGGTTCAACCTCCCAGGAAGGCAGCTTAGCGCCCAGTGTCTTTAAACCAAACCCTTTGTGTGTTGCACGGTGGCTCAAGGGGGAAGCCTTTCCCTCACTACAAGAATTTTTTGAGCCACAATACTATAAGTATATAATATAATGGTAACGTAATGTCATCCATCTAAGCACTTTCTATGATAATTTAGGACCATTCAAAGATGGACATCTAGGCAAAAATCTGGCATTCTACCCTTCAACTGAGCTCTGCATCAAAGAGATTAGAAAAGAGGTACAACACTTCTTTTTGCAACCAGGCCAGCTCAAAGTAACGCAGGCATAACCCTGCAGATACAGGGCTAATTTGTGTCCAAAAGTCACCAAGAAAGGAGAAACGGGTTGTTTGCAGTCCCTGTAAATTGAATATTTAAGACAATCTCCTTGGACTTCCCTAGTGGTCCAGTTGTTAAGAATCAGCCTGCCAGTGCAGGGACGGGGTTTGATCTCTGGTCTGGGAAGATCCCACACGCCTCAGGGCAACTAAGTCCAAGAGCCACAACCACTGAGCTCCCATGCTGCGACGACTGAAGTCCACACACCTAGAGCCTGTGCTTTGCAACAAGAGAAGCCACTTCTCACTACAATGAGAAGCCTGGGCACCACAGCTAGAGAAAGTCTGCACATAGCAACAAAGACCCAGCACAGCCAAAACTAACTTAATTAATTTAAAAAAAACTGCTACAAAAACAGGAAAGATAAACAGAATGTTCATACCTGATTAAATTGATGTGGTTGTTAAAACCTCTGCTGAGACTTCTTGCTGGCATTTGATCCAACCACAGCACTGGTTGGTCTGGGTCAGCAATCCTATAAAAGAGAGCTTATTAAAAATGAAGACCTTAGAAAACCTAGAAATGTTCAAAAGCATTAAAATAAAACATGTACAAGTCTTTGTGAAAGTGGGGAGAAAACTTCTCAGTCCATTACATCTAAAAATATGAAACACAAACCTGCAAATTCCAAAGATATTCCAACTGGACCAAGTAAGAAGTCAGTGCAGGTTTACCAGGAGAGCAGTGTTTTTCTCATGAAAATGAATAACAGCAGGAAACATAACTTATAAGATCTATTATTAGTTAATAAAGGAGGAGGAAATGGCAACCCACTCTAGTATTCTTGCCCGGAAAATGGACAAAGGAATCTAGCAGGCTACAGTCCGTGGGGGTCACAAAGAGTCAGACATGACTGCACACATATTAGTTAATAAGACGGGATTCAGAATCTGCTAACTAGAGGAGACTTAACATTATATGACATCGGTTAGACTTCTGGTTTATTTTCATTTAAATGCCAGTTACCGTCTCCATTTTACTGCGATGTCAAACATGTCTCTCCACTGCATCAGCCGCGTCTTCCCATTCATTCGGACCTTGGAGTTCGTCCAGGTGCGCTGTACAGCTTGCATGACCTCTAACGCGGCCAAGCCCATGGCTAAAGGGAGGAAACGGGAAAACAGAGTTTGTGCGCACCCTTTAGGGGAATGATCTTCACCAACAACTCAATGAACAATTCAGGGATCATTAAAAGAGAATCACAAGTATTGGTCATTCAACAAGACCAGAGATGCATTGCCATCATGACAGCCTGACGAAAACTCAGCTCTATTAGAGGAAACTGGAGACTGCAGACTTGTCCCCTCTCGATCCTGAAGGAACTGAGGTTCAAATCCCTCCTCACCCTATAGGCGGGAGATGGCTCTGGTGGATGAGCTGTCTGACTCAAAGCAATAACTGATGACCTACATTCTACACCTACACCAAAGCAACAGAACGGGAGCCAAAGCCAGAAGCATTCTTCTCTCAGAATTCAGTATGAATGAATCTACTCATTTCTGTTCATATCCCATGGAGATTTTGAGTAAGCACAACAAATGATTCATTTCAAAAGTACAACACAGTTGAACAATCCTTGTTCCGTTTTCAGATCATTTTAAAATACCTCTGTGTATTCTCTTGTTTGGCAGGAAACCAGGTGTTTCGTATTGCATCAGGGATCCCAAACGATCAGCCACACAAATCAACTCCTGGACCTCTGGCTTGTAACTCTCAAAATTCTGATGTAACACATCTCTGGAAGAAATGTTATGTACACGATAAAGAGTTTTACAACAGATAGTGGTTATCCAATTTCATCTGAAAAGCAGTCATTTCCTCCAGTGGAACCATAATTGAGAAAATTCTGACCACATCATCTTTATTTCAGTGCTCAGTACCCAACCAGACACAAGTTAAAAGGACTCTTTACGACAGTGTGTGTACAATGACCGTCACATGCTTGTTAGTAATGCTAGTAACTAGTTTGCAATCAATTAATTACTTTGTAAACTGCTCCAGAACACATAACCTGCATGGACCGCCTCTTCTGACAAGCAACCAATCAACCCCGACACTAAGTCCATCCCCTGCTTGGGCTCCAGGTTATATTATGCCAAGTGTACCTGAGTGTGTATATGACTGCTATTGTTTAACTGTCAACCTGCTAAAACTTTTCTAACAAAGCCTGCAATTCTAAGTTACAGGCTGTGTTGGGGTCTCCAAGACCCACCTGGGTTCAGTAATTCACTAGGACTCCTGGGCGCTGTGAGAAGACATACAGCTGTCAGAGGGAAAAGGCATGGAGAGGGAGCACGGGGAATGAAGTCTAGAGGAAACCAGGCACACGTTCAAGACCCTGGGGAGACAGGTGGCACTAATTCCAGGAGTGAAATGCTCATGAGATACTCTGTACTGGGCACCGATCATGTGAACACACCTGCCCGGCAGGTACCCCAAGTCCCCAGAGGAGAGCAGATGTTCAGTGTGAACCACACTGTTCACACACAGGGCGCAGGCACTGGGGAGCCACTCTTAGCTCTGGGCACATCAGGTGGGAGGAGATTCTGAAATCGCTGTTTCCAGATACCAGCCTGGGGCCAGCCTGGTGACTGGCTTTCATACCCCCTGCTTTCCTGCACCATGTATTTCTCTAAAAGCGGGAGCTGGAGAACATATATAGCCCTTTGAGCAATCTATTTTGTTTTTATTATCTTGATTATTGAAACTTACAAAAGCATACAACCTTATTACTCAACTGAAACCAAAATAATTATGCAGCTCCACCTATATGTGTATGTCACTTTACTATCCTATTCTCCTGCCCTTTAGCAAGAGGTTACTTACCTTGAATTTTCTGTTCACAATTTCCTTACCTTTATCTTAAAAAAAAAATAGGTTACATATGTATATCTTTATTCTATAGTTTTGCTTATGAGCTTTATGGAAAAAATGTGATATAGCAACGTACCAACTTGCTGTTCTTACTCAACATTATATTGCAAAATTAGTCCACCTCTGACTTGGGTCATTTGTTTACACTGCTGTAGAATGCCACACTGTGTGGCAGTGCCACATGTGCCCATTTTCCTGCTCATAAACATTTGGGATGATTTTGTTTCCAACTGTGAACAAATACTGCTCTCAACAGGTCTCCAGGCAGTTGTGTGCGCAAGCATATCCTTCTCTCCTGAATATGCACAGGAGCAGAACAGGGAGACTGCAGGACATGCAAATGTTCCATTTCACATGACAATGAAAAGCCCTGCTGGCCAAAGGGAAAGCAGTAATCTACAGCCAAATATATGAAATTTCCCTTTGATCCTGCTTCTGGCCAATATTACCTATTATCCAACTTGGCAACATTTGTTTACCTAAGTGGGTGAAACATTTCATGTGGCCTTATGCTTGCCATTCATGCTTTCCCCTTGCTAAGATCATACCTATTCATGTCTTTTTTAAAAAATTTTTAATTTTATTGGACTTATTAGTTATTTTACAATGGTTAGTTTCTACTGTACAGCAAAGTGAATCAGCTATATGTACACATATATCCCCTCTTTTTTGGATTTCTTTCCCATCAGGTCACCACAGAGCATTAAGTAAGTAGAGTTCCCTGTGGTATACAGTAGGTTCTCATTAGTTATCTGTTTTATACATGGTATCAATAGCATATGTGTGTCAATCCCAACTTCCCAATTCATCCCATCCTCCTTTCCCCTCGGTATCCATACTCGACGTCTGTGTCTCTACTTCTGCTTTGCAAATAAGACCATCTATACATTTTTCTAGATTCCACATATATGTGTTAATATATATTCGTTTTTCTCTTTCTGACTTCACTCTGTATGAGTCTCTACAAATGAATCAATTTCATTCCTTTTATGGCTGAGTAACATTCCATTGTATACATGTACATCTTCGTCCATTCCTCTCTTGGTGAACATTTAGTGCTATAGTGAACATTAGAGTGCACGTGTCTTTTTAAATTATGGTTTTCTCTGGGTATATACACAATAATGCGATTGCTCGTGGGCTACCGTCTATGGGGTCGCACAGAGTCGGACACGACTGAAGCGACTTAGCAGCAGCAGCAAGGAACCTCCATACTGTTTTCTGTAGTGGCTATATTAATTTACATTTCCACCAACAGTGCATGCCCTCTCTAGCATTTGTTGTTTGTAGATTTTTTGATGATGGCCATTCTGACCAGTGTGAGGTGGTATCTCATAATTTTGATTTGCATTTCTCTAAATATCAATAACCTCATATATGCAGATGACACCACCCTTATGGAAGAAAGTGAAGAGGGACTAAAAAGCCTCTCAATGAAAGTGAAAGAGGAGAGTGAAAAAGTTGGCTTAAAGCTCAACATTCAGAAAACAAAGATCATGGCATCCGGTCCCATCACTTCATGGGAAATAGATGGGAAAACAGTCGAAACAATGTCAGACTTTATTTTGGGGGGCTCCAAAATCACTGCAGATGGTGACTGCAGCCATGAAATTAAAAGACGCTTACTCCTTGGAAGAAAAGTTATGATCAACCTAGATAGCATATTCAAAAGCAGAGACATTATTTTGCCAACAAAGGTCCATCTAGTCAAGGCTATGGTTTTTCCAGTGGTCATGTATGGATGTGAGAATTGGACTGTGAAGAAAGCTGAACACCGAAGAATTGATGCTTTTGAAGTGTGGTATTGGAGAAGACTCTTGAGAGTCCCTTGGACTGCAAGGAGATCCAACCAGTCCATTCTGAAGGAGATCAGCCCTGGGAATTTGGCCACCTCATGCGAAGAGTTGACTCAGTGGAAAAGATGCTGGGAGGGGTTAGGGGCAGGAGGAGAAGGGGATGACAGAGGATGAGATGACTGGATGGCATCACGGACTCAATGGACATGAGTCTGAGTGAACTCCGGGAGTTGGTGATGGACAGGGAGGCCTGGCGTGCTGCAGTTCATTGGGTCGCAAAGAGTCGGACACGACTGAGCGACTGAACTGAACTGAATAATAAGTGATGTTGAACATCCTTACATGTACTTGCTGCCCATCTGTATGTCTTCTTTGGAGAAATGTCTATTTAGGTCTTCCACCCATTTTTTTTATTGGGGTGTCTGCTGTTTCGATATTTAGCTGCATGAGCTGTCTGTATCTTTTAGAGATTAATCCCTTGTCAGCTGTTTCACTTGCAAATATTTTCTCCCATTCTGAGGGCTGTCTTTTCATCTCGTTTACGGTTTTCTTTGCTGTGCAAAAGTTTTTAAGTTTAATTAGGTCCCACTTGCTTATTTTTGTTTTTATTCTTATTACTATAGGAGGTGGATCAAAAAAGATCTTGCTGCAACTTATGTCAAGGAGTTTTTTCTGCTTATGCTTTCCTCTAAAAGTTTTATAGTGTCTGGCCTTCCACTTAGGTCTTCAATCCATCTTGAGTTTATTTTTGTATATGACGTTAGTGAGTGTTCTAATTCCATTCTTTTACATGTAGCTGTCCCGTTTTCCCAGTACAACTTATCGAAGAGGCTGTCTTTTCTCCATTGTATATCCTTGCCTCCTTTGTCAAAGATAAATTGCCCATAGTGCATCGGTTTATCTCTGGGCCTTCAGTTCTGGTCCACTGAATTTACATTTCTGTTTTTGGGCCAGTACCATACTGTCTTGATTACTATGGTATAGTCTGAAGTCAGGAAGGTTGATTCCTCCAGCCTCATTCTTCTTTCTCAAGACTGCTTTGGCTATTTGGGATCTTTTGTATTTCCATACAAATTGCAAATTTTTTCCTAGTTCTGTGAAAGATGGCATTGGTAATGTGATAGAGATTGCTTTGAGCAGTACAGTCATTTTCACAATACTGATTCTTCCAATCCAAGAACATAGTATATCTGTCTGTATCATCTTTGATTTCTTCCATCAATATCTTATAACTTTCTACATCTAGATCTTTTGCCTCCTTAGGTAGATTTATTCCTGGGTATTTTATTCGTTTCGTTGTAATGGTCAATGGGACTGTTTCCATAATTTCTGATCTCTCGTTGCTAGTGTACAGAAAATTCAAGAGATTTCTGTGTATTAATTTTGTACCCTGTCACTTTTCTAGATTCACTGATGAGCTCTGGTAGTTTTCTGGTAGCTTCTTTAGGCTTTTCTAGGCATACTATCATGTCATCTCAAACAGTGGCAGTTTTACATCTTTTTCAGTTTGGACTTCTTTAATTTTTCTTCTCTCACTGTCATGGCTAGGACTTTCAAAACTATGTTGAAAAACAGAGGCAAGAGTGGACACCTTGTCTTGTTCCTGATCTTGGAGGAAATGCTTTCAGCTTTTCACCGTGGAGAATAATGCTTGCTCTGGGTTTGTCATATATGGCCTTTATTATGTTGAGGTAGGTGCCCTCTATGCTCACTTTCTAGACTTTTTTTTTTTAATCATAAATGACTACTGAATTTTGTCAAAAGCTTTTTCTGTATCTATTGAGATAATCATATGGCTTTTATTCTTCAATTTGGTGTCTCACATTGATTTACATCCCTAGGATAAATCCCACTTGATCATGGTGTATGATCATTTTAATGTGTCACTGGATTTGGCCTGCTGGTATTTTGTTGAGGATTTTTGCATCTATGTTCATCAGTTATACTGACATGTAACATTCTTTCTGGGTGTGACATCTTTGTCTGGTTTTGGTATCAGGGTGATAGTGGCTTTGTAGAATGAATATGGGAATGTTCCTCTCTCTGCAATTCTTTTGCAGAGTAAGGATAGGTGTTAGCTCTTCTCTTAATGTTTGATACAATTTGCCAGTAAAGCCATGTGGTCCTGGATTTTGTTTGTTGAAAGGCTTTTAATCACAGTTTTAGTTTCATTACTTGTGATTGGCCTGTTTATAATTTTCTGATTTCTTCCTGGCTCAGTCTTAGAAGGTTGTATGTTTCTAAGAATTTGTCCATTTCTCCCAGGCTGTCCATTTTATTGGCATACAGTTGCCTATAGTAGTCCCTTTAATCCTTTGTATATCTGTGATGTCAGTTTTAAGTTCTCCTCTTTCATTTCTAATTTTATTGATGTGAGTCCTCTTCTTTTCTTGATGAGTCTGGCTAAAGGTTTAACAATTTTGTTTTTCTTCTCAAAGAACCAGCTCTTAGTTTTACTGATCTTTGCTATTTTTTTCATTTCTATTTCATTTATTTCTGCTCTGATTTTTATGATTTCTTTACTTCTACTAACCTTGGGTTTTATTTCTTCTTCTTTCTCTAGTTGTTTTAGATGTAAGGTCAGGTAGTTTATTTGAGATTTTTCTTTCACGAGGTAGAACAGTATTGCTATAAACTTGCCCCTTAGAACTGCTTTTGCCGCATCCCATATATTTTGGGCAGTTGTGTTTCCATTGTCATTTGCTTCCAGGTATTTTTTTAGTTTCCTCTTTGATGTCTCAGTGATCTCTTGGTTATTTAGTAGGAAGCTACTGTTTAGCTTCCATGTGTTTGTGTTGTTTACAGTTTTTTCCTGTAATTAATTTCTAATCTCATAGTGTCATGGTTGGAAAAGATGCTTGATATGTCTATTTTCTTAAATTTACTGAGGCTTGGTGTGTCACTCCAGATGTGATCTATCCTGTAGAATGTTTCATGTGCACTTGAGAAGACAGCGTATGCTGCTTTCAGAGGGAATATCCTATAAATATCAAGTCTATCTGGTCTAATGTGTCGTTTAATGCTTGCGTTTCCTTATTCATTTTCTATCTGAATGATCTTTCCATTGGTATAAGTGGAGTATTAAAGTGACCCACTATTATCATGTAGATTTCCCCTTTTATGGCTGTTAGTATTTGCCTTATATATTGAGGTGCTCCTATGTTGGGTGCAAAAATATTTCCAATTGTTACATCTTCTTCTCAGATTGATCCCTTGACCATCATGCAGTGTCCTTTGTCTCTTGCAGTAGGCTTTATTTAAAGACCATTTTGTCTGATATGAGTATTGCTACTCTAGTTTTCTTTTGATTTCTATTTTCATGGAATATCTTTTTCCACCCCCTCACTTTCAGTCTGTATGTGCCCTAGGTCTGAAGTGAGTCTCTTGTAGAGTGCATACATGCAGGTCTTGTTTTTGTATCCCTTCAGTCAGTCTGTGTCTTTGGGTTGGAGCATTTAATCCATTCTCATTTAAGGTATTCATTGATATACATATTTCTTTTAACATTTTCTTCATGTTTTGGGTTTGTTTTTGTAGGTTTCTATTCTTGTGTTTCCCACCTAGAAAAGTTCCTTTAGCATTTGTTGTCAAGTTGGCCTGGTGGAGCTGAATTCTCTTAGCTTTGGCTAATCTGTAAAGATTTGACTTCTCTGTCAAATCTGAATGAGATCCTTACTAGGTACAGTAATCTTGATTGCATAGTTCATTTTTTCATTACTTTAAATATATTCTGCCACTCCTGTCTGGCCTGCAGAGTTTCTGCTGAAAAATCAGCTGAAAACCTTATGGGGATTCCCTTGTATGTTATTTTTTCCTTTCCGCTTCCTGTTTTTAATATTTTTTCTTTGTATTTAATTTTTGTTAGTTTTATCAACATGTATCTTAGTGTGCTTCTCCTAGGGTTCATGCTATATGGCACTCTCTGTACTTCCTGGACTTGAGTGACTATTTCCTTTCCCATGTTAGGGAAGCTTTTGTCCATAGTCTCTTCAAATATTTTCTCAGGCCCTTTCCCTTTCTCTTCTTCTGGGACCCTTATAACTCAAATGTTAGTGTGTTTAAGTTGTCCCAGAGGTCTCTGAGACTGTTTCTAGTTCTTTTCGTTCTTTTTTCTGCTCCCTGGCAGTTATTTCTGCCTCTCTATCTTCCAACTTGCTTATCCACTCTTCTGCCTCAGGTAGTCTGCTGCTGTTTCCTTCTACTGTATTCTTCGTTTTAGTTACTGTGTTGCTCATCACTGACTATTCTTTACTTCTCACAGATCGTCATTAGACATTTCTGGTATCTTATCGATTAGTGCTTCCACTCTATTTCCAAGCTCTTGAGTCATCTGTACTGTTATTACACTGAATTCTTTCCCAGGTAAGTTGTCTATTTCCTCTTCCTATTTATTTGGTCTGCTGGGATTTTACCTTGCTCCTTTGTCTGCAACATATTCCCCTGCCGTTTTATTTTGTCTACCCTACTGTGCAGGGTGGTTGTTCCTTCTGCTTCTGCTGTCTGCCCCCTGATGAGTGCGGCTGCTCCAGGGGCTTGTGCAGGCCTCCTGGTGGGAGGGACTGAAGCCTGTGCTCTGGTGAGTAGAATTGAGTTTTTTCCCCCCGATGGGCAGGGCCATGTCAGACGGTGTGTTTTGGAGTGTCTGTGAGCTTAGTACAGCTTAGGCAGCCTGTCTGCTGATAGGTGGGGCTATGTTCCTGTCTTGCCAGTTGTTTGGCATGTCCAGCATTGGAGCCTGAAGGCAGCTGGGTGAAGACAAGTCTAGGCATTGAGATGGACACCTCCTGGAAAGCACATGCCAATTACTATTCCCTGGGGTCAGGACTTCTCTGGTGGGCCAGCGTCCAGGGCTCAGCACTCTCACTCCGGAGGCCTAAGCTTGAACCCCAACCAGTGGACCAAGAGGCTGCAAGCCATGCACTGCAGCCAGAGAAAATAGAAAGAAAAAAGAAGAAAACAAATAAAACCCAAGACAAATAGCAAAAACCAAACCCAACACACAGTACCAGCAACACAAATACAGAAGAGAAAAACAGAAGAAAACAATTAGATACAACAAATCCAAGACAAATGATAACAACAAAACCAAACAGAAACAAAGAAGCAGGCAGAAAGTAATAAAAGGGGAAAAAGAAACAGAACAAAGAATTACAAAATGAGAACAATCAATAAGGACTAAACTAATAAAAACAGAAAAAGAAAACAAATACAGAAAGGAAATAAACAAAAAAGTGAAGATAACATAAAAGAAACCCATAAGAACAATCAAAAAGAAAGAGGAAGAAAATAAAGGAATTAACAAAGAACCAAAGAACAAAAAGAAAAAAGAAAAACACAAAATATCAAAAAAGTAAAAATGGAAAATAAAAGTATATATTAGAAAAAATGGTAAATAAAAATAAAACACTACCACCACCAACTGAACAAAATGAAACAAACAAAGAATAACAGTAATAAGAATATTTTCCTGGGGCCTCCTCTGTCAGTATCCTTACTCTCACAGTGGGCCAGACCCAGTCCCTGTCTCCCCAGGAGGCCCTCCAATACCTCTAGGTAGGTCTCTGGACCTGCTGTGGGTACTGTGGGTCTAGCTCAGACTCTGACCTGGCCTGACTCCCACATGTACTTACCCTCAAAGTCCACTGCTGACTGACCTCATCTGTGGGAATAGTTGTTGTCTACTCAGGTGCTCCCCAGACACAGCATCTACCAAGCTGATCTCAGGAATTTAATTTGTGACTTGGGCATCTGCCGAGAGAGATTTCTGTTCCTTTTCCTTAGTTGCCCCGCCCCTGGGGCTCAGTTTTGGTTTGGCCCCAACTCTGAACGTGCACCACCCGCTCGCATCTGTTTCCCGCCTAGGTGAGAAGGAATGAAAACAGTGGCTGACTGGGACACACTCCCTCAGGCTGGTAAGGGGTATAGCGTCCACAGCTAGGGTTTGCATGAGTTGCCTGCAGTGGCAGGGACCAGAAGGCAGCTGCAACACTAGGGTGCAGTCACTCTGGTGGGAGTCTCTCCCAGTGCTGGTGGAGGCAGGGGCTGGCACGTGGGGGGGTGTAGCAGGCCCACTTCTTCCATGCCTCTCAACAATGATGCCTCATTTCCTAGGCAGACCATACTTCCGCTAGGCCCATGCCCAGCAATGGAGCCTCTCACTTCTGTCCCCTGTTGTATCTGCTCAAGCAATAGTATTCCTTTCCCCAGATCTGCTCTAATTCCATGCTTTAGCACTCAGCCTCTGCCAGCATTGGTGGATTTTTGTCTCAGGTAGGAGCACCCAAGGAGGCTTTGACAAGGGCCCTGCTTCAGACCCCAGAGCCTACCTGGGCAGAGGAGGCCTTGGCTTAAGGGGTGGGCAAGCCTGCTCAGATGGCCGCCCCTTCCAGTGCCGTGGAAGCATACGCCAGCAGGTATGGGAGGGGGTTATAATGGCAGCCTTGCCCCTTGCATGCCACTCAACAATGAAGCCTTACTTCTATGGTGTCTTGGACATTTTCCACAAACTTTCCCAGTTTTGGAGCCCATTAATCCTTTCCCTACAGGCTGTCTTTTCAAAGACAACAGGTGTCCCCTCCCTGGGTCTGCATTCCAAACCCCACTTTCCAGCACGCATGACTCACAACTCAGGGTGGGATGTGCAGAGCTGTAGCACAGACCACACACGCAGTTCTTACTTTGTCCTACCTTCGACAGACCATCCGTTGTGTTCTCCTTTGATCCCCTAAAGGTCTCCTTCTATTCCCAGCTGATTTCCCCACCATGAGGGAATCTGTTTGAGTGTGGGGACTTCCACTCACCTTCAGCTTCCCACCAGGATTGCCAGTCCTTTTTTTGATTCCTCTTTTTTTTCTTTGTTCTTTCATCCTACTTGGTTGTAGGGGCATTTTTCCTGTTCTTTTAGGTGTCCAAAGTCTTCCACTAACATTCAGCAGGTGCTCTGTGAGAACTGTTCCATTTGTAGGTGTATTCTTGACGCACTTGTCAGGAGCGACAAATTTCGTGCCCTTCTATTCCACCATCTTGACCCCCTCCTACCTGTTCATGTTTTTACACTTTTTAAATTTGGAATGGGTTGTTTGACTTTTACTTTTAAACTTGTATTAAACTGTTGATGTTGAAAGGTTTACAATCTAATAACTGACCCTAGGTGATATGACTTCCCTATTTTTAAGATTTTTCTCTTTACCCTACGTGTTCTCCAGTTACTTATGGTGTATCTGAATGGATTTCCTTGTATTCACCCCACACTTTAAAAAAAACTATAGATTTACTAATGAGTTTCCTTTGTCCTTAAAAATTCTTGGCTATTATTTCTTCAAACATTGCCTCTCCTCTATTTTCTCCTTCTGAAGTTTCAATTAGTACATGTTAGCCCTTCTTACATTTTACACATCTTCTCTCTTTCAAGTTTTCCAGCTCGACTCTGTGCCCCATTCTGGATACTTCCTAACGCTCTATCTTCCAATCCTGCAATTTCTTCTCAGCTATAGCTAATCTGCTTTTTAGTCTGTATACTGAATTCTACATTTCAATGACGGTATTTTCTATTCCTAGAGCATCTAATTATTTCTTTAATCTGGCCTTTCATATTCTCATGTTTCCTGCTCCTGTTTATGATTTCTTCATTACTTCTTTAAGCACTTCATCTGGAGTTACTGAAGAGTCTGTATTCAACAATTTCAATATGTGAAGTCCATAAGGGTTGAAGTCTATTGTTTGCTGTTTCTGCTGATTCTCACAAATGGCTTTGGTCGTCTTGGTTTTGATTCTCATGCTAATGATCTTAAGCTGTGGGAATACTTGAGGGCACAAATTGGCACCAATTTCTTCCCAAGGAAGGATTTGTATCTGCTTCTGTTGAGATCCTGGGATTGCCTCCAATACTGGATCACTTTAGCCCCTGGAAGGTCAGCAAACCCATCCTGCTCATGCTTCAAGGCACTCCACTGGGTAGCATATCTTTTTCCTTTAATATGTGTTTATCACCCATCATTCTGGCCGAATATCTTCTCTTTCTTTTTTTTAAGCATTAGGGGGCTGATCTTTTACAGATTTTTCCTAATTTTTCAGGCAGCTAGACTCCCAGGAATTAATTTCTATTCTAAATCTAATTGTTCTATAATGAGACAGCCTTTTAGCAGATCTGTTCTGCCATACTGCAGCAGTACTGGCCAGCACTCTAATTTCAAACTTTTAATATGTTAAGAAATTTGTTTTAAAGTGATACAGTAAAAAAAAAATAATGCATATCAAAGGCTACCAAGAATTGTAAGTACATTTGAAGTCTGAAAGTACCCTAAATTACCATGGAATGCTGGGCTAAAAGAAATCATATCTGTAGGGCAGGAACAGAGACACAGACATAGAGAAAGGGCTTATGGACACAGCGGGGTGGGGAGAAGAGGGTGGGGAGAATTGAGAGTAGCACAGACATGTATACATTGTAATGTGTAAAACAGACAGCTAGTGGGAAGTTGCTGTTATAGCACAGAGAGCTCACCTTGGTGCTCTGTGATGACCTAGAGGGTGGGATAGGGGGTGGAAGGAGGCTCTAAAGGGAGGAGATATATGTATATATCTGCTGATTCACACTGCTGTATAGCAGAAATCAATACAACATTATAAAGCAATTATCTTCCAGTTAAACATTTTTTTAAAAAGGAAATCATATATCCAAAGGTAAACTGAAAGAAGTATTTCCAGACATATCAAATTCAAAAATAAATTCATCAGAAACATGGATAGAAAGCTATTATCAAGCAAGAGAGATTATGATGAACTTAACAGCTTGGTGTTAAAAAAGAAAAGAGTCTTCATTTAAATAACTCACTTTATGTGGGGTTGCAGCCCTGGCTGCTCTTCATAGTCTTCTATGAGGAAAGGCAGATTCTTAGCCCAGTGGTCTTTAAAGCTTCCAGGCAGATCCACGTCAATGTTATATTCCGTTAGGGGAGTATCAAGGTGTGCATGAAGATATCGAGAATACTCTGCAGATAGGAAACGAGATCTGACACACCCAAATATGCTGAAACAGTTTTTACAGCTAATTATACTTTTTTATAGCCAATCTATACAAAGTACAGAGAAGGCAATGGCACCCCACTCCAGTGCTCTTGCCTGGAAAATCCCATGGATGGAGGAGCCTGGTGGGCTGCAGTCCATGGGGTCGCTAGCATCGGACATGACTGAGCGACTTCACTTTCACTTTTCACTTTCCTGCATTGGAGAAGGAAATGGCAACCCACTCTAGTGTTCTTGCCTGGAGAATCCCAGGGACGGTGGAGCCTGGTGGGCTGCCGTCTATGGGGTCGCACAGAGTCGGACACGACTGAAGCGACTTAGCAGCAGCATACAAAGTGCAAATACTTCATAACAAACTGTTATTTAATTACAAGAATTCTAAGTGGAAACTCCAAATTTTAGCAAGTCACTATTATATGATAATGGAGGTAGCTTGCCGCTGACTTATTACCAGGGGCAAATACAAACCAGTCCATCTGGGTCCACCTTGCCTAAATTTTAACCACCTTTCCATAAGCAATACGAAAGATCTCACTATTCAATTCCAGAGTCTGGGAATGCAAGTTCAGTGTTAGACAGAGCCTGGTTCCTTGTCAACTGATAGATGTACTGACTATGTATGCAGTTTCATCAACTGGCTGACCAACTGCTGCTTATCTCTAGGGAAGCAGTGTAGAAAGAAACAGGACATGGAGCGCCCCCATCTTCAGTCTATAGCTCACAAGTCCAAGTTCTCCTAAACCAGGAAAAAAGAGGAATTACAACTTAGAGTAAAGAGCTGTGCTGTCCAAAAGGTAGTCCCTAGTAGCTGGCTATTGAGAACTTGAGATGTGGCTGAGAAACTGAAGATTACATTTTACTTAATTAGAAATTTAAACTTAAAACTGATGTTTTATTCAATTATTAGAAAACTGTAGTATGTTTGGAATAACTTGCATATATGTCTATTTTTCTAATTTTAAATTTTATTAAATATAAATTCAGACCAAGTATTTCCAATGAAAATTTAGCATCCAAATTAAGATGAACTATAATATATACCATATTCAAAGACTAGTACAAAGAAATGTAAAACAGCCAATAAATAGTGTTTTCAAAATAATATGCTGAACTGATACTGTAGAGGTAGTTAAATAAGACAATATATTATTAAAATGAATTCCACTTGTTTGTTTTTACTTTTTTAACATGGCTACTAGAAATTTAAAATTACATACATAGTTTACAATTTTTTCACTTGGACAGTACTATAATAGACGGTTAATTAAAAAGGAAAGAGAAAAAATAAAAGTAAATATCTGGGCTTTATATGAAAAATAAAAATGTCTATGTATAGCAGAAAAAGGGTAAGACTGACTAACAAAAGGATAACTCAAAGGTTTGCTTTCTTTTTCATCTCAATTTAAATTCTCCAAAATATGTGAGAATTCTGATATGAAGGAGTTGACAGAGCAAAGACACTAAGTTCTTATTTAACAGTGAAAACATAGGACTACTTTCTTGTCCTTCTTGTATTTTTGGATGAGATGTGACAAGACAAGGATACCCAGATGACTGTCGTATTTAGTTCAAAATACATTGTTTCTGCATAAGTAAAATTTTTTAATTTTAGAAAGAAAAAATGTGAGGAAGAGGCAAAAAAACCCCCCAAAACAAACCAAGACTGGCCTTTAGGAGATATGGGCTCTCTCTAGTCCAGATACCACCACTAACCAGAGGGTGGCTGGGGGCAAGTCACCCAGCTTCCCTGAGACTCAACTGCCTAACAGGTAACATCAGAGACAAGCAGCATGATTCCTGCAGCTCTAAGCACTCATAGAGTCAATGATCCTGCAGCTGTTGGACTTACCTCGGAGATACTTCACTTTAAGGTACTCTGGGCTGGCCTTTTGGCCTGGGAGAGGGTCATTTAGCATAACTTTAGTTTGCGCTTTTATCCCTTCATAAAACTGTCCCATTGCCACGTGGCTGAGCCCTTTCATGTACTGGCACACCTCGTTATACGGCTCCAGCTGCAGACATCGCTGAGGCATTGAAGGAAAAAAGGCTGAATTAGAATCCATACAGTTTAGGAACCTTTAAAGTGCTTTACTCTTTAATCTGGAATTATAAACTGGAATTAGGAAAGTTTTCCCTCCAGGTTAAATCAGACCAAATACATACTCTATAAATCAGTCTGTTGGTCAAGGCAATGGTTCTTTCCTTTCTTTTTGTTGAAGTCTAAGCACTATTCTTGCCTGCCCCCAGCAACTCCATTCATTTCATGAAACTTTGTAGAATAATACAAAATTGCAGTTACAGTGCTTCCCTCTTACGGATGCTCACCTTGAAGTTCTTAAGGGCTTCATGTAAGCTGCCATGGTGATAAAGCATCATTCCGCGGAGCTGGAGGGTCTGCACGTGATTTTGGTTGAGCAACAGAGCCTTCTGAAAGCTCTCGGTGGCTGCTTCAAAATTGCCCAGTTCCCTAGGTATTTAACAACAGTGATGAACATAACGCAGGTGTTTTAGTCAACATACAGAATTAAGTTACCCTCAGAATTATGATCCAATCTCTAAATAAGATACTTTAATGTGGGTGTTTGCTTTTTTATTTTACCAAATTCATAGGTTTAAAATTCATTTTTTCTGCTGTTTAAGTTACTTCAGTTAAAATCTAATAAATCATTATCTAATTTAAATCTTGAAATAAGAAGTATATTTTAGAATTGTGCTCATTTCAGAGTAAAAATGGTTATTACTGACCAGCCTTGCCTTATTTTGTATCTTAAAAATTTTGCAAATAATAGAAGCTTTAAAATATCCCACATCAATTTTATATAAATAATAAATACATAAAATTATATATATAACGCCCACTTACATTTAAACAGCACTTTACTATTTGCTAGGTGTTTCCAGATCTGTTTTCAACTTATATTCCCAACAATTCCATGGGACAGGACAGATAAATACCATCCCTTAAACCTATAATGAATCCAAACACACTTTCTCCAAGTCAGTATAAAAGACTTTTTCTAACTATGGAGTCAAATAAGCTCTTGAATTAAATCCTTTTTGAGTAAGGCACCTAACAGTTTCACAGGAGATTTCTGTCACTATCTTTCTCTTTCCTAACATTTATAGTACCTTTATACAGGTCAGAATGCTAAAAAAAATTTTTAAACCAAAAGTCAGAATAGCTTTGATGGTCAGAGTAATGCATGTAGTAAGGAAGCCAAGCATTGCTGCTTGTTCCTGACAGATGCAACATACTTGTAACACTTCCATCTCGCAGTTCTAGGATCTTTAAACAGATCCTCGTGATGTGGGTATTAACCTTAGTTACTGCCTGAAAAGGGCAGTATCATCCACAACTCAGCACCTTAGAGTGCCACTATTCAAAGCACCTACGTTTGAAGGACTAATGTTTTCTCAGCCAATATATACAGACCAAGGTTATTTTAGGGCACAGCAACTTGCATTATGGTATCCTCTTACCTGCGGTTTTTTCTATGCCCAGAGAAGATCTCAGCAAGTATGTGAACACCTATGTGATTGAAAACGACCATCTCTTTCGGCTAAGAAGTGCATTTTTAAAAACCAGATCCCTATTACAAGAGGCTGTCCCACTATACACCCTCCCTCCTACCCCGAGTATTGGCGCTTTACTCACCTGTAGGCCTGTCCCAGGCTTTTATATGCATCAATAAAATCAACTTTCTGCTTCAGAGCTTCTTTGAAGGATTCAATAGCTTCCTATAAAAAGAACACAGAAAATTATTTCACTTGCTTAACTGTTAAAATTGAGTTTCTCTCAAATTACTAAAGGACTAATACACTATATATAACATACATGGTCCCTGAGTGATTTTTTCAAAATAGGAGGACTTAAAGGGAGGCAGAAACTACAATAAACTACGGGGATTTAATTTCAATAGTAAACAAATACATTACTATGAACAACAACAGAGCCTTAAGCTTCTCCTTTCAAAATGGGAAAACAGCTTCTGTTTTTCATTAGGACTTTGACTACCAATAACACCTTCATTTTAGTATCATCTACTTAATAAAAACTCTACGGAACAAAAGTAAGCCTAACAGCTGCATGAAATAATCTAAAATGATCACAACTGGCAGCATTTGAAATTAAACCAACGAGAGAGACAAAAAAGCAAGCCCAACATGAAATTACTGATAAAACAAGAAAAAAGGCTCCTAGGATAGGTACTAAAGGATCCTCATGATCTACAAGGAAAAAGAAAGCATAAAAATAAAAGAGAAACCTTCAAGTTGGGGGTGGTGGTGCCTGGCTCCTGCCAGCACAGCTCCAGGAGGCACTAAGGTTCCAGAACTGCACATACTATGCTCTTGGGAGAGCCCTGGCTGCAAAAGGACTCTCTGTGGAAACCGGTGATAAAACAAGCCAGTTTCAGAGGAAACATCCCAGGCTTACACTAGGTATTCAATGCTCTTTTCATTATGATGTTATTTATTGTAATAAAAGATTACACAGATATTTCACACATTTCTCAAGGAAAAGACATATCTTACTTAAAGGCTATAAAATATCACAACTTCTAAGAACTTTAATTGAGAAAAAGCTTAAAAAACTCTGGCATAGATCATTTCAACTCGATTAGATAGTTCATAGCAGAAAATCATTAGAGATATCAAATGCCTTGCACATGGTAGGCACTCAATAAATATTTAATGCCCTGGTAGACACACAAAATAGTTTTGCAAAAGCTACACAATATTGAGTCTTTCCAGAAAGTCATTCATCCCCTGCTTCTTGATTTTCTCAGGGGAGGCCAGCAGCCAAGAGAGGCTGGCTTTGAAACTCTTCAAAAGCAATACTGGGGACAAAACCTCCTCATTAAGGAATCTCACTGAATAGCTACTGTTTGGGAGACAGATGAAAACGGATAATTTTTTAACATTGAAGAAATGTTAAAGACCACTCTTAATTAGGCTACCTGCTGTGACACAGTCTTGATCTTTCAGGATTTTTACAACTGCATTTTTAATTCAACAAACATATATTGAGCGCCTACTATGTGCCAGGGACAGCAGGAGGTAAGGGGACATGAAGATGGGCAGGTCATCATCTCTGTCCTCTAAGAACTCGCAGTATCATTAGAAAGCCAGTTATGTAACCAGGTTACTAGAATACAAACTAAGAGCTACAACAGAGATACGAGTAAAAGTCTCTGGGGAAAAAAGGGAAAGGAGCAACCGACTGAGCCCGGGAGAGCAGAAGAGGCTACGGGGGGAGGTGACCACTGAGCTGGGTCTTAGAGCACGAGGAGTTTGGTAAAGAAAGACGGCATCTTGGACAGGGGAGTGGTGCCACACAGGGCACAGAGCGCTCGCTGACGCGGGGAAAGTCAGAGGGGCAGGGGCGCGGGTGCACCGGCAGGAGCCCGGGAAAGGGAGAGCGGAGGCCAGAGGGAGGGCCTCTGCCGCGCTCCACAGTCTGGGCGCTGCCCGGAAGCAACAAGGACTGAGGGCTGTGAGGAGGGGGCACCTCACAAAGTCCACTCATCAGAGAGATGATGACTGCTGGCAAAAACAGAAAAGACACAGTGGAGAGGGGGAAGGATGGAACCCAGGTAAGAGGCGGCTGTAGTGGTCCAGGCAAGAGATAACCAAAGCTCGGACTGAGACAGTGTCTCTGAGGAGAGAAAAGAAGGGTCGAATTCAGGAGAGGTTTTTAAAAGGCACACTAAGACAGAATGTGGTGGCTGTCTGGGGATGAGGGGGAGGAGTGGGCAGGAAGAGCTTAGGCTGGGAGCCTGGGTGGAAGGCAGGGCTTAACAATCGTGAAGAAGGATAGGAAGACGGACAGCCGTGGGCGGGGGAGGGTGAGTCCACCGGGATGTGTGAAGTCTGGAGCATTTGTGGACGTCTACTGGAGATGCCCAGGGGACATCTGCTGCCCACTGCACTTACAGCATGCTTGGACGCCACAGTTCTTCAAAGTCTGATTTCTCTTCAGCTTTTAAGAGTCTTTGGTTTCGGGGTTCCTGTCTAATCACTGCACAGCTCTCTACCTCATTCTGCCAAAGAGGGGACATAGCAGAATCAAGATTTTAAGCCATTGGGAACAAAGAAACTACGTTTGTTGAACCTATCTCTAAGCACATGAACTGGCTCTGAAGTCGTCTGCATAGCAAATGCAATCATTACCATTTAAGTCGCCATCATCCTTACTAGCTGGGAGGCGGCCACCACTCTGGGACTGTTCAGCGTAAGTGAACAGAACCATAACAGGTAACCCTCAAAGTAAAGGCTTATAAAAATGTGTGTTCAGAATAGACCATTTTTGAAACATCCTTACAAACTGAGAAGAATTCAACAGAAAAGTTTCTGCTGTTTTTATTACCTAGGAATATCCAAAATGTCTGATATATATCTACTGAATTGGACAACTGTGAAATCTGTCATGTAATATACCCTAATATATTTCTAATGTATTATATCATAAATTAAATAAGCAACCGTCCACTTAATTTCAGGACTACTGACCTGGAGAGACCACCCTCAGGAAATAAAGATAGCTCAGACTCATCGGTCCCTTTAATACTTTGTCTCTACATTTAACAAGAAAAAGACAGATATCTAAACTAGGTTCATAAACTTAATTAAGGCATTTCACCACTCAGTTTTCCAGTCTCTGTAACGGGGACACCCTCTGCTCCTTCTATACATCATGGGGATGCCGCTGGGATGAATGAGACAATACGTAAACACTCTGACTTCCTTGGACAGCAGATCTACAAAATGCAAAAAGAAAGTTCCCGTCTATTACACACATCACTGCTGTGCGGGTGAGCGTGGTGAAAAGGAGGAAAGCCCAAATCGCTTGCTGAGACTGGTTCACTGAGGGGCTTCTAACACTCAGAGGGTGAAAGCACGGTTTCTAGGTTTTCATCAGGCAGATGTGAAATAAACCAAACTGAATTTTAGCCCATGTTCGATTTCTATTCAGTGTCTCTATTACCACTCTTTTCTGAAAAAATTCTTTTTGAAATAACACAAAGGGCCCTTCCTGCCTACATTCCTAAATGTGGCTTAAAAGTGAAATCAACATTTGTTTACATTTGTTTACTTTAAAAAAATATTTTTACCCTCTCAGTACTAATAATTGGCATTTTTTTCCATTTCAAATTTCTTTCTCCTTCATGTGATACTCAAGGGATAGATTCTGAACACAGTATTGTAATTCTGAATTTTTTAATTGAAGGTGACTTGAAGGTGAAGAGAATATGAGAGGAATAGAGGGCAGAGACAAAATAAACTGGAAGAAATCATCTGGAAGCTGCTCAAAGCACATTTTAAATAACTCAAAGCCTGCCCTGCCTGTCTGAATCCTGAGGGGGACAGAAAGGGTCCTTATTAGGACCACCTCTGCACACTTGCAAAAATGGAGATGAAGTATATGAAATAAGATTTGCAAAAGTAATTCCTTCTAGTTTGGTTTTTAATGGATGATTATTTTTTTAAGAGTCTATAAGACTTAAATTCTCACACGGAAAATAATCTATAATACCAGATTTATGTTTACAGTTTATAAAGGCCTTTCACACATTTTATTTTATGTAATTCTCACTCCCACTTCAAGAGACACAAGAGTAGCATCATCTCTACCTGATAAATGTGGAAGGCAAGGCTGAAAGAACTGAAGCAGCATGTCCAGCAGTGCAGATAATAAGATTCAGAGCAAGAGCTCAGAGCACGACCTTCCAATCCAACGCTCTGCCCTGAAATTTACCCCACTGACACTTATTGAGCACCTACTATGTGACAGGCACCATCTGTAACATGGAGGATTTACAACTCATGGCCTTTTAAAAGGTAAACCTTCTCCCCACCCTCTAAGTGTGTTTATGTGTGTATCAGATCCTCAGAGTTATTTTCAATGATAACATCCATGTATTCTTCTCTGCTACGTGCTACTGAAGCTCTTCCCACCTTCCAAAGTTCAGGTTACGTGCAACCTACTCTGAGTTCTCCACCTCTTGGTCAGAATGAGTGTCTTCACCTAGCTGGGTGGACTGTCTGTGGCTCTCAGGCCAGCCTGTCTTCAATCAGGCAGTTTGGAAGTGCCAGGCCTGGGGTGATAGCCAGAGCTCCACCCTCAGCTGTGTTTCTGCCCCTCACCCTGGCAAGAGTGAAGCTACTGCAGGACAGGCTCCTGGAACAGGCTTGGAGAAGGCAGAGTCCCAGCCAGAGGAGGGGCAGGCAGCTGGTGGTGACTTTCAGCCCCACTCAGCTGAGACAGAGCATCTCCTTTGTCCCTCAACCCCTCCTCCTGACAGCAGTCTTCAAGCAACAGTGCTGGGACCCCTCCTGCAGCCCCCAGAACTCCCCAGGCTGTCTGGCCACTCCCAACCTGAAGGCTGCAGCATCTCCTGGTCAGCCGCCTCTTCAGCCACCGCCACATCAGCAACCATTTCCTCAGTACAGATTGAATCTCAACTCTCTATTTCCCCCAAATCTAGACTTCAGAGCTCCTCCGGGCCTACCAGCTAAAGTCAAAATACTCAGCAGAGTGCTCTTGACCTTCCAGGACTCCCTTCCCGGGGGCCCAGCCCCACCTCCTCACAAGCATGGGTGTGTCTCCCAGGTCATTACTCACACCTTCCTCTCAGCCTCAGGGTCCTTCTTCCCAACCATGCTCTGCTTTCCAAGTCAAGATAATGTCCACTTATTCTCTGGACCTTCCTGAGTTAAAATGAGAGCTTCTCACCTTGGCTTCCAAAGAAAGCACGCTGCTGATATTACTTTCTTTGGTTTATTCACCACGTGATAAATCATATGTGGAGAAAGGCTTTGTAAACTGTGTCTGTCCTAAGTGTAAAGCATTATTCCTCCCTTATAACCTTTCATCCTCTCCCCTTTCGTACCTTCCTCCAAGTACGTATCAGACAGTAGGAGCTCAATCAATTTGTTGATTCAAAGTACTTTCTAAAATAAACCAACTGGACATGTGAGATGTCATTTCAAAACCTGCCAAACTAAACCCCGGCTCAATTCCCCCCACCATGAGGGGGACTCAGCATCACTGCAGGCACACATACTGAGCGGCACTTTCACCTTCAGAAGTCCTCTGTGAAAGAAAGTTAAGCCTTTGTATAGCATAGCTATGGGCTGGTTTTTGTTCAGCTCTAAGGACTGCTGAAAGTCTTCATGGGCTGTTGCATAGTCCTACAAAAAGGAGAATGAAAAAAAAATATAGTAGTGTTCGTTAGATATTGGACATGTCCTACTTTTGATTGATAGAGGAAAAAAAAAATCCCAATTTTTTCTGCGCCCTTTCTGGCTTTAAAGGAAACATTTCATGACTACAAATATTAGAAGCATGCTTACGCTGTTGAAAGAGGTGATTTTAATTGATGAGAGAAACTCACAAAGGTTTAATTTAAGCATACTGTCTCAACCACAAAAGAGTATTATTCTAAATACTAAGTCATAATCTGCTATGGATACTTTACAAATTATTTTAGTACTAACATTCCATTATTTTGAAGTCTAAAATAATTATGATATAGATCAACCTTAAAATGTGTTATACTGAGGTTTTTAAAAATCTATTTTCTTTTGCAATAGAAAATCGTTATTGAAATGACTGTAAACCAACAAAAATAGCTATGGCAATTATAAATACCACTCATGATAAAAGGTAATCTTGCCAGGTTGAGAAGCTACAGTCTAGGAAGCCACATTAGTTCAGGTAATGATTCTCAGGCTGTGATACCCAAAGAAACTCAAATTGTACCCTTAAGTTTAATGATCACATTGATAATAGGCACACCTGCTTCTCTACGCTGACATTTCCAAGAAAGTTAAGGTACAGTCTATAAACCAAATTACTCTTCTGTTTCCCACTCTTTCTTTTTTCCCCTAGCCCAGAATTAGTTACTGCTGACAGTTCAAGCAAGAAAATGTGTTTCTGGTACTTAATATTTCTCCACTGAGTTCAATTTCAGCTACAGAAAATGCTTTCAGAATAGTCTTACATCACAAACTATTAATCTACAGCCCCAAACCCAAATCTACCAAATAGTAGCTTTCTGAAGTAGAAGGAAAGCTGAAATTTTTACCACCATGAAAGGACACATTTCAAGGCAAAAAATAATTCACCTCTGATATGAAGTACAGGGTCCCGCGATGTCTGTACAGCCGTGCTGAGGGCTGAAGTTGAATAGCTTTAGTGAGATCATTCACTGCTTCATTAATTCGTCCCAGAGGGGACAGAATCTATAAACCCAAAAATGTAATTAGGGGAGAAAAGTCCCAGTGATCGCCCCTACAACTGCCAATGCTTTTGACTTTTCAAGTCTGCTTCACCACCCCACACTTACAACGCGACTCTCTCAGCAGCCTAGAACCCTTGACCCCACGTACTGTGCAGTGAGATTCAAAGGCAGCAGCCAAGGGGCTGCTGACCTTGTCCAGTCAAGGGAATGCTGAAGACCTATGACTGTGGCAACTCCCTGTCACCATTTCATGTTCTGTGTCATAACAGATGTTGCTTTTCTTGAAGTGCGACCATTTTTCCCCAACCTATCATTTACCTTTCGGAACAAAATTTGGCATGTCAAATTAATCTGAAAGTTAATTCTAAACCATTAAAGCAGAGGAACTGATAAACACAGATTGGAGTCCCCCATGGTATCTAGCTACGCCATCTGTGGTGTCAAGTGCTGAGCGGCATTTTCTGGGATTCCAGGTGTTGGGTAAGCCCTCTGATGTGAACAACGCTCATCAGTTATGATCTGCAAGGTAGTGAAAAAACATCTGCAGGCCTGTTCTGAACGCTTTCTGATCCAGCAATCAGCTGTGTTCAGGCAACAATGACAACACAGAAGACAGCTCAGAATGCAAAAGTTCACCCAAAAGACGTAAGATAATCCAAAGGGGGCATCAGTATTCATGCAATCAAGCTCAAGCAATTCATCTGGAACAAATGTTCTTAAATTAGGGTTAAATTTGTTCTTATAACAGGTCATTTCCATCAAGTTTTACTAACTGGTTTCCTCCTCTGCAGGAACTTAAAAACCAGCAAGAGAGAAGATTGAGGCAGGCATACCACCAGTAGCAAGAGAGAGAGCTCAGAGGAAAGAAATGGAAATATGTGCCCTTAGAATTCAAGAAACATAGTGGTCTAGGGTTATATTTTGGAAGGAAAAATATCCCAACCTAGTATATTAGTATTAACATAACTGAATGATTGCACCCTAGCATAAAAATCAATACGCATAATGACCAGAGTAACTAAAAAAGGTTAAATTACATTCACTAAATATAGACAATTTCAGAAAGTATAAAAGTGAAAAGTTTCTCATAAAACAATTTCTGACATAAACAAATAGTATATTGTAATCCAGCTGGAAAATTCACTATATCATGATGTTATTGCCTGATAATGCCAGGAAAGGGGGATATTACTGTATATTTTTAAGATCATTGGAAATCACTTTTCTGATTACCAATATCATTCTGGGTATACAATTAGCTTTTTATTAGATATACAAATTTTTCAAAGCTGCCAAATCAGCCTAAGTGCACTTAATTAAATTCATGCTTTACCATAACATTTTAGCAAAGCATCACTGTGATGGCAGGGAAAAACTCAGCACCCACTCCCTGGAGCAGAGTGTCACCAAGTAAACTGCCCAATGCTCATCCTAAAAACCAACAGGCCTCTCATGCAGCAGCGAACAGATTACAGTCATTCAACCCTTAGGGTAGCAATCCAAAACAGACAAGAGATAATGAATTCTTTCATTATTTGAGAAAGAATTTCTTTCAGAAAGCCAAATCCCCAATAAAACAAAAAAACTCATTTTAAGAAACTGAACTGTAATTTAACACACTATAATTTTGAGAACAAAAACATCATAAATGCAGTTTTAAAAATACTAAAACATTTAGCCTTCCCTTTGCTTATTAAGCTTTCTCCCTCAAAAGAGGGAGGAAAAGTCATTTGTCCCTTTAGTCCAACTATGAAATCCCACCAGAACAGATAATTAAAAGTTAAGTTCTAGTCAGACTGAAAATATTAACATAAATTCTAAAGCTCTTAATATGGTTAAATGTGCAATAAAACAAATACAATATGAAACTTGGATAGTTTACTATTGTTTAATGAAAATGGTAAAATGGACATGTTTCATTTAAAAACATTAAAAGGGGTGCCTTGGCACACAGTCCTTTCTCTGGCCTGAACACCCTTCTCCACCTTGTTCCCCAGGACATGGTTCCTACCCAGCTCCAGCATCACCTCCTCAGCGAGACCTCTGCAGACACCGCCAATGCCTGTCCCCATGCCACTCTGTCCCAGGGATCCAGCAGACCATGTCTTTCTGCTCCTGAACAAGCACCCCCTCCGTGGTGTCCACTGTCAGACATACTACCTGGAACTGTCTTCACCTTGAGTCCTAAGTTCCGGTTAGGGTCACCCTTTCCTAGTCTACCTCTCCATGTAGATAGGTGTGTCTCCTAAGGATTAGATACAAGTGAACGCGTGCACACACACACACACACACACACACACACACACACACACGCTTCGAAAGGCAATAGACCTCACTGGACCATACTGTCATACTGTTTTGCCAAATAAAGTATGTCATATACACAGTAAACCCATATGTCATATTTTTCAATGAACATGGACAGTGGTGGTACACTTCATAACTCTACTTTCAATACTAAATGTTACTATTTCATGTTAAATCAGCAAAGATTTAACATGGTAAATCAGGAAAGAGTATCGCTCAGCCCACAGTTTCCTAGTAATTTCAACTGCTTAAATGCATTGTGTACCTATGGAGGAAAACACAATAGATATACAGGAGGCTTAGAATTTATCAGCAATAAAAATAAAAGGAAAAAAAATCTGAATTTTTTAAAAATCCGATAACAACAGAAGGAAAAAGAAAACCACACTCACTTCTGCTCGCTGCTCAAATACCTCTGGACGATCTGGTTCCAAGGTAATTACTCGGCTCAGTTCGAACAGAGCAAGCTCAGCATTCTTAATGTCCTTGAAAAGGCATTAGCTCAGTATGAGATACACTGTTACTCAAAACCAGCTTGAACAGACTTTCTGAAAACACTAATAATTTAGTAATGACATAACTATTTATTTAGAAATAAACAGGAACTTAGCTTCTACGTAAGAGATCTGCCAAGTTAAATAAGCTGTAATTATTTAACTTGCTCAAGTCTACCTACCCACGCTGGACTTGGCTACCTAGCAGACTCCACAGGTGGCAAGATGTTTTCTCAATTTAACCTATTTAAACAGTACATCAGCCAGTCTCAAGGGATGAGCATGTGGACACTATTGTGTAAAATGATGCTGACTAGTGGCAATGTGGGAACGGAGGAGCCAAGTTAGTGTCACTCAAAACCCTTCTAGGCCTATACACCTACTCCTAGAGCAGCCTAGGTAAGCCTGTTCTCTTTAAAATTTACACATTACTTGCATATCAAAAATACATGAGGATGTTACTTTTACATTAAAAGCACATTAAAGATATAAGCAAATTTCACATCAAGATATAAAATGAAAAGAGATGAGAATAAGGAAGAAGCAGCTTATCTCTGACCTTTACTAGGGCAACTCTGATCATTTACTGATGCCCTGAACCTAAGCAGGGCTACTTACTGATGCTCCCTTCCTAAACATCTTCGTCATTTCCAAACCTGTGTTCCTGTGCAGTCTGCCTTCTCATGTCTCAGAAGTATACAATATTATACAAGATTTCTCCATTAGGCCAGCAGGCAATTAGGACAACTGCTTTTTAATTCACAAAAATACAAAGTGACATTTCTCCCTCAAAGCATAATTTCATTTGAATATTTTTAATATAAAAGAAAAAAGTTCATGTATAATGTTCAAGACTGAAAATTTGGACATCTGACCTAGACCACTGCATTATTTACTATATAATCTCAGGAAGGTCTTTATTTTTACACCAAAGTGCCTTTGTTTGACCAAAAAATATACTTATTATAACCTTCTTCCCGCACTCCTCAGAGAAGTAAGTGAAATAAGGCTCCAAAGATATATCTATCTAAGAAGGAATAACATATAACAAATTTAAAATAATTTATTTTTTATAATATTTTACAAAAAAACTTCTGCTCTTCTATTCGACCTTTAAAAATTGAAAGGTTCTAAGTACTGTAACTGCTGATGCCCAGTCTCTCTCTCACGCCGATGAGCATTTCCCAGGGATTCTGTCAAGGTCTCCTGCTTTTCTTGGCTTATGTTCAGCTCATCATGAACTAAAGTTTAGGCTGGCAAAGGCTGTCCTTTTAGAACAGAAAGTTAGGTGAAACTGACCTCAGAAGACCTGGGCAGAAATTCCCAGCCCTCTACTTTCCGGCCACTTGGCCTTGCGGAAGTCCCCTATGGCCGCTGTCTCATCTGTGAACTGGGGCACTACCCCCGCTGTCCCATCAGAGCCCAGAGGGCAGGGAGGGGCTCCACGGAAACCCTGGCCTGCGTCCAGTCATGTAGACACTATGGTAAGCGTGACTATTCCATACTCACATGTAGTCCCTTCTTTCCATAGGCTATCCCTCGGCCATAAATTGCACTAACCAGATCAGGCTCCTCCTAGTCAGACCAAAACAGAAACACGTCAAACACTATAGACAAAACAAAACAAGTCAGTTTCTGCTTAAAGCACGTTAATGCTGCAAATTACAGCTATGTTATGCTACCATCACTCGCGTCAATCAATACGCAGCCCCCGACCAAAAGAGTCTACATTTTAAAAACGCATTTGAAGGAGACACGAATAAGAGATTTACATTTTAAAACACTAGAAAAATAAAACCAATATTACTGAGCTTGGTGCTAGCTTCTTTCACACAGTCATCTTACTTAAATTGTAATCCTCTCAACAACTCTCTATTGGCAGCACCAGCAGTCACAGCCCAGAGAGAAAACGGATGCTCAGAGAAGCAGAGACAGGAGTAATGGACTGGGTGATGCCTCTTCCTGGTTCATCTGTTTTCAAACAGTCATGAAAGAATCTGAGAAGGAAAGAACCCATCACAGCCAGCTCAATGAGGAACAAGAGATGAGTTGGCTCCACAATCTATTAGGTATTAATATAATACAATCCTTTATTCTAATGGGTCAGAATAAGAACCAAACCTTTCTTGCAGACTGCTCCCATGTGCACTGGATAAAACGCCTCTCAAGCCCAAGGACAGAGCGTCTGCTGCCCCTCCATCAAGTCCCATACGCCGGCCAGCAGTATGAACTGCCTCACTTGCAGAGTGAAACACTACTTGTCAGCATGTAACCTGTGCAACTCTTCCCCTCTTCTTTGAACCCTTCCCTATACATTGGAGAAAGAAGAGCACATAGCCTCTGGCTATCAGGTCCTGAGTGAAGAATCTAACAGGACTACATCAGATGATGTATCTTGCAGACCAATCTATAATCAGTTTCAAATCTGCGACTAAGTGTCTGCCAGTATTGCAGAAAAAGACATATCAACTTAAATGATGAGTAAATGGGAAAAAACAAAGGATAAGATGCTATTCACTGAAAAACAACGCCCCCCCCCCCCCCCCAAAAAAAAGGCTTCCATAAACAGAATCAGGTACACCACATCAAGTAGTAAGTTGGTGTGTCACTGGCTAGGGCTTCCCTGGTAGATCAGACAGTAAAGAGTTTGCCTGCAATACACGAGGCTCAGGTTCGATCCCTGGGTCAGGAAGGAAATGGCAACCCACTCCAGTATTCTTGCCTGGAAGATCCCATGGATGGAGGAGCCTGGTGGGCTACACCCCATGGGGTCGCAAAGAGTCAGACACCACTGAGTGACCAACACACACAAGGCATCACTGGTTACAACCCAGCCAGCAGATGGGCCTCACCGTATATGGAAAGGTGAAAAAAGTCAAGTGAACAATCACAGATTTCTAGCTTCTCTTGGAAAACTAAGAATCCAACAATGACAGACTCACATTTGGGCATGAGGATGTGAGAACATGACAGCAACAAGAACAAAACCCAACCAGAGCGAAGTACTGGGCGCCTGTTTAGAAGGCCGTGCAACATCCACCAGCTCCCCATGAGCCTCTGCACTACGTCAGTTCACTTTGCCCATGTAACCTGCTGCTCTGGCTCCCATACAGTCTTGGGTCTCTGATTTATAACATGTGTGTAACAGCCCGCCCATGCTATTCACTAATTGGAGAAAAGTATGAGTTACGGAATGGCAGAAGAAGGGCGGCCACCTCCTATAAACAAGGCTTGTATACGATTATGGGGTCAATATGTGCATAGAAAAATGCTCTCCAGAATACTAACAGCAATTTCCTCTGGGAAGTGGGATTACTAGATATCTTCCTATGCTGCTTAATACACTGATGCATTCCTTTTAATTGTTTAACACACACATACGTTTATAATCAGAAAAAAAAACATATGTCAAGTAAAACATCGGAGACGGCAATGGCACCCCACTGCAGCACTCTTGCCTGGAAAATCCCATGGATGGAGGAGCCTGGTGGGCTGCAGTCCATGGGGTCGCTAAGAGTCGGACACAACTGAGTGACTTCACTTTCACTTTTCACTTTCATGCATTGGAGAAGGAAATGGCAACCCACTCCAGTGTTCTTGCCTCGAGAATCCCAGGAATGGAGGAGCCTGATGGCCTGCCATCTATGGGGTCGCACAGAGTCAGACACGACTGAAGCGACTTAGCAGCAGCAGTAAGTAAATCATACTACAGAAAGTAATAGAAAACTTTACTATCAATTAAAATATTGTATTTAAATAAATTAAATAGAAAACTTATTACAAATTATAGGAAATTTAGAAAATGAAGCAAAGCACAAAACAGAAGGTAAAGGGCACCCTATAATTCTACCGCCTGGAGACAAAACTTCAACATTTATTCTTCCTGGCGGAAAGGCAGAGCAAGTAGCTTGGGAGTGGGATCCAGGGCCAGAGAGCAAGGAACAGCAGGAAAGAGAGTTCCCCATTGGGGAATCACACTAAGACAGTCTTCACGTGTTTCCCCAGGACCGGCGCCCGCCAGAAGACAGCACAGCGACAGAGCAGCGCCTCGTCCAGGTCGGGCAGTGGGGGCGGCTGGTGACCCCACGCAGCTCACGCCTGCCGAGGCCAGGCGCCGGTGAAAGCAAACCCCACTTTCAGATTTGTCTCAAGATACACTATCCAAGAAGCTTTCCTCCTCAGCTGAGAAAATGTTTATAACATGACAAGAGGTAAATTAGGAAAAAGTACATTTAAATAAAGAGTTATGGTACTGATGAACCTTTCTGTGGGGCAGGAACAGAGACACAAACACAGAGGATGTACTTGTGGACACAGTAGGGGAAGGAGAGGGTGGGATGAATCAAGAGAGCAGCACTGACGTATCTCTGCTGCTGCTGCTGCTGCTAAGTCGCTTCAGCCGTGTCCGACTCTGTGCGACCCCACAGACGGCAGCCACCAGGCTCCCCCGCCCATGGGATTCTCCAGGCAAGAACACTGGAGTGGGGCACCACTGCCTTCTCCGGACATATCGGTACTACCATGTGTAAAACAGGTAGCTGGCAGGAAGCTGCTGCTTAGCACAGGGAGCTCAGCTTGGTGCTCTGTGACGACCTGCAGGGGTGCGATGGGGAGTGGGAAGGAGGCTCAGGAAGGAGGGGATATATGTATATTTATGACTGATTTGGGCTTCCCTGGCAGCGCAGCCGGGGAAGAATCCGCCTGCAATGCAGGAGGCCCCAGTTTGACTCCTGGGTCGGGAATATCCGCTAGAGAAGGTATAGGCTACCCACTCCAGTATTCTTGGACTTCCCCGGTGGCTCAGATGGTAAAGAATCTGCCTGCAATGCGGGAACCGTGGGTTCGTCCCTGGGTTGGGAAGATCCCCTGGAGGAGGGCACGGCAACCCACTCCAGTATTCCTGCCTGGAGAATCCCCATGGACAGAGGAGCCTGGTGGGCTGCGGTCCATGGGGTCACACAGAGTGACACGACTGAGTGACTAAGCACAGCACAGCACACATGGCTGATTCATATTGTACAGAAACTAACACAACATTGTGAAGCAATTACCATTCAGTAGAAAAAAATTGAAAATAAATAGAGTTATTCTTGTTTGACTGACATCTCCATATACCCTGTGGCCACACCAGCCACTCTGGGAGTCATCCTCATCTCCCCAGCCAACACATCTATTCAAGAAATCCTGGTAGTTTCATCTCCTGATCCAGCAGCCACTTCCTCTCATGCAGCAACTGCAATGGCCTCAACCACTTCCTGTTTCTTCCCATCCAGTCACCAGGCCCATATTAAGAGTGAATTAAGTCTGATCATGACACTTCCCTGGCTGAAACTATTCACTGGCTTCCCAACACCTACAACAGCAAAATTCAAACATTTTTCACTTTAAGAAATATATTTTACACTGTAACACAGTACACTCATACATATATACATAAATATACACACAAACACATCAGAAACAAAAGTTTCACTAAGTCTCATCAAGCCTTGCTATACACAATGTTATCTGATATTTCCTTACCAGGCATATTTCATTTAAAAAATGTTAGTCTTGACTCACCAATTAATTTCAGCACCCACTAAAGGGTAGCGCCTCAGGATTTGAAAAAACAGTGAGGTGACATCTAAATGCCTTTGCAAAAATCACTGATCACTTTTCTGCATCACCATTCACCTCCTTTCACTCCCCCACTCCCAGTTCATACTCTAAAAATTGGCATTACTTAGTAGTTCCCTAGATGCAACATGGGCTTCCAAGTTGGGTGCATTTGCAAATGCTCTCATCTGCCTGAAACACTCACCCATTGTCTCTATGCCCAGGAAAATCTTTCCATCCTCCAAGTCTCAGCTCAAACACTCCCTCTTCCCTAACTCCTTACAGATGCCCCTGGAAAATAGGTATGCTCCCCTCCTCTGTTTCACTATATGTCATATGGAGGTTAGTCATTCTTTCAACAAATATTTACTCAGGGCCAGCTATAAGCATGCCCCATCCCATGTGCTACAAATACCACAGTAAGAAAAACCAACACAGATGGCAAAAGATTCTTGTTTTCTTGGAGCACAGCCAAAGAACCAAAAATATAAATGTTACACCCTCAGTAAGTGTGAGATAAATGGTGCTTTATAAAATGTATAAAGACTTAAATACCTAGACTGAGATCTTAGGGGGTGGGGGAATCCCAGAATGACTGGTCCAGATGGTGCAAAGACTCTGAGAGAAGCAAGGAATACTGCATCTCCAAGCTGAGGTTGGAGAAGCAGGTAGGAACCATATTAAAGGTTTTTATCTTTAACCTAAAACCAACAGCAAAGTATATGAGTGTTTAAAGTACATGTTTGTACAGCGTGCACATGTGCATGTGTGTGAGGGTGTGAGGAGAGAAGCCAGGAAACGCTGGCCCCATCTGTCATCTGGCAGATCAAAGTGGCTGGCCATGGTTTGAATAGAGCTGGGAGAAGCAGATGGATGAAGGAGATACTTAGGAGATATACAGACAGAGCTGGTGATGAAGTAAGCGACACACATATGTGTAAAGCATGTTGTAACCCTATGGAGGGGTGCCATTCATTGAGCTTGGATATGACTAGAGATTCTTTTTCAGTTGTGGGTGGGGGGATGTGGCAGGTTCAGGGGAGAGTATGCCGTTGATTTGGAACCCGTAATACTAGACTATAACCATGATAACAATCACAATAACTAAACATCCATTTTGTTATTGTAAATTGAATGGAGAAAACCTAAATACTTAACAGTTACTCAAGTTTCCTCTAAGTTTCCTCTATTGTTCAACTTATATAAATATTTTTTAGAATTCTTTTCCAACAACATAAAAGAATATCTAATTATTGTGTACGTGTGCTAAGTTGCTTTAGTCGTGTCTGACTCTTTGTAACCCGAAGGACTGTAGCCCTCCAGGCTCCTCTGTCCATGGGGATTCTCTAGGCAAGAATACTGGAGTGGGTTGCCATGCCCTCCTCCAGGGGATCTTCCCAACCCAAAGATCCAACCCATATCTCTTACGTCTCCTGCATTGACAGGCGGGTTTTTTACCACTAGCGCCACCTGGGAAGCCTCATATAATTATTGTGGTTGCTATCATACCACAATATAGTCTAGTATAACAGGTTCCTAAATTTAATTGCTAGATTTCATTACTTTTTTTGATTGATACAACTTTATTATTTTATCACAGGCTTTGGATGTTAACAAGACACAATTCTTTCTTTATGAAATGTTACAATGAACTATTTTTTCAAATAAAAAAGTGTTTATTTCTAAAAATAAATTGAGCTCAGAATATCATTTTGAAGTATTTTTGAATACACGAGTTTAATAATATTTACACTTTATAACCTTTTCAGAATTTTAAATGAATTAAACTAATGTTTCAATTGTCCAATATTATTCACTTTATGCAAATACAAAATCATGGTATAGTAAGATAGCTTACTGGAGTCAGGCCCACTTAGATGTCTCAAATTAAAAAAAAATAATTTTTTTTAAACCCATAAATGTCTAATTTACCATATTCATTATACTATTTACATAGTGATTTTAAAATTTACAAATATTCATTTTTCCACCACAAAGTTGGCTTTTTGTTAAAACCTGCAAGTCACTGGATCAAAGACAAAGAAGTAAAAAGTGACAGTGCCCAGCAATGTAAGGAGGACGGAGTTCTGTGAGCGGCAGGTGCACGTACGTATGTGCATAAAGTAAGACTACAAGATCATGAGCAGAGGAATGCTTTACATTTTCTCTGCTAATGTTAAAATAAACAAAGTTCTTTCATGAATTCCGTTCCATTACAATCAGATCAGAGTCAGATGAGTTCAAAGTCACACAACTAATAGCAAAGGTCAACTGCCTCATTGAACATCATCACAGTACTTAGGTCACCCAGCCCTGCATGAGCATCGAAGCAGCACAGAAATCAGGACAGTTTCCCACTTTCAAGAACACTATGATGGAGGCACCAACACGTGTGGAAAGGACACAAAGACATGGACATCGAGACAGTACCGACTGATAAGCTTTTAAAATCAAGAGTTTCCAACGAAGATGGACAGATCTAATAAATCTTGAAATCGTGTTTAGTTGGAAACTGTGATGCTCAGGGAATACTGTCTTCCTTTAAAGATGTTCTAAACAATCCACATTTGGATAAATATTAAAATGAACACATTAAAACAACAAAGATTATGGAAATATCCCATAAGTTTGTTCTCTGATCCTGTAACTAAGCCAATGAGAAGGTATAAAAGCTTTACATCAAAAGGTCATTCTGGAATATGTGTCCTCGAGCACAGATCCAAATTTCACATTAAATGATCTTATATATACAGTAAATATGATAAAATCCCAGCACCCATGGCCCCATTTGTCTTCAGCTTTCTATGAATGGAATCTGATTCCATGTGTTGTTGCTTCAAGCTGGAGCTTGCAGTATGTCCAAAAGAAACATTTTGTCAAGAGTTAATGAGCTAAAAAGGAAATGGCAATCTACTCCAGTATTCTTGCCTGGGAAATCGCATGGACAGAGGAGCTGGAGAGGCTACAGTCCATGGTTTTGCAAAGAGTCAGACAAGACTTCACTACTAAACAACAACAACAACAAACTAAAAAAACTGGAAAAGTTTGTCTGTGAGCAGTTATCACTGAAGATTTGCTAAGGTGTGTTTACCGGGTTAAAAATATAGAATTCTGGGGACTTCCCTGGTGGTCCAGTGGCCAAGACTCCATGCTCCCAACACTGGGGACCTGGGTTCAATCCCTGGTCAGGGAACTAGATCCCACATGCTGCAACTAAAACGTGACGCAGCTAAGAAAAATACGGGGTTTTTGCACATGTAGAAGGTCCTGCAAGGAACAGATGGACATCTAATAGCTGACACAATGTATTGACAGAAATGATCCTCCAGTGATACTGGATTGAGTCCTAATGAGGAGAAATACTTTACCACTCTTCTGAATACTGGACAATAAAAATAAAAAGTATTGCTGGGCTAAAAACCAATTTCATTACTGCAAGACAAAGTATTGCTACATTTGCCAAAAAGAGAAAAGGAAGAGCACTTAGATTTAAAGAATGGTCATACTGTAAAAATAAAATGAGAGACTGACATGTAAATTCGGATTCATGATAAGAAAAAGAGTTTTGGTCAGTTAAAGAAGCAGCAATAACTATTCTTTGGACATTCACTCCTGCCTGGTTGCAGAGTTCCTTGATGAGATTGGCTATCAAGAACTTGAAGAAACCAATGAAAAACTTTCGTAGGAATTATGTGCATCAATTTCATAAAGCCTAATATAAAAAAACTACATCCAGAAAAGCAGGATCAAGTCTTATTAAAATTTAAAAAAGAATTTTATCATTTAACATCAAATCTTTGTATTATATATTTATCGCAGTCATATAAAGAAAGTGTGACAGATTTTCACCAAGCTCTGTATGGATGCCTCTAAACTTGCTCCTGCTTATTATTCCAGTGCGTCACAAAAATACGATTTTCCACGTCTTATGATGCAGAAAAGGCTGGGAAGAACCAAAACGAAAGGGAAGAGAGACGTCACCGAGAAGAGCACCAGCAGGAAAGCCAAGGCATTGAGTTCCGGGTAAGACGTGCTCTGAAGGATGGCACGGGCCTGTCTCCCGTGGGCCTGGAGCACCTGAGCTTTCTGCTGCACCCCTGACTTCCATTCCTGCCCCAGCAGTAGCTTGGATCACCAGAATCAGCAGTCCAATTTATACTGCATGCATTCTCAAAGAAAAATCTATCAGCTGAAAGCAACCCAATGTAGATTGATGAAAATACTACATCAAACGTCAGTATATTAATATCTTTTCTTAGCACAAAGAGAAAAATTCCGATCTACTTTCTGAACACAACTGCAAGAGAAGTGTTACAATAATAAATGGACACCAGAGATACTATAGAGTCATTAAAATAATAACTGTAGAGAAACATGGAAAAACTTTATAAAATTAAGTGAAAAAGTAATACAAAATAGTATACATATTCAGATTATAAAAAAACAAACACATACTTTGAAAAGGTCATAAACAAAAAACTTAAATAATGTTAGAGTGGGAGAATTGAGAAATTTTTCATTACTTATTTTAACATTGTTAGACTACCTTTAACTAGACAGATAATATTTTTCAAAAAGCTGAATGAACTGATAATACATCTGCAAGCTCAAACTGTTGTCTTCTGGTTGCTATCATAAATTAACTGATATGTGCTCTTATAAATGTATCAAAGCCCCCCTTTCAAACCAGTGCTTTCTTACTTTTCTAATACTGCAACGTTAAACAAAAGGATGATTTTTAAAACTTTATAATCTACCCATTGTACTTTAAACTCCACTGAAGAATATTATCCATATGACCACTCAAACACACAGCCGTTTAGATGCAAGGAGTTTAAAGTAATAACTATAAAAACATCTTATTGATTATTTGAGAGTGAAGACTAAGTTATCAACATAATTAATTCTATGTTTAAAAAGAGAAAAGAAGAGCAAAATTTTCAAAACTGGTATTTTAAAATTTAATCAGCCTGCTGAATTGTAAACTGTCTACTGGTTCTTATTGTATGAGCACAGACGAATATGCCAGAATGGTACTCTGAGTGGCTGAAATTAACTGAGCGCTTACTGTACGTGCCAGGCATCCGGTAAAATGCTTTTTTAAGATATTTCATTTAAACTGAACTAGAGTATTTTTGGAGGTAGTTATTATTATGCCCATAATCCAGGAGGTTAAACAACTTTCTAGTGAGCAGCAGAGATAGATTAGAACTCAGGTATTTCTAACCTTACTTGACCGTCCTCAACAGATAATGGATAATGGCCAAGCATCTACCAGAATACAGTTAAATAATGACCCAAGACATATGGACCATAACGTCAGGCTGCATTTTACAGGTCTCCTATGCAGCTCTTATACTGAGGTATTTAAGCACTTGGTATGAACCAGACTTTAACACAGCCATCAGTAAGCAGAGGTCAAATGCTCCTACTGAAGGGTCTTATACTTTACGGTGAGAAACAAATCCATGAGTGGACTTAACCATGAAGATCAGCACCTGCACAGAGAGTAAACATCCGCAATTCCAAGAATTTCCAGTGTCTGCATCTCATGAGAGATATCAAGGGAGACAGTAAAATGAATTGAAGCTGATGTTTATCTTTCTGAAACTTGCATTTGAAACTCATCTCTGCCTGTTGATGGTGGGGAGACTACAAGCAAATTGCCTGATCTCCTTTAAAATAAAGTGACACTGCAAAGATTCAATGAGAGCATGTTATGAGGCCTGCACCACCAAGAAAGGGCTCAGTCAGGGCTGATTTCCTTTACTTTCTTGTAAAATCTTAAAATCTATGTTTTATCGCAGCACTTTAGTTACACATAAGTCCATATTTTTGTCATTACTATAAACTTGCAATTACATGATTAAGAAGAAAAATTACCTGAAGCATTGTTGAAAAATGTCTTATTGCTTCATCATAGAGACCACTGCCAATCAACACATACGCAATAGCTAGGATAAAGAACACAGAAACAGTAAAGGAATGAATAAAGGATTCAGACTGAAACAGGCAACTAAATTCTTCACCAAATCTTAAAAGGCAGCTCCAAGGACGAGAAGCAGTTAAAGGAAACTTAGAGTTAATAAGATGTAATTGAATTCTCCTACCATTTGGTATTTGCTAGTCAGTCTAATTCTATCTAGGTTTAAATTATTAAAGATATCTATAAAACATCTGCCTGCAAAAAGCAATTATCTTTGTCTAAGCCCATCACTCACTTTCAAATATCAAGTAATCTTTATGGTATTTCCTATCTGTATTTCAAAGGAGCTAGTAATAAGCCTGTATAATATCCATATAACATAGCAATGTAACTTTACTGTGAACATTAGAAGAAATAAACAAAGAGCATCACATATCTCAATATCTGCAGGTGCCCAATTTTCTGCCAATTACCTACTAAGAGCAAAAAGAGAGGTTCCAATTACCATAGTATTATGTAAGTATTAACATAGTGCTTAACTGTAGGTCTAATTCACCCCACGGCAATATGCAGTTGCAGTCTTTTCCCTAGCTCTTCTATTCAAAATACAGTCAAAACATTACTCGAAATAGTCTCTAAAGATCATAACAGTTTTTAATCAAACTGCTTATGTCCGTGGTATTTTGAAGTTAGAGTCAGGAAAACCTGTTCAAACATGGCAGTATTTTGACTAAACGTCACCTGTCCAAAAAAAAAAAACCAATAAATTTTAATTTTAATCTAGAATATATTTCCACCTGCAATATTTGCCCTAATTCCCTAAAGCCCCCAATATTTCTGAAAACTTATATTCTTAATTCAATATTTGATCTTATTTGATCTATTTCTTTGCAAAAAAAAAAAAAAGCTTTATTGTGACCCTCTAGTTTAAGGACATAAGTGTCCAAGAAGATGGGCAACTGAAACTTTTAATGTCATTCAGTTTAAATTCCCTGACAGTAAAACGTAGTAAATACATTAAATGCAGAAAGAGATTTTATAACTAACCTCAGAAAAGTAAAGTTCAAAACACTGAGCATCATAATAATACAAGAGCTCTGGAATGCACTCTTCAACATGAAAAGAGGTCTGTTTTCATCCTAATCTCTTTGAAAAGATAATTTAAGTCAAACTCATATTCAGAATAACAGGAGTGGATACTAGTTGTAGCAGATAATGGGCTAGCCAGAGACCTCTTTGGTGGGAATCAGGAGCATTAGTAGTAAAAATAACAATAACAATAATAGTAACATGCACTATATTCTTAATAGGTACCAGGCACAATCCTAACCATTTACATGTATTGTAACTCAATTACTCCTTAACTGTATGAGATTCTTTCAGATCTAAAACTTTCAGAACTTCCTCTCTAGCTTCTCATAATCAGTAAGTATCTATTGAATGAACAAATGAATGTGACCCATAAAAACAAATCCAGCTTTAGGGGATAAACATTACATTTAGGAACATGCTTAATTTGTTGTTCAGGGCCAAGGTGTTGAACTCCTTTCAAATAAAATCAAATGCAGCTCTCAAACCTTTCCATCTAAAAGTAGGTTTTGTTTTTTTTTTTTTAGAAAACCCTCAGGTACCACAGTGATAAAGAATCGTCTGCCAGTGCAGGAGACGTAGAGAGACACAGGTTCAATCCCAGGGCTGGAAAGAGCCCCTTGAGGAGGAAATGGCAATCCACTCCAGTATTCTTGTCTGTAAAATTCCATGGACAGAGAACCCCAGCGGGCTACAGCTCATGGGGTCACAAGAGTTGGACATGACTAGCACATATATGTATTGAAAAGTAATCTAAATCTTGTACAAAAAAATTACTACTAGTGTTCTTGCCTGGAGAATCCCAGGGACAGGGGAGCCTGATGGGCTGCCGTCTATGGGGTCGCACAGGGTCGGACACGACTAAAGCGACTTAGCAGCAGCAGCAGCAGCAGGATCTAAATTTAGTTGTGAGAGTTCAAAGACATAAAGAGAAAACTAGGATAAATGGAATCTCCCAGAAATTGTTATTAACCAGCAATTTCTCATCTCCTTGCAACATGTATGCTTACAGAGGTCATTTTTCCAAGAAAAAAAAAAATAAATACTGACATTCAGAAGATCCTAAACCAGCTTGGAGCCTATACTATCCCAGGATGTACTATGATTACTCTTAGAGCATAGGACAGGCCTGGCACATATTACACTCTTAATTCATTATTTAATAAATGAATATAAGATTGAATAGAATTCAAGGATTACAAAGGAGACCAAATCTGATGCCTTAAAGGATAATTCTCAAAGCTTACTCAAAGAATATAAATAAAAGGTGATTAATATTTTCAAAATAGTGCTCAGCCTTAACATAAAATGGATATGGCAGCAGAAAGGATTAAAATAATTATGTGTAAATCAGACAAAAATTTCTTCAGGTGCTTTGGGCTACCAGGAGCACACCCTTCTGTGAAATCTGTCCAACTGCACTCTTCAGTCCTGTATTCAATTTGCTTCCACTCCTTCAAGTATGAGCTGATTAGGCAATGATGGAGACACACCCAAAGCATATCAGGCACTGGCGAAACCGGGCTGTTTCAAGACACGCCTTGAACAAGCCAAACAGCATGACCCATTTGCAGATCAGAATGAGCTCAATCTTCTACACCCACGAGTTTGGACCAACAATAACTGACTGGAACCATGAGTAACACTAATCCAATGTAGCCACGTCATGACACAGAGGCTAAAGGAGGTGTGGTTCTCTTCTGCTTTCACTTCTGTATTGCTCATATCTGATGCCAGCACTCAAATCATCTTTTAATGGGTGCTAATAGCTCGTTGGACTGTGAAGAAGGCTGAGCGCCAAAGAATTGATGCATTTGAACTGTGGTGTTGGAGAAGACTCTTGAGAGTCCCTTGGACTGCAAGGAGATCCAACCAGTCCATTCTGAAGATCAGCCCTGGGATTTCTCTGGAAGGAATGATGCTGAAGCTGAAACTCCAGTACTTTGGCCACCTCATGTGAAGAGTTGACTCATTGGAAAAGACTCTGATACTGGGAGGGATTGGGGGCAGGAGGAGAAGGGGACGACCGAGGATGAGATGGCCGGATGGCATCACTGACTTGATGGACGTGAGTCTGAGTGAACTTCAGGAGTTGGTGATGGACAGGGAAGCCTGGCGTGCTGCGATTCATGGGGTTGCAAAGAGTTGGACATGACTGAGCGACTGAACTGAACTGAACGGCTCGTTAGAACTCATACCATAATTATTAATTTCCAAAGAAACACTGATTCCATCCAGACCTTTTATTTTATGACATAATAAATATCAAACCCTGACAAGGGCTGAATGCCCTACCCAAGATCAAACCACTCATGCTGGCAGAGCCAGGCTCTGCGTCCTTTCTGCCACACCATCCTGCCTACCCACTCTACATCTAATCATAAACTCCAGGCAAATGTCCCAGGAAAAGTCCCCAAGTCAAGCCTCACCTAATTCTTCATTTGTGCTGTCATTATCAGTAGCAAATGGGAATCTCTTTTGTTCAGCAATAGACTTGGCCTGGCTCTGAAATAAAGACAAACATACATTTTAGCTTATCTCAAATGAAGAGAAACTTACAGTGAAACCTGCATTTAAAACAATTAAACTTACGTTTAATTTATATGGAAGCAAGAAAACACTGACATTCAGTCATATCAATGATGTACTTTAAGACGCATTTTGTGGTTTTCGATTTCCAGGAACACCTATCTTTTTAATTTCATGAGGATTCATCTTCTTGGCTGTTTCAAAGCTCCCTCCACAGGCTATTCAACAACGCCAATCACATTACAAAGATCACATTCTAGTGACTGGTCTCCAAAGTGGCTTGATAACAGAATATTACTTTGTAAACTGTAAAGAACTCTTTACAAGTAAGAGACACAGGTTGTACAGGGATGATGCCGTCACAGGGCCAGTAAAACCTGACCAAGAAGCAAGATGCGCTTAAACAATGCATAGCAGGCAATGAACAGAACCATCCGGCCTGACACAGTACAAGAAATCACACAGACACACATATGCACACTTGGTATAACAGCTAAAGTAAGAGTGGAAACTAGGGGAAAACAAAGTAGAGTTAATTTAGTAAGTGGAGTGATTTTACAGACAGCAGTGGTCCAACATACAAAATGATGGCTCTGTTGTGCTCCGGACACAAATCATATCTGAAGATGCAAACAGCCGTCACTTTGTCAGAAGGTTTACCTGTCGATGCTATGGTATGATATGCTTAGCCTACAGGATGCAGATTAAAATGATAACTTCATACCAGAGTCATCTAAGATGTAATTAAAACTTGAACACACATATAGACAGGAAAAGCTAGGATAAAACTAAAGATGTTGCTTTTGGCAAAACTTCAGGATCAGAACTCAGTGACATCTCAATTATTTGCATTCCTTTTTTTTTCTTTTTTAAATCTACCACATCGATGCCTACAGGCAGACATGACAGTCAAATACTTCCCCGTGGGTGACTCTTCTGACTGATGGGTATGCTCTTTAGCTAATGATCGCTTCTCATTAGCCGTAGCCTCTTGGGCTTCACTGACTCTACAGAATAACAGGCATTTCCACCTATCTTCCCTATACTCTTGAAGTCCAGACTGATGTTCAGATACAGAGTGGTTTTTGGTTTGCCTATAAAACAGGCCAAGAATAAGCTGCCTCTGCTTAGAACATAAGTTAGAAGATACAGCTCAGAAAAGCATCCCACCTCAGAGGACTTGGGACTTCATTCACCCCAAACAAAATGAAAAAGAACTCTACTCCTTTGGGAACATTTACACTTTATTTCTTCCAGTAAAACCTTAATGGCTAGAGAGGAACTCTGTCAGCTCTTTCTCGCTTTGCTCTACAGCTGGGAGCTTCCATACATGGGAGCCAGGTTCCGTTTCTTTTAAAGTGACAGATTCGGCAACGCGTGAAGGCGGCACAGCACTGTGTGCACGGCCAGCTGTGACCAGACACAAGTCCTTCCTCCTCACCAGCTGCTTACACACAAACACACGGTGCAAAACACTTCTCTAATCAATAAACTGTGTAGAGCCCAGGAAAGCAGCCGATAAGCAAGGCTTTTTAATACTTTAAAAACCTTATTATTTCATCCAGTATTCAATGAGAGTCTACCATTTGCCAAGTCTTCATGAAAAAGATGGGATGAGAACAGAAACGAAATTTCATGAAAATAAATCATTTACCAAGCAACCTCTTGAATATACTGAAGTGCGCACAGTGGAGAGGCGATGCGGGTGTGCACAGCCGGACAGTGGCATGCGCTGCGCGGACGGGAATTTAAAATATATACATATATGTATTTATACTGAAAAGCAGATCTGAGTTTAAAGTGTTTTAATTTTATTCTATAACTGAAGTGGGCAGGAAAAGTGTAATATGGACAAATTATTTTCCTGATCAAAAAAGAATCTCTCCCACTTCTAATGTCATACCTATAGATATCTTCTGCGGACAAAGCAGGCAGCCATTATCAAAGCAGTTTAAACACACAGCCCCACACTACTAGTAGGTTAATTTTAATCCACCTTTCAGGTCCCTGCTTATCTTTCAAATCCTAAAACCTGTCTTGCCTGATTTCCCTGATATCTTCAGGAATACTGACCCTTTGTTTTTTCTTCATATATTTGCACAACTGTACTTCTATGTTTATTTGTATAATTATTTGATTAGGAGCTACAGGAGCCCTAAGTCCTGGGGCCAAGGTTATTGGGCTTACCATTCTCTGGCTAAGTACTTACTTAGCACAACGCTTGGCACAAACAGGTACAAAATAAATACCTGAAAAATTAATGAATAAATGAATAGTTTAACTCTCATGTTTTCAACCTCGGGAAAACAAAAGGCCTAGATTAATAAGCTTTCTCCCATAGGTTTCTAGCTAGAGCCATCTTAAACTGAAATGCAACTAGTAGCTAATATTTGAATCAGAGAGAAGGTCCCTAATAATTCATAATCTACTTGCTTCTCCAAGATGGGGATTAACCAGTTTCTACTCAAATGTCTTCAGTGATGGTTAACTCACTACTTCACAAGTTAGCCCACTCTAGTTTTGGACATGCTTTTTTCTATATCAAGTTGATGGCTATGCAACGAGTTAAGTATAATCAGTTGACCATTCACTAGTTTGCAATTTCTACCCATATTCTGTAGTTCTTCCATAAAAAGACAGAGCTTTATCTGGAAAATAAAGAGTATACTAAAGGGAAATTCTGAAGCAAAGAAGCAAACAATCTATGTGGACGTTGAAGGAAAAGGTCTGGAGGAAAAATGTTAACGTTGGACACTGAAAGAACAGCCTCACAGAATTAAGTGGGAATGAACAACCCTTGCACCTTGAGGCAGCTGGCTGGCGGGGGACACACGCTAGCACAGACAGGTACGCAGTGCCAGGTACTCAGTTCTGGAATGGAGAGGTCTCTTGTACAGTTTAGTTGGTACTGATAAAAAACAGACATAAAAGATACCCAAGCAAGGCTAGAAAAATAAGATTATACTACACCTGCAAACCATAAGGCTCCTAGAAATAAAGTTATTTATTTTTTATTCCTTGGAACTTAAAAGTAAAAAGTCCTAGGTCCAGAATGACCAACCACCCAAGTCATAAGACATAATGATTCAGTGTGAATAACCAACAGATGACCTATCTTTATCTTATGCAACTGGATTCAACTCCTGGTTGATAAACAGAGGCCATCTCTGCCTTATGGAACTAGCATCACTGTGTTTCCAAAACAGGAGGCACAAAAGATACATACCAGAATCTTTTCAGTGTTAAGGGAAAGCAGAGAGTCACAGGGTGGTGATCCTTTAGGTTCACAGTCGGAGTCATGGAAATTCAAAAAGGATGACTCTGAAAAGGAAACAGTCCTTATTATTCTCCTCGCTTTAGATTTACAGCTCTTAAGCACTTAACTATGCACTGCAACGTGCAGAATCCACAAAACAACAAAAAAAAAGACAAACAGAAAACGTTACAAGGAGCATCCCGTCTTTCAAAATCTTTACAAGTGAGGAACATTTTACAAGCTACCCCACGTCCCAGGAGCAGTGGCTGCGCGGGCGCAGAAGGGCCGAGAGGAGCTACTCCATGTTCAAGGTCAGGAGGGGCAGCGGTGAGGAGATACCCCTCGTCCAAGGTAAGGAGCAGTGGCTGCACTTTGCTGGAGCAGCTGTGAAGAGATACCCCATGTCCAAGTAAGAGAAACCCAAGTAAGATGGTAGGTGTTGCAAGAGGGCATCAGAGGGCAGACACACTGAAACCATACTCACAGAAAACTAGTCAATCTAATCACACTAGGACCACAGCCTTGTCTAACTCAATGAAACCAAGCCATGCCCTGTGGGGCCACCCAAGACGGGCGGGTCATGGTGGAGAGGTCTGACAGAATGTGGTCCACTGGAGAAGGGAATGCCACACTGCTTCAGCATTCTTGCCTTGAGAACCCCATGAACAGTATGAAAAGGCGAAATGATATGATACTGAAAGAGGAACTCCCCAGGTCAGTAGGTGCCCAATATGCTACTGGAGATCAGTGGAGAAATAACTCCAGAAAGAATGAAGGCATGGAGCCAAAGCAAAAACAATACCCAGCTGTGGATGTGACTGGTGATAGAAGCAAGGTTCGATGCTGTAAAGAGAAATATTGCATAAGAACCTGGAATGCTGGGTCCATATATCAAGGCAAATTGGAAGTGGTCAAACAGGAGACGGCAAGAGTGAACATCGACATTCTAGGAATCAGCGAACTAAAATGGACTGGAATGGGTGAATTGAACTCAGATGACCATTATATCTACTGCTGTGGGCAGGAATCCCTTAGAAGAAATGGAGTAGCCATCATGGTCAACAAAAGAGTCCAAAATGCAGTACTTGGATGCAATCTCAAAAATGAAAGAATGATCTCGGTTCGTTTCCAAGGCAAACCATTCAACATGACAGTAATCCAAGTCTATGCCCCAACCAGCAATGCTGAAAAAGCTGCAGCTGAACGGTTCGATGAAGACCAACAAGACCTTTTAGAGCTAACACCCAAAAAAGATGTCCTTTTCATTATAGGAGACTGGAATGCAAAAGTAGGAAGTCAAGAAACACCTGGAATAACAGGCAAATTTGGCCTTGGAATACAGAATGAAGCAGGGCAAAGGCTAATAGAATTTTGCCAAGAGAACACACTGGTCATAGCAAATACCCTCTTCCAACAACACAAGAGAAGACTCTACACATGGACATCACCAGATGGTCAATACCAAAATCAGATTGATTATATTCTTTGCAGCCAAAGACGGAGAAGCTCTATACAGTCAGCAACAAGACCAGGAGTTGACTGTAGCTCAGATCATGAACTCCTTATTGCCAAATTCAGACTTAAATTGAAGAAAGTGGGGAAAATCACTAGACCACTCAGGTATGACCTAAATCAAATCCCTTATGATTATACAGTGGAAGTGAGAAATAGATGTAAGGGACAGATCTGATAGAGTGCCTGATGAACTATGGATGGAGGTTCGTGACATTGTACAGGAGACAGGGATCAAGACCATGCCCATGGAAAAGAAATGCAAAAAAGTAAAATGGCTGTCTGAGGAGGCCTTACAAATAGCTCTGAAAAGAAGAGAAGGGAAAAGCAAAGGAGAAAAGGAAAGATATAAGCATCTGAATGCAGAGTTCCAAAGAATAGCAAGAAGAGATAAGAAAGCCTTCTTCAGTGATCAATGCAAAGAAATAGAGGCAAACAACAGAATGGGAAAGACTAAAGATCTCTTCAACAAAATTAGAGATACCAAAGGAACATACAAAGATGGGCTTGATAAAGGACAGAAATGGTATGGACCTAACAGAAGCAGAAGATATTAAGAAGAGGTGGCAAGAATACACGGAAGAACTATACAAAAAAGATCTTCACAACCAAGATAATCACGATGGTGTGATCACTCACCTAGAGCCAGACATCCTGGAATGTGAAGTCAAGTGGGCCTTAGAAAGCATCACTACGAAAAAAGCTAGTGGAGGTGATGGAATTCCAGTTGAGCTATTTCAAATCCTAAAAGATGATGCTGTGAAAGTGCTGCACTCAATATGCCAGCAAATTTGGAAAACTCAGCAGTGGCCACAGGACTGGAAAAGGTCCATTTTCATTCCAATCCCAAAGAAAGGCAATGCCAAAGAATGCTCAAACTACCGCACAATTGCACAAATCTCACATGCTAGTAAAGTAATGCTCAAAATTCTCCAGGCCAGGCTTCTGCAATAAGTGAACCATGAACTTCCTGATGTTCAAGCTGGTTTTAGAAAAGGAAGAAGAACCAGAGATCAAATTGCCAACATCTGCTGGATCATGGAAAAAGCAAGAGAGTTCCAGAAAAACATCTGTTTCTGCCTTATTGACTATGCCAAAGCCTTTGACTGTGTGGATCACAATAAACTGTGGAAAATTCTGAAAGAGATGGGAATATCAGACCACCTGACCTGCCTCTTGAGAAACCCGTATGCAGGTCAGGAAGCATCAGTTAGAACTGGACATGGAACAACAGACTGGTTGCAAGTCGGGAAAGGAGTACGTCAAGGCTATATATTTTCACCGTGCTTATTTAACTTATATGCAGAGTACATCATGAGAAATGCTGGACTGGAAGAAACACAAGCTGGAATCAAGATTGCTGGGAGAAATATCAATAACCTCAGATATGCAGATGACACCACCCTTATGGCAGAAAGTGAAGAACTAAAGAGCGTCTTGATGAAAGTGAAAGTGGAGAGTGAAAAATTTGGCTTAAAGCTCAACATTCAGAAAACTATGATCATGGCATCCGGTCCCATCACTTCATGGGAAATAGATGGGGAAACAGTGGAAACAGTTGCTGACTTTATTTTTGGGGCTCCAAAACCACTGTAGATGGTGATTGCAGCCATGAAATTAAAAGACGCTTACTCCTTGGAAGGAAAGTTATAACCAACCTAGACAGCATATTCAAAAGCAGAGACATTACTTTGCCAACAAAGGTCTGGCTAGTCAAAGCTATGGTTTTTGCAGCAGTCATATATGGATGTGAGAGTTGGACTGTAAAGAAAGCTGAGTGCCGAAGAATTGATGCTTTTGAAGTGTGGTGTTAGAGAAGACTCTTGAGAGTCCCTTGGACTGCAAGGAGATCCAACCAGTCCATCATATAGGAGGTCAGTCCTGGGTGTTCATTGGAAGGACTGATGCTAAAGCTGAAACTCCAATACTTTGGCCACCTGATGTGAAGAGCTGACTCATTGGAAAAGACCCTGATGCTGGGAAAGACTGAGGGCAGGAGGAGAAGGGGACGACAGAGAATGAGATGGTTGGATGGCATCACCGACTCAATGGACATGGGTTTGGGTGGACTCCGGGAGTTGGTGATGGACAGTGAGGCCTGGTGTGCTGCGGATTATGGGGTTGCAAACAGTTGGACACAACTGAGAGACTGAACTAAACTGAACTGAACCAGAGGTTAAAAAAAAAAATCACCAAGAGAAGAGCAAAGTTGAGCTAGGAAGACCTAATGAAAGATAGGTGCTAAGGAAATTTCACGGCAGTCCAGTGGTTAAGAATCTACCTGCCAGTACAGGGGACAGAGGTTCTACCCCTGGTCCAGAAGGATTCCACATGCCACAGGGCAACTAAGCCCATTTGCCACAACGAGCCCACACTCTTGAGCCTGGGAGCCACCACCACTGAGCCTACGTACTGCAAGTACTGAAGCCTGTGCCCTAGAGCCCACACGTCACAGCCAGAAAGGAGCCCCTACTCACCACAACTGGAGAAAGCCTACGCATAACAATGAAGACTCAGCACAACAGAAAAACTAAGCACATAAGGTTTTAATTTTTGAAAGATATATACTAAGGGTCTAGTATCTAGAATATAAAAAATTTGTAAAATTTAACAAAAAAGGACAATCCTATTTAAAAATGAGCAAAGGACTTGAATTGGCAACTCTCCCAAGATATACAACCAGTGAGTACATAAAGATGCTCTACATCATTATTAATTAGTGAATACAAACCAATGAGGTGCCACTGCACACCCACTACGATAGGTATAATTTTTTTTTAATGGGAAATCACAAGTGTTGAAAAAGATAGAGAAATTGAACCCTTGTGCAGTGTTGATGGGGATGTAAAATGGTGCGATCACTGTAGAGCTGGGTGGTTCCTCAGAAAGTTAAACAGAGAATTACCAACTGGTCCCACTACTGCACTCCTAGGTGCATACCCCAAAGAACTGACTACCGGGACTCAAACAAGTACACACGCACATATTCACAGCAGCACTACTTACAATAACCAAAAGGTGGAAACAGCCTAAATGTCCATTAACAGAGAATGGATAAACAAACTATGATACATATATGTGACGGAATATTATTCAGCCTTAAAAATGAATGAAGTCCTGAGACATATGACAACATGTAAGAACCTCCAAAGCAAAAACTAAGTAAAAGGAACTAGACACAAAAGGTCACGTAGAGTATGATTCCATTTATATGAAATACCCAGAACAGGAAAATCCACAGACACAGACTGCACCTTGGAGGGGAATGACATAGGAGTTTACCTTGGAATGATGGGACATGTCTCAGGGTAACTGCAGTAGCTAGGGAATGTGCTGAATACCACTGAACCTGTTCACTAGAGAATGGTTAATTTTTTGTTATGTGAATTTTGCTTCAATAAATTATTTTTTTAAATGTCTTCTAATTCAGCAGTCATATTCAAGGAACCACATGAAACAATTTAGCTCTCACATGAGCCCTGGTGGAGAGCAGCGACTGAAGCCGGAATGTTAAGTCTCACAAAGCACAGAGGGGTTTCAAGGATGCATGGGTTCAGATTCGGGTGCGGAAAGGGGAGGAGTATTCCAGGCAGGAGGAGTGGTATACAAAAACACAATGGCAAGCAAATGCAAAGGGGCAGTGGGCTGACAACCCTGGCTAGCAGGGAGCTGGCGTTGGAAAATAAAAAAATATGAGTTTAAAAGGTAAGTGGTCATGTACACCCGTGGCGGCTTCATGCCAATGTATGGCAAAACCAATACAGTATTGTAAAGTAAAAAAATAAAATAAAGAGCAAAAAAAAAAAAAAAAAGCTAAGTGGTCAGAGTAGGGTAAGTAATGGACCCAGAGAAAGACGTTAGTCTGACAAGAATGAAGAAGCAGTAATGCTTGTTGATCAGTAGTTGAGTGTGCAATAATTGATAACCTCTCTCCTACCTTTAAAAAAAGGTACAGTTTGCGAACTTACCGCCCACTGAGCACTGTGCGAAAGCGCTGCAGACATCGGCTGTATTCTAACAATCCCGCCACTTCGTGGGATTCTTTTCAGTTTCAACAAATAAACATCTATATAATTTAAAACAGCTATACAGCATTCCATTGTATAGAATTTAACCACATTCCTCACACTGAATACTTAAGAGGTCCTTTCTTATTTCCTTGATATAGAGACTGTTTCAGTGAGTATCCTTGGGCTATATTTTTTGCAAATTTACCGAGCTGGGCAATTAAAGTATAACACATGTAATTGCTGAGGTAAAAATTTTAACGCTTTCCATTATATTGCTCCATTTCCATCCCAATACTTAAAAGTAATTTCATTCCTGTTTGCAGTGTATAGCAACACTCTCTCTCTCTACTTAGAGTACTGCCATTCTTTTTATCTTTCCCAATCTGAACACAGCACTAGTAAAACTAACCTTTTGATTTATTGGCCATTTGTATCTCTTTGTAAATTGCTTCTGTTGTTGTTTAGTGGCTATGTCTGACTCTGTAATCCCATGGATTGTAGCCTGCCAGGCACAAAGTCCATGGGATTTCCCAGGCAAGAATACTGGAGTGGGTTGCCATTTCCTTCTCCAGGGGATCTTCCTTGCCCAGGAATTGAACCCACACCTCCTACATTCGTAGGTGGGTTCTGTGCCACTGAGCCACCGGGGAAGTCCAAATTGCATATGTCCTTCACTATTTGTAAGTCATGTGATCTATTCTGGTCTAAGACATAGGGAATCATTTCTAATTATCTATTTTCCAAATGGTTAGCCAGTTGCTTCAAGGCCACTTATGAAATTATCAATTGAATGCCACCTTTATAAGACATTTAGACACTGGAACTTATTTCTGCTGCTGCTGCTGCTGCTGCTAAGTCACTTCAGTCGTGTCCAACTCTGTGTGACCCCATAGACAGCGGCCCACCAGGCTCCTCTGTGCCTGGGATTCTCCAGGCAAGATACTGGAGTGGGTTGCCATTTCCTTCTCCAATGCATCATGCATGCTAAGTCACATCAATCGTGTCTGACTCTATGCAACCCCATAGACAGCAGCCCACCAGGCTCCTCTGTCCACAGGATTCTCTAGGCAAGAATACTGGAGTTGGTTGCCATTTCCTTCTCCAGGGATCTATCTCTAGACTTCTTTTTTTAAAACATCTTTGAGATGATTAATGTGAAAGTCACTCAGTCGTGTCTGACTCTTTGCAACCCCATGGGCTGCAGCACGCCAGACTTCCCTGTCCATCACCAACTCCTGGAGCTTGACAGTGAAGGCAGATCCGAGCAGAGTTAAGGATCTAACAGGTGAAGGTCCATGGGAGGCTGGCAGGACTGGGAGAGTGGTCCAGGCAGAGATGCATCATGCTGTCAGTCTTCTGTCTTCTTAACTGACTAGAGGTGAATATTTCACCTCCGCATTACTGAACTTTTAACTGCTCTATTAATGTCTTACAGTGGATCACTTTATCAACTGCACATAATTGTATCAAAGTCTTTTTAATATTCATACTCACTTAGCATCTTATTGCACTGGATAAAACCTCCCCAAAGTGCTCAACACTAGTGATAAAAGGCATGCCAGATTATTCTTGAAGTTAACATGTCATTCGATGACCCAGAACGTCCTCAACTTCTGACAATAATACTTTTTCATTTAACATTTTTAAACATCCAGGGGGAAGCTGCTCTATGTAGCTATTTTGAGATTGATATATTTTACCATATAAAGGAAGAATTCTCCACTTCACCAAAAATTTTAAATCTGGAAAGCTGACTGAAATTTATCAGGTGATTTTTGGATATTTCATATGATTTTTCTCCTTTGATCTATCAAGTGATCAAAGTTGAACACTCTTTTGTACTTCTAGAATAAGCTAATTGATCAAGGCAGATTATTCTTTTATTTGCTGGCTTTAGTTTACTAATATTTTACTTAGGATTTTTATAACTATGTTAACAGCTTTCTTTCCTTCCCCCACTCCCCAACTTTATCAGATTCTGGCATCACTGTTTTTGGTGGCTTGGTAAGATCTGTGATAGGAAAATAGTTTGTTCTAGTTGTAACTAGAGTTGTCTGGCCTAGGAGGTTAAATTTGCTCTTTAATCTAAAAATATTTAATTCACTATGGAGTCAGCTATCTTCTGATAATAACCTGCTGCTGCTAAGTCACTTAAGTCGTGTCCAACTCTGTGCGACCCCATAGACGGCAGCCCACCAGGCTCCCCTGTCCCTGGGATTCTCCAGGCAAGAACACTGGAGTGGGTTGCCATTTCCCTCTCCCACACATGAAAGTGAAAAGTGAAAGAAGTCGCTCAGTCATGTCAACCCTCAGCGACCCCATGGACTGCAGCCTACCAGGCTCCTCCGTCCATGAGATTTTCCAAGCAAGAGTACTGGAGTGGAGTAATAACCTAGTTGTATTTAAATGATATCGATTTCCATGAAATTAGGAAATGTCTGTTTTCCTCATTGTTTAGGTCATACAAGTAACTGGATTGTGATTACCGCAGAAATATTCTCAAAACACATTACAGAATCTCATCTTCTTCTACATCTTTTTCCTGGACATTTCTCTATTGCTTCATATTTTTAACTGATTAGCGGAGACGTCTATGCAGTTCTCTCTTAATTCTAACGGCTTCTCCAGTGGTGCACATATCCCTCATTCATTACATACAGCTGCATCTGCTCCCTATTTACATGTTAGCCTTCTCAGACTGATCTATTTTATTCTTTGAAGATGCAGCTCCTGGATCTATTGATCAATTTCACTGTTGCTCTAATTCATTTATTCTGGCTCTGTTTTTTTTTAGTCCTGCAATTTCCCTTATCTCCTCTCCTAGTTTCTCTAGTATCCAGTTCATCTATTTCCTTTCCTCTTTAATACTAAGATGCCACAGAAAGCTTCAGCAGGAAGATCACTGATGGTGGTGACAGGAGGATTGGAGACTGGAGCGGGAAGGCCAGGTGCAGGCTGTGACTAGTTAAAAAGCAGGAAAGTCCCAACATACGTAGAGGCCACTGAGTTAAAACAGGGTCATAGTCTAAAGAGATATGAAGAAAAAAAGACAAAGCTTGAGTAAAACTGGGCATGGGAGGAGGAAAGAGGCACTATCCCCAGAATGTGCAGAGATTCGGAGCTATGCCAGTAACTGAAGTTGGGAGTTTAAGAGGAACAGCACTTTTCTTGATGAAAGTGAAAGAGGAGAGTGAAAAAGTTGGCTTAAAGCTCAACATTCAGAAAACAAAGATCATGGCATCCGGTCCCATCACTTCACAGGAAATAGATGGGGAAACAGTGGAAACAGTTGCTGACTTTATTTTTTGGGGCTCCAAAATCACTGCAGATGGTGATTGCAGCCATGAAATTAAAAGACACTTACTCCTTAGAAGAAAAGTTATGACCAACCTGGATAGCATATTCAAAAGCAGAGACATTACTTCGCTGACTGAGGTCTGTCTAGTCAAGGCTATGGTTTTTCCTGTGGTCACGTATGGATGTGAGAGTTGGACTGTGAAGAAAGCTGAGAGCCAAAGAATTGATGCTTTTGAACTGTGGTGTTGGAGAAGACTCTTGAGAGTCCCTTGGACTGCAAGGAGATCCAACCAGTCCATTCTGAAAGAGGTCAGCCCTGGGATTTCTTTGGAAGGAATGATGCTAAAGCTGAAACTCCAGTACTTTGGCCACCTAATGTGAAGAGTTGACTCATTGGTAAAGACTCTGATGCTGGGAGGGACTGGGGGCAGGAGGAGAAGGGGACGACAGAGGAAGAGATGGCTGGATGGCATCACTGACTCGATGGACGTGAGTCTGGGTGAACTCGGGGAGTTGGTGATGGACAGGGAGGCCTGGCGTGCTTCGATTCATGGGGTCGCAAAGAGTCGGACACGACTGAGCGACTGAACTGAACTGAAAGCGCTAACTTTCAGTTTAAGCAAGTGTTCGTGAGATGCTAAACCAGGAGCTGTCTTGTGTGTAGTAGGAGATTTCAGAGAAAGAGAGAGCTACAGATATAAATTTGATAATCATAAATGGTGGATGATTAAGCAGGTAGGATCTCTAAGAAAGCTTAGGAAGCTTAAGTTCAATGAGAAGAGCTGACCCTGATGGAAACAAGATATTTAAGAGGCAGAGGGAAAATAAACTTGGTAATTTACCTTTTTCTGAGGAGGGATTTTATAATTGTGTCTTAGAATTGTTCTACATCTTTGTCATAAAGATATATGGAGTCACAATGATTCCTAAAGGGAAATACAGTTGATCCTTGAACAACACAGGGGTTAGGGGTGCTGATTCTCCATGCAATTAAAAATTTGTGTATAACTTATAGTTAGCCCTCCGAATCCGCAGTTTCACAATCGGTAGTGCCATAGCATCTCCTACTGAAAAAAAATCCACATATAAGTGAACCTGCACAGTTCAAACCCATGTTGTTCAAGGGCCAGCTATACTGGTTTCTTCTCATTTTTCTTGATTAGCCTTGCTAAATTAGTGTCTAATTAATGTCTGTATTTTCAAAGAACCAGCTCTTCTTTTAATATTTAAATCTACTCTTTCCCTGGCTTCAAATGTAATTAGTTTGGCAGCAGTGGTTCAGAGCACAGGATGACTCAGATTAGATGCCTAACTGGCTGTCTGACTTTGCGCAGGATTTCTCTTGAATTTCTCTTAGCCTCAGTTTCCTCATTTGTGAAACAGGAATAAGTACCACCACATCCCCTCATAGGGCAATTGTGAGGAATGGACATAATGTATACAGTTCACAGAATGACTGTAAAATGTTAATATATACATCTAGGCTAAAATTGCTGGTTCTTTCCTGAAAATTCCTGGTTCTTTTCTTCCTCCTGCTTTCCTGAAGTTTATTTTGGTCTCCACAGTACTTTACAGCTTTCAAAATAATTTCACAAACATTTTTTTTTTTTGATGCTCCACTCTCTGAAACTGGTAGAACATATTTTGGGCTCATTGTACCCAAGGGGCATGACGATCAATGTTAATGGACATGTTCAAGGTCACAAAACAGAGAAACTGAGATGACGATCTGCCACAGTTGTGCTCCAGGATGCTCCACGGACAGAGGTACACAGCACATCTGTCATCACTCATCATACCAATGCAGGGGCCTAGTGATAATTTACTGCAGCAATGCCATCCAACTTCTTTCTTTCTTCTCCTAAGCTGTATACACAGCCGACTTTAAGAAGAGTGTCTTGGGTGAAGATATGGGACCTGACTATAGGACATGGAGACAGTATATACAAACATCTTCTTTGAGGAATTCTGCGGTAAAAGTGAACAGAGAGATGAGGTGGTGGCTGGAAGGACTCGGTGGTCCTGTCTTTGTTGCAAGATGGGAGCTATTATAATCATTTGTATGCTGATGGAAGATGTGAAGGGATGACTCTGGGCACAAGGAGAATGCTGCAGTGGGCAGAAGCACCCTCCAAGGCAACCGGACCGCACCTAGGACGGTGGGAAAGCGTGGAAGTTCTCTCCTCATTGCTTCCTTCTTGATCAAGTAAGAGGAGAGCGTTACCGAAGGAGAGTGCATATGACACCCATTCCCCTCCTGCAAGTAAAAAATTGACTGAGAAGCTTGCCAACAGCAACCCCCATGGCCAATCCCTGAAGGAAAATGTTTTATAAGGAATTCCAGAGCTGCTGCTGTGCTCATCACTCGACCACTTCACTCTAGGTATAAAAGATGGTGGGCCTGGTTCACCTGAACAAAAGGATGACTGGGCTTTTCCCATGGAGGAGCCAGAACTTGGAAGTCAAGTGCCAGACATTTATTGACAATTGTAGTCCTGACTGTAGGATAACCTGTGGTTGGAGCAGCTACCTGAAGGCCAAGCAGGTGCTACATGGCATTAACTTACAGTACCTTTGCTTTTATCCATTTCCACATTTGTAAGACAACCACTGTTGAGGATGAAATTGGATCCCCCTAACACAAAACTGTCCTGTCAAGTTTATGATTAACCTTTCTATTCAAAACTTTATTCTCTTTCTCATTCTGCCCCTGTTCCCCTCAAGACTGAGGAGCATCAAAGAAAAGTGGAGTTGTTGAAACCAAGTATAAAACCAGGTACAAAAGCCCCTCCATATACCCTTTTTCTTGTTTGTAGAAAAAAGGCTTTAGTTCCCTAGGCGTTCCCTGAGTTTCAAAGAGCAGATTCAAGCAATAACCATTTAGGGAAGTGAGGGAACACACAAACTAAGGAAAAGCAGTCAAGCAAGGAAAGTTGTTGTTGTTCAGTTGCTAAGCTGTGTCCAACTTTCTGCAACCCCATGGACTATAGCAACTGGTTTCTCTGCTCCACTATCTCCCTAAGTTTGCTCAAACTTATGTCCACTGAGTCGGTGATGCCATCCAACAAGCTCATCTTCTGAGGCCCCCTTCTCATCTTGCCCTCAATCTTTCCCAGCATCAGGGTCTTTTCCAATGAGTTGGCTTTTCACATCAGATGGCCAAAGTACTGGACCCTCAGCATCAGTCCTTCCAATGAATATTCAGGACTGATTTCCTTTAGGATTGACTGGTTTATCTCCTTGCTGTCCAAGGGATCCTCAAGAGTCTTCTCCAGCACCACAATTCAAAAGCATCAATTCAAAGCAAGAAAAGTAATGGTAGCTTAAATAATAGTTCAGCAATAAAAGTCCCAGTTCCTCCTGAAGGGATATACATAACAATCTGATGCATATCTTGGAGATGTTCTGCAGAAGTGGAGAGCCTACCCAGGTGGAGGATGGTGACTGCCTGCTGACCACAAGCCTGTAGCCCCAGGCTGGCTGGAACCAGAAGGTTGATGATTAAGATTTTCAAAACATCACCTAATCACCTCACCATCAACCAATCAGAAGAAAATCCACAGCCTATAACTCTCATCCCAAAGGTTGCCTTTAAGACCCTTCCTTGAAAGCTTATGGAAAGTTTGGGTTTTTTGAGCATAAGCTGCCATTCTTCCTGGCTTGCTGCTGCTGCTGCTTCTAAGTTGCTTCAATCGTGTCCGACTCTGTGCAACCCCACAGACGGCAGCCCATCAGGCTCTGCCATCCCTGGGATTCTCTAGGCAAGAACACTGGAATGGGTTGCCATTTCCTTCTCCAATGCATGAAAGTGAAAAGTAAAAGTGAAGTCGCTCAGTCGTGTGTGACTCTTCGCGACCCCATGGACTGCAGCCCACCAGGCTCCTCCATCCATGGGATTTTCCAGGCAAGAGTACTGGAGTGGGGTGCCATCACCTTCTCCGTCTTCCTGGCTTGGTGCCCTGCAAATAAACACTAAACTTTCCTTCATGACAACCCAGTATCAGCAGATCAGCTTTGCTGTGCTGTGGGCAAGTAGACTCAAGTTCGGTTTGGTAACAAAGATGCTGTGTATTAACTTCCTGAACGGTCTCAAGAGGTATTTCTTTCAAACTGTAGTAACAGGAAAAGTAGTAACTGGGAAAATTTTCCTCCTCAAGAATTTATATGTTTCTTTTATTCTAATATTATTCATCAGTAATGTGTAATTACTGAGATTACTTACCTGAGATGTGTAAGTTATCATAACACAAATTGAAAATAGAGGCTGCCCACTGAGAATTAAGATTATAAAGTCAACATATATAATTAATCCTCTAGAACAAGGATCTGCAAAAGCCATCTTAAAGAGAGAAAGGCTTTTTAGCAAAACATGAATATAATCTGATTGAAGCTGTATTAACTCACATGAAAGTATTAACACATGTAAAGAATGTATAAACCCAAAAGAAAAGGAGCTGGTCAGCTGCACAGAATGGAAAAAGAAGCATGGAAGCAAATTACACAGCACCAATTCAAAAACAGAATAGGGTGGCAGGTGCTGCAGGCAACCAACAGGGCAGCGGGCCTTACCCACAAAGGCTGATCATTCAGCCTGGAGTTTAAGCTGGACTGAAAACGCATCCGACGCTCAAAGTGTACTTTTACAAGCTGAAGACTTGTTCATAACTCACACCTACTGTCAAACATCATCATCTCTACTGGGAAAGCTGAGGCAGATCTAGGCAGTAATGTGAAACCATTACTGACAAGGAAACATGGTATCACTCAGAATATCCCAAACACAGGCAGAAAAAAGTCACAAGAGAAGTCAACTGGTCTCCTGTGCGGAAGTGGTGCCAAGTAGAGGACAGACCTCCTGACACAGGACCCCCAGGTGTCCGTGTGAAGAACGCCGGCATCCAAGCAGAGTCCACGCACTGTGCCAGTTCCTGAATCAGAGATGAAGCCACAGCAAGGATTTCCCAATGAAACAAGGGTGACACAGAGTAAGACTATCAACACGCGTAAGGACAGATAGCAGTTATTGGTTTGCGGTTCTATCTGGTTACATCCATTACTCAGTTTGTGAAAACTTAGGGAGCTTTACACTTGTGATACGAGCATTTTTCAGCATATATCATATTTCAATAAAGAGTGAAAGTAAAAAGGACAACAGATGGAAAATGTTGGGAAGCATTAACCCAAAGTGAAAAGTATTAAAATTCTGCTTTGATAAATTTTGTACTTATTCTGTCTGCAAGATAACAAGCTTAAACAAAAAGAAAAGATGACCTCTTTGAAACACTACATTATGAAAAGGAGATGCTGTATAAGTTGGTCAGTCAGCCAAGTATTTACCAAGTACAAAGAAGCCAAGCTGTATCTACACACTGTAAAAGACACTTCTTGAAAAGTTTGTACAGAGAAAGTGCTCTGCCATTTCCCGTAGTCATGCTCCACGCGGTTAGATTTTAAAACCCAGGCCGTGTATTTTATGCCAGCATCCAGAGGGGAAAAAAATAACCTCTGTCATCCAAAAGTGAAAGTGTGAAAGTGTTAAGCCACTCAGTTGTGTCTGACTCTTTGCGACTCCATGGACTGTAGCCCACCAGGCTCCTCTGTCCACGGGATTTTCCAGGCAAGAATACTGGAGTGGGCTGCCATGTCCTCCTCCAGGGGATCTTCCCAACCCGTGGCTTGAATTCGGGTCTCCGGCAATGAAGGCAGATTGTTTACTGTTTGAGCCACCAGGTCACCCAAAGCAGAACACATCTACCAGCACACGGGAACTTGCAAAAGATAAAAGTGATTCTTAATGACAACAGCTCTACAGGGAAAAGCTAGTGAGTATGGAAATACCACTGTATGGTGACTGTAGCCATGAAATTAAAAGACGCTTGCTCCTTGGAAGAAAAGCAATGACAAACCTAAACAGCATATTAAAAAGCAGAGACATTACTTTGCCAACAGTACTTTGCGGACAAAGGTCCATGCAGTCAAAGCTATGGTTTTTCCAGTAGTCATGTATGGATGTGAGAGTTGGACCATAAAGAAGGCTGAGCTTTGAAGAATTGATGCTTTTGAACTATGGTGCTGGAGAACACTCTTGAGAGGCTCTTGGACAGCAAGGAGATTAAACCAGTCAATCCTAAAGGAAATCAATTCTGAATATTCACTGGAAGGACTGATGCTGAAGCTCCAATAATTTGGCCACATGATGCAAAGAGCCAACTCACTGGAAAAGACCCTGATGCTGGAAAGACTGAAGGCAGGAGAAGGGGATGACAGAGGATGAGATGGTTGGATGTCATCACCAACTCAGTAGACGTGAGTCTGAGCAAACTCTGGGAGATTGTGAAGGACAGGGAAGCCTGGAGAGCTGCAGTTCACGGGATCACAAAGAGCTGGACATGACTGAGCAAGTGAACAACAAATGCAAACGCCCAGCTTCACTGGGCGCTCACTACAGAGAACCACCCCCAACTCAGACGGTTTTCTGAAAAATGCTGCTCGCCCTCCCGGTGATAAGCGGCCTGGGCTGGCTGAGGTAACAATACACGGATCGCTTCATCATTCCAAGCCTCAACCTCTGTGCTTGAAATAAGCTAACTCCTTTACACTGGCAAATTTGTTTGTGTGGTTTAAAAAGATCAGAAGAGATCAGCCACGAAACTGTGTATGATAAATAACACCGAAAATCAGGGCCAAGGGAAGAAGGGGTCAAGGAAACACTGCAACTGAAAGGGATACTTACAGCTGCCATGACTGGGCATAAAACTTGGCTCTCAACTTCCCCGCAGCCAGAACCAAAGAGGAAATGGCTCTCATCACAGAAGCTTCCCTCTATTGATTCCTTACCACCTTGAAGACACAGCCATAATTTAAGGCTGTGAGCAATAAGATCAATTTCATGTATTTAAGAAACCAATTCCTCAATTAAGAGAGAGATCATAAATAATGACAATCTTTAAGTCCGTCTGATTGTCAAAAACACAGAGCGACATTCACAACTACTTCCTTGTTTATCTGGCAGTTAAAACTCCCAAATCAGACAGACACTAATATTCAGTTCTCCATAAAGAACGGTGAGAAAATGGAACTCGAATCTGGGATTATTAATTTCAACAAACTGAAGAAAATTACTTCAGGTTGTAAAGTAATTACTGGACTTGATTCAGGCATTAAAGCATGGACAGTTGCTAAAACCACCAGTTGGATGAAGGTGGCTATCTGAAAATGACCATAAAGACATCAAGTACTAAAACACCCCAGCTAGGAGGAGACAAAATACTCTCAAGAAGACAGTAGCAAGAAAAAAACTCACATAAATTTACTGTTCTATTGATACATTTTCAAATAAGGAAAATAAAAGTATTTTTGAAACAAGTACTTGAAATGCATACGTTTTAACTAAAATACAGCTGGACCTTCTATAAAGAACATGCAAAGACATATTTAATACAGATGAATGCCACACTGGAATGAGACCCAGCTTAACTTTGGCTGGAAGAGCAGAAATGAAAACCTGATTTCTTGAATCAGTGGACAAGTGACAACTTAACTAAACCTTACTTTACCAGATCTGTGACTTCAGGGTGTCAGGTTAAGGATACCGCGGTTCTCTGATGACTCAGATGGTAAAGAATCTGCCTGTGATGCAGGAGATCCGGATTTGATCCCTGGAAGATCCCCTGGAGAAGGGAATGGCTACCCACTCTAGAATTCTTGCCTGGAGAATCCATGCCAGGCAAAAGAGGCCTGGCAAGGCAATAGTTCATGGGGTCACAAAGAGTCAGACAGGACTGAGCAACTAACACACTTAAGATTTCTCCAAGCCTCACTCCATCTGAGTCTCTGCTCATGTCATCTGAGCAGAGGCCTTCCCAGGGCTTCTCAAAGCATCATCCCCACACCACTCTGTTTCTGGAGGCACTTCTCCCCAGGCCTAGTGCATGCTGATTCCTGCACACAGGCTCCAGGGAAGAGCTCAGCCAACTGCGCTGTAACCCCAGCGCCTGCAACACTGAGGAGCATCCAGGAGGCATACACACAGGTGTTCAGTTAAGTAACAGGCCAGTCCCCTCTACAGTCCAAAATGTCAGATTCAATGGAACAACCCTGCGCATATGTAAACATAAAATTCTAGGACAAGCCATCTAAGAATGTAACTCTCGACAAACAAATCTAAAAGGCACAGGACTTTATCAATAATGTTAGTAAGAAGGTGGCACTAGTGGTAAAGAATACTTCTGCCCATGCAGGAGACACAGGAGACACAGGTTCAATCCCTGGGTTGGGAAGATGCCCTGCAGAAGGGAATGGCAACCCACTCCAGTATTCTTGCCTGGAGAATCCCATGGAGAGAGGAGACTGGCAGGCTATAGCCCACAGGGCTGCAAAGAGTTGGACACGACTGAAGAAACCCACACAAATTATACTAATATGCAAATATTACTGACAAGCAGTTCACAGATAGGCCAGGTTCAAATCCTGGCTTGACTCTCTACTGAGTAACCATTCTCTTTGCCTCAGTTTCCCCTTATGTAAAATGGAGACAAAACAGTACCTACTTCAGTGTCAAGCACTGTGTTAAATAAGGATGCAGTGTAGACAAGTATAAAACCAGAGGAAAGAATTAGGAGTAAACTTCTGTTCCTTTCTTCCCACAATTCCACACTACAAACAGGGCAAAGATAACAAGGAAGGGGAAGAGCATCTACTTTTATTTTAAAAAATATGTACATTACTGTATTCAATTTTTAAAAGAGTAGGATGATTTCCACCATAGGAAAACAGGGTATCAGAATTTTGAGGTTACACATGCTATTCAAACAAAATGCAAAATGTAAAAATGTGCTAGAGGAGAAAAAGTTGAAGGGGACCTAGGGAACAGGAAAGCCAGGCTGAGCCCCATGGCACTGAGACCATCCAAGTTTGTCATCTGGGCAACTGGACTCCCCGAGGCTGCTCCCTGGGGCCTGGATTCTGGCCACTGTCCTCTCCAGACCGACAGCTCCCACCAGCCATTCTCCTCAGCCCTACAGTCACTGAACTTTCTGTCTTAAGAGAATACATACACAGCTCATCCAAAGGTGTGCAGATTCAGGCTTGTGCAGGCATCAACTCAGTTATTTATATCTAGCAGTAGTGGGAAGGCTTCTGAAAAGCCACTGTGTGGCTGTGTCCACCCTCTGAAAAAGGGCTGGCTTGATTTGGGGCTGGACAGTCCAGTGACATGATTAATAGTTGGTGAGGTCATGTCTCGATTTTGAATAACTGATTAGTTCTGGATCCTGGCACTTGCTTAGACCTGATACTGATCATCTAGGAGCTTCAGATGCAGAGCATGAGGCTATGATCTGGCTCGCTCTAAATCCTAAATTTGTTGCTACATCTGTTCTTCTTGGAACAGAGAGGGATCAAGGTAGGTTTCACTTGCTTCTATCTGGTTGTCTAGGACAAGGATGGAGAAATAAGAGAAACATTTGGGTGAGTTTCTATCACAAAAGAGAGAGTTTCTGTCACACACTGCAGCCAGTAACGCTAACGGGAACACCTGGGGACCCATAGAGCATAAGGAGTCGACCCTGGCAATTACTTCCCGGGTGACAACAGCAGCAGCCAAGCCACTTCGGCTGCTATTGGAACATTGATGTCAGCCCAGGGGAGGCTATCCGGAAGACTGAGAAAGTAAGTACTATATGGAGGAGACAAAGAGAAAACTGAAACATTTAAATAATGCTTAAAGCCTCTGTTCATCCCCTGAAGCAGAGAACATAGGCTCTATACGCGAAGGCATGGAGGATGAACAGGATTCTTCCAAATGCCCTGGTTCTGAAAACCGACATTTATCATTATTTGAGGGAAAAGCATAATACAAGTCAGAGTTGGCTCCAACGAGGACTCTTAGCCATTGGCATAAGCCTGATGCTACAAAATGAAACGTGTTACCTAGATCAACAAAATCAACTGATTTCATAATTAAACTGATTTGTATCTTTCATTGCCTAGAATCTGGGTCTCCTTTAGCCAGTGAGCATCATGAACACAGGAGGGAAAGGAAGAGAACGTTTATGCACTACTTTCTATATGCCTGTAAATATTACAAATGTGTTTTCCTAATTATAACCACTGAGTGCTTCATACAAATTCTGTCAGGAGTCTGACTACCTGGGCTCCTCCCTGTCCAGCTGTGGGCCCTCAGGAAAGTGATGATTTCACTGTGCCTCCGCTTTCTCCTCCTAGAAAAGGAGCAAACATCCAATGACATAGTAACCAAGGCTCTAACAGGGAGGCCTGGCGGGCTGCGATTCGTGGGGTCGCAAAGCGTCGGACACGACTGAGCGACTGAACTCAACTGAACTGAACTGAACAGGCTAAGACAATAGCCTCACCAACTTAAAGTTCTTAAAACAGCACCTGGCACACAGCAAGCACTGCAAATGTAAATGACAGCTATTTCTCATTTTCCTCACAACACCCTTGTGAAGAAAATGAAACCCTGTCATTAGGGAACAGTCTTCAATTTACAGAGGCGGCAATTGTGCAAAGACAGGTAATTAACCTGATCAGAGTCACAGAAAGTGACAGAGGTAAAAGCTATTCTCTTTCCACTGTGCATTTATGCTGTTACTGGCCACGGCCTACTACAAAATACAGAAGTCACATAGCCCTCAGCGAGTGAGACTCCCTCAAGGAAGTCAGATTGTGGTGAAAGGAAATCACACTGTGCTAATCTTGACATTTCATCTCAACCAAAAATACTTATCGTTTTCCTAGGTAAACAATGCTAGACTGCTGTCAGGCCATAAAACCAACCAGCCAGTTCCTATGAGTCAAGCAGACCCCACATTTCAAAATCTAACCTCAAGGGAACTCACACAGGCCAAGAGGAAAGAGGAAGGAGAAGGGAGGGGACTGAAAGGTAAAAATGCCCACTTAGTGAAAGTGTTAGTTGCTTCAGTCGTGTCTGACTCTTTGCGACCCTATGGACAACTGTTGCCCACCAGGCTCATCGGTTCATGGGATTCTCCAGGCAAGAATACTGCAGTGGGTAGCCATTCCCTTCTCCAGGGTATCTTCCCAACCCAGGGATTGAACCCAGGTCTCCTGCATTACAGGCACCAGGGAAGCCCAAAAGGACCCACTACAGAACTTCAAAAAATGGACATATGTACCCTGCCTCTGAGGAATAAACTGAGGCCAACAGTGCCCAATCTAAATGAATGAGCTGGCCCAGTGCCAAGACACACAGACGGCTCTGACATACATGGGAACCCACAGGACTATTTTTACTCTCTGGGAGACACCTGACAGATCACAGGTCAGTCTCAAACAACTGGAAGCAAGATGTCAATGAACAGATAAAATGAAGTTACGCTTCTGTTCCCTCCTTTTTTGCAGGGATGAAATTCTTGGAGGCTATGTATAATACAAAACCTCAATAGGGAGGTCAGAAAATCTGATTTCCAGACCTAAGATGAGCCAGACATCCCCGCTCCGGACGCGGGTCCGGTCCTTTTTGCTCCTTCCGTTGCTCACACAGCACCCGCAGGGGGCCAGAGCAGAGACTGAGGCTGCCCCAGGCCACCTGCCATCTCCTCCTCCACCCTTTGGAAAGTTGCTAGGGCTGCAGAGAGCCCGCCCTGGTCTCGGGAGAACGCTGCCAGCTTTTTTCACTATTCACCGCCCTCCCCAAGGCGGCCTCAGGAGGAGGGCGCACAGCTGCGTGGGTGCGAGCGGCGGGAAGGGGCCCTGGCGCAACATTTCGAGAAGCCGGCTCCCGCAGGGATACACGCCACGGCCGGCGGCCGCGAGGCCAGGGCGTCCAGCGCCGGCGCCGAGGCCCGCAGCCCCTACGGCCCCGCCGCGCCGGCACTCCGCCGCAACCCTGACGCCCGCCCGCCGCCCCCCACTCACCGCCGCACTCGGCAGAGTACTGGTCCCCCCAGTCCCCGGACTGCGGGCTGCAACCGCCGCCCGCCGGGGCCTCCTGCTGCTGCCGGTGCTGCAGCTCCTGCTTGAGCAGGGACAGCGGCGAGTAGTGCTCGGTGGCTAAGGCGCCGGGTCCCGGCCCGGCGGACAGAACCCCCAGCAGCAGCAGCAGCACCAAGACGCGCCGGGCGGCGTCCGCGGCGGCCACAGCGCCGCCCCAGCAGCCGCCGCAGCAGCAGCCGGCAGGTGCCATCTTCCCTCAAGGCGCATGTGCGGCGGCCCCCGCGGCGCGCTGCGCCCTCCCAGCCTTAACCCGCGGTGGGCAGGTGGGCTGCGGCAACGGGGCGGGAGAAGAGGTGGTCATAGCACTGCCTGCTGGGAGTTGTAGTCCCAGCTCAGCCTGGCCTGAGAGCCCGTTTTCGGTGCTGGGACTGCGAGTCCCAGCAAGCACCGCCCCGCGCAAGACTTCCGGCCTGCCCTCTGACGTCTTCCCCCGCCACTGAATCGGAAGTTCTGGCTGGCAGTTGCGTGGAAATGGGCATTGGTGGGCGGAATGGGCTTCGGCCTGGCAAAGGGAACACCGAAGGGGAGACAGCGGGAAAGGGGAAGACGGATGAGGTGACAGTGACTTCGGCTACTGATGCCTCGGCCTCCTGCCAGTACAGGTGCATCGAATGCAACCAAGAGGCCAAGGAGTTGTACCGAGACTATAACCACGGCGTGTTGAAGATAACCATCTGTGTGAGTTGTCAGGTGTGGGTGTCCTTGGGGGAGAAATGGCGCAGCGAGATTTGGGGACCGTGAGAGACCGTGGAATCTTGCCAGCGTTTTAGGGTGATCAAAAATCAACGCGTTTCAGAGTGCTCTAATACAGACTTCAGTTCGATGCTTGACATTTCCGTTCCGGCTCCGTCGAACCTTTGCGTGAATACCTGTAGCGGTAGAGAAGTGCTGCCTACAGCGCTTTTCTCGTTCGGCTCGTGTTTGCTGACCCGGGCGAACAACTCCTCGGAAGGAGGTGGATGCATGCGTTGTGCAGAGATATTTAAAGATCTGATTAGGCTGACATTTGCGCTCCCGTCAAAACTATTTCATTCTTATTCTCCCTTTGATTAGACAGATGTTACCGTCTTAACACTTCATAACCTACCGTAAATTCTCCTAGAATATTTTTTCAGGTTTCATGAATGTACACTATTATGTACGAAGCACTATGCTGAACGTTGATGATATAAAAACCAAAAACGAGGAAGTAAAAATTCTGTTTTCAAGGTGTTCCATAGTCTATTTACAGAGAATAACTATGTTTAAAAAAACCACAAAATTGGAGGTTCTTTGGGGGACATTGGCGAAGAATCTGTCACAGTATGGGCAGTGAATACATTTTTGTCCCCTTTCTGATCTCCTGATGACTTTTTAATAATTCTCATTTCAAAAACATGGCAAGAGTAATTTGCAAGGGAGTCAACAGTGTGAATGTGCACCTGTTTCTTGTCAACCATTATATTAATAATCATTCTTGTGCCTGCACTCTCAATTTCCTATTCTTTGAAATTGTTTCTCTCATTTGGCAAAATTGAAACATACTGCCTGATCTGACCCCACACCCTTGCTGCTGAGCTTTGCTGGGGAGAAAACACCTTAAATGCATAACCACTAACCTCAGGTATGCCTTGATACCATCTGTCCCTCATGGTACACTAGTCCATTCATTGTTCCCACTCCTTTGAACAATACCCTGTCTCTCAAGTTTCACGTGTATCCTCTCCTGCTTCGCTAAGAGAACTTCCACAAACTATGCAACCACATAAACCCAGTACTAGTGTTTGAAATGCATCTGCTCAATCTTCCCTTTTGTTACTAAGAATGAACTATTCATAAACATGTCCAAGGCCAATGCCTCCACTCATGCACCACCCTCTTCCATTTACTTCAGGACACCCCTATAGCAGTACTCTTCTGCTCTCTGCTGGATCATTTCATTTACATAAGTACTATCATTTCTTCCATAAAAAAAAAAAAAAAAAAATCTTGACCCCACTTCCTTCTTTAGCTCCTGTTCTTTCTCCTCCCTTTGACAGCAAAAATTCTTTAAAAGGTGTTTTCACTTGTTCTCTTTATTCCTCTCCTGCTGCTGCTGCTGCTGCTAAGTCGCTTCAGTCGTGTCCAACTCTGTGCAACCCCATGGACGGCAGCCCACCAGGCTCCCCCGTCCCTGGGATTTTCCAGGCAAGAACACTGGAGTGGGTTGCCATTTCCTTCTCCAATGCATGAAAGTGAAAGTGAAGTCGCTCAGCCGTGTCCAACTCTTAGCGACCCCATGGACTGCAGCCTACCAGGCTCCTCCACCCGTGGGATTTTCCAGACGAGAGTACTGGAGTGGGGTGCCATTGCCTTCTCCATTTCCTCTCCTACTTTCCCTTGAATCTGCTTGAGACAGGCTTTCTTCTCCACTCCACGCTAACCCCTGCCCTCCACTAGAAACTGACCTTGTGAAGATCATCATTGACTTCCACTTTGCTAGCCATTCCCAGTTAACTGTCAGCAGCACGTGCCCCCCTTACTTCCTCCTCCCATAAATGCTATGTTCACTTGCCAGGACACCATACTGTCTAGATTTCTTCTTAATCTTGCTGGCTTTTTTCTCTCAGTCTCCCTTCTGATTCTGCCTCGCCTCCCGTCCTTTCTCTTAACCGTGGAGTACCCTGATGCTTGGTTCTTGGGCCCATTTCTGTCTATATACTCTCCTTTGAAGAACTCATTCTTGCTCATGGCTTTAGATACCATCTAAATGTAGAAAATTACCAAATTTATACCTTCTGCCTGAACTCCCTTGAACTCCAGACTCAAATATCCAGCTACTTACTTGACTTCTGAATTTGGACATAACTAATCATCTCAAACTTTCAAACAGTTAATGGCAGTTCTATCATTTTCATTCCTAAAGCCAAAAGGTCTTATAGTCACTCAAGATTCTTCTCTTTCATGTTCCTTATTCAGTTGCTCAGCAAGTCCTGTTAACTCTTCAAATTACATTTGGAATCATCTGCTTCTCGTCACCTTTACAGCTGCAAATGTGGTCCACGTGCCATTGTGTCTCATCTGGGTTATCGCCACAATGCCCAGGTGGCCTCCCTGTGTCTCTTTGCACCTCATAACACAGCAGCCAGACTGATCCTTTTAAAATTAAGTTAGATTCTGTTATTCCTTTGATCAAACCGTCCAGTGACTTTCATCTCACTCAGAGTTAAGGCCAAAATCCTTGCACTGGTTTTAAGGCCCCCTTTTTCTCCTGCTTCCTAGTGGCTCAGAGGTTAAAGCGTCTGCCTGCAATGTGGGAGACCTGGGTTCGCTCCCTGGGTTGGGAAGATCCCCTGGGGAAGGAAGTGGCAACCCACTCCAGTATTCTTGCCTGGAGAATCCCATGGGCAGAGGGGCCTGGTGGGCTACCGTCCACAGGGTTGCAAAGAGTCGGACACGACTGAGCGACTTAACTTTAACTTTTCTCCTGCAGTCCCATTGGCTGCCTCGTATTTCATAAATCAGGAGAGTTCCTTGCCCAGAGACTTTGCACTCTGCCTGGAACACTCTTCTCTCAGGTGCTGTGTGGCTAATTCCCTTACCTCCTCAAGGACTTTTCTCAAATATCTTATCACAGAGGCTTACTCTACCACCCTATTAAAAATGATGATCTCCCTTTCAAGTCTGGTAAACTTTATCACCTTTCTCTGCTTTGTCTTTCTCCATAGTACCTACAGTCTTCTAATATTGTATGTAATTGACCTTATTATTTATTGTCTGTCTCCTTCCACTGGAATGTAAGCTACACAAGGACAGAGATTGTGTATATTTTATTCATTAATGTGGTTGGATCATTCAGGACAGTGTTTGATACATGGTTATTAAATAAGTATTTGTTGGATAAATGAACCATTTCTAGCTTTTTAGATGATCATATCCTTAGCCATCCTGGTCTGAGGGAGAGAACAGTAAGTTATATGTGGTCTGAACTTAATGACTTTGGGCTAGTCCAATTAAATAGCCCATCTGAAAGATGACAAGATGACAGTCACATAACTATGAATATTGTTTGTCCAAAGAAAAGCTAGTAAATGTCTATGCATTTTAGCTAGCAATCATTATTAGTATAAAATAATTTATATTTTTAAAAATTACTGACATGAGGCTAACAACAACAAAATCCCTTTCAAACCATCAGATGCTGGCTTCTCTATACCTTTATTTATGTAAAAATAATTACTGGATGGCTATTTAGGTCAACAGCTATACTATCGCCCACTTCCTTCCACCCCCAGACCCCCAGCATTACACTTTCTCACCCAGGAGACAGATTTTAGAGTAATATTTGGGATATTGAATGGTGGTACTATACATTTTGAATTATTGTACACAATCATTCCATAATGAGATGGAGTTTGTACTAACCTTGTTTATATTATACTAATGCTTGCTGCTGCTGCTGCTGCTGCTGCTGTTAAGTTGCTTCAGTCGTGTCCGACTCTGTGCGACCCCGTAGACGGCAGCCCACCAGGCTTCCCCATCCCTGGGATTCTCCAGGCAAGAACACTGGAGTGGGTTGCCATTTCCTTCTCCAATGCATGAAAGTGAAAAGTGAAAGGGAAGTCGCTCAGTTGTGTCCAACTCTAGCGACCCCATGGACTTCAGCCTACCAGGCTCCTCCATCCATGGGATTTTCCAGGCAAAAGTACTGGAGTGGGGTGCCATTGCCTTCTCCTATACTAATGCTTAGTAATATGCATAATTGCATTACTCAGAAAAATCATTCATTTGGTGCCAGACTCTGAAAATTAAACCATAAAATAATTTTTTAAAGGCTGTCCAAAAGTCCTGAAATTAAAAGGGTTTTAGATATCATGTTGTTTTTTATATATGATGAAGCTACAGATTTTTTAAAAAATTATTATTCTTATTTGTGGCTGCGCTTGATCTTCATTGCTGCATGAGGGCTTATTTGCAGTGAATGGGGGCTATTCATTACAGTGAGCATACTTCTTATAGTGGCGGCTTCTCTTCTTGTGGAGCACAGGCTCTGGGGCGATTGGGCTTCAGTAGTTGGGGTGTGCAGGCTTAGTTGCCCTGCAGCATGTGGAATCTTCCCAGACACAGGGATTGAACCTGTGTCCGCTGCATTGACAGACAGATTCTCATCCACTCTGCTGCCAGAGAAGTCTGACATCATGCTATTTGTTGTGGAAAAAATATCCACTTTCTAGGTGGTTACAGGCAGTAACTTATAGGTACTTTGGTCTCTTCTCTGCTGTATTTGGAGTCAGCAGTATACTCAACCTGATCTCCTCCCAGTATTTTTTATTCTAATCTCCCTTCCCTTTGCTCTTCTTGCTTTTCCCTTGCCATTCCTTCCAGCTTGCCTATCTCTGTTTCTCTAATTTTTTTCTAGTGGAAGCATTTCCCTTGCTTTTAGTCACTCTCTCTGCTTCAGCATTTCACAATTTATTATAGTTATGTTAAAGATACTGTACTTTTAATATCCTGTAGAGCCTGACCTATTTTAACTGCTCAGATATTTGTTAAATCCATTATGGTAACAAAACAAGACTCCTTTGAGATTGTCCCAAGTTTTAGTTCTGTTCAGGACAACAGGAGACAGCTTTCACCCCTGGTTGCTGGGTGCAAAGATGAATAAGACAGCACTACCCTCGCAGGAATGGAAAGTTTCATGGGTTTCACTTTTCAGATGTGTGCTTGCTTATTGTGGAGCTAAAGTCAAAGAGATTTGAGAATGAGGGGGGAAGGGAATTGTCCTGGAGATGATGGGAAGGAAGAAGCACCAAGAATATTCATGAAAAAAAAAAGTGACCAATTCATATTCTGAAAGAGATGTGATTCATTGTAGAATTAGAGAACATAGCAGCAGAAACTAAGTCATATCCATGTTAAGACTGAGCTGGCGGAAGCAGCATTTGAGTTTCCTGGGTGTTCATGGTCCCTGTGCTGTAGGGATTTCTTAGAGGACAAACTTCTCTTTGAGGATACTTGACTATTAATAATAAATGATACAGAATGGAGCAGTTTTGCCAGAATCATTCAGTTCATGTCACTCAGTCATGTCCAACTCTTTGCGACCCCATGGACTGCAGCACGCCAGGCTTCCCTGTCCTTCACCAACTCCTGGAGTTTACCCAAACTTATGTCCATTGAGTCGGTGATGCCATCTAACCATCTCATCCTGTGTTGCCCCCTTCTCCTCCTGCCTTCAATCTTTCCCAGCATCAGGGTCTTTTCCAGTGAGTGATTTCTTCACATCAGATGGCCAAAGTACCAGAGTTTCAGTTTCATTATTAGTCCTTCCAATGAATATTCAGGACTGATTTCCTTTAGGATGGACTGGCTGGATCTCCTTGCAGTCCAAGGGACCCTCAAGAGTCTTCTCCAACACCACAGTTCAAAAGCATCAGTTCTTCTGCGCTCAGCTTTATTTATAGTCCAACTCTCACATCCATACATGACCACTGGAAGAAACATACCTTTGACTAGATGGACAATCGTCGGCAAAGTAATGTCTGCTTTTTAATATGCTGTCTAGGTTGGTCATAGCTTTTCCTCCAGAAATAAGAAACCTTATTTACTCAATTTAGCTGTCTCGCCACAGGATGCTTTACTATATTTGTTGTGTGTGTGGGGAGTGAGGGGGGGGCGGGGGGGCGTTTACTCATTACATTCAAGGTGAAGGAAGCACTCAAATGAAAACCAAATAATAGAGGCAGAACAAGGGAAAAATTCAGCCTAAACTGATAGGGAGGGAACCGGCAGACTTTAATGAACTCTCAGCGTTTCTAAACTCCGCAGCACGCTAGGGAGGGAAGCTGAGCGTAGCACATGGCACGTCACGTGGTGCCAGCAGCCGCCTCTTCCGCTCGGTGTATGTCACCCTGTGCTTGTCCTGCTGTAGCACTCTCAGCAGCATGTTCATTTGCCTTCCCCTTCTGAACTGTCTGAGCCACCAGGGCAGCGCTTCCGAGGTTGCTCAAAGGGTAAAGAATCTGCCTGCAGTGTGGGAGACCTGGGTTCAGTCCCTGGGTTAGGAAGATCCCCTGGAGAAGGAGATGGAGACCCACTTCAGTGTTCTTGCCTGGAGAATTCCACGGACAGAGGAGCCTGGAGCGCTGTAGTCCATGGAGTCTCATAGAGTTGGTCGACTGGGCGGCTTTTACTTTCTAAACTGTAAGGTCCTTGAGATTAGAGCTTATGTGTATCCAGCACTGTGGGTATGTCTGATCCATAGAAATGGCCAAGTAAAGAGAGATGTCGCTCTGAGTGTAGTAGTCATTCCAAACACATTGGTCAGGTAAGTGATTGCAAAAGGAATAGCTACACTGCCCTGTCTCCTGCTGCTGGCTTCTGCCTCCCTCCTTCTGAAATATGTCCAAATCCCATCGTAGACTTTTCATGCTGTCAGGAGATAGGTTTCAAAGAATTGTTAAAGGACAGAGAGAAGACCCCCGACCAGTCTCTGGTTTCTTCATCTTAAAATGAAGCAGCGTCTCTGGCCTTCCATTCTTACTTGTATCAAGACAGGAAGTGTTCTCCACGTAAGGAGCACAGGGAAAGATCTAGAAACCTGCTGTGTTGTTTCTATATGACTTCTGATTCTGTGGCTTCTGTGGCCTTCTCTTTGCTCAGCTGAAAAACCTAACCTGTTACACCTCGGATCAATTAGGTGGATTTAAATTCGGGGTAGTAGCACAGCTCCCTTCATTGGTTCACCTGATGAGTAGACAAACATACACACTTCTTGCAATGACATGAGTGAATCGGAGAAACTTGGAATTGGAATTGAATCTAACTCTTTATGGCATTGGGAGTGCAGGGTTGCTATTCTTCAATGCACTCCATTTTTCTCCTAGCACTCTGATGCAGTCAAAGGGTCATCCTAGTATGTTTGCATGTCCGTCATTTCTTGTATTTCTGTTTTATCCTCTCAGAGTTTCAAAATTGTTTTCTTTTTTAGTTGTAGCCATTAGTTTATGCAGGGACTAGGAGAAGTCAGTGGCACCCCACTCCAGCACTTTTGCCTGGAAAATCCCATGGACAGAGGAGCCGGGTGGGCTGCAGTCCATGGGGTCGCGAAGAGTTGGACACGACTGAGCAACTTCACGTTCACTCTTCACTTTCATGCACTGGAGAAGGAAATGGCAACCCACTCCAGTGTTCTTGCCAGGGAGAATCCCAGGGACGGGGGAGCCTGGTGGGCTGCCGTCTATGGGGTCGCACAGAGTCCGACACGACTGAAGCGACTTAGCAGCAGCAGCAGCAGCAGTAGCCCTGCAACTTTGTAGCTAATACTGATTCAGATGTTGCAATTCTAATGAGCTTGTTCCTATACCTGCATTTTGTATATTTTAATAGGAATACCAGACCCCCTGACCTGCCTCTTGAGAAACCTGTATGCAGATCAGGAAGCAACAGTTAGAACTGGACATGGAACCACAGACTGGTTCCAAATAGGAAAAGGAGTACGTCAAGCCTGTCTATTGTCACCCTGCTTATTTAACTTATATGCAGAGTACTTCATGAGAAACGCTGGGCTGGACGAAGCACAAGCTGGAATCAAGATTGCCGGGAGAAATACCAGTAACTTCAGATGTGCAGATGACACCACCCTTATGGCAGAAAGTGAAGAGGAACTAAAAGGCCTCTTGATGAAAGTGAAAGAGGAGAGTGAAAAAGTTGGCTTAAAGCTCAACATTCAGAAAACTAAGATCGTGGCATCTGGTCCCATCACTTCATGGCAAATAGATGGGGAAAGAGTGGAAACAGTGTCAGACTTTTTGGGGGGGGGGGCACCACTGCAAATGGTGACTGCAGCCATGAAATTAAAAGACGCTTGCTCCTTGGAAGGAAAGTTATGACCAACCTAGATAGTATATTCAAAAGCAGAGACATTACTTTGCCGACTAAGGTCCGTCTAGTCAAGGCTATGGTTTTTCCAGTGGTCCTGTATGCATGTGAGAGTTGGACTGTGAAGAAAGCTGAGCACCGAAGAATTTATGCTTTTGAAGTGTGGTGTTGGAGAAGACCCTTGAGAGTCCCTTGGACTGCAAGGAGATCCAACCAGTTCATTCTAAAGATCAGTCCTGGGTGTTCCTTGGAAGGAATGATGCAATAGCTGATACTCCAGTACTTTGGCCACCTCATGCAAAGAGTTGACTCATTGGAAAAGATTCTGATGCTGGGAGGGATTGGGGGCAGGAGGAGAAGGGGATGACAGAGGATGAGATGGCTGGATGGCATCACCGACTCGATGGATGTAAGTTTGAGTGAACTATGGGAGTTGGTGATCGACAGCGAGGCCTGGCGTGCTGCGATCCATGGGGTTGCAAAGAGTTGGACACAACTGAGCGACTGAACTGAACTGAACTGAACGGCATTGGGGTTTCATAACATTGTAATCACGTGTCCAAAAGGAAAAAAAAGAAAAGCCATTTAATAGGAATTGCTGAGGGCCCAAGGACCTTGATTTGGGCAGCTCAGAACCAGGCAGCACAACCCATTCCTTACATACAGCCAGTGGTCTCCAGGGTCTACTGTAGCAGAGAAAGACCATTTTCTTGCCATGTTCTCAATGGAGAAAAAGAAAAAGACAGGCTCTTTTGGGTAGGTGCCACCCCAGGATTCCTGCCTGCCTGTAGCTCTCAGAAGTTCTAGGTGTAGGGTTACTTTTCTGAACCCCCTTCTCAAAATCATATTTCAAGAGCCACAAAGTTGGAGCCATCTAGTCAACAGGCAATGAAAGTACATTCTGAACTTATTTATTTTATAACAGTTCCTACAGACTGCAAGTAGCATTTTCTGAGATATTTTCCTGCCTGAAATGTCTTTAAATCAAATATCTTTTTTAGCTTTTTAATATGAGGTTAAAAGATTAATATTTTTACCCTAGAAGATTATATTTACTCATCTGAAACCAAGGCTTGTACAGGTGAACATTTTACATCTGAATGGAAGTTTCAATAAATGCTCGTGCTTGGTTGCTCAGTGGTGTCTGACTCCTTGTGACCCCATCGACTGGAGCCTGCCAGGCTCCTCTACCCACGGAATTTTCCAGGCAAGAATACTGGAGTGGGGTGCCATTTCCTTCTCCCGGGAGTCTTCCCCCAACCAGGGATTGAACCTGCGTCTCTTACGTCTCCTGAATTGGTAGGCAGATTTCTGTTACCACTAGCGCCACCTGGGAAGCCATCTTTAAATAAATGCTGATACAACCTTATTGCTATACAAATCCAAAACAGAATCTGCTGCTTTGAAATCCTCTAAGATTTCAGAATGTGTGAATATATTTTTTCTAATATTGTCTTGCATTATTTCAGAAATCCTGCCAGAAACCTGTAGACAAATACATCGAGTATGATCCTGTAATCATCTTGATTAACGCTATTTTATGCAAAGCCCAGGCCTACAGGCATATTCTTTTCAATACGAAAATAAACGTAAGTTGTGATAATTTTTTTTTTGTTTTCTAATTTTGCTTGATGATTTTGCATTTTGAAATAATATTACTTTTGAACAGAATTAAAGAACATTATTTAAAGAAAGAAATTCTAACAAGAGGGAGTCTTTTATCAACAATGTCTGGAAATTTCCGGAAATAGCAGGCATTGCTTTTTTGAAAGGTGTGCAATGTCTAGTGTGTATTTAAGAATATGGTCACTGGCAGGAAGTTGACAAACCATCATCTGGATTGCCTTTTTAGTAAGTTACCTTTTGAAACATATCAATAATTTTGAACAGAATAAAATTAAATATAACCTGGTAGGGAGAGAATTATCCCTAAAAGTAAGCAAACATTAAAAGAAAAATATTTTTTAAATGTAACGTATTGCATGGTATACTCTGCTATTAAGGGAATGGCTGATTGGTTTCGTTGTTAAGTTGTGTCTGACTCTTTGTGACCCCATGGACTGTAGCCCACCAGGCTCCTCTGCCCATGGCATTTCCCAGGCAAGAATACTGGAGTGGGTTGCCATTTCATTTTCCAGGGCATCTTCTCGACCCAGGGATCCAAGCCGCATCTCATGCATTGCGGGTGGATTCTTTACCACTGAGCCACCAGAGAAGCCTGTTGAGGGAATATATGAGATGAAAAGTCAGGAAAGTGCTAATAGATGCAGTTGAATTTCTTTTTAATGTACAATTTAATGAATTGACTTGTATACTCAATAGTTTGGCTAGGACTGACAGATAAAATACAGGACATTTAATTAAACTTGGAAGTCAGATAAACTAATTTTTTAGCATATGCTCTAAATATTGCGTGGAACGTACATACACGGAAAAGTATTTGTTGCTTACCTGAAGTGCATATTTAACTGGATGTCCTGCATTTTTATTTGCCAAATCTGGCAACCCTAATTTTGGGCTAACAGAGACAGTAACAGTGCAATGTATTATCCCTGTCCTCCTTCCCGCAAGTTAAATAACCTGGGCTGTTTTGTAATATAATTGAAGTCTGAGACTTGACTACACATTAGAAACACCTGGGGGAGTGGGTGGGGGTAGCAGTTAATTATTCCAAGTGGAGGACTCACCCAGAACCAGTTAAATCAGAATCTTTGGCAGTGGGATCCAGGTATGAGTATTCCTTGAATCTCCCTGCTGCTGCTAAGTCGCTTCAGTTGTGTCCGACTCTGTGCGACCCCATAGACGGCAGCCCACCTGGCTCCCCTGTCCCTGGGCTTCTCCAGGCAAGAACACTGGAGTGGGTTGCCATTTCCTTCTCCAATGCATGGAAGTGAAAAGTGAAAGTGAAGTCACTCAGTCGTATCTGACTCTTAGCGACCTCACGGACTTCAGCCTACCAGGCTCCTCCGCCCATGGGATTTTCCAGGCAAGAGTGCTGGAGTAGGGTGCCATTGCCTTCTCCATTGAATCTCCCTAGTAGACGCCAAAGTGCAGCCAGGAGAAGCAGTGTGCTCCATGGGGCAGCCCTAGAAGCTCACACCCATGCTTATCCCTGGACCACATCAACTTTGCACACATACTTTCTTTTCCCCGCTTTACACAGATAAATGTCAACGAGTAGGAGAAATATAGAGAAAAAAGCCAGGTTTTGTTGCCTAGCATTTTCTGTTTTTGCCAAAATTTCAGACTCTTTAAAACCTCCAGCTGATTTGCCACCTTTAATTGCTGTCTTTCACTAGTTTAGTTTATACTCATCCAACCTAGAGGCATTTTCTTAAAAATTCATGTTCAGACTAAGTTTCTTATGAGGTGTCATGAAATCTTAAGATTAAATGTGTTTATTGCTGCTTCCACCCATCCTGAGTCACATAAATTCTTGCTTGATTCTGTGTATCAGACAAATGTTGAGAATATAACAAAGGATGAAGTGAACTGCTGTTTAAAGCAGTGCTTCTTAACGAGGGGTGCATATTAGCGCTCACCCTCTGCCTGAGTGTTTCACACACAGTATGATGCCTGGGATAGCCTTCTGCAGATTTTGAATCAGGACTGGGGTCTAGACATTTGTATTTTGAAAAATCTCCCCATGTGATACTTCTGCTGAACATTGCTGATTAAGACCTAGTGGTTACAGACTGAATACAGTTTGCGTTTAACTGGGCAGTTTCTGAATTCGAAAAGCTACTAGATCAGACATTCTTCAGAACCCACAAAAGTTAGCTCTGTCTGTGCTGGTCGATATTAACTAGTTGTTTCTTTACCTGACTGAATGGCAATGTCTTTTTGACAGATGCACGGAAAACTCTGTGTTTTTTGTCTGCTTTGTGAAGCATACCTGAGATGGTGGCAGCTTCAAGATTCCAGCCGAAGCACTGATCCTGACGACTTTATCCGATATGCTAAGGAGTGGGATTTCTATAGAATGTTTGCAATTGCTTCTCTAGGTAGGAAGAAGCCATACTTTCTACCATTATTTGACCAACTGTTTTGATTTTAAAATTAAGGTGCATGGTTTTAATCATTGGTAAGAGGAGCTAGCTAGAGGACTTTAGACTAAATTTCAGCTCTGCTACTAATCTGCTAGGTGAGTTTGTCTAAATTACCTGCTTTCTTACTTTTGTTACCACACATAGGGCATGGAAATGATTATGCTTATCAGATACAAGTGTTTCATAAAGTATTTTGAGACACAGTATCTTGGGTAAAATTCTTCAGTTTAAGTTATGATTATCCAATCTGAAGATTACTTGAATCTCATCTTTATTAAAACAGATTAATAATGGCCAAACATTATTCAGTGTATTGTACTAATTACTATTCTTACTAATTATAATAATTACTAATTATTATACTAATTACCTACTCATATACTATGTGCAGGGAAAGGGCTACTCCCCAGAATTCTCTGAGTTCTGAAATTGCTTTTCTACAGAATTTGAAATTTGTGACTTAGGTCAGAATTGGGTTGAATTAATTTCTGTGACTATGTTATTACTTACTGGTTTCCATGTTTTTCTACTTCTAAAATCTTCTTCCTGATACTGAAATACTATTTTAGCACTATTAAGTCTCCATGCCTGCGTGCTAAGTCGCTTCAATCATGGCTGACTCTTTGCAGCCCCATGGACTGTAGCCCGCCAGGCTCCTCTGCCCATGGGATTCTCCAGGCAAGAGTACTGGAGTGGGTTCCGTGCCCTCCCCCAGGGCATCTCTTGCACTAGCAGGCAGATTCTTTACCACTAGTGCCACCTGCACACCACTGCAGTGTCGTATTTCTGGACTGTGTGTCCTCTTGCGTCCCTTGTTCTTCTCTGGCTGCCCTCACTCCCTTGGCCCTCTCATCCAGTCCCAGTGGTTTTAAAATTCATCTGTCTGCTGAGAATTCCCAAATGTACATAATAATTTTAAAAACTTCCTTGAACAAATCACCTAAACCAAGAGCTATAACCTAATATAATTTTAAGTTTTAAAGCAAAGCCTCTTTAAATTGCTATAGACGAACTGCTTTATGTCTGTAATTAAAAAAAGAAACAACAAACCAACCAAGTTTGTTTTCAAATAGTTTGGAATTTCTGTAGCACTTACTCTATAGTGGCTGTTTTGACACTTGAACAGAAATTTTTTCTCCTACTACATTTATATGTGTCTTAATCTAATCCCTAGTTAGGTTGCAGATCCCTAAAACAGCTTATAAAGAATGTCTTACACAAATCTAGCACTTTATAACTTAAAAACTGTTTTTACAGTATCATCAACTCAGTTTTTTACAACCATCCTCTTTGGTAGGTGGGTTGGGTTGCCTTCCCTATCTGCAGTTGTCAAAGCACAAAAACAGGGAGGGCCAGTGGTCCCCCTGAAGTTCCCCCAGCAGGTGAGCGTCAATGCAGAGCCGGGGAAGGCCTCCCGGTGCCCCGTCTCTTGGTTTCCCCGCTGCAGTTCTCCACTGCTGCTCCTCCTGAACCCATCTAATGTGGGAAAGCTCTAAGGGCTAGGGGCCCTCTAATACCTGCCTGTGAAAGATCGTGGAGCGCAAGGGCAGGCGCAGCTTCCTCAGTCCCCCGGGCTCTAAGCTAGAAAGGCGCGATGTCGTCTGCTCTTCCCTCCAGCGCAGGAAGCCTTTCTCTCTTGATTCGTGCAAGACTGTCTCCAGTGACAAGAGGCCACCCACCACTGTTAGATGGTTCTTCTGAGGAAGTTCTTTATTTTCATTATTTTCAGTTAAAAACCCAGGATATATAATCTGCCTGTTTGAACAGATCCTTGCAGTGGACGAGCCCTTCAGTCATTTTGAAGGGAGATGGTGTGTTTCCCCTGAAGACTATCAAATTCCATGGGGGCTAACCATCCTAAATTACAATTTTGGATCCTAAAAGTGAAAGTCGCTCAGTTGTGTCCAGCTCTTTATGATCCCATGGATGATACAGTCCTTGAAATTCTCCAGGCTGGAATACTGGAGTGAGTAGCCTTTCCCTTCTTCAGAGGATCTCCCAACCCAGGGATCGAATCCAGGTCTCCCGCATTGCAGGCGGATTCTTTACCAACTGAGCTGTTGGGGAAGCAAACAATCAGGAAGGTCCCACTGAGAAGCAATCCTAATTATGGATCCTAATTGACTCATATGAATCCTAATTATGGACTATGGATCCTAATCACCTATATTTGGAACCTCTTCATTTTGGCTAGATTCAGTTATAGAACATTTTAGAAGGAATACAGTTATTTCTTCTATGATATAATACATGTGTTCCAGAAAAAAAAAATGTAATCCTGTAGAAACCTAAATAACACAGCTTATAGGAGAAAATCTTTTTGCCTTTTCATAATATGTTCATGGGGTTCTCAAGACAAGAATGCTGAAGTGGTTTTCCATTTCCTTGTCCAGTGGACCATGTTTTGTCCACTTTGATACTTTTGAACTGTAGTATTAGAGAAGACTTTTGAGAGTCTCTTGGACTGCAAGGAGATCAAACCAGTCATTCCTAAAGGAAATCAATCCTGAATATTCATTGGAGGGACTGATGATGAACCTGAAGCTTTGGACACCTGGTACAAAGAGTTGCTTCATTGGAAAAGACCCTGATGCTGGGAAAGACTGAAGGCAGGAGGAGAAGGGGACAACAGAGGATGAGATGGTTGGATGGCATCACCAACTCAATGGATATGAGTTTGAGCAAGTTCCGGGAGATGGTGAAGGACAGGGAAGCCTGGCGTGCTACAGTCCATGGGGTTGCAAAGAGTCAGACATGACTGAGCGACTGAACAACAGCATAGGAGAAAATAGAATTAGGGACAGACCAATCAAAATGTATGCAGCTGGGTAGTCAGAGCACTAACAGTCTTACTAGTAACAATCTTAATAAAATACTGCAGTTAAAAGATACTGTTAAATTCCTGATCGGGAACAGAACAGATTGCACTCTGTTCTGACTGTGGGACACCAGGGGAACTATTGCTTCTTCTAGTCTGGACTCTGTCTCTGCATACTTTCTGGAAGAATGTGGAATTACATTCAAAAAGTTTGTTCAGATGAATCTGAGGTGTTTTTAATTTAGGTGAGAGACTATTCAAGGTCTTGTGGCTAAGAGGCACTCCATAAAGAGTAGGTGAATCAGCAACGAAGAGCATCTTCATGTGTAATTCCCAGGCTGTGCCCCATCTTCCGGATTTAAAAGCTCCCACTCCCCTGTCTGTTTTCTCTGTGGAGATCTCTAGGAGTAAAACGCTTAAACAACCTGATTTCCTAAAGGGAACTTTGGAAAGTTGATGATTACAATTCTCCCAGAATTACTTTTTCTCCAGAGAGTGAAGTACTTCATGAAAGAATTGTCAAAATATGTTTTGGAAATGATATCAGCAGGATTTGACACAAAAGACAGAGGTTATTTAAGAAATAATAAAGAAAAATTTCTTTTTTATTATTAATGTTTTAATGACCGTTTTTTCAACTTGATTAATTGACTTTCGGCTGTGCTGGGGCTTCACTGCGTGCAGGCGCTTCTCCAGCTGCAGTGACGGGGGCTACTCTTGGTCGCGGTGAGGACTCCTTGTTGCAGTGCTCCTCTTGCTCCTGAGCACGGGCTCTAGGGCACAGGGGCTTCAGTAGTGGCCACACGTGGGCTCAGTAGCTGTGGCACCTGCCTTCATTGCTCCACGGCGTGTGGGATCTTCCTGAACCAGGGGTCAGACCCACGTCTCCTGCATTGGCAGGCAGAGTCTTTACCAGTAAGCCGCCAGGGAAACCATGTTATTAATAGCAGTGTTTATTATTTGGTTGCACTGGGTCTTCGTTGCTGTACTTGCCGGGCTTTCTCTCGCTTTGGCAAGCGCGGGCCGCTCTTCGTTGCTGTAGGTGGGCTTCTCATTGCTGTGGCTTGTCTTCCTGTGGGGCACACGCTCTAGGTGCCCAGCCTCAGTAGTCATCACACACAGGCTTAGTTGATCCATGGCTGAGATCTTCCCAGACAAGGGATCAAAGCCATGTCCCCTGCCTTGGCAGGTGGATTTTTATCCACCGCACCACCAGGGAAGTCCAGAAAATTTGATCTTGATAAAGCATTTCTTTTGTCATCAGCTGATAGGCTGTATTTTGGAACTGTGCTTTATTTGGTTTTAGGGGCTCTGGTTTGGATTGAGACATCTGTATCTTTGTTTTCCATTTCTTCCTCAGAACAGACTGCCTATTTTACTGGCATTTTCGCTTTCCTGTGGGTAGAACGACCCATAAGAGCGAAAGAAAAACTCAACTTCACTTTGCTGCTGAAGGCATTATTGTTATCTAGCTACGGAAAACTCTTGCTGATCCCAGCTGTGATTTGGGAACATGATTACACACCCCTGTGCCTCAGACTCATTAAAGTGTTTGTCCTTACATCAAACTTTCAGGCAATCAGAGGTATGTTTACATCTTACTCTGTTTTCTTAGCTTTCAACCCAGATACAATCTCTAAAGCCTTGTTTCTAGAGTACAGTTTTTATATAACCTATTAAACACTGGAGCTCTTTGTAGAATAATAGCAATGCCTAACATTTTCATAGTGCCTCATCCATGGCACATATTCGTATTAGTTCAGTTTGATCACATGGCACTTTTTAGTTTGCAGAATGCTCCCTTATGCATCGCGTCCATCCTGTGGGGTCGGTTACTGTTGCTTAGTCACTCAGTCATATCCAGCTATTGCAACCCCATGGCCTGTAGCCCACCAGGCTCCTCTGTCCTTGGGATTTCCCAGGCAAGAACACTGGAGTGGGTTGCCATTTCCTTCTCCAGGGATCTGCCTGATCCAGGGATCAAACCTATGTCTCGTGCATTGGCAGGTGGGTTCTTTACCACTGAGCCACCAGGCAAGCCCTGTGGAGTCAATAGGGCAACTATTATTACCTCCACGTTATGAATGAGCTCTTGCTGACTTGTCCAAAGTTACATGGCCAGGCAGTTGTCAAGCCAGGCTAGAATGCCAGGTATCTGCCTCACAACTCAGGAGAATTCTTACTACATTGAGGAAAGGTAAAGCAGCCCTGCGTGTTATCATTCATCCCATACATTGTGAGAAGTGCTGTTCTAAATGAGTGTATTAATCTGATATTTCTTATAATGCTTAGCATCTTGTAAACTATAAAACCAAGAGTATCCATTTTTTTCTGTTATTTTCTTTATAACCTTAAGATCTAGCTTTTATTTTCCTGTTTAATATTCATGCAACTCTGTCTTGATGAGACCAGGAGAAGCTTGGTGATTTTGTTATCAGCAGATGCTTTGGTTCTCCCAAAAGCTTGGCAGATGGAAAAGTAACAATATAGATTATTAAGAACAAATAGAGATTTTCTAAGAAACAGTTTTACAAAACCATTCCATTCACACTGCCACACAATTCACATGGCAGTTTCATTTAAACTCTTCAGAACTTCTCAGTTGCCTTTTCTTTTTCAGTGACCCTAAACATTAACCGCAAGCTCACCTTCTTGGCCATCTTGAGTGGCTTACTGGTGGAGAGCACCATGGTCTATTTCTTCCAGAGGATGGAATGGGCTGTCGGAAGTGACTGTGCCATCTATAAATCTCAAGACTTTTGAAGAGGTACAGAGCATCTCTCAGTGTTCGTGCAGCCAGACAGGTGTCCTTCCCAAACTAGACAGATACCATTGCAGAACGCATAGCCCACCCCCCCAACCCCACCCCAGCACCTGGGTACCTCGAGGTCACCTCTGTCTCCCTGGGGGACGCTAGGGTTCTGCACTCTAGTTCTGTTGTCCCCTCAGTGACCTCAGCAGCTATGTTTTTGTTTCCGGGCCCCTGTTCTCACAGCTCTCTAACACCTCCCTTCCAGGTCATTCCCACCAAAACCTCAGACGCTGAAGTCTGTCCCGCTGACAGCTGTCTCCCACCCTTTCCAACCATTCTGCTCCCTCCCTCCCACCACCCCTGCCTTCTGCTGCCTTTTTTACCTCTCTCCCCCAACCTCTTACTTTCCTTTACCTTTGTCCCATTTTCCTCTCTCTTAAGAAACTGTGCCTGGCACCTATAGGCAGCTTGCATTGTCCTCCACTAGTCCCTTGAAACAGCCGGTTCCCTGCCCTTCTATCAGCGTCCCCGTTAGAGCTCTTGGGGTGAGTCCATCAGCTCCTTTCTCTGCTGAGCTTGGCAGGTCGCCCCTGTGTCTGCACAGAGCAAGCTGTGTGTGCTCCTCTGTCTTGAGGTCACCTCTGCGGACCCCTTTCCCTCCCCCTGCCCCCGCCACACACACAGTGGCCTTGGAGCAGTTGTTCTGAAGTCTTCCCCGCCTTACTTACCCCCGTGTCTGCTCTCACTTTGCTGAGAATGGAGACTCACCAGAGACTCCCCGAGTTTCCTTCTCCTTTCAGCTCTTGCTTGGTCACCTGCCCTTTCTTCCTTCCGTCCCTCCTGTTCCGGCACTGTGCTCAGCTTGTCTTCCTCTCCAGAGCTGAGTACAGCCTGAAGGTACCCTCCTGCCTCTGGTCACTGTCAGCCTCTGGACCACCGCCAGCCCCCCACAGTCTGTTTTGGGATGGCTGATCGGGTAGCCATAAAGGAGTGGCAGGTGGTGAGGAAGGGAGGGAGCAGGCAGGGTAAGCTGAAGCAGCGCTCGGGCACCCCCCTCATCCCACAGGCACAGCTCTGAGCCTTCTCTGCCTCTCCCAGTGGTGCCTCAGCAGCCCTCCTGCCCTCCACGCTCCGCTCACGCTCTTCCTCTCCGGGTCCTCAGAGACACCGCTCCTTCCTCACCCTCTCTCCTCCGCAGCGACTCCTTCCCCTCTGCCAGCAGACGCGTGCAGCTCTTCACTTTAGACAGGCTGCTCTGAGCCCGTCTCTCCCCTGCCTTTCCTCTTTGTAAAACACACTTTCTCCCCAGTTTCCTGAGTCGGTGCTGATAACAGAGGGCAGCCAGCCCCCAGCTCTGCCGGGGCCCTGCTCACTGCTCTGCTCTGGAAGCTGCCGCCTTCCCAGACAGGCCGCCTGCACCTCTCCTGCCATCAGACCTTCCTTTTCCCTACCCCTGTCTGTCTCCCATGGCTTGCCTCAGCCCTCCGCTTGTCTCTCCTGCTCTGCAGACACTTGGCTTTGGCAGCAGCATGGCTTGACCCATCTAGGGCAGGTTGCTTCCAGATCTTTCCAGACCCAATACCTCCAGTACCCCCCCTCTGCCAGGTCACTCATGCCCTTCCACTGCCTTCAAGACAATTCCAGGACGGCCTGGCTGTTATCTCTAAAATTGAACTCAGTATCCCCAGCCCTCACCAAAACAGAATCTTCCTGATAGCTTTTTTTGTTGTTCTTAGTTTTGTTTTGTTTTTTTAATATTTATTTTTGGTTGCACTGGGTCTTCTGCAGTGCATACAGCTTTCTCTAATTGCAGCAAGGAGGACCCACTCATGGTTGCAGCGCTTGAGCTGCTCACTGCGGCGGCTTCTCTTGTTGACAGCACAGGCTCTATCTAGGTGCATGGGCTTCAGTAACTGTAGCACTCGGGATCAGAAGTAGTGGCACGCGGGCTTAGCTGCCCCGTAGCGTGTGGAATCTTCCCGGACCCGGGATCGCACCTGTGTCCTCTGCCTTGGTAGACAGATTCTTACCCACTGCGCCACCAGGGAAGTCCCCTGCGAGCTTTTCATCTTGTCACTCAGCCCCCAGCTCAACCCTCATCGTCTCCTGTTTCAAAGTTTGTAACAACCTCCTCACCAACCTTCAGTCCATCTTCACAGAGCACCACTTCTGGCACCTCCCTGGATTCTCCACCCCTTCTTACTGTTGGCCAGAGTTTTGGTCCCTTCCTGAGCAACCCCTCTCAGTTTTCTCTAAGCGTTAGTGCTCATTTCTCCTCTGTGGGCAGGTTTCTACCCATGGTCTCCACTACCCTTTCCTCATTGCCAGACAGATCACACTCTTCTCCACTAACCAGAGTCAGTCACCTCTGCTTCTCTGTGGAATGAAGACTTTGCAAAAATTTGAGTCTGTCACGCTCGCTCCTTCCATTGAGCTCCCAGGGCCCAGCCCAGTCACATTTCCAGAGCTCCTGAGACTGTCCCGGTGCTGAAGGCCTTGCCCCCACTTGTTTTAGTGCTTCTGCCTTTTGAGCTATCCAGTATAATTTCTGTGAGGAGAAGGTCCCCTGTCTTTAACAGCCATTTGCAAGCCATTATCCTTTTTAGGTTATCTCATGTGTTATACTTGTTTACTTTACATTAAAATGCCATGTATTTATGTCTGACTCCCTCAACCTGGTTTGGTGCCAGGACAGACCAGGCCTGAGGTAACGGTGTCTCCTGTAGTACAGAGCCTGCCCTAATAAGTATTTGTTGATTTGATTTTTTGTGGAATGTGCCACTCTAAATACTGTTTTTATTATCCACAGTTTCATTTTTTACTGTCTGTGGCATGACTGGTTGCATCTGTAAAATAGAAGACATAAAAATACAAACCAATCTTCTCATTATTGTTGTGTTAAATGAAGCAAAGCTTTGGATATACTTCCTGAAAAAGAAAGCAACAGTTATGGCGCTGGGAACTGCTAACCCACGTAGGAAACAGCTAAACCACATACAGAACCACTCAGACAAACACAAGGAATGTTGCGGCGGGGACTAGTGTACGCAGCAAGTGAAGATTTACACATTATAGACGGTTCTGGTAAGCCCTGGAATCGAAGGGACGTGAACTCATGAGTCACACGTAGGAAGAGGTCTTTGTTCACGGCTTTGACATAGTTATATCTTTTTAATTTAAATGTTAATGGTTAAAATAATACTTTGTATTCTTACAAGAGAAATACTTTTCTCTCAATAAAGTAACAATAAACTGAGCTTTTGTGAATTTTTAATTCAGAATCTTCCCCTGTAACTAAGTTACTCTTAAAATCAGCTGATTCAAAAATAAATAACTAAAAACAACTGAATTGTACATCTAACAAGAGTGAATCGTATCTCAGCAGAGCTGCTCCTAAATAAATAAACATCGCCTCTCTCCCTTTCTCTCTCCTGCTTCACTCGTTTGTTCTCTCACTTGTTCATTCCACAGATACTGAGCACCTAGTATGCTAGGGTCAGACAGTATGGAGACAGTAGCAACAAAGACATGGCGCCTGGCCCTCTTGACATTTCCTGAGTAGCGATGGATTTAGAAACAGGAGTAGGTAGCTGCAGCACAGTGTCCTATCAAGCGGGGAGTATAGGCTATTCGGGAAGGGCAGGGTGGGAGCACCTGCTCCAGTCAGAAGTCAAAAAGGTCTACCAAAGGAAGGGGAAGGGACAGAGCTTTCCAGTAGCCTGCAAGAGAGGACAGTGCACACAAACTTGTGGAGGGCAGAGTGCCAGTGGGCATGGGCTGGGGCTGAAAGCAAATGGTCCAACTGGGTAGAGTGTGAGCAAGTGGGAGTTCCACAAATGATACATGGAAGACGTGTACAGTTCGGATTATAAAGGGCCTCGTGAGTTGTAATTTATCCCAAGGATGCTGAAACCAAAACAGAAAGCTGAAGAATCCAAAGTAAAACAACGGGCTTCCCAAGAGGCGCTAGTGGTGAAGAACTTGCCTGCCAATGCAGGAGACACGTTTGATCACTGGGTTGGGAAAATCTAAGGAAGGGTATGGCAGCTCACTCCAGTATTCGTGCCTGGAGAATTCCATGGACAGAGGAGCCTGGCAGCGGGCTGCAGTCCATAGGGTCACAAAGAGTCAGACACGACTAAAGCGACTTAGCACACACAGCTCAGCAAAGTAAAAAAACAGGACAAAACCCATCGGAGTAACATCACAGAGTAGTCAGAGAATGGAGAGGACTGTTGACCACCAGATGGAGCCTGTCAGTTTAAAGAGAGGAGAAGACATGGTTCAAAAACACAACGAAAGGGAAAAAAATCATTTAAAAAACAAGTATGGGGGGAAGTCACCTTAAAAATACACTGATCATAGCTTTTCAAATCTTTGGCTAAGATGAAAAAAGAAACTACATCATCTATTTATAAATTTATATTGTCTACATCCCAGTCTGTCTTGATCACCATAAAGGTATTTGTTAACTTTTAAAGACAAAGCGAGTGTTCAGAACCCCTTTCCTGGGTGCCAGTGAGGTGTCCACGAGCAGTGGGTAGCTAAGTGCTGCGGAATGGGTGGGTGGGAGGGACTGCCAGGGAGACCCGTCTCCTCAGCTATGTGTGACCTCAGAGTCCCCTCGGTGTATTCATCACATCACTTGTTGGAGTGAGAAAAGAAAGGGCAAGTCTCCAGAAAGAAGGCAGAGAGGCTGCCTTCCAGGTCATGTGGAGAGTGATCAGTTCGCCCGTCCCCAGGCCAGGCCCCACTGCCCAGCCCAGGAATTCATCTTCTCTTTATGCTTTTTCAGCATGTTTTGTGAAAAATTTCAAAGATACAAAAACGTTGAAAGAATTGTACAGTGAGAACATCTGTTCACCACCTAGATTTTACGGTTGTTAACTTCTGCCCTATGATTTCTGAGATGGCAGAACTTAGAATTATACTGGGAAGATGAGGTAGGGGTGGTGCTTGGTGCTTTAGAATGATGTCTGTTTTCCAAGCCATTCCGCTCTCCCAGTCACTGAAACATGGTCAGACAACAACAAAAACGGTATTTATGTTAAAATTCTCTTGAAGGTATAAAACTTAAATTACATTTAGATATCCACAGTTTTATTGAAAAAGCATATGCACCCAAGCCATTCTAGAAAATTACCTTATAATCACAATCGTGGACCAGTTATGGTCACAGTGGCTACCCAACCAGTTGATGACGAGTTTCCAACACATCAAGTACCAGAGAAGAAAAAAATACTCAGTTTATGAGAGCACAGTATAGATGAATAAGGCACAAAGAAAACAGACAGTAGTCATGGTCCACTGGAGAAGGGAATGTCACACTGCTTCAGAATTCTTGCCTTGAGAACCCCATGAACAGTATGAAAAGGCAAAATAATAGGATACCAAAAGAGGAACTCACCAGGTCATTAGGTGCCCAATATGCTACTGGAGATCAGTGGAGAAATAACTCCAGAAAGAATGAAGGGATGGAGCCAAAGCAAAAACTATACCCAGCTGTGGATGTGACTCATGATAGAAGCAAGATCCGATGCTGTAAAGAGAAATATTGCATAGAAACCTGGAATGTCAGGTCCATGAATCAAGGCAAATTGGAAGTGGTCAAACGAGATGGCAAGGGTGAACATAGACATTCTACAAATCAGCGAACTAAAATGGACTGGAATGGGTGAATTGAACTCAGATGACCATTATATCTACTACTGCGGGCAGGAATCCCTTAGAAGAAATGGAGTAGCCATCATGGTCAACAAAAGAGTCCGAAATGCAGTACTTGGATGCAATCTCAAAAATGAAAGAATGATCTCTGCTTGTCTCCAAGGCAAACCATTCAGTATCACAGTTATCCAAGTCTATGCCCCAACCAGTAATGCTGAAGAAGCTGAAGTTGAACGGTTTTATGAAGACCTACAAGACCTTTTAGAACTAACGCCCAAAAAAGATGTCCTTTTCATTATAGGGGACTGGAATGCAAAAGTAGGAAGTCAAGAAACACGTGGAGTAACAGGCAAATTTGGCCTTGGAATGCAGAATGAAGCAGGGCAAAGACTAATAGAGTTTTGCCAAGAAAATGCACTGGTCATAGCAAACACCCTCTTCCAACAACACAAGAGAAGACTCTACACATGGACATCACCAGATGGTCAACACCAAAATCAGATTGATTATATTCTTTGCAGCCAAAGATGGAGAAGCTTTATACAGTCAACAAAAACAAGACCAGGAGCTGACTGTGGCTCAGATCATGAGCTCCTTATTACCAAATTCAGACTTAAATTGAAGAAAGTAGGGAAAACCACTAGACCATTCAGGTATGACCTAAATCAAATCCCTTATGATTGTACAGTGGAAGTGAGAAAAAGATTTAAGGGCCTAGATCTGATAGACAGAGTGCCTGATGAACTATGGAATGAGGTTCGTGACATTGTACAGGAGACAGGGATCAAGACCATGCCCATGGAAAAGAAATGCAAAAAAGCAAAATGGCTGTCTGGGGAGGTCTTACAAATAGCTGTGAAAAGAAGAGAGGTGAAAAGCAAAGGAGAAAAGGAAAGATATAAGCATCAAGCATCTGAATGCAGAGTTCCAAAGAATAGCAAGAAGAGATAAGAAAGCCTTCTTCAACGATCAATGCAAAGAAATAGAGGCAAACAACAGAATGGGAAAGACTAGAGATCTCTTCAAGAAAATTAGAGATACCAAAGGAACATTTCATACAAAGATAGGCTCGATAAAGGACAGAAATGGTATGGACCTAACAGAAGCAGAAGCTATTAAGAAAAGGTGGCAAGAATACACAGAAGAACTGTACAAAAAGGATCTTCATGACCCAGATAATCATGATGATGTGATCACTAATCTAGAGCCAGACATTCTGGAATGTGAAGTCAAGTGGGCCTTAGAAAGCATCACTATGAACAAAGCTAGTGGAGGTGATGGAATTCCAGTTGAGCTGTTTCAAATCCTGAAAGATGATGCTGTGAAAGTGCTGCACTCAATATGCCAGCAAATTTGGAAAACTCAGCAGTGGCCACAGGACTGGAAAAGGTCAGTTTTCATTCCAATCCCAAAGAAAGGCAATGCCAAAGAATGCTCAAACTACCGCACAATTGCACTCATCTCACATGCTAGTAAAGTAATGCTCAAAATTCTCCAAGCCAGGCTTCAGCAATACGTGAACCGTGAACTTCCTGATGTTCAAGCTGGTTTTAGAAAAGGCAGAGGAACCAGAGATCTAATTGCCAACATCTGCTGGATCATGGAAAAAGCAAGAGAGTTCCAGAAAAACATCTGTTTCTGCTTTACTGACTATGCCAAAGCCTTTGACTGTGTGGATCACAATAAACTGTGGAAAATTCTGAAAGAGATGGGAATACCAGACCACCTGACCTGCCTCTTGAGAAATCTGTATGCAGGTCAGGAAGCAACAGTTAGAACTGGACATGGAACAACAGACTGGTTCCAAACAGGAAAAGGAGTCCATCAAGGCTGTATATTGTCACCCTGCTTATTTAACTTATATGCAGAGTACATCATGAGAAACGCTGGACTGGAAGAAACACAAGCTGGAATCAAGATTGCCGGGAGAAATATCAATAACCTCAGATATGCAGATGACACCACCCTTATGGCAGAAAGTGAAGAGGAGCTAAAAAGCCTCTTGATGAAAGTGAAAGAGGAGAGTGAAAAAGTTGGCTTAAAGCTCAACATTCAGAAAATGAAGATCATGACATCTGGTCCCATCACTTCATGGGACATAGATGGGGAAACAGTGGAAACAGTGTCAGACTTTATTTTGGGGGGCTCCAAAATCACTGCAGATGGTGATTGCAGCCATGATATTAAAAGACGCTTACTCCTTGGAAGAAAAGTTATGAGCAACCTAGATAGTATATTCAAAAGCAGAGACAGTACTTTGCCGACTAAGGTCCGTCTAGTCAAGGCTATGGTTTTTCCAGTAGTCATGTATGGATGTGAGAGTTGGACTGTGAGGAAGGCTGAGCGCCGAAGAATTGATGCTTTTGAACTGTGGTGTTGGAGAAGACTGTTGAGGGTCCCTTGGACTGCAAGGAGATCCAACCAGTCCATTCTGAAGGAGATCAACCCTGGGATTTCTTTGGAAGGAATGATGCTAAAGCTGAAACTCTAGTACTTTGGCCACCTCATGTGAAGCGTTGACTCATTGGAAAAGACTCTGATGCTGGGAGGGATTGGGGGCAGGAGGAGAAGGGGACGACCGAGGATGAGATGGCTGGATGGAGATGGTGATGAACAGGGAGACCTGGTGTGCTGTGATTCATGGGGTCGCAAAGAGTCGGACACGACTGAGCAACTGAACTGAACTGAACTTCTGTTAAATATTTTCAGTCAAAGTGTTTGAAGCCCTTCAAACTAAATTAGGAAGAAAACATCATAGTGTCCATGAGAGCCAAAGAAAGCATGTTTTTAGCTATTTGCAATAAGACAAGGCAAACATCAATCGAAAAGTGGAAGATACTTTAGAAGGCAGTCTTACATGAAGAAATTGAAGCTTAGAATGGCTCAGGGATATGCTCATGGTCACACAAGCATACATTGGTAGGATTGGAACGAAAACCTAGGTCTCTACTTCTGGTTTAATAGAGGATCCATGGGTCTCTCTTGGCCTCCACTTGTAGTCTAGTGGAGGACCCCTGGGGGATCCTGGGTCAGTCTGGGTCTCTGCTACATAGTCTAATGATGGATTCCTGGGTATATATATTAGTTTCCACTTTTAGTCTAATGGTGGGTCCCTGCATCTATGTTCATCTCCACCCCTCATCTAATGGGGACTAGGGTGGGTAACCAAGTCGTCCTTTCTTCGCTAAAAAAAAGGAAATGTACTTCAAATACAGTTAGGGACAGAGAAAAGAAGAGTTTTAAATAGGGAACTCAAATGCCTAGGGCCAGATTAAATATTAGTCCTCTGACTACAAGGAAGAAGCTGTAGAAGAAGATGAGCATTTTATTGTATTTTTTCCTCAGAATTGCTGTGATCCTTAAGAGTTGTGTCATTACTTTCTGATATCAAACACATCTAACACTAACCTTAAAGATGATGCTGTGAAAGTGCTGCACTCAATATGTCAGCAAATTTGGAAAACTCAGCAGTGGCCACAGGACTGGAAAAGGTCAGTTTTCATTCCAATCCCAAAGAAAGGAAATGCCAAGGAATGCTCAAACTACTGCACAATTGCACTCATCTCACATGCTAGTAAAGTCATGTACAAAATTCTCCAAGCCAGGTCTTCAGCAATACGTGAACCGTGAACTTCCAGATGTTCAAGCCCGTTTTAGAAAAGGCAGAGGAATCAGGGATCAAATTGTCAATAACCACTGGATCATCGAAAAAGCAAGAGAGCTCCAGAAAAACATCTATTTCTGGTTTATTGACTACGCCAAAGCCTTTGACTATGTGGATCACAGCAAACTGGAAAATTCTGAAAGAGATGGGAATAGCAGATCACCTGACCTGCCTCTTTGGAAACCTGTATGCAGGTCAGAAAGCAACAGTTAGAACTGGACATGGAACAACAGACTGGTTCCAAACAGGAAAAGGAGTATGTATAGGCTGTATATTGTCCCCCTGCTTATTTAACTTATATGCAGAGCACATCATGAGAAACGCTGGGCTGGATGAAGCACAAGCTAGAATCAAGATTGCCGGGAGAAATACCAGTAACTTCAGATATGCAGATGATACCACCCTTATGGCAGAAAGGGAAGAAGAACTAAAGAGCCTCTTGATGAAAGTGAAAGAGGAGAGTGAAAAAGTTTGCTTAAAGCTCAACATTCAGAAAACAAAGATCATGGCATCCGGTCCCATCACTTCATGGCAAATAGATGGGGAAACCGTGGCAGGCTTTAATTTTGGGGGGCTCCAAAATCACTGCATATGGTTATTTCAGCCGTGAAATTAAAAGAAGCTTACTCCTTGGAAGGAAAGTTATGACCAACCTAGACAGCATATTCAAAAGCAGAGACATTGCTTTGTCAACAAAGGTCCGTCTAGTCAAGGCTATGGTTTTTTCAGTAGTCCTGTGTGGATGTGAGAGTTGGACTATAAAGAAAGCTGAGAGCTGAAGAATTGATGCTTTTGAACTGTGGTGTTGGAGAAGACTCTTGAGAGTCCCTTGGACTACAAGGTGATCCAACCAGTCCTTCCTAAAGGAGATCAGTCCTGGGTGTTCATTGGAAGGACTGATGTTGAAGCTGAAACTCCAATACTTTGGCCACCTAATGCGAAGAGCTGACTGATTGGAAAAGACCCTGATGCTGGGAAAGATTGAGGGCAGGAGGAGAAGGGATGACAGAGGATGAGATGGTTGGATGGCATCACCAACTAAATGGACATGAGTTTGGGTGGACTCCGGCAGTTGGTGATGGACAGGGAGGCCTGGTGTGCTGTGGTTCATGGGGTCGCAAAGAGTTGGACACAACTGAGTGACTGAACTGAACTGAACCATAACCTTATTTACAATACAAAATTGGTGACTCATTCTGAAGGGAAAGTTAGTAACCCAAGATGAAATTAAAATGTTTTCTGGCTGACAATCCAGTAGAGGAAACACACTGCAAAAGCAGGAACCTCGGTACCCAAAAGAGGATTATATTCATTCATTCATTCATTCCTATTTAAGAAGTATTATATATACTTATTATTTATCTTGTGCCAGGCACTATTTCAGGGGTTTTATAATCATCAAGTCACTTAATCCTCATGATAACCCTAGGAGCTGCCTCTAAGAGCCCACCAGGAAATGTATTCTGGGTATTTTGAGAGAGAAGAGGGCACAGTGTATTGGCCGGCAGATCAAATGCTCCTGTCCTGTTGCAACACAGATAAATCACTAAATGGGAAGAACACAAGAGTGCCCAGAAAATCTGTGTCAATTTCCTGTGGCTGCTGTAACAATTACAGCAAGCTTGTGGCTTAAATTTACTCTCTCACAATTCTGGAGGCAGGAAGGCCAAAGATAGTCTGTGGAACTTATAGGTATGTTAAGCTACTTCAGTCGTGTCTTTGCGACCTTATGGACCACCAGGCTCCTCTGTCCATGGGATTCTCCAGGCAAGAACACTGGAGTGGGCTGCCATGCCCTCCTCCATGGCACCTTCTGACCCAGGGACTGAACATGAGTGTCTTATGTCTTCTGCACTGGCAAGCAGGTTCCTTACCACTAGCACCACCTGGGAAGCCCGGGACTTGTAAATGTTACCTTATTTGGATAAAAAGTTCTTTGCAGATGTGATTAAGGGTCTTGAGGTGACCAGATCATTTTGCGTTACCCAAGTGAGTCCTAAATGTTATCACAAATGTCCTCAGAAGACAGAGGCAGAGGGACGACTTCCCTGGTGGTGCAGTGGATGGGAGTCTGCCTGCCAACGCAGGGGACACGGGTTTGATCCCTGGTCCGGGAAGATTCCACATCCTGCTGGGCAACTAAGCCTATGCACCGCAACTACTGAGGCCGCGCTCAGTCAGAGTCAGTCTCACTGGGCCAAATCCAGGGTGGACAGCCACCCGCCTCCCCCCAGAGGCTCTATGGGAGAATACACACACACCCCCACTTCCAGCTTTTGCTGGCTCTGCCAGTTCTTGGCCTGTGGGCATGTCACTACAGTCCATCCTCCATCTTCACATCACCTCCTCCTCCATGAGTCAAATTCCCCTCTACCTCTCTTTTTAAATAAGATCGTTTTTTGACTTCATTTATTTGCTTTGGGTTGTGTTGGGTCTCCACTGTGGTGCAGGGGCTACTCTTCATTGCTGTGTGCGGGCTTCTCATCGCGGAGGCTACTCTGGCTGTGGAGCACAGACTCTAGGCGCAGGGGCGCAGTAGTTGAGGCTTTTGGACTCTAGAGCGCGGGCTCAGTAGCTGTGGCACACGGGCTTAGTTGCCCGGCAGGATGTGGAATCTTCCCGACCATTTTTCAGCCTACCCCAAAATTATCCGGCTAATAACAGCCCCACACCCAACACACACACGCACACATGCTCATGCTAGGTTGCTTCAGTCATGCCCAACTCTTGCCTACGCTATGGACTGCCAGGCTCCTCTGTCCAAAATAATAAAATTCTGTAAAGCAATTATACTTCAATTAAAAATAATAAAGGAAAAAAAAAAAAGAGTGGGTTGCCATGCCCTCCTCCAGAGGATCTTCCTGACACTGGGATCAAACCCATGTCTTCGGGGCATTACAAGGGACTTTCTGCATTGGCTGGGAGTGGATTCCATGCATCTCTGAAGTTCTCTCATGACCTATAGAGAATGTCTTCTAACTCCTCCCCGTATTTTCCAGAAGTCACCTTGCTCGAACACATTTGGCAGGGAAATACCCAGGCAAACACCTGCTCTGGAGTTGCCATTCACCATCAATCCATGGCCTCAATTTGAATTCAAGGTCAGAAAATCCTGCATTTACGTGCTGCAGGCGAATAGAACGGTGTGTCTGTCTCACAGTGGGTGCCTATTGTGCTGATTCTACCCCCGGCTTCATCTTCTCTTCCCTGCCCTTGTGCCGATTTCTAAACCCACTTTAAAAAAAAAAAAAAAATTGCCTGTATTGTGTTGTGTGAATTTTTATAAAGCAGTCTTAAAGAGGTTTTTTTTTTTTTAATATAATTTTACTTATTTTATTTTTGGTTGGGCTTCCCAGATGGTGCTAGTGGTTAAGAATCCACCTGCCCAGCAGGAGACACAAGAGACGTGGGTTTGATCCCTGGGTCAAGAAGATCCCCTGGAGTAGGAAATGGCAACCCACTCCAGTATTCTTGTCTGGAGAATCCCATGGACAGAGGAGCCTGGTGGGCTACAATCCACAGGGTCATAAAGAGTTGGACATGACTGAAGCGACTTAGCGTGCACACATTTTTGGTTGCACTGGGTCTTCATTGCAGGAGGGCTTTCATCTAGTCGCAGCAGGCAGGGGCTGCTCTTTGTGTGGTGGGTGCATGGGCTTCTCTTGTTGCTGAGCGCTGGCTCCGCATGGGCTTCGTGCTGGGCTTCAGTACTTGGGCTTCCAGGTTCTAGAGCACAGGCTCAATAGTTGTGCTGCACGGGCTTAGTTGCCCCGTGGCATGTGGGATCTTCCCAGATCAGGGATCGAACCAGTGTCTCCTGCATCCAAAGGCAGATTCTGTACCACTGAGCCACCAGGGAAGACCTTAAGAGGAGTTCTTTAAATGAAGGTGACATATAAATCATATCAATCCATTGAAAATGATCAATGTGTGTGACCAGGCACGTGTCTGCACTAGAGTGTGACTTCTGCCCTGGGGGCAGATTCCCTCTCCTCCTTCCACAGTTGGGGGAGAGAAGTTCAACTTGCACATCTTCTACTGGGCTCCTTCCAACTCAAGGTCCCAGCACACTGGAAGTGCTTCGGCCCGGGTGCTTGAGCTGGTGTAAATTACTGCTCAATGACATGCTCATTCAGGATGTGTCTTGATACTAGCTTGTCGAGAAAAGTCACATGGTGTATGACCCCAGGGGAAATGAGTTGAATACATCTTCTCTAGTACTGGGTTGGCCAGAAAGTTTCTTCAGTTTTCCCCACAACAGCCTATGGGGGGAACCAATAACAAACCTTTTGGCCAACTCAGTATTTCTGCCAGGAAGGCAGAGGGGGATCAGCCCAGAGTACCAGTGCTCAGTGGGCACGCTAGGGACACACAGTGGCTGCAGGTGGAGGCTGGTGAGCAAGCACCCTCCTCATTCTGCAAACTCACCTCCATCTAGATTCCTGGGGCATCCCTGCACGTGACGCATCAGATGAATGAATGCGCTTCCCAGCCTGCCCTTCAGCCTCAGATCCCCACGGTTTTCCCACCATTGTGCTGGACTTGGGAATTTCAGAGCTCTCTTGTCTCTAACACAGATGATGTTCTAGAGGCCATCTTAAGCGGTCTCCTCTTTTGCCCTTTCTCCCTGAGCCCACCCTGGCATCTTATCACCCTGAGGACAGGACAGACAGAATGAAAGGTAAGCTGCTCTCTCCCCTAAATCCCAAAACAGAGCAGAGCTAAGTCCTAACTCTTCTCCTCTGATTCTGTGCCCTTGTAAGACAGGCAAGTGCTCTCAGGTCATATGGTGACTGTGCTTTAACTGTGTCTGTATCTTTCTCTATTTTTGATTGGAGCATAATTGCTTTACAATGTTGTGTTGCTTTCTGCCATACAACACTGTGAATCAGCCATAAGCATACATACATCCCCTCCACCCTGAACCTCCCTTCCTCCCCCCAACACTCTCCCACCCCTCTACGTTGTCAGAGTATGATCTCCTGTTATCCAGCAGCTTCCCACTAGCTATCTGGTTTCCATATGGTAATATATCTGTTTCAATACTACTCTTCCCATTTGTCCCACTCTCTCCTTTCCTCTCTGCATCCACAAGCCTGTCCTCTATGTCTGCGTCTCTATCTCTGCCGTGCAAATGGGTTCATCAGCACCATTTTTCTAGATTCCATATATGTGTTAATATACAATATTTTTCTATTTCTGACTTACTTTACTGTGTATAACAGGCTTTAAGAGCCTGTACAACCATTTGTGTGTCTCACACAAGTACTCCTCCCACCAAAATCAGCCTTCCCATTATCAGTGGTTTCTGTGTTCCTGGGACCTCAATGGTCACTGACTTTCATTAGTGCTTCCTTCTTGGAGATGGAATGGAGAGCAGGGAGAGGGGTCTCTGAGCTTCTGCCTGAGGTTGGCAGTGTGTTAATTCTCTCGTCCCCTTGCCCTCTCCTCGTACAGGCACCTGCCTCTCTAGGGTCATAATTCTTCCTGACCTGTGACTGCTTTCTGCTTTATTTTGCTAATTTTGCTTTGCTCATGTATTTAATAAGGGTTTTTGCTCAGCATTCTATAGATACTCAACTGGCTTGTGCAAGTTCTTCAAGGAGTCAAGAGAATCAGGCTGGAAGCTGGGTATCCAGGGACCTGTCTTTCAGTTAACTGGTAGCCAGAGAAGTGGGGTGGAAAATCAGGCATCCTCATCACAGCTGATTACAACAAAGGCATCGGGCAGGCTGTTGACACCCTCTCCAAAGCCCCCACTAGGTGCTCGGCAGGCCCACACGGCCTCAAAGCATTTTCACCCGTGACACCGATGCAGCAGGTGTCAGCTGTTCTTCAGGAGTAACCTCCAGATGCTATCTTCCAACATGAGTTCTACTACTCCATATATAATGGGCTCAGATACACGTCTGTGAACTGAAAGTACAATTCATGATGGCAAGATGGGACAGGCTTGGGCTTTTACTTGCTGGGCCTGCAAATCCTCCAGAGCAGCAGTACCTCCACCCACCTCAACTGAGCCCCCGAGAGCACTGCCGTGATCTGAGGTCTGCAGAGGGTGCTGGCCCAGCCTGCGCCACTCCCTACCCCGCCATCTCCTTTGCATTTATTTTGTACCAAAAACAACGTTGAGAAGTTCTCTGTTGGACCACTCTCTGCTGGAGGAGTGGGCCTCCAACACCCATCTGCACCGAAGAGGACAGGCCCCTGGCAGCTGCCCAAGCCACACAGCCCACCGCCCACACTGTAGCGTTGTTTTAAAGGTCACGTGTCCTCCTTCACCCAATCAGCCCTTCAGGTGCCTTCGACTCCCCCAGTGCCCAGGCCAGACCACTGGGGTTTCCTGCTGCAGGAACTGGGAAATGGGAACAGCAAAAGGGATAGTGGTCTGGGGGTGTGGGCAAGCACGCCATAGACTGTGGGAAGGCCCACATTTGGGCCCACTGAGTTGCGCTGGGATTCTTCACTTTGCCCCTTTCTTAAGAGCAAATAACACGGCAGAACCACGTGGGTGTTTTAGTATATAGTATCTTAGTAAAATGCTATAAATAAAATATATTTTAGTATATTTTATATACATATGGGCTTCCCAGGTGGCTCAGTGGTAAAGAATCTGCCTGCCAATGCAGGAGACTTGAGAGCCACAGATTCCCTGAGTCGGGAAGATCCCCTGGAGGAAGAAACAGCACCCCACTCCAGTATTCTTGCCTGAAAAATTCCAGACAGAAGAGCCTGACAGGCTACAGTCCGTAGGGGCCACAAAGAGTCAGATATGACTGAGCACACACACATAGACACACACAAGGTTACAAACATTGAAGTAGCATTTGTCCGTATTTTATAACACACACAACATATATAAAGAATTCTAATTTGCAAAAAAAAAGATGGGACTCAATTGCCAACTTGCCTACAGTGAAGTGATGCTGGTTCCTACAGAGTCTTTCAGTCCCACATACACTTGGCATATACATATTACCACAGACTCTGAAAGAAACATGGCCTGTGCATGTAGAAGTTACAACAAGATCCTGCAGAACACACTACACAACAAATCATTAAATAATAAAGCTCTGTGATGAAGGTGAAAGGGCTATACCAGACAATCTCCTTAGGTTTCACGTTATACCTGCACCTGCTTGTGTCTTAAACATAAAGCACAAACTGCATCTGAGAACTCCAGCTCTGCTGTTATTTAGCCATGGTCTTAAGTAAGTGGCTTAATCCATTTAAATTACAGAAATGAAAATGTTTTATGAACACACACAGCACTGCCCATAAATGTTTTTGGAGAATTTGTTTGCACCATTCCTTCTTACTCTTTGCCTCTTGAAGAACTCACTCACTCTCCAAAGCCAGCTTAGATGTTATCTTCACCAACATCCTCAAGTAGTGGCTGAGTCTTCTAGACTCAGTGGTCCATGGTACTTGCCCCGTCACAATACTTACCATCACGTACTAGGCTATTTGTGGAAGTGCAACATCTGCCAGACGCTCTTCGTTATTCACCTGTTCTTGGCGCCTGGATCAATGTGATCCAGAAAAACGCTAGACAAATGTTCGGTGAATGAATGACATCACCCTAGGTTACAGAGAAATGAAAGCAAGGAGCCAGGTTGGTTAACTGAATTCCACTGGGCACACAAGAACTGTATCATCTGTGAATTCCAAGACTTAAACTAGCAACAATTCTGAGTTCACTGCACTTATGTCTAGAAAGCTGAAGGTGTTTAACTACTATGGATGTTGCCTTCAAAGTAATTCACAATTTCTTCAGCTTTCATCAGGAACATTGGATGGCCTTACCACCTACACTTCTCTGCTGGTCACTGAGTATCAAGACAGACTCAGTCTGAACTTACAGGTAATGATTTATGCCAGGTAGCAAAAAAGGACACCAATGGAATTTATTTTCTAATCACCTAAGGCACCTTTGTAGAAGGGTCTATTAGAAAACATTTTATGATCTGGGGAATTCTAATACTCCTTGCTGACCAATACTCAGAGCAGCACACTACCTGTGGAGCAAGAGAAAGTTTGGGGTGGTTCATACGGATCATGGAAAACGTAAGAGTTCCAGAAAAACATCTATTTCTGCTTTACTGACTATGCCAAAGCCTTTGACTATGTGGATCACAATAAACTGTGGAAAATTCTGAAAGAGATGGGAATACCAGACCTCCTGACCTGCCTCTTGAGAAACCTGTATGCAGGTCAGGAAGCAACAGTTAGAACTGGACACGGAACAGCAGACTGGTTCCAAATAGGAAAAGGAGTATGTCAAGGCTGTATATTGTCACCCTGCTTATTTAACTTATATGCAGAGTACATCATGAGAAACACTGGGCTGGATGAAGCACAAGCTGGATTCAAGATTGCTGGGAGAAATATCGATAACCTCAGATATGCAGATAACACCACCCTTATGGCAGAAAGTGAAGAGGAGCTAAAAAGCCTCTTGATGAAAGTGAAAGAGGAGAGTGAAAAAGTTGGCTTAAAGCTCAACATTCAGAAAACGAAGATCATGGTATCTGGTCCCATCACTTCATGGGAAATAGATGGGAATCAGTGGAAACAGTGTCAGACTTTATTTTTTTGGGCTCCAAAATCACTGCAGATGGTGATTGCATCACTGCAGATGCTGACTGCAGCCATGAAATTAAAAGATGCTTACTCCTTGGAAGGAAAGTTATGACCAACCTACATAGCATATTCAAAAGCAGAGATATTACTTTGCCAACAAAGGTCCGTCTAGTCAAGGCTATGGTTTTCCAAGTGGTCATGTATGGATGTGAAGAGTTGGACTGTGAAGAGAGCTGAACGCCGAAGAATTGATGCTTTTGAACTGTGGTGTTGAAGAAGACTCTTGAGAGTCCCTTGGACTGCCAGTCCATTCTAAAGGAGATCAGTCCTCAGTGTTCACTGGAAGGACTGATGCCAAAGCTGAAACTCCAGTACTTTGGCCACCTCATGCAAAGAGCTGACTCATTGGAAAAGACTGATGTTGGGAGGGATTGGGGGCAGGAGGAAAAGTGGACGACAGAGGATGAGATGGCTGGATGGCATCACCACCTCGATGGACATGAGTTTGAGTGAACTCTGGAAGGTGGTGATGGACAGGGAGGCCTGGCGTGCTGCGATTCATGGGGTTGCAAAGAGTAGGACACGACTGAGCAACTGAACTGACACATTAATATATTTCAAGCAGAGCATTAGCCACCACAGTGGTTTACGTGTATACACCACTTCACTACAGAAGCAAGTAACGTGTCAGCCCAACAGGAAGGAAAGGCTCCCTTGCTCACCTTGATTCACCCCACGTTGCACTCTGACACACTTCCTGCCTTCAGAGACTCACAGGCGCCATGAGTCACTGCAGGTCTAGAAGGAGCCAGAGGCAGCAGACAAGGGAACACCTGCACTCTGAATCAGAGGGCTCCCAGCCCTGCAAGCCCGGCTGTCTTGAAAGGACAGTGGCTGGGGTTTGGGGCAGGCCAGGCAATTCTTTAGTGCTGCAGGGGGGCCCCACAGCCCTCTTGGAGCAGCTGTGTTGGTGCTGGGCTGACTTAAAGCAGCATTCTTCTGGAACTCTGTGCAGAAGAATCATCTACACAGGAGGAATCTTGTCAAGGTGCTTGCAGGACCTGGGGCAGAAGGCCGGGTAGGGTGAGATTCTGTACCACGGTGCTGGTGATGCCTGCTCCCTGGACTACACTTTGAACTCTAGATGGTAACTAGATCTACATGAGAACCACCTGGGTGACTTTTATAACCATAGGGATGCCCAGGCCTCACTCATTACTAATTAAATCAAAATGATGCTGGAGAGGGGACGAGGGCAAGGGCGAGTCTGAATCCAGGCTCAATACTGTTCTGGGCTTCCCTGGTGGCTCAGTGGTAAAGAATCTGCCTAACATTGCAAGAGACACGGGTTCTGTCTCTGGGTTGCGAAGATCCCCTGGAGAAGGAAATGGCAACCCTCTCCAGTATTCTTGCCTGGGAAATCCTATGGACAGAGGAACCTGGTGGGCTACAGTCCATGGGGTCACAAAAGAGTCGGACACAATTCAGCAACTAAACGACAACAAACAATATTGTTCTAAAAGTTCCCCCAAGCATTTCAGTGTGGTCAAGGTCAAGGTTGACGTCCGCTGGTCTTGGGTTCAGCTCATGTGAAGCAAGGGGCCAGCCTCAAAGAAAGAGGTCCCAGCAGACAACCAGTTGTCACCGGGTTTTGTTGCTGTTGTTCAGTCACCAAGTTGTGTCCGACTCTTTGCAACCCCATGGACTGCAGCACACCAGGCTTCCCTGTTCTTCATCATCTCCCGGGGTTTGTTCCAACTGTGACCATTGAATCAGTGATGCCATCCAACCATCTCATCCTCCGTTGCCCCCTTGTCCTTCACCGGGTTTTACCGCTTTCAATTTTCCCCACCAGCCAGGCCACATGCTAAAGGCAATTTACTGCCACCCCTCATTTCAATGACCATTTTCAACACAGAAAATGAGCAGGGGACCTCTTCTCTGCCCCTCACCCCAGCTCCTGACACAGTGCTGTGTGCATAACAGGCTGTTAACAGGCTGATTAACAATGGTGAGTTTTCCTTCCTCACTCTGACCCAGAAAAGGTGCTAATAAGCAATTATTGCACCAAAGAGAAGAGAAGCAAGGGGTCCAGAGTATGCAGTGACTGAACAGCACTGAGACCTAAGTATGGTGCAGTCTACTGATAAAACAGCCTTAAGGATGGGCCAACAGAGGAACAAAGCGTCTTTCAAAATTCTAAACGGCAAGGGAACAAACAGCAGTTTTCTTTCAGTCATTGATGGGATTCAATGCGTTCGAGTTATGAAAGGTGATGGGTCGTAACTCAGACCAAAATAATATACAACCACAGACAGTTTAGCCTTTTATCTTTACTTTTAACCTACAAAGTGTAAAGTGTTCATAAAAGATTTTAATAAATATAGTAAGGCTTCAGGTGATCACTGTATTGAGTGGAAGAGTTTGCCTTCTAACATACTACAGCTGGTACCCAGAATCTTTAAAACCGAAAACGTTCACCACCTTACGGTGACTGGTACACATCGCTTGCCCCAGTTTTGTTTCCCAACTCGAGGTATCTCTGCACTGTCTCCCACCCATCTCTGAAGCACAGAGAAAGACACAAAATATCTGGACAGGTTCAGAGAATGCAAGTCTCTTGACTGGCGTGGCCTGAAAGGTTTACTTTCTCAGTACAGTTTTTTTACTGAGTCCCCTGGACAATTAGTAATGCACCTTACAAATAAATAAAGCTCAACCACGTGGCTTTGAAGCTCATGAAACAGCAAGAAAGGCAGCAGAAGGTCCTGAGGAAGGGCAGCAGTGAAATGTGAGCTCTCACACACTGCAAACCCGAAGCAAACCCCACCAGTAGAAATATAGCTATATACAAGTTGTTTCATCTTGCCCAGAACACGAGTTCTTCTCCAGGGATCCTCTCATTACTCTCTCAGTATAAACCCGTGGCCACAGGGTCTCAGGACTGGGGTGTGAGGAGACTGCTGAGCACCTCCAGATCACTCAGCAGAAAGTAGCCCTCCAAACAGACCACGGCCCCTACACCCAGGCACATCTCCCCGCCTGCAAATTAAGCTGGCAACGCTGGTCCCACAGGCTCGAGGACGGCCCACAGAAGAGAAGCCCATGCTGACAGTGGCCTGCCTCCTGCACCCTTTACATGGAGTCCAGGACCCAGTCGCCGCTGGGGAGTGGGGAGATGGGCAGCGTCAGGTCCCTTGGCGGGCCTCGCTCCTTCCCATCCTGGAGGGAGTTCTGCTCCTGGAAATACTCATCGTCCTCATCGAAGAAGCCGTTCTCCAGAGCGTAAGTGCTGTCTGGGCTGGCCGCTGCCTGGCAGGCTCCCTTGTATTCCTGGATGGACTCGTAGAGGCTGTACAACTGGCAGAGCAGGGACATGTCCAGCTGTCGGAGGCCAACCTTGAGGGAAGGGGCAGGGAGGTAAAAGCGAGACGTCAGCAACAGAGTGGAATCTTAGCGGTGCTCTCCGTCAGCAACCTGCCCGTGCTGGCACGTTCTTTCCACATGGCCAGTGACTCAGAGCATCACCTGAATGCTCTGGCTCTTCAGTTTTGAGAAAACCTTAACTATGCAATGCCCACACCTCAGATGTCACCCAACATGTCAGGGAACGACCACGCGTGTGGGGCAGCGGGCCCGGCCTGCAGAGCATCGCCTGGCGACCTGGCCCGCCCTGCAGAGCAACAGCCTTGCACATTCTGAGAGCCCTAGCCAGCTTCACTTTGGACTCCAAGATGCAAAGGTGCCATCTCTTCCTGCTATGATCAGATTCAGAGGAGACCCCCACGTGCTCTCTCCTTCCTGGGGCAACAGTCTCTGTGCCAGAACCAGCAGCTCAGCAGCTTGTGTCATACGCTGCCCCCTGGAGCACCCACCCTCCAATCAGCTGGGTCTCCAGACTCACAAGGGGTCAGACTCCCTCTCCTTTGGACAAGAGGGCATCTCCTAAGATGGCTGTGGGGTCACTCCCCAGAGAGAACCTGGGGAGTAAGACCTGGGCCTCTACAGATTCCCCTGGGAACTATTTTCCCAAGTGATAACAGAACAAAGGACATTTCAAAGTCACACATTTATCTTCAAGCTCCTCTCTCCCTCAGTGGCCTATCCCAGGAAAAAGAGAATATTCAGGACAGGAAAATGCATCTTTTTCGTCAATCCCAGAGAGAGAGAGGGGTTAATTCATCTGGAAATGCAGCCCAGACCAGCACATCTACTCTCTCCAGTGCGTGAGGACCACTCTTGTGAAGCCTGCAGATTCTGACTCCAGCCCAGGTCCAGGGCCATTGGGAATGGGGATGCCGAGCAAGCTGCTGAGCAGTCAACCTCAAGGACTCTCAAGATGGGAAACTCTAAACAGATGCCAGGAGTCCTGCCCTGGGCCCTTCTGCTTCCGGGCTCTCGAGCAAGTTATTTATCATCTCTATGCTTTGATGACAAAATGAAATAATTTCTCTTAATCTATTGGGAGGATTAAATGAAATATCAACTATTTTAATAAACAACAATCAAATGTCTCCCACATACCAAGCACTACACTAACGCACTCAAGATGCACAGGAAAGAGCACACACAAACACAGGGAATATGTGGGTTTTTTCATCTAACTTTATTGAGGCTTTCAATGGCTAAGCTGAAGATCTCACTTGGTAAATGTCACAGCGCACTTGAAAATATGTGGGTTATTTCCAAATGTCTTTTGATACTGATGTCTAACATAATTCCACAGTGATATGAGAACAGACTCGGTATGATTTCAATACCTTTAGACCATGAAATCTTTGCACCTTGTTTTATGTCCCTGGATATGTTTCAGTGTCTCCTAGTTTACACTGTAGGGGAACTTGAACAGAATGTGTACCCTACTGTGGTGTGGAAATTGTATAAATCTTAATTATGCTGAATTGGCTCACAGTGCCTTTTCTGGCCTACTGTATCCCTCTACTTCTCTGTGTATTTAGTCCATTAATTTTTGAGGGTTTGATATTAAAACTCCAACTAAAGTCTTAATTTATCTACTTAAAAAAATAACTGTAATATATAGTGGTGTGTGATGAAAGTGAAAGAGGAGACTGAAAAAGCTGGCTTAAAGAAAACTAAGATCATGGCATCTGGTCCCGTCACTTCATGGGAAATAGATGAGGAAACAGTGGAAACAGTGGCTGACTTTATTTTTCTGGGCTCCGAAATCACTGCAGATGGTGAGTGCAGCCATGAAATTAAAAGACGCTTACCCCTTGGAAGGAAACTTCTGACCAAACTAGACAGCATATTAAAAAGCAGAGACATTACTTTGTCAACAAAGATCGGTCTAGTCAAGGCTATGGTTTTTCCAGTAGTCTTGTATGGATGTGAGACTTGGACTGTAAAGAAAGCTGAGCGCAGAAGAACTGATGCTTTTGAACTGTGGTGTTAGTGAAGACTCTTGAGAGTCCCTTCGACTGCAAGGAGATCCAACCTGTCCATACTAAAGGAGATCAGTCCTGGGTGTTCGTTGGAAAGACTGATGCTAAAGCTGAAACTCCAATACTTTGGCCACTTGATGCAAAGAACTGACTCATTTGAAAAGACCCTGATGCTGGGAAAGATTGAGGGCAGGAGGAGAAGGGGATGACAGAAGACGAGATTGTCGGATGGCATCACCGACTCGATGGACATTGAGTTTGAGTGAACTCTGGGAGTTGGTGATGGACAGGGAGGCCTGGGTGTTGTGGTTCATGGGGTTGCAAAGAGTTGGACACGACTGAGCGACTGAACTGAACTGAACTGATAGTGGAACTATATGTAACCTTGTTCTGTATTTTCCAAGTCTCCTGTAAATGTATTATCATACTTTAATAATTTAAAAAATTAAAATTAAAATCTATTTTAAAAATTATTTAAAATAAATTAAACATTAATATATTTTTAAAAGAAACACAGAGCGTGTCAAAAGATTTAGTCTTTATAATTACCCAGCAATGATATTTTCTACACAAGAGAAGCTATCTGGTGACAAGACTAAATTCCAGGTCACTCTTCACACCGTCAACCACTCTTGTTCACCAGCGACCTCTCTGGTACCTCTGAACAGACCACGGAAACGGAGCCGCTCACACTGACCTGGCATGTTAGCCAAGACACTCAAAGGAAGACCAGGTGGAGAGGCAGGCCATGTTGTTTCCAGCGTGATTCCCATCGTCCCAGAATTCCTTCTATGGCAGAACTTCTAAAGAAGCTGTTCCCGGGAAGAGACTTCCAGCACGCTGGGGGTGTGGCCTCCAGGCATGCTTCGCCCCAAGGCACCCTACTCTCAAAAGTTAATTGGCTATTTTGTTGTTGTTAAGTTGCTGAGCCTTGTCTGACTCTTTGTGACCCCATGAACAGCAGCCCGCCAGGCTCCTCTGTCCATGGGATTCTCCAGGCAAGAATCCTGGAGTGGGCTGCCATGCCCTCCTCCAGGGGATCTTCCCGACCCAGGGATCAAACCCGAATCTCTCATGTCTCCTGCAATGGCAGGTGGGTTTTTAACCTCTAGCGAACCCAAAACTGTGAAGGAAAAAGTAGAAGAGCGATGTGCCATCGGCCAGGCCTGCCACTCTCCTGGACCGCTGGAGGTGGGCACGGGTGCCTGCAGAAGCCCTGACTTCCCTCAACGCGTGCCGCCCCGAGCGCGGCTCCAGGTTGCTCTCCTTCAGTGCTGAGGTGTCCGAGGCATTCCCAGGCCTACGTGGGAGACGCACAGGCTGGGAGTTGGATCATACCCTGGACCTTTCTGCACCGTGGCAGCCGGTGACTCACAAAGCTGCCTTGTCATCGGGCGGAACGCTGGCCTAGAAACCAAGTCTGACCCACCTAGAAATACAGCAGAGTCCTATACACGCCTGTTACACAAGCCAACAGATGCCGAGGGTTTGGACTAATTTAACAGAGATTTAAACACAGCATGTGCACGCCCACAGCCTGGCTTCTCAGGGCCTCCTTCTTCAGACGTGAGATTCAGCTTCCTCTGGTTCACCAGCAACCCTCCAGATTAGCCAGGAGGACAGGAGCTAAGTACATACAGGAGCAATCTAGCTTCCCACCCAGGACACCTCTTCCCCTGCTGAGGTAGTTTAAACATTTTCACCTTAATTTTTTAGAAGTAAATCGAAAACCCTAGGCGGCATCCCATAATCTGATCTGAACAATTCTCCCTGTGCCTCCTCCACCAGTCAGGGAGGCCCCTTCCTCCTGAATGCCCCTGGCCCTGTTTCTTTTTGTTTTTTTTTTAATAGCATCAGATTCATTTTATTTAATTCTCCAAGTTTTTTCCTTACCTTTTTTAATTTTTTTAAATTGGAAGATAATTGCTTCCCACTGCATCCCGGGCTTCCCAGGTGGCCCAGTGGTTAAGAATCCGCCCACCAATGCATGAGAGACGGCTCAATCCCTGATCCAGGAAGATCCCACACACCATGGAGCAACTAAGCCCACACGCCACAACTTTTGAGCTTGTGCGGTAGAGCCTGCAAGCCTCAACCACTGAAGCCCTAGAGCCCACGCTCCACAATAAGAGAGGCTACTGCAACAAGAAGCCTACACACCACAACTAGAGAAAGTCCGCGTGTAGCAATGAAGACCCAGCGCAGCAACAAATAAGTGCAACACCAGCTCCCCCTCCTCTCTTCTGACTTGGATGGACTCAGTCACCAGTGCGCCTCACCTTCCGTCACCATCTCTGCCTGTCTCACGGCGATGATCACTCTCTACCTTCGCTGTGGGTGCACATGGTCTTCCTTCTCCCACGTGAGGACACACCCAGAAGGCATGGACCCATCTGCCCCTTGGGTCCCTCAGCACCCAGTACAGATCCTTGTGGAGGAAACTCAGACACTGGTGACCAAGGGAAAGCTATAGAGACCCCGATGCCCTCCCAGAGAACGTCTGGTGGTGAAGTGGCCCGGCAGTGGGTTTGGGATCCACAGGCCCCTGGCTCCACCCCAAGGTGCCCCTGAGGAAAGCCACAGGCCACATGGTTCTCGCCATGTCATCAGAAAAGCACTCACCTCTTGCCTGACAGGAAAAGAGACAAACGAAGATTCCTTCCTGAATGCTCACTGCAGAGCCAGCAGCTGGGAAGCAGGGACACAGAGCAGGCTCTCAACAGGAGGGCAGAAGGCTCCCGGGTGTGGGAAGCAGAGAGAAGGCCCGGCCAACAGAACTAAACTGCAGTTACGTTTTAGGACACGATTAAATCACTCACGAACAAGAACTTCTCATCATTCCAGAAAAACAGTGGGGAGAGGCAGGGGCGCATGCCCTCAGCAAGCCCACTAACCCTCACCTCTGTCATCCCGCTGCAGAAGCACGTCACCTTAGTGATGTGTTCCCTAACGGACGGGCGCTGAGTCACAGCTGGATTCAGAAAACACAGCTCTTTTCTGAAAACCCAGCTGAAAAATTCAGACAGCCTCATTTTAGAAGAGTACAGAATTCTTGAAGATGAAGGTGAAGTCGCTCAGTTGTGTCCGACTCTCTGCAACCCCGTAGATGGTAACCTACTAGGCTTCTCCGTCCACGGGATTCTTCAGGCAAGAATACTGGAGTGGATTGCCATTTCCTTCTCCAGGGGCTCTTCCCAACCCAGGGATCGAACCCAGGTCTCCCGCATTGGAGGCAGACGCTTTAACCTCTGAGCCACCAGGGAAGCTTGTAGCCCCTTGCCATAGACCTCTGAGACAATCAAGAACAAGCCACTCATCTCCACACTTTAAACTGGCCTGACTCCTTCCTCTCTCTGTTCAGGCTTCCTGCTTCCTTCCTGATCACCACGCTTGCTGTACACACAGGTGGCTCACTCATCCCCAGCATCTCCAACAATAGGGCCAAACAATCCTGAACCACCCTCCAAACAGTTTCAAAACTCACAATGGGCTGGCCACATGTACACACCTCAGACAGGATGGTGGTTCCCAGCTGGGTTTCGGGTTGCCAAGTCTCTGAATATCCCTGGAAGGTAAGGTTAGGGAGGAAGTGCTTCCTGACTTTTAGATGATAATAGAAATGTTACCATTAGGATACGAGGCTTAGGAGATGAAAGAGAACTGCAGTGGGAAATAAATGTTGATTGCAAACAAAGCATCATGAAAAATTTTAGGAAGTTTTTAGAAGTAAAAAATATACTTAAGAAAAACAGTCTGCTTTATTTAAGAAACTAAAAGCCACCAGGAAAGCCCAAAAACAAACGGTGGGGGTAATTCTCCTGCTTGTATGAAACTCTTTTATGTCTCTCTTTTTCAAGAGACATAAAAGCAACTTTTTCTGAAATACAGCAATGAGTAGAAAACAAGACAAACATACGAGGAGATGGTCTTATTCACACCCAGGTCCATACTGGGCCCAGGGTGGGGGGAGGGGAGTAAACCTGGTGCCAGCACAGTTTAGCCCCAGTGGTCACGCTGGGGTCATTCTGCAATGAGCCTCTCCCCTGCCAGTCCACTATTTCCTACTGCTGTGATTCCTCAACCAGAAGATGAAAAATGCCCCACCTCACATGGTACAAGGGATGTATAGGTCTGAAGTTAAGCTATAGAATCAGGAACAGGGGGCCTCAAAATATGGAGGCAGATGCAGAAAAACTCTGGTGGGGGAACCTTTAGTTTGAAACATAACGGATGATAGAAACTTGACTGAGAAAATCATGTTATAGTCATACAATAAAAAGGTTTCTGTAGTGGCTCAGTGGTAAAGAATCTGCCTGCAATGCAGGAGACCCAGGTTTGATCCCTGGGTTGGGAAGATCCCCTGGAGAAGCAAATGGCAACCCACTCCAGTATTCTTGCCTGGGAAATCCCATGGACAGAGGAGCCTGGTGGGCAACAGTCCATGGGGTCACAAAGAGTCAGACACAACTTGGCAACTGAACACACACACGTACAATAAAAACCAGGCAGTTACTTAAAAGAGCAGCTCTCTAAGAGTAGGACACTGATCAACACCCACCATTAGGCACAAAAGTTCAAGGTACAGAATAGTATGCTGAGTAGGACCTCACTTTATACATTATGCATACACGCATGCAAGCTTTTGACTAGAAGAGAAAATGTCCATGAGCAGAATTTACTTCTGCAAAGTGGGACTGGATATTTACAGCCTTCTGTACTGCTAAAAAAATTTTTTTCCAACAAGCAGTTACTCTTAATTTTAAAAACTAGACAAGGCAATGGCACCCCACTCCAATACTCTTGCCTGGAAAACTCCATGGACTGAGGAGCCTGGTGGGCTGCAGTCTATGGGGTCGCTAACAGTCAGACACGACTGAGCGACTTCACTTTCACTTTTCACTTTCATGCACTGGGGAACGAAATGGCAACCCATTCCAGTGTTCTTGCCTGGAAAATCCCAGGGACGGGGGAGCCTGGTGGGCTGCCGTCTATGGGGTCGCACAGAGTCGGACACGACTGAAGTGACTTAGCAGTTATAATAAAGTATATAACTTATGTGCATTGCTAGTAGGGCTGCATGCTTGTAAAACCTCTCAGCAGGACTCACTGGCAATGTCTATCAAAAGCTTTAAAATATCATATAACTTTTAACCAGCTAACCAGTTCATCGCTAGTGACTTTGGAGTAGAAAATCTCAGCTGTACACATATAGGTAATCCTCATCCTTGTTTTGTGAAGCAGGTGTGGATTCTGCTACCATGAGGAAACTGAGCCCTGACAGATGCAGGCCCTTCACTAAGAGCAGGGGGCTGCAGCCAGGCGGCAGGGCTCCAGCACGCATGCCCGACCATCAGCCTGCGCTGCCCGCACAGACAACACCGGGAGAGGGCGCCATGCCCGCTGGGGCAGCACGCTGCTGAGATCACAGGTGACTCTTACTATTGGCTTTTCTGAATTTTCTCTGGTGGCTCAGATGGTCAAGGACCTGCCTGTAATGCAGTCGATCCCTGGGTTGGGAAGATCCGCTGGTGAAGGGAATGGCAACCCACTCCAGTATTCTTGCCTGGAGAATCCCATGGACAGAGGATTCTGGTGGGCTAGAGAGTCCACGGGGTCACAAGAGTTAGACATGACTGACTAACTCTTTGGCTTTCACCTTTCTGAGTTTTCCAGATTTTCTACCATGAATATGTATTAACTCATAATGAACTTTTAAAAACATAATAAATGGCTTGTAAATTTATTTTAGACAACACTATTAGTAAATGCCCCAAATTTAATGAGTGTCTAGTATGCATCCGCAGGACTGGAATGTAATAAAGATCGCAGTGACTTAATGGATCATAACCTGATTTCTGAATAAAGGATGTGTTGACAGAACACTGACCTGCATACTGTTTAAAAGGAGAAGACCAAAGAGAAAAGCTTCATCAGTGTTGATCTAACAGAGAAAGAGCTATGAACTCAGCTGCCTGAGCTGGCCGGAGATACTCCTGCAGGACCCCAAGCCCCCAGGTGAACTGTGATTCTGGGCTCCCTAAGCAGGCTTCATCAGTCACTCAGCTCCTCCCCAGGGGGTCTGCGTCTGTCAACCTCATCTCCTCTTAATGCTGCAGCCCCACCGAGCTGAGGACTGCCTCAAAAGAGCCCTGGTGATTGACAGAGAGCAAGCAGACCAGGAGCTACACCTGAAGGCGCCCACGCTGGTGGATGGAGCCCATTCTGCAGCTCAGCAGTGCTAGTGACGACATCCTGTCCATCTCTAACCTACAATAATGGTTGTACCAGTGAAGCCTGTTTCCTCTCATTCTGTCCTACGCAGAGAAGGAAAAAGCAAAACAGCAATTGGCCACTGTCTTTAAGACATGTCTTTGCATATTCCTTTACTAAATCCTTTCCCAATTACAAAACTAAAATATTCTAGCTATATTAAAAATTCAATGGCTCATAATTATACAGTCTTCCCTAATTTCATGTCCTAATGCAGCAATCTTAAAGTGTTTTGGTCTTGGTTGGGACCCCTTTAGACTTTTAAAATTACTGAGGGTCCCAAAGAGCTCCTGTTTATATAAATTATACCTATCAATAGTTACCTCATTAGAAATGAAAATTGAGAAACTGTCATATAAAGCCATTCAAAAACACTACACTCACTGCTAACATAAATCACATTTTTATAAATGGGATTGTGTAAGAAATCTTTTTAATGTCTGGCTTATCTTCTTCTGTACTTGATCTTTCATAACACGCTTTTTTAGTTGAAATACACCTGGCCTCACATAGGTATGTACTTGGGAAAAAGGAGCATTTAAACCACCTTTCAAGTTAACAGTGGATATTCTTATTTGGCACTATCCTTAAGCTGGCTCCAGTGTGGAATCTGAAACTATGCCAATGAGCTTTTAATACTGTTTCATTAAAACCCACCAGTCTTGCATTTTGAATGGATCTTTTAACCATGCACCAAGCATTAGTTCCATGAAAAATGTGGAAAATTGATTCACTGAATGTAGACCCTCCAAATACTTCCTTAGGTACTATTTTGGAAAGTCACATTTGCCCATATGATCACCACCTAATTATGGACACCCCCACAAAAGGCTCTGGGAACCCATAGGTGTCCTCAGACCATAATTTAAGAACTACTGTTCTAAGCATATCCACTTTTAGCTGTCTAGCATACCTCCCTCAAGACACACTGCACATACAAATGTATGTAGGTACTGTTTTACAATTCACTTTTCCAAACCTTGAACACCTATGTTCATTTACATAGTTACCACATTCTCTTCAACAATTGTATAATATTCTATCACTGTTATATATTATTATTATAGAATACTACTATATATCACTGCAAAAGATATTCCTATGTAAGTACTGTTATTCCCTTGGGTGACTATTTCTGTAAAAAAACTTTTTTAAATTATGAAAATGAAATTGCAGGGGAGAAGGCAGAGAAGGGAAATGGGATGCTTTCCTTCCAATCCCTCAATTCTGGGATCACAAACAGTGGACCATTCATCAAGGAAGTGTCAAAGGCCTGAAAGTTCATTACTTACGATGAGGAATGCACACATGAATGCAGTTGATTCTAAGAATCAAGTAGGACTAGAGGAAAAAGCATGACTTGACTCATGACACATGGGAATTCAACACCCATCTGAAGGTTAGTTTGCATTTTGTCATTTTCTTGAATGATAACTAACTGAAACTGCCTCTCTGCAAGAGTAGATTCAGTAAAGGAAGAAAATCTAAAGCTAAAAATCAGGAAACCAAGTTCTTGGACAATAAACAGAAAACTTCATGTCAGTGTCTAGTGTTTTTAGACAACTGACATAAAAAGCAAGAAAAAGGGTTGGTGTCCACACGATATTAAAGGCCAGTGGCCATCCCCAGTCTCCTTTGACCAAGGCCAACCAAGAATCCTGCATTGAGAGCTAACACTCTTATTCCAAATGGCACTCATGGGCTTGCCTTGAGACTGGACCTCCAACCATAAGCCCATTTAAAGACTCAAACCCCCTCTCTGAGACCCTGTTGCCTCGTATAGGGTGAAGACTGAACTCTGCGGGGATCTGGGCTATTCAAGTTCATGCCCATCTCCTGGTTTCTAGTTCACCACACAAGGCTGTCAGGCATTTAGGTATTGTCTCAACTAAAATTAAAAGACACTTACCCCTAGGAAGAAAAGCTATGAAAAACCTAGACAGTTGGTATTGAAAAGCAGAGACATCCCTTTGCCAACAAACAAAGGTCCATACAGTCAAAACTATGGTTTTTCTAGTAGTCATGGACAGATTTGAGAATTAGACCAAAAAGAAGGCTGAATGCCAAAGAACTGATGCTTTCAAATTGTGGTTCTGGAGAAGACTATTCAGAGTCCCTTAGACCGCAAGATCAAACCAGTCAATCCTAAAAGAAATCTACTCTGAATTTTCATTGGAAGGACTGATGCTGAAGTTGAAGCTCCAATACTTTGGCCACCTGATGGGAAGAGCCAACTCACTAGAAAAGACCCTGGTGCTGGGAGGAGGCGGGAGGATAAGGGGGCAACAGAGGATGAGATGGTAGGATGGCAGCATTGACTAGATGGACATGAGTTTGAGCGTGCCCCGGGAGATGGTGAAGGCTAAGGAAGCCTGGCCAGCTGCAGTCCATGGGGTGGCAAAAAGTTGGATACAACTTAGCGAAGTGTTGCTGCTCTCAGGAATCAAACCTTTTTTCTCAGATTCAATTCTTCACCCAAACCATTGCAGTTCAGGAATTCAAAAGTTCTGTGTGGACAACTTCCCACTCACAGGTGGGTAACCAAAGCAACTATTGGATAGTTTGGAAAAAAAAGAAAAAATGAGGCAGAGAGTTTTCAAAGTTACTATTTAGAAAGGTGCTGCTGATGGTTTGAGAAGTGGAACTCAAGAATCCTCAGAGATCTGCCATCTCCCGACCCCATGTCTGAGGCTCTCTTTCTGCCTCTACATTTTTATGTGATGCTTCTGAGGACCTAAGAAGCTTGATGAGCTAAACTTACAGGGCTGCTGGGCAGTGGTCTCTGAAGAACCCTGCAAGGAAAGATGTGTGCCAGGATCCCTGTGGACTCTTGAGAGTCACGTGTGTGCTTCAACCACACGCAAGGATTGCAATGCCAATGAAGATCCTCTGAGCCAAGCTAGCCTGTCAGCATACCAGATAAAAATCTTTCAAACTGTGGGGCCCTTGAGGCCAAAGTATTTCTATCCAGAAAGAGGTCTGCAGGGAGTAAAATTGGTACAGCCACTATGCAGAACAGTATGGAGGTTCCTTAAAAAGCTAAATATAGAGCTACCATAGCACCCTGCAGTCCCACTCCTGGGCACATATCCGGAGAAAAACATGATCCAAAAGGATACGTGCACCCCAATGTTCGTCGCAGCACTGTTTACAACAGTCAAGACATGGAAGCAACCTAGACGCCCATCAACAGAGGAATGGATTAAGAAAATATGGAACATACACAATGGAGTATTACTCAGCCATTAAAAAGAACAAAATAATGCCATTTTCAGCAACATGCATAGACCCAGGGATTGTCATACTGAGTGAAGGAAGGCAGACAGAGGAGAAATATCGTATGACATCCCTTATAAGAAAGTGGAGGTGCTGGTCACTCAGTCATATCTGACTCTTTGTGACCCTATGGACTGCAGCCCTCCAGGCTCCTCTGTCCATGAGACCTCCCGGGCAACAATACTGGAGTGGATTGCCACACCCTCTTCCAGGGTATCTTCCCAACCCAGGACTGAACCCAGGTCTCCTGTGTTGCAAGCAGATTGTTTACTGTCTGAGCCACCAGGGAAACCCAACATCCCTTATATGTGAAATATAAAATGATACAAATGGACTTATTTACAAAACAGAAAAAAAAACTCACAGCCTTAAAGAACAAACTTATGGCTGTGGGGTGGGGGTGTAGGGAGAATGAGGGGAAGGGACAGTGAGGGAGTTTGGAATGGACATGTACACACTGCTATATTTAAAATGGATGACCAACAAGGACCTACAGTATGGCAGATGGAGCTCTGTCAACGTTATGTGGGAGCCTGGATGGGAGGGGAATTTGGGGGAGATGGATACATGTGTATGTTTGGCTGAGTTCTTTCACTGTTCAGTTGAAACTATCACAACATTGTTTTGTTAATCGGCTATACCCCAATATAAAATAAAAAGTTAAAAAAGAAAAAATGCTTATTAAAAATACTAGATATCTTATATTTTGGCTGTCCAGCAGTAGCCCCCTGCTCCATTTCTGCAAACTCTTCTTTTAGGGATGCCCAGCCCTGCACCCCATCCACACAGTCACATCACCTTAGTAAATAAAACACCATCTTGGCCTCAGTCACCAATAGCTGTCCAGACCCCCCAAGCTGGGCCCACTGGTATTCTTCCACACAGTATTTCCAAAGTGGCAGTAAGAAGCATAGCTGAAACTGGGAGTGTGGACACTGTAGACAGTCACATTCCAAAATGTAGGGGGGGAAAAAAGGAGGGTAAAGAAGATTGCAGTAGCCTTCCTGGGTTCCCCACCAACCCTGGTTCTAGGCTGCCTCTGTATACCTCCAGCCCTACAAGGTTCTCCTTTTGCAAGAGCTGGTTCAAACTGAGTCTCTATTATTAATAAAGTCTTCAGACATGAAAAGTGACACACGGTCTAAACTACAGCAATTGTATTCCTGTAAAGATGCCCACCTCTGCTAGATGTTATAAGCTCCTTAACACCTAGATAGTTCAGCCCTATATCCTAGTTCAGCCCTGTATCCTCCACAGCAGTTTATAACCAGCAGACATGTGGCAAACATCTGTCTGATACAATCCAAATATACTCTTTGATGTTGGGGGGGCAGGGGGGAACAATCTGAACTTCTTGTTTTAAAGGATGCTTTCAGGTCTAAAGTGCAAAAAGCATCTGTCTGACCCTCACAGCTCTCCAAATGGGCTCACTGGGGGAGGGGAAGGGAGCTCACAACGGCACAGAACTTCAGAGTAAGCCCATTACTAGGACAGGAAGTGCTAAAACTCCAGTGGACATCAGGACGCTCAAAGCAGAGCAGGGCGTCACCCACACAGGCGCCCCTCAACACCAGCTCCCCGTGTTCTGCCCTGACCATCCGTCAATCAGTTATCTGCAGGCCAGGCTCTGCCAGCCTCTGGCTCCACATTCTGAAACATTTAACATACTCTTCCACCGATGCGATGGCAAACCACCTTCCCCCATAAGCAGCCACTTCTCCTGACTCCCTTATTGCTGTGATGACCCCCACTTTCCCAGTGATGAATGACCAAAGTTATTACTGCCACATAATGGCGCTCCATGGAGTTAAGACATTTTAATATACACTGACCTAAAAAATACTTGCAACATGTGTCCCCTCAAAGCAGTAAAACCCTATGATTTAACAGGGTCTTGGAGGCAGACACGTCTGGCTGAGATGTCACATTAGGTGAGCTACTTAAATTCTGAATCCTATTTTTTAAAATGTAGACTTTCAGTATCTATCTAGTGGAGAAGTTATAAAAATCAAATAAGATGACGTAAGGAAGAAGACTCTTGAGAGTCCCTTGGACTGCAAGGAGATCCAACCAGTCTATTCTGAAGGAGATCAGCCCTGGGATTTCTTTGGAGGGAATGATGCTAAAGCTGAAACTCCAGTACTTTGGCCACCTCATGAGAAGAGCTGACTCATTGGAAAAGACTCTGATGCTGGGAGGGACTGGGGGCAGGAGGAGAAGGGGACGACCGAGGATGAGATGGCTGGATGGCATCCCCAACTCGATGGACGTGAGTCTGAGTGAACTCCGGGAGTTGGTGATGGACAGGGAGACCTGGCGTGCTGCGATTCATGGGGTTGCAGAGAGTCGGACACGACTGAGCGACTGAACTGAAGGAAAACATTTACACTGTGCCTATCAGGAGATATCCCCAAATAGTAAAGTGATCAGGTGCTAGAACGGTAATTTTAAAGCTATTATTTATGTATTTATTTATTTATGGCTGTGCCACGTCTTGTTTGCCTCGAGGACTTCTCTGCAGTTGCGGCGAGCAGAGGCTGCTCTCCAGCTGTGGTGCTCAGGCTTCCCGCTGCAGCGGCTGCTCCAGTTGCTGGGCACAGGCTCTAGAGCGCATGGGCCTCAGGAACTGCGGCATGTGGGCTCAGCAGCTGCGGCCCTCCGGGGTCTAGAGCACAGGCTTACGAGTCACGGCGCAGGGGCTTAGTTGCGCTACAGCGTGCGGGATCTTCCCAGATCAGGGATTGAATTTGTTTCCTGCACTGGCAGACAGATTTTTTTTACTACTGAGCCATTGGGAGACAGAAGCAGAAGATATTAAGGAGAGGTGGCAATAATATACAGAAGAATTATACAAAAAGATCTTAATGACCCAGATAACCACAATGGTGTGATCACTCACCCAGAGCCACACGTCCTGGAATTCGAAGTCAAGTGGGCCTTAGGAAGCATCACTATGAACAAAGCTAGTGGACGTGACAGAATTCCAGTTGAGCTATTTCAAATCCTGAAAGATGATGCTGTGAAAGTGCTGCACTCAATATGCCAACAACTTTGGAAAACTCAGCAGGGGTCACAGGACTGGAAAAGGTCAGTTTTCATTCCAATCCCAAAGAAAGGCAATGCCAGATAATGTTCAAACTACCGCACAATTACATTCATCTCACACACTAGCAAAGTAATGCTCAAAATTCTCCAAGCCTGGCTTCAACAGTATGTGAATCATGAACTTCCAAATGTTCAAGATGGATTTACAAAAGGCAGAGGAAGTAGAGATCAAATTGCCAATATCCACTGGATCATCGAAAAAGCAAGAGAGTTCCAGAAAAACATCTACTTCTGCTTTATTGACTATGCCAAAGCCTTTGACTGTGTGGATCACAATAAACTGGAAAATTTTGAAAGAGATGGGAATACCAGACCACCTTACCTGTCTCCTGAGAAATGTGTATGCAGGTCAAGAAGTAACAGTTAGAACTAGACATGGAACAACAGACTGGTTGCAAGTCGGGAAAGGAGTACGTCAAGGCTATATATTGTCACCGTGCTTATTTAACTTATATGCAGAGTACATCATGCCAAATGCTAGGCTGGATGAAGCACAAGCTGGGATCAAGATTGCCGGGAGAAATATCAACAACTTCAGATATGCAGATGACACCACCCTTATGGCAGAAAGGGAAGAACTAAAGAGCCTCTTGATGAAGGTGAAAGAGGAGAGTGAAAAAGCTGGCTTAAAACTCAACATTCAGAAAACTAAGATCACGGTATCCAGTCCCATCACTTCATGGCAAATAGATGGGGAAACAATGGAAACAGCGATAGACTCCGTTTTCTGGGCTCCAAAATCACTGCAGATGGTGACTGTAGACATGAAATTACAAGACGCTTGCTCCTTGGAAGAAAAGCTATGATCAACCTAGACATCATATTAAAAAGCAGAGACATTGCTTTGCCAACAAAGGTTTGTCTGGTCAAAACTATGATTTTTCCAGTAGTCATGTTTGGATGTGAGGATTGGACTATAAAGAAAGTTGAGCACAGAAGAATTGATGCTTTTGAAGAAGCATGTTGGAGAAGATTCTTGAGAGTCCCTTGGACTGCAAGGAGATCCAGTCAATCCTAAAGGAAATCACTGAATATTCATTCACTGGAAGGACTGATGCTGAAGCTGAAACTCCAATACTCTGACCACCTGATGCAAAGAACTGACTCATTGGAAAAGACCCTGATGCTGGGAAAGACTGAAGGCAGGAGAAGGGGATGACAGAGGATGAGATGGTTGGATGGCACCACCAACTTGATGGACATGAGTTTGAGTAAGCTCCCGGAATTGACGAAGGACAGGAAAGCCTGGCGTGGGGCAGGCAGTCCATGGAGTCGCAAAGAGTTGGACTTGATTGAACGACTTATCTGAACTGAACTGAGCCATCAGGGAAGCTCGACTATAATTATTGTTTTGCTTAGGGGCACTTTCCATTAAAAAAAAACTTAAGTTATTGCTCGGGGCTTCCCTGGTGGCTCAGTGGTAAAGAATCCGCCTGCCAATACAGGAGACACGGGTTCAATCCTTGGTCCAGGAAGATCCCACATCCACAGAGCAACTAAGTCCATGCACCACAACTACTGAGCCTGTGCTCTAGAGCCCAGGAGCCACAACTACTGAAGCCTGAGCACCTTTGAGCCTGCCCTCTCCAGGAGAAGCCACCATAATAAGAAGCCCTCTCATTGCAACTAGACAGTAGCCTGTGCTCACCACAACTAGAGAAAAGCCAGCAGTCAAATAAATAGCATAAATGAAACTACTGGAAAAAAAAATAAGTCATGTTTGGTTCCTTATCATCACCATCCTGACTCTGATATTTACCCAGCAAGTCCTGTGGATTCTATTTCAATGAAGTGTCTCCCATGTGATTCTCGTTTCACATTCCGGGATCCCCAGGCTGTTGCAGGCTCTCATCACTCCACGTACATCTCCAGTACCTCCCAAGCTCAGCCAGCTCGCCCTTCTAAGCACCCTCCTTTCACATTAACTCTTCAAAGCCAGTTCTCCGGCTTTACTTGTTCCGTTGCTACTCCTGAGGCTTTCCTCTGCCCACTTGGCCCCAACCCGTCCTCTCAGTTGGAATGTCCACACCTGCCCTATTCCAACAGGAGCGCACGTCAGTCTGGATTTTCTATCACCCATTCTCTTCTTAAAATGCAGTTGCATTCTGAGGGCTCCACACTACTGCTCCTCTGCGCTTGTATACGACTGTTTAAAAAGCAACTAACTACAGTCTGCCAGGACTTCTTGTTAGTTCCCCGGGCACAGAGTTTACTTAAGGCCTTCAAATTAAATAGATCAACACAGACTACTGGGCAGATGATTCAAGCACAAACTCTCACCTCTAATCTGGCAAGCCTCCACCCCCACCCCCATGGGAGCCTCAGTTTGAAGCGACCACTCAGACCCCACTGCCCTAGTGGGGCAAAAAAAAGGCAAAAAACCCCAGAGCACTCCTAAAGACTTTGTGACATTCCTTGAAAGGGACTTGTTAAGGCCTGTAGCCATGTTTTGCCTTTATCTCAGCTAAATATCAGACGGCTGTTTATTTTTCTTGTGTTTCCGATAGGCTGAGAAAGAGCTCTGGTCCAGGGCATAATTAGAAGGAGGCTGTGACTGTAGTTCGGTTGCACCAGGAGGGACCTGGAAAAACACTTTCGGGAACAGCATGGTTACTCCCAAGTTGGGAGTGTGCAAGACTCCAGAGCATGTTTATAAACCAGAGAGAGCTTCACAAGGGGAGTGGCCTGAGGTTTTCCTGTCTCTGGTCCCGTAAATTAACCAGGATGAGTCTTCCTATTTCACCCTCTTTATTTATGCTGCATCCAAGTTCAGACTAAACATACTGGGTGTAAGCTTATCTAATGAAAACACAGCTTTCCAGCTGTGCAATGCTGGTGTTGATTAATGCTGATTAATTAATAAAAACAGTTGGCTTGAAATTTAAGTCATTCTGTAAGAAGCTTAGAAAATCTTCTCAGGGAGAACTGGAAATCACTTCAACAGCAGCCACAGAGTGGGAAGATAATACTGAATTGCTTAAAAGGTGTTAATGCTGTTTCTAGATTTAATTCTTACTTTTCAGGACAGATATTTTCCCAAAAGAAATGCATAAATTGAGTTTTTCTAAATAATATCTTAATACACTAAAAGCATATTTAAAGGATTCCTATAATAAATTTAGGTGCCAATTTATTTTGGAGGACAAAAAAAAATTTTCATATATTAGATTTCCTTAATAAAGTATTTACCTGTGCCAGGAGAGGGGGGACTCTGCATTAGGTAAAAGGAAAGGGCAAATTCTAAACAGAGAGAGTGGCCAAGAAAGGTGATCAGAGGCCTGCAGGAGCGTTAGACCGGAAATTTTTCTGTTGTCTTCTGAGCTGGCCTAAGCTTGGAGAAAGCTGGAGACCCCTGAGCTGCTTTTGGCTTCTCCTTAACTCAGTCCTAGTCCACGAACACCTAACATACTTCCCAACGACCGAGAAAAACCAAACCCCATTGTTTGCAGCCCAGGCACAACCTGAAGAACCCACATGGACTTCACCCACACGGCGAAGACGCCACCGCCCCAGTCCTCTCTAGCGGGATTGGGGAACCGGCCACCACGCGGAGACTCTCAGGGTGAGCGGCCACTTTCCCGGCATCTGCCGGCAGGAGCCGCTCCGCTGTAATCCGATTCTGCACGCGCCCTGGACGAGGGGGAGGGGGCGAGAGCTGTTGCAATCCGCAGTCTACACTCGCTTGGACAAAAAGCTGTCCTCTTCAGGGCAGGAAAACACAATTACACACAGCTCTTAACCCCGCGGGGGCAGTGAAGGCCGCTCCCCCCCGACCCCGGGAGATCTGCTGCCCCCTGGGGAGGGGCGACCAGCCGCCCCCGGCCCGAGGCCAAGCGCCAGCCCCACGCCGCGCCTCCTGGGTCTCTGAGCCTGCTGGGGCCGGACGAGCAGCGCCGGGTCTCCAGAAAGCTGCCTTTTGGAAGGGGTACCTCCTTGGGCGAGGGTCCAGTAGTGGGCACAGACAGGACAAGCAAAACGGCGTAGCTGAGAGGCCAGTGTCCCTGTACTCGTCGGCGCCTGGGGCCAAAGAGCCTGAGACGGGCGGGTGGCGCGGGGACTTCCGGCGAACTTTCCCAGAACGGCGAGCCCAGCTGGGAAGGACCCCCGCTCCGGCCCGCGGACCTCCCTTACCATCTCCTTGCGCAACAGGGCCAGCGCGGCGTCCAGGTTGGGGGGCTTGGCGGGCAGCGCCGCCGCCCTAGCCCCGCCGCCTCCCGCGCTCCCGCGGCTCAGCTCGTCCTGGATGCGCGACTTCTGCGCGTACAACCTCTCCAGGTGCCTCCAACCCCCCGACGCGCCGCCGCCCGACGCCGAGTGCAGCAGCCCGCTCAGGCTCTTGGGCAGCGGAGGCAGCCCGTCCACCCGCAGCCCGCGCACGGAGCCGGCAGCCCCGGCTCCGCTCATCCCGTCCGGCCTGACCGCGCGCTCTCGGGTCCGCAGCCGCCGCCGCTGCCTGGGGCCCTCGCTCCCCAGCCCGCCCCCTTTCCGGGGGTGCTCCGCCCACTTCCCCTCCCCACCTCGCTGCCCCGCCCCTTCCCCGCGCCCCGCCCCCTCCCCGTGCCCCCTCCCTGCGCCCCTGCCCCGCCCCCTGCCCGTGCCCCCTCCCTGAGTCCCCGCCCCGCGCCCGCGCCCTCTTGATGCCCCACCTCCCCGGCTTTCCTGCCGCCCCGCCCACTTACCCTCCACCCCTGCGCCCATCCTCGGGCCGGTCCCTGGCTCACCTTTAGCACCTCCTGGGACTCTCGCCTGCCGGCCCTCCTCGTGGAGTCGAGCCCTGCCCTGGCTGCCCCACTCCAGGCAAGGTGGGCTCCGCCACTAGACTCCAAAGCTGCTTGTAATTACTGATAGGCGAGGGTCACCTCAGATGCCATCCGACGAGGCCAGTTGGTGCGGCGAATCGGGGTATAAAGGCTCCCCCTCGGGGCAGGCAGGACGTCTGGGAGGTTTGGTAGTGCTGGGATCGCGCCCGCGGTCAGGGTCCTTAGAGGCGGCGTGGTCGCAGCCTGCGGGGTCCGCGGAGACCGCGGGGAAGGAGGCGGGGCTCTGGCCACAGGAACCCACCGCACCCCACCCCCGCTCCCGCTCGTCCCCGAGGGCTGAATCTAGACCGCCTCCTGCTAAGTGTGACTTCCTGCCGAGAGAGCTGGGGCCCCCAGGCTCGGGCTAGTCACTAGTTCACTCGATGGCCCACAGGCCTTCTCCGTAAATGGCAACGTCCATACCATTGTCCGTACCGACAGCAGCCAAAAGGAGCGCCGAGTCAAGAAGAGCTTGGCCAAGAGGAGCCAAGAGTCATCTTTGGAAACCTCAAAATGCGACCAAACATGTCCTTCAACCTGGTTGGGAACACAAGAGTAGTTCTCAATGGAAATGTTAGGAGAGTGAAGAAAAGGATTATATTTCAGAAACTATTCTTCAACTCTGAGGCAAAAATAAATACGATTCACATCTCAGAGAGGGAGAGAAAGAAAGAAGGCTCTATCTTTTGGAGGAAGAATAAAAACGACAGATGTTACAACCAGATTAGAGACAGTAAAGTTAAGAGGTTAAGACCGATTTGCAGAGACAGCCTCACTGCAGATTAAAAACTAATGCCGTATATAGAGAATGGATACATTATAATGCCTACTGTTGGCTTTCGTTATAAAAGGGACTTAATTGTTCTAAATGCATTCAACGGGATCACAATTATAAAGTGTTCTGAACACTCTCAGACATTAAAGAGCCCTGCAGTTTTGGGGGTTTTCCCCCTTTATCTACCATTCCCCATAGATTCCTCTCCAGAATCAATCTGCAACACTGGCAGACGTCCTTGATACACCCTTGCAACCTGGTGAGAGGAGCATGGAGAAGCCCCAGTGCAAGCAGTGTGATCCAAGGGTGTCATGAAGCTTTCTCACCCCACCCAGTGCCCAGAATTCTCATTCTCATCACTGTGCCTCACCTTTCACTAATTGCCTAGTTACATTTCCTGATTTCAGATATTCATTCATTTGCTTATTCAAACAGTGGGTGTCTGGGAGAGTCACAGATTTGCTTGTGTGAGAGTAAGGGAGAGGGGAGAGGAAGGGATGGGACATTTGATCTTTCCTTCACACCCTGGCATGGATTGTTTTAATTTGGTGTGTCAAGTTGCTGTCTATCCTACAGCAATTAGCAGAAATCATTGACGTAAGGTGGTAACAGGTTATGTGATGGTGCAATAAGAAAAGAAATAATTTCAAACTATGTGGGCACTTAAATCACTGAAAGCACGTACTTGAGCAGATTACACAAGGCCAGAAGGAAAGAGGGTTGGAGCCAGTGTGATAACAGAATGAGGTCCCTGGTGCCAGGACAAGAGAGACAGTTTACATGATGCAAACCCTACAATTTTCAAGGCAGGTTCTATGTGCAGGTATATGCTCAACGAGGGGAAATCATTTATATTAACAAACAATAACATCCAGTGTGAAGAGAAATTTCGGCAGAAACTCAAAACGTAATTATGCAAGAGCCCATTAAATATTTTAACACCCATGGGGCACGTCAGATAGTACCTGCTTTACTGTCGTTTAGTAGTTAAGCTATGTCCCACTCTGTGACCCCATGGAATACATAGCCCACCAGGCTCCTCTGCCCATGGAATTTCTCAGGCAAGGATACTGGAGTGGGTTGCCATTTCCTTCTTCAGTAGTTTGTGCTTATTCAAAGGCAAATATAAGTACCCTTTAAGGTTCATGCTTATGTTAGAAATGAAGTAATTTTTTAAAACTTCTAAAAATATGTGTTTTTACTTTAAGTCTGAAACTCCAGCCTTCTGACCTCAAATCAGAGTGAACCCTAGCCATCTCCTATGCAGCTAAATCAGTCTTTTTCCTCTTTTGTTTGTTGTTCACATGCTCTTGGAAGTCAGAAAATACAGACTTTTATTTCAGGGCTGTAGTCATTAACCCATACCTCTTCTTAGACTTTTGTGTAGATCAGTGTCCAGGTCCTGGGCCTGAGAGCTCTGACTTCACATCTGATGACACTCAGTGTATCTCAGCTTCGTTTCCCAGCCTTTTCAGCCAGCTGTGCACTTGATCTCAGGGTGAACTTTCAAAGACTCACTGAGAGCATCCTCATCTCCCTCCATCCTCTCCTTCCACCAATCCAGCCACTTCTTCATTCCATCTCTAATCCCTACCCACTTGGCATGTGCTTTCTGGAACATTACAGAGTCCTTTTGTGCTTTTTTGTAATTCTAAATGTTTAATAACTTAGGTTGTGGGTAGTATAGAAATAACCTGAAAAATACATTGTAAGTTGATTGAGCTGTCTTTTTAGAGTCGATGCCCTAAATTCTGCTAACCAGAGAGAAAACCATGTTTTCTTGTCCATGGTAAACATTGTTCTCTTGTGGCCAGACCTAAAATTAGAATACTTTGAGATCAGTTGTGCAATGTATTTGGCCTCAATTTTAGCAAATGTATTTATTCCAAGATAAAATTTTTTATGTCTCTGTCATTTCTAAAGCAAGTTATAAATTTTAAAATGTACACAAATCGTTTCAAAGATCTTTATATACAACCGTGTAGACACTAAGTGAACTAGGAACTTAGCATGTAATCATAGATTCTTATTCCTTTCTTCTTTTTTTTTTTCTTTCCAGAAGGAATGAAGGAAGCACACTGCAATTCTTTCCCAAAGCAGTGTCTCCTAGGTTCTTACACATTGCTCTTACATGGTTGCTTTGTGAGCTCAACAATATTTTGTTTATTTAGTCAGGGACAAGGGCAAGGCTTTTTGTAGCTGCCATAGCAACTGGCACGATGCTAGGCACCTAGTGATATATTTAAAAATTCAAGAATGTATCATTAGATGTAGCTTTTGAGTATCTACTATGTGTAAACCCCAATGCTAAGCTCTATGATGAACATAAAGATGGCTGGGGTTCAATCCATGACTTCAAGTCATGTACAGTCTATCAGGAGAGGTGACATTGTAATAGAAGTAGAAAGCAAACATTGGCAGTTCCAGCAGGGAAAGATTCTTTGAGGGGGTTAGAAAAGGTATGCTAGGAGTGTGTTCTTTTAAACTGGGCTAGAAGGGTAAGTAGGCTTTCAAGTGAAGCCAGACCAGGGCAGGATGGGAAGAGTCCTGGTTGTTTGCAAGGAGGGTTACATTTGGGAGACAAAGGGTGTCACAGCTCTTAACCTTAGACCAGGAAAGGTTTCAGAATGAGTACTTGGAAATTTAGATTCTATTTCTTAGACAGGGGTAGCTATTAAGCATTTTTGTTGTTGTTGTTGTTGTCCGAGGTTCATTAAAAATATTACAGCACAGCAGAAAGACTAAAACGGCTCCACGCAGTGTTTTCAAGTTCATCCCAACTGCAGGCTGAGTGACCTGCAAGTTGGACAGGCTGCCAGAGTCCAAGAGCTTCAGCAGTTCCTTAGTGTCAGGATCTACTTCAATGGTTTCCTGATCCAGGGCTGAGACCTCAGGCACGTAATTGTCTCTCCTCACTCTCTCCTCCTCCTGCAGCTTGATGGAGATGCCTCTCACCGGGCCTCTTTGAATCCGTTTCATCAGATGTGTGACGTAGCCTGCGATCTTATTGCGAAGCTTCCTGCTGGGAATAATCGCGATTTCCTCGCACACCCGCTTGATGGTGTGGAAGTCATTGCCCCGGCGCGTGTAGTACTTCTCAGTGATGACCCGGGCCGCTTTCTTTACGGTTTTGGTGCGAACGCGACCCATGTTGGCGGGTCCTTGGTAAAAGAGCTATTAGGCATTTTAAATGCAACATGGAAGTGAAAGTGTTAGTCATTCAGTTCAGTTCACTTGCTCAGTCGTGTCCGACTCTTTGCGACCCCGTGAATCGCAGCACGCCAGGCCTCCCTGTCCATCACCAACTCCCGGAGTTCACTCAGACTCATGTCCATCGAGTCAGTGATGCCATTGTGCCCAACTGTTTTTGAGGCCATGGACTGTATAGCCCACCAGGCTCCTCTGTCCATGGAATTCTCCAGGCAAGAAGGCTGGAGTGGGTAGCCATTCCCTTCTCAAGGGGATCTTCCTGACCCAGGGATTGAACCCTGGTCTTCTGCATTGCAGGCAGATTCTTTACTGTCTGAGCCACCAGAGAAGCCCCTTAAAGCAACATAGCCTGAAACTTAGATCATTCTGGCACTTGCATATTCAGTGGTTTGCACGTGGAGGCAGAGACTAGAGCCAGGAAGAATAGCTGAGTTAATTGCAAATGCATCTTTTCTTTTTTTAAAGATTTTTGTTTGTTTTGTTTTGATGTGGACTGTTTTGAAAGTTTTTATTGAATTTGTTACATATTGCTTCTGTTTTGTATTTTGGTTTTTTGGCCTCGAGACCTGTGGGATCTTAGCTCCCAGACCTACCCTCCCTGCATTGTCTTATCCCCTGAACTGCCGGGGAAGTCCTTGCTAATGCATATTTGAATTAAGAGGAAATGAAGGCCTGAATTAGGTGTCAGTAAACAAAGCACAGAGTTGGACACGACTGAAGTGACTTAGCAGCAGCAAGCAAAGGATAGGAAACAAAAAACTAACACTTGATAGATTTCTCATAGATTTTTCTCCTTTAGCCTGCACAACCTCTGGGAGGTGAGCATTAGAGTTCCATCTGATGAATAAGGAATAAGGTAGCTGGTTTGCTTAGGTTTGCTTATCTCGTAAATGATAGAATCTTGACAAAGGCCACTGTTTTCTTACTGGGAAGATGCCAGAGACAGAATCCAGGGAGCTGTTTGGTTGGGAAAGGCTGAACCAGAGTGGACACTTAGAGGTGATGGTTAAAATACTTGAAATGGAAGAGATCACAGTGAGAGCAACTTTCAACTAGTATTTGGAAACGCCTTCACTCACTAGGCCTTTGAAGTTAAAAAAAAAAAAAAGGCCAAAGAGAGTGCACAGACCTAGAAAATGCAGTAAATGAATTGGAACGTTTGGGGAAAATCCACCACTTGTACTTTGATTTACTGAAGTGCAAGATGAAGCCCCCTAGCTGAGGAGCTTAACCAGACAATAACATGCCCTTCAGAGATGAAAAGAAACTGTCTTCAAATCTCGTGGGTGGAGAACTAGAGTAGTGTGTGTGAGGAATCCAGGCAGGAGGAGACTGAGAAATAGATGGGCAAGGGAGTGGGAGGGAAAAATAATAAAGAAAATGGAAATACTTGGATTAATATTGTTTATTCATTTCTCCCTTCCTTCCTACCTCCCTCACCTCTTCCTTCCTTTCTTTTTTGCACTCTGATCTACTTTGTGCTAAGCAATGAGCCAGGCTCAGAGATACAAAATAAGTCATGCTGAGATAAGGAATGAAATGCTTTGAAGAACATGGCAATTCTTTTTGCTTATGATGTACCACCCTCTCCATAAACTTCTGAAATAATCGGAGGTCAAACTGGGTGAAATTCGTCCATTCAGATTTCAGACTTTTTGAATTTTTAGAAATAATTGTCCTCAGTGGTGGCAACTTTAAAAGCCCTTTTACATGCATTATCTCATTTATCTCCACAAGAGTCTTTACTTACTCAAAAATATGCCTCCAACTATTAGAAATTTGGGGCTTCCCTGGTGGCTCAGATGGTTAAGAATCTGCCTGCAATGCAGGAGACCCAAGTTCAATCCCTGGGTTGGGAAGATCTCCTGGAGAAGGGAATGGCTACCCACTCCAGCGTTCTTGCCTGGAGAATCCCATGGACAGAGGAACCTGGTGGGCTTTAGTGCATGGTGTCACAAAGAGTTGGACATGACTAACACTAGGATTGGAAACTTGGTTCTGCTCCGACACTGCTCCTTTAAAAGAGATAATTTTTTTTTAATTAATTTGTCTGCACTGGGTCTTAGTTGTGGCATGTGGAATCTAGCTCTCTGATCAGGGATCGAATCTGGGCCCCCTGCACTGGGACTGCAGAGTCTCAGCCACTGAAAAGCCAGGGAGTCCCAGCTGTGCTCCTTGAGGTGGTTAGGACTGCTTTTCCTCCCACGCAAACAGCTGGCACATTCCTCTGGGATTTTCCTACCTCCGGTTAAACATCCTGCGGTCCTGCAGCTCGCCAATGGTTTTGAATTCTTTGTCCCCTTAATCAGTCTCCACCAGACACATACAGTTTGTCAGTGTTTTTCTTAAAAGATAGTGTCCATATGAAAGTGAAAAATCCCAGATGTGTTTGACAAGTTCTAAATAGCATTGGGCTATTTACTTCATTTTACCATTAGCCTACTTCTTTTGAAGTTTAAAATCAAATTAAAGTTTGGAGTTGACACATCCCATTTAGGAATAATATTGACCTTTAATCCGGCTTTACTTTTAACCCCTTTCCAAGTAAGTTGCACTAGAGAATAACAGTCTATCCCCATAAGTGTTAAAACTTTTAAAGGGTAAAGAGATATATGTTTACTTAGGCACCAGGCATTCCTGGAAGGACATGTAAGAAGGTGGCTCCTTACTTCTAAGGAAGTAGGAAAGGGAAGTTCTCAGAGGGAGATTTTTTTAACCTTTTTCTTTATACCCTTTTGTACTATTTGCATTTTACATTAAATATGTAATGAAATAAAAGGTATAATTTTATCCCAACTATATTTAGTCAAATATAAATTTTAATTTATAGAATTAAATTTCAACTTATAAAATAATTGTTTCTTTTCACATGAACTACAATTCAGCTGCAAGCTTATTTTTGTGTAGTTGGATTTTTTTAACCTAAATGCAATACTTTCACTTATCTACAGAAATTTCAGCTTGCTTTATTCAACCCAGTGCATCCAATCTGGGAAAAGCTTTTTCATTCTTTAACTTAACCTGTCTTTCCCAGAATTATCTCATCTGCTATATTAATAAATACACCATTTATGGTGATAATGATAGTGGTAAAGCCCCGTATTTTTAAGGGCTTCATGTGTTCTGTGTACTGGGGTAAGGCATTTTACAGACAGTATCTCACTTTCTTCACAACACTCCTTTGAGGTTGGTGTAATTATCCCCACTTATGGATGATGAAACCAGAGTTAAGAGAAGAAAATTAACTTTCCCACATTCACATATGTAGTTTGGTAGTACTGAGATTTGAAATTAAGGTCACTCTGACTCAGAGCAGATGTTATTTTTTTTTTTTTAATTGTGGTAATAAACACATAACATGAAGTCTACCTGCTTTTCAAATGTTAAAGTATTGTTAACTATATATCCATTGCAGCAGAGTGGGTGTTCTTAACCACTGCACAACCCAAGCCAACAATAAAGACCATAAACAGAGCAGGGTCAAGGACTGAAACTTGTGCCGGAGACATTCCTCCAGTGTGACAGCAATGTGTTGACTCACATTCTCTGTGTATGTTATACCATCACCCACCCATGTGGGATATCAAGGGCTAAGCTGTTCAGTACGGTAGCCACCAGCCCCAAAGGGCCACTGAGCACCCAAAATGTGGCCACTCCAAACTGAGATGTGCTGTGCACTTGATTCCCAAGGCTTAGCATGAAATAAAGAATGTAAGTTATCTTATTAATAATTGATTGCCTTTGAAATAATATTTTGGATATATTTGGTTAAATAAATATACTATTAAAATTAATTTCATCTGTTTATTTTTTAATGTGGCTTCTAGAACATTTATAATTACATTTGAGGCTTGTATTTGTGGCTCACAATGTGTATTTCTATCAGACAGTGCTGCCTTAAAAGGAGCTTACAGTTCAGATAAAAATTTATGAAAGAGTTAAGAACATAAAAAGTATTATTGAATAATATAAGCATCAAAATAGAATGCTACAGACTACAGGAGTTCACAGATAGGGACCAGTAACAGAGAAAGGCCTTGGAAGTGGGGCTGGACTTCTCTGGGCCTTTAAGGAGTTAAAAGAAAGGCTCCCAGGATAGGAGGTCTTCCCTGGTAGCTAGATGGTAAAGAATCTACCTGCAATGCAGGAGACCCTGGTTCAGTCCCTGAGTTGAGGAGATCCCCTGGAGGAGGGCATGGTAACCTTTTCCAGTATTCTTGCCTGGAGAATTCAATGGACAGAGAAGCTTAGCAGGCTACAGTCCACAGGGTTGCAAAGAGTTGGACACGATTGAGCGACTAACACTTTCGCTTTCCAGGACACAGGCCCACATGAGCTCCACAGCATGGAGATGGAAAGGGGGCCTGTGAGCAAGAATGAGGATGGTAATCTGAATGAAGGAGGTAACTGAGGCTGAGGAATGCCAGAGACCAGGTGGGCTCATTAGCCATAAAGTTCAGGTAGAGCTCAGGGATTTTGCTCTTCAGCAGAGAGGGAGCACAGATATTTTTAGTGCAGGAATGATGAAATCTGCATCTTGATTTTTTCAAACAAAAGGTGTCTTATGTTTAATACTGAACCTACTAGTGCAGAAGCATTGAAACAAAGAAAAAAAATCAATTTCCCAATAGAACCTGTCCAACTGTCCAGATAGTGGTGATGAGATAAGCAGCCCAAGACCTTGATACAGCATTAAAGTATGGTGTCATCTCATGTGGGATTCCTTAGAGACCCAGCCTGGCTCTGCTCTACTGTCTCCTCTTGGAGTTAGACTTGATGTTATTACCAGTGTTCATCCAAACCCATCTGGGGAATGAGATGATTATGCTTTTGTTTCTTGGCCAGGAATCATTTAATGCTGAAAATCTCCAGAGGTAACCTATGAGAACAGAGTCAACCACACACACCACATTGGTGAGAGCTCTCTCCCTCAAAAGAGAGAGCAAAATCTGTTTAAGAGCATTAATGTGGCAGAGCTCAAGGCAGATGTGGTAGGGGAGGGGAAGAAATGGGCGCACTGAAAGAAGGAAAGAACAATTAAGAAGTGAATGTCTTCCTCTATCCATGTGGGAGCTAAAGCTGGGCCCCAGACTGAGGACCTGGATCTAAGGATGGAGAGAAGAGGTATAAGAGATATCTTTAACAAAGCAACATAGTACTTGATGTGTGGGTGCCCAGTCACTTCAGTCAGAGAGGGTCTGACTCTTTGTGACCCTAGGACTATATAAGGCTTCCAAGCTCTTCTGTCCATGGGATTCACCAGACAAGAATACTGGAGTGGGTTGCCATGCTCTCTTCCAGGGCATCTTCCCAACTTAGGGATGGAACCCAAATCTCCATTGCAGGTAGTTTTTTACCACTGAGCCACCAGGGAAGCCTCTAGTATTTTATGACTGGTGGCATATAGAGATTTGAGAATTACCCTCAGAGACTACATATCTACGCACGCTTTCCTTTTTTATTTTTTTATTTGTTTTTTAATTTTTATTTTTAATTGATTTTACTTTACAATACTGTATTGGTTTTGCCGTACATTGACATGAATCCACCACAGGTGTACATGAGTTCCCAAACATGAACCCCCCTCCCACCTCCCACCCCACATCATCTCTCCAGATCATCCCCGAGCACCAGCCCCAAGCATCCTATATCCTGCTTCGAACATAGACTGGCGATTCGTTTCTTACATGATAGTATACATGTTTCAATGCCATTCTCCCAAATCATCCCACCCTCTCCCTCTCCCTCTGAGTCCAAAAGTCCGCTATACACATCTGTGTCTCTTTTGCTGTCTCGCATGCAGGTTCATCATTACCATCTTTCTAAATTCCGTATATATGAGTTAGTACACTGTATTGGTGTTCTTCTTTCTGGCCTACTTCACTCTGTGTAATAGGTTCCAGTTTCATCCATCTCATTAGAACTGATTCAAATGTATTCTTTTTAATGGCTGACTAATACTCCATTGTGTATATGTATCACAGCTTTCTTATCCATTCATCTGCTGATGGGACATCTAGGTTGTTTCCAAGTCCTGGCTATTATAAACAGTGCTGCGATGAACATTGGGGTACATGTGTCTCTTTCAATTCTGGTTTCCTCTGTGTGTGCGCCCAGCAGTGGGATTGCTGGGTCATAAGGCAGTTCTATGTGCAATTTTTTAAGGAATCTCCACACTGTTCTCCATAGTGGCTGTACTAGTTTGCATTCCCACCAACAGTGTAAGAGGGTTCCCTTTTCTCCACATCCTCTCCAGTATTTATTGCTTGCAGACTTTTGGATCGCAGCCATTCTGACTGGTGTGAAGTGGTACCTCATTGTGGTCTTGATTTGCATTTCTCTAATAATGAGTGACACTGAGCATCTTTTCATGTGTTTGTTAGCCATCTGTATGTCTTCTCTGGAGAAATGTCTATTTAGTTCTTTGACCCATTTTTTGACTGGGTCATTTATTTTTCTGGACTTGAGTTGCATAAGTTGCTTGTATATTTTTGAGATTTGTTGTTTGTCAGTTGCTTCATTTGCTATTATTTTCTCCCATTCTGAAGGCTGTCTTTTCACCTTGCTTATAGTTTCCTTTGTTGTGCAGAAGCTTTTAATTCTAATTAGATCCCATTTGTTTATTTTTGCTTTTATTTCCAGAATTCTGGGAGCTGGATCATAGAGGATCCTGCTGTGATTTATGTCGTAGAGTGTTTTGCCAATGTTCTCCTCTAGGAGTTTTATAGTTTCTGGTCTTACGTTTAGATCTTTAATCCATTTTGAGTTTATTTTTGTGTGTGGTGTTAGAAAGTGATCTAGTTTCATTCTTTTACAAGTGGTTGACCAGTTTTCCCAGCACCGCTTGTTAAAGAGATTGTCCTTACTCCATTGTATATTCTTGCCTCCTTTGTCAAAGATAAGGTGTCCATATGTGTGTGCTTTTTATCCTGAATAAATTGAGAGTTGAGAGAATGACTACACTGATCACTGGGACTGTCACACACAGTAAAAGCCATTCATTTGACACAAATCAAGTTGAAACAAACCATTCAAAAGCCCTCTATATAATGGCCAGCATTTCCAAGAATCTTTTGGTTGGAAAATTATTTGCAAATCCCATTTAGATAACAGCTGAACTGAAAATCACGGAGTTTCCCCATTTGGCACTACTCACTATTTAAATGAGTATCAAACAATGGGGTTAAAATGGACGGGACAGAAAGTGGAAGAAGACCAAAAGCTCTCAGCACATATTGGCCAGGAATCCACACAAAGAGCAAAGGGAAATTGGAATGTAAATAGAATCAGGAGCATCAGACAGAACTAATCTAGACAAAGTCATCAGTGTTCCACACAGCAGAGTAAAAGTGAATTGTGCTTTATTCAGCTCAATTAGCTAATCCAACTGCGTGGTAAAGAGTGCTGTGATTACTACCTTTTCAATTTTTTTGGTGGCAAGTTTGGTACTAAAGTTTAATTAATAAGTTAAATAGATTTATGCACTCACTCCGGGCAATTTATTAACAATAAATTGGAAATCAGTTTTAAAGTATTGGCTTCTGTGTCATCTATCCTAGATACCCTGAGATCTACCATTATTTTTTTCACTTTATTGGTTTATTAACTTATTTCTAAAAAACTACTATATATTAAATAACTTCTATGTGCCAGCCACTGTATTATGTGAAAGGAACACAGTTTCTCCTCTCAATAAGCACAGGAGACCAGCATGTAAGCTCAGAAGTTAAATATGCAGACCTGGTTCTATTATTGAGGTGGGGTGGACAAAGCTCAGTTTCTTGGTGGCAGGAATAAGGCACCGAGGGTTCAGGCAGGGAGTGACATGATGGAGTTCTGTGATCCATCTTCATCATTTACAGGCTCTATGTTGGCAGGTTCTGGATTTGCCAGTTTGTCTACTTGGTGAAATTTATTTGTAAGCTCAAAACTAACACTTGCAGTACTTTGTGATCATCTGTGGGCGTGGACCGAGAAGTGGAACATCTGAATCCCCCAGCGCTCATCCCCAGCTGAGGTGGAGCACGGGGATCTCTGCCTCCTGCGCCAAGTCCTGCTCTAGAAGATGTACTGCTTGTAGTCTATTTAGTGCCCCCTCTTTTGCGGGGGGAAGCTTTGCACCTTTTGTTGGCAGTGTTGTTTTTCTAAATGCTGCAGTGCTGTCCTGCTTCTCTGGGCATGAACACGCTGATGTGTGTTATGGAGAAAACAGTGTGTTAGGTAGAGCTGTCCAGGCAGGCGTAGCCGTGCTGCGGCTGTGACTTCAATATTAATGAATCAGTGAGAAAGATTAAGTCAGGTGTCCTCAAACAGAAATGCACAGAAGACAAGGTTATATACTGATTAGCTGATGGAAATGTTATGACCAGAGGCTTTCAGGAACCGAATCCTATATTTTCCCTTCAGGAGCAATGGTTTGGTATTTGCTAATTCAGTATTTGTGGCAACTTCATAGAACATAACTCCAGTGAATAACAAGAACTGAGAGCACTTTAGAACAATCCCTTTGGCAGAGTTGTGGTCAATGAATTGGAGGGTTTCTTGCCTGCTGTCTTTTATACACTCTCATAGCTGTTCATCTGAAAAGAAGAAAGCCTTAGCCCTCAGTGAGGATCTATTTATTCACTTGTTCTTTCACTCAGTAACTGTCTCTCTCGTTCTTTAAACGATAATTTGCCTATTTCTTTATCATTCATTTTTGCCTGCACTGAGCCTTCGTTGCTGCAAGCAGGATTTCTCTAGCTGTGGAGAGGGCGCTGCTCTTCGTTGTGGTGCGCAGGCTTCTCACAGCACTGGCTCCTCTTGTTGCACAGCACAGGCTCTAGGCACACGGGCTTCCGTGGCTGCACACAGACCACAGGCTCTAGGCGCACGGGCTCCGCGGCTGCACACACAGCACAGGCTCTAGGCGCACGGGCTCCGCGGCTTCAGCACACAACGCACAGGCTCTAGGCGCACGGGCTTCCGCGGTTGCAGCACAGAGCACGGGCTCTAGGCGCACGGGCTTCCGCGGTTGCAGCACAGAGCACAGGCTCTAGGCGCACGGGCTTCTGTGGTTGCAGCACACAGACTCAGCAGTTGCGGCACATGGGCTTTAGTTGCTCTGTGGCATAAGGAATCTTCTGGGACCAGGGATCGAACCCATGTCCCCTGCATTGGCAGGCAGATTCTTACCACTCTACCACCAGGGAAGTCCATCAGTAACTGTCTCTTGAACACCTATTATATGAGCCATATATTAGAACACAGATGGACAAGGTGCCTTCATCATGGGTAAAGTGGAGGCCGTCAGACTGACAGGTATCAGCGACAGACTAGGTCTGAGGGAGGAAAGAGAAGGCAAGGGGTGGCCTAACTTTCTGTTTCAGGGAAGACAGCAGGTGAATGCTGCTGATTCTCCCAAAATAGGAATGTAAGGAGGAGGAGCAGTCTTTGGAGGAAACAATGAAGAAGTTGGTTGGATACATATATTTTAAATTTATGTTTATTTATTTCATTTTTGGCTGCACTGGATTCTACTGTGCATGGCTTTCTCTGGCTTCAGAGAGTGACTTCTCATTGCACTGGCTTCCCTGGTTGCACGGAAGTGTGGGCTCAGTGGTTGTGACACACAGGCTTAGTTGCCCCCTTGCATGTGGGATCTTCCTGGACCAGGGATTGAACCCATGTCCCCTGCATTGGCAGGCAGATTCTTAATCACTGGACTACCAGGGAAGTCCACATAGTTTTGAGGCATATGGGGAGCTTCCATTTAGAAGACCAGTGGCAGGTAAGTGGCAGGTAAATATATGGACCTAAACATCAAGAAAGCCATAATTGCCCCTTGTCCTTCCCAAGGTGGGCTCCAGGCAAAAGTGTGAAGTAGAAGAAGACCTCTCAGTGTTTCCCTTATTCTTGTAGCCTGCCCTCTGGGTAATCGGCTACTATTTATCATGATCCTTAGGCCATTGGCCTATATTAGATGCCCACCTGGAGCCTCTTTTCTTGCTCCTTTGATCCCAATAAAGTTCTGCACTCATCAAATTTCTAATCCAGAATATGAGCAATCTCCTTTAGGAGATGAAGGGCCTAACTTCAAAAATTTGTTTGAGGACTTTTGACTCTGGCTATATGGGGTCACTGGTACCATTGTTGCTCTCCCACCCAAATCAACTAGAAAAATGAACAAAACCTAGGAAACAGCTGCTTTTGCTTACTAGATAACAGGCAACAAGGGACTGTGGTCCCTGAGAGAGTGATCACAAATAAGACAGTAACAAATTTGATTGCCCTGACTCGCCATCCAGAAGCACTTCCAGAATTCCAGCAGTGTGGGGAGGGTTCAGTTCTGGAACCATGGAGAACAGAGGCAGCTGAAACTCATCAGGCAGAACATGGAGAGGAGAGAGCTATGCAGACTGGTCCAGAATTTTGTGTGGTGCCATCCTGAAGCTGTTGATGAACACGTGGCTGCCCAGGCATGAGGTGTGATGACAAAGAACAGTGGTCAGGACTTCCCTGGAGGTACAGTGGATAAGAATCTCCCTGCCAGTACAGGGAACATGGCTCAGTCCCTGGTCTGGGAAGATTCCACATGCCTCAGAGCAGCTAAGCACATGCACCACGACTATTGAACCCACCTGCTGCAACTATTAAATCCTGTGGGCTGAGAGCCTGTGCTCTGCATCAAGAGAAGCCCCCACAAAGAGAGGCCTGTGCCCCACAATGAAGCGTAGCTGCTGCTTGCTGGAACTAGAGAAAGCTCATGAGCAGCAATGAGAGCCAGTGCAACCAAAAGAAAAAAGTCTGACCTCTCACAGAGCTGGAAGATCCTGAGATCTGACAACCGGAGGAGAGATACTCGGTGAACACTCAGTGTTGGCAGGCATTGGAGAAACTAGAGGTTGATTTCTCAGTCATAGGACTCTGCTACCTCTAGGTAAAGCCATTTGTTGTATCTAAACGAACCGATTTTCTAAGAATTGGTTTACTTCTTAGAACTATCAGAAGTCCTATTTCTATTTTGCTTAATGTTTATGTTGCTGTTCAGTCACTAAGTCGTGTCCAACCCTTTGCAAACCCATGAACTGCAGCATACGAGGTTTCCCTGTCCTTCACTATCTCCTGGAGTCTGTTCAAACTCATGTCCATTGAGTTGATGATGCCATCCAACCATTTCATCCTCTGTCGCCCCCTTCTCCTCCTGCCCTCAATCTTTCCCAGCATCAAAGTTTTTTCCATTGAGTCAGCTCTTCACATCAGGTAGCCAAACTATTGGAGCTTCAGCTTCTGCATCAGTCCTTCCAATGAACATTCAGGGTTGATTTCCTTTAGGACTGACCGGTTTGATCTCTTTGCAATCCAAAGGACTCTCAAGAGTCTTCTCCAGCACCACAGTCTGAAAGCATCAATTTTTCTGTGCTCAGCTTTCCTTATGGTCCAACTCTCACATCTCTACATAACTACTGGACAAAGTCTAGATTCGACCAGATGGATGTTTGTCAGCAAAGCAATGTCTCTCCTTTTTAATATGCTGTCTGGTTTGTCACTGGAGAAGGCAATGGCACCCCACTCCAGTATTCTTGCCTGGAAATTCCCATGGACAGAGGAGCCTGGTAGGCCACAGTCCATGGGGTCGCTGAGAGTTGGACACGACTCAGTGACTTCACTTTCACTTTTCACTTTCATGCATTGGAGAAGGAAATGGCAACCCACTCCAGTGTTCTTGCCTGAAGAATCCCAGGGACGGGGGAGCCTGGTGGGCTGCCATCTATGGGGTTGCACAGAGTCAGACACGACTGAAGCGACTTAGCAGCAGCAGCAGCTGGTTTGTCACAGTTTTTCTTCCAAAGAGCAAATGTCTTTTAATTTCATTGCTGCAATCACTGTCTGTGGTAATTTTGGAGCCCAAGAAAAGAATATTTGTCATTGTTTCCACTTTTTCCCAATCTAATGTTTATATACATAGCTTAACTATTTTCTGTATGCCCAGATCCCACAGAGACACCCTGACACCATTAAGAAGATTGATTTTAATAACTTTTACTTGTATAGCACTGTATGCTTTCTTTTAAAAATATAGAACATTTAGTATAATTAAATGTTATATTTTAAAGTATAAGTTATAGATAACACAAAAAAGAAAATCAGATGGCCTATAATCCCACCACTCACAGATAACAATGTTTTGTACTGTGTCCCATTTAAAGAGCACATTCTCAGACATTATCTCATTTTGTCATCACAACAGCTGATTAAGCAGATGGAATGCATATTATTATTCATATTTTATGGATAAATTTAAGTGGCTTGCCTGAGAACAACTGGCTTAAAGACCAGGAAACCAGACCTGAGCTCAGATACCCTGACTGTAGGTGTTTCCAGTCTCTGGGAGCTGAAGTTCCCAAGGAACTGTTCCCCAAACAGTCTTCAGTTAGCTTTTCCATTAAGGTAGAAAAAAGGCCAAGAAAATAGTTCATCTGTAACTAGAAAATAAAATTTTTAGGCTTGAATAGTTAAGGGAAAACTTTTAGGAAAGTAAAGAGAAATGTATTCAGAAATAGCCATCTTCTCCTGAGTCAAAGAAAGAGGGTGGGTTTCATTTCACTTTGGGGTAGTAGATTTTAAGAGGGAGAGGAGGACATCCTGTTTATATATCACAGGCTAGGTGAGAGAGCAAGGTAACCCAGATCAAGAATTACACTGAGATAATTTGAGGATGCAGCTAAGAGGGGGGAACATCTGAAATTTAAATTGTTATTTTGTAAATCAAAGATGAATAAAGAATTCTCTCATTTCTCAAATCTGCTATTTTTAAAATAACTGATTTCTCAGTGAGTCTATCCTTCTTAAAATCCTTCTTCCAGTTGTATTTCAGTCTTCTTTGCCTTTGAAAGCAGCATGGGGGATTCCAGGCAGCCTAACTCCTTCCCAGACTTTGGCTTGTCCTTTCAGGTACTTAGGGCCCAAAACCCTCTGTCGGATTGTAAGGGTGCCCTATCAGCCAGAGTGAGTTAGGAGTAAAGTAAGTCCCAGCCACATAGGAGACAACAAGGTTTGTCTTCAGCCTCATTCTCACCCCCTTTGCCAACTTTAAGAGAAATTGTCTGCTTAAATTTAAAAAAATACACAAGCAAACAAATAATATGCCAGCAGCTTTACACTAGGTTGAGTGTTTACATCTAAAAAAAGAACACGGGATGGATCACAAACACTGGGACGAGGGGGTGGTCTTCACTCTGGCTCAGGGCCCCCACACCTTACTCTATTCTTCTTGGATATGCTCCCATTCCTAACTGGGTTTTCTGCTGAGGGTAAGAGTCCTTTTTGTTTCGAAAGCATTCCAAAACCATGGACAACCTCTGTGCATATATTAAACCTTCTCATCTGGAGCTATCTGGCAAGCCCTGGTGAGTGAATTCTGCCATCTGGGCAGATTTTCCAACTGCCAAAAGGTCAGGTTTTAGAGATAAAGTGAATGTGTTACACGGTATTTTTCTGGTTCAGTCCGATGACATGGCCCATCAACCAACACGGTTAGTGAGCATTTTGCTAAAATTTCTGATATATCTATTCATTCATGAGCAGAAGTTAGATGGTTATGAGTTTTCCCGTCAAGTAATAGAAGAAGAATACCAGGGTCAAGGTATTGTAATGATGAATGGAAATAAGTAAGGGGGAAGAAACAGGATTTCATAGGAGATAAACCTACATACTGAGAAATGTGTATTTTCAATGAATAACAAGGCTGTTCAGCAGAAAGGACCATCAGATTTAAAGGAGATCCTAAAACAGATCAAACATGGAAGGCTCACCCTTTCCAATTTTAAAACCTTCTACAAAGCTCCAGCAATCAAAACACTGTGGAACTGGCATAAGGACAGACACACAGACCAATGAACTAGACAGACCCGAAAGCCCAGAAATAGACTGTCACATCCACGGTCAGCTGATTTTCCGCAAGAGTGCCAAGACCATTCAATGAAGACAGAACAGTCTCTTTAACAAATGGTACTGAGAAAACTGGACAGCCTCACGTAAAAGAATGAAACTGGACTCTTACTTCACACCAATCACAAAAATTAACTCAAAATGGATCAAAGAAAATAATAAATCGGTCAGACTTTAAGAGCAAAATTGTTGTTTTCTGTGCCGAGTGGCATGTGGGATCTTAGTTTCCTGACCAGGGACTAACCCTGCAGCTAAGTCACTTCAGTTGTGTTTGACTCTGTGTGACCCCACAGACGGCAGCCCACCAGGCTCCCCCGTCCCTGGGATTCTCCAGGCAAGAACACTGGAGTGGGTTGCCATTTCCTTCTCCAATGCATGAAAGTGAAAAGTGAAAGTGAAGTCGCTCAGTTGTGTCCGACTCTTAGTGACCCCATAGACTGCAGCCTACCAGGTTCTTCCATCCATGGGATTTTCTAGGCAAGAGCACTGGAGTGGGGTGCCATTGCCTTCTCCGAACCCTGAGCCCCCTGCACTGGAGGTGCAGAGTCTTAACCTCTGGACTGCCAGGGAAGCCCCAGGGAAGATCTTCATGACATTGGATTTGGCAATGTGTTCTTAAGTTTGACACCAAAAACACAAGCAATGAAAGAAAAAAATCAGTTGGATGCCATCAAAACTAAAACTTGGGCAGGAGGTTTAAGAAGGAGGGGACATGTGTATTCCTATGGCTAATCAACGTTGATGTTTGGCAGAAACCAGCATAATATTGTAAAGCAATTATACTTCAATTAAAAATAAATAAATTTTAAAAAAAGAAAAAAAACTAAAACATTTGCGCATCAAAGGACACTCAAGAAAGTTAAAAGACAACCTGAAGAATGGAAGAAAATAATTGCAAATCATATATGTGAAAAGGTTTAATGCTCAGAACATCTGAAGAACTACATTTCAACAAGAAGATATTTCAATTTTAAAATGGGCAAAGGACTTCAGTAAACTTTTGTACGAAGAAGTTATACAAGTCAAAAATTAGCTGATGAAAAGAAGCTAGATACCATTAGTCAATCTGTTGTTTTGTCAGGAAATCGTGTCTGACTGTTTTGCGACCCTATGGTCTGTAGCCCACTAGGCTTCTCAGTCCTTAGGATTCCCAGACAAGAATACTGCAGTGGGTTGCCATTTCCTTCTTCACTCTTCCTGACCCAGTGAATGAAGGGAAATGCAAATATAAACCACAATGAGCTACCACGTCACACAAATTATGATGGTGGTAATTAAAAAAACAGACATAGCAAGTGTTAGCAAGGATGCAGTGAAATTGGAACACTTACACACTGCCTATCAGGTTGTAAAATTGTGCAGCTTCTGTGAAAAAGAGTTTGGCAGTTCCTCAGAGAGTTAAACAGAATTACCATATAAGCTAGCAATTCCACTCCTAGGTATACACCCCAAAGAATTGAAATCAGGGACCTAAGCAGTACACAAGCTTGGACATCAATGTTCATAGCAGCATTATTCACAGTAGCCAAAAATAGAGGCAACACACGTGTCTATCAGTAGATGAATAAATGAACAAAATGTGGTGTTTGCAACAGTATATTATTCAGTCATAAAAAGAAATAAGATTCTAGTGTGTTCCACAACAGAGATGAACCATGAAAAAATTATACTAGGTGAAATAAGCCTAACACAAAAGGACAAATGTATGATTCCACTTAGGTAAACTCTCCAAATCTTAGCGAAAGAAAGCAGATTAGAAATTGCCAGGGAATGTGGGGAGAGGAATGGTAAGTTGCTGCTTAATGGCTACAGAGTTTCTGTTTCGAAAGATGAAACGTTGCTGAAAGGGCACTTCAAAATAAATAGTGGTGATGGGTTGCACAGCGTAGCCTCTGTAATCAATGTCACTGAATTTAAAATGATTAAAATGGAAAACTTCAGGTTATATGCATTTATTTTACACAATTAAAAACATACACACCAGACTTCCCTGGTTGTCCAGTGGTTAAGAATCTGCCTGCCAATGCAGGAGACAGGCGTTCGATCCCTGTCCTGGGAAGATCCCACATGGCCCAGAGCAACTAAACCTGTGAGCCCCAACTACTGAGCCCACATGCAGCAGTAACTACCAAAGCCCCTGCCCTCAAGCCCATTCTCTGCAACAAGAGATGTCAACGCAATGCGCAGCCCAAGCTCTGCAGCTACAGGATAGTGCCTGCTCACTCCAGCTAGAGAAAACCCATTTGCAGTAATGAATAAATAAGCTAATTAAAATAAAAAAATAATGCACGCAGACAAACCAAGTTTGGCTAGTTGGGCTGCTGTGGTTACTGCACTTATGTGGCTTAGCTTTGCCACTGGACCAAGGCAGACTATGGTAGATTACTGGCCTCTGATGATCCTCATGGAGGTGAGTCTCATGTACAAATACATAGAAAGGCTTATGGCAACCAGGAAGGCCAGAGAGGGAGGCAGTTAAGAGCTAATTTTAACTCATTCAAGCCCCATTCCTGTTTAGAGTCCCCAGGGAAGATATTTGCTTACCAAGGACTTGGTAAAGTCGCATGGTGACAAGGCAATTTCAGAGAAGCTGGAAGCCACAGCTTGCAGCTGCCAGTGAGACCCAAGAATCTTCTTCTGTTTTTTAAATTGAAGTATAATTGATCTGTAATCTTAATTGTCTCTTAATAACTGGCCTCGGAAAGTTTTGAAGTTCCTGCCATGTGTCACCTCCTTGGTGATGCTGAAAGCTCAGCTTCTCTGTGCACCAGTGCCAAATCAAATCTCAGAGACAGAGTTTTGGGTGAAGTAGAAAAGAATAGCTTTATTGCTTTGCCAGGCAAAGGGGGACCCAGTGGGCTCATGCCCTCAAACCAAGTGTCCAAACTTGGGGAAAGATCGGGAGAAGTTTCATATTAATGTCCAAAGAGGGTGTGATCAGCTCATGGACATTCTTCTGATGGGTTGGTGGTGAGATAAGTAGGAGTCGGCATCATCAACCTTCAAGTCCAACTGGTCCGCGGCCTACATGCTTGTGGGCAGCATACCATCATTAGTCATTAACTTCCCCACCTGAAGGGGGAGTTAAGTATCGGCAAGATAGCTCAAAGATGTTATTACGTGTATCCCTTGATGGGGAAGCAGGACCTGGCCTAAAGCCTACCTGACTGTTTCTCTCTAGTCTCACATCCCTCCCTTCCTCAATTAACAACTGCTTGAATCGGCCCATTGGAGTTTGGGGAAGGTCGTGGAGGCTGAATGAATACTGCTTCCTGTAGTCAAAGAGATGGGGGCCAGAGGCCTTGTGCTACAGGCCCCTGCAGGATATCTTGGGATGAAACATGTCCTAGGAAATTAACTTTACTTTGACAAAACTGTAACTTCTCTTTGGAAACCTTCCCCTCTTCTGAGCTAAAACACTGAAATGGATGGAAACAGTCTCAGAGCTCCCCTCATCTTCAGAACACAGCAAAAAGTCATTATACAGTGGTTATCTTCAGAACACAGCAAAAAGTCATTATATAGTGGTTGAAAGTAGCGCGTGCATACTTGCTCAGTTGCGTGCCCCTCACAGCAACCCCACGGACTGTAGCCCACCAGGCTCTTGAGTCCATGGGATTTTCCAGGCGAGAATACTGGAGCCCATTGCCATTTCCTACTCCAGGAGATCTTCCCCACCCAGGGGTCGGGACCTGAGTCTCTTGCCCCTCCTGTACTGGCAGCAGTTTCTTTACCACTGTGCCACCTAGGAAGCCCAGGAAAGAGTAAGTCCTAGGGAAATGAAGGTCCTTGAGAGCATGGCTGAAGACTTGTGAAAAGTAGGAGGGAGATTCTAAACCCCTGGGGTACAGTGGGCCTGGCATATTGCTCCTTGCCCCTGGGCAATGAAAATAAATCAATACTGATGCTGAGGTGCATGCTATACTTAGTCATTCAGTTGTGTCTGACTCTTTGCAGCCCCATGGACTGTAGCCAGCCAGACTCCTCTGTCCATGGGGATTCTCCAGGCAAGAATACTGGAGTGGGTTGCCATGCCCTCCTGCAGGGAATCTTCCCAACCCAGGGATCGGGCCCAGGTCTCCCACATTGCGGGCAGAGTCTTTACCATCTGAGCCACTAGGGAAGCCCTGACGCTGAGGTAAGCAGAAGGCAAATCTACAAGCTGTTAAATATGCAGCCTCAGGAGGCACTAACATGAAATTAGACGTGGGTTTGGTACTACAGGGAAGCAAGGAATGTCTGTTCTATTTACAACCCTGAGTGTGGATTGGTACAAGCTTTTCCTCTGTTATGCTTTTTTTAATTTTAATATTAATCTTTGGGGGCTGCACTACGTCTTCATTGCAGCACGTGAGCTTTCTCTAGATGCAGTGACAGAGGGCTACTCCTCGCTGAGGTTCGAGGGCTTCTTGCGGTGGCTTCTCTCGTTGTGAGGCACCTGCTCTCGGTGCACAGGCTTCAGTAGTGGTGGCACATGGGCTTAGGTGCTCCTTGGCAGGTGGGATCTTCCTGGACCAGAGACTGAACCCATGTCCCCTGCACTGGCAGGCAGGTTTTAACCGCTAGACCACCAGGGAAGCCCTAGGGTTTTAGTTGCTAAGTCGTGTCTGATTCTTTGCAACCCCATGGACTATGGCACACCAGGCTTCCCTGTCCTTCACTATCTCCCAGAGTTTGCTCAAACTCATGCCCGTTGACTGGGTGATGCCATCCATCCATCCATCCATCTCATCCTCTGTCACCCTCTTCTCCTCCTGCCCGCAATCATTCCCAGAATTAGGATCTTTTCCAAAGTCCTTCTTTAGCTTCTTGTTTAACAGGATGCTATGTAGTTTGGCTTCCCAGTGGTAAAGAATCCACCTGCCAGTGCAGGAGACACAGGAGACACGGGTTCAATCTCTGGGTTGAGAAGATTCCTTGGAGCAGGAAACGGCAACCCGCTCCAGTATTCTTGCCTGAAAATTCCCATGGACAGAGGAGCCTGGCAGGCCACAGTCTAGAAGGTTGCAACGTGTCGGACACAACTGGCTTGCACGGCCCCTACCATGGCACAGTTTGAACAGAGATTTAGAGAAATCAATCTGAACCTTCACTGTAGCTCCTAAATCCCGCCTATTCCTAAAAAATGTTTGGACCTTCTCGATATCTTCAATCTGGGCTTAATTCAGATACTAGAGTAACAGTAAGTCAACATCCAGATTAGCTATGATCTCATGTGATAGGGGAGTTTGGGGGGATTTCAAGGAAGAAGCCCCCTGGGGAACATTTAATCTGGCATTTTATTTGCACAGTAACCCCTCCCTATTAAGTTACATCTGAAGCTGATGATTCAGGAGGAGGAAAGATTGTACCTTGGTTACAGGTCTGGAGGGAGACTGTTTTGGCATTGGGAACATTTGAAGGTTATTAGAGATACCCATCAACTGACTTGGTGTTGACTCTATGACAGTGGAGGTTTAAAGTTTATATATTATGTCATTATTATTTTTATTCTATAGCACCTGAATTAGTTAAAATTTGGCAGTGTTGTCTGTTAATATTTAAAGAGGTTTCTCCTTCTGATTTAAGGATAAAATATAAAATTAAGTGCTTACTTTCCCACTGGAGCATTTTAGTTGGTCAATCACTTCATTTTTTTCCCCCTTTAGTTTCTTAGCTAACGCAGAACAACTGTTTTTACCTCGTTCTTTCTAGAAGGGCCTTTGCCTAGAGATTCCCTCCTTTGGGGATTAATGACTATTTTATTTGTGATACCAAGGATTGGCCACCTTTTCCTGCAGGCAGATAGTGACATTCTGGACTATGCAAGCCATGCAGCTCTGCTGCGGTCTTTTAACTCTGTGGTTGTGAAAGCAGCGAGACAGTGTGTAAACATAAGGGTGACTGTGTTCCATCAAAGTTTTATTTGCAAAAACAGGCAGAAGGTCAGGGTCTTGGCCCATGGACTGTAGTTTACTGAAACTTTTGTAAGATCTTGAGTTTATTCTGAGCCTTATTTTTCCTTTTGGATTGCTCAGCAAGGGGCTGGAGGTCTGGCAGTGGGGCTCTTTCCCATTCTAGCTATTGCATGTATATTAAATCCCTTATTTCTGGATTAAAGCCATTTATAAAAAGTGAGGTCACAGTTGCTTAAGGATCTACTTTGGAATGCTGTCTATAGGTGGAAAAGAGCCTGTTTCTAGTTTCTCCAATGGAGATATATAGATATATAGATTTTTTTTTTTTTTTTTTTGCTTGTAGGACTGAATCAGAGCTCAATCTGTTTTCATAGGGAAGAGATGGGAGGAGCTTTCAAAAAATCTTGTTCAACACCTGCAGCTTTTCTAAATTCCTCTGATTTCCTCTGCCATTTTAAGTCATCCTTAGATCTTCCCATTCTGCTTTTTCAACCTTTATTTATTTATTTTGCATCTGAGGTTCCTACTAATACATGAATTAACTGGTGTAGATCTGTGAGTTTTGGATTACATGTTCTAAGACTATTTTATTTTTATTTTTTAAAAATATATGCTTATTTGGTTGTGGGTCTTAGTTGCAGCATGTGGGATCTAGTTCACTGACAAGGAATTGAACCTGGGCCACCTGTATCGAGAGTGCAGAGTCTGAACCACTGCACCACCAGGGAGTCCCCCTAAGACTATTTTAAACTCCTCTGTAAATTTCTCCAAAGACTTTGGAAAAACTTTGACAATGGCCCTCAGCTCAGAGCAAGAAGAGGGCTTAATATCAATTGTAAGGGGTTGTCTCTGTTCTGAGGAGGATTTACATTGAAAAAATAATTGAACTTTGACGTTTCTGTCTCTTCAGGAAGGAAAGGGGCCGAATGAGGTAGGGCAGGGGCAGAAAAGATAGAGGAGCGCAGGGTGGAGAAAGAGGACTAGTGAGAAGAAAGGCTGTCATATTTTAGTTGTGCTTAAGGGATTAAAGGGGCTTCCCTGGTGGCTCAGACGGTAAAGAATCTGCCTGCAATGCTGGAGACCCCGATTCGATTCCTGGGTTGGGAAGATCCCCAGGAGAAGGGACAGGCTACCCACTCTAGTATTCTTGGGCATCCCTGGTGGCTCAGACGGTAAAGATTCCACCTGCAGTGCAGGAGACCCGGGTTTGATCCCTGGGTTGGGAGATCCCCTGAAGGAGGGCATGGCAACCCATTCCAGCACTCTTCCCTGGAGAATCCCCATGGACAGAGGAGCCTGGCGGGCTGCAGTCTGTAATGTCTCAAGAGTCGTGCAGCACAGCGCAGCAAGGAATTAAAATGGAGAAACAGTTTTATGTTGCTCACATTTTTCTTTGCCTTGGCCAAAGAATCTCTAAGGTAGTTTTAGAATTTAGAATTTCCCACTTTCTCATACCAATTCAAAAAATGTAGAACATTGGATATTTGGAAATGCTTCCTTTTTGCTCTAAGATATCTCTTAAATAAATAATTTTATTTCTATCAAAATTTCCTGGCGGGTGGCTACAATAATGCCAAATTATCTTTGGTGAAATTATGCCATTTAGGAAGGGTAAGTACATGAATCTGAGTTACAGCATAAATATAGGTGAGAGGTAGGATTGTGCCCTGGAGGGTATGTGTCACAGACTGAGATAACTTCTTCAGAGTCTCGGAATAATTGGTTCAAAGTATTGCATCTCCATTTCCTCAAGCTGAGCTGTAAAACCACAAACCAAACCTACTTGCAGTTCCCAGAGGGTGGAGTGTTTGGAGAGATCTCTTCATTGGAAGGACTGATGCTGAAGTTGAAGCTCCAGTACTTTGGCCACCTGATGCCAAGAGCTGACTTATTGGAAAAAAAAACCTGATGTGGGGAATGATTAAAGGGAGGAGAAGAGGGCAACAGAGGATGAGCTGGTTGGATGGCATCACTGACTCAATGGACATGAGTTTGAGCAAACTCTGGGAGGTAGTGAAGGACAGGGGAGCCTGACATGCTGCAGTTCATGGGGTCAAAAAGAGTTGGATAGGACTTAGGGACTGAATGAAAAAACAGTTCCTAGAATCAGACTCTCATGGAGTCAAGGTAGGACTAAGGAAAGTTCTCAGAAGAAATTAATATAAAAATAAGTTTATTAAGGTATAGATTATATATTATAAAAGTAATCCATTTAAAATGTACAATTAGATAGTTCTTTTTAGAAAATTTACACAGTTGTGCAACCAAGGATTATATTGGTTGTGCAACATAATCCAATCTCAGTTCATTTCATCACTCCAAAAAATCACTTCTTGTCCTTTTTCAGTCAGTTCCTGTTTCCGCTCTCACCCCTAGGCTACCACCAATTCACTTTTATAGCTCTGTGAACCTTCCATATAAATGGGTCATACAGTGCATGGTCTTCTGCGTCTGACTTCTTCCATTTAGCGCTGTGTTCTTGAGTTTTATTCCATAAGGTTTTGTTGAGTGACCCAGGACAAAAGAGGGGCTTCCCGGGTGGCTCGGTGGTAAAGAATCCACCTGCAATGCCAGAGATGCAGGTTCAGTCCTTGGGTTCGGAAGATCCCCTGGAGAAGGGAATGGCAACCCAGTTCAGCATTTTCACCTGAGAAATCCCGTGGACAGAGGAGACTGGAGGGCTACAGTCCATGGGGTCACAAAAGAGCCAGACACGACTCAGCAGCTAAACAACAACCACCAGGACAAATCCAGTCCAAAGGGCACTGGTCTAAGGAAAAGACGTCTGACTTCTCAGTACTCAGGGCTGCTCGAGGAACAGATTTTCGGGGACCTGGCTTAGCCTCCTCCCTATGAACCTCCTGCTTACAAATATGCAACAAATACGAACACAGAGACGTATGAGAGTAGCGTGTGCATGCTCAGGCATGTCTGACTCGTTGGCGGTCCCATGGACTGTGGCCTGCCAGGCTCCTCTCTGCACGGGATTTCCTAGGCAAGAACACTGGAGTGGGTTGCCATTTCCTTCTCCAGAGGATCTTCCTGACCCAGGGATTGAACCCTGGTTTTAAGCTATGTCGTCTGTGTCTCCTGCATTGGCAGGCAGATTCTTTACCACTGCACCACGTGGGAAGCCCATGAAGATGGAGACATCTAGTAGCATTATTAGTTGATAAACCAGATTTCTGCCAAGCTTAAAGTTTTCAAATCTGATCAGATAACCAAAACACTTTTAAAAAGGGTTTTGTTCCCTACTCCCCCCACCCCCAGGAAACAAAACAAACTCAACATTAGTGGGGCTCAACAAAAAGAAATTAGGGTCATATTACCCTGACACATGCTAAGTGCTAAATAAGTGTTGGCTACTACCATTCCTTCAGTATACAAGCCTCAGTGACAGGAATTACCCACACAAGGCATAAGGCAATGTCTAGTAAGAAAAGGGAGTGATATAAGCACAGAAAGGAATAGAATTGAGTGTGACCAGTGCTATGACAGGAGGAAGCTACTAGAATGAGGAGGAGAGGTATGAGGCTCAACCTGAAGGGACCGGAGCAGGTTTCCTAGAAGGGTGAGTCCTGAACTGGGTTTTGAAGATAGAGAAGGTGGGAACAAGAAGGTATGTGATCAGGTCATGAGAGCATCTGGCTTACATAAAGTTACAGCCAGTAGAGAAAACCTTGCCCATTCTAGAAACTTCAGAGAGTTCAGCATGGTGGAGATACAGCAGGTTGGTAAAAGGATTCGAGAGACAGAAACAGGTGATGGGTCTGGCCTTGTGTGCCCTTCCCAGGAAATCTGAGGTCCCTGGAACATCACAACCAGAAGAATTTGATGATCAGATCCAAGAACTATATTTCAGGCACTGTAATAAGTACTTTGCATATGGTATCTCATGTGAAATTAGACATGTTCTGTATCTTACAGATGAGGAGGTCAAGGCTTGTGGAGATGAAGTACCTTGCCCAAAGTCACACAGTTATTAAGTGGTAGAACTGGAATTTGAATCCAGACCTTCCAGAGTCCAAATCATGATATTGGTTAGCTCTTAACCATGATGTTAGCCATGATATGCCCTGTACCAGTTAGATTTTCAGTGCTCCGTGGGAGAACACTTGAGGGCAGAGTCTAGGACAGCAGCAATAGGGAAAGAGAGACATTGTGCTTTCAAGAGGTCTTATGAAGTAGAGTCTTAGCAAATTATAAGTTGAATAGTGGGGAGGCCAGATGGATGATGGTGTCATTTGACCAAACAGGGATGATACAGGAGGAAGAGCAGGTTTGGGAGCAAAATAATGGTGACTCTTTGGATCGTGTTGGGTTCAAATTGTCTGTGGGAGAATTAAGGGGGCAACTGTAGTACTCAGAAGTCTCTGGGATCTAAGTTCACAAGAGCAATGCCAGCTGAGAATTAGTTAGATGTGGGAGATGTAAGCTTGGAAGTGGGAGGGTAGACTGAGAAGAGAAAGCTGAGGATGGCATGGGCCCTGTCATTGCAGCAGAAGTATTTTGGGTTATTGATTTCCTAGACACTAGTCTAAGGATTTGATCTTCCACTAGCATGTGCAGAGGAGAATCACATGTCTTTTCTTCAATAAAATTAATAATTTTTTTTCTCCTAAGATTGGTCACACAAGAAATTCTTATGTCATAATGCTGCATTATGTGACTGATTTAAAGCCTTTGTTTGAAAGGTCTAATAAACCTAAATGGAACAATATCATCTAGAAAGAAAAAAATTAACAGCCCCCAACAAGGGGAAATGTGCTGATCAAAGACAGGCATTTGATTTAGACTCACAAGTGGCAAGTTCTAAGCCCAAAAGCCCATTAAGTGGTCTGCTCCATACATTTCTCTTAAAGGAAGACTTGCATGCTTAAGGGATCTATTTATCCATCACTTTAGTGCACTAATTGATCCAGTCCTCTGAGGTCACTGAATAAGCATCACATGAACAAACTCATCTCCTGATTTACCACAGACAAAGTTTCCCACAACATGATACTTAAAATTGCAAGTTCCCTTCGAATAGGCCAGAGTCCTCAACTGGCATCTGCAGACGTGGTCAAACGGCGTTTTTCTTTTGTTTTTGTTTCTAATATTCTAGGCTGTTCTCTATATGAGAAAGGGTTAAAGTCAAAATAACAGTATAATTTTTACCAAATGTTATGGGCTGGATTCCCATCTCTTGAAGAATTTTCCACAGTTTGTTGTGATCTATGCAAAGGCTTTGGCATAATCAATAAAGCAGAAATAGATGTTTTTCTGGAACTCTCTTGCTTTTTGTATGATCCAACAGATGTTGGCAATTTGATCTCTGGTTCCTCTGCCTTTTTGAAATCCAGCTTGAACATCTGGAAGTTCATGGTTCAGGTACTATTGAAACCTGGTTTGGAGGTTTGCTAGCAAACCATTGCATTGCTAGCATGTGAAATGTGAGCAATCGTGCGGTAGTTTGAACATTCTTTGGCATTGCCTTTCTTTGGGATTGGAATGAAAACTGACCTTTTCCAGTCCTGTGGCCGCTGCTGAGTTTTCCAAATTGCTGGTATATTGAGTGCAGCACTTTCACAGCATCATCTTTCAGGATTTGAAATAGCTCAACTGGAATTCCATCACCTCCACTAACTTTGTTCGTAATGATGCTTCCTAAGGCCCACTTGAGTTCGAATTCCAGGATGTGTGGCTCTAGGTGAGTGATCACACCATCGTGGTTATCTAGGTCATGAAGATCTTTTTTGTATAGTTCTTCTGTGTATTCTTCCCACCTCTTCATAATATCTTCTGCTTCTGTTAGGTCCATACAATTTCTGTCCTTTATTGTGCCCATCTTTGTATGAAAATATTCCCTTTGCATGAAACGTATCTCTAATTTTCTTGAAGAGATCTCTAGTTTTTCCCATTCTATTGTTTTCCTCTGTTTCTTTGCATTGATCACTGAGAAAGGCTTTCTTATTTCTCCTTATTGTTCTTTGGAACTCTGCATTCAAATAGGTATATGTTTCCTTTTCTCCTTTGCCTTTCACATCTCTTCTTTTCACAGCTACTTGTAAGGCCTCCTCAGACAACCAATTTGCCTTTTTGCATTTCTTTTTCTTGGGGATGGTCTTGATCCCTGCCTCCTGTACAATGTCATGAACCTCTGTGCATAGTTCTTCAGGCACTCTATCAGATCTAATCCCTTTAATCTATTTCTCACTTCCACTGTATAATTGTAAGGGATTTTATTTAGGTCATACCTGAATGATCTAGTGGTTTTCTCTACTTTCTTCAATTTAAGACTGCAATTTCAATCTGACTCCTGAGAAATCTGTATGCAGGTCAGGAAGCGACAGTTAGAACTGTACATGGAACAACAGACTGGTTTCAAATTGGGAAAGGAGTACGTTAAGGCTGTATATTGTCACCCTGCTTATTTAACTTATATGCAGAGTGCATCAAGTGAAATGCCGGGCTGGATAAAGCACAAGCTGGAATAAAGATTGCTGGGAGAAATATCAATAACCTCAGATATGCAGATGACACCACCCTTATGGCAGAAAGGGAAGAGGAACTAAAGAGCCTCTTGATGAAAGTGAAAGAGCAGAGTGAAAAGTTTGTCTTCAAGCTCAACATTCAGAAAACTAAGATCATGGCATCCAGTCCCATCACTCCTTGGCAAGTAGATGGAGAAACAATGGAAACAGTGATAGACTTTATTTTCTTGGGCTCCAAAATCACTGTAGATTGTGACTACAGCCATGAAATTACAAGGTTCTTGCTTTTGGAAGAAAAGCTATGACCAACCTAGACAACATATTAAAAAAGCAGAGACATTACTTTGCCGACAAAGGTCTAGTCAAAGCTATGGTTTTTCCAGTAGTCATGTATGGATGTGAGAGTTGGACTATAAAGAAAGCTGAGTGCTGAAGAACTGATGCTTTTGAACTGTGGTGTTGGAGAAGACTCTTGAGAGTCCCCTGGACTGCAAGGAGATCAAAGGAAGTCCTAAAGGAAATCAGTCCTGAATATTCATTGGAAGGACTGATGCTGAAGCTGATGCTCCAATACTTCAAACACCTGATATGAAGAACTGACTCATTGGAAAGGTCCCTGATGCCGGGAAAGATTGAAGGCAGGAGGAAAAGGGGGCTATAGAGGATGAGATGGTTGGATGGCATCATCTACTTGATGGACATGAGTTTGAGCAAGCTCTGGGTGTTGGTGATAGACAGGCAAGCCTGGCGTGGGGTAGTTCATGGGGTCGCAAAGAGTCAGACTTGACTGAGCAACTGAACTGATCTGAACTGAATGGGCTGGACTGTGTATCCTAAAATTCATATATGAAAGACTGAACCCCCAGGAACCCAGAATGTAACTGTAGTTGGAGATTGGTTTTTAAATAGAGGTCACTGGGATACGCTCAAATCCCACCCCCACTCCCACCCCCCCCCCCACACACACGGAGAAGACCTAATGAGACCCAGGGAGAAGGTGGCTATCTGCAAGCCAAGGAAAGAGGTCTCAGGAGCAACCAAATCTGCTGACACCATGATCTCAGACTTTTAGCCTCTAGAACTGGGAGAAATATATGTCGTTTGAGCCACCAGTCTGCAGCACTTTGTTCTGGCAGGGCCGGTGTACTAATACACCAAATAACCAGCATTTTCTCTCTCCCCATGACTATAAACCAACACATAGCTAGATATGGGTGGGGAGTTCTGGCCTGCAATGCTTTCATGGTGTCAGCCGTAAAAGCAGATGCCACCTTAGAAATGGCTGCTTTATATGTTGGAGTTTGGATTACAGCGAATACAATGAATGCGTTAGTCCAGGAAAAAGACAAAGCTGCTTTCAAAGAAAGGCAGGAAATGGGAACCTGAAACTCTCTCTGTACGAGGGCCACAAATAAAAGCAGATGTGTCTACAATATACCCTGCCTTCTGCCTGAATTTTCTTTGGTCAAAGCTCAGTAACTTGGCACAATCTCATTATGCCGTTTATAAGCAATTGCTGGCAACAGGTCAAGGCAGGTATCCACAGCAGGCGGGTGCAGGGGCATACAGGATGGTACACAAGGGATCATAGCTGGCCTGTCTATCTGCCTTTGTTTGCAAAGGAGACAATTTCTGTATCAATGGATCAGTGTTTGCTGAAAGAGAGCTCTGTTTATCGTCTGCCCTTGTGAGATTAAGACTCTTTCAGAAGTAAGCAGGAAGGAATTTTAATTTGCTTGCTCTTTTTAAAAAATTTTTTACAGAAAAATCCGGTGAGCTGATTTTAAAACAGACATATGCAATTGCGGTTCTCTGGATTGTAATATATTTTCTCCTCTTCATGGTGTGTAATTTTGGACTGAGTTCTTTTTTCCTTTTTCTTCTTTTTCTCCTTCCTTCCTCCCTCCCCGCTACTCCCTTTCCCTTCCTTCCTTTCTCTTTAAGCCAGGGCTCTCTTTAACATGCCTATCAACAGACGCAAGAAACACTACCTCCCTCAGCATCTTGCCGTATTTCTGCTAATCCCAATTTTGCCCATAGACTATGCCTGGAGGTGGGGGATCTCTGATGTTGTCCTGTGAAGTGAAGTGAAAGTCACTCGCTCAGTCGTGTCTGATTCTTTGCAACACCATGGACTGTAGCCCATCAGGCTCCTCTGTCCATGGAATTCTCCAGGCAAGAATACTGGCGTGGGTAGCCATTCCCTTCTCCAGGGGATCTTCCCAACCCAGGAACTGAACCCAGGTCTCCTGCATTGCAGGCAGATTCTTTACCGTCTGAACTGCTAGGGAAAATGTTGTTCTGGGCACCCCCCACCCAAATCATTTACCCATGGATGGTAAAGGAGCAAGAGAGCTGGAGAGGGCGGCTGCTAAGGAATATTTACCAAAGGTCCCCTTTCCCCTCCTCTGACTACTGTGTCTTCACATCCTTTACCAGCTACTGTCCTAGGTGGTATTCTGTGCTAATCTGGGCTAATGCTCGTAAGTGATTTCTGAGAGCAACTTATTCTTGTGTTTGGACCCAGGCATGTCAGCCTTTCCTAGGCTCCCTGCAGTACCACCAGAGACTGTTGGGATGTCCCTATTCCTTTAACAAGGCAAGGGGCCAGTTGCAGAGAAAAAGCCCCAGGGACCACCTGGCCTAAGCTCCCTGAAGCAGGCACAAGTGAACCTTGTTATAAAAGAAAATCTCTAGAGAGGTGGGGAGGGGACCTCAGAGGAAAGGGTGTTGGTCAACCATTGTGCCTGAGAACAAAGAAAACAGCTCCTGAGGGAGGGAGGGAGCTGGTTGGCAGTTCTCAGGGGCTACGGTCTGTTTTCCTGGAGGAACTGGGCTTCACAGCAGCCTTTAGTCGTGGCTCAATGGCAAAGAATCTGTTTCCTACTGCAGGAGACTTCGGTTCAATCCCCGGGTCAGGAAGATCCTCTGGAGAAAGAAATGGCAGCCCACTTCAGTATTCTTGCCTGGGAAATCCCGTGGACGGAGGAGCCTCCTCTCTCCACTGGGCTGTCAGGGGCAGGTTGTCTGGCACACGTGGCAGCGTGGTCAGCCGTGTGTGCCCACTGAGAGCTAGAAGCAGCGGCGGGTCTGCTTGCAGGGGAGGACACCAGGATGTCTAAGGCAGTTGCCCAGGTGAGTTAGGAAGAGGCTGGAGCCGAATAGGATGCCCACCTCCCAGCACAGAAGCTGCAGCCTCTGATGGTGTTGCCAAAATCTTGGCTTTCTGTGCACCAATGCCACACAGAAATACCGGATCAGAGTTATGGAGGAGAAGGAAAGTGTGGCTTTATGACTTTGCCAGGTGGAGGGGGAACACACTAGGGTCGTGCCTCAAGAACTGTGCCCCCTCCGTGGTGAGTGGGGAGAGATGGTAAGGATCAAGGCAGTGACAGTCTTGCATTCTTCTTTCATCTGCAGTTTCAGAAGGGTGGGGTTGCTGACAAGATATGGGTACCTGCAGGGTCTCAGGTGGTCCTCTCCTAATCTTGATGAGCATTTCTCATCCCTTAAATCTCACCTCAGGTGGTTTCATGGCTCCTTTTCCTTTGATTAGTAACTGCTCTGCCCTTTGGGATTCAGAGAAGGCCATAGAGGCTGGAGTCTTGCCTATAAGAAATGGGAAACAAAAAGGCTTCCATGCCCAGGAGCACACAGGACCCTGTGTGGCCTCAATGGCAGCAGGTTCCTCACCATCAAGGCTTCCCCAATAGACAGAGAACATAGTTTGGGGGATTGTTCAGCTGATTTGCTGTTGAACCAAACCAGAGAAGTTTCAGGCCTAGGTTCCTTGTATGATCCTTCTTCACAGAGTGGGCTGGTAGGGGCATGATGAGATTTGAAAGCCGCAGAAAGACATTCTCTCTGCCCTTGTAGTGAAGCTGATGTTATAGCCCTTACTTGTAGCTTCACGTCGGCTCTCTGGGCCTTAGAGGCTAGGAGGACCTCAGTGATTAGGACCCCAAGTCCCCTTGATGGAGGAGTCTTTTCCTACCACAGTGGTGAACAAAAATGCCACATTTATTACAGGCATCAAGCAAGGAGTCCAAGTAGCTGGTGCTGAAAAGGCCCAAATTCCCTAATGGTTTTCAGGGAAAGACATGGTAAGGAAGTGCAGTTGTAGGGTGTGTGATCAGCTCATTGACATTCTTCTTATTGGTTGGTAGTAAGGTAATTGGGAGTCAACATCATCAAACTTCTGGATCCAACGAATCTGGGGACTACGTGCTTGTGAATAGCAGGTTGTTGTTGTTTTTCAGTCACTCAGTCATTTCCGACTCTTTGCGACCCAATGGACTGCAGCAACGTCAGGTTTCCCTGTCCATCACCAACACCCAGAGCTTGCTCAAACTCATGTCCATTGAGTTGGTGATGCCATCCAACCATCTCATCCTCTGTCGTCCCCTTCTCCTCCTGCCTTCAACCTTTCCCATCATCAGGTCTTTTCCAATGAGTCAGTTCTTTGCATCAGATGGCCAAAGTATTGGAGCTTCAGTTTCAGCATCAGTCCTTCCAAGGCATATTCAGGGTTCATTTCCTTTAGGATTGAGTGGTTTGATCTCCTTGCTGTCCAAGGGATTCTGAGGAGTCTTCTCCAACATCACAGTTCAAAAAATATCAATTCTTTGGTGCTCAACCTTTTTTATGGTCCAACTCGCACATCTGTACATGACTGCTGGAAAGACCATAGCTTCGACTATATGGACTTTTGTCAGCAAAGTGAAGGCTCTGCTTTTTAATACGCTGTCTAGTGTTGTTGGGGCTTCCCGGGTGGCACTAGTGGTAAAGAAACAGCCTGCCAGTGCAGGAGACGTGACACATGTGGGCTCAGTCCCTGGGTCGGGAAGACCCCCTGGAGGAGGCAGTGGCAACCCACTCCAGTAGTCTTGCCTGGAGAATCCCATGGACAGAGGAGCCTGGTGGGCTACAGCCCATAGGGTCACAAAGAGTCAGAAATGAATGAAATGACTTAGCATGCACACGCGCACTGGGTTTGTCATAGCTTTTCTTCCACAGAGCAAGCATCTTTTGATTTCATGGCTGCAGTCGCCATCTACAGTGGTTTTGGAGCCCAAGAAAATAAAGTCTGACACTGTTTCTATTCTTTCCCCATCTAGTTGCCATGAAGTGATGGGACCAGATGCCATGATCTTAGTTTTCTGAATGCTGAGTTTTAAGCCAGCTTTTTCACTGTCCTCTTCACCTTCATCAAGAGGCTTTTTAGTTCCTCTTTGCTTTCTGCCATTAAGGTGGTGTCATCTCCATATGTGAGGTTATCAATATTTCTCCCAGCAATCTTGATTCCAGCTTGTGTCTCATCCAGCCCAGCATTTTGCATGATGTACTCTGCATATAAGTTAAATAAGCAGGGTGACAATATACAACCTTGATGTATTCCTTTCCCAATTTTGAACCAGCTCATTTTTCTGTGTCTGGTTCTAACTGTTGCTTCTTGACCTGCATACAGATGTCTTAGGAGGCAGGTAAGGTCTGGTATTCCCATCTCTTAAAGAATTTTCTTGTTGTGATCCACAGAGTCAAAGGCTTTAGCATAGTCAATGAAACAGAAGTAGACATTTTTCTGGAATTTTCTTGCTTTTCTATGATCCAATGGATGTTAGCAATTTGATCTCTGGCTCCTCTGCCTTTTCTAAATCCAGCTTGTACATCTGGAATTTCTTGGTTCTTGTACTGTCGAAGCCTAGCTTGAAGGATTTTGAGCATTACCTTGCTAGCATGTGAATTGAGTGCAATTGTGCAGTAGTTTGAACATTCTTTGGCATTGTCCTTCTTTGGGATTGGGGAAAAAACTGACCTTTTCCAGTCCTGTGGCCACTGCTGAGTTTTCCAAATTTGTTGGTATATTGAGTGCAGCACTTTAACAACATCGTCTCTTAGAATTTGAAATAGCCCAGCTGGAATTCCATCACATCCATTAGCTTTGTTCACAGTAATGCTTCCTAAGGTCCATTGACTTCACTCTCCAGGATGTCTGGCTTTAGGCAAGAGATCACACCATTGTGGTTATCCAGGTCATTAAGGCCTTTTTTGTACAGCTCTTCTGTGTATTCTTGCCACCTCTTCATAATATCTTCTGTTTCTGTTAGAGCATAATATCTTTCTGTTTCATGCCCACCTTTGCATGAAATGTTCCCTTGGTATGTCTAATTTTCTTGAAGAGATCTCTTCCCATTCTATTGTTTTCCTCTATTTCTTTGCATTGTTCACTGAAGAAGGCTTTCTTATCTCTCCTTGCTATTCTTTGAAACTCTAACTGAGATCACACACCTGGTTTCAGGACCTAAAGAAGCTCAAGTTCTTGATGTCTCATTGCAGAAAGAATTCAGTAAGATTCAAAGTGGTAGGTAAGAAGTGGATTTTTTTAGAAGAAACTCACTCCACACACAGAGTGTGGGCCATCTCAGAAGGCAATAGAGGCCTTGGGAGAAACACACTCCATAGACAAGTGCTTGAGCCATCACAGAGGGCAAGCACAGCCTCAAAATGTGGTGTGGTTAGCTTTCATGGTCTGGGTAATTTCATAGGCTAGTGAGTGGGAGGATTATTCCGACTATTTGGGGGAAAGAGCAGAGATTTCCAGGAATAGGGCCACGGAGAAGGAGTGGCAGAAGATGAGATGGTTAGGTATCATCACCAACTGAACGGGCATAAATTTGAGCAAACTCTGGGAGATAGTGGGGGACAAAGGAGCCTGGCATGCTGTTGTCCACGGGGTTGCAGAGAGTCAGACATAACTCTATGACTGAACAATAACAACAACCACCTTTTGGTCTTTGATGGTCGGTTTTGGAACTGTCATGGATCCTTTGGGTGTGTGATTTAGCTTGCGGATGTGTTACAAGGAGCGTATAATGAGGATCAAGGTCTAGCTGAAGTTGACTTGTCTGCCGTGTGGCACCCATTTGACTCTAATCTGTTTTTGTTGTGTCTTCAGGCTATGCCATTCTTTCAGAGGTTGTGCCCTGCCCCTTTGCCCCTTCCCTCCTGCTTCAAAGTCATTACCGACTGCAGAAAGTGTTATGACAAATGCTGAAGCTTGACTCTGGCTTCCCTGGAGGTGTATGGACACCCTATAGAGTCAGGAAAGACCCAACACCCTGTGAAGTTGAAGCCAACTGCGGCTAAGACACCTGGAGAGTGGACGGGGTGTGTCCAGGCAAGCTTCGCAGCCTGCATTCTGTGGGCTTGGGGTAAGCTCTGTCCACAGACAAGATTGCAAGGCTCTCAGCAGAATCTGCCTCATTTTAATGAAATAATCCTCCTTTTTTTGGTCACACTTGCAGCACCAAGGATCAAATCCAAGCCCCCTGCAGTGGAAATGTGGAATTTTAACCACTGAACCACCAGGAAGTTCCCTCATTTTACCAAACTTTACCAAGAGCTTGCTTTTTGGAAGAAAAGCTATGACAAACCTAGATAGCATATTAAAAAGCAGAGACATCACTTGGCCAGCAAAGATTAATATAGTCAAAGCCATGGTTTTTCCAGTACTTCCCTACAGTTGTGAGAGCTGGACCATGAGGAAGCCTGAGCACTGAAGAACTGATGCTTTGGAACTGTGGTGCTGGAGAAGATTGGAGAGTCCCCTGGACAGCGAGGAGGTCAAACCAGTCCTTCCTAAAGGAAGCCAACCCTGAATATTCATTGAAAGGACTGATGCTGAAGCTGAAGCTCCACTGCTTTGGCCACCTGATGTGAAGAGCCAACTCATTGGAAAAGATCCTGATGCTGGGAAAGATAAGGGCATAAGGAAAAGGCGATGAAAAAGGATGAGATGGTTAAATGGCATCAATGGCTCAATGGATGTGGGTTTGAACAAACTCTGGCAGATAGTGATGGACAGGGAAGACGAGCATGCTGCAGTGCATGGGTCACAAAGAGCTGGACGTGACTGAATGACTGGACAACAACAATTAAGCGCCTCTCCAGGCGTCCTGTCACTGGGCAGGAAACGGGGATGGTGCTTCTGTATCTCTCTGGAAGCGAGAGGAACTGCTGCAATTCCACTCAGAGAACTCCCTGATTTCTAGGCTCATTTAGTGTTCATTGCTGGTCCATTCAGGTTTGTTTAGGAACCTCAATTGCAGTGACTGTTAAAATCTCCTTGAGCACATATTACGAAGCTTGGCAGTTGTGGCAGACAGTCTGATGTGCAAATGCATGACAACTCACGCTGAACCGGGGACAGAAAAACCACCATCTGGTCCCTAAGTGACTTTCCACAGCACACCTAGAAATTGACACAGAGTATAATTCAAACAGTGGCAGTGTCTCTGCAAGCCATTGCTGTGGATCCTGGGTGACTTGGGGACCTGTGCCTGCAGCTCCCAGCAGCAGCAGCATGCAGGAGGAGCTCGCGGCATGTTGAGGAGTGAACAGCGGAACAGCAATGCTGTTTTCCATGCATGACTGTCTCCACCCAGGTTTGGTTTGTGTTTGCTTTTTTAAAGATTTTTTTTTTTTTTTTGATGTGGACCATTGTTAAAGTCTTTATTAAATTTGTTACAATGTTGCTTCTGCTTTATGTTTTGATTTTTGGCCCCAAGGCACATGGGGTCTTAGCTTCCTGACCAGGGATTGAACCCACACCCCTTGCTTTAGGCAGGTGGATTCTTAATCGCTGGACCACCAGGGAAGGTCCCCCAGGTTTGTTTTTAACCCTCAGGCCTCAGGCTTCCCAGGTGGGACAGTGGTAAAGAATCTGCCTGCCAGTGCAGGAGACACAAGAGACTGGGGTTCGATCCCTGGGTTGGGAAGATCCCCTGGAGGAGGAAATGGCAACCCCCTCCAGTATTCTTGCCTGGGAAATCCCATGGACAGGACAGCCTGGCAGGCTACAGTCCATGGGGTCACAAAGAGTTGGACGTGACTGAAGCATTTCACATGCACGCACAACCATTTATCTATCTACCTGATACTTGACCTCTTACTCACATACAAGTCCACTTCTGTTTCAGAAGGGATTGAAAGCAAAGCCTGAGAACTGGGTGGTAGAGGAAACAGAATGTGTGGAAATAATCCTAGACTGTGAGGTACAGACTCAGATCACACTCAACCCCTCACCCACTCCGTGACCTTCTGTTTCCTCAGCTGGAACACGAGGAAAAGGATTTTCAGCTCCATCATTCAGTGATCTGAGATGAGAAGCCAAAACGACCAGAATCAAAAATGGGATATAATCCAAAGAACGTGTATCACATGGCAGGGCCTCTTGGCATCTTAGAAGCTTAGAATAATTTACAGTTTTCTGAAGGATAGAAATACAGTGGAAAGATATGGCTTGAGTGGAAAGAAATGGCTTGGGATTTTAACCCATCATCCCATCAAAAACATTCTTATTACCCTCAGCTGTATATACATCATCTTTTGGGGATGGTACAATCAGACAGTATTCCTGTGATTCATGACATCCTAACAAACCTGTTGGAAAAAAGAAAACAGCTCCCCCTTTTACAAAACTATTTTATGCAAATCACTGTCAATAAATAAGCTTTTAAAAACCCAGAAGCATTTTTTTTCTTTTTGGATGCACTGGGTCCTCTTTGTTGCACTGGGGCTTTCGCCAGTCAGGAGGGGAAAAGGCTACTCTCCAGTTGGGATGCCGGCGGTGGCTTCTCTTGTCGCAGAGTATCAGCTTAGAATTTGTGGCACATGGGCTTAGTTGCCCCTTGGCATGTGGGATCGTCCCAGACCAGGGATCGAACTCATGTTCCCTGCATTGGCAAGCAGATTCTTAGCTGCTAGACCACCAGGGAAGTCTGTGTTTGCTTTTTAAGGCCTGTCTCTAAAGCATCCATCAAAGTCAAAAGTCAAAGTCAAAGTCAAAAGTCAAAAGTGTAAAGCAGTGCAACACAAGCTGCTCCAGCTCAAGGCAGAATGGTCAAGCTCCCACCCTCAATACTCTCCCACTGCTGCTGGCTCCCAGAAGCCTCTGCAGTCTCCTGTGACCAAAGCGTGTGCCTCATGAAGTATGCCTCCTTCCTGGCCGTGCACAATGTTCCCGTGATACTTTCCACCCATGCGCTCAGGTAAGGCTGCACTGCTCCACTAGGTAATGGAGACAGGAAGCTCTCAAGAGTTTCTGCCCTTCATGACTTCACAGTCTAGCCCAGGGAGGAAGCCAAAATGAAAACAAATAGTATAAGAGGTTACAGCACAGTGCTACAGGCTGTACTGTGTCTCCCCAAATTCCTATGCCAAAGTCCTGTTAGTAGCTCAGAAAATGACTGTATTTGGGAAAAGCGTCTAAAGGAGTAATCGAGTTAAAAACAAGAGATTAGGGCATAGACACACACAGAGGAAAGACCCTGTGAAGACAGAGGGAGAAGGTGGCCATCTGCCAGTCGGAAGGAGGCCTCAGGGGAATCGACCCCGCTGACATCTAATGTTTGTTAAACCAGTGTGATGTTTTCAAATCTTTATTTACTTTTGGCTGTGCTGGGTGTTCGTTGCTGTGGGGCTTTTCTCTAGTTGTGGGGAGTGGGGGCTACCCTCGTTGCAGTGTGCGGACTGCTCATTGCCATGGCTCCTCTGGTTGCAGAGCACGGGCTCTAGGGCGCATGGGCTTCAGCAGGTTCGGCAATGGGCTCAACAGTTGCAGTTCCTGGGCTCTCGAGCTGAGGCTCATAGCTGTGGCACATGGGGTTAGTTACTTCGCGGCATGTGGGGCCTTCCCAGACTGGGGATCACATCTGTGTCTCCTGCATCGGTAGCCAGATTCTCTACCACTGAGCCACCAGGGACACCCTAACATCTTGGTCTGGGATTTCCAGCCTCCAAAACTGTAAAAAATAGTTATTGAAGCACCTGGTGGGTGGTACTTTGGTACTATTATTTTATATTATTATTATTATACTAATTATATTATTATTAGTTCACCTGAGCAAACTAATACACATAGGTTTTCATCCACTCATTCATTCATTCAAAAAAAAGATGTATAGCACCTGTTGTGAAAGGCCTATTCAAGAGCCTGGAGCTACAGAGAAGAATAAAATAGAATGGCTGCTTTCAAAAACACTCATAGGTTTGTGAAGAGGGTAGATATTTATATACCTGTGAGTGTTGTTATGATGTGTTATTATACAGAAAGTTTATTTATTTACATCACACCTTATCCTGAGAATTATTTCAAAAGTATATTTCACAGTATTGTGATGGGTAGGATAAATAATTTGGAGGAGTTTAGAAAAACTTCACTGGGATGAATTTGATAGATAGATGAGCTAGGGCCACACTGTAACTTTCATGAGATCTGGACACTTGTTCTTGTGGGCTTTCTCCTCCTAAGAAATAACTTAAAATTACATTTTGCTGATGGAACAGGTGGAAGACAAATATATAATATAACATATTAAAGCACTTTCTTTTTTTGATTCCATGTTTTAAACTTTTTATTTCGTACTGAGGTATAAATAACAATGTTGTGACAGTTTCAGGTAGCCAGGGGACTCAGCCATACATTGTCCGACTCTTAGCGACCCCATGGAGTGCAGCCTTCCAGGCTCCTCTGTCCATGGGATTTTCCAGGCAAGAGTACTTGGGTGGGTTGCCATTGCCTTCTCCATACATGTATCCATTCTCCTGCAAACTCCCCGTCCACCCAGGCTGCCACATTGTTGGTTATTCATTTTAAATACAGGCAACCATAGGTTCATTTTCTAAGTCTATGAGTCTCTTTCTGTTTTACAAGTAAGCTTATTTGTATCATTTCTTTTTAAATTCCACATATAAATGTCGTCATATGATATTTCTCCTTCTCTGTAAAGCACTTTTATCTAAAAGTTCATTTTTCTCTTTTGATTTTAAAAGAAGCTAAGACATTTTTATGGGTCCCTGAAAGTTCTATGGACTCCATGCACGGTAACTTATGTGCCTGGTGGGGAAGTCAGCCCTGAGGATGAAGGAAAAGGCATTCTCAGTAAGAACTCAAAATGACAAGTTCAATCCGGCTAGAGCTACAGGGACACTAAGGGAAGGAGAAGAAGCTGAAGAGGCAGACCTGAGCCAACTAAGAAAGGTCTCGAACGTTCCACCAAGGCAGCGCAGTGCTGGCAAGTGCTTAACAACAGCTCTCTGGAGAAAAAGCCCTGATTTTCAGTATTTTCCAACTTCCTGAGTATAAATACTCCCACAGTGGCCAACTTCAGGGTGCACCATGGCATCACCAAATGCAGATCTGAGAAGGGGTATTTGCCATCAGCTCTTGCAAGTCATGCAGGCAGCCTCCAGTGCATTCTTCCCTGAAGCAGTGAGAAGGGATTTGGTCTCTAGGAGTGGAGAGCCTTCAAGTAGATTTATATAACATGATCTCTATGTTAAATCACTCTGTGATTCTGAGAAGCATTCTGTGTTCTCTGATAGAATACATTTGGCTGTAAGTAACAGAAAAGCCAACTAAAATAGGCTTAAACTAACTACATACATGCTTAGTCACTCAGTCATGTCCAAGTTTTTGTGACCCCATGGACTGTAGCCCACCAGGCTCCTCTGTCTTTGGGAGTTCCCAAGCAAGAATACTGGAGTGGGTTGCCATTTCCTCCTCCAGAGGATCTTCCCAACCCAGTGATCAAACCTACGTCTCCTGCATTGCAGGTGGATTCTTTAGTGCTGAGCCACTGAGGAAGCCCCTAAATTAACTGACATAATGGCAATTGACTCATCTATTGACTTGATGGATGTGAGTCTGAATGAACTCCGGGAGTTGGTGATGGACAGGGAGGCCTGGTGTGCTGAGATTCATGGGGTCATGAAGAGTCGGACACGACTGAGCGACTAAACTGAACTGACCTGAACTGAGTCAGTCTAGAGATGATAGAGGTCTGTTACTACAGAAGCTGGTGATGCCCATCTGTCTCTCCATTCTGCTGTCCACAGTGCTGGCATCATTTTGAAGCTGGCTCTTCTACTGGTTGGAGAACAGCTGCCAGTAGCAACTGAGACTAAATGTTTCCTTGTTCACGTCTGTTGATTGGCTTCCCACAGCCCTCTAAGAAGACTAAGAAGCAATTTCCTAGTGGCTTCCAACAAACCTCTCTTCCTGTGTCATTTGGCAGAATTGATTTCATACTAATTTTTAACTCATTGCTGACAATGAGGGGGATACCGCCTATATAACTGGACTAATTCCTAGAACTAGGACTGCGGTCAGCGTCCCCCAAGGCACAGAGGTTATATGGGGAGGGGAGGATGCCCGAACAAAATTGAGGTTCCATTAAGAAGGAAGAGATAAGTTGAGTCATCGGGAAGGAAAAATAAGCTAATGGATCTTGGGTAGAAAACCAGTAATTGTATTTTCCATTCTGTTATAACTATGAAAGATGGATTCGATTAGGGGGACAGGAGAGGCCAATAGGGTTCTTTTGTAACTGACAGGGTAAGAGATGATGAATCCCAACAGTGATCACATAGCAGGTAGAGAGAACAAGATGAATTTAGGGAATGTTTAGGAATTAATGGGACTCAGAGCCTGACTGGAAGGAGACGTATTAAAAGACATCCTCAGCAGTTTGTGGAGACATTAACCAACACAGGAAACATAGGCGAACACAACTAAAGATGAAGACGATGTTTTTGGTTTTTCATTCTTAACTACATGAGGGATGTTCAAAAAGAGATGTCCAGTATCAAATTTAAAAATAGGGGATTGGAGCTCAGAAGAGAGGCAGGAACCAGAGATTTATGAGTCATCATTATAGAAGTGGTTGCTGATGCTACAGACCTGGATGACAATCCCTTGGAAAAACATACAGACTGAGAAAAGAGGGGAGTAAGACGAGAACATTGCTAAACACCAGTATTTAGGACGTGGTGGGAAAAGAAGATGCAACAAAGAAAAAAACGGATTTGGGGTTGAGACTCCCTGGCCTTAGAGACCTAGACGGAATTGCTTTGGACCCCACATTCCAAATTCCTGCATCCTGTACAAATTCTGCAGATTCCAAGGACTCACTCTCTTCTGGCTGCATCTGACACCTAGCATCTTCATCTCTGAAGTGGTCTCCATGATCCATTGCATCCTTGGACTAGAAAACACAGCCTTCAGTTTCCAGCCCTAGACCAAAAGACTAACGAGAACACCAACTTTCCTGAAAATTTAGAAGGAGAGATGACAGGGATTAGTTCTGCGTGGTAGTAGATATTTCTGTTCTCCTTAAGTCCTGTTGAGATTCACTACTATTAGCTCCAGTTTCTGGATATGAATAAAGCTCAATATATATTTTCTGAATAAATGAATTAATGAATAAAGTTTGTTCTTTGTGATCTTCCCCCAAACCAGCCCCTAGACTTTTCTTTCTCCTACGCACAGTACCTTGGCTCTCAAAGTTATGCTTCTGCTGCTGCTGCTGCTGAGTCGCTGCAGTCGTGTCCGACTCTGTGCGACCCCATAGACGGCAGCCCACCAGGCTCCTCCGTCCCTGGGATTCTCCGGGCAAGAACACTGGAGTGGGTTGCCATTTCCTTCTCCAATGCATGAAAGTGAAAAGTGAAAGTGAAGTCGCTCAGTCGTGTCCGACCCTTAGCGACTCCATGGACTGCAGCCTTCTAGGCTCCCCCATCCATGCGATTTTCCAGGCAAGAGTACTGGAGTGGGGTGCCATTGCCTTCTCCAAAAGTTATGCTAAACCATACAAATTCAGTTCTCTCTGGCTTTTCATTCTCAAATGTGCAATCATAAACACATCATGCTGCTTAGCAAAGCTAAAAAGTGAAAGTGAAAGCCGCTCAGTTATGTCCGACTCTTTGCGACCCCATGGAGTATACAGTCCATGGGATCCTCCAGACCAGAATACTAGACTTGGTAGCTTTTCCCTTCTCCAGGGGGTCTTCCCGGGCCAGGGATGGAATCCAGGTCTCCTGCATTGCAGGCAGGTTCTTTATCATCTGAGCCACCAGGGAAGCCCAATTAATGAATATTTAAGGATTTCCCCAGTGGCTCAGTGGGTAAAGAATCTCCTGCATTGCAGGAGACATGGGTTTGATTTCTGGGTCAGGAAGATCTCCTGGAAGAGGAAATGGCAACCCACTCCAGTATTTTTTCTGGAGAATCCCATGGCCAGAGGAGCCTGGCGGGCTACAGTTTATGGGGTCACAAAAGAGTTGAATATGACTTAGGGACTAAACAATAACAATATTTCCCTGATGTAACCTGCGAATTCTCTGCCTATGAATTCCTATGTGCCTTTAAAACAAAGCTCGAAGCTCAGCTTCTGTGACATGTTCCCTAGCTCTCCCAGGCAGATTTCTCTGCTTCCTCTATGGGATCCTGTATTTCTTTGTATATAATCCACTATTATTTTCTAATTTCAATACCCCGTGAGAAACAGCACTTACTACACAGTGTTATAATAATTTTTGGAGGTATTGGTCTCTCCCAATGCCTGGCACATATTAATAGTATATCCTCAACAACTGCTTCTTGAATAATGACAGACATTATTATGTATGGGCCGTGTGTTTAACGCTTCCCTGTGAAACAGAGGGATTTATGTGTATATGATCTATATCTCACACACAAGGGACTTCCTTGGCTTTAGAAGGTTAGAAAGGCCTACTCTCAGGCCTTCTTCAGATGGGCACAGTTACCCTGGAATTGGTCATGCGTCACTGGGACAGTGATGTGGAGCTTGGGAAGTGGGATAAGGGATGAGGACTGTTTTCTAAGCCACATTTCAACCAATATCATCCGTATTACAGTGAGCCTGTGTTTACCATCCATTTCTTTCTCCCTTTAGGATTTTGTATGTTTATTTTTGAAAATGCTGTTCACTGGTCTGGGCTTCCCTGGTGGCTCAGTGGTAAAGAAATCACCTGCCAATGCAGGAGACTCAGGTTTAATCCCTGAGTCAAGAAGATCCCCTGGAGAAGGAAATGGCAACCCACTCCAATATTCTAACCTGGGAAATCCCATGGACAGAGGAGCCTAGCGGGTTATAGTCCATGGAATCACAAAAGACTGGACATGATCTAACAACTAAACAACAATGACAACAGTTTCTTGGTATGCGGTACTTACCGATTTCCAGGCACTAACACACCATTAGTTGCTGTAGCTGCCATGCCAGCTCCATGAGGCAGGCAGCGTGCGGGAGGCAGGGGGTGTGAAATATTGGAAAATATGCTTAAATTCCACTCAGTGAGGAAGATCTGATTCAGAAGCGTCATAGGAGCATCAGCCTCCATGTGACCCGAGGGGCCCAGGAGGATGGTCCAGGCAGTGGGCAGCCCACCGCCCTACAGGGCCCACTCTGGGCCTGCCTGGGGCTTGGCTGTCATGAGCCAGGATGAAGGAGAGCATTGCTCTCCCTTCTGCAGGGGTGATAGGTCTTTGTGTTCACTGTCTGTGAAATCCTGACTCAAAGCACAGGGAGAAGCTTGTCAGGGTCCTCTGCTGGGGTTTCATAGGGCCTGGAAAGGTGGCGTGTCAGCCCTACAGCCAGCTTATTGTTACAAAACCAAATTTCGCACAAATCCCCCTTCCTCAATGACAGATACCACACTGCTTTGGACTTGCTGGAGAGCTGAGCCTACAACGGACACATTTCCCAGACTATTTGGGATCTTGAAGGGATCTTATTTAAAACGGAATGGAGTGAAGTATGAGTGAAGTCAGTTATACAGAAAATAAATTTTGCAGATTTTGTGGAGGTGGTGGGCTGAAAGGAAGGTACATGATGGGTGGAGGAGGATACGCTGAGGTCAAACTCTGGAGCTACTACTCCTCAGTTAGTAGCTATGTAAACTGGAAGCTATTTAATTGCTCCTTGGTTAATTGTTCCATTCATTAATTCATAATTCTTTCATTCATTAATGAATTTCCCCATTCATTGATTGCCTTGCTTTTCTATAAAATGCCATCTATAAAATGGAACTAGTAATGCTTCATCTGTGGTGTGGAAATTACATGAGAGGATGCAGCCACAGGTGTTCAGTAGTTTCCCCATTAGTGATAGTTTTCACTATCAGAACAATTGTAACATCAAAATACAGTTTAGAGACAGAAACGTAGGTAACTGTTGTTTAAAAACCAGTTTAGCTGCCAAAATGAAGGAAAGAAGATGCTTGACAGAAATCATTTTGTCTTTCCTTCCTTTTCAGTGTGGGTTTATTCAATCTTTTTAAAAAATTTTTATTTCTTTATTTTTGGCTGCGCTGGGTCTTCGCTGCTGCACGCGGGCGTTCTAGCTGTGGAGCCTGGGGACTGCGCTCCATTGTGGTGTGCGGGCGTCTCGCTGCAGTGATCTTCTTGCTGTGGAGCACGGGCTCTAGGCACAGGAGCTCACTAGGTGTGGCACATGCTCTTAGCTGCCCTGAGGCATGTGGAATCTTCCTGGACCAGGGATCGAACCCATGTCCCCTGCATTGGCAGGAGGAGGATTCTTATCCGCCGTACCACCAGGGAAGTCTCATTTTGTACCGTACCCATGTTTCCTCAAGAAGAAAAGAAAACGAAAAAGGCTGATTTGGTCACAGTGTGTGAATTAATAGCTGAATATTACCAAAGGAAGGAAGCTGAAGTGCCCAGTTATCTGGTCACCTCCAACACAAAGGCAGCTAAGCACCCCCTAACGGATTAAGCTCTGGACCCTGCCATTCATGCAGGCACTCTGCTCCCAAGGCCCTAGGGGGTCAGTCTCCCACCTCTCGTCCCTCGTCCTGGGGGCAAGTGCTGCATAAATAAAATCACTAAAGCGTCACACGATTTCCTGTACCTCTCTGCCCGGAAAACCTCCTAACGGGGTGCTCTCACCCCCAGAGCAAGGCAAAAGGCATCCAGGAAAGCAATGCTGGTGGGCGTTTCACCGTGGAGCAGCAGATTTCATCACCAGCCTTCTAAGGCTGTCATAAAGAAGACACAGGGAATGCACTTCATTCTAGAAGCAAAAAACCCAAGGAACTCTCCTGGGCCTCCTGGCTTTACAAACCCCACCCTTCTCTCCTGCCCCCTTGTTTTGCCAGGAGTCTGCTGACTTCCTGAGGATGGAGCCTGCTCCATGTATTCCTGGGCTGCTCCGGGGGACTGGTGACCTCACGCTGGCTGTCCCAGGCTCCCATTCAGGCAGAAATGCCCAATAGACTCCAGTGGAGGATAGGACCTCATGGGAGGTATTGTGCTCAGCTGAACTGGCCCAGTTGCTCTGTGGCATTTTGATTAATGTGAGTCTGAATGAGAGCCTTTAAAACCCGATTTCGTTTGGAAATGCAGTTTGGAAAATCACTTTGGCTGTGTGTATGTGTTCATGTGGGTAACTTCCTTGGTGGTCTAGTGGTTAAGAATCCACCTGTCAGTGCAGGGAACACGGGTTCGATCCCTGGTCCGGGAAGATCCCACATGCTGTGGGGCAGCTGAGCCTATGCTCCACAACAAGAAAAGCCACTGCAATGAGAAGCCCGTACACCCCAACTCAACAGTAGCTCCTGCTCGCCCCAACTGGAGAAAGCCCCTGCACAGCGATGAAGGTCCAGTGCAGCCAAAAGTAAAATCATTCTTTAAAAAAAGAATTGAGTTTGATTCAGTGTATCTATCCAGATTCTTTTCTCATGTATGTGCATATGTGTATTATATGTATCATCATTAGTATCATACTGTTTCTTAAAAAAAAATTAGTCTCCAAGTACAATATCCATTGAATTTAATTGAATTCCATTAGTCCGAATTCATTTTGGAAATCTTAAAAGGAAAAGAAGAAAACTCCACATCTCTGGACCTTTAATGGAGGAGTGATCAGGCCTTTCTATCCTAAAGCTTGTTAAAGGTACTTTTAATTTTACATGGAATCAAATACTTTTTCAAAATAAGCAGGTTTAGAAAATTTTTATGATGCAGCAGAGTGTTTCCAACTTCAGAAGCTCACTCACCTCCAGGCGAGTGTTAAAAAATACCCTGTGGGACATCAGACAAAAAATGTAACTCCGCATCTGTGCCTGGCTATGCCAGAAGGTAAGGCCTAGTGATTCTAGAATTCCACAGTCTAAACAACTGCCACGAGGCCAGGACTCTCTGGGAATGCTGCACCTGTATGATCCAGTGACTCAGCCATTAGACACAAACCCTCTGGTAATCAGCTCAGCCGGTTCAAGTGTTTGCTTCAGGAAGCTCTATCTTATAAAGCCACAGGGTTCTGAGAAGTCTAATCATTTCCTTTCACATCGGGCTTTGGCATTTCTTTTGGAATAAGAAAGACATGAGGGGGACTTCCCTGGTGATGCAGTGGCTGGGACTCTGGGTTCCCAATACAGGGGGTCTGGGTTAGATCCCTAGTCAGGGAACTAGATCCCACATGATGTAACTAAAAGATCATGCATGCTTCAGGTAAGGCCTGGCACAGCCAAATAAATAAATCATAAATAAAACAAATATTTTAAAAAAGAAAGCTGTGAGGACATGCGGCAGACTTCCCAGCCTATACACCTTTCTGGCTGCTGTGAGTTCCATGTTGTTAATGTCCATGCTTTGCACTCTCCTTCACTGAGGATGCCACGCCCTGCACAGCCCTACCCAGCACCAGATCTCACAGGTGCTGACCTCATAAGGAGCAACTCTTGGGGCTTAGGCAAAGTTTCTTCTGAGAGAGAAATGAGTGGATAACTAACCCATCAATGCAAAACTCCAGAAGAAGTTTTCTGCATTACTGAAATGCACCCCACCAAGAGGGTGAGCAACTCACATCCTCAGGAGTGGAGTGACTTCTAACCTGTGTGCTTAACATCTCTATTGTTCCCATATTTGGCCACAAGACCTGTTAACACAAGGAGTGATCTTCACATGGACTCTGAGAAACTGGGGAGGAAAAATGTCAGAGTGCATGTTTTCTGATCTCCTGCAGGGGAGGGCATCCTAATTCCACAGGTGCCTTTATCCAATAGGATTAGTTCCCTTATAAGAAGAGATCCTCTGTTGCCCCCTTCTCCTCCAGCCCTCAATCTTTCCCAGCATCAGAATCTTTTCCAATGAGTCAGCTCTTTGCATCAGGTAGCCAAAGTATTGGAGCTTCAGCATCAGTCCTTTCAATGAATATTCAGGACTGATTTCCTTTAGGAAGATCTGGTTTGATCTCCTTGCAGTCTAAGGGTCTCTCAAGTCTTCTCCAGCACCACAGTTCAAAAGCATCAATTCTTTGGCGCTCAGCCTTCTTTATGGCCCAAGAGAGGATGAGATAGTTGAATGTTATCATCAACTCAATGGACATGAGTTTGAGCAAACTCTGAGAGATACTGAAGGACAGGGAAGCCTGGCATGCTGCCATCCATGGGGTCGCAAAGAGTCAGACACAACTGAGCGACTAAACAACAACAAAGAAGAGCTAGCAGAGAAAGCACTCTCTCTCGTGTGTGTGCACACACAAGAAAGGCCATATGAGGGCCCAGGAAGGAAGCGGCCATCTGCAAGCTGGGAAGAGAGCCCTCACCAGAAACTGAATCAGTCAAAACTTTGATGTAGCACTTTCGGCCTGAAGAACTGTGAGAAAACAAATTTTTATTGTTTCAGCCACCCAGTCTGAGTATTTTGTTCTAGCTGCCTGAGCAGACTAATGCACAGCCCAAGTGCCCATCAACAGACAAACGGATAAATGAAATGTGGTATATACATGCAATGGAATACTATCCAGCCTCTAAAAAAGAGGAAAATTTGACATATGCCATAATATGCATATAATAGGATTGAAACTCAAGGGCATTATGCTAAGTGAAATAAACCAGACATTAAAGGACTATTGCAGAATCCACTTATACAGATCCCCAGAATAGTCAATTCCATAGAGATAGAAAGCAGAGCCACGGTTAACAGGGGCTTGGGGAGCGGGGAATGGAGAGTTGTTTCATGGGTCCAGAGTTTCAGTTTTGCAAGATGAAAAGTTCTGGAGATGGATAGCAGTGATGGTTGCACGACGATGTGAATGGACTTGACGCTACTGAACTGTACACTTGAATTGTAAAATTTATGTTATGTGCATTTTACCACAATTAAATTTTAACCCAACACATGCTCACCACAGAAAATATGGAAGGTTTAAAACAGACTAAGGAAACAGGTAAATGTTTATTACAATCCAGATACCTTCATTATCAAAATTTCCTTCCAGCTATTTTATATATAACCTGGCAGAGGATGAGATGGTTAGATAGCATCGTCGGTTCAATGGACATGAATCTGAACCAACCCTGGGAGATAGTGAAGGACAGGGAAGCCTGGTGTGCTGCAGTCCATGGGGTCACAAGGAGGTAGACACGACTTTGTAACTGAATAACAGCATGTGTACATCACTGCTGGCTTAGAAAGCTAACCGTGTCCTGGTGCGGTGCTACCAACCACACTGCTAAACAACCCGAAATTCCCATTCCCCATCAACAGGAGTCTAGCCTTCCCACTGGGCTTCCCGGTGGTAAAGGATCCACCTGCCAATGCGGGAGGTGCAGGAGACACAGATTTTATCCCTGGGTCGGGGAGATTCCCTGGAAGAGGACACAGCAACCCACTCCAGTATTCTTACCTGGAGAATCCCATGGACAGAGGAGCTGGGTGGGCTACAGTCCATGGGATCACAAATAATCAGACATGACTGAGTAACTGAGTAGCCTTCCTGCTACTGTTCTCACAGTGCCCTTACTCCATAAAACTTCTGGGAGTTTCCAAGAGACGTCTGTGTCTCACATGCCCATCCTGGGGTCTTCTGTCCTGGTGGCCAGTCGCATTCACTCTGAACTATCCACTCCAGGCTCTCCAGTCACCTCCTGCACCTTCTTCTTCAATGTTCCTAGTTTACGGTTGCTTATAGTAATTGTCTGTTGCTGTGCAACAAAATTTCGCCAAAACTTAGTGGCGAGAAAAGCTTTATTATTTCAGTTTCTATGCTTCAGGAATTCTGGAGCAGCGTACATGGGTGTTTCTGGCTTAGTGTCTCTCGTGAGATTGAAGCCAGGGTCTTGGCAGGGGCTGCAGTCATCTGAAGGCTTGACCTGTGCTGGCAGAGCTGCTTCCAAACGGCTCCCTTGCTCTCAAGGTTAGCAAGGCTGACGGTCAGCACACACAGACCTCTCCATAGGGCCACTCCTGTGTCCTGATAATGCAAGTCATTCGAGAGTAGCTCTCCATGAGAGAAAGGAGGGCAGAACGACAGAAGCTTTGTGACCTAGCCTCTGAGGTCACACTTTGTCCTTTCCACAATGTCCTATCACTTATACCACCTCGTTTAGTGTGGGAAGAGACTACACAAGGGCATGAAACCAAGAGGCAAGGATCAATAACACACACATGTATGGCTTAAAAACTACAGCACTATAACCAGGCTTTAATAAGCAATCCCTGCGCCCTCAGAGGATCGGAGTGTAAACTGATATCCTTCTTCTTGCCTCTGTGCCATCCTTACTCCCCACTCTTGTGGTCTCGGGTTCCATTCTGGCTGCTAAGTAAGTGTTGCTCATCCACCTGCTTCCCAGTTTTCAAAATGACATCCATGTAACTCATCTGCTTTCATGCCTTTCCCTGTGAGTGGTGCTTTTTCATTACTTTTTGCAATTTTAACAGAGTATAGAAGGAAGCAAGGGGAAATACGTAGGTTTAATTTGTCATGCTTAAGCAGAAGTCTTTCCATTTGTTACATGCCATTTTAATTTCATTGCTGTTATTCATATGCTTCCTCTATTTGTCAATAAGATTACTTACATTTCTTCACTAATATTTAAGAGCTCTTCATATAAAGAGATACGATTATTTTAAACATATTGTACCTTTCTCTCTATGATAACCTGAATAATAAAAGTATATTCTGGACTATCTGGTGAACTAGATTGTAAATGAGGCCTGGCAAGAATGTTTAGTGCTTGCATTTGCACTTGTGAAGTTTGTGAGCTGAAGCCCACATGCTATCATGGCACACTGTACCATGAAGGATTTTTGTAACAGCTTGAAGAGATTGCTAGAAGAATAGAATCAGCTTGTGCAAATGATGATGTGAGCATGCTGCTTACAAAGATCCTGCTTCCACATTCATATTTAAAAGCAGTTGCATTGGGTACCCAGTATTTATATGCATCAACTAAAGCGGTTTATTTACAAAGAATTTTTTTTCTTCCCAGTTCCATCAATCATTGAGTTAGATAATACTGTATATTTAAGAAATTTTTATAGTTGTTATTCAGTCCTGTCTGCCTCTTTGCAACATCATGGACTGCAGCACATCAGGCTCCTCTGTCCTTCACTATCTCCCGGAGTTGCTCAAATTCAAGTTCATTGAGTTGGTGATACTATCTAACCATTTCATCCTCTGCTGACCCCTTATCTTTTTGCCATTGATCTTTCCCAGCATCACGGTCTTTTCCAATGAGTTGGCTCTTTGCAGCAGGTGGTCAAAGTATTAGAGCTTTAGCAAAGTTCTTCCAGTGAATATTCTGGGTTGATTTCCTTTAGAATTGACTGGTTGGATCTCCTTGCTGTCCAAGGGACTCTCAAGAGTCTTCTCCAACACCATGGTTCAAAAGCATCACTTCTTTGGCATTCAGCCTTCTTTATGGTCCAACTCTCACATCCATACATGACTATCGGAAAAATCATACCTTTGTCAGGAAAGTAATGTCTCCATTTTTTAACATTCTCTCTAGGTTTGTCATAGCTTTCCTTCCGAGAAGCAAGAGTCTTTTAATTTTCTGGCTGCAGTCACTGTCCACAGTGATTTCAGAACCCAAGAAAGTAAAATCTATCACTGCAGCCACTTTTTCCCCTTCCATTTGCCGAAGTGATGGGACCAGATGCTCCCATCCCATGATCTTAGTTTTTTATTTTAATTGTTTAATGTTGAGTTTCTAGTCAGCTTTTTCACTCCCCTTTTCTACCCTCATCAAGAGGCTCTTTAGTTCCTCTTCACTTTCTACCATTAGAGTAGTGAAAGTGAAAGTGAAGTCGCTCAGTCATGTCCGACTCTTCACGACCCCATGAACTGCAGCCTGCCAGGCTCCTCCGTCCATGGGATTTTCCAGGCAAGAGTACTGGAGTGGGTTGCCATTGCCTACCATCTGTATATTTGAGGTTGTTGATATTCCTCTTGGCAATCTTTTTAATTTTTATTTATTTGGCTTTTTATTTTTATTTATTTGGCTTTTTATTTTTATTTATTTATTTGAGTTTTAGTAGACATCTGGTAGCACCTTAAGGGTTTTCCATGTGTAGAATCTTGTCATCTGCAGACCATCACAGTTTCACTTCTTATTTTCTAATTCAGATTCCTTTCATTTCTTTTTCTTCTTTGATTGTTGTGGCCAGGACTTCCAAAGCTATGTTGAATAAAAGTGGTAAGAGAGGACATCCTTGTGTGTTCCTGACCTTAGAGGAAATGCTTTCAGCTTTTCATTGTTGAATATGATGTTATCTGTGGGTTTGTCATATATGGCCTTTATTATGTTCCCTCTATGCCCACTTTTGGGAGGGTTTTTATGTTACCCTCCAATGAATTAAGGGCTTTCCAGGTGGTGCAGTGGGACAGAATTCACCTGCCAGTTCAAGAGATGCAAGAGGCACAAGTTTGGCCCCTGGGCTGGGAAGATGCCTTAGAGTAGGAAATGGCAACCTGCTCCAGTATCCTCGCCTGGAAAATGTCATGGGCAGAGGAGTCTGATGGGCTACAGCCCACGGATTGCAAAGAGTTGGAAGTGACTGAGCATACATGCATGCCAGTCAATTAAGCAACTTTATGGAATTAGTTGTGCTTATTGTCAACATTTTAATTAAAGGTAAGGTCTAATTTTCCAGGACTTGCAAAAATAAAATCTTAAAACCTGGTGGCTCAGGGGTAAAGAATCCGCCTGCAATGAAGGACGTGCAGGTTTGTTCCCTGGGTTGGGAAGATCCCCTGGAGGAAGGCAAGGCAATCCATTCCAGTATTGTTTCCTAGAGAGTTCCATGGACAGAGGAGCCTGGCAGGCTAAAATTCATAGGGTTGTAAAGAGCCGGACATGACTGAAGCTACTGAGCAAAGTTATTTATGTTGTTTTCTACAATGCATTTATATAAACAATGTTTCTTGGCATTAATATTTTTAAAGTCAAATATAGAAACAGATGAAAAAATTGAAGTAATTCCAAGAAGCCATATTTCCACCATGAAATTCAACATCAGACACTAGTAAACTGACATCTGTCACATTATATTAGAGTTGTTAATTGCAACTTTTATTGGTTTCATACTTTATGGTTACTTAATTTGTGGATCTGTGTATTAAAGTTCTCCAGAGAAACAGAACCAACAGGACATGTGTGTGTGTGTGTGTGTGTGTGTGTGTGTGTGTGTGTAGAGAGAGAGAGACAGGAATACAGATAGAAACAGAGAGAAAATTGTAATAAATTCATGAGGTTATAGGAGCTGGCATCTAAAATGTGCAGGAGGCGCTGGCATGCTGGAGACTCAGGGAAGAGTTGATGCTGCAGTTTGAGCCCAGAGATTATCTGGAAGTAGAATTCCCTTTTTCTCAGGGTACCTCAGTCTTCTAAGGCTTCAGCTGATTGGATGAGGCCCATCCAGATTATGGAGGGTAATCTACTGTATTCAGAGCCTACTGATCTACATATTAATCTCATCTAAAAATTCTTTCACATTAAGCCTGGAATTTGACTAAATATGTAGACATTGTAGCCTCGCCAAGTTGACAAATGAAATTAAACATCACAACTTGTTTTGGCTTTGCATTTATACAACAGCCACAAAGATCAAGATTTTAAAACTTGTTTTAAATATATACTTTAATAGTACTGAAAAAAATCCTTTACATCAGCTCTGGGGAGTGGAGAAGGTTACGTACATTTTTTTCTTTCAAAAAATTCTGAATTACCCTCAGATTTAATGACACTGTTTGTAGAACTGAAAGGCCTAGTAGAGATTTTTTTTTCCCAAAACTGAAAAACACTCTTTCATGAAAGATTAATTCTGCCAGTGAGGGATTTGCTGGCATGTCCATAGGTCCTGGATACCAGGTCTTCAGAAATGTGGGCCTGATTACTCACACAACATGTGTTCTGCTTTTTTCTCTTAACGTATAGTATAAGGGTCTAGATACTTCTTGATAAGAGATTTTATTTTTCTTATTGGTTTTATTTTTGTAATGATTTCAGTAAAACATAATACAATTATTTATGGTCATTTCTGGGGGAAAAAACAGCTGCTGCAATATAACCTAAAAAACCAGCACTGAGAACAAGCATTAGGGTATATTGAGGGTAATGGTGTGTGCATGAAGTTCATGTGCATTTAGCAAAACACTTTAAACAAAAAGATCCTTTTCCTGCTCTCTCCACCATCCCTAAATAGCAAGTAAATCCCATGAATGTCATCTCATACAGAAAAGAGAATGAACTAACAATTTCATTAAAATGAAAAAGCATATGAATAAAAATATCCAACCTCATGAACACAGGAATGATTTATTAAGCAAACCTGAACCTACCACCTTAAAATCTTAGGATTGCTCAGCTTTATGTTTCCTGTCAGGAATGTTCATATTTCAGCTATAAATAGAACATGGCAGCAGATAAAGAGCTTTTTAATTAGGTCATTACCCAGTCTGCATGACTTATTTTCTTTGAGTCTTTGCCATTTTTTACTTCAGATTTGGTCTCTTCGTGATGGTGATGAAACATGACAGAATCATACCAGGCTTCCAAAGAACTCCCTTGAGCTCAGCCCTCCCCCACTGCCTCTCCCTCTCTTTCATCGTATGTGCACTTGCTTCTCAAAATCTCTTGCAAAGGGAAGACAGTGAGGAGCTTCTGCCATGTTCAGACCAGACATTTGGCCTCACCCTGCCACTTTCCCATCTAGTACTAAATGTCCCAACCAGAGCCGGTCTTATGTCTGGCTCTTCAGAATAAGGGTATTACCATCTTTCCCAAACTTTGTGACTGTTGATGAGGAATTGAGAAACAGTGACAGATGAATGGAGCTGCCTATATAACACTAAAACATTGAAAGTGACTGAGTGAGCTAATAGTTTTCCCATCTTCCTTATTAAGCCTAATTCTGTAATAGCTTTTACTAGCTTCCGAAGGAATCATGAAAATGAAAAAGACGCTTATAGTCAGTATCCTTTCACCTTGTGGTTTTCCAGATGCCGGGAAGGGTCTTATGTCTCCAGATTCTCACTGTCCTACCTCCGTGACAGGCACATGGTGACACTGTGTGCATTAGTCGCTCACTCGTGTCCGACTCTTTGTGACCCCATGGTCTGTAGACCATCTGGCTCCTCTGTCCATGGGACTTTCCAGGCAAGAATACTGGAATGGGTTGCCATGTCCCTCTCCAGGGGATCTTCCCGACTCAGGGATTGAACCTGGGTCTCCTGCATTGCAGGCAGGTTCTTTATCATCTGAACCACGAGGGAAGACCCAGTAAAGGACAAGAGCTTCATTCAATGGTGGCACTGTTGGTGACTTTGGAGGTTTTGGCATTCCCACATGTCTGTCAAAGGGGTGGGAGGTGGGAGGGGTGTTCAGGATTGGGAACTCATGTACGCCCGTGGCGGATTCATGTCAATGTATGGCAAAACCAATACAGTATTGTAAAGTAAAATAAAGCAAAAATAAAAATTAAAAAAATATATATTCTAAACCCACCATTCCAAACCAAAAAACAAAAACAAAAAAAACCCTTCTAAAAGATTCACCAAAAGTCCTTTCTAATATCCACACTAAGTTAGAGCTTGGAGGGAAATGCAACTTCACAAATCCTGTCCTTTCCACCAGCCCTCCCTCATCCCTTCCAGTCAGATTGTTAGGGAACCATCGACAAAACCCAGCCACTTTGGCCAGGCATGAGGACAACCACTTGCCTGTGTTGTCTCACACAGGAGATCACTACAAAGAATGAGGTGCTGCCACCAAAAACTAAGTGGGAGAGTTCAAAAGGGGCCAAGAGGAGGAGCGAGGAGTCTTGCCAACCTTCCTGAAACCCTCACACTTGAATCCATCTTGGCTGAGAGACGTGTGCACCAGCAGGAAGGACTCCGAGTCACCAGAGATGGGCCAGGCCAGATGACTGGCCAGAGACAACCCAGAAACTCACCCCATCACCATAAAACCTGAGACCGCAAGCCACAAGACAGAGGGGTTCTCCCGCTGCTCTCCACCCAGGCACCCCTTCCCAATAAAGCCTCTTGCGTTATCAGCATCTGTGTCTCATCAGACAATTCATTTCCAAGTGTTAGACGAGAGCCCACTCTCGGGCCCTGGAAGGGGTCCACCTTCCTGCAACAAGACCACTTCTGCATTTGTCCCAGGGTCATTGCACCTCTGTGGCAGGACACACAGCTGCATTATTAAATGCAGACCCGTTTCCTGGTGTGGGAGCATGACCGGAAAAGGCTGGCCGCTGTTTTCATAACTCGTTTATTTGGCAGGATAACCAGACATGAATCTTACTGGAGGAAGAATGGACCTGGCCTGATGTAAGGCTATTTTAGCCTGTGGTGTTTATCTACTATAGGACCAGTGGCAGTGCCACTTTCCAGACTGGAAGCTACGTAAGACTTCTGGGCACTGTGCTTCTTAACCTTTGTACCTCCGGTGCTGGGCTGGCACATAGGTAAGTGGCCTATAAATGTTTACTGAGTTTATTGAACATGTATGCCTGAATTGTGGTGCACAGCAAGGAGATCAAGCCAGTCAATCCTAAATGAAATCAACTTTGATTATTCATTGAAAGGACTGATGTTGAAACTGAAGCTCCAATACTTTGACCACCCAAAGTGGTCCAATGAGCTGACTCATTGGAAAAGACCCTGATGCTGGGAAAGACTGGAGGCAAAAGGAGGAGAGGATGGCAGAGAATGTGATGGTTAGTTGGCATTACATTCTCAAAGGTGATGAATTTGAGCAAACTCCGGGAGACAGCGAAGGACAGGGAAGCCTGGTGTGCCCATGGACTTGCAAATGTGCCTGGTGTGCCCATGGACTTGCAAATATCGGATAAGACTTGGCAACTGAACATTGAATACTTAGGAAGTAAGCAAGTGATGCCAAGTTGACCTGTCCTTCAGAATAAAAAGTCATGGATTAGTCATTCACTCATTCATTTTGTTAGCCCTTCACGTAACTAACAAGTATTTATTGAAGGCCACCTATGTTTCAGGTTTTTTGCCACATTCCAGGATTGTAAGATGAGTAAGAGGCAGTTCCCCTACTTGTTAAGTTCACATCCAAGTAAGAAAGACAGACAAGTACATCAGGATTTTAATACAGTGTGATGGGTGCTAATAAACGTATAGGCATCACAAGGACACCAAGATCGGGCATCCAACCCTGCCTGACAAGATCAGATTTGCATTGAGGAAAGATCACTTTAGAACTAAAGACATCATTGCTTGAACATAACATAATTATTGCAAAATGGAGTGCAGGATTGTAGGTCTCCTCCATGGGGTCCTAGCTTCAAGCTGTAGGCAGTAACGGAAAGAGAAAGCTCTTCAGAGAGAAAATAGGATTTAAAAATGAACCTGAGTTCTATACAAAATCAAAGATGTTACTTTATGGCGACATATGGCTCCTGTCTACTCCCGCCAAAATGGCACACTTTCCTCTTCCTAAGGAATCTGTCCAAGATAGCGGGAAGTGATTGTGTTACTTTTTTTCATCTTGTTAGAGATCTTGGATCCATAAAGTGTAATTCCCCTCTAATTCCCAGATGAGGGCCTTTCTGAAGCAATAAAGGAAGAAGAAATTCTACTCCTGACCTCTATTAAGTGCTAAGTAGAAATCAGGGACTATAGGGCCGATGTTCATGAATATGAGACATGCATGCTGCAGAGTCAGTGACCAGAATGTCTGCAGAGCATTTGAAGACCCCGCTCTCTTTTTGCTCCCAGAAAATGAAGGTAGGAATCATGCTATGTGTTGCCAACTCCAGCGATGCTCTTTCAGCTCCAGACAGGTTTTCCCTTTTCTCTAGCCTGGTGCATGATCCTAACTCAAATGGGATGACAAGGCAGAAACCAGGCAAACTGAAGGACTGTGAGGAAACAGGAGGTGTTGGAGTACTTCCTGCATGAAAATGATGCTTTCATTTTTAAACCCACATTTCCCCTCTTGGCTGCAGCCCAGAGACTCAGACAAGAGTTATAATAATGACTAATGTGCTTCCCTTAATGTGCCCACTAACTACAAGTCAGGTCATTCCTACATCCATATCACAAATCTTGATGCTTCTGTAGCCACTTACATGACCAGTAAGAAAAGCAGCTTTTTCCAGGGGATATTCTCTCAGAGATATGTGAGAAATCCCAGGCATGCTCAGAGGAGTCTGTGGCTGCCTGGTGAGGGGTGAAGCGAGGGTGTAGGGGGGCAGCTTGGAACCTCACTCCAGTGCAGCTCCTCATGTCTGCTGATCTCAGCTTCATGAGCACCGGGGCTGCATCTACTGTGGTAGACACTCTTCAGTCCCTTTGGCCAGTGCAGCAGGACATCTGCCATTGCCACAGGGGTTGCTGCATGAACTCTGCTGGCCTTGGTGCAGACCCTTGTCAGCTTGCCAAGGCAGCAGCCCTGCAATCAGATGGGAGGTGGTTTCCTCTCTGTGTCACACTCTGTATTGGGGTTCCTATCCTCAGCAAAAGTTCTGGTTATTCAGATTCACTCTAGAGCCGTTTCCCAAGGTGAGCCCACAACACTGGGATTGGTGTCTTGAAGCAGTTCTAGTACTACGCTTAGAACCAAGACTTCCTTCATTCTCTGGCTAGTTGAAAACCTTCTGTTTATCTCCCAAGCCACCTGGTGCCTCACTTTTTACCACACTATTACTAAAGTGCTCCCTGGGCTCTTGGACCTTAGTTCTGATTGTTTTTTGCTTTTCGATCTGTCTCTCCCTTTATACCAGGTACTCTCCCAGAGGCTCCACTGCCTGAGCACTGAGGACTCCAATGAAAGGAGCTCTACTCCATGACCTTAGTCCAGACCATACCTCAGTCACCAACTATGTTTTAATGGTCTGACAACTGAATGGGGGACTGACTATTCCCTATTCCTCCCACTAAGGATACACAAAACAAATATAAAGGACTTAGGAAGGTAGAGAGAAAGAAGATAGGCCAGGAACCTTGGGATCCATATGTAACTGCCTGAATCCCCAAAACTCAAATGTTGAAATCTTAACCCCCAGTTCCTCCAAATGTGACTATATTTGGAGACAGGATCTTCAGAGATGTAATTCAGGTCAAATGAGGTCATCAGGACAGGCTGTAATCCAATATGACTAGTGTCTCTATAAGAAGAGAAAATTTGGACCCACACACCCCAAGGGAAGGTGTGCACACATAAAGACACAACTAAAAGGTGCTTATCTACAGGCCAAGGAAGGAGAACATAGAAGAAATTCGGTCTTGGACTTCTAGCCTCCAAAATTGTAAGCAAGTTAATTTTATTGTGTATGTCACTCAGTCTGTGGTGCTTCTTATTGCAGCCCTGACAAACTAATGTACCAAGGAATTACACACCGCTGAGTTCCTTGAGTTTTCTTTTTGCCTCATATAGTCTAGACTTGGGGAAAGTCAGCAACCTGAAAACACTAATGAATGCAGATTAAAAAGAGAAAACATCTAGTAGAAGCCTGCTGTCTCTAGGCAAAGGACAAGGAAGGGGACAGACTAACAAGACAGAAAATTTTTAGACAATCACAGCTCTACTTCAGCTAATCTCCACTGAAAAAAACTGGCCACACATATACCCATGCCAACAAAGGCCAAATGGGGAGCTTAGACCTCGACCTTCACCAGCCTATAATGAAGCACCCCAGTCCCCACACAGGGGTTGTATAAAGGAAGGCTGAGAAGGGAGCAGGATTTCATTCCTGGCATCCCTGAAGGACCTTAGAAAGCTTTCCCTCCTCATGGCGTCATTGGAGGCCACATGGAGAGCAGTAACAACCCTCTCACCCACACAGGTAGCAGTGGAGGCTCAGTGGGGAGCTGGGACTCTCAGCACAGCCTAGAATAAACGTTCAGATTTCAACAGAAGTTAACTGGGCAACCTGACATTCTCCCTTACCCCTATCATAATAATGTCAGACAGAGCCAGCTAAATCAGATTTAAATAAGATTTAGAATCATAATAAATTTTTAAATGTTTGGTTTTCAATAGGAAATCACTCAGCATACCAAGTCCCAAGAAGATCCTAAATTCAATGAAAACAGACTATTCATAGATGCCAGCACATCTGGCATGATAACATCTAACAGAGATATTAGAATTACTTGACAAAGACTTTTGACAGCAGTTATCATAAAAATTACAAGCAATTACAAACAAGTTTGGAATGGAAAAAATGGAAATTCTTAGCAAAGAATACAAGATAAAGAGAGGAACCAAATGAAAATTTTAGAAGTTAAAAATACAATGACTAATATAGAAAAACTCAGTGGATGGGCTCACCAGAAGCATGGATGGGACAAAGGAAAGAACCAGTGAACTGGAAGACAGAATAACAGAAATTATCCAACCTGAAAAATTGGGGGTCGGGAGTGGGAATGAATAGAGCCAAAGGGACCTGTGGGACTAATAACAAAAAGTCTAATGTATATGTCACCATAATCTCAGAAGGAGAGGAGAACAACAGGGTTGACCCAAATTTGGTAAAAGGTATAAATCTGCAGATTCAAGAAGCTAAGCTAAAACCAAACAGGATAAACCCAAAGTAATCCACACAGAGACACATCGTGGTCAGACTTCTGAAAACTAAAGACAAAGAGAAGTCTTAAAAACAGCATGAGACTTTACCTTAAGTGAAAAACAAACTCATAGGATTCCTCATCAGAAACCATGGGTAAAGGATTGGCACAATACTTTAAAGTACTGAAATAAAAGAATTCAACCTATAGAATCCTATATCCAGTGAAAATATATTTCAAGAAACAAGGAGAAATCAAGACATTTTGAGATGAAAGTAGACTAAGAGAATCTGACACCAGCAAATCTACCCTTAAAGAATGGCTAAAGAAGTTTCTCTAAATAGAAAGGAAATTATATAAGAAGAAATCTTCAGACATTAGGAAGGAGGACAAAATATAAGCAAAAATATGAGTAAATGCAATATACTTCTTTCTTCTCTTGAGTTTTCTATATTATGTTTGATAGCAGAAGCAAAAGTTATAATAGTGCCTGTGTGTGCACGCCCAGTTGCGTCTGACTCTTTACCTCATGAACTGTATAGCCCACCAGGCTCCTCTGTCCATGAGATTTTCCATGCAAGAATACTGGAGTGGATTGCCATTTCCTTCTCCCGGATATCTTCTTGACCCAGGGATCGAACCAGCATCTCCTGCATTGTCAGGCAGATTCTTTACTGCTGAGCGACCAGAGAAGCCAATCAAGACAGCAATCAGAGCAGAAAAAGAAATAAAAGGAATTCAGATTGGAAAAGAGGAAGTAAAACTCTGTTTGCAGATGACATGATCCTCTACATAGAAAACCCTAAAGACTCCACCAGAAAATTACTAGAGTTAATTAATGAATATAGTAAAGTTGTAGGGTATAAAATCAACACACAGAAATCCCTTGCATTCCTACACACTAATAATGAGAAAATAGAAAAAGAAATTAAGGAAACAATTCCATTCACCATTGCAAAGAAAAGAATCATATACTTAGGAATATATCTACCCAAAGAAACAAAAGACCTATTTATAGAAAGCTGTAAAACACTGGTGAAAGAAATCAAAGAGGACACAAATAGATGGAGAAATATACCATGTTCATGGATTGGAAGAATCAATATAGTGAAAATGAGTATACTACTCAAAGCAATCTACAGATTCAATGAAATCCCTATCAAGCTACCAATGGTATTTTTCACAGAACTAGATCAAAAAATTTCACAATTTGTATGGAAATACAAAAAACCTCGAATAGCCAAAGCAATCTTGAGAAAGAAGAATGGAACTGGAGGAATCAACTTGCCTGACTTCAGGCTATCCTACAAAGCCACAGTCATCAAGACAGTGTGGTACTACCACAAAGACAGAAACATAGATCAATTAAACAAAATAGAAAGCCCAGAGATAAATTCACGCACCTATGGACACCTTATCTTCGACAAACTAGCTAGGCAAAAATATACAATGGAGAAAAGACAATGTAACAACTGGTGCTGGGAATACTGGTCAACGACTTGTGAAAAAATGAAACTAGAACACTTTCTAACCCCATACACAACAATAAACTCAAAATGGATTAAAGACCTAAACGTAAGGCCAGAAACTATAAAACTCCTAGAGGAAAACATAGGCAAAACACTCTCTGAAATAAATCACAGCAGGATCCTCTATGACCCACCTCCAGAATATTGGAAATGAAAGCAAAAATAAACAAGTGGGACCTAATTAAAATTAAAAGCTTTTGCACAACAAAGGAAACTATAAGCAAGGTGAAAAGACAGCCTTCAGAATGGGAGAAAATAATAGCAAATGAAGCAACTGACAAAGAATTAATCTCAAATATATACAAGCAACTTCTGCAGCTCAATTCCAGAAAAATGAACAACCCAATCAAAAAATGGGCCAAATAACTAAACAGACATTTCTCCAAATAAGACATAGAGATGGCTAACAAACACATGATAAGATGCTCAACATCACTCATTATTCAGTTCAGTTCAGTCTCTCAGCCGTGTCCGACTCTTTGTGACCCCATGAATCGCAGCACACCAGGCCTCCCTGTCAATCACCAATTCCCGGAGTTCACTCAGACTCACGTCCATCGAGTCAGTGATGCCATCCAGCCATCTCATCCTCTGTCGTCCCCTTCTCCTCCGGCCCCCAATCCCTCCTAGCATCAGAGTCTTTTCCAATGAGTCAACTCTTCACATGAAGTGACCAAAGTACTGGAGTTTCAGCTTTAGCATCATTCCTTCCAAAGAAATCCCAGGGTTGATCTCCTTCAGAATGGACTGGGTGGATCTCCTTGCAGTCCAAGGGACTCTCAAGAGTCTTCTCCAACATCACAGTTGAAAAGCATCAATTCTTCGGCGCTCAGCCTTCTTCACAGTCCAACTCTCACATCCATACATGACCACAGGAAAAACCATAGCCTTAACTAGACGGACCTTAGTCACTCATTAGAGAAACGCAAATCAAAACCACAATGAGGTACCATTTCACTCCAGTCAGAATGGCTGCTATCCAAAAGTCTACAAGCAATAAATGCTGTGGAGGGTGTGGAGAAAAGGGAAGCCTCTTACACTGTTGGTGGGAATACAAACTAGTACAGCCATTATGGAGAACAGTGTGGACATTCCCTAAAAAACTGGAAATAGAACTGCCATATGACCCAGCAATCCCACTGCTGGGCATACACACTGAGGAAACCAGAATTGAAAGAGACACGTGTAACCCAATATTCATCGCAGCACTGTTTACAATAGCCAGGACATGGAAGCAACCTGGATGTCCATCAGCAGATGAATGGATAAGAAAGCTGTGGTACATATACACAATGGAGTATTACTCAGCCATTAAGAGGAATACATTTGAATCAGTTCTAATGAGGTGGATGAAATTGGAGCCTATTATACAGAGTGAAGTAAGCCAGAAAGAAAAACACCAATACAGTATACTAACGCATATGGAATTTAGAAAGATGGTAACAATAACCTTGTATGTGAGACAGCAAAAGAGACACAGATGTATAGAACAGTCTTTTGGACTCTGTAGGAGAGGGTGAAAGTGGGATAGTTTGGGAAAATGGCATTGAAACACGTATATTATCATATGTGAAATAAATCGCCAGTCCAGGTTTGATGCATGATACAGTGCGCTCAGGGCTGGTGTACTGGGATGACCCAGAGGGATGGGATGGGGACGGAGATGGGAGTGGGGTTCAGGATGGGGAACACATGTACACCCGTGGCAGATTCATGTCAATGTATGGCAAGTGAAGTGAAGTGAAGGCGCTCAGTCGTGTCTGACTCTTTGCGACCCATGGACTTTAGCCCACCAAGCTCCTCCATCCATGGGATTCTCCAGGCAAGAGTACTGGAGTGGGTTGCCATTTCCTTAAACCAATACAATATTGCAAAGTAATTAGCTTCCAAAAAGTAAAAAAATAAATGAATAAAATTTTCTAAGCCAAAAAAAAAAAAAAAGACATTACCAAAACAAAACAGGAAGTTATATAAAAACAATAGCAAACAAAACAAGACCAAAAAAACCCTCTTTAGGAACTTCCCTGGTGATACAGTGGCTAAGAATCCACCTGCCAACGCAGGGGACATGGGTTAGATTCCTGGTCTGGGGAAGATTCCACATGCTGCAGAGCAACTAAGCAGTTCGCCACAACTACTGAGCCCGCATGCTATAACCAGAGAGTAGCCCCCACTGGGTGCAGCTAGAGAAAGACCAAGTGCAACAGCGAAGACCCAGGGCAGCCAAATAAAAATAAGTTTAAAAAAAAAAAAAACCCTTTGGAACTTTCACTAACGACTGTGGTGTCAGGTTTTTCAACAAGTGAAGAATGTGAAAGTGTTAGCTGCTCAGTCATGGACCATAACCCGCCAGGCTCCTCTGTCCATGGAATTCTCCAGGCAAGAATACTGGGGTGGGTAGCCATCCCTTTCTCTAGAGCATCTTCCCAATCCAGAAATTGAACCTGGGTCTCGTGCATCATAGGCAGATTCTTTACCATCTGAGCTACCTCCAGCAAGCCTTCCTAGGAAAGCTTTTACAAAAACTGTTTAAAAAAAAATTTTTTTTAACCATCTGAAGGCATTGGAAAGTGGCTGAAACAGGTAGAAACTGCAGGGGAATTTATTCTTATAAGATGACTATAAGAGTAAAATTTACAGGTTTGTGGCTTACTGTGCCTGGGAGCATTTTCTATTCCAAGTCCAAAATCTTACTCCAGAAAATTACAGCTTCAACTGGCTGAAAGTGGCAGAAGACAGAGTTTAAGATATCTTAAATTAAGAGAGTTTCAGAAGGAATAAACTCAAAATATGAGTATAAACTTTGCCCAAACCCCTGGTTAATAAACTGTGCTTGTATGGCAGTAATAGGGGGTTGGGGGTCGGGCAGTTGTCTAGGAAAATGACAGGCAGAAACAAGAGAGGAATCTACATTTGAAAGATAAAACTGAACCAGGTAAGATTTGTTATTCACTGTTCTTTTGACTCTGTGTATCCTCCAACTTGTGTTCAGCTTAAACAGCAAAAAGTTGAAGGCTTCCTGGTCTAAAGAGTCAGAGGACGGGACTGAGGATTGCAGAGTACCTGGAAAGGTAGTGGGAAATGCTGGAAGTGAAATAACCACAGAGAGGGTAGGTAACCAAATATGAGCATAAATTCTATCCACATCCTTGGCTGACTGCTAACCTATGCATGTGTGAGAGAGACCCCAAGGGCCTCAAAGAAAAAGAAGGCAGATATGAGAGAGGAATATGTTCTCAAAAGCCAGAATTGCATCAGGCACAGTGTGTGTCTTTACTGCTCTTTTTTTGGAAAGTGTTTATTACCCAGGTGGTGCTAGTGGTAAAGAGCCTTCCTGCCTATGTGGAGACTTAAAGAGATGTGGGTTAGATCCCTGGGTCAGGAAGATCCCCTGGAGGAGGGCATGGCAACCCACCCCAGTATTCTTGCCTGGAGGATCCCATGGACAGAGAAGCCTGACTGGCCACAGTCCATAGGGTCACAAAGAGTTGGACACGACTGAAGGGACTCAGCACTCACATGCATAGCACGCAACACAGAGAAGATACTGGAGCCCCATGCAGGGCAGCCTGGGTGGTATGTGTGATTGGGGTCAGGGGGCAGCAAGTGGAAACCCCATCAATCATCGCTGGGTAGTCTCTGGTCCAGGAGAATCTGGCTGGGCTTGTTTTGTGGAGCCTGGGGAGGTGAGCCTTGACAAGCAGGCTTTCTCCTGGACAAAACAAAGGACAGGCAGAACTAGGACAACATTTGTTACTCTTGACTGTTAATGTTTCCAACTCATGAAGAGCTCATGTGGCATAAAGCTGAAGCCATAATGGCCTGTGGTATCTGCCAGAGCTGGGCCTGGGAGATCAGCTGGAAGCAAGGAAAGCTCAGAAAGAATGAGACCCTAAATCTGAGTGTAAACTCTTTCTGAACTTTTGGCTTAACTACATAGGTAGAGAACACCCCCAGGAGCAAGGCAGCCAGCTGATAAGTCTGAGCAGAGATTTCAGCTGCTCCCCTCTACCAGGGAGATAAAGTTAACAGCTAAGATTCAGGCAAGTCAAGGAGTTAACAGAACAAAATCCAACAATCATCAGAATGCAGTCTCCATAACGTATCATTCATAATGTTCAATTTTCACCCCCAAATTACCAAATATGTAAAGACACAGGAAAGTGTAGCCCACATTCAGGACAAAAGACAGTTTATGAGCCCTTGCTGAAATTGGTTTAGATGTTATATTTAGTACATTAAGATTTTAAAGCAGCTGTTACAATCATGGTTAAAGAATTAAAAGCAGCATGAGTTCAGTGAATGAACAGAATGGGGATGTCAACACAGACATTAAAATTATTCAAGAAAACCGAATAAAATTACAAAGCTAAAAGTGCAATAACTGAAACAAAAAAATTATTGAATAGGCTCAACAGAAGATTAGAGATGACAGAATAAGAAATCAATAAAGTTGACAAAAGATAAACAGAAATTATCCAACCTAAAGAGCAGAAAGAAAAGCAAGTAAGAAAAAGACAGATCCCCAGAGGCCTATAGAACACTATCAAGCAGACCAACATAATACTAAATTTCAATCTCAAAAGTAAGGAGACAAAGAAAGAAAATACAAGAGAAAAATTACTAATTCCTCATATCTGGCAAAATATGAGTCAGTTCAGTTCAGTTCAGTCGCTCAGTCGTGTCCGACACTTTGAGACCCCATGAATCGCAGCGCGCCAGGCCTCCCTGTCCATCACCAACTCCCGGAGTTCACTCAGATTCACGTCCATCGAGTCCGTGATGCCATCCAGCCATCTCATCCTCTGTCGTCCCCTTCTCCTCCTGCCCCCAATCCCTCCCAGCATCAGAGTCTTTTCCAATGAGTCAACTCTTTGCATGAGGTGGCCAGGGTACTGGAGTTTCAGCTTTAGCATCATTCCTTCCAAAGAACACCCAGGGCTGATCTTCTTCAGAATGGACTGGTTGGATCTCCTTGCAGTCCAAGGGACTCTCAAGAGTCTTCTCCAACACCACACTTCAAAAGCATCAATTCTTCAGCACTCAGCCTTCTTCACAGTCCAACTCTCACATCCATACATGACTACTGGAAAAACCATAGCCTTGACTAGACGGACCTTAGTCAGCAAAGTAATGTCTCTGCTTTTGAATATGCTGTCTAGGTTGGTCATAACTTTCCTTCCAAGGAGTAAGCGTCTTTTAATTTCATGGCTGCAATCACCATCTGCAGTGATTTTGGAGCCCCCCAAAATCTGACACTGTTTCCACTGTTTCCCCATCTATTTCCCATGAAGTGATGGGGCCAGATGCCATGATCTTCGTTTTCTGAATGTTGAGCTTTAAGCCAACTTTTTTACTCAATAGCCTGTAAAAAAAAAAAAAAATCTGTTAAAGGGACTTTCCTGGTGGTCCAATGGTTAAGAATTTGCCTTCCAAGGCAGGAAATGTGGGTTCAATCCCTGGTTAGGAAACTAAGATCCCACACGCTGCAGAGGAACTGAACCCATATGCAGCAATGAAAACCCAGTACAGCCAAAGCATAAAAACAAAAAGAAAAATCCGGTAAAGCTCCACAGTCTCCAAGTTGAACAAATACAAAGAATACCATGCTCTAGCACAGACATTCACACTGCAGAAAATCAATGATAAATAGAAAAAATTGAAAGCAGCAAGAGAGAAATAAGAAAAACAAGGGTAAATGACTTTCAGGTTCAGCTCTGAAGTGTGAAGTGCTTGGAAGTCATCACTTCCATCTTTACAACAAGAAAAAGTTAAACCAACTAAAACTTAATGATCTTTCTTGGACTCATCAGAGAAATGTGTTTGCAGAGAAAACTGGCTCCCATAAATCCGTAGAGATAGGGGCATCCAGAGAGTACTTACCTGAGATTTGCTTACCTGCAGCTGAAGCCAATGAAGTCATAAACGTATACAATAATTTTGACAAACTGCTGGAGGCTGAGTGTGGGGGTCACAGTCTTGGGAGAGGGCCCTACCCTTTCATTATTATCTATGGAAGTTCCAGAGTTCTTATGGTGAAGAGCCAAGAAAAGTCCCTATATGGCTCTGGCAGGGGTAGGGATGGAGTGAACATTGTGAAATATGCCCAGAGTATTTTCCATAACAAAGCCCATTCTCCAGAGGAAAAAGGCTTTACCAGAGCCTATCCCGCCTGGTATAAAGAAAGAGCATTTCTTCCACTCCAGGCCCTTAGACTTCTTACCTCATTCAAGGGTGGAGGAAGAGAGAACTAAGAAACACTTGTGAAAATCACAGCCTAAAAGAACAGACCCACAAAGGACTAAGATTTAATCATAAGATTATAAAATGTTTTCCCTCCTCTACACACTATCACACATCAGTGGGGACCAGTACAATAAGAGTGGATTATAGCTGAAAGATGCAAACTCTTTCCAAGGAAGCATAGTTATGAAACTTGAAGTCAAAAGAGGATACATAAACAAGGACACTAGAAAAATTTCAAGTCTCTGGCTCCTGCAGCTACAGCAAACATCAAACACAGCCCGCCTTCTAGTTAGATTAATATAAGCCTCACATTAAATGCTTATCTGCCTCAATTCTTATTATGTCCAGCTTCCAACCAAAGCATGCTAAAAAAAAAAAATTAGCACGCACACAAAGTGAATATGAAGAGACAAAACAGCAACAACATCAGCTTCAGATTTTTTTTCCTCTCAAGAAAAATTTATTATATGAAAGTTTCCAAAGGCTTTAGGTCCTATGTTGAGATATTCTCAAGATTCATCTGTAATACTCCTACACTTTTATCAGTTCAGTTCAGTCGCTCAGTCGTGTCCAACTCTTTGAGACCCCATGAATCGCAGCACGCCAGGCTTCCCTGTTCATTACCATCTCCCGGAGTTCACTCAAAGACTCATGTCCATCGAGTCCGTGATGCCATCCAGCCATCTCATCCTCTCTCGTCCCTTTCTCCTACTGCCCCCAATCCCTCCCAGCATCAGAGTCTTTTCCAATGAGTCAACTCTTTGCATGAGGTGGCCAAAGTACTGGAGTTTCGGCTTCAGCATCATTCCTTCCAAAGAAATCCCAGGGTTGATCTCCTTCAGAATGGACTGGGTGGATCTCCTTGCAGTCCAAGGGACCCTCAAGAGTCTCCTCCAACACCACACTTCAAAAGCATCAATTCTTCGGCGCTCAGCCTTCTTCACAGTCCAACTCTCACATCCATACATGACCACAGGAAAAACCATAGCCTTGACTAGACGGACCTTAGTCGGCAAAGTAATGTCCCTGTTTTTGAATATGCTATCTAGGTTGATCATAACTTTTCTTCCAAGGAGTAAGCGTCTTTTAATTTCATGGCTGCAGTCACCATCTGCAGTGATTTTGGAGCCCAAAAAAATAAAGTCTAACACTGTTTCCACTGTTCCCCCATCTATTTGCCATGAAGTGATGGGACCGGATGCCATGATCTTCGTTTTCTGAATGTTGAGCTTTAAGCCAACTTTTTCACTCTCCTCTTTCACTTTCATCAAGAGGCTTTTTAGCTCCTCTTCACTTTCTGCCATAAGGGTGGTGTCATCTGCACATCTGAGGTTATTGAGATTTCTCCTGGCAGTCTTGATTCCAGCTTGTGTTTCTTCCAGTCCAGTGTTTCTCATAATGTACTCTGCATAGAAGTTAAATAAGCAGGGTGACAATATACAGCCTTGACGTACACCTTTTCCTATTTGGAACCAGTCTGTTATTCCATGTCCAGTTCTAACTGTTGCTTCCTGACCTGCATACAGATTTCTCAAGAGGCAGGTCAGGTGGTCTGGTATTCCCATCTCTTTCAGAATTTTCCACAGTTTATTGCGATCCACAGAGTCAAAGGCTTTGTCATAGATGTTTTTCTGGAGCTCTCCTGCTTTTTCCATGATCCAGCAGATGTTGGCAATTTGATCTCTGGTTCCTCTGCCTTTTCTAAAACCAGCTTGAACATCAGGAATTTCACGGTTCACGTATTGCTGAAGCCTGGCTTGGAGAATTTTGAGCATTACTTTACTAGCATGTGAGATGAGTGCAATTGTGCGGTAGTTTGAGCATTCTTTGGCGTTGCCTTTCTTTGAGATTGGAATGAAAAATGTTTTCCAGTCCTGTGGCCACTGCTGAGTTTTCCAAATTTGTTGGCATATTGAGTGCAGCACTTTCACAGCATCATCTTTCAGGATTTGAAACAGCTCAACTGGAATTCCATCACCTCCACTAGCTTTGTTCGTAGTGATGCTTTCTAAGGCCCACTTGACTTCACATTCCAGGATATCTGGCTCTAGATGAGTGATCATATCATCATGATTATCTGGGTCGTGAAGATCTTTTTTGTACAGTTCTTCCGTGTATTCTTGCCACCTCTTCTTAATATCTTCTGCTTCTGTTAGGTCCATACCATTTCTGTCCTTTATCGAGCCCATCTTTGCATGAAATGTTCCCTTGTTATCTCTAATTTTCTTGAAGAGATCTGTAGTCTTTCCCATTCTGTTGTTTTCCTCGATTTCTTTGCATTGATTGCTGAAGAAGGCTTTCTTATCTCTTCTTGCTATTCTTTGGAACTCTGCATTTTATAGGGGATCATTATTCACACTTTTTTTATTTTTATATTTAAAATACCCCCATTTTGGTGTTAAGTAATTTGACATTAAGTATACTGTTTTTCATCTTCACTTTCTGTGATTAAAGTGGTATCATCTGCATATCTGAGGTTATTTATATTTCTTCTGGCAGTCTTGATTCCAGCTTGTGACTCATCTAGCCCGGCATTTCACATGATGTACTCTGCATACAAAGTCTTTCACTTTGTGCAAAATCTTTCACTTTATATAAAGTCCTTCACTTTATGTAACGTGTTTCACTTTATATAAATTCTCTCACTTATAATAAGTCTTTCACTTTACATGTAGAGTACATCATGCAAAATGCTGAGCTGGATGAAACACAAGCTGGAATCACTTTCTTCCACTTTCATGGAGGAAAGTGTAGAGGAACTAATGAGCCTCTTGTAGAAGGTGAAAGAAGAAAATGAAAAAGCTGGCTTAAAACAGCATTCAGAAAACTAAGATCATGGCATCTGGTCCTATCACTTCATGGCAAATAGATAGGGAAAATGTGGAAGCCGTGTCAGACTTCATTTTCTTGGGCTCCAAAATCACTGTTGACAATGACTGCAGCCATGAAATTAAAAGATGCTTGCTCCTTGGAAGAATAGCTATGACAAACCTAGACAGCATATTAAAAAACAGAGACATCACTTTGCCCACAAAGGTCTATATAGTCAAAGCTATGGTTTTTCCAGTTGTCATGTATGAATGTGAGAGCTGAACCATAAAGAAGGTTGACTACCAAAGAACTGATGCTTTCAAACTGTGGTGTTGGAGAACACTCTTGAGAGTCCCTTGGACAGCAAGGAGACCAAACCAGTCAATCCTAAAGGAAACCAACTCTGAATATTTATTGGAAGGACTGGTGCTGAAGTGAAACTCCAATACTTTGGCCACCTGATGCAAAGAGCTGACTCACTGGAGAAGACGCTGATGCTGGGAAAGATTGAGGGCAGGAAGAGAAGGAGACGACAGAGGATGAGATGCTTGGATGGCATCACTGACTCAATGGACATGAGTTTGAGCATAATCAGGGAGAGAGTGAAGGATAAGGAAGCCTGCAGTGCTGCAGTTCATGGGGTCGCAAAGAGTCGGACATGACTCAGCGACTGAAAAACAACATACTGTTATACGTTCACCATAAGGATAGCCCCTAAGGAAACACCTAAAAAAAATAAGGTAAAATTATATACCTTAATAAGCCAATGGGAAAATTAAAATTTGGACTGAGAAATATCTGATTAAAAAAAGAAGGCACAAAAGGAAGAACTAAAAAAAAAAATCAGATAAGACAAATAGAAAACGAAAAGCAAAGTGGCAAATCAAATCCAACTGTATCAAGCATCATGCTAAATATAAATGGACTAAGCACATTAGTCAAAAGGTAGGAATCAGCAGATTGTGTTAAAAAATTAAAAACAACAAAAACCGAGAGCCAACTATAATGCTATGTATGCCACACTTAAAATTTAGAGACACAAATAGAGTAAAGTTAAAATCATGGGAAAAGATATTTCATGAGAGTTCTAATCAAAAGAAACCTGGAGTGGCCGTATTAATATCAGACAAGAATGATTTCAAGATCAAGAGTAGTATTATCCACAAAGAAAGACATTTCTATTTGCATAAAGAGATTATGTAAGTTAGACAATTTCTTAGCAGAGAGTCAAAAGAACCATGTAAAGCTGACACATTAAATAACAAAAGTGAGAATTCCCTGGCAGTCCCTTGGTTAGGACTGGGTGCTTTCAACGCTGAGGTCCCAAGTTCAATTACTGGTTGAGAAACTAAGATCCCAGAAACTGGGTGGCATGGCCAAAAACAAATGAAAGATAACAGAAGTATAAATAAATGTAAAAACACAAAAGTAAAACACATTAAAATGTGATTTTAAAAAAAGATTGGCTGATAGAGAAGAATAAGAAAAGGTGGGACGTATAGAATATACTTGCTTTACTCACAGCTGTGAGTTAGAATATATTGTCTTAGGACCTAGAGGGCTAAATATATTCTATAAAGTTATAAAGAAACTCACCAGGACAAACATTTTACATTTCCAAATTATCAGATAAAACTCCTACCTACAATAAGCAAAGACAAATCATGTAGTAGAAGATATTTTAAAGGCAATGAAAACAGAAAACCCAGGATTAATAGAGATGCCAAGGTTAGGCCAACCATATTTGTAACATCAATCAATGTAAAGGGATGAAACTCACCTATTAAAGTGGACAGTAATGTTGTATCACAAGGTAAAACATAACATTTTCTGTATCAAAAAGATAAACCCAAAACAAAGCACTCAGAATTTTTTAAAATGATTTTCAAAATCAGACATAGATAAAAGAATATCCGGCCAATCAAAAGAAAGAACTCATAACCTCAAATATAACAAAAGATTGAAGCTAGGGCAAAAAAAAAAAAAAAAAAAGAAAGGAGAAAATAAAGACCTATTATTAATGATAGATGATGCAATCTACAATGAAAATGTAATAATTTAAAATATCTATATAGCAAATAATTTTGTCAATATTCACAAAGGAAGAACTACAGGAACTATAAAGAGAAATAGAAACACATTAGAAGTTGGAAAACTTAACTCATCTCTTTTAGATTCTAACAGATCAAATGGTTTAAAAATAAGTGACGATATGGACTTCCCTGGTGGTCTAGTGATTAAGAATCTACCTGTCAATGCAGGAGACACAGGTTTGATCCCCGGTCTGGGAAGATTCCACATGGTAATTAAACCTGTTAACCACAACTGCTGAAGCTGGCGTGTACCTAGGGCTGGTGCTCTGCAACAAGAGAAGCCACCACATGAGAAGCCTGTGGACTGCAACTAGAGAGTAGTCCCCACTGATTGCAACTAGAGAAAGCCTGCATGCAAAAGCTAAGACCAAGTATAGGCAAAATAAATAAATTAATAAATATATATTTTTAAAAAGTGGACTCTGTGGGAGAGGGAGAGGGTGGGATGATTTGGGAGAATGGCATTGAAACATGTATACTATCATGTAAGAAACGAATCACCAGTCTAGGTTCGATACAGCATACAGGATGCTTGGGGCTGGTGCACTGGGATGACCCAGAGAGATGATATGGGGAGGGTGGTGGGAGGGGAGTTCAGGGTTGGGAACTCATGTACACCCGTGGTGGATTCATGTCAATGTATGGCAAACCCAATACAGTATTGTAAAGTAAAAAAAATAAATAAATAAAGACCTCCTGTAAACACACACACACACACAAAAAGTGAAGATAATACAAGTCCACCTGAGAAGAGACATTCATCTTCTTTTTCAAATGCCCATGGAGCATTCACACAAACTAACTATATATTAAACCACAAGGAAAATCTCAATAAATTCTAAAATATATAACTAATAAAATCTCTAATCATAATGCAAAATAAAGTATATGACAAAAGCAAACGAAGCAAGCAAAATACTCTCCCACTTAGAAATTTTAAAGCTATGTTTCAGATAAGTCTTAGATCAAAGAGGAAATTAGAGCTGAAACTAAATAAAACAATGGCTGTGAAAATATCACATTTTAGGACCAAAATTCATAGCCTGAAATACGTAAAAACTAATTAATAAAGTATCTGCCTCAGTAAGTTAGATAAAGAATAATAAAATAAAGCCAAAGGAAGAAGATAATGTGGAAATTAAAACAGAAAAAGGAAAACAATACATAAATAATAGTGTTTTTTTAATCAACAAAATAGAGAAATAGCTAAACTAATTGTGAAAATAAGAGAAAATACAAATTCACAAAATAAGAAATGAAAAAGGAGAAATAGTCACAGTTACAGAGGAAATTAAAGGAATAATAAAAAATTACTTTTCTTAATTATATGCAAATAAATCTGAATTTCTAGATAAAGTAGACTGTTCCCCAGGAAGATGAAATTGATCTTAGGAGAGAAAGTAAATATAAGCAAATCAATCATCACAGAAAGAATAGGAATTTGTCCAAGAGCTTCTTGCTAACTATCATCTCTCCCCCTGTTAAAAAATAAAATTCAAGTGAATAAATTTTAAATATCTTATTGACTTTATTCAACAATTTGTGAGCTGGACAACATTCAACCAAGCAGATAGAAAGAAGCTCCAAGCAGATAGAAAGAAGCTCCAAGCTCCTGTACAAAGACTTTTATAGGCAGAAGGGAGCAGGAACAAGGAAATTATTCTAGGCAAAAAATGAGATTGGTTATTATAAGATTGCTTTCCTTTAGGGGAGGGCAGGGGTCTATTGGGCAGATGACCTAGCACTGGTGAGATGATTTCTGGTTAGTTTAAGATTCCATTTCTGGAAAAAAGTTGTAACTAAGTCTTGGTTTGATGGCATGGGGCTTGGCAAAAGCAACCCCATTCTGGGCCTGTTGTTTTTTTTCTAACACTAATAACCCCCAAAGAACCAGGCTCAACGATTTTACAGGCAATTCTACCAAACCTCTAAGAAGCAGATGTCTCCAGTACAATTTCTAATGTTTCAGTGCATAGACAAGAAGAAAACCTTTTAAATTCTTTGTGTAAAGCTAGCAATGGCACCCCACTCCAGTACTCTTGCCTGGAAAACCCCATGGATGGAGGAGCCTGGTGGGCTGCAGTCCATGGGGTCGCAGAGTCAGAGACGACTGAGCGACTTCACTTTCACTTTTCACTTTCATGCATTGGAGAACGAAATGGCAACCCACTCCAGTGTTCTTGCTTGGAGAATCCGAGGGACGGGGGAGACTGGTGGGATGCTGTCTATGGGGTCACACAGAGTAGGACACGACTGAAGCGACTTAGCAGCAGCAGTAGCAACAAATTCAAGCCTGACAACTGTGGCACAAAAAGAAAACTACAGACTAAATTTAAATTTATTTAAATAAACACTGATATAAAAATTGTGAATAAAATATTAAAAACAAAACTCTGCAAATGTTGAAAGAATAATCTTTTAACCAACTGGAATTTATTTGGGGAATGCAAGGATAGTTCAATAAGGATATTCAATATTAAAGCAATACCCCCAAAAGAAAAGTAGTATGATTATGATTCATCCATTTATAAACATCCATTCTTAATAAAGATTTTGAATAGATTAAAAATTACAGATTAATTTTTTACGATGATTTTTTAAAAGTATCTGATTCACCCAAATTATCAAGTTTATGGAGGAAAAAACCTAAAAATGTTCTATTAAAGTCAGGAGCAAGCCAGAAAGGTCCATCATGTTTTCTGCTATTTAACAATAGTTAGAGATATGAGCTGAGGCCAAGATATTAGCAGAAGAAATAAGAGGTATAAAAATGAGGAAAGAGAAAGTAAAGATTTGCAAGAGGTACTTTATACCTAGGAAACCTCAAAGAATAATCTAAAAACTAGATCAATCAGAGAAATCAGTAAGGTAGATAGAAAACCATAAAAATAAAGTAACAGTCTTCAAAGGTACAAATAATATCCAGTTAGAAGATACAATGAAAGAAAAGACCTCGATTACAATAACAAAAATGATGAATTAAATAAGCCAAATGCAAAATGTACAAGAACTACAGAAAACTTGAAAATATTATTGAGACCCCTCCAAAGAAGACTTAGACATATGACAAGGTATATTATGTCCCTGAAGAGGAAGTTAACCTCATAAAGATACCAACTGTTGTTTTTCAGTCCCTCAGTAATGTCCTACTCTTTGCGACCTCATGAAGTGCAGCACATTGGGCTTCCCTGTCCCTCACAATCTCCCAGAGCTTGCTCAAACTCATGTCCATTGAGTCAGTGATGTCATCCAACCATCTCATCCTCTGTCATCTCCTTCTCCTCCTGCCTTCAATCTTTCCCAGCATCACAGTCTTTTCCAATGGTCAGTTCTTCACATCAGGTGGCCAGAGTATTGGAGTGTCAGCTTCAGCATCAGTCCTTCCGATGGTATTCAGGACTGATTTCCTTTAGAACTGACTGGTTTGATCTCCTTGCTGCCCAAGGGATTCTCAAGAGTCTTATCCAGCACCACAGTTGGAAAGCATCAATTCTTCGGCATTCAACCTTCTATATAGTCCAACTCTCATATCTGTACAAAAAAAAAAAAAAATTAACTTTGACTATTCAGACCTTTGTGGGCAAAGTGATGTCTCTGCTTTTTAATGTGCTGTCTGGGTTTGTAATAGCTTTTCTTCCAAGGAGCAAGTCTTTTAATCTCATGGCTACAGTCACTGTCCACAGTGATTTTGGAGCCCAAGAAGAAACCAATTACCTCTAAGTCAATTTACATATTTACTGTGATCCCCGTAAAAATGCCAACATGATTTTTTTTTAAACCAGATAAACTGATTCTAATCACATAGAATAACAAAAAGTTATTGAAAGCCAGAGAAAGTCTATAAAACCAAAAGTGAAATCGTGGAAACTTGTCCCACACATAACAAACATATTTAGAAGTTCTGTATTTAGAACTGTGCAGTATTGGTGTGAGAATCAGTCCACTTTAGTTTCCTTTGAACACGCTTCTTCATCCTTCCTCCTCTTAGTAAAGCACCTCTGTTTACTCTGTTGCTCATTTCAGAAACATAAAGATTTTCTTTGACATGTTCCTACTCTTTATCCCTCACCATACATTTCTTTACTATATACTGTGCTAATTTTCTGCTTGCAAATTCTACCTCTAAAAGTTGCCCGTATCTCCCCAAATCACCCCCAACTATTACAGCATCCTCGTTCACCCAGACCTTTGCAGAAGTCTCCCCTCTCCCACTCTCATCTACTTCCCAGCCATTCGTCATGAAGTCAGAGGTGTCTCTAAAAGATAGATCTCATCACATCACTGTCCTGCTTCAAATACTTCAGTTGCACTTAAAATTCAAAATAGCTGACAGCACTACAAAGCCCATGTGCTAAGCCCTGTCTTCCTCCCCAGTCTCATCACTGGCCACGTGCCTGCTTGCTGCCTGAGCCCCAGTCACTATCTCATTTAGCTCCCTTAACTTTTCAAGCCCTTTCCCTGCCTCCAGCCAAGCGATTCACTTTGCCTGGAGTATTCTCCACAAGGCTAACCACTTACTCATCTTTCTTCTTTTTTAAAAAATAAACTTAATTTTGATTCACATGCAGTTGTAAGAAATAATACAGAAGGGGGTGGGAGGGAGGTTCAAGAGGAAGGGGATGTGTGTATACTCATGGTTGATTCATGTTGTATGGCAGAAACAAACACAACATTGTAAAGCAATTATTCTCCAATTAAGAAAAAAAGAAATAATATAGAGATATTCCTTTACCCTTCACCTAGTTTCCCCCAATGATAACACCTTGCACAACATCACAACCAGGAAACTGATATGTACCCAGTTTATTAACACTTAGATTTCACCAGTTTACATGGAATCCTGTGTGTGCATTTCGTTGCTGTTTTAGTTGCTAACTCATGTTCAGCTCTTTGAAGGGTTCTTACCGGTGAGCAGCTTTTCTGTCTAGGCACTCTGCCCTCTACGCTGTCTCCAGTGAAAGTGGGAGGGTAGCTAGCATTTCAGAAAGGAGACTGTAACGTAAGGGCTGTCCTGACACAACAGAAAGGAAAGATGAGATAGCATTGGTTTTGCTCCACGGATTGGGGGAGAAGAAAGAGTGTGGAACCCTCAGAAGCGTGTGGAGAGACATGTGTGTCTCAGCTTTCCCTTCCTGGGCAAAGTCCCAGAGTGGGGAAGTAGGCTCCAGCAGAAAGCAGAAGAGATATGCCCAGGGTCCCATTTGGAACTCTGAGAGAAGAGGTCCTTGCTCAGCTCCGACAGCTGCACCAGTTCATGCTCATGCTCGGTTGCTTAGTCATGTTGGACATTTTGTGATCCCGTGGACTGTAGCCCAGCAACCTCCTCTGTCCATGGGATTCTCCAGGCAAGACTACTGGAGTGGGTTGCCACTGCCTCCTCCAGGGGGTCTTCCCGACCCAGGGACTGAGCCCACATGTGTCACGTCTCCTGCACTGGCAGGCTGTTTCTTTACCACTAGTGCCACCCGGGAAGCCCCAACAACACTAGACAGCGTATTAAAAAGCAGAGCCGTCACTTTGCTGACAAAAGCCCACGTAGTCAAAGCTATGGTCTTTCCAGCAGTCATGTACAGACGTGCGAGTCGGACCATAAAGAAGGTTGAGCACCAAAGAATTGGTGCTTTTGAACTGTGATGTTGGAGAAGACTCTTCAGAGTCCCTTGGACAGCAAGGAGATCAAACCAGTCAATCCTAAAGGAAATGAACCCTTTAGGGTTCATTCCATGCCCTCCTCTAGGGGATCTTCCCAACCCAGAGATGAAACCCATCCTGAGGCCTTGGGAGCACACAGATGGCAAGCTGCCACCCCAGTTAGGACAGTTTTATTAGCCTGTGCCATTCATGAACATTATTCACTCTAAGTGCAAAGGTTCCAATCCAAGTTGTTTGTAAGCCTCTTGCTTCTATTCCCACAAGTGTGCCATTGTGTGATGTATTATGCCTTTGAAGGAAGTTCTATTCATAACGAATCCTCTTTAAAACAGTTTTTTTGGCAATAGGCGTTTACCTCACAGGCTACTTCCCAAAGATAACTATTTCAGTCATTGTGCTTTGTCCAGGAGTGTGGTTGGGCTTTAATTAAATAATCAATCAATATTTTTAAAGGCATTCATATGCCAGGGACTGTGTCAACTCATGATTCAAGAGAATAGCCCTGCAGCTCCTATAGTTTTAGTCAAAGCTATTTTGGTTGCCAGTCATGGAAACTCACTCAACTTAGCTTAAATGAAAAGAAGGGAACTGAGTGAAAAGATGCAAGAATATTCACAGAACCAAGTGCAAGATGCTGGACTTTACATAGGACTGGAACCAGCATTTGGAGAGCCAGAAAAAGTTCCTTTATGTTTCTTTTCGGAAGTTGTTAGCCCCTCATCTCTGCTTCTCTCTACGCATCTACCTGATTTTTCTCTCCACAAACTCCGTTTCTTTCCTACCAGAAGAACAAAGTTCATTCAGTCCTCTCAATGTTCTCTCATTTCTGTTCTACCAACCACTAGGAATCTTTGTGATCCAATCGCAAATTCCAAGGAAAGAGAAGATGAGTTCTCCTCTAGCTGGGATAGGTGCCCTTGGTCCATTACGGAGAGGCCATCCCATCAGCTGAGGCTGGGTCAAGGAAACAGAACCTTCCGTGTATGCAGGGATGAAGGGTTGATTACAGGGACTTGGAGGATCACAGAGCCATTGGAGAGAATGGAGGATGACCAGTTAGACAAACAACTCACTGCTGTAATCTCATCCTGCACAACCAAGCAGTGATTTTTAAGAACTCATCCTAAAACCATTGTGAATCTCTTGAAATCTGGGCTCTGTTCCCCTGCTCCTTCTCTGTCTGCTGAAATCCCAGTTACTTTCACCACCAGGTCCAATGCCATCTTGTTTTAATTGGAACCTGCCTGCTCCCCCTTGCCTTGGGGGTACCATATTATTCAGCACTCTGTCTTGAATGAGCTATTCACCTGCATTTCCCCACACAAAGTGGACCACAGCGGTAGGTTGCACAGGAGCCACTACCTCATTCATCCTTGTATTCCCCACTGACTTGAGTAGGTTCTTGCACGGTAAGCATTTGCTGAATTTCAAAACACCTGAAATCAACAACAGTAACAAGCAACCCAATTTTAAAATGTGCAAGAACTTGAAAAGGCATTTTTCCAAAGAAGAAATACATGTGTTTCAGTAAACACATGAAAAGATGCTCAACATTATTAGACATCAGGGAAATACAAATCAAAACCACAATGAGGTATCATCTCACACCCTTTATGATGGCTTTGATCAAAAATTTAAAAAAAAACAACCTGGAAAAAAGTAGTGTTGGAGATGATGTGGAGAAACTTGAACCCTTGCATGTTGGTAGGAATGTAAAATATTGTAGTTTCTTTGGAAAACAGTATGAAGATTCTTCAAAATATTAAGCATAGAACTACCTTATGAGCTAATAATTCCATTCCTAGTTATATACCCCAAAAAGTTGTAAGCAAGAACTCAAACAGATATTTGTATACCTTTGTTCATGACAGCATTATTCACAATAGTCAAAAGGTAAGAACTACTCTCATGCCCATTGACAGGTGAATAGATAAACAAAATGTGGTGTTGATACATCCTTACAATGGAGTATTATTCAGCCATAAAATGGAAAGGAATTCTGACACATGCTACCCTGAGGACATTACACTATGTGATATAAGCCAGTCATAAAAAGACAAAATACAAATACGTGAAATATCTAGAGTAGTCATATGTAAAGAGAGAAAATGTAGAATGGTTGCTGCCAGAATTTGGGAGGAAGAGGGAGTGGGGAATTAGTGTTTAATGGATACAGTTTCAGTTTGGAATGATGAGAAATTTCTGGGAATAGAGAGTGGTGATTGTTTCAGAACAATATGGATGGATGTACTGAACACCTCCAAATTATATACTTACAAGTGATTAAAATACAAGTGATCATATACTTAAAAGTGATTAAAATCTGACTCTGAATTCCAAGCTTTTTCTGCTGCTTCTCTCAGCATCAATCAATTACCTTTTGGTAAGTGTAAAAAACATTCCCAAGCCAGAGCCTCACGCATGTCATTTGCCAGAAGGGTTCCTGCAAATCTACATGACCCTCCTGTTATCAGTGAGTGGCACACAGGGGCACATATTCCCCCCAGGGAGCTATGTTGGTTTTTTTTAAGGTGTTCCTGGGGTTGCCAACTTTTATGGACTGAATGCTTGAGTCCCCCAAAATTCATATGTTCATGCCCTAATGTGCAGTGTGGCTATATTTGGAGATGGGACCTCCTAGTAAGAAATTAGGGTTAAATGAAGCCATAAGGGTGGGGCCCTAGTCCAAAGGGATTAATGCCCTGGTAAGAAGAACACCATTGTCTTGCTCCCTCACTTTCTCAGCACGTGCACAAAGAATAGGTCATGTGAGCTCATGGTGAAATGGCAACCGCCTCAAACCAAGAGAAGAAGCCTCAAAATGAACCCACGTTGATCTTGGACTTCCTGGCTCTAGAACTGCGAGAGACAAATGTCTGTTGGTGAAACCCCTCAGTCTACAGCACTTTGTCATGGCTGCTTCATCTACTAATAAAAGCAACGTGACCAAAAAGAACATTCTTTGTCCAGTACTCCTGGAAAACATACCCAAGAAAATCTCATGAGAAAAGATTTCTCTTGGCCTCTCTTGATGACCTCTATTCTTCTTGTAGGGAGATTACCTCTAACGCTGGCCAAGACTTCAGGCTCAGGCGTCACAACACCAAAGCCCTCCTCCAGCAGAAAGATAAACAACTAGATCCCTGAACTTTGATCTAGGCAATTCTGCCTCTCCTAATTACCTCACCTCTGCTTCACCTGAGTATTTCTGGCCTGCCAGCACAACGTTGGCTGAGAAGCACCAGGCTTGGCTACTGCCAGCATGGCTCTCATATGAGAGGCAGCATCTCCAGTCCAGTGGGTGCCACCCAACACCCACGTGCTGTGAGCAGAGTCTGGGTAGCCTCAGCTGTCATCGGCACATGCTAGCATTCCTCAACATGGAATTCTCCCTTGAGACTGAGATGTGGGCATTATTGTCTGGATCTTAAAGGAAAATCTTTCAGTCTTTCGCTGTTGAGTACGAAGTTAGCCATGGGCTTTTCACATTTGACCATTGTTATGTTGACATAGTTTCTTTATATTCCTAGTTTGCTGAGCGTTTTCAATACACAAAAGGGTATTTGAATTTTGTCAAACGCTTTTTCCTCATCCAGTGAGATGATCATGTGCTTTTCCCCCTTCATTCTATTAATGTGGTATATTGATTGACTTCTGTATGTTGAACAGTTCCTGCATTCCAGGAAGAAATTCCAATTCGTTTTAGGGTATAATCCTTTCAGTGTGTTGTTGAACTCTGATTATTAGTGTTGAAACTTCCCCAGCTTTTACAGAGGAGGAAATTAAACTCTGAAGAGGTGAGACAATTTCTCCGTAGCTACTCATTTAGTAGATGTTTAGAGTTGGGGTGTAAACCTCAGCCTGTTTGATTCCAGAATCCATGACATATTCACTATGCCAGACCACCTCTTCTTATTCCATAGCAAGATCAAGAAGGGAAAATGTGGGCTACCTAACATGAGCTCTGTAACTTTATACACAAAACAGATTTAGCCATTGCTAAACCTCAATTTGTATATCTGTAATATGTGAATGATGATGTCCACTTTCCAGGTGTATTTTCAATGTTTAGATGAAGATAACAGATGTAACACTCCCAGAACAGCCTGAGCTTTTTATTAATTGTAGCATGGATGGCCTTCTGCCCCCTAGTTTGGTCTCCTGTCTTAAACACAGCTTGCTTCCCAACCTTAGACAGAGGCTCCACGTGCAGCCTTTGGCCCAATTACCAATTTTGTTTCTTTGCTATAAATATTCTAGAAGCATTAAAACCATCAGTGAGTTGTCCTATGACTTTATATTTCTGGCCCATAAGGAATTTTCATTCCCCTTGCGACTCATCTGTTCCTTTCTGCACCTGCTGCTGCTAAGTCACTTCAGTCGTGTCCGACTCTGTGTGACCCCATAGACGGCAGCCCACCAGGCTCCCCCCTCCCTGGGATTCTCTAGGCAAGAACACTGGAGTGGGTTGCCATTTCCTTCTCCAATGCATGAAAGTGAAAACTGAAAGTGAAGTCACTGAGTCGTGTCCAACTCTCAGCGACCCCATGGACTGCAGCCCACTAGGCTCCTCCATCCATGGGAGTTTCCAGGCAAGAGTGCTGGAGTGGGGTGCCATTGCCTTCTGCATGTTTGCTGCTGCTGCTGCTAAGTCGCTCCAGTCGTGTCTGACTCTGTGCGATGCCATAGACGGCAGCCCAGCAGACTCTGCCATCCCTGGGAGTCTCCAGGCAAGAACACTAGCTTCTAAATACCTTGGGACACTGACATTTCAAATATCCTTGTCTTTTAGCTCTTCTTCATGTCCTGAATTCTTTTTCTTCGTTTTCTTCTTTTTTTAGGATGTGACCAAAGCATTGCTGGTGGAGATACCTAGCAATTTTTGGAGTGTTTTCTCCCATTTTCCACAATAGCTCCAGGCAGGTCATTTTTGGACCCAGCATGCCGACAGAGTAACTAGTATTTGTAGTGGTGATGAAATTTTTCCAAATGCCCTACAGGAAAAAGGAAGAAGGCAGCAGGAAATCCACAAATTCTACTCTTGGTTTTGGGCTACACATTCTTCCATTTAGCAGGAATTTTCCCCTTTCCTTGGAAATAAAGAGCATAAAGCATGAATCCTGAGAATGCCCTTACAGTGTGTCTTGGAGAGGGAGCTGTGTGCTGACCACAGGGAGCAAGTTATAACGTTTTCTACAAGGACTGTAGTCAGAACTGCTGTTAAACTGAGCTTTTTATGCAGTAACCTCATAGAAAACTCAACTCCGAGAGCTGAAGTTTACTTACGCTTTCCACCCCTAAAGGCCCAAAGCCCTCACTAAAGCTATAAATACCAGAATCCCTTCGTCTTTGAACTACAGCCAGTTCTAGGTCTTGCTTAAATAGCCTGAAGCTGGTACACACAACGCATGTGTGTATGGTGAAAGAGGCCTTTATGAGTTTGCCTCTGCTGGAGGCTGAAGAGAAGGGTGAGTGGAATGTTCTGGAATGTCTGGCAAACAACACAGGCAGATTTGGGGGTTAAGCTGCTTAGTAGGCCCCGCGGGGCTCAGTTCTAATCCCCGCCGTGTATGGGTCTGCAGGCTGCCTGGCTCCCTCAACCTCCACACCGTCTCCACAGCCAGGAGGTGTGGCATGGGGGAAGGGACCACTTTGTGGGGGTGAGGTGAGAGAGCACTGTGCCCTCATGATGGTTGGGCATGCACAGCCCTGGTGCTTGCCGGGCACCCTCCCAGACCTGAGTGGGCTTCCCTTCCTCCTAGACCATGCCCCAGCCTCCTGCTTGTGTTCAAGAATGTAGATGACACGTAGCTTGAGCAAGACCGCAGGGCCCGCACTTCTTCCCGCTTACTCATCTGTCCTAATTCACTGCTCCTTCAACAGCAAATGCCATTTAGGACCCACTGTGAGCCAAACGCTGTGCTAGACTCAGCAGAGAGAACAGTAAACAGGACTCTGCCCTCGCGACCAGAATTTCAGTCAGGGACAAACCACAGAAAAGTCAATAGATAGAAAGCAGATAACTTCAGATTGTGAAAATCTCTTTAAATAAAAAGAAAAACAAACAACCCGCCCACCACCACCACCACCACACACCCACACTGACACAGAAAATAAACAATAAAACAAAACCAAAAGGTTAGGGTCAGGATCAGGGTTAGAGGTAAGGAATCTGCCTGCAATGCAGGAGACTTGGGTTCGATGCCTGTGTGGGTACTATCCCCGGGAATGGCAACAAACTCCAGCATTCTTGCCTGGAGAATTTAATGGACAGAGGAGCCTGGTGGGCTACAGTCATGGGATTGTAGAGAGTCAAACACTGTGGGACTAACACTTTCACTTGCTTTTCAAAACAAACAAAAGACACACACACACACACACACAAGATAAATAGTTTAAAAGAGGGACTGGTCAGAGAAGGCTCTGCAGAAGCCAGGTTGGGGTAGGGAATTCCTAGAAGGGGCCCCTCCATGCTAGGCGGGAGGCAGGAAGGGCTTGCAGTGTCCTGGGAGCCCCAAGGAGGCCAGTGGGGCAGGAGCTGGTGAGCAAAGGGGATAAGGACTGGGGGTACAGAGTGAGTCAGCAGGGCTGTGTCCTCACCAGGCTGTGGCCCTGATAAGAAGCTGAGATTTATCACAGCAGCAGAGGAAGCAACAGAAGGATTTCAAGCAGTGAGAAAAGTGACACAGTGTGTGAGTGTGCATGTTTAAATCACTGCAGCTACTGAATTGGATTAAGAAGCGAGAGTAAACTAAACATCAGCTAAGAAGGTACTAGACTAGTCCAGAGGAAAGATGCTGGTGGCTTCAGGTGGTGCTAGTGATAAAGAACGCACCTGCCAATGAAGGAGACGTAAGAGATGCTGGTTCGATCCCTGGGGTGGAAAGATCCCCTGGAGGAGGGCATGGCAACCCACTCCAGTATTCTTGTCTGGAGAATCGTGTGAACAGTGGAGCCTGGCAGGCTACACTCCTTAGGGTTGCAAACAGTCAGACACGACTGAAGCAACTTAACACACCCAGAGACTACAGAAGCGAGGGTGGAACTGAGGGATAGAGGGCTGATTGAGGATCAGTTTTACAAGTAGAACCAACAGGACTTGGTGGTGAGTTGAGAAGTGAGATAAAGGTGAGAATCCCAGGTGAATGCTGGGTTTTTTCTTAGGTGTGTGTGCATGCTGAGTCTCTCTCTTCTGGTCATGGAGGACTCTTTGTAACCCTGGACTACAGCCCACCAGGCTCCAATGTCCATGGGATTCTCCAGGCAAGAATACTGGAGTGGGTTGCCACACCCTCTTCCAGGGGATCTTCCTGACTCAGGGATCAAACCCGAATCTCTTGTGTCTCCTGCACTGGCAGACGGGTTCTTTACCGCTAGTGCTACCTGGGAAGCCCTTTTCCTTAGGCAGCTGGGTCCGCAAAGCTTTCTTCTGATGTGGAAAACCTTGGTGGGGGGGATAGGAATATATCTCAGCAAAGCAGAAACTGGGGACAGGACAGCTTTAGGGAGGAAAGATAAAAGTCAGCAGTGGTTCTCTGGGATGGGTGTCTCTACCCACTTCAACCCAAAGCTTCCCATTCTCCCAGGCACTTGCCTGAGGAGCTCCAGCCCAGGAAAACCTCTTCCCTCCCTCTTCACTGCCCAGTGCTGCTTCTCAGCCCGCTCTCTCTCCAGGATGAGGAGGGAACCTATTGGTAGCCAAGTGCGTTAGTGTCACTCCACTTGCTTCCTGACCCTCGGCTGTTAGCACACAGACTAAACCATTCTGAGATCTGGCAGTGCAGGTTGGAGAAAAGGGGGAAGAAACCGGGGCCAGAGGAGCTAATCCTGCGTAGCAGGGGTCCAGAACTCTCAGGCCACGGGCTGGTACAGATACGGGCTTTGGCTGTAAGGCAGGAGATGAGCAGCAGGCAGTGAGCAAAGTTTCATCTGCCGCTCCCTATCGTTCATGTTACCCCCTGAACCATCTCCTCGCCTCTGCCCTCCCCTAGTCGGCGGGAAAATTGTCTTCCTCAAAACCAACCCCTGGTGCCAAAAATCTGGGGGATACCAAATTTGGGAGCCCCCTTCCACTCTGTAGGGGGCTTCCTGGTAGCTCACCTAGTAGAGAATCCGCCTGCAATGCAGGAGACCCCAGGTTGATTCCTGGATTGGGAAGATCCCCTGGAGAAAGGATAGGATACCCACTCCAGTATTCTTGAGCTTCCCTGGGGGCTCAGTCAGTAAAGAATCTGCCCACAATATGGGAGACATGGGTTCGATCCCTGGGTTGGGAAGATCCACTGGAGAAGCACATACAACCCACTCTAGTGTTCTTGCCTGGAGAATTCCACAGACAGAGGAGCCTGGCAGGCTATAGTCCATGGGATCACAAAGAGTCAGATAGGAACGAACAATTAAGCACCGCACAGCCGCTCCATAGGAAAGACCCCCAAGTGTGCAGCCACCAGCAGAGTCCCATGAGCCCCAAGAGGTATGGCAGAGCCTAGTCTTAGAACGGCAAGTATAAACCAGGGATGGAGTAAAGTCAAGGTGCAGCACCCTTTTGGATCTGAACAATGGTCTTATTGGAAGAACAATGATGAGCAGTCACAGGACTAGAGATGGGGTCCAACCCCAAGAGGGAGAGGAAAGGAGGCAGTTGAGAGCTGGACAGGGAAGGAAGTCCCGACAAACAGATTGGGTCAGCCCAGCAGAGGACAGGTATGTGATCTCTCCCATCTCCAAAATGTGCCACACCCCCAGGCCACAATAATGCCAGGCCTCTCCATCAGGCAGAACCAAGCTCCTGTTCACAGCGTTCCCACCACTTGCCAGGTGTGGAGGTAGACCGCAGCTTGGCCCCATGCTCATCATCCCACGAGCCTCTTTCTGTGTGGAGATGTGGACACAGCCCTAGAGCAGTGGTAGACTTTGCTGGAGCTCCAAACTGGGAAGAGGTGGAATCAGGAAGAGACATGAGTCTCCCTTTAGAATCCTTGGCCTGTCTGCCACAGCCCCTCACCTGGGTCAGCTTAGCTCAGGACTGGGCCAGACTCATCATATATGCTGAGGCCATACTTTGGGGCCCTCAGGGACAGTGACCAGGCAGCAGCAGTAGCAGGCAGCTGACTATTCAACCTGCACCCCAGGTGCCTCACAGTGCCTGTCCTGTTCCTTCCTCTGTGGTCTGCAATGGGGGAGCATCAATAACGTTTGGTCCTCCAACACCTCTGCTGTGCCAGCACTTCTGAGGGTGTGAAGGATTGATCCCACCCCAGAACGCGTCCTTGATTCTCTTCTGCCTAAGTCCTCTGTGTTCCTTCTCTTTAGGAATCTCGTCTTCTTTAGGAATCTCATCTTCAACCCAGACCAGTGCTTCTCTAGCTGTTGTTTTTTTTTTTTTAAACCTGATAGCACATTTTAAAAATGGTGAAATTGGTATATCTAGCCGGACACGACTGAAGCGACTTAGCAGCAGCAGCAGGTAAACTGAGAAGGCTGTTCTGGTTCCCCCAGCCCCTGACATGTATAATCCATTCAAGACTCTCCACTGGGGGACTCTGGTGGTCCAGTGGATAAGAATTCACCTTCCGATGCAGAGGACAAGGGTTTGATCCCTGGCTGGGAAACTAAGATACCACATGTGCAGAGCAACTAAGGCTTCTCACCATAAAAAGAGAGCCTGTGCAGCCAAAGTTAAAAAAAAATAGAGAGAGACCCTCCACTGGGAAACTCTGACCCCCAAGACACCTAGATGAGCTCTGCTTATGGCTTTGCCTCTCCCACACCTTCACCTGTGTGCCCTTCTTCTCAGCCTTATTGAGCACAGAATCCCAGAATGACCTGGCCTTCCATTCTGATATTTTCACTCTCACAGCTCTCTGATTGGAAACCATGTCCAATCTCACCCTCCCACTGCCCCCTACACACACCCACCCGCCCACACTATTCCCTTGATTCAGAGGCCCCTTGTCACCTTTTTTTTTTTTTGAGAAGATCATATGACATTTTTAATTTTATTTTTATATACTCTTAAGGTCTATACTCCATTTACCATTATTACAAAGTATTGGCTATGTTCCTTGGGTCTTACAGTATATCTTTGTAGCCTATCTTATACCCAACAGGTTGTATCTTTCAACTACCACACCCCTATGTTGGCCCTTCATAAAATTAGTGATAACCACTAGTTTTTTCTCTTTATCTGTGATTCTGCTTCGTTTTTTTGATATATTCTCCAGTTTGCTGTGGCTGTTGTTTTGGATTTCACACATAAGTGATATAATGCAGTATTTATCTTTCTCCATCTGACATTTCACTTAGTATAATGCCTTCCAAGTCTATCTATACCCCTGCAAATGGCAATATATTGTTCTTTTTTGGCTGAGCAGTGCACCTCATCTTCCTTATCCATTCATCTGTTGATGGACAGTTAGTTTTTTGTTTTTTGGTTTTTTTTTTCCCCATATCATGGCAGTTGTAAATAAGGTTACTGTGAACATTGGGGTGTGCGGATCTTTTCAAATTAATGTTCTTGTTTTGTTTTTAAAATGTATACCAAGGAATGGAATTGCTGTGTCATACAGTACTTCTATTTTTAGTTTTTTGAGAAACTCCAAAACTGTTTTCAAGCTTTCAAACATCACAGTGAATCAGTTATACGCATGTATCTACTCTTTTTTACATTTTTTCCCATGTAGGTGGTTACAGAGTATTGAGTAGTGTTCTCTGTGCTACATAGTAGGTTCTTAGTAGTTCTCTCTCCCAATTTATCTTTCCCCCCTTTTTCCATTGGTAAGCATGTTTTTTTTCAACATCTGTGGCTTTATTTCTGTCTTATAAATAAGTTAATTTGTACCACTTTTTTAAAATTTCACATATAAGCAATATTATCTGATATTTATCTTTTCTCTGTCTGACTCGCTTCACTCAGTATGACAGTTCTTTCATTCTTTTTACGGCTGAGTAGTATTCCATTGTACATATTTACCTCATCTTTACCCCTTCATACACTGATGGATAGCTAGGTTGCTTCTGTGTCTTCGTGATTATAAATAGTGCCGTGGTGAACACTGGGGTGCAAGTATCTTTGCAAATTATGGTTTTCCCTGGATATATGCCCAGAAGTGGGATTGCTGGATTATACGGTAGCTCTATTTTTAGTTTTGAAAGAACTTCCATGCTGTTCTTAATAGTGGTGTACCAATTTGCCTTCATTTTAAAATCAATTTTGATCACTTATTTGATAACTTGGTATAAAAGTCAAATAACTTTTATTCTTAGAATTAAAGAAGTTAACTGATGTATTATACATCTCTAGAATAGTTTGAAGCTATCTATTCTTTTAATAATTTATCTTACTAAAATTATGTTGTTGTTGTTTTTTTTACAGAATTGTATTTACTAGTATATTTTTGGCAGGTTTTTAAATCTAGCTTATTCTAGCCTAATAAAATGATGGCAAAGTTCTCTAATTTTGTACTGTATAGAAAAGTTCATGTACACTGATTTTAGTTGGTTTCTTTTTTCCTTAGATGTTTGGTAAACCTCAAAGACGTAGTATTTTTTTTCTTTTTAATTTATCTTTTTATTGAAGCATACTTGCTTTACAGAACTTTGTTGTTTTCTGTCAACCTCAACATGAATCAGCCATAGGTATACATATATCCCCTCCCTTTTGAGCCTCCCTCCAGGCTCCCTCCCCATTCCACCCTTCTAGGTTGATACAGAGCCCCTGTTTGAGTTTCCTGAGCCATACAGCAAATTCCCATTGGCTATCTATTTTACATATGGTAATGTGATCCAACCAGTCCATTCTGAAGGAGATCAGCCCTGGGATTTCTTTGGAAGCAATGATGCTAAAGCTGAAGCTCCAGTACTTTGGACACCTCATGTGAAGAGTTGACTCACTGGAAAAGACTCTGATGCTAGGAGGGATTGGGGGCCAGAGGAGAAGGGGACAACAGAGGATAAGATGGCTGGATGGCATCACTGACTCGATGGACGCGAGTGTGAGTGAACTCCCGGAGTTGGTGATGGACAGGGAGGCCTGGCGTGCTGCGATTCATGGGGTCACAAAGAGTCGGACACGACTGAGCAACTGAACTGAACTGAACTAAATAAGTTTCCATGTTACTCTTTCCATACATCTCACCCTCTCCTCCCCTCTCCCCTGTCCATAAATCTATTCTCTATATCTGTTTCTCCACTGCTGCCCTGTAATGAAGTTCTTCAGTACTATTGTTCTAGATTCTGTATACATGTGTTAGAATACGATATTTATCTTTTTCTTTCTGACTCACTTCATTCTGTATAATAGGTTCCAGGTTCATCCACCTCACCAGAACTGACTCAAATGCATTCCTTTTTATGGCTGAGTAGTATTCCATTGTATATATGTACCACAACATCTTTATCCATTCATCTGTCGATGGCCATCTAGGTTGTTTCCATGTTCCAGCTATTGCAAATAGTGCTGCAGTGAACAATGGGATACACGTGTCTTTTTAAATTTTGGTTACCTCAGGGTATATCCCTAGGAGCAGGATAGCTGGGTCATATGGTGCTTTTATTCCTAGCTTTTTAAGGAATCTCCATGTCATCTCCCATAGTGGCTTTATCAATTTACATTCCCACCAATAGTGCAAGAGCATTCCCTTTTCTCTACACCCTCTCCAGCATTTATTGTTTGTAGACTTTTTGATGAGAGCCATTCTGACCAGTGTGAGGTGATATCTCATTGCAGTTTTGGTTTGATTCTCTCTAATAATAAGCAATGGTGAGCATCTTTTCCTGTGCTTTTAGCCGTCTGTATGTCTTCTTTGGAGAAATGTCTATTTAGGTCTTTTTCCCACTTTTTGACTGGGTTTTTTGTTTTTCTGACATTGAGTTGTATCAGTTGTTTGTATATTTTGGAAATTAATCCTTTGTCAGTTGTTCCAGATGCTATTATTTTCTCCCATTCTGAGGGTTGTCTTTTCACCTTGCTTGTAGTTTCCTTTGCTGTGCAAAAGCTTCCAAGTTTAATCAGGTCCCACTTGTTTACTTTTGTTTTTATTTCTGTTACTTGAGGAGGTGAGTCACAGAGGATCTTTCTTTGATTTCTGTCATTGAGTGTTCTGCCTATGTTTTCCTCTAAGAGTTTTATAGTTTCTGGTCTTATATTTAGGTCTTTAATCCATTTTGAGTTTATCTTTGTGTTTGGTGTTAGGAAGCATTCTAATTTCATTCTTTCACATGTACCAGTCCAGTTTTCCCAGCACCATTTATTGAAGAGGCTTTCTTTGCCCCATTGTATATTCTTTCCTTCTCTGTCAAAAATAAGGTACCCATAAGGGCATGGGTTTATTTATGGGCTTTCTATCTTGTTCCATTCATCTCTAGTTCTGTTTTTGTGCTGGTACCATACTGTCTTGATGACTGTAGCTTTGTAGTATAATCTGAAGTCAGGAAGGTTGATTTCTCCAGTTCCATTCATCTTTCTCAAGACTGCTTTGGCTATTCAGAAGCCTTTTGTGTTTCCTCATGAATTGTGAAATTTTTTGTTCTAGTTCTGTGAAAAATGCCATTGGTAATTTGATAGGGATTGCATTGAATCTGTAGATTGCATTTGGTAGTAACATCATTTTCACAATATTGATTCTTCCTACCCAGGAACATGGAATATCTCTCCACCCATTTATGTTGCCTTTGATTTCTTTCATCAGTGTCTTACGATTTTCTGTGTACAGTTCTTTTGTCGCCTTAGGTCAGTTTATTCCTAGACATTTAATTCTTCTTGGTGCAATGGTGAATGGAATTGATTCCTTTATTTCTCTTTCTGATTTTTCATTGTTAGCATATACAAATGCAAATAATTTCTGTGTACTGATTTTGTATCCTGTAACTTTGCTAAATTCACTGATTAGCACTAGAAATTTTCTGATACCATCTTTAGGGTTTTCTATGTACAGTATCCGGAGAAGGCAATGGCACCCCACTCCAGTACTCTTGCCTGGAAAATCCCATGGACAGTATCATGTCACCTGAAAACAGTGAGAGCTTCTTTTCTGATCTGGATTCCTTTTATTTCTTTTTCTTCTCTGATTGCTATAGCTAGAATTTCCAGAAAGATATTGAATAATAGTGGTGAAAGTGAACACCCTTGCCTTGTTCCTGATCTTAGGGGAAATGGATTGTTTTTCACCACTGAGAATAATGTTTGCTGTAGGCTTGTCATATATGGCCTTTACTATGTTGAGGTAGGTTCCTTCTATGCCCATTTTTTGAAGAGCTTTAATTATAAATGGCAGCTGAATTTTGTCAAAGGCTTTTTCTGCATCTATTGAGATGATCATATGGCTTTTATCTTTCAGTTTGTTAATATGGTGTATCGCATTGATTGATTTGCATATATTGAAGAATCCTTGCATCCCTGGAATAAACCCAACTTGGTCATGGTGTATGAGATTTTTGATGTGCTGCTGAATTCTGTGTGCTAAAATTTTGTTGAGGATTTTTGCATCTACATTCATCAGTGATATTGGCCTGTAGTTTTCTTTCTTTTTGTTGTCTTTGTCTGGTTTTGGTATCAGGGTGATGGTGGCCTCATAGAATGAGATTGGAAGTATTCCTTCCTCTGAAATTTTTTGAAAGAGTTTTAGAAGGATAGGCATTAGCTCTTCTCTAAATGTTCGATATAATTCTCCTGTGAAGCATTCTGGTCCTGATCTTCTGTTTTTTGAGAGACTTTTGACCACAGCTTCAATTTCAGTGCTTGTAATTGGGTCTATTTCTTCCTGGTTCAGTATTGGAAGATTTAACTTTTCTAAGAATCTATCCATTTCTTCCAGGTTATCCATTTAATTGCTGTATAGTTGTTCATAATAGTCTCTTATAATCCTTTGTATTTTGGCATTGCCCATTGTAATCTCTCCTTTTTCATTTCTAATTTTGTTGATTTGATTCTTGTCTCTCTTTTTCTTGATGAGTCTGGATAAATGTTTGTCAATTTTGTTTATCTTCTCAAAGAACCAGGTTTTAGTTTTATTAATCTTTACTATTATTTCTTTCATTTCTTTTTCATTTATTTCTGCATGGATTCTTATGATTTCTTTCCTTCTACTTATTATGGGGGAGGTTCTTCTTTTTCCACTTGTTTTAGGTATAAAGTTAGGTTATCTATTTGATGTTTTCCTTGTTTCTTGAGGTAGGATTGTATTGCTATAAACTTCCCTCTTAGAACTGCTTTTGCGGCATACCATAGGTTTTAAGTTGTCATGTTTTGATTGTCATTTGTTTCTAGAATTTTTTTATTTCCATTTTGATTTCTTCAGTAATCTCGTGTTGTTTAATCTCCATGTGTCTGCATTTCTTACAGTTTTTTTCTTGTAATTGATATCTAGTCTTATAGCATTGTGGTCAGAGAAGATGCTTGATATGATTTCAATTTTCTTAAATTTACTGAGGCTTGATTTATGACCCAAGATGTGGTCTGTCCTGAAGAATGTTCCATGTGCACTTGAGAAGAAGGTGTATTCTTCTGCATTTGGATGGAATGTCCTGAAAATATCAATGAGATCCATCTCATCTAGTGTATCATTTAAGACTTCTGTTTGCATATCAATTTTCTGTTTTAATTATCTGTAGGGGTGTTCAAGTCTCCTACTATTGAAAGATTGTTGCTGAACCACAGAAAAGACGCCAGGACTTTTGGCCTCCAAGGAGAATTCAATCTGGGGCCAGAGACGAGGCTTGATCACTCAGAGCTTTGTGTAATAAAGTTTTATTAAAGTATAAAGGAGATGGAGAAAACTTCTGACATAGGCATCAGAAGGGGGTAGAAAGAGTACTCCCTTGCTAGTGTTAGCAGTGGAGTTATATACTCTCCAATGAATGAAAAGAATGTCTGGAAGTTGTAAAGACCTCACCAGACCTACTCCCATAATTTATTTTAAGATAATAGGATTAACCAGAAGGTTTAATCCAGAGACTGTCCTCAGGCAGGGTACATTCAGTTCAGTTCAGTTCAGTCACTCAGTTGTGTCCGACTCTTTGCAACCCCATGAATCACAGCACGCCAGGCCTCCCTGTCCATCACCAACTCCCGGAGTTCACTCAGACTCATGTCCATTGAGTCCGTGATGCCATCCAGCCATCCCATCCTCGGTCGTCCCCTTCTCCTCCTGCCCCCAATCCCTCCCAGCTCAGAGTCTTTTCCAATGAGTCAACTCTTTGCAGGAGGTGGCCAAAGTATTGGAGTTTCAGCTTTAGCATCATTCTCTCCAAAGAAATCCCAGGGTTGATCTCCTTCAGAATGGACTGGATGGATCTCCTTGCAGTCCAAGGGACTCTCAAGAGTCTTCTCCAACACCACACTTCAAAAGCATCAATTCTTTGGTGCTCAGCCCTCTTCACAGTCCAACTCTCACATCCATACATGACCACAGGAAAAACCATAGCCTTGACTAGATGGACAGTAGTTGGCAAAGTAATGTCCCTGCTTTTGAATATGCTATCTAGGTTGATCATAACTTTTCTTCCAAGGAGTAGGCGTCTTTTAATTTCATGGCTGCAGTCACCATCTGCGGTGATTTTGGAGCCCCCAAAAATAAAGTCTGACACTGTTTCCCCATCTATTTCCCATGAAGTGATGGGACCAGATGCCATGATCTTCGTTTTCTGAATGTTGAGCTTTAAGCCAACTTTTCCATTCTCCTCTTTCACTTTCATCAAGAGGCTTTTTAGCTCCTCTTCACTTTCTGCCATAAGGGTGGTGTCATCTGCACATCTGAGGTTATTGAGATTTCCCCGGCAGTCTTGATTCCAGCTTGTGTTTCTTCCAGTCCAGCATTTCCCATGATGTACTCTGCATATAAGTTAAAAAAGCCGGGTGACAATATATAGCCTTGACGTACTCCTTTTTCTATTTGGAACCAGTCTATTGTTCCATGTCCAGTTCTAACTGTTGCTTCCTGACCTGCATACAGATTTCTCAAGAGGCATGTCAGGTGGTCTGGTATTCCCATCTCTTTCAGAATTTTCCACAGTTTATTGTGATCCACACAGTCAAAAGCTTTGTCATAGTCAATAAAGCAGAAATAGATGTTTTTCTGGAACTCTCTTGCTTTTTCCATGATCCAGTGGATGTTGGCAATTTGATCTCTGGTTCCTCTGCTTTTTCTGAAACCAGCTTGAACATCAGGAAGTTCATGGTTCACGTATTGCTGAAGCCTGGCTTGGAGAATTTTGAGCATTACTTTACTAGCATGTCAGATGAGTGTAATTGTGCGGTAGTTTGAGCATTCTTTGGCATTGCCTTTCTTTAGGATTGGAATGAAAACTGACCTTTTCCAGTCCTGTGGCCACTGCTGAGTTTTCCAAATTTGTTGGCATATTGAGTGCACTTTCACAGCATCATCTTTCAGGATTTGAAATAGCTCAACTGGAATTCCATCACCTCCACTAGCTTTGTTCGTAGTGATGCTTTCTAAGGCCCACTTGACTTCACATTCCAGGATGTCTGGCTCTAGATGAGTGATCACATCATCATGATTATCTGGGTCGTGAAGATCTTTTTTGTACAGTTCTTCTGTGTATTCTTGCCAGCTCTCCTTAATATCTTCTGCTTCTGTTAGGTCCATACCATTTCTGTCCTTTATCGAGCCTATCTTTGTATGAAATGTTCCCTTGGTATCTCTAATTTTCTTGAAGAGATCTCTAGTCTTTCCCATTCTGTTGTTTTCCTCGATTTCTTTGCATTGATTGCTGAAGAAGGCTTTCTTATCTCTCCTTGCTATTCTTTGGAACTCTGCATTCAGATGCTTATATCTCTCCTTTTCTCCTTTGCTTTTTGCCTCTCTCCTTTTCACAGCTATTTGTAAGGCCTCCCCAGACAGCCATTTTGCTTTTTTGCATTTCTTTTCCATGGGGATGGACTTGATCCCTGTCTCCTGTACAATGTCACGAACCTCATTCCATAGTTCATCAGGCACTCTATCTATCAGATCTAGTCCCTTAAATCTATTTCTCACTTCCATTGTATAATTGTAAGGGATTTGATTTAGGTCATATCTGGATGGTCTAGTGGTTTTCCTTTAAGTCTGAATTTGGTAATAAGGAGTTCATGATGTGAGCCACAGTCAGCTCCTGATCTTTTTTGTTGTTGTTGACTGTATACAGCTTCTCCATCTTTGGCTGCATAGAATATAATCAATCTGATTTTGGTGTTGACCATATGGTGATGTCCATGTGTAGAGTCTTCTCTTGTGTTGTTGGAAGAGGGTGTTTGCTATGACCAGTGCATTTTCTTGGCAAAACTCTATTAGTCTTTGCCCTGCTTCAGTCTGCATTCCAAGGCCAAATTTGCCTGTTACTCCAGGTGTTTCTTGACTTCCTACTTTTGCATTCCAGTCCCCTATAATGAAAAGGACATCTTTTTTGGGTGTTAGTTCTAAAAGGTCTTGTAGGTCTTCATAAAACCATTCAACTTCAGCTTCTTCGCCATTACTGGTTGGGGCATAGACTTGGATAACTGTGATACTGAATGGTTTGCCTTGGAGACGAACAGAGATCATTCTGTTGTTTTTGAGATTGCATCCAAGTACTGCATTTTGGACACTTTTGTTGACCATGATGGCTACTCCATTTCTTCTGAGAGATTCCTGCCTGCAGTAGTAGATATAATGGTCATCTGAGTTAAATTCACCCATTCCAGTCCATTTTAGTTCACTGATTCCTAGAATGTTGACGTTCACCCTTGCCATCTCTTGTTTGACCACTTCCAATTTGCCTTGATTCATGGACCTGACATTCCAGGTTCCTATGCAATATTGCTTTTCACAGCATCGGACCTTGCTTCTATCACCAGTCACATCCACAGCTGGGTATTGGTTTTGCTTTGGCTCCATCCCTTCATTCTTTCTGGAGTTACTTCTCCACTGATCTCCAGTAGCATATTGGGCACCTACTGACCTGGGGAGTTCCTCTTTTGGTATCCTATCATTTTGCCTTTTCACTCTGTTCATGGGGTTCTCAAGGCAAGAATACTGAAGTGGCTTGCCATTCCCTTCCCCAGTGGACCACGTTCTGTCAGATCTCTCTACCATGACCCGCCTGTCTTGGATTGCCCCGTAGGCATGGCTTGGTTTCATTGAGTTAGACAAGGCTGTGGTCCTAGTGTGATTAGATTGACTAGTTTTCTGTGAGTGTGATTTCAGTGCGTCTGCCCTCTGATGCCCTCTTGCGACACCTACCATCTTACATGGGTTTCTCTTACCTTGGATGAGGGGTATCTCCTTACCGCCACCGTTCCTGACTTTCAACGTGAGATAGCTCCTCTAGGCCCTCCTGCGCCTGTACAGCCACCACTCCTGGGTTGCTCCTCCTCGCCGCCAGCCCTGGCCTCGGGTGTGCGTGGCTCCTCAAGGTCACCGCCCCTGACCTCGGATGCGGGATGTCTCCTCCCGGCCGCCACTGATCTCGGACGCAGTGGAGCTCCTCTCGGCCGTTCCTGCACGGTAGCAGCCTGGCACTCTAGGCCGCTGGCCCTGACCTCAGACGTGGGGTAGCTCCTCGCCCTTGCAGCCGCCTGCTCTCAGTGCTCCGGCCGGCCCTCGCAGCATTGTTATATAATTCTAAGGATGGTGATTCCCTGGTGGCTCAGATGGTAAAGTGTCTGCCCACAATGTAGGACCCTGGTTTGATCCCTGGGATGGGAATATCCCCTGGAGAAGGAAATGGCAACCAACTCCAGTACTCTTGCCTAGAAAATTCCATGGATGGAGAAGCCTGGTGGGCTACAGTCCATGGAGTCACAAAGAGTCGGACATGACTGAGCAACTTCATTAAGGAAGGTAGAGGGAAAAATGTTTGTCCTTTCTTCCTCTTGAGAATTCCAGATCACTCTCTTTGGGGACCCCTAGATTTCTTATCAACCTGCCTAGAAAATGACTCTCTCACTATTACTGTGTTACTGTCAGTTTCCCCTTTTATGTCTGTGTTTGAATTACGTATTGATACGCTCCTATGTGAGGTGCATAGATATTTACAATTTTTGTATCTTCCTCTTGGATTGATCCCTTGATCATTATGTAGTGTCCTTCCTTATCTCTTATAATCTTTATTTTAAGGTCTATTTTGTCTGATATGAGGATTTCTACTCCAGCTTTCTTTTGCTTCCCATTTGCATGGATTATATTTTTCTATCCTCTCCCTTTCAGTCTGTATGTGTCTTTAGGTCTGAAGTGGGTTTCTTGTAGACAGCATATATATAAGTCTTGTTTTTGTATTCATTCAGCCTGTCTGTGTCTTTTGGTTGGAGCATCTAATCCATTTACATTTAAGGTAATTATTGATATATATGTTCCTATTGCCATTTTCTTAATTGTTTGGGGTTGATTTTGTAGGTCATTTTTCTTCTCTTGTATTTCTTGACTATAAAGTCCCTTTAACTTTTGTTGTAAAGCTGCTTTGGTGGCTCTGAATTCTCTTAACTTTCGCTTGTCTGAGAAGCTTTTTATTTCTCCATCAATTTTTAATGAGATCCTTGCCAGGTATAGTAATTTTGGTTGTAGATTTTTCCCCTTCCAGTAGTTTAAATATATCCTGCCATTACCTTCTGGCCTGCAGAGTTTCTGCTGAAAGATCAGCTGTTAAGCATTTTGGGTTTCCCTTGTATGTTACTTGTTGCTTCTCCCTAGCTGCTTTTAATAGTCTTTCTTTGTGTTTAGTCTTTGTTAGTTTGATTAGTATGTGTCTTGGCATGTTTCTCCTTGGGTTTATCCTGTATGGGACTCTGTACCTCTTGGACTTTTGACTATTTTCTTTTCCAAGTTGGGGGAATTTTCAACTATAATCTCTTCAAAAGTTTTCTCATACCCCTTCTTTTTCTATTCTTCTTCTGGGGCCCCTATAATTCAAATGTTGGTGAATTTGATATTGTCCCAGTCTCTGAGAGTATCCTCAGTTCTTTTTATTCTTTTTACTGTATTCTGCTCTTCAGAAGTTATTTTCATCATTTTATCTTCCAGGTCACTGATTCATTCTTCTGCTTCAGATATTCTGCTATTGATTCTTTCTAGAGTATTTTTAATTTCAGTAATTGTATTGTTTGTCTCTGTATGTTTATTCTTTAATTCTTCCAGGTCTTTGTCAATTGATTCTTGTATTTTCTCCATTTTGTTTTCAAGGTTTTGATAATCTTTACTATCATTATTCTGAATTCTCTTTCAGGTAGTTTGTCTATTTCCTCTTCATTTATTTGGACTTCTGTGTTTCCAGTTTGTTCTTTCATTTGTGCAGTATTTCTCTGCCTTTTCATTTTTTTTTAACTTATTGTCTTTGAGGTCTCCTTTTCCTAGGCTTCAAGGTTAAATTCTTTCTTCCTTTTGGTTTCTGCCCTCCTAAGGTTGGTCCAGTGGTTTGTGTAAGCTTTCTATAGGGTGAGATTTGTGCTGAGTTTTTGTTTGTTTGTTTTTCCTCTGATGGGCAAGGCTGAGTGAGATGGTAATCCTGTCTGCTGATGGCTGGGGTCTGAATTTTTGTTTTGTTTGTTGTTTAGATGAGGCATCCTGCACAGGGTGCTACTGGTGGTTGGGTTATGCTGAGTCTTGTATTCAAGTGGTTTCCTTTGTCTGAGTTCTCACTATTTGACACTTCCTAGGGTTAGTTCTCTAGTAGTCTAGGATTCTGGAGTCAGTGCTCCCACTCCAAAGTCTCAGGGCTTGATCTCTGGTCAGGAACGAAGATTCCACAAGTGTCTTGTTATGGCATTAGTGAGATTAAAACAAATATCCAATGAGACACCAAAGATGAACCCCAGACAAATGGCAGTTACAAAATCAGGCAAATAATAATGAAAATAATGGAATATACACTTATACATATACACCCATGAGCAAAGTCAAAACAGTCCAACAAAAATACAATACAGAAGATTGACCTGGTGAACAAAAGAAACAAAAAATGACATTTACCAGATAAAAACAAAACTAAAGCACAAACTGGAAAATGAAACTAAAGCAAGTTGCAAAGTGGGAAATAAAGCAATGAAAACAAAACTAACAAATACATTGAGAGGAAAGGAAAGAAAGAATAGATATGCTAAGTTAAATAGAGGTAGATAAATATTTATATACATTAAAACTTACTGCAAGTGGAAAAGAACAGTAGGAAAGGCAAACAAAGGAATAAATGTAGATAAAATATAGCAGGCCTAAAAATTAAAATTACAAAAAAGACAAAAAGAAAAAAAAAAAAAAAAAGGAAAACTTCACAGAACTGCAAAAGCCCAACGTAGAGGCAGAGGTTTATAACAACAATAAAAAGTGTGATTGAGAGGGGGGAAGAAAAGCTCAAAAGCTTAATGAGATTTCATAATCCCAATAAAATCAACAACTACAGTGGGGCGGGGGGGGGAGGGTGTGGTGGGTATCCAAGAGAATCTACAGAACAAGTCAAAACACAAGAATAATAAATGTTTTTCTTGAGTCACTGCTATCAGAGTCCTTCCCCTCGCTGAGAGTCACAGTCCACCTCACCTCCCTAGGATGCTGTCCCATACTGTGCTCATCTCTGGACCTGCTGTGGTGGCAGCTCAGATTCTGATTTGGTCCTACTCCTGTGTATTCTTGCCTCCAATGTCCACAGTATTCAGAACTAGTGTGTTTTCTTTTGTGGGAACTCTCAAAGGCCTTTTATATATTCCATAGACACAGTGTGCCTAGTTGATTGTGTGGATTTAATCTGAACCTTGTACAGCTGGTGGGAATCTTTTGGGTCTTGTTCCTTAGCCACATTGCCCCTGGGTTTCAACTGTGGTTTCATTTCTACCTCTGCATGTGGGTTGTCCACTGTAGTTTGCTCCTGAGGTTGCCCTGGAGGACTTGGTTTTGTCCTTGTGAGGGCCAGGTGTGGAGTTGGTGCAGCTACTTGGGTTGCAGGGGTTCTGGCAGCACCAGGTACTCGGGGTTGGTGGCTAGGGAAGCAGGAAATATATTACTTTAGAAGGGTATGGCAACCAGTAATGGCCAATATGCTCCAGTATTCTCGCATGGAGAACCCCCTTCCCTGACAGAGAAGCCTGGCAGGCCACAGTCTATAGGATCACAAAGAGTTGGACACTCCCAAAGTAATGGTGATGAACAGGGAGGCCTGGCATGCTGCAATTCATGGGGTCGCAAAGAGTCGGACACGACTGAGCAACTGAACTGAACGGAACTGAAAGCAACCCTGCGTGCATAGATGTATGACTTTTTTTGCCTGTGGCAGCTCTGCCCCAGTGAGAGTTGAGCGTGAAGGTGGTGCAGCTGCTTGGCTTGCAGGACCCTGGCAGTATCAAGGGTGCAGGGACACAGACTGCCTCTGCCGTGGGAGTTATGGACCTATCAGAGTCTTTCTTCGAGCCTCTTGTAGCTAGCGATCAGAAGGCCTCTTTGGCCAGTCTTTCTCTGTAGCTCCACCCATTTGGGCATTTAGAGGGCTCCCTTGCCTGGGGTCCTTCTCTGTTGCTCTGCACATCAGGCACATAGAGGGCCCCCCCCCCCCGGCTGAGGTCTTACTCTGTAGATCAGTGCTTCAGGCATTTGATAGTCCAGCCTCTATTGTTTAGCTGCTGATGCTGGTAGTGGGGCTAGAGAGGCTATGGTGATGGCCCCACCCCCTACGAGTGACTCAGCTTCCATGGCTGCCTGGCTTTCCTCCACAGGCATTTCCCACCACAGTCTCCTCCCTCACATCCCCTCGATCCATCTCTCTGCAGTCAACAGCAGCCCTTGCCCTGGGATTTCTCCACAATCCCTAAACTCCAGCTACCAGCTCCTATGCCTTCCAGGGGGGCTGTCTCCCTATCCAGAGTATGTATGGCTATGGCAAGGACTGTCTGATTCTTGTTCCATTTAGGCTGCCTCAGATCAGCTGTTTCACTCTCGGCCTTAAATGTTTCTCCTCTGACTCAGACAATTGCCCGCTGTGGGGATGGGACCCCTGCTTCGGTTCTGTCACCAGCCGAGGGCAGGTCCAGTCCTACCACACTCCTGTTTTTTCTCCTTGTTCCTTCGAAATACTGAGCTTTGCGTGGTTCTATATATTCTTTTCCACTGGTCAGGGACTCCTGTCTGCTCTCAGCCCGTGTTCTGCATGCACTTCTGTGTCTGAAGATTTACTCCTGACGTATCCATGGAGAGAGATGTACTCCACGTCCACCTACTTCTCTGCCATCTTGTTCTCCTGTTGCTTCATATATATAAAATGCCTAGCATGTGTCTGGCACTTGGTAGGCTTCAGGATATGATAGCTTAGTCCCCTTTTGTGCTAAGCCAACTTTTTCACACTCCTCTTTCACTTCCATCAAGAGGCTTTTTAGTTCCTCTTCACTTACTGCCATAAGGGTGGTGTCATCTGCCCATCTGAGGTTATTGAGATTTCTCCCAGCAATCTTGATTCCAGCTTGTGTTTCTTCCAGTCCAGCTTTTCTCATGATGTACTCTGCATATAAGTTAAATAAGCAGGGTGACAATATATAGCCTTGATGCACTCATTTTCCTATTTGGAACCAGTCTGTTGTTCCATGTCCAGTTCTAACTGTTGCTTCCTGACCTGCATACAGATTTCTCAAGAGGCAGGTCAGGTGGTCTGGTATTCCCATCTCTTTCAGAATTTTCCACAGTTTATTGTGATCCACACAGTCAAAGGCTTTGTTTGGCATAGTCAATAAAGCAGAAATAGATGTTTTTCTGGAACTCTCTTGCTTTTTCCATGATCCAGTGGATGTTGGCAATTTGATCTCTGGTTCCTCTGCTTTTTCTAAAACCAGCTTGAACATCTGGAAGTTCACAGTTCAGGTATTGCTGAAGCCTGGCCTGGAGAATTTTGAGCATTACTTTACTAGCATGTGAGATGAGGGCAATTGTGCAGTAGTTTGAGCATTCTTTGGCATTGCCTTTCTTTGGGATTGGAATGAAAACTGATGTTTTCCAGTACTGTGGCCACTGCTGAGTTTTCCAAATTTGCTGGCATATTGAATGTAGCACTTTCACAGCATCATCTTTCAGGTTTTGAAATAGTTCCACTGGAATTCCATCACCTCCACTAACTTTGTTCATCGTGACGCTTTCTAAGGCCCATTTGACTTCACATTCCAGGATATCTGGCTCTAGGTGAGTGATCACACCATCGTGATTATCTGGGTCGTGAAGATCTTTTTTGTACAGTTCTCCTGTGTATTCTTGCCACTTCTTCTTAATATCTTCTGCTTCTCTCAGGTCCATACCATTTCTGTCCTTTATCGAGCCCATCTTTGCATGAAATGTTCCCTTGGTATCTCTAATTTTCTTGAAGAGATCTCTAGTCTTTCCCATTCTCTTGTTTTCCTATATTTCTTTGCATTGATCACTGAGGAAGGCTTTCTTATCTCTCCTTGCTGTTCTTTGGAACTCTGCATTCAGATGCTTATATCTCTCCTTTTCTCCTTTGGTTTTTCCTTTTCTTCTTTTCACAGCTGTTTGTAAGACCTCCTCAGACAGCCATTTTGCTTTTTTGCATTTCTTTTCCATGGGGATGGTCTTGATCCCTGTCTCCTGTACAATGTCATGAACCTCCGTCCATAGTTCATCAGGCACTCTATCTATCAGATCTAGTCCCTTAAATCTATTTCTCACTTCCACTGTATAATCATAAGGGATTTGATTTAGGTCATACCCGAATGGTCTAGTGGTTTTCCCCACTTTCCTGAATTTAAGTCTGAATTTGGGAATAAGGAGTTCATGATCTGAGCCACAGTCAGCTCCCAGTCTTGTTTTGCTGACTGTATAGAGCTTCTCCATCTTTGGCTGCAAAGAATATTGTAGGGAACTAGGTATAAGGAAGGTTGAGAAGTGCTTGTAAATGAGACTCTCAACCAGGGCTGAACATTCTTGCAAATGAGAAGTTCAGCTAAGAATCCTCTGTTTGTTCCTGTGGGAAAAGAACATTTCTTGCACACAAGGATGTTTCTCTGATTCCTCAAAAGGAACAGACCCAGGGACAAAACGGATTTTAAGTTGATAAGGAAGTTCCCCAAAACAAAGTCTTAGCTGCAGTAAATAAGTCAAGGTAAAGGTTATCTCGCCCTGCGCCTGCGCACTATATAGTCTCTGAATCATAGTGCTTGGCGACTTGCCCTGTAGGTTGTTGTGCAAGGGATATAAAAAAAAGCAGCTGTAAGAATCGAGTGTTAAAATACAAAGATTCAAACCACGCTGCAGTGTTGGTGTTTCATTCCGTTGCCAGCAAATATAATAAATCTGATTTCGGCGTTGACCATCTGGTGATGTCCATGTGTAGAGTCTTCTCTTGAGTTGTTGGAAGAAAGTGTTTGTTATGACCAGTGCTTTGTCTCGGCAAAACTCTATTAGCCTTTGCCCTGCTTCATTCCATACTCCAAGGCCAAATTTGCCTGTTGCTCCAGGTGTTTCTTGACTTCCTACTTGTTTTTCTTGACCTGTATGCAGGTCAGGAAGCAACAGTTAGAACTGGACATGGAACAACAGACTGGTTCTAAATAGGAAAAGGAGTACGTCAAGGCTGTATATTGTCACCCTGCTTATTTAACTTATATGCAGAGTACATCATGAGAAACGTTGGGCTAGAAGAAGCACAAGCTGGAATCAAGATTGCCGAGAGAAATATCAATAACCTCAGATATGCAGATGACACCACCCTTATGGCAGAAAGTGAAGAGGAACTAAAAAGACTCTTGATGAAAGTGAAAGAGGAGGGTGAAAAAGTTGGCTTAAAGCTCAACATTCAGAAAACGAAGATCATGGTATCTGGTCCCATCACTTCATGGGAAATAGATGGGGAAACAGTGGAAACAGTGTCAGACTTTATTTTGGGGGGCTCCAAAATCACTGTGGATGGTGACTGCAGCCATGAAATTAAAAGACGCTTACTCCTTGGAAGGAAAGTTATGACCAACCTAGATAGTATATCAAAAAGCAGAGACATTACTTTGCCAACAAAGATCCGTCTAGTCAAGGCTATGGTTTTTCTAGTGGTCATGTATGGATGTGAGAGTTGGACTGTGAAGAAGGCTGAGTGCCGAATTGATGCTTTTGAACTGTGGTGTTGGAGAAGACTCTTGAGAGTCCCTTGGACTTCAAGGAGATCCAACCAGTCCATTCTGAAGGAGATCAGTCCTGGGTGTTCATTGGAAGGACTGATGCTGAAGCTGAAACTCCAATACTTTGGCCACCTCATGTGAAGCGTTGACTCATTGGAAAAGACTCTGATGCTGGGAGGGACTGGGGGCAGGAGGAGAAGGGGACGACAGAGGATGAGATGGCTGGATGGCATCACCAACTCGATGGACATGAGTTTGGGTGAACTCCGGGAGTTGGTGATGGACAGGGAGGCCTGGTGTGCTGCAATTCATGGGGTCGCAAAGAGCTGGACACGACTGAGCAACTGAACTGAACTTAACTGAACTGAACATATGTGGCAGGAAAATAACTTTGTCATATGGCAGCAACATATACCATATTTTGGGGGATAGTCCCAATCTTAAATCATTCTATTATTTTCAAAAAGGTAACATTGAATGTATAGTTACATGAAATTTAATTTTTAAAGAAAGATTTATTTAGGTATGATGGCAGGCAGAATTCCATGATGGTCCCCAGGAATTCCTTAAAATAGGGATCTTAAAATAAGGACATTATGCAAGTGGACTTGCCCTTTGTACATAAGCCTTTTAAAGAATTTTCTCTGGCTGATGGCAGAAGAAGAACCCAGAGTTTGGCTGGGTTGAAGATGAAGACGTCATGCTGCAAAGAGAACAGGTGACCTCTCGGACCCAAGAGATGACCCTCCTGTCTGCCAGCAAGGAAATAAGGACCTCATTCCTACAGCTTCAGGGAATTAAATTCTGTCAATGCCAAGAACGAGCCTGGAAACAGATTTTTTTTCCAGAGCATCCAGACAGGAACTCACTGACTGCCTCCCTGGTTTCAGCCTTGTGACACCCTGAGCTGGGAAACCAGCCACAGCACACCCTAGTTCAACACACACAACTGTCGAGTTCAGAGGGTGAGTTTGTGCTGATTGGTCAGCAATATAAAACTAACAGATATAACTTGCATAAATAAATTAATTTTTAAGTGGCCAGCTCAGTGAGTTTTGGTAAATTTTAAGTCATGCAACTACCATCATAATCAACATATAGAACATTTCCATAGAGAGCTTTTCCCAAAGCTTCCTCTGCATCCAGTTCTCTTCCTCAGTCCCCAGTTCCTGAACTATGTGTTTGTTTTTGCCTTTTCTGGAATGCCATACAAATGGAATGGTAAAGTAGATAGCTTTTGTATTTATTTCACTTAATGCAGTGCTGTGTTGTTGCATGTATTAAGTCATTCTTTTATTGCTGAGTAATATACTCCAGGACTTCCCTGGTGGCTCAGATGGTAGAGCGTCTGCCAACAATGTGGGAGACCTGGGTTCGATCCCTGGGTCGGGAAGATCCTCTGGAGAAGGAAATAGCAACCCACTCCAGTACTCTTGCCTGGAAAATCCCATGGATTGAGGAGCCTGGTAGGCCACAGTCTATGGGGTCGCAAAGAGTCAGACATGACTGAGCGGCTTCACTTCACAATACTCCATTGAAGGTATGTATCATTATTTATCTCTTCACCTGTTAATGTAGGTTTGGATTGTTTTCAGTTGTTGGCCATTATGAATAAATATTCTCTGAATATTTGCTTGCAATATGTCTCTGTGTGAACCATGTATAATTTATTGGCTGTTCTGGGCCTTTGCTGCTATGCAAAGTTTTCTCTAGCTGTGCAAGTAGGGGCTACGCCTGGTTGCAGAACATGAGCTTCTCACTACTGTGTCTTCTCTTGTTGCAGAGCATGGACTCTAGAGCTTGGACTCCGTAGTTGTGGCACATGGGCTTGGTTGCTCTGCCTCATGTAGAATCTTCCTGGGCCAGGAATCAAACTTGTGTCCCCTGAATTGGTAAGCAGATTCTTATCTCCTGTACCACCGGGGAAGTCCTAGACAATATATTTTTACTTCTCTTAATAAACACCTAAGAATGGACTGTGTGCTCTATTTGTGTTTAACCTTTGAGAAACTGCAGAAATGTGTTCCTAAGTGGCTGTTCCATTTCATTCTCATTAGAAACAGACACAGGTTTCCATTGTCTCACATCCTCGTCAGTGTTTCATATTGTCAGACTTTTGAATTTTAACCATTCGGGTGAGTATGCAGTAGTATCTCATGAGATTTTAATTTGTGTTTTCCCAAGATCAATAGGAAGCTTCTTTTTTATGTGCTTATTTGCCATCTGTGTATCTTCATTGGTAGAGGGTCTGTGCAAATCATTTGCCCATATTTTATTTGGGGGGGGGATGTTCTAGATATCAATCTTCCATCAGCTGTGCATTTTGCAAATATTTTCTTCCAGTCTGTGGTTTGTCTTTTCATTTCCTTAACAATGTCATTTAAAGGGCAGAAATTTTTAATTTCAAAGAAGCCCAATTTGTCAACTTTTTGAATGGTTTGTTCTTCTGCCATATCTAAAAAAATTTTTTTGCCTAAATAAATGTCACAAAGCTTTTCTTCTTATAGTTTTATCACAGTAGCTCTTATATGATCAATTTGAAATTAATGTATTATATATGAAACAAGGTAATGGCTTGGTTTTTGCATATGAATAGCCAATTGTTCCAGATCCGCACTTAGTAAGAGTGTCCTTTCTCCATTGAATTGCTTTTGTAGCTTTGTAAAAAAAATCAACTGACCATGTATATGTGAATGAAGCTGAAACTCCAGTACTTTGGCCACCTCATGCGAAGAGTTGACTCATTGGAAAAGACTTTGATGCTGGGAGGGATTGGGGGCAGGAGGAGAAGAGGACGACAGAGGATGAGATGGCTGGATGGCATCACTGACTCCATGGACGCGAGTCTGGGTGAACTCCGGGAGTTGGTGATGGATAGGGAGGCCTGGCGTGCTGCGATTCATGGGGTCGCAAAGAGTTGGACACGACTGAGCAACTGAACTGACCCACTCAACTGATTCTATTCTATTTGCCTACAAACATATTTTTAAAGCTATGCCTATTATCTTGGTTACTATAGTATTATAGTCAGTCTTGAAATTATGTAGTTTGAGTCCTTCAACTGTTTTGGTTTTTCCCTGAAAATCCTTTAGGCTGCTCACAAAGAGTCGGACACGACTGAGCAACTGAACTGAACTGACTGAGATCCTTTGCATTTCTATGTAAACTTTAGAGTCAGCTTGTCAATTTCTTTCTTTAAAAAACCTTTTTATTTTATATTGGAGTATAGTTGATTAACACTGTTATGATAGTTTCTAGTGTACAGCAAAGTGATTCAATTGTACATATACATGTCTATTCTCTGTCAAATTCTTTTCCCGTTTAAGTTGTTACATAATATTGAGCAGAATTCCCTGTGCTATACAGTAGGTTCTTGTTGCTCATCCATTTTTTAAACAGCATACATATTGAAATGTACCACGTCAATCCCAAACTCCTTAACTATCCCTTCCCCCAAAAGTGTGTATTCCTTTTTTCTTTCATCTTTTTTTTTTTTTTTTTACCATGCCATGCAACATGTGGGCTCTTAGTTCCCCGACCAGGGATTGAACCCACTCCCCCTGTGCAGAAGCACAGCCATCTTAACCACTGGCCCACTAGGGCAATATTGGGAGTGTGCATTCTTAATTTTACTAAGTACTGTCAGACTACTCTCCAGACAGTTGCACCAATCAGCTTGTCAATTTCTATGACAAGCTGGAGTTTGTTTGAGTTTGCACTGAACCTATAGACTAATTTGGGAAGAAATGATGCCTTAACAATGCCCAGTATTATTGCCTGGAGAATTCCATGGGCAGAAGAGCCTGGGGGGCTACAGTCCATGGGGTCACAAAGAGTTGGACACAACTGAGCAACTAAGCATGCATGCACACCAATTGGTCATGAAGTACTGTCTTTTTATATATTGAAAGATTCAAGTTAAAATTTTGTTAGAGATTTTAGCTATTGTGTTTATAAGGGATATTGGTCTGCATATTTCTTTTCCTGTAAGATCCTTGCCTTGTTTTTACATCAGGGTAATGCTGGTGATTCAAGTAGGAAAGTGTTGCCTTCTCATATTTTCTGGAAAAGCTTATACAAAATTGCTATTTTTAAAAGTCAGTACCCCTATTTGAACTCTTTCTATTGTACTGGTTGTACCGTGTTTGTTTGTACCGTGTGGCTTGTGGGATCTTAGTCCCCTGAACAGAAATTGAACTTGGGACATGGTAATGAAAGTGCAGAGTCCCATTCACTGGATCGCAAGGGAATTACCCAAAATTGCTATTATTTTTTCAATTTTTGGTAAAATTTCTTAAATTTTTGGTAGAATTTACCAGTGAAGCCATGGGGGTTTAGAGTAGCCTTTGTGAGAAGGTTTTTAACTAAGAGTTCATTTTTTTTCATTTTTTCAATTTTATTTAAGACTTATCAGCTTATCTGTTTCCTCTTGAGTAGCTTGAGTCTTTTAAAGAATTTACCATTTCATCTAAAGTTATAAAATTTATTGTCATAAAATTGCTCTTCTTTCTTTTTTTTTTTTCAGTGACTAGGGCTCTATAATGATGTTCCCTCTTAATTCTTGATATTGGTAATTCATTTTTTGTCTTTTTTGCTGATAAGACTCGCTAGGACTTTATCAACTTTATTGAGCTGTAAATAACCAACTTTTGATTTATTAATTTCCTCTGTTATTTTTCTGTGTTCTGTTTCACTGATTTCTGCTCTGGTCATATTATTTCCTTTCTTATGCTACTTTGGTTGTGTTTTGCTCTTTAATTATTGTCAAAAGACATAGTTTTTATGATGAGAATACTTTTAAATTTATTAAAGTTTTCTTTTAATTTGATTTTTATTTTCTGTAGCCCAGAGTATGGATTACTTTACTAAATGTTTTATGTGCAATTGAAAAAACTGTATTCTGCTGTTGTTGGATGGAATGTTCTGTAAATGTCGATTAGATCAAGTTGGTTAATGGTATTGTTCATGTCTTAAATAGTGTCTGATTTTTTTTATTTTTGTCTATTTGTCATTGGAGGGAGGTGATGAAGCTTCCAACTACAATTAGACTTGACTGTTTTCATTTCTTTCCATTTTTTTCTTTATATATTTTGAAGCTGTTATCAATACACACAGCAAACACATTTAGGATTGCTGTTTTCTTAAATTTACCTCTTTCTGGGACTTCCCTGGCAGTCCATGACTAAGACTCTGTGCTCTCAATACAGGGCGCAGAGGTTCAGTCTCTGGGGAACAAAGATCCCACATGCAGCCAAGTGCTGCCCCCTCCAAAAATGTGCCCCTTCACAATTACATAATAGTACTCTTTATTTCTGCCAACATGTCTCATTTTTAATGCACTTTGGATGTATAGTCCCTCTAGCTTTCTTTTATAAATATTAACACAGAATATCTTTTTACATAATTTTACATTTTCACCTATTTGTGTCTTTACATTTAAAGTAGATTTCTTGCTTTTTAAAATTCAATCTTTGCTTTTTAACTGAAGTGATTAGATCATTGACATTTAATGTAATTGTTAATATGATTGGGGTTAGAGCTTCAATCTTCCTATTTGTTTTCAATTTATCGAATCTGCTCTTTAATCCTTTTTTCTCTATTATTGTCTTCTTTTGAATTGAGAATTTAAACATAATTCCATTCATCTCCACTAGTGACTTAGGTATTCCACTTTATTCTACTTGTAATGATTGCTCTAGGTGAAGTGAAGCGAAGTGAAAGTCTCTCAGTCGTGTCTGACTCTTTGCGACCCAATGGATAGTCTGTGGAATTCTCCAGGGCTGAATACTGGAGTGAGCAGCCTTTCCTTTCTCCAGGGGATCTTCCTTACCCAGGAACTGAACCGGCGTCTCCTGCATCACAGGAGGACTCTTTACCAGCTGAGCCACAAGGAAAGCTCAAGAAAACTGGTGTGGGTAGCCTGTCCCTTCTCCAGGGGATCTTCCTACCTAGGGGCTGAACCGGCGTCTCCTGCACCACAGGCCGACTCTTTGCCAGCTGAGCTACCAAGTCATCACCCTCTGTCCCATTCTCTCTCACGCACGCACGCCCCTCCCCCTGCACCTCTAAATACCTGTGTGTTAGCTCACTTGACTCTACCCCACAGTTCTTAGAGCCATATCACCTGCTTCTAGACTCTTTGGCAAGCTTGTTTACATGGAGTGAACACAGATAAAAGGATCAGTCCAGCATTTAACCATTGGGGGCAGGTCAGAAGCTCAGAGTAGATGTTCAGCCAGACTGCAAAGCTCATATCCAAAGAATTCAAGTCTTGGATCAAACTCTTAGGACAGAGTTGGAGACAGAAGAGGGTGAGCATTTAGGAAACTCAAAAAGACCTGGGTATCCTCTCCAATTTGACATGGTAAAGAATAAGAATGCCTTGTGTTATAGCAGATGGTCACAGGCAGAGATGACATTGAGATTGTTGGCACCCTGCAAGTTCTTAAAAGCTCTGTGAAGACGTGTGGAATCACCAATTTGAACCAAAATATCTAGATTTCAAGGAACAAGAATGCCCCAGGTTATATCTGTTACACATTTTAGTGTACCATCTCTTCTACATGGCCTAAGTATGTGCTGTGGCCATATTTTCGTAGATGTATTATGAAAATAGGAATAACATCTTCATCAGGTGTGCTTGATCTGCAGCAAGTATGCAAACATCTTCAAAGGAATGATGAAATCAGACACTGCGGGTTAAATTTCAGTCCCACCACTCGGGAGCAGTTATTGATACTTAATGTTTTCCACTCTTTACATTCTCATCTAGAAATTGGTCATAATCCCACTTCACTATGTTGTTGTGATGGTTAAAGTGGGGAATATAGGAATCGGGTATGAATCTCATGGGCTTCCTTCATAGCTTAGTTGGCAAATCATCTGCCTGCAATGCAGGAGACCCAGGTTCAACTCCTGGGTTGGGAAGATCCCCTGAAGAAGGAAATGACAACCCACTCCAGCATTCCTGCCTGGAGAATCCCATGGACAGAGGAGCCTGGCAGGCACAGTCCATGGGATCGCAAGAGTCGAACGCAACTTAGCAACTAAACCACCACAACCATGAGTCTCACGCCAAAAACTTGGGGGAACAAGAAATGTAATGTTTTGTTATGTCTCTGAGTGAATTCAGTTTTTATTTCAGCTACGATTCTTCTACTGACAGAAATTTGTTTTCTGTCTATTAGGTGCTCTGGCAGTTATTTCTAGGCAAACGCCCCTGCCCGCCTCCTCTCATCCCTGAGGTGTGCTTGAGTTCTGGAGCACTTTCCATTGTGATAGCGTGTGTCTGCACAGGGGCATAAGCATCTAGTCTCACATAAGTGTCATTCTCACACACAGTGACATCTGTTGGGATGTCAAGCAGATTTCCAGCTTGGCTTCTGGTCATATGGTTCTTATAGATTCTGGCTACAAGGTGGCTTTAGCTTAGCCAGTGTTCCGGGGTGAACATGAGTGGTAATAAGCTGTACAAAAAACATTTTATGCTTCTGGAGCGCTTGCAGGGAGTACAGGACCCAGCTGGGCTGCCTTAGCCTGTCTGTCTGGACACATTTCAGCTCTGCTGCCTTTTCATCCACCAGCCCTCTGTGTGACGCTTGCAGCGTTCTGTCCACTCCCAGGAATCAGCACACTGACTCTCTCTGCTCTCAGGCCCCCTGACCCGCACGAAGCACCTGTGATCCCTTATCCCTTCCCCCACAGCCAGTATGAGAACTGGGACTGTGACATCTTCCTGGTGACAAACCAACATCTCAGCTCTCCTTCTAACACATCCCTTCTTCTCCTAAGAGGTGCTTTTTCAGTTGGTTTTTATTTTTTCCTGACGCAGGAAAAACTGATTCTAACCAATCTTACAGTTTCTAAAACCATTATTTATTACATAGAGTATGTGTCCTGAGTTATTTAGAACTCAGAATTATTTTTATATTCAATATCTGAAAATCAATTTATTTCTCTTAAAACATTGTATTTGCCCTGAATTCAAAAACCTTATTTGAGAACCACATGCTAAGAACTATCTCTTTTCTTACTCTCTGATTCTACTATGACAATCATTACTTTGCAGTGGGTGTAGAGTTCCAGTAAGAGGATCTTGAGATAAAGAGAAATGAGTGAATAAAAAATTGTTGACTGTTTTGATTACTATGTCAAAATATTATCCAGTTACATGTATCCAAAGATGGGCAAGTATAAAAGCTGGTCATAATTTCTTTATTTAGCATTGTTTCACTAAAAGATTTTTTTAATATTCATTTTTATTTGCTGATTTTTTTGGCTATGCCAGGTCTTAGTTGTGACATGCAGGATCTTTAATATTTTAGTTGCGGCACATGAACTCTTAGTTGTGGCATGGGGGATCTCGTTTCTTTACCAGGGATCAAACCCAGGACCCCTACTTTGGGGTCTTAGCCATTGGACTGACTACCAGGGACGTCTCTCACTAAAAGTTTAAAAATCAATGCTCAGCCCTTAACCTACGAATAGTGTAAATATTTAAAATCTCCCCTTGTTTTCTTTGTACTTTAAAACCCTTGTTGTCTATTTTTAGCAAGTTTATTAGTTCTGTGTTTTCTCTGACAGTGACATCTGCCTTAGACATTAAGCTCCTCAGGAGCACAGACTGTATTTTCCCAGGAACTACACTCATTTCCTGATAGATTAGATCTGACAGCTCTCCCATCTCCTCCTGTAACTCCTGTAAGATATGTGCTCATTTTCCTCACTATCCCCAAGTATAGCCCAATCAGTTCAGTTCAGTTTCAGTTCAGTCACTCAGTCGTGTCCGACTCTTTGCAACCCCATGAATCGCAGCATGCCAGGCCTCCCTGTCCATCACCAACCCCCGGAGTTCACCCAGACTCACATCCATCAAGTCAGTGATGCCATCCAGCCACCTCATCCTCTGTCGTCCCCTTCTCCTCCTGCCCCCAATCCCTCCCAGCATCAGTCTTTTCCAATGAGTCAACTCTTCACATGAGGTGGCCAAAGTACTGGAGTTTCAGCTTCAGCATCAGTCCTTCCAAAGAAATCCCAGGGCTGACCTCTTTCAGAATGGACTGGTTGGATCTCCTTGCAGTCCAAGGGACTCTCAAGAGTCTTCTCCAACACCACACTTCAAAAGCATCCATTCTTCGGCACTCAGCTTTCTTCACAGTCCAACTCTCACATCCATACATGACCACTGGAAAAACCATAGCCTTGACTAGACAGACCTTTGTTGGCAAAGTAATGTCTCTGCTTTTTGATATGCTATCTAGGTTGGTCATAACCTTTCTTTCAAGGAGTAAGCGTCTTTTAATTTCATGGTTGCAGTCACCATCTGCAATGATTTTGGAGCCCCCAAAAAATAAAGTCTGACACTGTTTCCACTGTTTCCCCATCTATTTGCCATGAAGTGATGGGACCAGATGCCATGATCTTCGTTTTCTGGATGTTGAGCTTTAAGCGAACTTTGTCACTCTCCACTTTCACTTTCATCAAGAGTCTTTTTAGTTCCTCTTCACTTTCTGCCATAAGGGTGGTGTCATCTGCATATCTGAGGTTATTGATATTTCTCTCAGCAATCTTGATTCCAGCTTGTGCTTCTTCCAGCCCAGTGTTTCTCATGATGTACTCTGCATAGAAGTTAAATAAGCAGGGTGACAGCATACAGCCTTGACGTACTCCTTTTCCTATTTGGAACCAGTTTGTTGACTCTAGCCAAAATAGTCTACTTGTAGTTCATTCATTCACAAATATCTATTGGGACTCAACCATATGACCTTGTTGGAGGGCAGAAAAGTAGTAGTGTAATAATATATTATGTTTGTTGAGCACTCCGTATTGCCCACTTTTCTTGATGCTTTGTATGTGTAATTTCACTAAGTTGTCCCAACTCTCTGTGGACTACCCAGGTGGCTCAGTGGTAAAGAATCCTTCTACCAATGCAGGAGACACAGGTTGGATCCCTAAGTAAGGAAGATCCCCTGGAGAAAGAAATGGCAGCCCACTCCAGTATTCTTGCCTGGGAAATCCTATGGACAGAGGAGACTGGTGGGCTACAGTCCATGGCATCACAAAGAGTCAGACATGACTTAGCAATTGAGCATGCGCACACACTGTTACTATCTCCATTTTACAGCTAAGGAATATGAGTCTCTGAGAAGTTAGGCATCTTGCCAGAGGTCCCCTGCCTAGAGACGTGATTCCAAGCCCATCCAGTTCAGTTCCAAAGCCCACATTCCTTACCTCCATACCACTCAGACCCCAGAAGTTTTGTCAAATTTCTACCAAAATTCGAGGGATTCTTTCACAGAACTAACTCAAACACAACTGATGTTACAAAGCTACTTAAGTTGTCTAGTGACTTCCCTGATAAAAGCAATGCTTTTGGTGAGTGAATTGGACCATGATATTGTTTTGGTTGGTCTTCAGCTCTCTCCACATGGAAGCTGCCCTGCCTGGGGGCTATGAGTTTCTTGTCCTTGGTGGTATGTCCTTGCATGGGCATTGGGTAAATAAAGCTGTTAGGATTTGAAATCACTTCCACACAACATTCCATAGCTTCTTCTGATCTTATTCCTACCAAGTAACCAACTTACTATTCCATATAGACACGAACAGTTTACAAACCTTAGGTGTTTGTTCCCTGTCTTAATATGGGAGGCTATTGGATTTACAGTGACCACAAGTACATTCTAACACCCCCTTAATTCCCTGTCTAAGAGAATATCAACTGGAGAGAATAACACCGCCATGGAGCCATGACTCTGTGGTCAGGAAGAGGAAGCAGGGAGCTCCCCAAAGGGAAGGCAATGCCCAACACAGTTGTGGTCAGATTGAGAGAAAAGAGGGAGCCAAAGCTTAGCAGACTAGAAAGGTCAAGCCTTTGGAAGAAAATAGCATCTAGGGATGAAATGAGCAAAACCATGGACTTCTCCAGGCAAGAATACTGCAGTGGGCAGCCATTCCCTTTTCCAGGGGATCTTCCTGACCCAGGGGTTGAACCCAGGTCTCCTGCATTGCTTCCTGCATGGGCTTCCCTTGTGACTCAGCTGGTAAAGAATCTGCCTGCAACGTGGGAGACCTGGGTTCCGTCCCTGGGGTGGGAAGATTCCCCTGGAGAAGAGAAAGGCTACCCACTCCAGTATTCTGGCCTGGAAAACTCCATGGACTGTATAGTCCATGGAGTCGCAAAGAGTCGGACATGACTGAATGATGTTCATTTTCACTTTTACTCCTGCATTGCAGCAGATTGTTTACCGTCTTAGCCACCAGGGAAGCCCAAATCAATGAACAGTCAAAGCCAGAATCCAGTAGAACGAGAGCAGAACAATTTCAACACCCCAAAAGAGGCAACTAAAATATCGAATGAAGAAAAATAAAGGAATTCCTGGGTGGTCCAGTGTTAAGACTCCACCCGCCAATGCAGGGGACCCAGGTTCAATCCCTAGTTCAGGAACTAAGATCCCACATGCCACGGGGCAACTGAACCTTTGCCCCACAATTACTGAAGCCCATGTGAGTGAGAACTGGTACACTGCTGTAAGAGAAGCCGGCACAGTGTGAGCCCAGGAGCCTCCACATGCTGCAACTAGACAAAGCCTGGCTCAGCAGTTAAACCCAGTGCAGCCAAAAATAAAAATAAATAAAATTCAAAACCTAAAATAATAATAATAATAAATATAAAATAAATAAATAGAAATAAAGTATTCAAATAAACAAGACTATTACCTCAGTCCTTTGAATAGGCACATGGGTCAGCCCAATTTTGTCTTTCTGAACTCCTTTTTGAACCCCTATCCTTTCTGAAAGGAAAATAGAGTGTCATAATATCGTTAGATTAGAGGGATGTTTTATGGAACCCAAGGACAGGACAGCTGGGTCTCAGACATATGCCAGGTTGTGGGACCCTCAGAGGCCCCCTCTCTCTTTGCTGTCTCTGTATTTCTGCTTTATTCTCCACTCTCTGTTTCTAGGCTTTTTCTAGGACAGCTCCATAACTTGGGTGTTAGAGGCCCATCTAGATTCTTTCTCTGGATTTCAATTTTAGGACAAAAAGATTCTGATCAGCCTAGTCTGGTCTGGTACCACCCTTGGACTAAACACCTTGTAGTAGCATGGCTGGTGAGAACCTACCAGGGGGTTGGGGGCCCCTCCCTCAGTTTTACCATCTCTTAGGCCAGTCTGTGTTGTTGTAAGGATCAGATTAGAGAAAATATATGAAAAGGTCCCATGAAAATGAAAAGCACTCCAGTTTTCATGGCTGAAATGTGTAGCCATAAGTATTTGAAGCTCAAATTGCTTTTGTGGTAATAATATTAGTTTCCACGCATTATAAAGATACTGGATATATAGAGTCTTGTAAATTGGAGTGAATTTGCTTCATCTGAGATTTTATTCTAAACGCTTTGCTTGCAAAGGATGCCATGAAAGAAGGGAAGACTTTCCAAGAATGGGTCTTCTGACTTATAGAGAAAAAGATGCTCAGGATTGTGGGGGCGGGGGGAGAGACAGTCAATATTTGGCATCCAAAAAGGTAACACAGGAAACTGTTAAGCACCAGTCAAGGATGTTTGAAGGGGAAAGTGGGTGAGTTTTAAGTTTCCTCTATAGAGTCTACCTTCAGGAAAAGAAGCAAATTGTAAACCCTGGAGAGGATGCTTTGTGTTGCTAGAGATAATTGCTCCTCATTAACTTCGCCATAAAGAAGCTTTGGTATGCGCTGCATAGAGGTGGATGTAGCTGCTTTCTTCTCGTTAAATGCTAATTATTGTAGACCAGATGGTTCTTGAGCTGTAGATTTTTATTAAATTTCCTGACTTCTCTTACACTGTCGAAAACAAACAAACAAAAGGTAACTTAAAAGTTACCTTTTAAAGTAAAATATATCATAAGTTTTCATTAAGGATATATTTCAGGGATTGTTACACTTGAGATTATAGCATCTATTTTTATCTGATATAGCCTTAAATTCCATTCTACTTTATACTTAAAATTCAAAGGGCAAAGCAGATTGACTATTTTACCTGTAACTTGCTGCGTTACCCAGAGTAAATTATGTAACTGATTTGTGCTTTTTGAGGAGAAGTAGTATCCTCCGTCTTATCTTGAGTGTTTCTGGGATTTTAAGCATAAAAGTCATGCTGGAGCATAAAGTAACTCACAGCAGAGTGTTTTTTCTCTGCCTTGAAGACAGTGCATCACATAACTTTAATTATTAATGCGCTGTTCAGATGTGTCCAAATGCTTCCTTTTTAAAACAAAAAGGGCCATGAAAAATGGAGTAACTGGGATGACACTAGAAATTAAATATAGGGCCAGCTTTCTGAGACCAGTAAGTAGTTCAGTAATCTTTTAAGAGGGATGATTATCTTTTTAAAAATTATTTGTTTATTTTGGCTGAGCTGGGTCTTCGTCGCTGTGCTCAGACTTTCGGCAGCCTGGGGCTGCTGTCCGGTTGTGCTGAGCCGGCCTCTCGCGGCCGTGGCCTCTCTTGCTGCAGACACAGGTTCTCGGCGCCCAGCCTCGGCAGTCGCGCTGCCCTGGCTTAGTTGCTCATGCAGTCTTTCCAGACAAAACCCAGTGTCTTCTGCACTGGCGGGCAGACTCTTACCCACTGGACCACCAGGGGTAAGTAGTTTAGAACAGAGAAGATGGTCGAGGAGGAAAGAACCAAGTAGGAATACTCAGGTTAAACACTAAGAAGATTAGAGTAAATAAAGAATTTTAAGAAAAGATGGACATGTACAGGAGAGCATATGTGCACACACACACCCCAGAGGAAACACTCAGTCACCGATTCAAACTTCAGAATTAAACAGAGAAAATTTCCTTGTAGATCTGTTGACATTTTCCACAGGGGGAAAAAAAAATTATTTCCGCCAAAGTTTTTCAGGGAAGGTTAAGGGAATGGATATTCTCAAACTGACAGCCAGTCAGTTGGTCTACAAAAATGGAAAACTTAGTCAGAGCCAGAAAATAGCAAAGGAAACACACCTGGGAAACAATATAGATACAGACACCATCCTTGAGAAGCTTCTTGTCTCGAGGAGAGAGACACACAAACAAAAACGACAGGCAATGATAGAGATACGAAGAATGAGACAGAATACTTCCAGGGCCTTGCCAGAGCTGCACCTAACCCGGAGGAGGCTTCCCTGGAGGCTCAGATGGTAAAGAGTCTGCCTGCAATGCAGGAGACCGGGTTTGATCCCTGGGTGGGGAAGATCCCCTGGAGAAGGGAATGGCTACCCACTTGAGTATTCTTGCCTGGAGAATTCCATGGACAGAGGAGCCTGGTGGGCTACCATCCATGGGATCACACATAACTGAGCGACTAACACTTGACCTGGAGGGTGGGGGAGCCTGGGAAGGCAAAGAGCTGCATGTTCAATGGACCAAGTGAGGAAAGGAGCATGGATGCCAGTATTCCTGACGTCCCCTTGACTGTCCATCAGTGACTGTGACACAATTCTTCACTGGCCACTGTGGTTGAAAGGAAAATGCTTTGAACTTGAAGTCAGACCAGTTTTAGATCCACCATTAAATGCCATAGTAAGACCTTGAGTGTCCTCATCTAAGTTTCCTTGTCTGAAAGATGGAAATAATAAAATATTTCCATGAGTCTAAGTGATTGGAAGATGCACTATCAATTTAATAAGAAATTTTCAAGGTAAGCGTGGAGAGAGAAGTATGTGTCAGTTGTGATATGCTTACTGATTTCAGCAAGGTTAAAATGTAAAAATATGTTCATCATAAAATTAAGACAACATGGTGATTTTCCAGACTTGTTGTGAGGATTAAATGAGATTATATGCAAGAATATAATTTCCGGACATCCCTGGTGGTCCAGTGACAGAATCTGCCTGACAGTGCAAAGGACACAGATTCAGTCCCTGGTCCAGGAAGACTCCACATAGAGCAGGTCAACTAAACCTGCGTTCCACCTCTACTGAGGCTATTTCCTGGAGCCCACAAACTGCAACAAGAGAAGCCACCACAATGAGAAGCCCGAGCACTGAAACTAAAGGAAGCTCACGCAAAGCAACAAAGTCCAGTTCAGTCCTGTCACTCAGTCGTGCCCGACTCTGTGTGACCCCATGGACTGCAGAATGCCAGGCTTCCCTGTTCCTCACCAACTCCGGGAGCTTGATCAAACTCATGTCCATCAAGCTGGTGATACCATCCAACCATCTCCTCCTGTCGTACCCCTCTCCTCCTGCCTTCAATCTATCCCTGCGTCAAGGTCTTTTCTAATGACGCAGTTCTTCACATCAAGTGGCCAAAGTATTGGAGCTTCAGTTTCAGCATCACTCCTTCCAATGAATATTCAGAACTGATTTCCTTTAGGAAATTTCCTGGTTGGATCTCCTTGCAGTCCAAGGGACTCTCAAGAGTCTTCTCCAACACCACAGCTCAAAAGTATCCATTTTTCAGTGCTCAGCTTTCTTTATGGTCCAACTTTCACATCCGTACATGACTACTAGAAAAACTATCGCTTTGGCTATACAGACCTTTGTGGGCAAAGTGATGTCTCTGCTTTTTAATATGCTATCTAGGTTTGTCATAGCTTTCCTTCCAAGCATCAATCTTCTTTTAATTTCATGGCTATAGTCACCATCCTCAGTGATTTTGGAGCCCAAGAAAATAAAGTATGTCACTGTTTCCATTGTGCCCACACCTATTTGCCATGAATTGATGGGACTGGATGCCCTGATCTTAATTTTTTGAATGCTGAGTTTTAAACCAGCTTTTCAACTCTCCTCTTTCACTTTCATCAAGAGGCTCTCTAGTTCTTCTTCACTTTCTGGCATAAGGGTAGTGCCATCTGCATATCTGAGGTTATTGATATGTCTCCCAGCAACCTTGATTCCAGCTTGTGCTTCATCAAGCCTGGCATTTCTCATGATGTATTTTGTATATATGTTAAATAAGCAGGGTGATAATATACAACCTTGACCTACTTCTTTCCCAATTTGAAACCATTTTCCATTGTTCCATGTCTGGTTCTAACTGTTGCTTCTTGACCTGCATATAGGTTTCACAGGAGGCAGGTCAGGTGGTCTGGTACTCCCATCTCTTGAAGAATTTTCCACAGTTTGCTGTGATCCACACAGTCAAAGGCTTTGGCTTAGTCAATGAAACAGAAGTAGAGGTTTTCTAGAATTCTCTTGCTTTTTCTATGATCCAGCAGATGTTAGCAATTTGATCTCTGGCTCCTCTGCCTTTTTCTAATCCAGCTTGGACATCTGGAAGTTCTCATTTCACATACTGTTGAAGCCTTGAAGGATTTTTGAGCATTACCTTGCTAGTGTGTGAGATGAGTGCAATTGTGCGGTAGTTTGAACATTTTTTCGCATTGCCCTTCTTTGGGACTTGATGAAAACTGACCTTTTCCAGTCCTGTGGCCACTGCTGAGCTTTCCAAGTTTGCTGGCATATTGAGTGCAGCACTTTAACAACTTCATCTTTTAAGATTTGAAGTAGTTCAGCTAGAATTCCATCACCTCTACTAGCTTTGTTTGTATTTAGGTTTCCTAAGGCCCACTCTACTTCATACCCAGGATGTCTGGCTCTAGGTGAGTGATCACACCATTGTGATTATCACAGTCATTATGATCCTTTTCGTACAGTTCTTCTGTGTGTTCTTGCCACCTCTTCTTAATATCATCTGCTTCTGTTAGGTCCATACCATTTCTTTTATTGTGCCCATCTTTGCATGAAATGTTCCGTTGGTATCTCTAATTTTCTTGAAGAGATCTCTAGTCTTTCCCATTCTCTTGTTTTCCTCTATTTCTTTGCATTGTTCACTTAGGAAGGCTTCCTCATCTCTCCTTGCTATTCTTTGGAACTCTACATTAAGATGGGTGTATCTTTCCTTTTCTCCTTTGCTTTTCACTTCTCGTCTTTTCGCAGCTATTTGTAAGGCCTCCTCAGGCAACCACTTTGCCTTTTTTGCATTTCTTTTCTTGGGAATGGTTTTGATCACTGTCTCCTGTACCAGACCTCCGTCCATAGTTCTTCAGGCACTCTGTCTATAAGACCTAATCCCTTGAATCTATTTGCCACTTCCACTGTATAATTGTAAGGGATTTGATTTAGGTCATACCTGAATGGCCTAGTGGTTTTCCCTACTTTCTCCAATTTAAGTCTGGATTTTGCAATATTCAAATGCTCAAATATTCAAATGATCATGATCTGAGCCACAGTCAGCACCAGGTCTTGTTTTTGCTGACTGTATAAAGCTTCTCCATCTTCGGCTGCAAAGAATTTAATCAGTCTGATTTTGGTATTGACCATCTGGTGATGTTCACGTGTAGAGTCATCTCTTGTGTTTCTGGAAAGGGGTGTTCGCTATGACCAGTTTCTTTTCTTGGCAAAACTCTGTTAGCCTTCGCCCAGTTTCATTTTGTACTCCAAGGTCAAATTTGCCTGTTACTCCAGGAAGCTCTTCCTATCTTTGCATTCCAGTCACCTATGATGAAAAGGACATCTTTTTTTGATGTTAGTTCTGATGGAGGAGTCTGGTAGGCTGCAGTCCATGGGGTCGCTAAGAGTCGGACACAACTGAGCGACTTTACTTTCCCTTTTCCCTTTCATGCACTGGAGAAGGAAATGGCAACCCACTCCAGTGTTCTTGCCTGGAGAATCCCAGGGACGGGAGAGCCTGGTGGGCTGCCGTCTATGGGGTCGCACAGAGTCGGACACGACTTAAGCGACTTAGCAGCAGTAGCAGCAATTCTCCAAGGTCTCTTAGGTCTTCATAGAGCGGTTCAACTTCAGCATCTTCAGCAATAGTCGTTGGGTCATGTGTGTGTGCGGAGAAGGCGATGGCACCCCACTCCAGTACTCTTGCCTAGAAAATCCCATGGATGGAGGCGCCTGGTGGGCTGCAGTCCATGGGGTCGCTAAGAGTCGGACACGACTGAGTGACTTCACTTTCACTTTTCACTTTCATGCATTGGAGAAGGAAATGGTAACCCACTCCAGTGTTCTTGCCTGGAGAATCCCAGGGACGGGTGAGCCTGGTGGGCTGCCGTCTATGGGGTCACACAGAGTCAGACACGACTGAAGCGACTTGGCAGCAGCAGTAGCAGCGTGTATGTGTGTGTGTGTGTGTGCACATGCGTGTGCTCTAAGTCGCTTCAGTTCTATCCGACTCTTTGTGACCCCATGGACCCGCCAGGCTCCCCTGTCCATGAGATTCTCCAGGCAAGAATATTAGTGTGCCCTGCCCTCCTCCAGGGGATCTTTCTGACCCAGGGATCAAACCCACATCTCTATATCTTCTGCATTGGCAGGCAGGTTCTTTACCACTAGCGCCCCCTGGGAAGCCCAGTGGTTGGGACATAGACTTGGATTACTGTGATACTGAATGGTTTGCCTTGGAGGCAAACTGAGATCATTCTGTCATTTTTTAGATTGCACCCAAGTACAGCATTTAGACTCTTTTGTTGAGTGTGAGGGCTACTCCATTTCTTCTAAGGAATTTTTGCCCACAGTTGGAGATATAATGGCCATCTGAATTAAATTCTCCCACTCCAGTCCGTTTTAGTTCACTGATTCCTAAAATGTTGATGTTCACTCTTGCCATCTCCTGTTTGACCACTTCCAATTTGCCTCGATTCAGGGACCTGACACTCCAGGTTCCTGTGCCATGTTGCTCTTTACAGCATCGGACTTTACTCACCACCAGATGCACCCACAACTGGGGGCTGTTTCCGCTTTGGCTCAGCCTCTTCATCCCTTCTGGAGCTTTTTCTCCGCTCTTCTCCAGAAGCATATTGAGCACCTACCAAGCCGGGGAGTTCAACTTTCACTGTCATATTTTTTTGCCTTTTCATACTGTTCATGGGGTTCTCAAGGCAAGAATGTAGAAGTGGTTTGCTATTCGGTCCTCCAGTGAACCACATTCTGTCAGACCTCTCCACCATGACCCGGCCATCTTCAGTGGCCCTACACGGCATGATTTATAGTTTCACTGAGTTAGGCAAAGCTGCAGTCCACCCAGCACAGCCAAAAATAAATTAAAGAAAACAAAATAAAAAAATTTAATTATATAATTTCACACTGTACTGTGAACTAAATGTGTACATCACTCAAAATTCATTTCCTGAAATCCTATCATCAAATATATTTGGAAATATATTTCCAAATATATTTGAAAGAGGGGCATTTTGGAGGTAATTAGGTCATGAGGGTGGCTCCCTTGTGAATGGAATTAGTGCCTTTGTAAGAAGAGATATGAGAGCTTGCTGTGCTCTCCCCTTCTCTATGTAAAGATCCATAAGGAAGGCAGGTCTGGCATCAAGGCGGGGTATCTTCACCAGACATCAGATCTGCCAGTGCTTGGGTCACTGACTTCTCAGCCTCTGGAACTGTGAGTGGTAAATTTAGTTGTTTAAACCACTCAGTCTATGACATTTTTTTATAGCAGACTTAACAGTCGAGGACACACTGTCAAGTGCTACAATGGAAATATTATTATTTTCCTCACTATCTAAATGAGGCCCAGATTTTGACTTGAAAAAATGGATGTGCTATTCAATTTTGGGATCAAATGTCTTCATGAGAGTCATTTTTTTATTAAGGAAGATATATCATTCTTTTTTTAAATTTTTATCTACTGATTTATTTGTTGGGGCTTCCCAGGTGATGCTAGTAGTAAAGAATCCATCTGCCAGCGCAGGAGACACAGGTTCAACCCCTGGGTCAAGCAGACCCCTGGAGGAGGAAATGGCAACCCCCTCCGGTACTCTTCCTGAAAGAAATCCCACGGGGCGGCAAAGAGTCGGACATGGCTGAGCACCACTCAGTTTATCATTCTGGCCACACTGAGCCTTCAGTGCTAAGCACGGGCATTCTCTAGCTGAGGCGAGTGGGAGCTACTCAGGCTTCTCACGGCGGTGGCTTTCCATGTTGCAGAGTACCGGCTCTAGGCAAGCGGGCTTCAGGAGTTGCGCTTGCTGGCTCAGGAGGTGCGGCACATGTGCTTTGTTGCCGAGGCATGTGGGATCTTCCTGTACCAGGGACTGATCCCCTGGCCCCTGCATTGGCAGGCAGATTCTTAACCATTGACCCACCAGGTAAGCGCTATCATTTTTATTGTTGTTTGGTGGCTGTTGTGTCTGACTCTGGGATTCCATTCTTAACAATTATCAATAATATACAGACACTTTGAGAACCAATGAATTCTATCCTGAAATTATATAATAGAAAAAAACTGAGGATCAGAGAAGGAAGATTATTTTTCTATATATATATGGTACAGGACTCGGGACAGAAAGAGGACTTTTTATAGTGATGTTGACAACTATTAGTGATTATAGTTATGTACAGTAAGCTATTGGAGCCACTGTGTAACACCAGCTCCTACATAGCAGCTGAAGGATGCCAATCCCCACAGTGAGCAATGCCTTAGCAACAGCTGTACAAGGTTAAGCTGATTTAGATCATGGGATTGAGGGAATGGAAGGGGGCAGGTGGGAAAGGCACAGGTGGAAAATTCTGAATTCTGAGCTTCCTTCCCATGGAAAACAAAATCGTGCTTAGTTTGAGTGACAGAGTTTTTGGAATTTAGTCCTGATCAGGCATATTTCCATTCCCCTTCAAGAGCTCCCAATGCTCAGCCTGCCCCCCAAGCAGTTTACCTTGGTCTGAAAATGACAAAGCAGTGTGTCTTTCAGACATATGTACTGGTTGAGGATGGAGGGGGCCTGTTGACAGGCAGGTCTGTTCACAGTAGAATCATAAAAGATTATTATTTCCGTTGCAGTCACCAGGTGGCTGAGATGGGCTGGAGTGAGTGATGATACTGTTAGCATCACAACAAATGTATCTTTGAATGATTCAATCACATAACCTACCTACACCTATACACCCCCACCCGAATCCCCTCACCCCACCCCACCCCACCCCACCCCACCCCACCCCACAGCAGTAGTAACACTATAGAAACTTTCTTGAAGGCTTATCAAAGCATTGCAGGCAAGATGCAGCACATGATGACTTTATTATAGAAGGGAGATTAAAACAGGGTGGTCATCGTGCCCCATCTGGGGATACTGTGCCTGGCTGAATCCTCCTTCTAAGCTCCCTGCTGCTGAGAATTCCGGTCAGGCCTTTTAACTCTGTGTTTCTCGGTGTACTCCACGCTGCGGGCCTGCTCTTCGACTTTAAGACAAACTGGAAGCTGGCTGTTCAACAGTAGCCAAAGCTGAACTGAAGAGTCACAGGATTTTAGAGCAGGAAGTAAGATATGCAATCTGTATTTAGGACAACTTCGTTTGCTTCTCACACAGAAGTATTATTGCCATTCTAGGCAGGCTCAGAGACTAGGAAAGCATAAGGCTGCTCAGGGTGGAAGCGACTGGTCAAGGAGCCGAGATTCCCACCTGGAATCCTCACTCGCAGAGTTCGGTCAGGAGAACGTCAGCACGCCTCTCCCTCGGGGGTCTACCTGCGCCGCCCCCAACCCCTTACTCCAGGCACGGGTCTCCCCAAGGGTGGCGGCTTTCTCCCGCGGCCGCCCCGCCCCAGTGGGCGCGCTCCCCGCCTGGTGACTGGCAGACACCGAGGCTCCCCGCCCGGCGCTGCGGCTCCTCTCCTGCCTTTGTTTGGAGCGCGGGAGAACCAGAGAACAGGAGGAGGCGCGACTTCAATATTCTTGTCGTTTTTAAACAAACGATCTCCTAATTTGTGTCTGTTTCAGGCCAGCGTGAAGCGTCGGTAGGCAGAGCCGGCAGCGCCGCGAGCACTTGCTCCTGCCAGCCCCAGCCCCCGCGTTCCCTAGGGGCCTCCCCACCCATCCTTCCCGGCGGCGGAGAGACAACAGCTACGCAGACGAACAGCCTGGCCGCGGGTGGGAGGCTCTCCTCGCAGCTGGCGAGGCACAATGTGGAGATTTTTTCATTCATAAAACTAGCAGCCATGGTCGCAGCCTTCCCGCCTGCCCCTTGCCGCCCGCTCGGCGGCAGGGTAGGCCGGGGTCCAGGGAATGGGTTCCGAGGGCCAACGGGCATAGGTGGCTCGTCTTCGCGTTTCTCCAGGAAGTCCCATTTCATAAATCCCGTGCGGGGTCCTCTCTATTAGACGACTGACATCGATCGCGCAGGAGCCCTCTCGATTGAGGAGACAAGATGGCTTGTGGTTTGATCCATAAATAAAACCTCACCCTTTGACTCTAGGTTGTCCGACATCTTGCTGCTGCATTTTTCGGTCTATCAGATTTAGGAAGCGACTGTCAACCGTCCTATCGCTGCATTTGTAAACAACTGGCTTTCTAGGACCCTGTTTTTACCCTTTTATGGTGGCGGGTGGGAGTAAGGGGGAATGGGCAGGGGAGATGATGGCAGGGACGGGACGGATCGTCGTACTAATTCAAGATGCAATTTCCATCCAAATAATAGATTGTTATTAACAATGATCCTCTCTGCGAACCCTTAAAATTGCCCCTTGCCTCCCCTAGCAGCAAGAGGCGAGCCCTCATTCGCCGAGCAGACTCCGCCTCCCTCCTCCTCCCCTCCTCCCCATCACTACTCCCGGCTCTGGAAATTACAACTCCTGGGCGCGCGGCGTCTGGAGAAGGCTGCGCGGGGAGGGAGACGAGAGGGGATTCCCGAGCCAGCCGGGCGCTCGCCCTCCGCCCGCTGGCTGCAGCGTCGCGCGGCCAAGGTCAGAAGCGCCGCAGGAAAAGAGGCTGCGAACCGAAGCGGAGGGTCAATCCTGCCCTCGGAGAGACAGCCCCAGGGCGCGCTCGGCCCGCGGCAGCAGCGGCCGGAGAGGGAGGTGAGAGAAGGTCTCCGGGCCGGCACGGCAGCCGGAGGTAGTCGCTGGCACGGAGACACGGCAGGTGGCGGCCCCTGGGTCCGTGCGAGAGAAGCTCGAGCTGCACCTTCGGTTCCCGGGCGCTGTCCGTCGCCTCGTGGTGCTGAACCCAGCGCCAAGGCCAAGCGGCCTACTCGCCCTCCTTTTCAAAGATCGCCCGGACTAGGGGCGGGGCGAGGGCAAAGGGGGCCCCTGGACAGCTGCCCACTGGAATCTGGAACCGAAGGGCTGAAACGGGAGAGCTAGCGATCTGCAACCCAGCAGCCAGTCCTGATGTGGAGAGGAGACGCCCGCTGCTGCCGGCGGCGGCGCTAGTGCTGATTCATCACCTAAAGCATCTCGCAGGCCACCTCGGGGGCAGCCGACCGGCCCCGGACTCTGGCCGCAGGTTGAAGCCACTGGTGCAGGAGCCTCGCGGGCAAGAGGTGAGGACCCTCTTTTACCTCTTCCCCCTCACCTAATCGTCTATGGGCGGTGGCCCCAGGACAGAGAGAGGGGCGTGCCCACGGGTTGCAAAGTAGTCATGCCCGTGTGATGCTCCCTCCTCCCATCTCACTGGTGCTAACCTCACTTATTCTCCTCTGCCCGTCTGCGGAGCTTGGGCCATTCCACCTTCCACCCTGAGCAGTTCTCCGCCGGCTCAGCGATGGAGGAGGAGCTGAA